>NC_035108.1:62262535-63512535 GCF_002204515.2 Aedes aegypti | reverse complement strand
ACACCTTCAACATGGCTTTGCTTTGTATCCGCGGACTCTAACCACTCGATCATTGTATAAACTCTTTGACATACGAAGCGAGAAGTAGGATTTAAAACACCTAAAATGAAAACTATATTTGGCTATTGATCCGAAACACTCTTCGTACTTTCATGGTGTCACACTGTGCGATCCATCTGAAAAGAGAAAAACATAAACCAAACCTATCAGTTTTCATATTATCAGTTAGAAACGATAAGACGTAATCTAGAAAATTATTCATCAATCAGATGAAGAACAATTTTAAAGGTATCAATTCCAGGCCTTAATCCAAAGCATTAATTAAAATCTAAATCAATTTATCAAAAAGTAGTTGAAAATTAGTTCCCTATCCGTATCGTTTCCATATCCACAGAAGTAAAACAAATAATATTGGAAGCAAAATAAGAAAAACTTTTTCAGACCTAAAAACCAAACGGTAAAACAGTAAAGTTCTATAACATCTCATGGCTACCAAAACCGTTTCAAAATTCCCCACATAAATTGTCCCCAAACTTCCCATTACTCACACATAGATACCTCAACAAGCCAATCCATGCATACCACATCACTACACATCAGAATTAGTAGCACCAAAAAGAACTACCATGCATGCTCGTAAATGACCGATGTTGTCTGATTCGTCACAAGAGATCTGCTTCGCAATAGATATTTGGCCCGGATGCTTCGTCCGGATCTGTCTGCTGATCTCTACCTGTCTCTATCTCTCACTATTTCTGTTTTGTCTTGATGTTCTGTGTGTTCTCTCTGTGTTATCTGTTCTCTCTGTTTTACTTCCAACAGCGCAACATGTCCGCGTACGTTCTCCCGGTATCTTCAAAAGTTGCGTTCAATCTCTGTCAGTGTTGCGCTGCTGCGTTGCCCCCGTGGCACCATCGCTCCCGAAAAAGCGTTATGTAGTCAAACCGGCACCGAAGCACAAAACGGTGGCCAAAGAAACGCAGAGGCTTCTGACGGCCATGAAAATCCGGCGCCCGGCCAAGACCTTCTACCAAGGCATCCCGGTGCAACAGCTGCAGTGGTGGCAGCTGCAACAGCAACAGTTGCACGAGCAACACCAGCTGATGCTACTGCAAGAGCTGTCCTTTGACGATGAAGATGAAGATTATGAGTTTGAAGAGGAAGAACTAACGCAATCAGGTATTGGACCAAGATCTCCGTGGTCATCCGTGTGTGCGTCCTGAAGCACATCCGGTCGGTGTTCAGTTAGAGAAGCGTGCTTTGCTGACGTCCCTGAAGACCGATCTACGTGCATTGGGTGCGCCACTTCAGTATCTAAATGTTCTATGTCTTAGAGAGACCGACCTGGACTCTGAACGTCGACGGTGAACGTGACGACTCGAACACTCCTGTAGCTTGCTGCTTCTCTTTTGTTTGGTTTGCTCCTCCTTTTAGTCTAGCTTTGGTTTTCAGTGTGATTTGTACTCAAGTGTGCGTCAGCTCTCAGCGTGCGAGTTATGGCTGTAGATTGAGAATCTAAATATCCTCAAACTTGGATTTCCTTGCGTAACTAGAAATGTAGCGCGAAACGCATCAGCTTCAGCCATGGCTGAAAAGTGGGACTGGAACGATGATAATTTGTATCTTTGGTGGTCTGCTTTTCCAAACAGTAAACCTATTAAACGGCAACTAGACATTTATTGTTGTTAAATAAGTCAACACATTTGCAATAATGGCATTTTCTAGAAGCTTCGTCATTTTGATTGCTTTGGACGACGACCAAAACGCTCTCCGACATTGTAAATATAAAGATATTCACTTTTCAACAATCAAGTCATGTTGCACCTCCTACGGCATCTGATAAATCTCATCATTAGACACGCTGACTCACATTCACCAGAGACACGTTTCCCCAATTATTCTTATATGATTCGACTAGCGCACATTATGACAGGATCCTAAAAATAGACCATCGCCGTGCTTCTACAGCATGGTAGCCAACAAAACTACGACCACACTTTAATTTATTACCTTGCCAAAATGTGTTCCCGCTTTCCGTTTGCTCAGGTGCAAACGATTGAAAACTGGTCAACATCTTGTATGTTTTCATCACCTCGCGCCTCACCGTTCAGTCTCCTCAGCGAACCACCGTCTAAAACGCTTAAGCGCATTTTCGAGCTGTGCGATTTGCCATTCCATAAATCGCACCTTCGCACGCTTCTGCCTATGCCAGCTTCAGCTTTGGTGTCGATCCGGGAGCAAAACTGCTCACCTTTCCGCATCTTCACCGCTACTCGCTTTCCTCAATCTCTCTACGAGTTATCCCTACTAACCATAACAGAGGAAATTGAACATCGATCGAGTAGCTCAATGTTGTTTTCCATCTCGCACCCCTCTGACCGGCCATTGGAAGCTAATCAATCTATGTTTTCTTCTATTTTCACGACCCTTACTTCCTCTCGCAGGACGTCGCAAGCAGCTCAAACAGGTCTACGCTTTGGATGGAACACTGGTCCAACAGGACGCGAGCCAGCAGTTCCAACAACTTACTCAACAACAGCAGCAAACACAACTCTACCAAAATGGTCAATACGATAGTGGAAGCCAGGAAGAATATGACACCGAGTTCGTTCCGCAAGGTGACGAGAGTTTACCCTGGAGGCAATCCCGCAGCAAGTCACGGACTCCAGTCACGCCCTGGCGACGAGTATCGCAAGATCGTCGAGCTTCTCAGGATCGCCGCACTTCCCGTGATCGATCGTTGTCCATTGACAAGCGCGAGGAAATCAAACCCTGGACAGAACAGGTTGTCAAGCTCAAGAAAACAACCAAAGAAGCCAAGAAGGAAGTGAAGGAAAAGCTAGAAACTGTTCAACTCAAACCAACGCAGATCCAAAAGGCTCAGATACAAAAGGAGCAACTAGAGAAGGTAGAGCTTCGTGCATTCAAGAAGGACGTACAGACGGCGGAAATATCCGAGCAAAAGATGGAAGAGATGGTTGAAGCTATCATCAAAGAAGACGAAACAGTTGACTATGGAGTTCAAAAGCTAAGACACGACGAGGACATATCGATTCTGGAAATCACCAAACAAGTAGACGAGCTCATGCGTAAAGAGACGGAAAAAGCTGTTCCATGGAAACGTGGTAAAAAGACCGAACAAGAGCAATTGGGTAAACAGCAATTCGTAGAAACTGATGAAACTACACTGCTAAAAGTAGATAGATCCGTCGAAGATGAAACCATCGAAAAACAGAAACTTGAATTATCTGTCGATCAACAAGCAGGTGTGGCCTGGCGACGGGGCAAGAAAGCAGAACCATTTGTGGAAACTGAAGATTCAGCTCGACTGAAAGTGGATCAAATTGAAGAACAGCAAGAACAACTCAAACCGGAAGAGCAGCCCGTACCATGGAAACGGGGATCCAAAAAGCCTCTTACGGAAAAGGTCGTTGATACTGAGGATGTAACTCACCTGAAATTAGCTGAAACGGAGCAGCAAGAAGTCATTCAACCAGTTGAAGAGCAACCGGTCGCATGGAGACGAGGACCGAAGAAACCACAAGAACCCAAAGTCGAAGAGCCAGTACCAGAGGAGCCTAAAGCAGAGGAACCACAACTGCCACCTTGGATGCGTGGAAGAAAACCTGGACCAAAAAGGGAAATTCCCAAACCACCAGAGCCGGAAAAGGTTGAACAAATTTCCCTAAAACCTACTTCTAGACAAAAGAAAGAAATACCAAAGGAAACCTTGGAAGAAGTATCCTTGAAACCAATTCCCAAAAAGCCTGTAGTAGAAGAAATAAAACCCGAAGATGTTGAACCTGTGGAAATAAAGCCTATGAAGCCAAAGAAACTGAAAGAATTAACACCACGTGAAGAGCTTGAACAAATGGAACAAATTCAATTTGAAGACAAGGTTAAACCAGTTGAACCAAAACCAGAAGAACCGATAAAAACTCCCGAAACGAAGCCAAAAGAACCAGAACCGGAACCAGAACAACCAAGTTGGCGTCGTGCTCGGAAAGAAAAACCACAGGAAGAAACTTCCGAAGAGAAACAATGGCCAACAGGCAAAAGACGACCGCTTCCTACAGAACCTAAGGAAGAAGTAGTGCTCAAGCCAATTCCAAAACCACAAAAGGAAGTGGAACCACTTCCTGAAAAAGAGCTAACTATCAAACCAAAACCTCTTCCCGAACTGCCAGACAAGCCAGAAAAAGAAACTGATATCTCTTTTCAGCCCCTTGAGGAGCGACCAAGTGAAATTATTCCAGAAGAAGCACCAGCTACGCAGCCAATCGAGGAAGATGAGTCCCATCTTCCTCCATGGAGACGCGGTAAGAAACCTGTGCCGAAACGAGAAATTCCCAAACCTCCTGAACCAGAAGGGATCGAGAAGGTTACTTTGAAGCCCACTAGCCGTCAGAAAAAGGAGATTCCCAAAGAATCCCTAGAAGAAGTTTCTCTCAAACCTGTACCTAAGAAAGCAGAAGTCAAGGAAATTACTCCAGAAGAAGAGCAAGCGGAAGACCTTAAACGAACCAAAGTTAAAAAGCCCCGCGATATCAGCCCCAAAGAGGAGCTTGAACAAATGGAACCACTTCGTGTGGAACCAGTTGAACGTCCAGAGGTACAAGAACCAGTTCAACCACCTGCTCTGATCGAAGAGAAGCCTGCTGAACCTATAGTTGAAGTTGAACAACCTACCTGGAGGCGTACTAAGAAACCAAAGCCTGTAGAAGAAGAAACCGAAGAGAAGAAATGGCCCACCGGCAAACGAAGGCCTCTACCGGAGGAACCTAAAGAAGAAGTTACTTTGAAACCCATACCCAAAAAGGAAAAAGCAGAAGAGCCAAAACCTACCAAGGAACCAACAATCAAACCTACTCCTCTTCCGGAAATCCCAGACGAACCGAAGGAAGAAGAAATAACCATTCAGCCACCAGCGCAGGAAGATGAATCACATTTGCCACCGTGGAGACGTGGCAAAAAGCCAGCCCAAAAACGGGAAATCCCGAAACCAGCCGAACCAGAAGCCATGGAACAGATCAAATTGAAACCCACTCCCAAGGTCAAGAAAGAGATACCGAAAGAAGCACTCGAAGAAGTTTCTTTAAAACCAGTTCCAAAGCAACCGGAGGTAGCCGAGGCAGTAGTTCTGGAGCCTGAAGTTTCCGAGGTTAAAGAAATTAAGATCACGAAACCAAAGGAACCTAAACCGAAGCGCGAAATTGAACCACTGGAAAAGCCAGTTTTCCCAGAAATACCAGAACCAGAGCCAGTTGTACTTGAAGAGATCGAGAAGGTGCTGGAGGTGGTTGAAAAACCGGAAGAACCGGCACCAGAGCAACCATCTTGGCGAAGAGAAAAGAAACCAAAGCCTGTGGTGGATGAACCGGAAGAGAAAAAGTGGCCAACCGGTAAGCGTCGTCCATTGCCAGAAGAACCAAAAGAAGAAGTTGTCTTGAAACCGATCCCCAAGCCACAGAAAGAGGAAGAACAAAAACCAGTAGAGGAACCCAAAATTAAGCCCAAACCAGTTCCAACTCCGGAGGAGCCAGAAAAGCCCGAGCCTACACCATGGCGACGAGGCAAAAAGGAAAAACCGGTAGAAGAACCGGAGGAGCCCAAAGAGTGGCCTAAAGGCAAACGCCGTCCACTGGATGAAGCGCCCAAGGAAGAAGTTGTTCTCAAACCGATTCCCAAGCCAAAGAAAGAGGTAGAACCACAGCCGACGGAAAAGGTTACATTGAAACCAACTCCCAAATGGGAAACACCTCAAGAACTGGAGCTTCCTGAGCAGAAAACTCCAGTAGTAGAAGAGCTTCCAAAGCAGGCTGAAATAAAGGAGGAATCAACGGGTTGGCGTCGGGGTAAAAAGGAAAAACCTGTAGAAGAGCCCGAAGAGGTTAAGGAATGGCCTAAGGGCAAACGCCGTCCGATTGAAGAGCAACCAAAGGAAGAAATAACCTTAAAGCCTATTCCCAAGCCAGTGATAGAAGAAGAGCCCAAGGAACCTGAACCTTTGAAGCCTCTCGAAAAACCAGAACCCACTCCGTGGCGTCGGGGTAAGCCAAAGCCGAAGCCTCAGGAACCGGAACCTCTAGAAGAGGTTAAGTTGAAGCCGATCCCGAAGCGTGTTGAAGCCGAAGAAGAAGCAAGGGAGGAAGTAGTTTTGAAACCGGTTCCCGCGCAAGAAGCAATCGTAGAGGATGTACCAAAGGCAATGGAGCTGAAACCAGTCGAGGATCGAAAAGTTCAAAAGGAGGTACGCGTGGAGGAAGAAGAAACAATTGTAACAAAAACCAAGAGGCGAGTGAAGAGACCAAAAACCCCTGAGGAACAATACGCTACCGAACACGTTGCTCCTATGGAAGAAGTTGAATCATTTGACGAAAATGAAGAATTGCCGCATGTGGTCGAGACGATTGCCGATATCGTGCCAGAGGAAGTATTGGAGTTGATTCCGGAAGAGGTTCCATTGGAGAAGCCGAAGAAACGGAAATCAAGAACAAATAAGCACGTTGTGTTTAAGGAGGAGCTGAGCACGTACGAAATCCAGCCGGAGGTTGTGAAAGATGAAGAAGAGGAGGAGGAAGAGGAAGAAGAGGTTCAACAGGAAGTTTCTCAGAAGACTATCCAGTTGAAACCAACGGAGGTGACTGAAGTGAAGCCGTTGCCAATTGAGTCAATTCCAATTGAGGAAATAATGGAGGAACAATCCGAATTCCGTAAGGAAATGGCAGTCAAGATACAGTCCAATATAGTCAAAAAGGAGAAACGAAGAGTATTCGTTGACGACAGTCAGCCACTACCGGAACTGGAGATAATTACACAAAAACGAGTCCAAGAGGTTACCGACAAGGTAGCAGAAGAAAGTGTCCGCGAAGAGCAGCACATTTTGGAAAGCACCCAGCAAACTGTCGCTGAGACTAAGATTCAAGAGCAGAAGATCAAAGTCAAAAAACAGAAAGTTCAACCTCCGAGTTTCATTGAAAAACTGCAGTCACAAATTTGCGAACCTAATCAACCGGTTCTGCTACAGTGCAAGATCGAAGGAATACCTTTCCCGGAAGTTCGGTGGTTCTTCAATGATACAGTGCTATTCGCTAACCCTGAGTATGTAATGAATATTGTCGAGGACGTTGCAACACTGGAGATTGCGACAGTGATGCCATACCATGTAGGAGTGTATACATGTGAGGCAAAGAACGTTGCTGGAGTGGCCCTAAGTAAGGCGAATATTGTAGTTCAGGCGAAGCCAGAAGTTGGAGAAGCCCCAACATTCATCACTCCTTTGAAGATATCGGTAAATGAAGACAAGACGGTAGCAACCGTAACTTGTCAGGTGCATGGTATTCCTATGCCAAAGGTTCGATGGTTCCGAGATGAGGAAGAGATCATTGAAATTGAGGAAATCGAGACGGTTTACATTGAAGAGACCGGACACATTAAGCTCACGGTAAAGAAACCTAAGCAAAACGTTCCAATCTTGTACACTATTCAAGCTGAAAATAAGTTTGGCAAAGCGGTAGGTAAGGCAAACTTGTTCATTCAGTCGATAACGATCGAAAAGCCGAAACCTGAAATGATAGCTCCCAAGATTGTGGAACCGCTGCAAGCTCAGGTGGTCAAGAGTGGTTCAACATTGGTGTTTGAATGTAGGTTCACAGGGGTACCAAAGCCGACTGTGAAGTGGTTCAGAAATAGCAAAGAAGTTGTAGAGGAGGAAGAGGTCACCATAGTGACAGAGGAATACTACAGCAAGATTGTCATCACGAAAATGACTAAGAAACGTTCAGGAAAGTATGAGATCATCGTCCACAATGAAGCTGGCGATGCAAAGTCTTCTGCTTCGGTCACCATTTCAGACACTTCAGAAATGGACGAAGCCAAGGCACCGAGGTTTGTAGAACCATTGACGCCCAAATTGGTTGCAGAGGCCGAAGTTTGTATTCTGGAGGCGGTGGTTGATTCATACCCCACATCCACGTTCCAATGGTTCCGTGAAGGTGCTGCCATAAAATCATCCAACGAGCAACGCATAGTCACCGATGAAAACAAATCCATCTTGATTATTGAGTCGTTCAATAAGAGGGATGTGGGTGCGTATACGTGCCGAGCAGAGAATGTAGCTGGATCAGTAACATCGACAGCAACCGTTCAGGTGCTGGAAACGATCGAAACCGAAGAAGTTACCGAATATATATCACCACGTTTTATCGAACCGATAAAACCAACGCGTGTTATGGATGGAGAGAAGTTGATACTGGCGTGTCAGGTTCATGCAGCGCCTCTGCCAAAGGTCCAGTGGTATCACAACGAGCAGCTGATTGTCGAAACGAAAGACAAGCAGTTCCAACAGGACAGCAGTGGTCGTTGCGTATTGACTGTTTCAGAGGTATTTCCAGAAGACACGGGTGAGTATGCGTGCATTGCAAGCAACAAGCTCGGCGAAGCGATTTGCAAAACTACAGTAAACGTCGAACCCTTCGAGTATGTTCCCGATTCGGAACAATTCCGCAGCTCCGAGGAAGATTTGTTGACCGACAAGGTAAGAGTAGGTGGACGTGAAGTGCGTCAAAATTTAAATATGTACTATCATTTTTGCAGTCTATCTCAACATTGGAGGAATACGCCGAACCGATAGAGTATGCTCCGCAGATTGTGAAGCAGCTTCCTGAGGTGATCATGTCGGAAGAGCGTCAACTGACGAAACTCGAGGTGAAAGTATTAGCTCAACCGAAGGCTCAGATTCGCTGGCTCAAGGCCAACGAAGAAATCATCCCGTCTGAAGAGTTCCAAATCGAGAATTTCGAAGACGGCACTTCGATTTTAGTTATCAACGACATCTATCCGGATGACTCCGGTACGATCACATTCGAAGCGCACAACGCCCTGGGAGTTGCCACGACCACCACCGAGCTGGTAGTGGAAGGTAACAAAGTGGCGCCACTCGTTTGGCATCGATTAGCTTGTTCAACAATGCAATGGTTTTGATTGCGCACTCGAATCGCTATACTAATCTTCTTTTTTTCCGCTTCGGTAGAACGGTTTTCTTCTTTTAGCAGGTTTTGGCAACACTGATATTTTAATAATTCTGATTTTGTTTGCGATTGCAGCTAAGATCCCGTTTGTTTCGTCTTCCCCTTTTATCCCAAACCTCCCGAATATAAATTCAAAACTCGTAACACCATTTCAACACTCACCACTTTTTAAAAAAGAAAACTCTATCTCTAAGCATACTCTCAACCTTAAGACGCAAGAAATACCGAACTACACGGCATAGAACATAGCAACGATAGACTTTTGTTTCCGGTGCAGACTCTAATGCGCGTTTTCTCATCCCTACGCAGAACACGTCGGAACCAAGGCCTACAGGAAACCGGAATGGGTACAATACATGGAGGATATGAAAGAAGCACTACAAGGTAAATTTCAACGTTTCGAAGAACTACGAGTTTTCACATCCCACACCGATCATCGGACTATCGTAATGGATCAGTCGATCTCCAAAAATCCCTCCATCCTTGTATTTACCCATGAAGCCATCTGCCTTTACTGTTTACTGTAGTGTTCGATGTTTTATCTCTTCGTTGATGAATGTCCGTATGACGGAGCAATGTTTGCTAGAATATGTGCATAGCGCGCTAATATTGCTTTTACTGTGTGGTGTGATTTTGATTGACTTAACTTTCATGTGCAACATTCCGTTTTAGAAAGCAGTGAAGAAGAGTTGGCTGAATTCGTTCGATGGGAAGCATACTGTAGCGGTTATGCATGCAACCAGGAAAGGTAACCTGCAAAAGCCTTTAACCCCTTATCCTAGTTGTTTATATCGTGTGAGTGTGCGTGTGTTATTGTCATCACTAAATTGAAAACTTGATCAATGCCAGTCGGGGAAAATGGCGAACTGAAAGTACGCGACCCGAGCTACCCAAGGTAAGAATCATCTTCGTGTGTGTGTTGTTCATCTTCGAACCTACACAAATCTGTCACGCCAAATTAATTTCCTCTGACTATAGCTTGAGTGCGACTAAATTTGTCAAACAAAATTTGAAACCTTACAGCTGCTTACGCACCGCCGTCGTTCTCGATGGAGATCAAGGATTCCCGTGCTATGTTGGGCGAGAAAGGATTCTTCGAGTGCCACTTTGCAGGCAACCCCAAGCCAGGTAGCTATACGATCGTCTTTCCCATCACTCAGTAGGATACACACGATCTACAATCCAAATCATGCAACGTTACACCGTGCACGGCCCACAATCAAAACTACATCCACAGACTTCACGAGATGACATGTTTGAAAATGCGGAGTAGAGAGTAGTTTATAATCGATGGTTAACTGTTTCTTCTAGATATTCTGTGGTATCGTAACGGTAAGATTATAATCGCCAATGAGCGAGTCAAGATTTGCATCGAGGAGCACTCGGCTACGCTGATAATCTACCCGGTTGAGTTCGAAGATTTTGGATTCTACAAGTGTCGCGCTATGAGCGATGCTGGTTCATGCGAATCTTACGCCAAGCTGATCGAGTCAACGACAGAGACACTAACTGAAGAAGAAAAAACAGAACTAGAAGCTCTGTTCGAATCGAAGCGTGCCAGAAATGGAAACGGACGCTCAAAGATAGAAAAGAAGGTCGAGGTCGTGATTGAAGAATCGGAAGAACTGCTGCGCAAAAAGGCAGAGCGAAAGAGTCTACGCGAATCAAAGAGGAAAGAGAAGGAAACACAGATAGTGGAAGAGCTTGTGAAGAAGGAAATGCAACAGAGTTCACTGCAGGAGAAGATCAAGTTCTCACAAGAGTCGTCTTCCACGTTGACAACGAGTACCACCTCGGAGCTAACACAGGATGTTAAGATTGCCAAGGATAAGGCTACCGTCAAATTCAAAGAACATCGGGAGACACTGATTGAGGAAGTTGTAACAACCGAAACTGTTAAGGAGTTTGAGCGAATGGTGATTACCGAGAAGTTGGATGTTTCCGATGTGGAAAGTGTGAAGCACTCGGTACAAGTGAACGAAATATTAACAAATTTGAAGGCCGCGGACTTTGGCCCAGGAGAAGCTCCTCTACGAGAACTGGCAACAATTGCCTACATGGTTAAGCATGGTGTCGCTGTTAATGAGATCAATAGCTTCTACCAATCGGATCACTTCCCAGCTTTGAAAACACCAGAATCGCAATCAGCTCTGGTTCTGCTTCTGGAACGCGAAGGTTATGCCAGTATCGTAACCGAAATTCTCACCGAAACCGACATGGATGAAACGCAGCTGGCCGCCACTGCCGGATTCCGTGCATTTATGCGTATGATCGAGCTGAACCACGCCAGCGTCGAGGAGATCATCACCCACTTCTCGCCGGAGGACTTCTTCATGCACGAATGGAAGCTGGAACAAGCTGACGAGGTTTGAATCTACTGATTGCTTCTAACAACTAACAACTGCTCATGGCGGGCTTTACTAATCTAAAATTTTCTCTCTTCACATTTGCAATACGTGTCTCTCGCTTTTGGTACACTTTTTAGAAATTCGAGGAAACCCGACTAGTCTCGTCGACTGAAGTCCACACAACTGGTAAATATTCGCATATTCACTGGCTGGCAACGTCCAGCTTTGAACAACGTTTAACTGTATTCTACTCGTTTCTTTATCCCTCTGATCCTGTGCATTTGCCGCTTTTCCTAAACGCCTGGCAGAAACCACCGTGATGACCAAGACGGAGCTGGACATCAAAGGTTTGAAATCCTAACTATCCTACCGCAACGCGTTTGTATGAGCTTCCTGCTTCTCTATTTATATCCTACTATACTACTACTACTCCCTAAACAAAACCGCTCTCACTGTTGTATCTTTTCTTTTTGATCGAACATATTTCTTCATCGATTGTGTTCCTACTACTTTTACTGACCACCACTGACGAGCTAGAAACCGTTGAGTTCTTGAGTCGAGTTGTTTTCAGCGCTTATTTGCTTAAAATTGTAAATGCTATGAAATATGTTGAACGCATAATCGAATCGCTAGGTTAAGCCAAATCTGAATAAATCGCTTTAGTAATTTACGCAAGGCTTGATTGTCATTATTATATGATGAATGCAGTAGCTTTCAGCTTTTTCCGTGTGCCACAGCTTCGCGCTTTGTAAGGATGCTGCTTTTGTGAATCTGTCTGGACCGCTGCAACCGGAATGTCATAGGGTATGGTAAGTGTCAAAGTTGTCCTAAGCGCATCTAAATGCGACTATCCTTTCCTGTCATGTACTGTAAAGTACGTTGCATCCCCGAGTATTCTGTTTCTATCACACTTAGAGAGCCCGCTGCAAAAGCCTGGCGTATGTCGGATGAATGAAAATATTAGTTCTAAAATTTGCACGACAAAATAAAGTCTTGGAATTTCACTGCACGGCAACTATGCAAACATCGTTGGCTTCGTACCTTCGAATTTCTTCCACAATCCCACAACGATTCTATTCGCATTCATATGAAAACACCCAACCACAGTCCCCTTTTCATTATCCTACAGATAATCACTGATTCTTACATTACCCTTGTTACCAATTGCAATATAAATTTCACAGAAACACCCGACATCCGTGAAGACACCGCTATCACCACCACCACTACAGTCACTACAGCCACCGTTGGCAAGAAAAAACACAAAAAGACCAAATCAGAAAAGAAACACAAAGAAATCATCACCGAAACGATACAAACCGAAGAAGATGAAAGCATTGCGACATTGAGACAGAAAACACTTATCCTCCCGTTGAAGCCACTCTTACCAAACGAGGAAGAAATGCTAGACGAAATGGCCGTCGAGTTCCTAAAGTCGCCTACGCGCGAAACTCGGGAGCTTCCGTTAGGAATCGCATCTATTTCAAGCCTACCATCCATTCTTGCTCAAACCACTAATCTGGAGCCGAGTGAGACAACCAGTAGCAGTGCCAGTATCGACATCGTTCCCCAACGGTCGATGATCACTGAAGAAATTCTGGTTTCGGAACGTGAATCTGATTCAATCGTTCTAGACAGTCATAAACTATCCAGCGTGCCCAAATACAATCTCATTGGTCTTAACGAATCTGTGCAGGTTTCCGAAGTTCTCACGGAAGAACTTCCCGAAGAAACTAGTCACACCAAACCCACAACACATTCTGCCAAAACTGAACTGATACCCACTCAATCCCTTCAGATTAGCGAATCAATGACTCACGACTCCACTACTGATCTCTATACTCACACCGAACAGCCGTCAAGCGCCAAAGTTGAACTTTTCACTCATGATGCCAAGATTGTTCAAGAGACTATCAGTAATGTCTCAGAGGAAAGTCTTATACTACCTCAAACCCCAATATCTAGCAAAGCTCATCCGACCGTTCTATCCAGAGAGTCTATCGAAGTGACCGAAGTTAACAAAATCGAAAAAGAACTAGAGTTAGATTCTCAGATTAAATTGCCAACAGTCACCCCCAAATATCAATTCCTACCGTCTGAATCCATTCAAACTAGTGAAACGATCGCTGAAGACAGTCCAAGCAAGTTCTATCCAGAGCTTGCCGTCCCTACTGAGTCTGCTCGGAAAGTTTACATCGAGCAAAAATCCTACACAACTCATGTCCTCAATGCTCCAGAAAAAGAAGATATTTACGTCCCAGGTCGTCTGCCTCCTCAGCAGAAAGCCGATGTTCTTTTGTCAACTACTGAATCCCTTCAAATCGCCGAACAACCTGCCCAGGAGCAAGAATCAGAACTTGCAGCCGAACCTAAACCAGCCAGCTACCAGGCCGTCGATTCTGTTACTACCCTTGAAGGTCTCACCACGGAAACAGTCAATGAAGCATTCTCAACGAGACCTTTCGAAGCGGAAGCCTTCGAAAGCCGAACCGCTACGATAGACTTCCGCGAGCAGACAACAGTCTCTATCTCCAAAGTAGTCAGCAACGAAGCTGAGTCAGAATTGGCACCATTTACATTAGCACCATCTGCCAAAGCATCAACATCTCTCTCAACGCTCTCTATAGGTGAATCCGTCGAACCATTCGTGCATGAAAAGGAAACTTTACATCATGGAGCTCCGCGTCCTTATGAAGCCATCGCCGAATCAATCCTAGAACCAATAGAAAACATCTCCGTCACGGTAATCGAAACTGGTGACACGGCAGGACGCTTCTCCCCGGAGGCTGTGGAAAGAACCGAGATGGCAACCACAGCATTTAACCTCCAGCAGTCACACGCCGTATCTACTGTTCTAACAAATGAAAAAGAATCTGAGTTTATTGGCAAAATTGACCAGAAGCCAGCATATGCAGCTACGCAGTTAGATGTCCAACATCAGTTGGAAGTTATCACACACGAAACCAACGAACGAGAATCAATATTTAGTGCTCCACGGATGCCAGTCGATCAGCTCGCTAAATCCGTCCCAACTGATATGCTCAAATCTATATTGGTACAAGAAACTACTACCAACTTATCTACCTCCGATTTGCCTCATCCTACACACGAAACTTCTGCTGCCCAAGTTCGTACCGACGAACTGGAAGAGAAAATAATTGCAGAAACCACTATCTATGAGGGCACCCAGGATTACGAAAAGCCTTCACTGCCGGAACACAAGACTGCCGGAACTATCCTTCAGCCAAACACCGAACTTGTGGTGACCGAAGTTGTCACTGAACAGAGAGAACGCGAGGGCTTTGATGCCCAAGAACTGGCTAAAGATTATCAAGCCAAATCGGTTCCTACACATTCGCTGAAAACTGTGCTGGTAGAAGAAACACTTCTATCCGATAGCTTAGACCACGTTCAGGAGACACCATGCGTAACTTCTTCAGCAGCAGTCAAAGAAGATCGGTTAGAAGAAACAATCGTATCCGAAACGATGATACTCGAAGGCACCGAACATTACGCTGTCCCGGAGGCCCCAACTTTGAAATCGGTCGATACCAAAACAGAACCGTTAGAAGGTTTACTCGTAACCGAGGTTGTTACCGAAGTAAGAGAGCAAGAAGGCATTAAGGCAGCTGATGTTGCAAAAGATTATGTAGCAAAAACATCAGCAACTGAAGCACTTAAATCCGTTGTGATTGAAGAAGTGCAAGTTTCAAACATCACCGGTAAATTGTCAAAGCCTGATGTACCAACTTCAGCTGCCACGATCAATAGAGATGAGCTCGAGCAAACTACAGTTATGCAAGCTCTTATACTAGAAGGACTCGATAAACTACCCGATGATACTACTCCAGAGTTGAAAACAGCTGAAGCTCTTCTAAGCCCGAAACGGGAGTTGACAATCACCGAGGTCATCGCTGAGCAGAAAGAACGGGAAGGCTTTGACGTGCAAGAAATCGCAAAGGATTACGTGGCAAAGCAAACTCCTGCACACACGCTCAAGTCAGTTATTGTGGAGACAACCGAGGCTACCGATTCGGTTGGCGATGTTTCTAAGCTTCAAATGGAAAAATCATCCGCTACAGTGAAAACCGATCAATTTGAAGGAAAAATCATCAGTGAAACAATGATATTCGAAGAAACAAAACGACACGAAGAAGAAGAGTTTAACACCAGACAAGCAGAGCCATCACTGCTTCCAATCTCAGAATTGATCATCACAGAGGTTGTTCCAGAGCAGCGTGAAAAGGAAGGATATGACGTGCGAGAGATTTCTAAGGATTATACAGCATCGATAGTTCCCAGCCATGCATTAAAAACAGTTCTTGTGCAAGAAGTCCTCACTTCGGACACCATAGATCAAGTAATTTCAGAAACCCCTCAAAGCAGCCTTGCCACAGTAAGAAGCGACCAACAAGAACAAAAAACCATATCAGAAATCGTTGCTTACGAAGGAGTAGAACAAGTGCCCGAAGAACAGAAGCCATCTCAGAGACAGGCCGATACGGTTGTCCAGCTGGTCAATGAACTTCTGGTAACAGAAATCTCACCAGAGGAAAAAGAGCGCGAAGGATTTTCAGCCGTGGAATTGGCGAAAGATCACGTTGCTAAAACTGTTCCAATCGATACGTTGAAATCAATCACTATAGAGGAGACTCTAACCTCAGAAGATTCAGAACGATTCGAAAAGGTTGAGACAGCTACGACTACAGCGTCTATGAGAAGTGATCAGCATGAACAAACCACCGTACAGGAGACCATGATCTACGAAGGTACTGATCGGTACATAGAGAGCTCTAAACCATTAGAAAAATCTGCAGAAACTGTTATAATGCCCATTTCGGAACTGGTTGTAACCGAAGTCCACCCAGAGCAAAAGGAAAGAGAAGGATATGATGTCGTTGAACTAGCAAAGGATAACATCGCCAAAGCCGTTCCATCCCATACGCTTAAGTCTGTTACCGTTGAAGAGGTACTGCTTACCGAAAAGGAAGATCAACTGATGAAACCTCAAACTGTTGCATCAACGGCTGCTATAAAGAGTGATGAACTGGAACAAAAGACTATTTCGGAAACTATGGTCTACGAAGGGTCCCAGCTTCTTCCGGAAGATGAACATCCTTCGATGAAGACAGCATCACCCGCTTATCAACCGAATACAGAAGTCGTTGTTACAGAGGTCGTTCCCGAACAAAAAGAACGAGAAGGATTCAATGTCGAAGAGATTGCTAGGGATCACGTTGCAAAAACAGTACCATCACACACACTGAAATCTGTTCAGGTGCAAGAAACCTTGTCATCTGAGAACGTCGATGCATTTGCAAAGGAACTTACCGCAACCTCGTCTGCAATGTTCAAAGAAGATACATTCGAAGAAACAAGTGTTCGAGAAACCCTCGTGCTGGAATCCATTGCAAAGTATGATGATCAAGCCAAACCCGATCACAAGACTGCCGATGCTATCGTTACACCAATCAACGAACTGGTGGTGACCGAAATAATTGCAGAACAAAAGGAAAAGGAGGGTTACAGCGTTTCAGATATTGCTAAAGATCACACCGCAAAGGTAGTTCCATCGGAAGCACTCAAGTCGGTAACAGTTCAGGAGGTTCAACCAGCAGAAGTTCTTGACAGAATACTCGATATTTCGGTAGATTCGAAAACTGCCACAATCAAAAAGGAGGAACTTGAGCAAACTACCACGTCCGAAACATACATCTACGAAGGACTCCAGCAATACAGCGAACATAAACCTTCTGAAAAAGTAGCGGAACCTAATGTAGATGCCATGAATGAGTTGGTCATTACTGAAGTAATTGCAGAACAAAAAGAGAAAGAAGGATACGATGTACAAGACATCGCAAGCAAATACGTGGCTAAAGAAATGCCATCACACACACTGCGATCGGTACAAGTTGAACAAGTTCTGCCATCGGATGACGTTGGTCACATTCCAGACGAAGATGCTCGTACTACTCATGCTAAGCCAATCGAAAGTGAAATCGAACAGAAGATAATAACCGAGAATGTAGTTTTAGAGAACGTTGATACTATTTCTGAACAGTTACAACCAGAACAGAAATCGGCTGAAGCCAGCTTCCAGCCAAATACTGAGCTGATCGTTACCGAAATTGTTACCGAGCAGAAAGAAAAAGAAGGATTTAGTGTAGAAGATATTGCTAGCCAGTACGTGGCAAAACCAGTTCCTGCACATTCCTTGAAGTCAATAGTTGTTGAAGAGGTGATCACTTCTAGCGCAACCGGAGATGTGCAAACGGATGATAAAAGCTTCTCTACTGCACAGATACGCGAAGACGCACATGAGCAAACTACAGTCACCCAACAGGTTATTCTGGAAAACTTTGAACAAATCGAAAAGTCTGTTCAACCAGAACAAAAGTCTGCTGTACCATCATTACAACCTAACGAGGAGCTAATAGTTACTGAAATAGTTTCTGAACAAAGAGAAACTGAAGGATACAGCATTGAAGAGATCTCTAGAAACTATTCAGCTAAACCGATTCCATCTGATACGCTAAAGTCAGTTACTGTGGAAGAAGTACAACTTGCCGATGCAACTGGAATCATTCAGCAGCCGGAAACCCTTTCTTCGACAGCCACAGTTAGAAAGAACGAGTTTGAGGAGACGACAGTATCGGAAACTATGATCTATGAAGAGTTGGGAAGACATTTGGAGAAAATAACACCAGAACAAAGAACAGCTGACACGACTTTGCAGCCAAATACGGAGCTTATAGTAACTGAAGTTGTTACTGAGCAGAAGGAAAAAGAAGGGTTCAGCATACATGAGATCGCCAAAGACTACGCTGCTAAACCTGTAACCGAAGGGTTGATGCGATCGTTAATAGTTGAAGAAGTTCAGACCACTGATCGTTTGGGGGAGATAGAACAAGTTACAGAAGAGCAATCAGCTACCATAAGGAAGGATAAGTTTGAAGAGACAACTGAAACGGAAACTATGATCTATGAAGCTGTCAGTGGTATTAAGGATACTGTCAAACCGGACTCTAAAACGGCGGACGTTTTACTTCAACCTAACGCTGAGATTATTGTCACGGAAGTTGTAAGCGAACAACGTGAGAAAGAAGGCTTCGACATCAAAGAAATTGCAAAAGATTACGTAGCTCAAGAAGCGCCAGCCAAGACACTTAAATCTGTTATAGTAGAACAGATTGAAGTTACAGAAGATGTCTCCAAGATTGCACAGCTTGAGCATGTAGAACATTCAGCCATAGCAAGCAAAGATTCATTCAATCAGACAATTGTCACTGAAACATTGGCATATGAGAACATCGCTCAACAAGAACAAGTTTCGCTTCCGGAACAGAAGAAAGCTGAGCCTAGTGTGGAGTCTATGTCAGGCGTTACAGTTACAGAAGTTATAACGGAGCAGACAGCAAAGGAAAGTGTTCAAATCTCGGAAACGGATCAACAAAAGGCAAAACTAGTTCCAACCGATATTCTGAGATCTCTAACAGTAGAACAAGTGCAACCATTGCTAGATGCAGCTGAGGTTACACATGATGATTCCAAACCATCAAAAGCAATGGTAAGAACTGATGAGTTGTCTGCGTCGTCAGTTACAGAAATAACTACATTTGAAGGATTCAAAGAATACGAAGGCAAGATCAAGCTCGATTGGCACACAGCCAAACTGGTTCCTGCTGATGTTTTCAAGTGTCTATCCATTGAACAAGTGCAACCTTTCCTAGTTACTGGCAATGTACCGGAGGAAATGCTCAAGCCTTTATCCGTAATAGTAAGAACGGACGAGCATGAGCAGATAGTTGCATCGGAAACAACGGTCTTCGAATGCATCAAAGAATTCGTCGAAAAAATGGAGCACGAAGAATACTTTGCTAAACCACTGACAGGCGGCATACTGAAATCACTAACTGTTGAACAAGTTGTATCATTGCAACACGCTGGCGATGTGGAGAAGTTCATGGCAAAGGCTACGTCAGCTGCTATAAAATCGGATGAACATGAACAGACCATGGTTACGGAATCTATGATCTATGAAGCCCTAAAGGAACACTTTGGAAAACTAGAATTTGAAGGGCAAACGGCAAAGCTCATTCCCAGCGATGTTCTCAAATCCTTATCAGTCCAGCAGGTTCAGCCATTTGACGAGTTGCAGGAAGTTACTGACGACCATAAACCAACATCTCAAGCCATAACGAAAACCAATGAATTAGAAGAGATCGTTACAACCCAAGCAACGATCTACGAAGGCTTGAAGGAGTACGATGGTGAACTCGCATTTGATGAACATGTAGCGAAACAAGTGCTTCCCTCTGAGCAAAAATCCCTCTCGATTGAACAAACAGAAACTTTCATTGGAATCGGAGAGGTTAAAACAGAACTAAGTAAAAAATCCGAGGCCGTCATTAAGACAGACGAGTTAGAACAAAAGGTGATATCTGAAACCACAATTTACGAGGGAATACAAGAAGGACCAACAAAGATTACGATAGACGAAAAACATGCAACTCCTGCTGTTGATGCATTAAAAATTCCTTCAAAATCAGAAGTCGCCACTTCTGATGCTTTTGATGATTTATCAGTTCAATTGAAAATTCAAGAAGATAGCGCCACTAGCTTGATCGTTGAGCAAACAATTGCTACTCAAACACAAACCTTGACACATGATTCGTTAGGCCACTTAAAAGCCCCAGAAGAAATAGTTTCCAAATATGCGATTCCTCAAATTTCGGATCTCCATGTGCCATCACAGCTGGAAACATTAGCAAGTGAGGCTCTAGAGCATTTCGAACAGCGACAGGATACTCTCGAACGTAGTGCGACGGTTGATATCAGCGATTTCATTGTACCATTACAATCCCATACCATATCTGCCGATACAACAGCGCCATTCGAAGAAATCACCGAACCACGTAAGTTTGCCACCAAATCTATACAGGATGGCCTAAGAGCAGCCGAATGTATGGAGGTGTCCAGTAATGAACTAAACGACATAACAGAACCCGCTGAAGCCCCTCATGGACAGGCATCAGTATCATTCACAACTAATATCATTGCAAACGTAATGGAAACAACTACACACGAAAATGTAGATAACATTACTGTACATAGTGAACCCACAGAGCGGTTCGCTAAATTAACACAATCTATGTTCGATATGTATGAAGAATCTATGCCACTCGTACGAGAAGGTAAGTTTATTACACTCACGATGCAAAAATCCTACATTCCAGAAAAACACAACCATTCCATAACGTCCTCATTCCAAATATTTACACAAGTACAAATAATAACAATATAATAACTAAATCACTGTTTTCATAGATCACACAACAACAACTGCAATTCAAACACGAACAGACAAACAAGCATTACACGATGACACTACAGAACAAACATTACATCAAGAGCAACAGATGACAACACAAGTTTATCACACCATCAAAATGCAATCAAAAAATACAACACACGAAGATCAAACGGAAGAAATATTCGACAATATCACAATACAAAAAAAACATACACCAAGTGAAAGTTATTCTGAATCAAAAGAAATCATGGAGGAATTTCCTGAAGAGGTTAAGGTGACTGAGATCATCACCGAAGAAGGCAAACATAAGAAACAAGTTACCAAGAAGCGTGTCATGAAGAAGAAGGCTGGAAAGAAGGAACAGGTCACCGAGATCGTCACTGTCCAAGAAGACGATCAACTGCCTCAGACTACCGTCACTGTCACTGAGTCCGAGCTACCATTCGAAGAGGTTACTGAATTCCAGCCATCGACTGTTCAACCACAGGAAGCCATCATTCAAGAACTTCCTGAAGAGGTTAAGGTGACTGAGGTCATCACCGAAGAAGGCAAACCTAAGAAACAAGTTACCAAGAAGCGTGTCATTAAGAAGAAGGCTGGAAAGAAGGAACAGGTTACCGAGATCGTCACTGTCCAAGAAGACGATCAACTGCCTCAGACTACCGTCACTGTCACTGAGTCCGAGCTACCATTCGAAGAGGTTACTGAATTCCAGCCATCGACTGTTCAACCACAGGAAGCCATCATTCAAGAACTTCCTGAAGAGGTTAAGGTGACTGACGTCATCACCGAAGAAGGCAAACCTAAGAAACAAGTTACCAAGAAGCGTGTCATTAAGAAGAAGGCTGGAAAGAAGGAACAGGTTACCGAGATCGTCACTGTCCAAGAAGACGATCAACTGCCTCAGACTACCGTCACTGTCACTGAGTCCGAGCTACCATTCGAAGAGGTTACTGAATTCCAGCCATCGACTGTTCAACCACAGGAAGCCATCATTCAAGAACTTCCTGAAGAGGTTAAGGTGACTGAGGTCATCACCGAAGAAGGCAAACCTAAGAAACAAGTTACCAAGAAGCGTGTCATTAAGAAGAAGGCTGGAAAGAAGGAACAGGTTACCGAGATCGTCACTGTCCAAGAAGACGATCAACTGCCTCAGACTACCGTCACTGTCACTGAGTCCGAGCTACCATTCGAAGAGGTTACCGAATTCCAGCCATCGACTGTTCAACCACAGGAAGCCATCATTCAAGAACTTCCTGAAGAGGTTAAGGTGACTGAGGTCATCACCGAAGAAGGCAAACCTAAGAAACAAGTTACCAAGAAGCGTGTCATTAAGAAGAAGGCTGGAAAGAAGGAACAGGTTCACCGAGATCGTCACTGTCCAAGAAGACGATCAACTGCCTCAGACTACCGTCACTGTCACTGAGTCCGAGCTACCATTCGAAGAGGTTACTGAATTCCAGCCATCGACTGTTCAACCACAGGAAGCCATCATTCAAGAACTTCCTGAAGAGGTTAAGGTGACTGAGGTCATCACCGAAGAAGGCAAACCTAAGAAACAAGTTGTCAAAAAGCGTGTCATTAAGAAGAAGGCTGGAAAGAAGGAACAGGTCACCGAGATCGTCACTGTCCAAGAAGACGATCAACTGCCTCAGACTACCGTCACTGTCACTGAGTCCGAGCTACCATTCGAAGAGGTTACTGAATTCCAGCCATCGACTGTTCAACCACAGGAAGCCATCATTCAAGAACTTCCTGAAGAGGTTAAGGTGACTGAGGTCATCACCGAAGAAGGCAAACCTAAGAAACAAGTTGTCAAGAAGCGTGTCATTAAGAAGAAGGCTGGAAAGAAGGAACAGGTCACCGAGATCGTCACTGTCCAAGAAGACGATCAACTGCCTCAGACTACCGTCACTGTCACTGAGTCCGAGCTACCATTCGAAGAGGTTACTGAATTCCAGCCATCGACTGTTCAACCACAGGAAGCCATCATTCAAGAACTTCCTGAAGAGGTTAAGGTGACTGAGGTCATCACCGAAGAAGGCAAACCTAAGAAACAAGTTGTCAAGAAGCGTGTCATTAAGAAGAAGGCTGGAAAGAAGGAACAGGTCACCGAGATCGTCACTGTCCAAGAAGACGATCAACTGCCTCAGACTACCGTCACTGTCACTGAGTCCGAGCTACCATTCGAAGAGGTTACCGAATTCCAGCCATCGACTGTTCAACCACAGGAAGCCATCATTCAAGAACTTCCTGAAGAGGTTAAGGTGACTGAGGTCATCACCGAAGAAGGCAAACCTAAGAAACAAGTTACCAAGAAGCGTGTCATTAAGAAGAAGGCTGGAAAGAAGGAACAGGTCACCGAGATCGTCACTGTCCAAGAAGACGATCAACTGCCTCAGACTACCGTCACTGTCACTGAGTCCGAGCTACCATTCGAAGAGGTTACCGAATTCCAGCCATCGACTGTTCAACCACAGGAAGCCATCATTCAAGAACTTCCTGAAGAGGTTAAGGTGACTGAGGTCATCACCGAAGAAGGCAAACCTAAGAAACAAGTTGTCAAAAAGCGTGTCATTAAGAAGAAGGCTGGAAAGAAGGAACAGGTCACCGAGATCGTCACTGTCCAAGAAGACGATCAACTGCCTCAGACTACCGTCACTGTAACTGAGTCCGAGCTACCATTCGAAGAGGTTACCGAATTCCAGCCATCGACTGTTCAACCACAGGAAGCCATCATTCAAGAACTTCCTGAAGAGGTTAAGGTGACTGAGGTCATCACCGAAGAAGGCAAACCTAAGAAACAAGTTGTTAAAAAGCGTGTCATTAAGAAGAAGGCTGGAAAGAAGGAACAGGTCACCGAGATCGTCACTGTCCAAGAAGACGATCAACTGCCTCAGACTACCGTCACTGTCACTGAGTCCGAGCTACCATTCGAAGAGGTTACCGAATTCCAGCCATCGACTGTTCAACCACAGGAAGCCATCATTCAAGAACTTCCTGAAGAGGTTAAGGTGACTGAGGTCATCACCGAAGAAGGCAAACCTAAGAAACAAGATACCAAGAAGCGTGTCATTAAGAAGAAGGCTGGAAAGAAGGAACAGGTTACCGAGATCGTCACTGTCCAAGAAGACGATCAAATGCCTCAGACTACCGTTACTGTCACTGAGTCCGAGTTACCATTCGAAGAGGTTACTGAATTCCAGCCATCGACTGTTCAACCGCAGGAAGCTATCATTCAAGAACTTCCTGAAGAGGTTAAGGTGACTGAGGTCATTACTGAAGAAGGCAAACCTAAGAAACAAGTTACCAAGAAGCGTGTCATTAAGAAGAAGGCTGGAAAGAAGGAACAGGTCACCGAGATCGTCACTGTCCAAGAAGACGATCAACTACCTCAGACTACCGTCACTGTCACTGAGTCCGAGCTACCATTCGAAGAGGTAACTGAATTCCAGCCATTGACTGTTCAACCACAGGAAGCTATCATTCAAGAACTTCCTGAAGAGGTTAAGGTGACTGAGGTCATCACTGAAGAAGGCAAACCTAAGAAACAAGTTACCAAGAAGCGTGTCATTAAGAAGAAGGCTGGAAAGAAGGAACAGGTCACCGAGATCGTCACTGTCCAAGAAGACGATCAACTGCCTCAGACTACCGTCACTGTCACTGAGTCCGAGCTACCATTCGAAGAGGTTACTGAATTCCAGCCATCGACTGTTCAACCGCAGGAAGCTATCATTCAAGAACTTCCTGAAGAGGTTAAGGTGACTGAGGTCATTACTGAAGAAGGCAAACCTAAGAAACAAGTTACCAAGAAGCGTGTCATTAAGAAGAAGGCTGGAAAGAAGGAACAGGTCACCGAGATCGTCACTGTCCAAGAAGACGATCAACTGCCTCAGACTACCGTCACTGTCACTGAATCTGAGCTACCATTCGAAGAGGTTATCGAATTCCAGCCATCGACTGTTCAACCGCAGGAAGCTATCATTCAAGAACTTCCTGAAGAGGTTAAGGTGACTGAGGTCATTACTGAAGAAGGCAAACCTAAGAAACAAGTTACCAAGAAGCGTGTCATTAAGAAGAAGGCTGGAAAGAAGGAACAGGTCACCGAGATCGTCACTGTCCAAGAAGACGATCAACTGCCTCAGACTACCGTCACTGTCACTGAGTCCGAGCTACCATTCGAAGAGGTTATCGAATTCCAGCCATCGACTGTTCAACCACAGGAAGCTATCATTCAAGAACTTCCGGAAGAGGTTAAGTTGACTGAGGTCATCACTGAAGAAGGCAAACCTAAGAAACAAGTTACCAAGAAGCGTATTATTAAGAAGGCTGGAAAGCAGGAGCAGGTCACTGAGGCCGTCACTGAGCAAAACGACGATCAATTAGGTCAGACAACAGTAATCGAATTTGAACAAAAATTAGGGGTGGGCGAAATATGTCTTCCTGATTCAAGAACACAAACACATACACACATACAAACACAAATAACACCTGCAGAAACTACTGGTAAGATTCACATGGTTTCATCATTACGCATAATTCATGAAACTTCAAACACTATTACATTTCCTTGTCAATCTTTTATAGATGCTGAAACACTTGCACACACAACTCCAATTTTCGTCACCACATTCGAAACATGTACAGATGAGAAACAAACATTCATCAAATCCAAGAACAAGAAACTCATTAAATCACAAGGTATGATTGTGGAGGAAATCTTGAGCGACGAAGACGTCACTCCGATTCCTCCATCCCTGCCAGCTGTTCACATCGAAGAAGTTGACGAACATCTTTTCCCTGAAGGTATGGTTTTTAATGTATTTTTATAGTTTCGCTCGATTTTCCGTTTCAAGCAATATACTAGATTACGAACTCTTTAAGTGATAACCTCATCATTAAATATTTTCATTGTTTATACAGACGCTTCAACACCGTACAGAATACAAACAGAACCCGAAGAAACAGCCATGATCAGTCAAGAGCCAGTATCCAAACATAAACTGTCTAAGAAAAAACAATTACACACACTCATACAAGAACAAGTTGAAGATCTTCCTTTGGAGGAAATTGAAACAATTCCATCAGTCGAACAAGAAATTGCAGAAGCTTTGACAGAAAAGTCGAAGCGTAGGGTCATCAAAAAGAAAAGGGTTGATACTAGGGTGGCAGGTGATGAAACCGTAACCACAGAAAAAGAATCGGTCGAGCCTTTACAGATTGAAACGATTACAGAAGTTACTGGAATTGAAAGTCAAGTTCCAACAATACTTCAGGAACATGAGCTATCACAAGTACCAGTAGTGGAAAGCATGCCGGAAGATGTACAAGTCATTGAACGAATATCAGAAGACGGCGAAAGAAAAACATCAGTAATCAAAAAACGTATAATCAAGAAAAAATCAGTTGGAAGAGAAGAGTTGATTGAAATAAAAACTATTCAGGAAGACAACAAGGCTCCTGAAACGACCATAACAATTACAGAGGAAGATGTATCTACAGAACCAAGTGTTCTAGAAGATAAACCAAGACCAAAGCGAAAGAAGGTTACGAAAATTAAACCAAAGGATGACACAGATGAGATTATCGAACGACTCTTAAACTTGGAAGTGAAAAAAACGGAATTGGAGCAATACGAGAAAGTGGAAGTGGAATTCGGAAGGAAGCCGATGAAATTGGAAACAGTTGCAGTAGAGGAACATCCAGAAGTGGAAGAAAAGGTGCAAACAGTGGAAGGAGAAGTAACAAGACAGGTGGTTAAAAAGAAGGTTATAAAGAGAAGGTTGGGTCCAAAATTGGAAGTCACTGAAATTGTTACAACGCAGCAAGATGGCAAAGAACCTGAAATAACTGAAACTATCAGTGAAGAAATAATAGCTGAGCCCTTTGAAGCAGAGCAGTTTGTCGAAACTCCTTCTTGGGAGGAAGAAATCCCAGAACAAGTTGATGTAAAACAGACGATTTCAGAAACAGGAGATGTCATGACTGAAGTTTTCAAAAAGAAAGTGTTGAAGAAGAAGGTTAAGATGTTGAAACCAGAGCCAGTCGAGATGCCAGAAGAGGAAGTTGACGAGTTGCTTATAATTCCTGCTCAACCAGAACAAATCATGATTGAAGAACTTCCAGAAAAGATTCAAGTTGTTGAGACCATAACAACTGAAGGTAAACCAAAAAAGCATATTACGAAAACAAAGGTAATCAAGAAAAGAACTGGTGACAAGGTAGAAGAAGTTCAAGTGGTGACAGTTCAAGAGGATGATAAACCAGCGGAAACTACAATTACGTTGTTAGAGGAAGCAGTTCAGGAACCCGTTGGTCCTGATGCACTTCAAACGGATAAACCAAAGCCAAAGAAAAAGAAGATTAAAACAATTAAGAAAACGGGTGATGATACAGATGACATAATTGAAAAGCTCTTGAATCTGGAGGTGAAGAAAACCGAATTGGAAACTTACGAAAAGATTGACATTGAGCCAACGCGAAAAACGAAGCAGGTCGAAGAGGTTATTCTGGAACCGGTGCAAACTGAACCTCAAAACAAAGAACAAATGCAAATGGTGATCCAGGAAATGCCTGAACAAATGGAAATTATTGAAACTTTAACCGATGAAGGTAAACCACGAAAGCAAGTGAAGAAAACTAAAGTCATTAAGAAGAAAATCGGTGACACTGTGGAAGAAGTTTTGATCACTACTGTACAAGAACACGATAAGCCTGCGGAAACAACGATAACAGTTGTTGAGGAAGTAGCCGAGTCTGCTCCTACTGAAGAGGATATTCATCCACAAGAGAAACCTAAAATCAAGAAAAAGAAAATCAAGACGGTAAAAAAGACAACAGATGATATGGATGACATAATTGAACGATTACTCAATTTGGAGGTTAGAAAGACAGAACTTGAAAAATACGAACGAGTTGATGTAGAATTCAAACCAAGATCAAGAAAAGTGGAGGAAACATGCGTTGAAGAGTTTCCTGAAACTGTAACAATTGATACCGCTGAGGATGGCTCTGAATTGAAGAAAGTGACTAAACGAAAGCTGATTAAGAAAAAGATTGGTAAGAAGGAACAAACAACAGAGCTAGTAACTGTAAAAACGGATGACTCTGAACCGACAACTACAGTCACTATAACTGAGGAGGATCTTCCTTACGAACAACCTGAAGAGTTCATTGTAGAACAAATACCAGCAGAAACTGCCGTTGTAGAAGAGCTTCCAGAAGAAATCATGGTAACGGAAATAAGCACAGAGGTAGGAAAACCGCGAAAACAAATCACCAAAAAGCGAACATTGAAGAAACGAACTGCGGACAAAGAAGAGCTGGTAGAGGTTGTCACCGTACAGGAGGATGACAAAGAGCCAGAGACTACAGTTACCATAACGGAAACGGAACCCGAAGCAGAAGAACCGATGACTGTTGAACTGTTAACAGTTGAACAAATACCGTCCGACAAGAAACCGATCGCGAAGCCAAAGCCAAAAAAGAAGAAAGTAAAAACAATAAAAACTTCAGAGGCAGCAGATGACATCATAGAAAAGCTGCTCAACTTAGAAGTGAAGAAAACTGAACTAGAGAAGTACGAACGCATTGATGTAGAGTTCAAGAAAAAACCAACACTTACCAGAGAAATTTCTATCGAGCAACCAACAGCGAGTGTAGCTGAGGTTATAGAACTCGAAATAACAAAAGCTAAAGTAAAAACAGTTAGAAAACCAAAAGAGAGTAAAATCGATAAAGTTGAGGAAACTGTTGAATCGATGCCTTCTCAGTTTGCTGTTGAAGAACCTCAACAAAAAGTGGATAAAGAAATAGAATTCACTGAAACGATCATACCGCGAGTTGTTGAGGAAATGCAAGACGACAAAACATTACCCGATGGTACAAAACAGGTCACAATAAGCCCAAAGATTGTCAAGAAAAAGATCTCTAAGGGCAAAAAAGAGCTAAAGGAAGAAAAAGCAGAAGAACAGGAACCATCTATTCCGTCGATTGTTGAATTTGAGGACATTGTTTCGACTGATGAGCTACCAGCAGAACAAGTTAGAGAGTTTGTTTTCGTGAAGCCAGAGCAACAAGAAGCAATCATCGAAGAATACTCCTTCGAAACACAAACTTACGAGGAGAAATCTCTAAAACAAGTACAACGGTTGCAAAAAGATCATACTGAACAAGAGGAAAGAACTGAAATCAAAAAGACTCCTAAGAAAATAAAAAAGAAGATCAAGAAATCTGGTCCATCAGAAGAAGATGAAGCATTAGAACGACTACTCAACTTAGAAGTGGAGAAAACACAGCTGGAGGAATATGAAAAAATAGAACTGGAAGCCAAACCTAAGCTTGAAAAGCCCAAACCTAAACTAGAACCAATACGAATTGAGCGAAAAGAACAGAAGGCTACTAAGCTGCAGATAACTGAAACAGAAGACCAGCCACAAATGATAAAACTAAAGAAAGTCAAAGTACCCGGCAAAAAAGAAATTGAAGAGGTGGTCGTACCAAAAGTACTTCTGAAGAGCAGAATGATGATGGTTCAATATCCCCCAGCTGTTCAGTACCCTCAAATAAGCACAATTGTCACTAAGAAGGGCATTGGGGAGCTTGCAAGGGTTAATGAAGAAGAAGAGAAAATTAAATTGAAGAAAATCAAGAAGATAAAAACTACCAAACGCGATAAGCTGGAGTTGGAGCAGGTTGATCTTCCAGAGTATGAGGAGGAAGTATCGGAGGAAGAACAAAAACCCGAAGAGAAGGAAAAATATCAAAGGAAACAAAAAGAAAAGGTCGACGAAGAACCACAAGTCAAGACGTTGAAGCTAGGAAAAGGCATAGTTAAAAAAGATGAACCGGTTGAAGAAACGATAACGCTTAAGAAAACGCCAAAGAAACCTAAGGAAGATGTTGAAGCAGAAACGACATCAGTCAAGAAACCTAAGCAGAAACCAGAATTAATTGAACATGATAAAGAACATAAACATGTACAAAAACCAACCTTTAGTCCCACAGAAATACCAGATGTTGAAGTTGAGCTAGAAGAATATCGGCAACCTTCGCCTGTTCCAGATGTTCCTGAAGAGGAAACGCCTCATAAAAAGAAACGTTCAAAGAAACCGAAGGAACCCAAAGAAGATGAAGTACCAGAAAGACCTTTGATAATGGGTAAAGGTAAGAAACCCGAGGAAATACCCGAAGAAGATGTGAAATTTAGAAAACCCTCTCCAAAGAAGCCTGAAGAAGAAGCTGATCAGATCAAACTCAAGCCAATTCCAAAGCCGGAAGCAGATACTGAAGTGAAAGAAAAACATGCCGATAGAGATCTAGGACTTTCTGAACCGGTGCAGAAACCGGATCAACCCGAAGAGGAAATGATCACCATTGTAACGAAGAAGAAGAAGATTTTGAAGAAAAAATCATCAAAAGAAATGTCAGATAAGGAACCTACTGAAGAAGCTGTTTATGAGGAACTTCCCCTTCAGACTGCAGAAGATGAAGAAATTTTAGAAGAAACGCCTAACACTGTGAAGCTTACTGAAGAACATGTTGTTGAGTGGGAAAAACCACTAGAAATATCAGAAGAACCTAAATCACAGGCGACTGTTGAACAGTTGCCAGACCAGGTAGAAATGAAGGAAATAATAACTGCAGAAGGGGAACATCAGAAGCAAGTAATCACTAAGAAAGTAATAAAAAGGAAACGACAAGACAAAGAAGAGGTTATTGAGGTCGTTACCGTTCAAACTGGTGATAAGGCTCCTGAGACAACAGTTACAGTTTGTGAAAGCTCCCCAGAAGAATCAACCCCTCAGATGCCTACAAAATCCAAGGTCCGCGTTAAGAAGGTTAAGGTTTCAAGTAAAAACGACGACCTAGATGAAATTGTCCAAAGACTGCTGGATCAAGAAATAACCAAAACCGAATTAGAGCAATATGAAAAGTTCGACTTTGAAGCAACAAGAAAACCAAAACCAGAACAGCAACAACAGGTTGAAATTGTTCAGAAACCAATCGTCAAAAAGTCAAAACAAAAAGAAATCAAGCAACACGAAACCCTTTCATTACAAGAAACACCAACAGATATATCAGATACTCTAGAACCCACGCCAATCGAGGCACAAACACCCGACACACTATACACAACTATTATCGAAGAAAAGCCGAGAATCAGTAAGTAACCAGATATACGATAACACACCTCAAAGTTATTCATATAAATACAATACAAATTTGAAGCATAACCAGAGTTATAGATATTTAGTTAATAATTTTGCATGTTTCAAAGTACCACTATTTCGATATCTAACCGATTTATTTCAACCACAGGTGCCGATACAATCGAACTGAAGGAAGATGTGTTTGAAACGACAGACTTCGTAGCGGAACGACCTGCCACCGAGGAGTTATCGCCAGTTGAGATCCAGGATGTCACTGTACAACCTGTGGTACAGAAGAAACCCTTATTGGAAGCTGCACCGAAGGAAGAAGCCTTTGAGCAACATATCGAGGAAGTAACTGAGGTTTCTATGGCCCCTCGTGATGAGGTACAGATTTCTGCCACCGATATTCTGTCGAGAGCAACCGAGAAGCCTTTGGTCAGTAAGGCCATGCTAGAAGCTGCACCAAAGGAAGACACATTCGAACAGCATGTCGAGGAAGTATCTGAAGTTTCGATTGCCGATCGTGATGTGGTACAGATTACTGCTACAGATATTCCGTTGGAAGCTATTGAAAGGCCCATGGTGAGCAAAGCACTGCTGGAAGCTGCTGCAAAGCAAGAAGCATTTGAACAACTTGTTGAGGAAGTATCGGAGGTATCAATTGAATCTCGTGATGTAGTACAGATCGATGTCACTGACATTCCATCGAAAGCTATCGAAAAGCCCATGGTAAGCAAGGTAATACTGGAAGCAGCACCAAAGGAAGAAGCATTCGAGCAAACTGTAGAGGAAGTATCTGAAGTTTCGATTGCTGCTCTTGATGTGGTACAGATTGCTGCCACAGATATTCCATCGAAAGCTATCGAGAAGCCCAAAGTGAGCAAAGCAGTGTTGGAAGCTGCTCCAAAGGAAGAAGCATTCGAGCAACTTGTCGAGGAAGTATCTGAGGTTGCAATCGCTCCTCGGGATGTGGTACAGATTGCTGCCACCGATATACCATCGGAAGCTATCGAAAAACCTTTAGTCAGCAAAGCTGTTCTAGAAGCTGCACCAAAAGAAGAGGCCTTCGAGCAACCTTTGGAAGAAACTACCACCGTCCCTGAACTTTCCATGGATAAACTTGAACTGCAAGCAGTTGAAGTGCCTGATCTTATCACTGAGAAACCAAAAATTCGCAGGAAACCTCTCTTGGAGGCAGTCCCGAAGGAAGAACTATTGGAGCAACTAGCAGAAGAAACTTCTGATGCTACTACAATTCAAATGGAACAAGTTCAGCTATCCGCCACAGATATTCCTCATGCTGCAGTAGAGAAGCCAAAGGTTCAAGCCAAACCGACATTGACAGCTGCCGCCAAACAAGAGTTACTGGAGCAAGAAACCGAAGAAACGGACAATGTTCCATCACTATCCTTGGATGAAATGCTTCCTCAGGCAGTGGATGTAACCGATCAAGCCACTGAGAAACCCTACATTCACGGAAAGCCATTGCTTGAAGCGGCTCCAATCGAAGAACAGCTGGATCTTAGTATTGAAGAAGCAGATACAGTTACTTCTCTCTCGTTGGATGAAGTACAAGTTGCTCCTACTGATATACCCGACGAGGCAACCAAAAAACCGAAAATTCAAGAGAAACCAACCTTAGCTGCTGCTCCAGCAGAATCTTTGCTCGAGCAGAAAACAGAGGAAACTGAAATAGCTCCATCTCTATCGTTGGATGGAGTTAAGGTGTCTCCAATTGAAGAATCTCTTGCTGCTCCGGCTGAGCAAGTCCAGATTACTCAACAGGTTGACGTACAAGTTGCTCCAGAACCAACAAAGAAGGCCAAGACCAAAGTTACCAAGGTCACCAAGAAAACCAAGAAATCCATTGATGACGACGAAGAACTGCAACGTTTGCTGAATCTGGAAATCGAGAAAACGGAACTCGAGATATATGAAAAGGTTGATCTGGAAGCCAAGGAGAAGATCAAACCAGAAAAGGGTGAGCTAGTCAAACTAGAACCTATCAAAATAGAACGAAAAGAACAAAAACCAACCAAACTTGAAATCACAGACACACCTGAACCACAAACAGTCAAATTGCGTAAGACCGTCATACCAGAAAAGAAAGAGATCGAAGAGGTCACTGTTCCGAAAGTATTACTGAAGAGTAGAGTCGTACAGGTTGAATATCCACCGGAGGCACAAAAGCCGAAAATCGTCCAATTGGAAACCAAGCAAGGCGTTGGCGAACTCTCTAGGATCGAAGAGGAGGAGGATGAACGTAAAGTAAAGAAAATCAAGAAGGTCAAGGTAATAAAGAAAGAAAAACCCGAACTAGAAGTGCTGGATATCGAAAAATTCGAAAAAGAACCAACAGTGCAGGAAGAGAAGGAAGAAGAAAAGCCCAAATACCAACGACAGATTAAAGAAAAACCCGTTGAAGAAACTGAAGAGAGAACTCTTGTTCTGGGCAAAGGTAAGCTTAAGAAAGAGGAAGACGAAATCGAAGAAGTCAAACTGAAGAAAACACCAGTCAGACCGAAGGAGGAAGAGGAAGTAGAAGCAGTTATAAAGAAAAAGAAAGAAGAAAAACCGACTGAAGATGAAATAATTAAAAAACAGAAGCATGTTGAAAAACCTACCTTTACTCCTACTGATATTCCGGATGTTGAAACAGAACTGGAACCATACGAAAAACCTGTTCCAGAACCAAAAGAAAAACCAGTGAAAGAACCGAAAAAACCCAAGGTTCCCAAAGAGCCAAAGGTCCCAGAAGTTCCTGAGGAACCAGAGCACAAAATTGTCCTCGGCAAAGGCAAGTTACCTGAGCCAGAACCAGAACCGGAGGTTAAATTCCGCATCCCTGTTGGTAAGAAACCAGAAGAAGAACTGGAAGAAATAAAACTTAAGCCTTTCAAGAAACCTTCACCAGAAAAAGAACCCACAGAAAGAGATGCCGACCGGGATATGGCTCTTCCAAAACCAAAGGAATATCCGGAAGAACCTGATGCTGAAATCACAATCAAAAAGAAAAAAAGGAAGGTTCCAAAGGAACCAGAAGCTCCTACACCGGTTGAAGAAATTCCGGAGCCTTCACCTGTACCAGAAGAACCCACTAAGCCGGCTGAAGTGCCACAGGAAGAACCTGAAATTGAAAAACCAGCCCGTATAGAGGAGGTTACAAAACCAAAAGAACTTCAACTTGAACAACCGAGTGAGATGGTTACTCCAAAGGTAGTGGAGGAAACTACTGAGGACATCATGGCTCCAGTTGTTGTCGCTGAAAAACCTAAAGAAATTGAAACAGAGCCTCTTCAAGAGCCCGAGGTAACACAACCCGAAGTGCGCGAAGTCAAAGAAGAGAAGAAAAAGATAATAAAGAAGGTTAAGAAACCTAAAGCTAAACCTGATGAAGATGAAGAACTGCAACGGTTGCTCAATCTGGAAGTGGAAAAGACTCCACTGGAACAGTATGAGAAGGTTGAACTGGAACCGAAGGAAAAAGAGAAGCCAGCACCGGAGATTAAGCCAGTTGAAGTTCCAAAACCTCAGGAAGAAGTTATTGAGCCAGAGCCAAAGCCGGAACCAGTGGTCCAAAAGGCGAAAATCGTGGAACAAGAACCAATCCCCGAGCACGTGACTGCAGACACAGCCGTAGAGGAGCCCGTAGTAGAAGAAATCGTGCCAAGTGAAGTCAAGGTTGAGCTAGCAAGCGTGGAGGAAGAGATGCCTATTGAAGTCATACAAGATATTCCAGCACCAGTTGTCGAAGAACAACCGGTGGAACCAGAAAAACCTGTCAAGAAACCGAAAGAGAAGAAGGTTATAAAGACAGTTGTGAAGAAACCGAAGAAGGCATCCTTGGAGGACGATGAGCAACTCCAAAAACTGCTTAATCTTGAAATCGAAAAAACGGAGTTGGAGAAATATGAAAAAGTAGACATTGAAATTGTCAAAAAACCAAAGACGGTTGAGGAAATAGTTGTTGAACAAAAACCAGAGGAACCTAAAGTAGAAGATGTTCCGGAAGAGGTAGTATTCAAGCCTAAGCCCAAAGATCGAGTAATCAAACCGGTTGAAGAGGAAGTGGAAGTAGACTTCAAACTGAAAAGAAAGCCTCGTTTGCCAGAACAACCACAGGAGATCGAAGAGAGCATAACGCTTAAGCCAACTCCTCAGAAATCTGAAGAACCAGTTAGCGTGGAACGAATTATTAAAATAGAAGTGGAACGTCCAGAACCGGTTGTCATTGAAGAAGCTGATGAAATAACAATTCAGAGGGAGGAGGACATCGAAACCGTGGAACCTCTGGTGGAAGAACCTGCCGACGAGTTTATCGTTCCCGAAGAGGTTGTGCCGATCCAACCAATCCAAGAAGAAATCTCTGTAGCACAGCCATTGATTGAAGATGCTGTGCTTGAGCTACCTTCAGAAGAAACTCCTGAAGTTGTTGAATCGGTCCCTATCCAACCAATCGTAGAAGAACCAACTCCGGTTGTACCATTGCGTAAGGTGTCCCTCAAACCTGTACCTAAACCAGTTGTGGAAGAAGAGAAACCGAAGGAAAAGCCTAAGAAAAAGACCGTGGTGGTCAAAAAGAAAAAGGCAAGCTTGGACGATGATGCCGAGCTCCAACGGTTGTTAAATCTTGAAGTCGAAAAGACAGAACTGGAACAGTACGAAAAGGTTGACGTTGATTTCAAAAAACGAGAAAAGTTGAAAATCACCCAGCAACCGCAGCCACAACAAGCTGTCGAGTCTACGATTGAAGAGGAGCAAACCATTCAACTTAAGCCCAGGAAGAAGAGTGTAAAGCCTTCGGTTGAAACTATTGAAGAAACAGAGGTTGCATTTAAACTGAAACCGAAGAAAAAACCGGAAGAACAAGTAGAAGATGCTACAGTAACTCTAAGAAAACAAAAACCAAAGGTAGTCGAAGAGACGGCCGTTGAAGAAATCATCAGGCTGAAGCCAGTGGTTCAGAAACCAGAAGAAGTAGAGGAAGTTGAAGAAAGCATCAAGCTACAAGCCAAACCGCAACCTTATGTAACGGATGAAGCTGAAGCTTCACTGAAAATTGTAAGAGAAGCATCTCCAGAGGAAAAACCGAAGAAAAAGGTAGTCAAGAAAAAGAAGGAAGATGATGTTGATGAGATTACTAAGAAACTGTTGGAAATGGATGTACCAAAGACTGAGCTAGAAAAATACGAAAAAGTCGATGTTGACTTCACGAAGAAACCGAAGGAGGTTGAAAAAGTGGCACCAGCTCCAGCTGAAGAAGTTGTTGAGCATGTTGTCATACGTAAACAGCGACCACGTCCTAAGCCAGCATTCCGAAGAGAAGTTCTCGATGAGGAAGAAGTAAGAATCAAGAAAATTAAAAAAGTCCGTCAACCGAGACCTGTCTTCAAGGATATTGAACCGCATACAGTAACATTCCAACCAAAGCGTGTCAAACATATCGAAGACATTGAGCAGGAGTTCAAGATTCAACTAGATTCATATGCTCGAGAGGAGATATCGATGACGGGAAGAGTAAAACTACCCGCTCCGTATAGCTACGGTGAAGAAACTGGTGAAGCACATATAACCATTATCAAAGAAGTTAACGAAGATGATGAGGTTGTGTATGAAGTCATCTACGACGATAGTGAAGTAGATGTCGAAGAGGATGAGTATGATCGCTATGAAGAAGAAGATGCCGAACACGTGGTCCTAGAGCTTCGCAAACGCCGCCAAAAGCTTGAGAGTCTCATCGTGCACCAGGAGGAAGAAATTTCGATCGACCTGACCCGCCGCAAATCGCAAGTCACACACGAAGAAGAATCATTCACACTGAAACAACAGAAGAAGTCATTGGCAACATACTCTGAAGGTTTTTATCAAGCTCCAGTTATACGCAAATTTGGGATGGCGTTCTTTTACTGATAACAGATTTTACAAAGTTTTTGATTTTGAGAATTAACACACTCTCTTTCTTTATTACTTTCTACCAATCAACAGATAAAAACACTTTTTAGCAAAGCAAAACAAAACTTGACTACACTTTGCGATGTTTACAATTGCAACAACTGCTTCAACATTACCTATTGCCACTTCTGCTGATACTGATAAACTATATAACCTTCAAAGGGCGGGTTCCAAAACCCTTGCGAAGTAACGCCCCTTCTCTCTCTAAATCTCTATTTTTTTATTTTGGAATCTGTCAAAGCAATTTCAGCTTCCTGAACTGTTGCTGTAAATACAGGCAGATCTAATATTTTATAGCTAAACTACTTTTAAGCAAATAATCAGAGGGACTCACCGAATTCTCCAACCTTTATCAAAGGACTATCCTTCCGACCCTCCTGAACTTTTGCGCTTTCCTGTAAATATCTTTAATTTTCTTCTTCTCTACTTGATCTTTCCAAGTTACTAATTATCTATCTGCCTTACTTTCTCACCTTCTCTTAACTACCACTCTAGAAATTTTCTCTATCGCACATTCTTGAATTTGGACTGCGTTTGAACTACTTTTATTGCACCTTTACGCTCTTCTATTCTATTGCACTGAACATAACTACTTTTCACAGCTTTCCAGATTATACTAGAATCCAAGTTTTACTTTGTACACAATTCTAATCCACTGTATCCAAGAATCATTCTAATATGGAATATTTTGTCTTTTATCTGCCGCAACATCTGAATCCAATCGTGCAGAAACTGCGTCGTTGAAGATTATTCGCGAAGGTAAAATCAAATCATAATTTGATATCTACTTTATAATCTTTAACATGAATTACACTTTCAGAAGAAGCCAATGAAATGTACTGCATCCAACCTGTAGAAGCGGAGAATGAAGAAGCGATCCACTTGGTAGAAGGCGAAAAAGTCTACGTGATCGGTATGTTCATTCCAAAAAGGAAGTTTAACTACTGATTATTAATACCTTTCTTACCCTTACAGATCGCAGTAATCCCGAGTGGTGGTTCGTCAAGCGGTCCTGGAGTGAGGAGCGTGGCTTTGCCCGACGGGAACTTCTGATGGATGCCGTCACCTATCCCCAATACGTGCAAAAGACTCTCAACGAAAAGATTGACAAATTGCCGATCTTTGAGAAACCGGCTCCCAGCGAGAAACCACAGGCGCCGAAGATCATTGAAAAGCTACAGCCCATCACCACTCAGGATGGCTACACGGTGCAGTTTGAGTGCAAGGTCGAAGGCTATCCTCGTCCGCAAATTACTTGGTTCCGACAGACGGCAGTTATCAAGCCATCGCAAGATTTCCAGATCTACTACGATGACGATAACGTAGCTACGTTGATCATCCGCGAAGTATTCCCAGAAGATGCTGGAACCTTTACCTGTGTTGCTAAGAATATTGCCGGTTTTGCATCAAGCACCACAGAGCTGAGCGTAGATTCATTCACGTCCGATCATGGATCTGAAGTGGCTACCCTATCGCGTAAGAGTATGTCTCGTGAATCGTCACTTGCTGACATTCTGGAAGGTATTCCTCCGACCTTCTCTCGCAAGCCGAAAGCGCAATATGTCGACGTAGGATCAGATGTGTTGTTGGAATGCCGTCTTGTTGCTATACCTGAACCGGATATTCATTGGTTCTATAACGGCACTGAAATCACCACAAAGGGCAATATCGATGTGGTTGTTGAATCCGATATGCACATGTATTGCACAGTTGTTCAAATACGGAATATCGACAAGAAACAGGAAGGTTCTTATCAGGTCGTAGCTCGTAACCGTGAAGGTGAATCGGCACTAGATATCACCGTAAAGGTCAAGACCGGAGTCCTGGAACCTCCACAGATCCTTGAACCTCTCAAGAGCATGAGCATTCGCCAAGGAGAAACTGTAATGTTGTCGACACAAATTGTGGGTAACCCAACTCCTGAGGTTCAGTGGTTCAAAAACGGTGAAGTCCTTAAAACACCAACTCAAGCAGACAAAAACATGTACACCGTTACCCTGCTTTCACCTACTCATGAAAATGCTGGTGAATACACTGTCAAGGCCAAGAACGCTGCTGGCACTGTAGAGACGACCGCATTCTTAACAGTGGATGAATCAAACGTAGGAAATCCACAAGCTCCACTCTTCCTGGAACGATTTGAAGAGCAAAGTGTCCCACAAGGCGGTACTATCAAACTACCAGCTAAGGTATCCGGCAATCCAGTTCCAGAAATTCTCTGGCTACGCAACAACAATACACTCTTGACATCTAAGAAGGTTAAGCAAGCCTACGATGGGCAAAACATTGAACTTACCATTTCAAATGCTGACTCGGAACAAGACTCTGGAAACTACAAATGTATCGCTTCCAACACAGTTGGAAAGGCATCGCATGGTGCACGAGTTACTGTTGAAGTGGATAGAGTCACATTCGTCAAAAAGCTGAAAAAGACGGTGACGGTTGAAGAAAGTAAATCGGTAACCTTGGAGTGCGAAACTTCTCACACCGTTTCTACCAAGTGGTTCCACAATGGCAAAGAAATGAGCGGAATGGATCACCGAGTGATCGTTCAAGAAGGTAAGGTACACAAACTGGTCATCAAGAATCCAACTATCAAGGACACCGGCATGTACCAGTGCACCGTTAAGGATCAGGTTACCGAATGCAGTCTTACGGTTCTCGAAGCTAAGCCAGAGTTCATTCGTAAAATGGAAGATGTTGAAACCAAGGAGAAGCAAAATGCCGTGCTTGAGGTGGAGATCACTTCGGAAACGGCCGATGTTGTTTGGTACAAGGAAGGCAAGAAAATTGTCGAAGAGAAGGGCAAATATGAATTCTCGAAGAAGGGCAAAACTCGATCGCTTCTGGTGCGCAGCACATCGGTGCACGATGAAGGCGAGTATACTTGCGCCTTAGCAGATCAAGAGTGTTCAGCTGAAGTGGTGGTAATTGAGCTTCCACCAGAGATCATTACTCCACTCAAGGACGTCACTGTAGCCCGAGGAGAGAATGCCGTATTCGACATTGAACTGACCAAGGGAGATGCGTTGGTACGGTGGTATAGAGATGACACAGAGCTATCGTTCAACGGACACTACCAGTTGACGATTGACGGCAAACGTCAAACGCTCAAGATCATAAAGACCGTCGATGAGGACGCTGGTGTGTACAAATGCGTCGTCGGAGATCAGCTATCTACTGCTAAGCTAACCGTTGAACGGCCATTGGTTGACTTCGTCAAGCGTTTGCCAGATGTAACCATTGCTACCAAACAGACTGATGCCGTATTCGTGGTGGAACTTTCCGAATCCGCTGAGGTGACTTGGTACAAGAACAGCAAGAAAATTAAGGCCTCGAGCAAATACGAGCTCATTGCTGACAAGAAGGTGCGCAAGTTAATTGTGAAGAACGTTACGGAAGACGACGAAGACGAATACACCTGCACAATTGCAAATGTGAAGACTTCATCCAAATTGAAGGTTGAGGTAATCAAGGTCGCCCCTACAATCTTCGACGATGGATCACGAACGTACACAATCCGCAAAGAAGACGACGTCACGTTCAACGTGAAGTTCAATGCCACACCTAAACCGGACTCTGAATGGTACGTTAACGAAAAGCTCGTGATACCGTCACCACGATTCGTGCCAACGATCGGCGAAGAAACGGCCAGTTTAACGATCAAGAAGGTGGTGGAATCAGACGCCGGGGATTATACTGTTCGATTAGTGAACGAGTGCGGAGACGCCAGTGCATCATTCACGTTGATTGTTAAGAGTAAGTATGAAGTTTTGATTGCTTCAAAGGTATGTATTAAATACGCTTGTATTGTTTCATTATCAGGACAACCCGGTGCTCCAGACGCTCCGGAAGCTACTCAAATCACCGATGATTCAATTACTCTATTCTGGAAGTCACCTGAAGACAATGGCAACAGTACAATTACTGAGTACTTTCTGGAATATCAGGAGAAGAGCAAAAAGAAGTGGACCGAGATTACCAATATCTCGGAAACGACCACCACAGTCACTAAGCTAACGAAGAATTCCGAATACACATTCCGTGTGACAGCAGTCAACGAGATGGGTAAGGGACCGGCGTCACCCAACTCACCGTATTACAAGATTGCCGCTCCAATCAAGAAAGAAGCTCCGGTTGTGAGCGAGCACCTCAAGGACGTGCACATCGGACTGGATCAAACAATTACACTGACATGCATCGTAAATGGTGTCCCGACTCCAGAAGTATCGTGGTATCGCAACGGAACCGCTCTCAAGAGAAGACAATTACTTATGAGAACGGAGCCGCAAAGTACGTTATTGTGAAAACTACCAAGGAAACTAGCGGTACTTACGTTTGCAAGGCAGTCAACGAAGTCGGTAGTGTCGAAAGCAGCTGTAAGGTAGTGATAGAAGAGAAACCTACCATTACAGTGGATAAGAAACAAATCGTTCAGAAGTTGCGCGTTGGAGACGAATGGACTGTGGTGGCCAACTTTGAAGGTTATCCAGTTCCAGAGATCGTCTGGTACCGCGAAGATGAGGTCATCGAATCTACGGCTGAACATACGATTGTGACCATTAGCAAATCGTCAACGATTGTCATTGGAAAACTGGATCGCTCCGATAGCGGGAAATATGTTGTTGAAGCCAGAAACTCTGCTGGATCGGCAAGTGTTGAGCTACAGTTGAAGGTTATTGACAAACCAAGCAAACCAGAAGGACCAATTATTGTGAAGGAACTCAGTCCTGAAGCTGTAGTTATAGAATGGAAGCCACCAGCGGATGATGGAGGCTTGGAAATTTCCCAGTACTCGATTGAAAAGTGCGATGATACCAACAAAAACGCATGGATCAAGGTTGCCGATGTTCAAAAGAACATCAAATCTTACTGCATTCAGAAACTTCTGGATTCCACTCAATATCATTTCCGTGTGATTGCACAGAATCCAATCGGTTGTTCGGAACCACTGGAGAGTGCTACTATTACTGTCAAGCAGGTGTTGGAGCCACCATCTCCACCACGAGGACCAATCGAAACTTCGGGTATGACTAGCCATTCGTTTACGCTATCTTGGCAACCTTCGGAGCACAACGGTGGCAGCAAGATCACCGAGTACATCGTTGAGATGAAGGAATCCAAGAAGAAGGTGTGGAAGGTCGTCGGAAGTACCAGTGCAAGCGAAACGTCGTTATTGATCGAGAACTTGTCTGCGAATCGAGGCTACGACTTCAGGATCTTTGCAAAGAACAAGATCGGAACGAGTGAAGCACTTCAAACGGAGGAATCGATAGTCGCTGGCAAGGAAATAAGTAAGTTTTATAGATAACATATCAGTGTGATGGTAACGCTTATGTCAGGTGCTGAACTAATTATAAAACTCATGTTATACATTTCACGAAATATGCTGCTTAACGAATCACAAGTCACATTTGCATTTAACAAACACCTTAAAAATTTGTGCTGGTCAAACTGCAAACAGTTTGAGATATCTATCGAACTTCTGACCCCCTAGGCCCTGCAATCTATGATGTTGTAATGAACACTGTTGTGATAGTGACTAATCAATACACAAACCTTCAAACTTTCCGTAAAACAAGCTCCACCATCTGCGCCACGAAACCTGCGCATCGTCAACGTGACCAGCAAGAGCATCAAGCTCGAATGGCAGCAGCCGGAAACGAACGGCGGTTCGGATGTAACGGGTTACGTGATCGAGAAACGGCTCACCACCTCCCAGCAATGGACCAAGATCAAAACTCTGGACGCCACCTGTCTCAGTTACTGCGTCGACAACCTTAAAGAAAAGTCTGAACTAGTATTCCGTGTGTTCGCCGAGAACGTCATCGGGCTAAGTCCGCCGGCAACTTCCGAAACAGTTACACTGAAGTCCTATGCCAGTAAGATTGTCGTTTCTGTACCTACATAATTGTTCGATGTCGAACTGCCCTTTCGCAGAGATATCCGAGAAATGGCTAACGATTCGCATTGCTTTTTTTTTTCACTACAGCGGTGCCTTCGCCCCCGACTGGACCCCTGGAGGTGCGCTACCTGGGTCCCAACATCAACATTGTCGAATGGGGAATTCCCGAGTCCGATGGAGGTGCGCCATTGGAGGGATACAACATCGTCATTCGCAATATCAAGAAGACCATGTGGATGGAGGTTGGCCGGGTGTCGGCCGACTGTCAGTCGTTCAACATCAAGGACCTAGCCGAGGACGAAGAATACCTAATACGGATCATCGCGCGCAACGAGGTCGGCAACAGTGATCCGCTCGAGTCGGAGGAACCGTACAAGGCGCAGCTGGGAGCGGGTGAGTAATCAATATGGGTTTTGAGGTCAATTGAACTGTTCTGAACCTGAAAGATCCTTAGTGGATTACTGATCAATACTGAAAAGCCTCAAAAATGATTATTAGGCTTGTTTGTGTTCATAAAAAGGAAGATAATCCCTTTAGCAGTAGATATTTTTCCTACCATTACACCAAAGATCTAACCAATACTCTTTCCTGCCAGCTCCCGAAGATACCCACGACGAAACGACGCGGGACTTCACGGAACCATCCGCAACGAACACCTCCTCCTGGCTGAGGGAGCACAACATGACCGCAGACATTCACAGCTACGCTCGGCACAAGCTGCTGAGAAGGCGAGAGTACTTCTTCAAGTTGTGGGTCAACGCGAAAAACCTGTTCAAATAAACCGCCTCGAGCGATGACAATTCCTTACTTGAATTCAGCAAAAAAAATAGCTCAAATTCGTTAACTTTATACTAAATATTGAAGAAGAAGATGTATACATTTGAGAGCGTCGACGATCCCGGAGAAAGTCCTTAAACCTAACTGTAACTACATAGCCGATAAGACGAAGCCCCCCCATACATGCCTATTTTTACAGTGTCGATATTTTATACACGAGTGCCCCCCCAGTGCTTTGCAGTTGTATGTAAATGTTATCCCCAATCAATCATTTTGCCGGTTGAAAGAGAAAACGACTACGATTTGTTTCATGTAACTGTGATACAGAAAGAGATTTTATTGTAGAGAAAAAGAAACTAAACAAAGCCAATTGCGCCACTCGCTACTAGAGCAAAAATGCAACCATAAATGCAAAGAGACAAAAACGAAAGAGTTTCAAACCAATTTTAGACACAAAAAAACGAAGACGAAGCGGAGCGATTCCCCCACAATGGGGTTCCCCGAGCCAACAAAAAAATCGTAAAACAAAATGTATCATACCGAAATTGTTCTATTGCAATATACACATTTTGTATGGTTATAGTATATCATTATATTTAGTAGTTTGTAAATTTTCTAAATGTTGGAACTCTCTGCGAATAAACGAACCGACTGCGCAGCGATTGCCATCAGTTGGAGATACCGGGCAAGACCATCAACCTTCGAGGGCAGCTGGACAAGTCAACGAACCAAACCAAAATCAGGGAGACGATTAATATAGGTGCGTACATTAATCGAACAACTTCTACACAGACGGACTTGGGCTGCTTTCGGTATCTCCGAGAGATGCAGTTGAGGCGAAGAAACAGCAAATTCGCAAGACAAATACATATTTATTCTATGGAAAATTTGAGTTTCTCTCATTTTGCCTTATATTGATTTGAATCGTAGGAAACGACATTTTTCTGTTCACCAGTAGTGTGTTTAATAAAATGAGAAACGAGTAATACAAACTCAATAGTGATGGTTATTTCCGACCGAAAGCCCATAAATAAATAAAACCTCATAAATATTTTATTTTATTAGTATCTTTTCAAAAATCACATAAATTTCTTATATCTAGGTGTTTTATGTTATGCAACACTATCATCCTAAATTGATTAACCTCCATCCAGTCAACATACATTTGCATGCGAAAAAACGCACTAAAAAAGTTATGCAGGCATTTTTGGTACTTCGTGGATTTCGCTGAAATTTCCAAAAGTTCCCGAAAAACTCTTTTAGTTTAAGGTTTGGAAGTTTTGGAAATATGGTCCAGCTGGTTTCGGAATTATTCCGGTTTGTCTTGGGATACCAAAATTGGCCACAACATCCCTACAACGGATATCTCAGGATCCTGATGAGCTAGATGGTTGGTGTTTTCGGCAAAGTTGTTCAGGAGATCGAGAACCATCTAGCAGTGAAAAATCCTTTTGAGAGTTCGTGCACTACGTGGCACTTGTAACATTTTTCTGCAATTTTCTATATCACTAGATGCTGATGAGCTAGAAATTTGAAATCTTTTGCAATCTGTGCAGAACGGCAGAATGAGTGCTATCTAGCAGTGGGACATGTGCTTGGGGATTCGTCCGCTAGGTGGCGCTAGTAACAAATATTCTTCAATCCTCCGTATCTTCAGATACTGATGATCTAGAAGGTTGGTGTTTTCGGCAAAATATTTAGCAAAACGAGGGCTATTAGGTTGTTTTGAAACTCGTCCGCTAGGTTACGCTGGTAAACCATTTTCTTCAAACATATGTATCTTAAGATCCCGATACGCTAGAAGGTTGGAGCCTCCAGCAAAGTGGTTTCGCAGATCAAAGACTATCTGGCGGTAACATATTTGTTTGGAAATTTATTCGCTAGGGGGCGCTTGTAACACATTTTCTTCAAGTTTCTGTATCTCTAGATCCTGATCCTATTTAGCTGTTTTTGGCAAATGATAGTTAAAAATGAGATTGGTAAAGTGAATGATTTCATTTGAATGTTTAGCTTATGATCCTGATAAGCAAGACCGTAGATTCTTATTAATGTATTCGAAACCTCTGAGCAGAATCTCAATAGAGAGACTTAAAAGTAGATGGAGTACTTTGTACCAGTGTTGTGAAAAACTCAATTTCTCACAACTCACGCTTGAGATTTTTCATGCGTGAGTTGTCAATCATGCAACTCAGCATTCAAAAAATCATGGATGAGTTGGCTCACCTTTTTAACTCATTGTCTCGAATTTCTACAGTTTACTCACACACGGCAATAATTTCTTGTTAGTCTGGTAAAATGATGTTAATCCTTTCTAACGTAAACAACAACATTCGGGTTTCACGAGGTTTTGCCGGGTTTTGTGACTGAATTATTTTTTACGGTTTGAGTTGATTGAGTTGATTTTGCATCAAAATCTCAAGCGTGAGATTTGCGAAGCAGATCTCTAATGAGTTTGCTCTCACGGGAGAGCGTATTGATTGAGATTTTGAGTGTGAGTCTATCAACACTGCCTTGTACCTTTTAATTCCGCCCCTAAATGCTTATCTTTGACAGATACGCGTATTTCGACTACCACTTGCAGTCTTCTTCAGTGTCAGTAGCTTGGAAAGCTGTTGTTGGGGATCATAACAGTAAACATGAAATAATAGAAAAAACACCGACACGCTGATGCTTCCAGTGGACGATTTGCCCCTATGAAGGAAGCACCACACTAGACAACGGACTAGCATGCAACGCCCAGTGGCACAGTCTAAACACATTTCTGACGAAAAGTTTTCCGGACTGCGGCGGGAATCGAACCCACACTCCTTTATTCGATGCAACTAAATGCTTGGTTACACTAATCGCACAGCCACGAAACCCACGCTTTGAATTTTAGTATGGTTCCATGAGTCGATATCGAGTAGCGGAAAATCGACTCATTAGAAAGTCATTTTTCATCAACGGTTTTGTTATATGCATTGTTCATAATTAATGTCAAATCATAACATATTTAGGATACCCACTTTAGCATGGTGCCGAAAACGAATGTTACCAAAATCGAACAGTACTTATGTTGCGAAAAAATTCTCCCCCTCCTCTCATAAGCCCTTGCGTAATTAATGAACAACCCATAAGATGTTCCAAAAACTACATGCTCACTGGCGCTAGGTTACATAATTTCAAATATTTTTTTTTATTATGATTGCCCATAGCATGTCAGCAGTTTCGTTACTGAATAACTTTGGCTAAAACGTCAAGTTTTAAATTAATCTGGAACTCGAGATATCGAGAATTTGTATTTAAAAAATCTGAATCAGGAGCTCTAGCGTTGCTTGAATTTTAAATCAAATGTGGAATAATTTCGAGTATATTTCACCCTTCACACGTCCGTGATATACAGAGCAACTTTATCGCAAACGCTATCTTTATCCTCTAATTTTATTTTTCAAATCAGGATCCTGAAATATCTGCGTTTGAAAAATTTCATGCTCACTTGGGCCATCCTGTGGAAGAATTCAGAATCAAATATATCATCACATGTTAATACTTGAACTACTAAACAACTGTGCCGAAAACACCATCTCTCTAAAAAATCGGGATCCTGAGATATTTGTGATTAAAACCTTGCATGCGCACTAGCGCCATCTAAAAGCGGTATTTCAAGTGAGGTGTGAGGTGTTAGTCCTAGATCTACTAAACAACTTTTCCGAAGACACCATCTTGCTAAAAAATCGGGATCCTGAGATATTTGGGTGCGAGATGTTGCATTGCGAAACGTCCAGTTCATCGGTTCCCCCGGGACACAATCCGACGGCCCACTGGAGGGCGAGGATGTTTTCAAAGTCTTATTTGTCAACTGACCGATTGGTACGGTTGAACTGAAGAAATTTGCCGAAGACAGCAATATTCTATCTTGCCTAGTTTTAGATTTATAATCAAAATTGCTCCTCGTGTACTCAGTACAAAAAAATTAAACAAGCGGTCGCAGTGGTATACTGAGTACACGCGTAAAAACAGGTAAAAACTTAGGTTAGAAACAAGATGTTTTCAAATAATTTTCGTTGATTTTTTCGAAAAAATTCATCCTACAAGCAAAAAGAAGAGTAGATCTGGGAATAGGACCAACACCCAGATCATTTTGAATGGAATTTCATCGTGTTTTTCGACTTTTCGTGAAGTGCGTGTACACTTCTGAGGTCAAAACTTGAATAAATTATTATAAATATGAAGTTATAACTCTTTAATGAATGTTCGAATCCTCTGAGCAGAATCTCAAATAGAGAAACTTTAAAGTAGATGGAGTACCGTGTACCTTTTAATTCCGCTCCTAAATGCTTATCTTTGACAGATACGCGTATTTCGACTACCACTTGCAGTGGTAGTCGAAATACGCGTATCTGTCAAAGATAAGCATTTAGGAGCGGAATTAAAAGGTACACGGTACTCCATCTACTTTAAAGTTTCTTTATGAAGTTATATATTACTTAATTGAATGCAGTATAATCTTTTTATGATAAATAAAGTTTTAGTGATGGTAGACGAATTATGCCACGCTAAATTGGAACTTTTTAGACTATCTCCCTCCCCCTTTGTATTGTCAGACCACCCCCTTTAAGCGTGACATAATTTGTGCATAACCCCATAGGAAATATCCATGAAAATGGATAGTTTCGAAAAATTACAAAAAGAAAGGATGAATTATTGGCTTAATCCCCCTACTAGCAGCTTCATTTTTTACCGCAAAATGAATATTTTCGCGATAATTTTTTTTGTTCACCGATATTTATACACCATTTTTTCACAAGTTCTCAAAAAAGTTGTAGAATCTGTTTCGATAGTGTTCATTGGTCATCTAGATCCGGAGTAGACTGGCCCAGCTCAGTATGCTTAGCTTAGCTTAGACTGACTACACATATCAATGGTTGCTATTCCGTGATTGACCGAAGTCAGTGAAAATGCACAAAGAATCAACTAGAAGTTCGGCTGGGATTGGCCATAATCTTCTTCAGTGTGCATAATTCAGTGCCTCTATTTATACAGGGTCAATAACGGCGCCGGCCACGTCCTTGCAGTCAGGTGGGATGGGGGAAGGAATGTTAGTGTGTAACCTTTGCTTTTTGGAGACCGTGTTTGCCTCTGCATCTCCACAAAGGTTACTGGGAGGGATGTTAGTTAATGAGGAGGATCGTTGGGTCATAGGATTCACTTTGATAAGCGATTAGACCATGATAAGCAATGATTTGTGAGATATATACATGCTTATACGTAAATATAATATTTTCATTTGATATGAACAATTTTTATGTAGAGGAAAATTATGCCGACACTTGAGGTGACGAACCATTCAAAGTTTGTTGAACAAATACCTAAATGTAACATTCCTACAGCTGTCAGGACGAAAGCATGTGTTATTATATTTCACTCATTTGAAAAGAAACAAAAAACTCGATTGGTTGGGACATCATAGAACACTCTTATTCTTATGCCGACACTTACAGTGGCGAACCATCCAAAGTTTGTTGAATAAAGTGAACCTTTCGCAAGTCTACACTTGTAGTGTCGAACCATTCAATGTTTTTTTAATTACAAAAATAAAGGTATAAGAGGTGTTCTGAAAAAAAAAATGTTAAACATAAATAAATCATGAATCAGAGTTTGTGCCGACACTCACAGTGACGAACCATCCATAGTTTGTTGAAAAATCATATTTACATCCCACCATTGTAACGATTGAATGTGCAGTCATACATATTTTATAGATTAGAAATAGTAGCATGAAACGAGCTCACCAATTGATCCGTTATCCTTGACTGAGCAGCCACAATCCACTTTCGGCTTCACTCGTTTGCTCGGCTATAAAAACGCACTCAGGAAAAAAAAAATAAGCGCGCGACCCATAAAGAATAAAAAAAACTGTTCGGGCTTTCTTGACGTACTGCCCAGGAGCAAGCGTCAAGGTCGAAGGATCAAACAGAACTAACCGATCGCGGCACTTTTTCACTTTCTTCAACCGAACTCACCAATCACGCCACTTTTCACTTACGAGACCGACGCGCGACATGTTTGATCCTGCCCTCGTCGCTCGCCCCGGCAAAAGCAAGTGTCAAGGTCGAAAGATCAAACAGAACTAACCGATCGCGGCACTTGTTCACTTTCTTCAACCGAACTCACCGATCACGCCACTTTTTCACATACGAGACCGACGCGCGACATGTTTGATCCTGCCCTCGTCGCTCGCCCCGGCAAAAGCAAGTGTCAAGGTCGAAAGATCAAACAGAACTCGTAGACTGGCCCAGCTCAGTATGGGAGAAAAATAAAGTTGTGTAATTTCTCGGGGCACCCCCCAGGATTATTCCTTAGGGTTAGAGGAAGACTTACTATAAATTTCAGCTTATTTGGTCGTTCCATGAGCTGGCGCAATTAAATTGAAGTTAATATGGGATTTTCAGCTCAAACACATGGGAAACAGCACATCATCTCCTGTTTGGGTCAGCAAAATTGTTGATCGCGTTCAATTGAACCCAGAATGTCAAAAACACTACTTGATACCATAGCGAATAATATTGTAGATCAGTGCTTCCCAAACTTTTTTAACTTTCGAATCTTAATACAATAACTATTATGTACGTTTAAAAATATTTTCTTGAAAATCGATAATCCACAATTATTAGGAATGATTTACTGGACTGGCTGCTGAATCAGTTTTCGATACAAGTTCGGTCCAGTTTCAGCTATTTTAAATGTATTTTATGCATAGACACCAACTTGTGGCAAAGTTAAACTTTTACCAAATTAAACCAAATGAAATGTTTTACGAGCAAATGCACTTCTGTTCACATTTATATGTCATATTTGGGCGAATTGCATTGATTTTGTTTGCAATTGAGCGTTTTTGGAAAGTCTTGTTGGAACTCGATTTTTGTCTGCTATGTTTTTGAAAATTTGTTTCTAATTTGATTTGTGCTTTAGAAAATGATAAAATTGAGTGCAACCGAAACTTCAAAATGGGTGCTGTAGATTTTTTTTTCGTAAAAATCTGGATGCCAATTTACAAAAATATTAGCTTTCAATCTCAAAGTTTCCATGCAAAAGAAAAGTTCCGTATATTAAATATTGGATATTTGCAAAAAAATGTGCGTTCAAAATATGTTGTGTGTTTTAAATGTTATCTATGACAAATCATTCCGACCTTTTGAAAATTTGAAATACCGACCTGAATTTCAACTCGACCTTAAATACCTGAAAAACCTGAATGCATAAAACTAACATTTTGTGTCTGACAATCATCAAGTGTCGTCTATCATAATTTTAAAATGACCATAATTAGCTATATAACGATTTAAGGCTAAGTAGCCCGTCATTCGTTTTGGCAACAATGATGAATTTTCAGCTTGCATTTCAAAGTGATAAAACTCAGTCTTGATAGTTTATATAGATTTGAAAAAGTATTACCGTGCGCGCTAACAAGCATAAAGTATGCTGATACTTTTTCAGCTGTGTCAGTGCAAAACCAACTGATTTTCTTTGATTTGAAATAGTGAGATGAATGAGCAATAATCATCAACGACACGTACAAAATTCAATGGCGGCCTACTTCGCCTTAAGGTAAAATAGTCCTGCAATAGAGTATGTTTGGTATTGATTAACCTTCAAATGTGTGTCCTCCGATGGTTTATTAGTAACTACCGGCAAACTTCGTCTTGCCTTCAAGTAGGCTGTAGTAAAAAGTTATGTAATCCCCCATATAAAATGGAACATAAGGCTTCTCCCGTTTTTCCAATAATTCCGGAAACATTCCCGAACTTTTTCGTCACACGAACACGTCGCATCCCTTGTCGAGTTTAACAGTGAAAAACTTACGTCAATCCGTTGATCCGTTCCCAAGCCATTTCGTGACATACAAACACCAGTCCATTTTTATATATGTAGATAGATTATTTTCAAATGCTCCCGTGTTAGCTTTTTCGCCCCCTTTCTGGATTTTTCGCCCCCCAATTTCTGTTTTTAAAATTTTCGCCCCCTTGAGCCTGAAAATCGCCCCCCGGGGGGCGAATTCGCCCACTTTGGGAATCACTGTTGTAGATGGTTATATGATGATTAAAGCATAGCATAGCATAGCATAGACTGACTGTACATGTCAATGGTTGCTACTCCGTGATTGATCGGAACTGGTAATAATTGCACCGGAACTGGTAATAAGTGCAATTTTAGCAGATCTAATATTATTGATCAATAACGGCGCCGGCCAAGTCCTCACAGTCAGTTGGGATGGGGAAGGAATGTTAGGGTGTAATGATTGTAGCTTCTAGAGACCGAGAATACCTCTGCATCTCCACAATCACCACGGGAAGGGTGTTTATTAGTGAAGAAGGAAAAGATCTGGGAGTCACCTTTGGTCGGTGATGCGATCCATGGATAAGGAGGAAAAATACGATTTATACTTAAAGCTAGTTTTTAGTTTTGTCTCAAAAAGTTTTCGGTAGAAGATTTAAAATAAACGTCAACATCTATAATGTCGAACCATTCAAAAAAAGTTTTTATTAATGGCGAAAGGAGAAAAATATATGCGTATATCTTAAATTATATGGAACAGGAATAATGTCGACACATGTAGTGACGAACCATACATAGTTTGTTTGAAAATTATAACATTTATGCCTCAAGAAGAAATGTCTTTGGTAGAAGTTTTAAAATAAACGTCGACATTCATAATGCCAAACAATTCAAAAAATATTTTAAGAAACGTCAAAAATTTTATGTTTATTAGAATTGTATAAAACAGGCATAATGCCGACACTTATAGTGACGAACCATACAAAGTTTGATTGCATATTACAAAAAAAGTAACGCTTTCATGAAAAAATGTGTTATCATAAGCATGAAACGAGCTCACCAGTTGGTAATCCATCCTCGACTGAACACGAATATCTTTTCGCACTCACACAGCGCGAACAGCAAAACTTCTCGGCGCCCCGAAAACGAACCGTCTTGCTTGGGCTTTCCAAAACACTGTCCAGCACAACACGCGAAACGAAAACCAAACTCCCGGCGTCCCGAAAACGAATCGTCTTGTTTGGGCTTTCCAAAACACTGCCCAGCACAACACGCGAACTGAAAACCAAACTCCCGGCGTCCCGAAAACGAATCGTCTAGCTTGGGCTTTCCAAAACACTCTAGATGGTTATATGATGATTAAAATAGAGAAAGTTGGTGTTTTAACTATCTGAAGTAGATTTGCAATATTACTTAGTATTTCTTCAACTTAGCTGGGTGGTAGCTACTAAGCGCATCATAGCCACCTATCACGGTATACACAACAAGGTAGGCTATTCCCACGTGTAAAATACGATTTTCCATCAAAACATGTGTCGTCATTCCTATCGTCAAGCATGAGGCCTTGAGGATAGTAAAGGAGAGCAGGCCTTGCTTTCTTTTGCATTCGTTCGAGTTTGCGATAAGGAATGACGTCACTGCCAAATGTCATTTCTCGGAGTATAATACCTTGCTTCTTTTTACCGTGGCCACCTATGATGCTGGGCGAGCTGCGGTACAAGGTACATGCATATATGTGATTGTACTGTAGTGCTGATCTAAGCCTAACTTTCAACAACTGAAAGGTTTATGAAAATTAGCTTAAATCTAGATACAACCTTCTGCAACTCTGTTCATTAGGGTATCAACTAGTGAATTTGTGATTCTGGGCTCAATTAAACGCGATTAACTAGTATACGGAACGAAACAGTGACATAGGGTCAATTTTAAATATATTCGAAACGAATATTCCATACAAACTTCGAATTGAATGCGCCAGCTGGGGGAGCAACCAAAGGAGTTGAAATTTTCAGAGAGCTTTTTTCTTACCCTAAGGCACATACCTAAGGGGTGCCTCGTTGAGTTTTACAACTTTTTTGTGTAAGGGCCAGTCTAATCCGGAGATATTCCAAAATTCCTTGGGGGACCGAATAAATAGCCATAACCTATGTAATATTCTTACGCTGCAGAACTTCTATCGTATTTGGATATCTACTCGTCGGACAAAATATTAATGAGAGTATGCTGTGAAAAAATGAAGCACTCCGGTTTAGCCGCCTTTGAATAATATGCATTCAAATTTCTGGTACCAAGCTGGTCAAATAAAGATCTTCAAAACTTTTTTAACTTCATATCGTAATTTTCAGATATTTCCAAGATTATTTAACCGATTTCTTTGATTTTTTCAAAGTAGCTCCTTATTACCTGTCAATGTATAGTTCACATTTTATTTTTTTGATAAATTGACCAAAAACAAAATGGTTGCAAAAGACATTTTATATGGAGAATGTCGGTTCGGGATATCTTCATAACCAGATCACCAATGATCAATATCGACACAAATTTTTCAACTGGAAGAGATTTTTGAGCAAAAATTTGTGTAAAAATATTGAAAAAGTTATTGAAGTTATTAACTGAAAGCTTTCTTTGCCAATCAACAATTAGAGTGATGCAAATTTGGAAATGTTGGCTCCCCTATACTTAAACGATTTTTATTATGGTAAATAGCAACCTTCCAGAGTTTGAAATGATTCGGAAGAAATTTGACTACGCCATTCGAAGTTTATATGGAAACTACTATGGAAAACGTTGATCTTTTGTGTTCAGCTCCCTATCTCTACGTCATAATATTTTATGGAAAAATGTGCAAACTCTTTCATGTGAAATGTTCCTAGCTACAACTATGCCGAAGACCACATATCGATTGAACTTAAGTATAAATTGTTATTCATCATCATAAAATGGGTTTGCATGCAGCATGCTTCACCAACTAGGGTAAGTGTTCCCTTAGTTGTGGGTGTTCCTATAGTTGCGGTAGTTGCGTTTCGCTGCGTTTTCACTGATTTTATTGCATTAGCCACAGAAACGACACTGCCAATTGACGTATTGGCTTGTTGATACACGGAATAGTTGAAAAGAGCGTCCAAATTGCTTAAAAACTGATGAAAAATCACTAAATTTGCTAAAACTGTTCTTGCTTGTACCAATAGTTGCGGTAGTGTTCCTATAGTGGAGGATCTCATAAGAAAACAACGGATACCGCAACTATAGGAACACAAATTAAAAATATACCGCAACTAAAGGAACAGTGTACCAATAGTGGAGGTATTATTTTTCACTGACATGCCGTGGATTACTACGATGCAATCATTTTTCTCATTAAGTCAATGGTCGTTACTTCCCGTTACAACATCAACATGTGCATTAATTGCGCTTCTTGAATTAAGGTGGTTAAATGAAGTTCAATCGCGCTTAGTACCTCCACTATTGGTACATCTACCCTATGCGGCAGACAACGGTGATGCTCCTGGCGAGAAGAATAGATCGAAGTAATCCAGGCTACTACGTTCTACAGCAAAAAAGCAGTGCTGCTCTGAAAGCAATTGAATGATCATCTCAGCATAATTTAGGCTTTGTTATCGATAATAACAAATTATCCTTAAGTCCTATCAAAATGTGGTCTTCGGTTGTAGCTGGGAGATTTCACATGAGAGGAGTTTGTTTACTTTTACATAGATTAGCTTATTATGGCGAGCAGTTAGAGTTCTAAACACAATCGGTTTGCCTTTTTCATAGTAATTTTCATATAAACTTCTAATGGCATGTACACAACCAAATTTCTTCCAAATCACTTCAAATTTCGGGAGAATTATTTTCATCATGAATGACACCATTTAAGCATAGGGTAGCGAAAACTTCAAAATTTGTATCAGTCTATTGACCATATTGGCGTTTGTATATCGTGTAGCAGTTACGAAGATACTCCATTCGCTTGAAATTCAATAAAATTTCCATCACGAAAAGCTCTCTGAATGGCGAGATTTAAACTCACAACTCTTGTTAAATCAACTTATCCTCATGATTTTAAAGATTTTTTTGAACTATCAGAAACCCACCAAGTTATAGCATTTTCAGCAAGGTAAGATCGTCCTGGGTATTTACGGGTTAAACCATCTTCCATCCACCACGCCCCCATACATACAGCCCTGCGCACGAAATAATTCTACATTCATAACACACCCAGCTTCTGATGCATTTCTTCTTCTTGGAAAGCCGCGTGCATAACATGACTCATTACCCGCGATTGCTTAAGGCTCCAGCCAGCGTTGTTGGCTTTACCATACACATACTAACCCTAACTGCGCGCGAAACAGGTGCTCGCCGATGCTGACAGCGGCTAAGGGGGTTTCGAGCAGCGGCGACGTCTATTAGGTAACACATGTTATTGGTTGGGTGTACTTGTTTTCTGGCTCAAAACTGTAACCACCATCGCGCCGTCTCTAGAAGTAGCGAGAAGTGGCCGTATTTATATGAATGTATTCTATGAGACAACTCTTAAGTAGTGCGCGGCTGACGACGTGAACACATGCACTGTACAAGAACACGAACGATATCGTCACAGACAAACAGACGTAATGGTTACGATGTTGTTCTGGATAACGATTTTCAGACAAAATGCTCAACTTTGGCAGTCAATTGAGCTGAATTTGATCAGTTTTGTAATCACAAAATATCTTAATGGTTACGAAATACAACATATTTGTAGTTTTGTAGAATAAATCAGCTCAGATGCATAACGAGAACAAAACTAGAGCATGCAAGAGCTGAGCATTTCGTATAAAAATGGAGATGCGCTTCAGAACAGCTCTGTAGATCAATTATCAATTCAAAACATAATGACGCGTACATTAACGCCCAATGCTAAAATTATTAGGAGTATTCACTTAACTGCGTAATTCTCTCCGTAAATCGTGTAAAGTTGGTAATCTTAAATATTTCATGACATCGCATGAGCCGCGAATGGAACATTTCAAATAGTTGAAAAACAACATCCAAGAACGCCTTGGAGATGATAACAAATGTCAACAAAAAAATTACGAATTTGTTTCTCGAAATTTTCACCTTTTACAGACTGTAGAATTTAGAAATCCAATTGTTTTACATTTGAAGTTCTTTACTACTTATTTTCATTACAGTGGGAAGATGCTGGAGCGTTAACCAAGACTCCCAGCAAGGCACAAGCTTAAGGCGAAGTAGGCCGTCATTGAAATTTGTACGCGTCGTTGATGATTGTTGCTAATTTATCTCACGATTTCGAATCAAATAAAATCAGTTGATTTTGCACTGACACCGCTGAAAAAGTATCAGCATACTTTATGCATGTTAGCGCGTACAGTGATACATTTTCAAGTCAATATAAACTATCAAGACTGAGTTTTATCACTTTGCAATGCAATCTGAAAAGTCATCATTGTTGTTAAAACGAATGACGGGCTGCTTAGCCTTAAGTCCCTTGATTTAATGCTGCAAATCGATTCGGAAAGACTGAGAGGAAGCAGTTGCAGATTTTCTCTTGTAAAGAATCAGTGTCCAGTATCTGTGTTATTCTCAGATACTGGATACCTGGGAGGGAGAAACCAATACAAAATTTCTGTACGTCATAGTGAGGCGGGATTCCGCTGTCACTGTGAGCCCAGATCTCAAACATTGGACTAACATGGAAAAAGCGCGTAACTGATTAAAACACATTTTTGCATTTCATCAAAAGTGAAGAAAATCGAATGAAAATCAATTCATGCACACAATGCAAGTAATGTCACGTGAGCACCTTTCAACCTGATTGAATATAAAGCATTGAAAAACACATCGTTTTACTTTTTCCAATGAAAATGAATATTTAGTGCATAGAAAATGATTTTCCCCAAGCCTGCCTTGATTAAAGATGGCAAGCTGGAGTTATCTTGCAGTTCAAACAAACGTTATTCTATATTTCGTGTGTAGTATCTGTGCCTCCCTCCCAGCTGGATACTATTTTTTTTTACTAGGAGGAAAACTGTAACCAGACCCCTGAGAAGGTGTGGTTATACCGCACCATCGACGACTTAATAAAATCAGCCCATGCACTAACTGTACGTCAGCAATTTTTTAAAAAAGCCTATTTAAACCGTCTTCAGCCATAGGCTGCACAGACTTAACATAACTAACATTAGACAACGGACACACGGAACGACCAGTGGACCAATGAAGAATTTTTCGTTTGACGAAAAGTTTTCTCTGACTGGGGCGGGAATCGAACCCACACTCCATAGCACAATACGCCTAAACGACTGACGCCGCTAACCGCACGGCTACGAAGCCCACATTTTTATTGAATTGCTCAAGTGGTGTGCAGAATGCATAGACATTACCCTTGGCCTCGGACTTTTTTCTCCCCGGACCCAACTCACGGTACTACTTCGGGGAGCTGGACATTGGGGGGTGTGAATCAAAACATATATTAGAGGTTTTTTGAATTCGAGGCAGGATTAGTGAGTTTTCTGGGTAAATTCGATAAGAAGGACTGTATATTTGGCTCTTTGGAAGCCCTCGCCGCTCCACTAGCGTGCGAAGTTAAAATGTTCTCAACAACATCAAAATAAAACACTTTAAGGAATCATAAATAGGAATAAGATCAATCAGCAATTATTCACCAACATATTGGTACGGTAACCGTATTACGGTTATTAGCAATGAACAGTTAAGAATTTACCAGCTCCTATCCCGTTGAATCTCATCAATTTTTCTGTAGGATCTTAGGTACAGCATAGCATAAATTTTGTACAAGCAATTTAATTTAATACATTTGCTTTAACATTATAAAAAATGAACAACAACAAAAAAAAACAAATTGGAATGCATCCACGAGAAAAAAAACTCAAGTGACATTTCTCTGTGTCCCTAAGGGAGTATTTCATATGAAATGTTTCATTTCAATGAATACGCAGTTTACGTTTTACGCAACTTTAAGGTGAAGATGAATCGAAGCCAAACCTCAAATTTTCAAGAGCACGAATCTGGAGAACCAAACATCCGTTCAGGCTGAAAACTTAATCGATTGATCACTAGCTGGTGGTGACCAATCGATTAAGTTTTCAGCTCAAATAGGTGTTCGGTTCTCGAGATCCGTGCTCTTAAAAATTTGAAGTTTGGCTTCGATTCATCTTCACCTTAAGTGAATACCCCTATTGTGTTTAGCCAACCGGTAACTACCTAGTTGGCGGTTGTGCACAAACGTCAATCTCGAACAAAAGCGATAAGAGCGCCACGGGACAGCAGTCAGCCAATTACCAAGTATTTAAATTGACTACTATTTTGCTGTATAATGAAAAAAATCGAGTTTTACGTCTGTTTGTCTGTGGATGCGTGCTTTCTACTCACGCTCAATTCATACACGGCGCCTATGATGCAGTTCAGCTCATGCGTCGAGCAAGAAGTGCTAAATATGATAGTCTACTGGTCAGTAAGGGTACACTATTAGTGGTTGCTCGTAATATGAAAAACTGAGAGAGTGACGTTAAAGCTAGTCTGAAACATCTAAGAACATAAAAGAGGACGCTCACGAGCTACGTAATCTCATGGAGTAAATGGGGGAAAAGTAAGGGTAGGAGGTCTGCGGGAAAATCTTCATTTGTCTTTGAAAGCGAACCCGAATAAAGAGTTACAATAAATTTACATTTACAATTGAAACCATAAAAATTGAGAAATATAACACATGTAAACATAAAGTTGTTTTCTATCATCGCCTGGAGTCTTATCGGTCAGAAATCGAATACTCCCTAGACAATTTATTAGATTGATCCATACAAACACTCGAAGTACATGAACCGGGACCATTCAGAAATAATGACACCCCACTATAAATAACTCATTACATCATTCCAGATCACATCATAAATATGTGGCACACTTTCTTGCAAATCACCAGCCATCATACAGAGGCAACCATCCAAAACCATCAAAACAACAACAATGGTTTCGTCGATGATGGTGATGACGAGCCAACATGAACTAATTTTGCGCTTTTACGATGCTCTATGCAGCATTGCAGTGCACTTGCTCACGATTAGGTAGTGTTGACGCTATTTTTGGAATATCTTCGATCAAGGAACTACTGCAGCACCATAACCGCACTGGAATTTGTCAAAACAGCGCGGCAGAAAAAGTACGACACCTCAGGCTAGACCAGATCACGCAAGGGAGGGAAGTGGGCGTGTGGAGCACTCCGATTAGACAATAATCATCGGAAAGGTACAACTTTTTTAGCTGAGCTCATTCTTTCGATAAGATCGATGATATGTTCGTTACAATGAGAGAATGGCAAGATTAGATCATAATAAATTTTGAAACGTTTTGAAATAAGATGCTTGTTTTTTGAATGGTAAGTAGGACGAGCTGTTTATTTTTTAACAGTTAAACACATAGAGTAAGGTGGGGGAAATAATCGACCTAAGGGAAATATTTCCAGAAAAACTATAATAGTTGAAAAGAATTAAATACCACACAGTGAATTTTCAACACATTGGCTACAGTTTTGACTGACAAACTTGTGTCAAAATATTGACCCATTTATAGTTTTAATCCAGGCCTGCCCAGCGTACGGCCCGCGGGCCGCATCCAGCCCGCGACTCCATTTTGTGCGGCCCGCGGAAGTTTTATAGATTCTTCTCATTTTCGGCCCTTTGAACTTACCTACTTGAAGTTAGACATACTAAAGCTAACCGTTTTAGATTTTAATTTAGCTGAGTAATTATTTATTTTGTTTTAAAGTTTTCTTATCATCAGAATCCCTTGGAACCATTCCAAATCTTTGACTATAATCTTTTGCAGCTTAATTTTAGGTATTGTCGGAGTTTAAAAAAAACTGGTAAAATTTAATCTGCAAATGAATCTAACTTGAGAAGTTCGAATTAAGATTCTTTATAAAAAATCAAGTTTTTTAGATTCATCTTGTTAAAAATACAACAACATTTTTTAATCTTGACTTTCTTCTATAATCGAAATTAAGCCAGCACAAAAATTATTGTCAAAAAGCTTAATTTTCAAACATAACTTTTCTGAATCTAAAAATTCTTCCAGAACTCTGAAAATAAGTTTAACCAACTCATGGGAGTGAGAATTCTTGGCAGGATTATAAAAAAAGCAAGCTTTTAGAAAATGTAAGACAAGATTTCTCATAAATTCTGGACACGATTTTTACGAATAACATAGACAGGCTTCTCACAGAATCTTCAACAAGATTCCACGGCCAAGAATTTATTATGTAAGTTTCTAAAATCCTGGCTAAGGTTAGTATGAATTCTTCGACAGCATTCTCGAAGATTTTACGGTAGGATTTCTAAAAGAATATCAGGCAAGATTCTCAAGAAATCTTAGGCACGATTCTTGTGAAATCCTGGACAGGATTCTGACCAAGATTTTTGCAAAAGTTACTCATTCCGGGTCATGAGCCTCACAAAATCTTATGCAGGATTTCGAATCATAGGGATCCGGATCCTATTCTTGTCACTTTAGATTCACTATAGCAATGCGGTTTTTTGGAAGCTACAGCTCTTATTTGGCGCTTCAGCTTCTTATTGCAAAGTTTCAGACAATTCGACCGAGAAAAACATCGCATGCCAAAGTGAACCATGGAAGTGCCCAAGTGATTCTGCACTCTACTTGGTGAAATTCTGGTAGGATTCTGAGTAAATTCGTTTAAAGTCCTGGACATTAGTTTCCAAGCGTTCAAAATTTCTTGGGTAAACTCTTCAAGAGTTTTGCATGATTCCATAGAAGAAATTTGCTTAATTTACTGATTTTTCTCAGATTTCATGCGAATATTTGTGCATTTGGAAACCTGGCCCGCCACACAATATTTTTTCTGCGATTTGGCCCGCGCTTCAAAAAGGTTGGGCAGGCCTGTTTTAATCGATTTTATATTGATTGTCCTAAACTAACTTTTGCCCCAATGTCGGGGATCATTTGTAATATACCAAAATTAACAGTTTTTCGTAAAACAAATCAATAACGTAAAAGTTTAGGTGACTTTTTTCACACGATCAGGCAAATTTCGTTGAATTTAAAGATAATATGAGGTTTTTGGCAATTTTCTATTTTTTCCAGGAGATTTTATAAGGCTCGATTTTTTGCCTTCTTTCTGCTCTCAAAAGTTTTTGGAACCACATAAAGCAAAAAAACAAAACTTCTCACAAAAACAGTACTTTTCAGTACAACTTTCTATCCTATTGTTTCTTTTTCAATCCTTGTTTGAACACATGCTTTCAATTTTTCGTTGGACCCGTTAGCGAAACCTAGAGATGGTAAGAATCAAAAAATTACCACGGTTTCGAACGCTGAAAAATAATAAAATTTTCAAAAACATCAAAATTTAATATGTTGTTCATGATGGTTATCCATTCCAACTTCAATCTCCATGACCGCCGATTATATTGTATGTGCATTGAGGTATGACTCCCTCTCCTCCCTATCCATAGTTGGGCACGCATTTTTCTCCGCGGTTGTGTGTCACTCGCAGTTTTCGCATTATGTAACGAATGTTTGCATTTTCGGTTGACTGGACCCCCTTTGAGGTGTAGATGGTGTTGTTGGTTGCTTATGGATGTTGGTCTTGGTTAAACACTTGATCAGTTCTTAGAACAATCCAATGATGGCGATAGCCCGTTGGATCGCATTTGCATTGGTTTTGTGTATTATAAATCGTTGCCTTCTTCACTCGATGGTTCCTTCAATATCGAGTTATGGAGAGTTGACTGTAGAGCTTTTTCTTGAACATGCGTTAAAATTTCAAAAACAAAATGCAATGTACAATCACGAGCTTTGGGTACCAGTACTAATTTGATAATATTTTTCTTCTTCTTCTTGACAGTACGTCCCCACTGGGACAGAGCCTACTTCTCAGCTTAGTGTTCTTATGAGCACTTTCACAGTTATTAACTGAGAGCTTTCTTTGCCAAAGTTGCCCTTTTCGCATTCGTATATCGTGTGCCAAGTACGATGATACTCTATGTTCAGGAAAGTCAATTTCCATTACGAAAAGATCCTGGACCGACCGAAAATCGAACCCAGACACCTTCACCTGTCTTTGCTTTGTACCCGCGATATCTAACCACTCGGCTAAGGAAAGTCCCAAAACTTAAAAATATAAAACTTACAATTAATGCTTTCTAAAATGAAATTGTGTAGAAATATTTAAACAAAAAAGAAACTGATCAATGTTACCCCGTATTACGATACAATGTGAACTATCCAGACAGTTGTAGCGGGAAACCTGTGGCTGTGTCTCATCTGCGCGTACGACCTTGACGGCCGTACAAAGATGATTTGGCAGCATCTTGCCTTCGGCAAATCAGGTTTCCTACGGAAAGTTATAAAAACGTGACATGGCACGCGTTTGCAAGCGGTGCATTTCGTTTCCTGAAATTTCGACTCCACCGCCGATCCCGTCAAGCATGAATCTCCGCATATCGGTTGATCGCGGTTCGGTTCGGTCCGGCAGGTTTGATTACTCGATTATCGATGATATGAAATGAGCACACATTCCGGTGTCGCAATGACTTTATTGAATTGTGTGATGACTGGTTTCCATTTATTGAAATGAGATTTCGCCCAAGGGGGCTGTTGTGATTGCTGGGTTGATGACAAATTTATTGATCTAAAAAGTGGAGATCATTGTAAGGAGGTTCCTAACCGTTTACACGTTGCGGTTCAATTCTGAACTTATTTGAATTTGCCCACATATCTTTCGATTTCTTTGCAACTTTATTTAAATTTTAATAGAATTTTGTTCTAATTTTTATGAGATTCAAATTCTTATGATTATATTTCTAATTCATTGAGTAATTGAAATTTAATTGATACCTGTTTTATGAAAAATCGTTTTGAATTGATAAAATAATTTTTCAGAAATATGTTATTTTTTTTACTGTAAAGGGTCCTAAAACTTTTGATAATTTCTTGATTTGACCATGATTGATTTGAAAAATGGTATTTTTGATAAATTATCATTTTTTTTTTTAATTTTTATTAATGAGATTTTCAGCCCTGAGCAAGTTTATCTCGGGACCAACGGCTTTACTTCCCTTCCGAAAGAAGTCGCCACTATAACTTTTATGTCATAAGTGCCTTTGAAAGCTGTTTAAGGGGTCCATCATGATTTTTTGAAAGCATGGTTTCATGAGTCAATCTCGAGTCATGTACGTGGAATTTGATTACTAAAATTTACTAAAATTGTATTCAAAATCAATTAAATGTACCGTAGAATGGGGTGAATCACTTTTGAGCAATTCTGTTCAATAACGTCTAGGATGCATGTATTAGCATCCATTTTTTATAACTAGTATTGGTTGGATATTTATCGAATTATCTAAACCAAATTCTGAGAAAATGTTACAATAACAACAAAAAACAATTTTTAGTAATCAAGAAGTGATCTTTTTGATTCAGGAGTGAAGTTGATCAACTGCTACGATGATTTTCAAAAAATAAAGAGAAATGCTACTCATTAAATATGGGGTCACTGAATATGAGTCAAGTCTCAAAATCTTACAACTTGTTGATAAAAAAAATTATTGATTTTTTAATTCAATTTTGTGAACAACAAAAAAACACATTAATCGCCTAAACGTAGGTAATTTTCTTTGAAATTGTAATTTCAAAATGAAAATCTTTTGAAACTTTATTACATAATAGAAACCGTAATCCGGGGGCAAATTGATCACTTGGGTGAATTTGATCAGGTCGGTACCAAATAGCTTTTCCTTTCACGGATGCTTAATACTTCGTTGGCATCCCAGACATTCCATGTTTTCTAGTCTATTGATATCTAATGATGATTGGACTATTTCATTTTTATTAACCTTGCAGTCGTTGCGCGGTTCGCCACCGTCAGAACCACCACGCTGCTGTTGTGAGCGAAAAACGAGCTTTTTTCACCAGTTTTGTACAAAATACAACAGCGCGACGACTGAAGTGTTAACGTCAGTTTTGCATTTTGTCAGCAATACTATTGAAAATGTCTGCGATAAACAATGCGCTGGTGCTTAGCCTGCATGCAAACATTGAGTGTTAAAAATGTTGTGTAGGCTTGAGTGTGAACTACTGAATTCATTTTTGAAATTGTACAGCATTACAAGAATAGTTGTTAGCTCATAAAACCGTTTTTTGTTGAATAACGTGCTGATTTCAAGAGAATTTGCATACATTTAGGCATATTGTGTAGGTTCATAAAGTTAAATTTTTCAATAAAATGATGATATGCTCAAGTTGTGAGAATTTTAACATCATTTTCAAGTTCAGGAGACCCAACAAATTTAGTAGATAGAGAATTTTTTTTTATTCTTAAATATGCTTTGTTATATAGTGATCAATTACGCCCCAAAGAGTCATTTTCAATTTTTGTTATTTAAACTAATTTTATGAAATGTTAAATTTTATTTCATAAAAAAACGACTACATAAACTAATAAAGATCAATGAAGTACTGAATTTGTCGAAATAAATTTGACAATATTTAAATTCCTAAAGATAGCATGACAACAAGTTGTGAAAAAGTGATCAATTTACACCCGGATTACGGTATTTGTTTTTAGAGGTCGTCCATGAATCTCACGGTCATTTAGGGGGAAGGCGTTGTCTGGTCAATGACCAGAGTCCATACAAGTTTTGAAATTTTTTTATGGACAAAAAGAACACGAGGGGGAGGGGTCTAAAAATTAAATAAAGTTAAATTGATAATTTGAAATTTTATTCAATTTTAATTGAAAATCTATTGAAATTTTATTGAAATTAAACTATTTTTTCATTTACCGTAATTTCGGGTGAAATTGATCACTTTTCACTGTTTTCCATGTCTGTTTTCTATGATGTTGCCAATTCCAAACAACTTAATGCAGGAAAACAAGTACGACGGTGAGCCTCATTGGTTTATATACACAAATTTTCATACAGTTGTGATTTTAGTGCTGAAAATCGTCTCTAAAATAAAAAATCAAGGAATTCCATTTCGGGGTGAAATTGATCACCTGTCAAAACAATTATTGTTAGTTTGGAAAACAACTTTACTTATTTAATTTGGGCCTCCTGAATCCAAATATGCTTGCCAAATTCTTAACAATGCAAAATTTATGGAAATAATAAACAATTAATTTTCAACAATACCGCAGAAAACGCCTAAATGTAGGCAATTTCCGAAGGAATCTCATGATATCTATAAACAATTCAATTATTACAACAAAATGAACATATTGGTACGAATTCTGATGATAAAATTCGTTTTGGGGATATATTTCAAGCATCCTTACAAATTTTTAGGTTAGGATATTCTATTGAATTTTTTTATTCCATGTTGACATTGTATTGAAATTTTGTTGAATTTTTTATTAAATTTTATTTAACTACAGTCAATTTTCATTAACATATTGAAGTGCTATTTTTCTCAAATGTCGGTTCCCCGAATGTCGTTTCCCCGAACGCTAGTTCCCCAAATGCTAGTTCCCCGAATAGCCCGCTGGAACTCTTGATTGTCATAACTTTATACATTTCAGGGTGGATGACCAGTACCATCTGATATGCATCTTCTACAACATGTCTATAGTCGAAACGAGCAAATATCTCATATTTTATCGCTTATCGTTCTTTCTTGTTCCATTGTCCAGTCCATTCATTCATTGAAAACTATTTGAACTGCTCCAAATGGCACTCGGGGAAAAGGGTCATTCGGGGAGCCGACATTCGGGGAAAAGTAGCGCAATCATTCAAGAGACCTTCGAGTTAGGTAAGTATCGTTATAGACAACATATTTCTCATTTTTTTATTGTTCATTACTTTAGAAAAGTAATATTTCTACGTGATATTTATAAACAAATTCAAAGATGTTAATTCAAGTTAATTACCCTGAAAGGTTGTGAATATCTATTTTATTATCATCAAAATTATAATACAATTATTTCATAAAATTATCAACGAGATAAACAAGATTTGAAACTTTTCATAAAATATCGAGTAATAGAGGTACGACACACGAAATTGAAAAGGATCGCAGCCGTTTATGGAACATTGAGTATTTGTAAATATCGAGTTACAGTTACAATTTGGTAGGAACTTCTATTAAAATTTCATTCAAATATTTAAAAAAAATGTTCAAGTGTTAAATAATTGTTTATATTTTTTTAAAGTTCCATTGTTTTTGGTATTACTGAAAATTCTCAAGCTTCTTATGAAAAGACATAAAAGTCTATTAGAACTTCCCAGACTATCCCCAAATTCCGCTGAAACTTATTTAGAATCCTCAATATTTTGCCAGAAATAATCAAAATGCCACTAGAAATCAACAGTTTTCTGTTAGAAATTTGAAGAACGCCTCATAAATATAAGAAGTTTACTATAAATCGCCAAATTTTACGCAGCGTCCTCAATAACTAATTATACATTCTCAAGATCACGCAAGAAACTTCTAATGTTCGATAGGAGTACCCAGATTCCACTCAGTAAATTCAAGAATTCGGTGAAATTTCTCAGAAGCACTAAAAAAAATATAGGATCCCGTGAGGCATGATGAATCTTCAGGATGGAATTAGAAAACTGCTAGACACAGCTGAGGATCACCAAAAGTGAGGGATCGCCAAAAACGGAATCTCACTGTATTTTTTCTAATTTTAACATATGTACATATTTCAATTTTAAAAAATTGTCTGAATATCTTTTTATTTTCTATACTTTTAAAGAATTCTAAAATTTACGATAATTTAAGGAAAATCTTTTTTTTTTAATTCACTGAAATTTTAGACTTGAACGTCATAAGTTACTATTTCTGGGAATTCAATCCAAGGTCCTCGGTCTGAAAAACATTTGTTCTTATCACTACCCTATTCCCCCTATTTTTATTTTTTTTTTCAAGTATTTTAAATATGTAAAGTTTCCCTAATTTCGCAAAATTTGATTTAGGAAAAATTGTTTTGTCATATTTTTTTAAATCAAATTTTGCGAAATTAGGGAAATTCAATTCCCATCATCATTCGAAACTATGAAAACTAACTCCTCAATCTTCGCCCACCACACTTCAACCCTGCCAGCGCACGAAAAAAAAATCGCATCAGGCATTCTGCTGCACTCAGCACCGAGCCAAAAATTCATTCGGCTCGTGTTCTGCAAAGACCAGGCAAGCATGATTTTTGCTATGTTTACCAGCAAGCCTGTCATGTTGCTCCACAGCAGCAGCAAGAGCAATCCAAGCAATATGTCTACAACATATTATAGAAATTACCCACTGACTGCTGGGGGCGACCGAAAACCGAAAGACCTGCTCAATAGTGAAGCAAGAAACCTCCACGATTCGTCGACATCGTCGTCGTCGCCTTCGTAGCATATTGCTGCAACTATTCGTCATAATAGCAAGTGCTCCAGCAGCACCGTACAGCAGGGCGGACAGCGGGTAGTTCAGTCTTGATCCAGCATTCGGTCAACGAACACAGCACACTGTTTTCGGTTCCAATCTACGGGACAGAGTGTCACAAACGCGTGATATCATTATTTACGAGAGACAACGCGGGGCGCGAACTCAAGTCGATCAGGTCTCGTCGAATTATGTAAGGGAAGAGCGCGTCGTTTTCAAGGAGACGAAACGTCGACGTGCGCGAAAATATTCAGCAATTGCTCAATACCGCGAGCGCGGGACATTGAAATCGAATTAAGCTGCTGCTGCGGCAGGCGCAACCAACCATACCCTACCCCTTCGGAGAGGTTTTCTACCCAATAGAGGGAGGCTCTCGGCGGTGTCGATTGTTTTCCATAGGATAAACTAGTTTCGTTCCCTAACGGCTCGTTCAGTGATAGCCAGTAGACCCGATCGAACGCGTGCTAGCTTATAGTGTGCTTAGCCTAGTGCTTTACTTTTTGTTCAGTAGTTCTGGATATCTCTTAGAAAAGTGAAAGTGTTATCTCGGCTCGGAAAATGAAGGTGCTAAACGTCGTTCCTGCAGCGTATCTGTTCTTGGTGGCGCTTTTGTCCACGACGACCTACAGTGGCACTTCGGTTCAAGCTCAGGAGCCACTATTCGAGCTGCCGGTACAACTGATCGGTTTCCCCGTTATTATCCTGTCCGTGCGGCTGGCCAACTTTGCCAAGAAACTTGCGTACTCGGTCAATCCAAGTGAGTAGAATGGTTTCAGTGTGGTTAACTTATTATCCATACGGGAAAAAAAAGTGCTCCAGAAGATAATAATGATAATAAGAATATTATATTTTTGAAGGTACAAACGAAATTCTATCAAAAATAAATAACCAGAAATTAAGAATTCAAGAAAAAATAAAAATGAAGAGAGTGTTCAAAATAAAAAAATAAGAAGAATCCTGATAAATTTGCGTATAAAAATAAAGCATTGTCCAAAACGTGCTTAGATCGACAAAACTAAAAATAATATTCGAATGAAAAATGAAAATTAGAGCTTTAGAGGGTTGATGGTTGCTTAGAAACCATCGGTACAATTCGAATATTGCACAGACCTAATTCAAATATTCTGAAATGAAAAAAAATCCAATCAAACTTGCATCTTGTCACCTTTATTCATGGATGAGAGTATCGATGAAAAGAAATTGATCGTGTTACCTACGACTTTGATTACTTAGTTGATTATTGAATAACTCTCTTCAACTAAGGAAATACTTTCAAGAGTAATGCATTTGCAAATGTTAAAAATATATTCAAAATTCGTTTATTTTTCATTGATTTATTATAATAAAAGTATGAAAAATTACCCAATCGAGTGGGTGACATTAGGTCAAGTAAACTGGAATTGGTTCGCATTAGGAATAATGCTGAAGAAATGTCCTCTATTCAAATTTTGATACAACTTATCAATTAATTATCAATTGACTATTAATTTATTATAAAATTCAAATAAATGTTCTATTCCACACATTAAAATAAGCAATAAAAAAGGCGTTATATTTGATAATTTATTCTACATAAACTACTTCGCACAAAGTTCTATTTTTTTAATATCTGTAGAGGATATATCATTAGAATTAGACATCAATATTTTAAATATTTGCTAAGATATTTCAAATTATGTTTTGACTCATTATCATCTCCATAGACAGTACTTGAACAATGGAAAGTGGTTGAAGTGCCCGCGCCTACCTACTAGGTCAAGGTGCACTGACGAGCCTCTCTCACGGTGCTTTCCAGACCGTTATTATGAGAAAAAGAACTTCAAATCAAAGTTACGATTTTTTGATTATATATGTCAAAAAATTCAAAGAAATTTAGAGATATTTGAACTTTTTTGCATGATTATTAGTTGTAATACACCATCAAAACAGTTTTTTAATTTTTGATTGTTTTATAAGTTATATTTCAAACATTACATTCATTTCTTAAATCTAGGTGTTCTGTGTACGGCAACACTATCATCCTAATTTGGTAGAACTAAATTAAACTTTCATGAACATTTTGTTAACAACATATTACACATCATTTGCCGTGAAAGTTCAATTATTTTAAGGTGGATTGAATTCATCTACTTGTAAGAGTAAAAAATGCTTTTCAATGAACTTAATCTACCTTAACCTAAATATGTAACGCATTTATCGTGATAACGATTTTTGTCTAAAATTTTTAATGCATTCATTCGACATTTATTCTATTATTTCCACATTGTATATTAGTACTAGAATCATTTTCAAGATTTTATTTTGAATCCTCTGCAGAGTTTTCTTCCTGGTATTAAAATAGCTAGTCCATATTGATACAGCATACAACATGGCTGGCCTGAAAATATGTTTGAAGATCAAAAGCTTATTCTGGAGACAAAGTTTTCATTTTCTGTTAATGAGTGGATACAGACATTTTATATATTTGATACATTGAGCTCAAATGCCCTCAATGTGATTTTCAGAAGTTATTTTTTTATCTAGCATGAGCCTAAATACTTATCATACATCTCTCGTCCTGACAACATGTCTACTTGAAGGTTTCAAATAAAGAGCTTTTGGTTTAAGTTTTAAGTTAAGTTTTGGAAGCAATAGGAGAGGTCAACCAAGAATGATAAGCTACTCTGTTGAAGCTTCTTGATGGGGATGTTAAAAATTCCATCATCGCCATCTATATGTATGTTAGAAAATTTAACACCTCGTCCTCTTTCCCATTCAATGGAGATTTTGTCTGATGATAACAGTCTGGCGGAGCACCGTGCTCTCTCTTCGAAACCAAAAGTTGTCATCGATCATCGCCACTAAGATGACTTCATGTGGTAAATTTCACCTCTTAACCCACTTTTTGCGGAGCGCTGACCGAAACTGAAAGTTCACCCCCGCGCACGCGATCAACAGAAAACTGACCTCGTGCCACTTGTGAAATGTAAACAAGTTTAGGTATGCCATCACCGGTCGCGCAATCTGCACCTTCATCCCTTGCCCACACGACCCAACCTCTGTCTTCAGTCGAGCTCAATGTTAAGCGATCTGCATTCAGGCGTCTTGCGCTTGGTTTCTTTCACGGTGCACTTCTGATCTGTTATCTAACCATGCGGACAGGCTCCGTGCAGGGATGTAGGAAGGAAAGGGTTTATGCTGTTCGGTTGTGCAATGCAAAAATTCATAGGCTATTTTCAGAAGCTGTTGTTTTTGAGTCAAAATAACAATGTGGACAATATGGAAACACTTATTTTACCATACAAAAAATTCAATCCAAATCGAAGATTATTAGGCATGATTTCTAATAATTTCGTTCTATGAAATTTGTCCATAGCCTTTTTTTGCTGAGTTTAACAGCCAATTATTAACAGGAAATACGAAAATTTGAAGCGACGCCAAAAGATTTGAGCCGAATAATTTAATGGGGGTTTGCTATTCTTAACATGTTTATCTATTAATATTACTGATTCAGTAATCTATGCAGGAGTGCATTGGTATGGAATTTCAAGAGCCCCTGTAACCGCAAATTCCAAAACACCAGATACGTTGCATTAGGGAAAATCTCCATATGAGCAGGCGGTAAAGGTAGCTTACAAAAATCAAAGACGGTTTTCTGGTAGAATTCTGAAGACTCCAGGAATCAAAGAAGGAATTCTTATAGATAATTTTTGAAGAACCATGGCCTTTTCCTTAATGGCCTGAACCACTCCATGGCCTTTTCCTTAATGGCAAGATGCCAAAACAGTACAGAACAACCGTGGAATAGCAGCAGACGTTTAGTCCAACACTCTTTCAAGTAAATTTCTTGGTTGACAGTCCCGGTTGCTATGAAAATGCTGCTTTTCAAGCCACAGGTACAGATGGTTTGCCAAACCAGATATTTCTTTGCAAACTTCGACAGTTTCATATGCTTAAAAATATCTGGTACCTTTCCTCTTCCTTTTGCTGCATAAAACTCCTGTCCCGGAAGCTGCTTGTAGTCGGCTTTGACGTAGCTTTCGTCGCCCATTAGGCAGCGTCCAATTATTACGTAACGCTAAAATTGGAAATTTTTGACAGTCTCCCCTCCCCCTCCGTAACGCTTTTTGTATGAAAAATTTCAAATTTTTGTATGAGCCGTAACGCTTGAGCCCACTCCCCCCTCCCCCTAAAGCGTTACGTAATTTGTGGATGCCGCCTTACCACGCAGTGACACTTCGTCAGCATCGTCGTGTACAGCCTCCGAGATCACGCTTTAGCCGTCGTATTTTGCTTATCATTGCAATTTGGAGTCACTACCTTCTTGTAGGTCGACTATCCGACTCGTTTTGTGGCTTGATGCACGGTTGTAGATCACACACCCACCTTTTTTGCGGCATCTCTGAGAGAGAGGTTGGTGTTGCACTTGAAACTACAGGATACTCTCTTTTTCGACGCAGCGCCGCTCGCTTTTCGATTTCCCACCGATCCAGGCTTCCTGGCTGTCGACAAACGTTCCCCAATACATTTGTAACGGTTAATTTGGCAACTATTAAGGGATTTTGCTCATTTGCGTGCGAGTAGCTCGGATTTTCGCGATGGAAGAGTAACATTTTGATACGCTGCTCTTGTTGTTTGGACTGCATTTTGACAACTGAGGAGTGAATTTCAAAATCAAAATAGGAACAACATTCTATACACACACCTTCAAATAGAGGCGTGTTCAGGTCTTATAAATACTAATTGAAAGAAATACGTCAAGTTGAAATTGACCAAATTTTGACCGTATCACTCTTTAGTATGGTTCACGATTTCTGACAGTCCATATGGATTTCCTCAACAAATGTTCAAAGTAATGCAAACATTTCTTCCGAGATTGAAATTCGATAAAATCTTACATTACGAATTTCACCATAAAACATCTCTGGCAATGTTCTTAAAAACAATCGCCAGTTCTACTACAATAGTTACAAATAATCCGTCCAAAATAGTTTGTTTTGAAAATTTGCAAGTAGGCAGAATTTGGTTTTTACATTAATCTATTCGCCATAAATATATATCATAAAACTTGGGAGTACATACAAAACAGGTTCTAATATGTTAAATACAAATACATTCAGTAAAAAATCCATCCGTATTAACGTAAATCATTGTTCATTATGAAAGATTAATACAAAAAATAACAAGATTTTTTTTTTGTAAATCCTACAAAACTACATAAGCTTTTTTGTGACGTACAGTTTTTTTTATTAATTTCTTCATTAGTATCATTTCAAAAATTAAATTCATTTCTTATATGTAGGTGTTCTGTGTTATTATACAACACTATCATCCTAATTTGGTAAAACAAATTTAAGGTTTTATTAACATTTTGTTAACAACATATTACATTTCATTTGCCGTAGCAGTTCAGATTTGTTTACAGGTGAGTTGATTTCACCTGCTTATAAGAGAAAAAAAACGCTACTATACCAGGGAGGAAGTCTCAGAATCATTTTCAAAATTTTAATTTGAATTCTCTGCAGAGCTTTCTTCCTGGTATTACGACAGCTAGTCCATATTGGTACAGCATACAACATGGCTAGCCTGAAAATTTGTTTGAATATCAAAAGCTTGTTCTTAAGACAAAGTTTTGATTTTCTATTAATAAGGGGATAGAGACATTTTACATATTTATTACATTTAGCTTGAATGCCCTCAATGTGATTTTTGAAAGTTAAATTATTATCTAGCATGAGCCCTAGATACTTAACTTCATCTGACCAATTTATTGGAACCCCTCTCATCGTGACAACATGTCTACTTGAAGGTTTCAAATAAAGAGCTTTTGGTTTATGTGGGAATATTATTAGTTGAGTTTTGGAAGCATTAGGAGAAATCTTCCATTTTTGCAAGTATGAAGAAAAAATATCCAAACTTTTTTGCAATCGACTACAGATGACACGCAGGCTTCGTCCTTTGGCGGAGAGGCCTGTGTCATCCGCAAACAAAGATTTTTGAGATCCCTGAGGTAACTCCGGTAAGTCAGATGTGAAAATTTTGTATAATATTGGTCCCAAAATGCTGCCTTGAGGAACACCAGCTCTTACAGGAAGTCTTTCAGATCTAGAGTTCTGATAATTAACCTGAAGTGTACGATTTGACAGATAACTTTGAATTATTCGAACAATGTATGTTGGAAAATTAAAGTTTTTTTAATTTTACAATCAAACCTTCATGCCAAACACTGTCGAATGCTTTTTCTATGTCTAGAAGAGCAAGACCAGTAGAATAGCCTTCAGATTTGTTGGAACGGATCAAATTTGTTACACGTAAAAGTTGATGAGTGGTCGAATGTCCATGGCGGAATCCGAACTGTTCATTGGCAAAAATTGAATATTCGTTGATGTGGGCCATCATTCTGTTCAAAATAACCTTTTCAAAAAGTTTACTGATGGAGGAAAGCAAACTGATTGGACGATAGCTAGAAGCTTCTGCAGGATTTTTGTCTGGTTTTAAAATTGGAACAGTGAATTCTTCAATTTTCCGACAATAATAAAGTTTTTTTCTAAATTCAATTTAAGCAGCAATAATAAAAAAATAAGAAATTCTTCCAAAACTCTTCAAATTTTATGTTAATTAGATATGGAAATAGAGTGATCCGTAGAGTAATTTGTGAAAAATTCCTCGAAAAATATATTGAGGTATTCCTGGAGTATTATTTTTGAAAGAATCCCAAAATAAACATTCAGGAAAAAATATGGAGGAATTTTTAGAACATCAAAGAATACTTGATGAAATTTCGAGAAGTTCTAGAATGAATTGGAAAATCCATTAGTTATTTTGTTGAAAAAATTGATTTGGAAAATCCCCAGAAAAAAAGCTAATTCTGTTTAACGTAAAAAATCTCTGGAAAGTGCTTGGATGAAACTCTGCGTAATTTATCGGAAGAATTCTTGGGCAAATTCCAGGGAAAACAATAATTTAATTCGGGTGCACGACGTTAGGCATAAGTACGTTAGGCATAAAGACGTTAGGCATAAGTACGATAGGCATAAATACGATAGGCATAATGGACGTTTGGCATAATGGATGTTTGGCATAATGGACATTAATCATAATGGACGATAGGCATAATTCCCAAAATAAAAAAAAAAAGAAATTGTTTGTGTAAAATGTGAGCTGACTTTTTTTGGTAATTGTTGAGGGCTTCAAAGATCAAAAGTGTGTCCTTTGAAATACGATTGCCTTGCATTCGTCCCATAGATGTGAATCTTTGAGGTCAATTTGTAGAACAAAACTTGATTATGCTGTCAATTGCCTTTATTAGCTTTGTGGTAACTTCCTTCTGTGACCATAGAGTAAAGCCATGCTGAAGGTATTTTAGTTCGGTTTCAAGTCGATCCAGGATCCTTGGCCACGAAGTATAAACGAGCTCATGTATCGTGCACAAATGAGAATGCAAAATGGCCACTTTTGCAAGGCAAACGTTTGGGTAATAACTATGAAAGTGCTTCCCTAACACTAAGCTAAGAGCTTGGGTTGGGGTGTAATGACAAGAATATTAACGACGCTGTAACTGCTGCTCATCTTTTCAGTTTGGTTATACACATATTACTGGCAAATTTTTCATCATAGATTATCCCTTCTTTAAATTGAAGGCTGTTCTTTATAGTTATATTTTCGATAAAATTATTGAAGCTAGTGCTGCTAATGTTTTAAACAGAAATTTTTTCTTCTTTTATAATTAAACTGATCTTTCGAGAAATACTTTTTCAAAAATTAATGTCATTTTTGCTCTTAATACTTCCATCATACATTTTTCCTTCTTTGAATCATAATGACTATAAGCAGGGGAATTTTTTTCCAATAATATGCTGGATTCTTGCAGTTCTAATAGTTATTGGAATTGTAGATGCAAATATTTCCATAAAAAAATGCACGCCATGCTGAATGCTGCATATTATGCTATGTTAAATTTAAGCTTGGCTGTTAAATTGACTTTGAAATCTAATTTTAATTTTTAAACTAGGCGATTTTCTAATATTTACAAGGTGCTTTCGGCAATGCTTTCATATGTGGCTAATCAAAATCATCGAAAATTGTTAGCAGAAGAGGCAAAGGAACTGTTTTCACCACATTAAATTGATGAGCAGACTCGGACTGAACATGTAACGCTTTTATTGGGGTCACACTACTATATACCAATACTTATTATCGTTGAAGATAATATCACCTATCATGACATGAATTTTTGACTTGACTCTAGATTGTTGTCTTCAAATTAATCATTTGCAATATAAGTACTAATTAATATATGGAAGATTTTCCTTCTTTAGAATTAACGCAAATAAATATAATAGAAATATATATTTGAATGAGAAATATAACATAAAATGTCATAAGTATACTCACCAAACTAAACATCTCTGGAAATAAATAACACTTGCACATCGCAAATGTAAATGGATTGAACTGGACTTAACACCGGAAATAGCAATTTATAACCAATCAATTAACCCACCCCCTCGTTACGCTTTTTGTATGAATTTTCTACTTGTTTTTATTAGCTGTTACATCTTAAGGACACCCACCCACCCCTATCAACGTAATGGAATTTGCAAATGCCTAACGTCCATTATGCCTAACACATTTTATGCCTAACATCCATTATGCCTAACGTATTTATGCCTAACGTCCATTATGCCTAACATACTTATGCCTAACGTCCTTATGCCTAACGTCTTTATGCCTAATGGGGTATACTAATTTAATTCTCCGAAGAAATTCCTGAACAAGTTGCTTGGAAAACTTTTGAGTATTTTCACAGAAGAGTTATAAACTAGAAAGAACATTTGAATGTATTCCGTTAGAACCTCTTTGGAATGTATGAATATTAAAAAAATTCTAAGGTAGGCATTTTTGAAGAAATTTTAAAACATTACTTTCGTGAAGAATGAGTTATAAATTAGAAAGAACATTTGAATGTATTCCGTTAGAACCTCTTTGGAATGTATGACTATTAAAAAATTTCTAAGGTAGGCATTTTTGAAGAAATTTTAAAACATTACTTTCGTGAATTTTGAGCGAATCCGGGGAACAGTATCAAAAATGGATTTTCAGACACTTGAGTGTTATTGGAAACTTCAATTTCTATACAAATATGTACACATTATTGAAATCCTCATAACAAATAAACGTCTATTAATTAAATGCCATCATTGTAAACTTTGATCAAGGCAAAAAAAGGGATTTTATAATTGTTGTTAATTTAACTTTTTTAACTTTAAATGCACAAATCTCACAATGAAGCCAACGAGCAACGCTACACTCTTTATTTAAGTTCTGTTTACTATGTCTTCCGTTTATTGCCTTTGGAAATGCAAATAGGGGCCTATGTCTGCCGTTATGACGGCCATCTTCCGATGGATTTTGATCTGCTGTAGAACTTTGTCGAAGATTCCTACCTTCTTGCCATTCGTGATCTCGCCCTCGATCTGCTGAACAAATTGGCCGAAGACACCAATCTTGTAGCTCATCAATATCATGAGATATCCATTGAATTAATTGTATGACCAATTTCGGTAACACTTGCAGCTGCTATTTATCAAACTTGTTACAACTTGCGAATCATTGCCGATCTTGAACCGATACAGATGCAATATTTTTCTTCGTTTGCTTTGATCGTGCTTCGAAATCGATCGAGAATGAATTCTGCAATGCCTGATGCCGTGCATTCGAATTCCGCCGATCAGTGAATCAAATTATCATCAAAATAGACAAAAAACAAACAACAAAACAAGCTCGCTCACAATAGATAGAAGATCTTTTCACAAAAACGGTCAATACATGCAAGTACGAAGTAAGCTAAATGAATCGGTAGAAGCTGTTAAATCTGCTTTGTTTTCATAAAGTCGTATAAGGTTATAGATTAGTTTCTTATCATATAAAAAAGGTATCCATATCGCCTTCCGTTTTGAACGTAAACGAAATTTTACATTTATATACATCGCATAACGTATAAGGTGATTCCGTTATACGTACATGTAAAGAATATAATCAATCTTCCTACCTGACTACAACCCTGGCTCATCGGCTCCAGAGGTGAAACACCTTTCGTTTCTTGCACGAGCCCGCTGCGACAACGAAAATGTGCAATCATTGCAATTCGCCTCACGGTAACCTACACACACTAATCCAGCGCCGTGATTGGCATCGCTAATCGCGCACTACCCAACTCTGTAGGTACGCACTTAGCCAAATTACTAAACACACCATCTTGAGCTCAGAGAACAATAAACAATGCAACTGTCAAAATCCTTGACCGCACACACGTCAAATTACCTCATCGCGTGCGGTGGTGGCACGCTTCGCCTCTTCGTCTTCCTTTGCCACAGCCAACTTCGTTTGCCGGGCCCACCACCATTGAATAATAAGAGCGGGTTTTCTCACGTAGGCAACCCTATACGTACAGCAGCACTCCCTCTAGTGGTCGTGGAGTCGGCCAAGTTCTTCACGGCGTCGTCACGTCAGAGGAGGTTGCGAGGTAGGTAGCTCGAAAATACGCGATTGACCCACTTTTGGACCTTCTCTTTCACTTTCGATTTCGCGTGCCTCTCCGCACTTTGGTTGCGCTGCTCGCTCGGTACCTTCGGCAATGCACTACGTGTGTTGCATTCAGTAACCACCAGACAATAAAAATAACCAGCTGACTGTGCACAATGGACAGGTTCTATACAAAGAGGCGGTCAAAACAACCGAACATGGTTTTGAGGTTTTTATATTGTTTTTTTGTTTTTAAGGGGGCAGGATCTGTCATTGATTTCGGATTTTTCAAAAGCAGCTTTTCGTTCAAAATCAAGAAAATTTTCAAGAAAAAGTGTTCATTGTGTTCTATTCGCCAACCGAACAACAGTGAACATATTTTCATCGAACAATGTTTAGTTTTGAACAGAAAAACTGGCTTTGAACTTTCGATGATTACGATGACGGAGCGTTGAACGTTAAGGGGGCAGGATCCGTCATTGATTTCGGAATTTTTCAAAAGCAGTTTTTTCGTTCAAAATCAAGAATGTTTACAGGAAAATGTGTTCACTGTATTCTATTCTCCAACCGAAACACAGTGAACACATTTTCATCGAATAATTTTCAGTTTTGAACAGAAAAACTGCTATTGAAGTTTCGATGATGACGATGATTACGATGACGGAGCGTTGATCGTTAAATAAACCTAATGTACCGTATTTATAATAAACCAGCTGTCATCCTATTCGCGACTACGAAACAAAAAGAGATTTACAAAGCACTCGCACTTATGGAAAACCTCGTAAGGAACCGTCATCGTGTGCGTGAAAAAAAAGCAAAAAATATATCTCTCCTTGTTTTTCTCAAAGAAAACCGAAGAAAACATCAGCAGCTTCGTAGTCCCGAATACACTTTGTGAAAAGTGTTAATAAACAAACAACAAAGCTCGCAATGTAAAATAGGTCTTTAAGATGAAACTCCGTTGACTCTACAAATTTTAATGTTAATGTAGCGGTAGGCACAACTTTATTCTCTTATTTCCGGGTAGTAGTGAAATTTAAATCAAATGTACATCGTTGCCAGCTATTGATGTTCATTTTATTTTTGTGATTGGCGTTTTCGCTTTCAAACTGCTGGATGTCTTACATACCTTCCAACGACACTGACAACACTGCAACAACGAAAGCGATCAAAAAATAGAAAAATAAAAAAAGTGGAATATTCTAACATCGTGGTTGTTTTGACCACGGTTTTGCAAAGTTTTGAGTTATATCTACCAGAAATTATCTAGTACCTGTTCTTAAATATACAATAAGTGAAAGTAAATCGTGCTAAGCGGACTACCTTTAGCAGAAACTAGGAAATTTAGTGAAAATGTCCTTCGTTTGAAAGTGGATTAGTGTAAACAAGCACCGAAATAGTCGTCGTGCGTGTTGAAAATGGCCACGAATCGTCAAATTTCGAGCATATTCAGTTGAGAAAATGAGTTAAATGGAAAGGTAATATAGTTCTTACAGTGTTTTAGCAATTTGGCTGTGATTAATTACTGGTAAGTTGCATAATATGAGAGAAAAAGCAAACCGCTGGCTGAATGTGTCTGTATGCGTGAGGGAGCCATCTTCCCTGCCATGACAGGGATTCTTTCTTATATGTCCTTAAAGTTCAGCGAGATTAAATACCACGATAAAACTAGTTGTGTCCAAACTTCATTTTTTCCGACCATTGTGCGCTGAATTGTAAGTTTTTGCACGCTGTAATCCGATTGACCGCCACCCGAAATTACAGTGCGTTGCACTCTGCGACGGTTGGCGTGGTCGACGGGGACGAGGGGAGGCAACTGCACGACGACACCAGACGAAGATGGGATGGGACGGAGTGGTCGAGAGCAAAGAAAGCAAAAGTTAGCAAACGATGATCAAGTGATCGATTGACGCTTCTGCAAGTGTCTAAGTCTATGGCAACCGCGCCGTGAAGAAACTGTTGTTGCTCGTCAAGGTGATTGACCCGGTTTGGTATGGGCTATGATGTGCGCAGATAGTAGTAGGCTGTTTTTATACATTTCTAGGTAACTTTTGTAAATGATTGTTTTACGCATGCGTGTAGACGAAGTAACCTTTTTGTTGCTTGACACGCATTCAGTTAAAAGTACCTGATTAGTACGACGATTAACTAGCTAAGTCATTCAGAGTTCAAGTATCTACGTCACTAGTTAACTTCTGACATTGACTATACTGTTTTTGTTCTCATGTTTATAACCACTAAGTAATCTAGATATGTATGCTATGTTTAGTGTATTTACGAACAAAATAGCTATATTTGTTTGTTTTCACGAATTAGATATCATGTCATGAATTTTTTAACACGGATAACAGAAAATAACGTTTCTCAAATGAACTCAAAATAATTTAAAATTTTCAAAATATAATGCTATTTTTTGAATGGTAACCGAACGAGCTTTTTAATTTTCTAACAGTTTATACTGCTATGTGCGTTTGAAACGCAAATATCAAATTCGGGAATACCAAACGCGGACTTTGTGAAGCCAGTACAAACAAGATATGCACGTCAAACGCAAACAGCAATAACAAGATAGCAGTATTTTTGAATTTATATGAAGTCTGATTCCAAACTCAAATAAGTTCTTTTTTTTCGTATACACCCTATTCTGTTTTTGCACGGGGGATGCGTACCAAGCAAAAAAGTATTCAGTTCAAAATTTCAAAAACCGTGCAATAAAAGTAACACCAGTTCTCGACGTTTCATGCAAAAATAAGGTTTTGGCGAAAACAAATGTATGGAAACTTTTTTGGCACGGCCGTGTAAAAAAAAAAATCCGTGCAAAAACAGAATCGGGTGTATCGTAATGATTGTCTAAGTGTGGTCGAACATGTGGTGACGTTGCACTCATAATTCATAGGCATATAACACTTTAACTTTTTTCGTCATTTGAAACCAAAATTTTTGAAACTTTGAGTTTCTCTGTTGAAATATAGCTTGCCTTTTCAATGCACCTGACAGCAAGTTCAGCTGTTTCAAACAGACTCGAGAGTATTGACTCTCAATAAGACTAAATTTATTGTCATTGGAACCTTAAACGCCAAACATTGATCGTGGAACAATTCTCAAAGCAAACCCGATGGCTGGATTTTATTTGACTAGTTAAATAGCACAAACAGCTATAGCACAAAAAAATTTAGAACTTAAAAAATATATATAATGTTCGAAATAATGCTAATGAAGGAATAAAAAAGCTTGCTTAATGTAGGTACTTATTTATGAACAAGAAACTCGATTTGTTTGTTTCCACGAATTCAAAATCATGTCCTAACATCTCAACATATAACATGGATCACACTGAACAGCTTATTTTAATACCATCAGAAACACCGATAAGCGGTTCCTAACACGTTTTCCAAAAATCCTGCTGTCTACAATGATCGTTTGCTAATTTCAATACCGGAACCGTTCTGTAAACATCCGGTGATTTCTCGAAAGCGACAAGCAAGATTATAACGTTATCATTCTCGAAAGCAACAAGCAGGTACCTAACCGATCTGTTTCGATTCTGTGCGTCATGTAGGTAGCTTCATTAATTTCCAAATGTGTCTGCGAGCCCTCGGGACATCGCGGAGACAACTACTGATGGCAATCACAGATCTTCAAACCCGCTTCGAGAGGCTATCGGATGGAGATGTTCTCACATGGCGCACTGCCGCTGGGGTGTTTTCCCAAATTAGATGAAGTGCATCTAACCTGTACGGTGTGAAGATGCTTTTTTTATCCGTCTTATTTCTTGGAGACGGAAAACTACAACTAAACGTCTGCAATGCAATCAAACTCAACCGGTTTAATATTGCAGCGCACTATATATTTATAACTCAATTCATATCATTCTGCACAATCTGAAAAACGTGTTTTGACAAACAAAATGCAGAATTGATACAGAATTCTTTTAGATGGAAAAATAATAGAGTTCTCCAACTTAGGCTCAAAGCTCAATGTCAACGTAAATATGGTGAAGGTTGAAGGTTAAGTGGACAAATAAACTCAACCTTCAACCTTCCACTACAAATGACTCTGTTTTAAGGTAACCTAAGATTTGTTCTCAGCCAAATTCAACACACTAGAAAATTAATTATTGTCAAACAGAAGGCTCAAAGACTTGTATGCTCCATCTTTATCTGTGTCAGACCAAGTGACGAACCTGTTCATGACTGTACAGTTTTTTTTTGTTGCTTCGACCAGTTGCTTACTGTCACAGAGTGATAAAGTTTTACTCTCAGGTTTTACCTACTTCGAATGCGAAAAGATTGAATCAAGCAGACATTTTGACATTTTGTGCAGACATTCATCCACTCCCTGGAGGCTTCAAATTATGCGACATTCATCATGGGCGTAGCCAGAGGCGGACAGGGGGCGTCTCAGAAGATTGTTTTTCATGATGAACTGCTCTGTTATGAACAAAATTTACATGTGTCCGGCAATAATTTCAATAAAATAATTGACATTTTGATGAAATGAGAAAATCAGTAGATTGTCATTGTTGACTCGATTTTGTCGATACTATTTTCAAAGCTATAAAAGCTACTATGATGAGATTCAAAAATGTAAACGGCTGGAGCCAGAAAATCAGTTTTTATGGACCTTGTTCCTATTTCTAATGTTATACGAAAAAAAATCCGTTGCCGGATTCAGGAACAAAAAGTCATGAATTCATAAAATTTTATGTTTCATGATATCATGACTAAAAGTCATGAAATCGTGACTATTATGCAAGAATTCGTATGCTCAGGGCGTTACACAAATCCAACTGTCACTTTCTTCACCCAAGTCAACGTGTCTCATGGAGATCGGTGATGTTTTCTAGTGAAATTATAAAAATAGTTTTGTTTTCGAATATGTTTAAATTCTTCGGAACCTTGTCATCATACAGATGACATTCTTGGCGAAATTTACGTGAGTTCCTACATTGTTTCACGACACAATTAATCTGCCGGAGCTGTTGGATGTTCCATAATGTACTTACTTCATCCTGACTATGCAGAACCGGGCAATGTTTGGCTTCGAGCGAAGATTTTGCTTGCAAACTTGTCGGCGATTTTAACTATTCGGAAGTGATGCATTCCCCACGTCCTATAATAGAGCAGCACACAAAAGGCCTTCGGCAGCTGGATGTTTCAGTTTCACTTTCCACATCCGCAGAGTCGTTCCATCACTCATGCAATCCACCAGCCCAGGGACCATTTGTCAATAGGCAAATATAATACACCACCATCATAGAGATCGCTAGGGAGAAATGAAAGAAATGTCACTGAAAATGTTTGTTTACGTCCAAAATTAAAATTTTCAAACCAAAAATTGGGTAATAATCAATCGGTTAATGAACTATTTTCCATTCGCATAATCATTTGGAACCATTATTCTTGCGATACGCGTGATTTCACAACAAATTTAACCACTAACAAAGAATCCGGAAGTTTATAACCTATGTTTCCCAACACCAATTTTCCAATTTTATCGCACTAATCGTACATGTGCACTGAACGGATCTTCTTTTTTCTGGCGTTACGTCCCAACTGGGACAAAGCCTGCCTCTCAGCTTAGCGATCTTAAAAGCACTTCCACAGTTATTAACTGAGAGCTTTCTATGCCAATTAACCATTTTTGCATGTGTATATCGTGTGCCAAGTACGAAGATACTCTATGCCCTGGGAAGTCGAGAAAATTTCCAACCCGAAAAGATCCTCGACCGGTGGGATTCGAACCCACGACCCTCAGCTTGGTCTTGCTGAATAGCTGCGCGTTTACCGCTACGGCTATCTGGGCCCCTGGGATCTGGGCACTGAACGGATCTGTACATTTTCGTTGGAAAACAGGTTTATTATGTTTTTCAATGCTCTCTAATCGTCTAGAAAAGAACTATTCCGAGAAAAAGTGTAAATTGTCTGCTCCTTCCTATGCTGCACACGGTGCGTTCTCAATCCAACCTCTTTTTTGAAGGTTCTTTCACTAGCTACCAGATGTCGGAGTTATAGTTTAGCTTTTAAAATATTCGCCTATTCAATTGATGCCCGAAACAACATTTTGCGTACAAACCTAACCACCGAATGTTTGCGTTCCTGCTAAAGATGTTACACTCGTTAGGTTGACATTTGTGGAATGTTTTCACGGTTTATTACAAAACTATCGGCTCAAAAGCAGTAACAATTATAATCTTAAAATTATTTGTTTACCAATGGCAAATATAAACTGGGATCTCAATTGACGTATAATGTTTCGTTTTCATGAAAGGAGTTTATGATTCAGGGATCCTGCTTCATGATTTCATGACTCAACTTACCACTTTTCAGCACCAAAATTGGAATCATAAATGACAGGCATATGAATACATGAAAATTGCTGATGTTTTATGACCTGTGTTCATGATATCAAATCCTGCTTCATGATATCATGACCGAAATTGCCACTTTTAGCGTTAGCGTTAGCGTTAGCGTAGTTACGGTATACTTCGTAGATTGGATACTAGCAACATTCATGTTTCTTTTTAATAATCTCATCCTGACTACTTTCAAGAACAAGGCTGGGGAGTATACCTTGTTCAAATCATAAACAAGAATACTAAAAGCATGAATATCGCTATTCCCGGCCACGCCCATCTTTACCGTAACTTGGGATAGGGGAAGGAAATGTTGATGTAGCACTTACTTGATGAGAGGCCACCGACTCAGCGACACCCTCATAAGTGCTACGGAGTTGGAGGTTGGGGAAGGTATATTGTCAGGATTCGCCTAGAAAGCTGGCGATAGACCATAAATATTTGTTGTTTAAGCGTTTTCAAATTAATCTTTTGAATGCCGGCAATCAAAAGAGAAAACAATAGCTTATTTATAGTATAAATAGTATTTCGCGAAATGCTTGTCGATTGTGCAGTAATATTTTTGCTCAACAACCAGTAAAAAGCAAAACCGATCCCTCCAGGGTCATCGGATTGTGTAACGATACGCGTAAAAAAAATATCACGCCTATTGAAAAACTATACTGTGCTCATTGAAAAACTGTACTGGGTGGTACTGTATTTTTAGATAATCGAAAAACGAAAGGAAGCGCGTTCGAACTAAACACCCTAGGACACAGTCGATTTTTCTGCTCAAAATTATACGAAAAGCAGGATCGATCCCTCCAGGGTCATCGAACGGTTAAAAAGCATCCACAACCGATTGTTAGTTGCGTTACACCCGCCCGGACAGAATGCGCAATCTGAACATAATTATCAAACTCCGAAAATAACATTTTCCGTTCAAAAAACGATCAGAAGTTCCACGACGCGAACAAAAACGATCCGGAAGGCTCACAAAAGAAAAAGTATCATACTGGAACAAACTCACCGGATTGATTCTCTAAATTTATGTGCTGCATGTCACTTCCGGATGGTTCGGTGAACTTAGGGCAGCCAAAAACCAACAGTACTGAGGACACAAATCAAACAAATCACTTTTTTCATTTTTCACTTTTCACTATTCCATTTCTGAATGTAAAAACGGTCCTGCTTGGGCTTCACGAAGCACTACCCTGCAAAACGCTCCAAAACAGGAAAAAAAAAAAAAAATCTCCGGCGACGAAAACATGCGGGAAACTGTGAGCTAAATCTATCGGACGACGCAAAACCGAACTGTCCTGCTTGGGCTTCACGAAGCACTACCCAGCAAGACGCTCCAAAACAGGAAAAAACAAAAAAAAAAAATAAATAAATCTCCGGCGACGAAAACATGCGCGAAACCGTGAGCTTAATCTATCGGACGACGCAAAACCGAACTGTCCTGCTTGGGCTTTACGAAACACTACCCAGCAAAACGCTCCAAAACAGGAAAAAAAAAAAAAATCTCCGGCGACGAAAACATGCGCGAAACTGTGAGCTAAATCTATCGGACGACGCAAAACCGAACTGTCCTGCTTGGGCTTCACGAAGCACTCCATGACCGAAATTGCCACTTTTGTATCAAAAATAGGAATCATAAATGGCAGATGACTAAATCCATGAATAGTGCTTATGTTCCATGAATTTTATTCATGTGTATGCTGCTTCATGATTTGAGGATTTCAATTGACATTTTTCTTCGCTAAAAACTTACAACGTAACGTACAGCCGGCGTACCGGTAAAATGCTTCATGATTACATGATTTTTGGTCATGGTGTATTTTCATAACATGAAAACACACCTTCCTCCCGAAATCATGACCCTTTCTCCTGTTTTAGAGTGCCACATTTTTACCCGTGTACGCTCCAACTGGGACAAAGCCTGCTTCTCAGCTTAGATCATGGTGTATAGCTGCGCGTTTACCGCTACAATTACAATTAGTATCTTGTTCAAATTGCTGAGAATACAAAAATAAAATAAAATGTTGGATCATCAATCGTTTCATGCTAATAATCTCAACAAACATTCGCATTCTAAGTTAAGTGCTTTAACACCGGGAAGTTTGTCGAGGGCTTCGAGGGCTTTTACAATCTCTGGATAAATGGTCAAGTTTTCTTTTCAATGCACATTCCAAAAATCTTCCTAGTAGGTTGACAAGGAAGATCTCTTGGAGGATCTTGCTAACAGTTTGGCAATAACTTTACCAGCTGCCAAGGAATATGTCAGGCATCTACTAAAGATAAATAATTACCATTTCGGAGGTCTGGTCTGGTGCTGAGTAAATCACTTAGCTCATTAGTCCTACAAATGATTTCACAAAAAAACTGCGAAGGGTTATCGAATTTGCAGGCTAATCAAAGAATATTCGTCCAAGTTAAAATAGCTTCTTAAGGATCTTAGGAATCAACAGAGGAAATTCATGCTAGAAAATAATGAAGGATTTCTTGAAACTGCAGTTCATTCATAAAGCACGACACGCTTCTAAGAAAAGGGAGATTTTCAAAATTGAAATATATTAACTATTGGATACGAAACGTGAAGAAGAGAAAGAATTTAAAAATTTCCTAATTTGGAAGACTACAAGAACATCTATCTAAATCTAAAATCTGTTAAAGAAGCGTTTTTCCTAAGCTTGTGCTTGAGCTTGATTGGCCGCCCGTGGTTGCTACTCCAGTATCGCCAGATCAGCTGCACTTAAACAAGGAACCAATTAGATGACTGCTTGGGATTAACAGGCACCCTCAGTGTACAAGTGAAGAAGATCATTTTTAGGCAACAATGGTGCCTGCCACGTCAGAATGCAGACCAATGAGGGGAAGGGGAAGGAATTGATGATGCATTCAACTGGCTCCCACGGTCGACCGTATACACCACTGCGTCAACGCCAGTTCATGCGGGAAGGGTGAAAGGTTGGGGTAAATTTTATGGCAGAGAGGCTTGCTGGTTTGGTTAGCAGCCTGCCTATGTAAAGGAAGGCATGCTATAATGAAAAACGAATAATCAATTCTTTATGTTCCAGAAAATGTCCTTTTTGGGTAACTTCAGGAACCGGTGCCAGATGACCGGGCATCCAAAATGGCCAGAATCAATAAGAACCAAAGTCATTCGACCTTCTGGCAGCTTTTTTAATTTTCTTGAAAAATCTAACTGAACTATCACTTCCGGAACGAATATACCCCATTTGAATCCGGAATAACTCCGGAACCAAGTGACCAATCCCATTTCATCTGGAACACAATAAATCTTGAGGAGTATGCGGTTTGTTTGAGACCAAAAGATCCAAAATCGATTAATAATTGACCAAGTTATGATTTTTTGAAGTTAATTTTTAATGAACGTCTAATTTTTAATCAACGTCTGACTTGTTGGGGTTTTGAGAGTTAAAGGAGTAGACTTCAAAGACTTTGTCAATTCCTCTATTTTTAAACAATCTTTCAAATTTATGGCAATCTAGATATAAAGTTAATAGTTTTTACATGAATTTTCTCCAGAAGAAAATACTCTGGAATATTATCCGTTTGTTTATAGTAAACAGAAGTTTAAGTAGTTTCTTTAGATTTTGTTTCAATGAATGCTTGCATAGCTTGTGGTCCACATCATACATTCAAAAGATCATGCCAAGAATCCACCGAATATATTGAAAAAAAAAACATGAACTTTGTAGAGCTTTGGGAGGAAATTGAAAAAAAAAACACTCCAAGAAACTACCAAACCGCCAAATATACATTGTAGAAGAGCCTCTTCAAGAATCTATCAGAGGTATTGAGTATAATCATCGTATATCATTTGGCAGATACGATGATATTTTATACCGAGAGAAGTCAAATAAATTTCTATTATGAAAATATCCTGCTCCGACCGGGAGTTGAACCCAAACACATTCAGCATGGCTTTGTATTTCGCGCAAATTCTCCAGGCTTTTCTGCGTGAAAATTGTGAATTAACTATACGAAGTCGTTAATAGTTTGCCGCTGAAATAAAAAAAAAAAACGGCGCATATGGACGATCACTGTATTTTCTAACACCCAGCCTCCGCCTAAGACCAGTTTCCGTAATCCAATCAATTAGTCTCACACCTTGGCCTATCTCCATACATGTTTTCCTCTAACAACACCCCAAGCTGGAGCTCCACCCGACCAACGTCAATGCCGTGGGAAAGAGGAAACGTGATAAATTTCACTTTCATTCGCCGGTTATGCCTCTTTCTCTCTCTTCTTGCCTACTCGTATTCGTAGCATGTGCTGGCGCATGTTACCATCGTATACAACTCATACTGCAAGCACCATCCAGTTGACCTTGAAGTTCCGGTGGTGGCCGGCTATAAAAGCGCGAGTATTTCGTCAGATGCCCACCACGATGCCGATGACGAATAATGTGTATGCGAAACAAACACCGGGCCTCGTGGCTGCAATCAATAACATTCAGGGGGCCACCGGCCGCAGTGATCTTGAACTGATTTCTGTTTAGAAAAAACCGAAAAAGCTAACTCGTGAAGAGGGGTGGTGAACGAAAATAGAAACAGCGAGCTGCAACTAATTTTGAATTTAAGGCATGGTTATGGAAGCCGGCACGTCGCCCGATGTGAAGTATTGTGACCCGTAGGTAGCGCAAATTTTCGTATCGTAAAACGGGGTAATTCTGTCTAGAAGATTTTTATTTTAAACTTTCAACACAAGTACTGATATATTTTTATGCAAAGATAACCTCATTAAAAATAATATTGTTCAGAATCATCATAAGGCATCTAAAAAACTAGAAATCATGGAAGTCTGTGATGCCAATGAAACATTCAGCATTCTGGGAAGTAAATGCAATTTGGTAACAACATGGTCAAGTTTGCACCAATGATCAATTTGAATATGGGCTCGTGACGGACTTTGGCGCTGCGAAATGATTACCCGTTCTGTGGCGTAAGTGGTTAAAGCGCCCAGTCTAGCTTATTGGAAGTCATGGGGTCGAAGCCCACCAGAACGATTCCATTATTTTTCACAATTTTACATCTCAATTTGTCCAAATTGACTTTTGTGTCTACGAAATCCAGGTTTTCTCAAAGATACCCCGTTCTACGGTACCATACAAAATCACGCGCCGATGAGGAAGTGACTCTCGTGAATCCGCCAGGAAATGCCAATGTGTCGATTCCGAAAGGTAAACAAATTAAATATTATCTTTTCGTCACACAACCACCGCACTCTGATTGATCCCTTGCCTATATTGCTCTAGACGACTTGGTTCAATAAATCTATCGAGTTCGTTTCTTCGCCACAGCATTGACGTCACTGAAACGCCGGTGACGGCGCGATTCGCGATGTTGTGCAACATGACAATGAGATAATATTGCTTCTAGCCGGCGAAAGAGCTTTTGTCTGGGCCAGCGTTTCCCCTTTTAGTTCGAACAGACCCCTCTATGCTAGTAGGTAAGTAGGGGAAAGTGATTCGAAATGCCACTTTAAGGATTTGTGTAGTTTTCTCGAAATAAGATCCACATTAAAAGGGCATTCAAAGTGAAGACTGGGGAGACTTGATCCCCTTTGCTGAATGCAGCTGTAACTCTTCAGGTTAATCGAAAGTTGATGAGATTTCTGCCCATGGAATGGAATGATTCAATGGGTCGGGCCATTTCACCCCATCCGTTCGTATTGGGCCATGTTCCCCTAACTATTGGTTGTGTGACATTGCAAATTGTTCGCGACAAGCTTTGGGCATCAATTGCACGCCGTCCTAGTTGGTAGGGAATTTCCCCTCGTTTATGCAATTTTCATTTCTGGTTGGGTTTTTTTTTTCTTCTGTATTTTTAGAGGCATTCCAATCCGACAGCGTTAGTTGGGCATGACAAATGCATCGCTTGATTAGGACTGCGGTGAACGATGTTGTGAAACAAATGACATTTTGATGGGTATTTGACTGGGTTAGTAAACAACGCGCGGGGAAATTGATGGTTTGTTGAATAATTTGGTTTTCATATTTGTTTGACATTTTTGATTGTATGCTAGGCCTTCAGTTATTGAAGTTAAGTGAAGATTGTCATTCGATCGATCAATGCGTATCGTACTCTCTTTCTGTGCGTACACAAATTATTTATGCTGACGAAAGATTTTTTAATATCTAAAGAAATAACACAGCACTTCTTAGTAATTTTTATCTATGGTAGATTCCTTCCGATTCTTCTACTGTGAACATTAAACGCTACTTTTATAGTGTTATTTTTTCTGTGATGATTGCATCGAATTCAGCAAACAGTTCGCTGTTTTAGACAAATTTTCCAAGCAACAAATCGAAGCGAGCCTATAGTCCAGGCTCTTCGATTCGAGTAAGGATGCAGAAGGTGCGGCCAATCATTGTCTTCTTCTTTCTGGCGTTACATCCCAACTGGGACAAAGCCTGCTTCTCAGCTTAGTGTTCTTATGAGCACTTCCACAGTTATTAACTGAGAGCTTTCTTTGCCAATTGACCGTTTTTGCATTTGTATATCGTGTGGCAGGTACGATGATACTCTAATGCCCTGGGAGTCGAGAAAGTTTCCAACCCGAAAAGATCCTCGACTGGTGGGATTCGAACCCACGACCCTCAGCTTGGTCTTGGGGGTCGTCCATAAATGACGTAGCATTTTAGGGGGGAGGGGGGTCTTCACGAATTTGTGACGATGTGTGACGAGGGGGAGGGAGGGGTCCCAACTAGTGGACGTAGCATTTTGAATTATGTCAGTAAAAAAGTAGCGATGAAAACAATCATTGACAAACAGTTTTTTATCACTTTTTTTTGTTTGAGTGTTAAAACGGGTTTTATATGATGTTTCAGCTTCAAAAAAATCATATACTAAGATTACAATTTTATTATGAAATTTTAAATTTCCGTTATATATGCAATCAAATAAATTTTAGACAGCTTTGAAGGCATATGTGAATGTGATATGATACTCGTGTCTAAATTTATCTATTAATGAACAAACAATTTGAAGTTAACTATAAAACAATGCTGTATCGACATAAAAAAGATAGTTTTTCATTTTTTATCACGACATAGCATGAACCGTTTTAGTGTTATACTTATTTTCTGTAGGAGCTTTATTTCTTCAAAAGAATATAATATGCTTATTTAGGTAAATATTAATATTATCACAGTAAAACAAGATATGTATTCAGTGTATAATGTGTTCACCATCGTAGAAGATCTTCGCCCAAGCTACTCATCGATTTGTGTTGATATATCATCGTTCTTGGTGGAATAGCCTGGAGAATAATGAGGACATCAAATTCGAGTGTTGCCCTATTGCCCTATCAATTATTATCCGAACCACTCAATTTTCACATTGTTACTACCTTTTTAGCTGTAAACTTGTTTTATCTTTTTATGCTATCAATAGCAAAAGTACTACAAATTAAAATTATGTTACTTATAAGCGGTTTCTTCACCACCGCTTAGGCGTTAAACCTGGTTTAATCGTATGGGTAAACGTGGTTTACAACTTAAGTGAAGATGAAGAAATCGGCCCTTAAACAGGAAAAAAGTCGGTTTAAAACTGTTTTCCAAATGACTTTTGGCTGGGAAGTGCCTGGTGTAGTGGTTAGAACCAGCCATTACATTCCATCCCATCTTTCGATCTTCTGAGCATGATATGGATCGAATTGAGAGATATTATCTTAGAGCTCTGTGATCGATTTTTTGTTAATATCTTATGCTCAGATGAGTCATCTTGAGCGCAGCAATCCACGCATTTGATTTACTTGACGAAAATCCACACATTTGACAATGAATTGTTAGTGGAAAACAAAATACAGAGCTAACGGGGCACATCCCCAAATTAAATAGAAATCAGCAATCACAACCAAGATAAGTAAATAATATTTATTAAAATAATATCTCGTTTTAAGTTCTCATTTACTTTTTCAGGGTTTACAGCATTTTTCATCCACGTCTGCTAGAAAATCAGAAGAAGAATATAAAATTATAATTATATGTAGTAATACAGTTGTTGGATTCAATAAAAAACAAATTGAGTTGATAATCAGAAAGATTGCACGTTTCTTGATTTCAATAAATATACATAACTAAACTTTGACTTTTGTAATATATTCATCGATAATGTATCTACAACTATTCCCATGTCAAACTCTGATTACCTCACACGTACATTGAATACTCGGGGCACGTGACAGTCCGGTGATTTGAAAATGGTTTCTAGCGGTAATAATTTTAATGCTTTCAAACCAACTTTCACCTAAACCAAAATTCTGTTTAATAGCTATTTAGTTCAAATGACATTAGCTACAAATCATCGTTAAATCGGTTCACCGCCTTTCAGAATCGTCTCACAAGGAAACCACTCAGATAAAGTTTACAATGTATGGAGGATGAACAAACTGTCCGTGAAACCAATGATCAATCTGGATTTCCCCGATAACTGGATAGCTGAAAACTCAGCTCACTTATTAGGGAAGAGCCCAATATATTTGCTAAACGAATTCAAAACAAACTCTATGCCAAAAAACCATAATGAGTTTCATTCTTCTATAGTGTCATTTTATTCGAAAAATAATATAAGCTTGACATTGTGGTACGAGGAAGTGCTCATGTTGTTCAGAAATTGCAGTTTTCATCGCTTGAAACCAATATTGCAAAACTGTTCCGCACCATTCTTGATTACCAAATACGACTATATTCTCGAATATCACAATTATCAGGAAAACAAAAATGCTTCAAAATTGCTCTCACATGTTGTTAATTCTGCAAAGGAAGGTAATAAATTAATTTTCTTAATTTTAAACCAATCAAAAGTAAATTCGTCCAAACCACCAGAAAGCTGTCAAGAATATCTTTTGATGCTCAAGATTGAGAGATGATATCATTTCAAAGCGCTCTTGGATTACAGATAATATCTCTCCATTATCCGAAGATGATCTCGTTTATCAGATGAGATTGCAATGCCTTTCACGCCGAAAACCTGGGATCGAACCCCATTCCCAAGATAGTCACTCATGACGAAACGGTTATCTTGAATATCGTAATCAAGATAGAAAAAAATGACTTTTGAGCGCCTCGGTATATCAAACAATTATTCGTCAGATTATCCTGACGTTTCAGTCAGAGTAATTATTAAATTTCTGAATTTCATTGTTCATTTTAGCCCAATTGTTGCGAACATAGAGAAGAGGGGGGGGTGCTTGATATGCTACGTATTTTTCGAGGGGGATATCAACATTTGTGATGAAATGCTACGAGGAGGGAGGGGGGGTGCAAAAAATCAGTGAAAACATGCTACGTCATTTATGGATGGCCCCTTGCTGAATAGCTGCGCGTTTACCGCTACGGCTATCTGGGCCCCCATTGTCAGTATTTCCGAATTAAGTGGATTTAGGCAGAAGATCCTGAATTTTATCAGGACAAACGAAATTTTCTTTCAAATTGCAAAGAAATGAAACTATCGCGTGTTTTTCTGAAACTATTAAGATGAAAAAGAGACGAACGAGCAACGGGCTGCTAACCTCTCAAATAAGGATATCTATCTATCTATCTATCTATCTATTAAAGTAAACATGAAATAAAATTAATCTAAAATTCAAAAGCATAAATTTATTGAACTAAACAGCCAAACGCACTGATATTTTGATCAATTGATAACTGACTGGCGGTTATCAAAGGATAAAAAAATATTTATGATCGGATGTTTAGTTCTCTAGATTTGTGCTCTTGAAAATTCCAAACGTAATTTCGTTTCATCTTTATCTTAAAGATCGCAAACTACTTCTCAAAAATCTTGAAAAGAAGATGCACAATTTTTTTACGTACGACGACAAAACTGAGAGGTCTTTGAAGTGATTATAATATTTTCCCCAGTCTAAACAATCTAAATGAAAAAGAAAACCCGACATGGCAGTCATCGGAAACAATTTTCTCATAAATTTCTTGGTTCACGCTAATAAAAGTGATCCAAAAAGTGTTAAAGCTTAAAAAAAACGTAAAACTTATGTTTTCTGTCCAGAAGGAAAATGTCAAATAGTGTCTTATTTAGGGTAGGAAAAGTTATGTATGGGTAGATTCCAGCAGCCCATCTTTCACGAATAACTCCTGAATTTCTCCAAGCATCTCGCAAGTATTTCTCCTCAGGGAAAATGCCTGGAGATTCCTGTAGAAATGTGTCTAGGCTTTGTTTAAGTTTCCAATTTGGGGTAATTTGTATTCTTCAAGGAGTTTTCTCAAAAAACTTCAATATGTATTCTATAAGATTGATTGCTTCACAGTCACGATGCATCAGTTCATGAGTATCATAATAACATTTGTTGCAGAGATTTCTCCGTGAAATACTTCTTGGGTTTATTTTTTTTCTGGATTCTTCTAAGTATTTTTCTTACAGTCCAAATAATGATACATTCGATTTCTCAACAGATTCCTTCAAATAGTTTCTCTTGAATTTCTTCAGGAATTACACTCACAACTATACCACAGAGTAGAGTTTCCAATCCCGGGAACATTTATTGGATTTTTAATATAATAAATATGAATAATAAATGACAGGTTAGGGGCCTTTCTTAGCCGAGTGGTTAGAGTCCGCGGCTACAAAGCAAAGCCATGCTGGAGGTGTCTGGGTTCGATTCCCGGTCGGTCCAGGATCTTTTCGTAATGGAAATTTCCTTGACTTCCCTGGGCATAGAGTATCATCGTACCTGCCACATGATATACGAATGCGAAAATGGCAACTTTGGCAAAGAAAGCTCTCAGTTAATAACTGTGGAAGTGCTCTTAGAACACTAAGCTGAGTAGCCGGCTCTATCCCAGTGGGGACGTTAATGCCATGAAGAAGAAGAAATGACAGGTTACTAAATCCATGTCAAGAGTGCTCATGTTTTCATGAAATTGATTCATGATTCCAGCAAGCATACTTTCATGCATACATGCATAAATTAAAAACGTAACGTGTAAGCTGGCATTACTGTAAAATGATTCATGATTTCATGACTTTTCATAACATAAAAATACGCGCTCCTCTCAAAATCATGAATCATTATCCTTGTTTATGGTTGGTACGTTGTCCATAAGTAGTGTGCAAGAAGAAAGGACAAGAAACGGTCAAGGATTTTTTGTTCCGAAATTACTTGAGCTGTACGCTGCTGAGAAGTAGAGCTGATTTCATAACGTCGGTAACGCCTGCCGTGCAAATCGAATGGAGCTGTCACATTTCCGTACAGAAAAATGCGCTGCTCATTTTTTCCGCAAATAAAAGTGACATTACGCTCATACTGAATCAACTGTCAAAATTACTTCGGTAAAAACGATAAATTTTACTTGAGAGCTTTACATTTCAAGTCCGTATTTGGCTTTAGAGTGGCGCATTTTGCATGCACCAACTTATTCTCTGTGCGGATTACCAAGTACACGGAGAAAATGAAGTACTCAAAAGTTAGTTCATTCCACTCAATTCCGAGGGTTCGCGCGTTAACCTAATTTTGAATCGACGGGGTAGAAGTTGTTTTCATTTGCAGCCATGCGAAAAAATACCTACTGGCTAAGTTTTTTTTCACTCAATCGGCAGATCAAATAACTCAACTTCCAGTATTGTGCCACTTACTCAAATTTGAGGTAACGGGTTTTCGGTTGACGGTACTACGCCACCCGGACGGATGGTTCGGAGGAATAAAAACAAAATTATGATTTTGGTGATTATGTTAAGTGGTAAAGTTTTATAAATTCGTGAAAGTAAGAAATAGAAATGGTGGTGAAAAGAAACCCATTGTGGTCTACCACCGACAAATATTATATGTGCCACGAGGAGAAGGAAATAGATACCTAATCGATTGCTGAGTGGTTTTGATGACAACGCCGCATTGGATGGATTTTGGTGAGATTGTTCTGATTACATATTTATCGATACCTAAATATTAAATACGCGCCAGTTTCAAAGCAAACATCTTTGAAACAGGAAGTGTGTATGTATTATCATTATCCATTTGATAACGGTTATGCATACATGCGGGGCTTGTTGTTAGTGAAAGTGACTTCTGAATGGACGTGTCTCTCCAGCCATTCTGAAATGGGTCACAGGATCTGCAATAGAGCTATCACCTTCTAACTCCCGGACTGAAGTTTTTTGCAAAAAATGTAGGATCTAAGCAGTTTTGCTGAAAACTTTTTCCATAAAACCACTGCCGGACAGTGGGGGTTAGATGGATCACACACACACACACACTTACTCAAATTTGAGGTAACGCACTAAGGTTCGGTTTTTGAGTTGTTTTGCTCTTCGCTATCTGACAACAATAGGAGGAGCGAATGAAATATGGAGAGAAAAATAACTCAAAAGTAAGCTAAAAATACTCAAATGTGGGTTTTCAGTTCTCTCCGTGTATGGTGCATTTAAGTTCAATGCATTTCCCAATGAATTAAAAACATATCTAGTAATATTATTTTCAAAAGCAAGCTGAAGCAACATATCTTAAAAAATGTGAATAAATATATTCTCTAAACGTGTCTTTGTTTTGTACAAGAAGGTTTTCCTGCACAGATAAAAAAAAATCAATGTAGCGTAAACAGAAGAGTATAGTAAAAATAAATCAAATTCATCTATTGTTACAACATAACGTTTAATTTTCAACTAAAGATGCTTGATTGTTGCATGATCGTGTAAATTTAAAGTGCATTCGATTAAAAAATAAGCGATTTGGCGTTGACATTTCAGTTTATTTTGATGCTCCAAATATGTGCATGAAAATAAACTGAAATTTACAACATATTTTTAGCTGTGTGGCTGTTGCTAGTTTTTCCATACATTTAAGTTTTAACGTGAAGATGCATCGAAGCCAAACCTCGAAATTTCAAGAGCACAAATCTAGAGAACCAGACAACCGTTTGTGCTGAAAATGCTACTCACTGGTCACTCGCTGGTGGTGACCAATCGATTAGATTTTCAGTACGAACGGTTGTCAGGTTCTCTAGATTTGTGCTCTTGAAAATTCGAGATTTGGTTTCGATGCATCTTCACCTTAAGCTTAAAGATTTGTTTATTGTTTCTCGTTATACTATTAGTTTGAAGCCACTATTGTTATCGCTTAGTAAATTAATTTAGTTTATTTATTTAGTTTTTTATTCGTGAGTCCCTTCAAAGGAACTAATGTTACAATGGGATGTCACTAGTTTTTTGTCGTTTTTGATTTTTTCTCTCTGTGTTCTTACATTTGCTTATTTAGTAGTGTCCACGACCAGGGAGTTTTCCGCGAACTGTTTTGTGTGGGGGTCAGAGGAGGGTATAAAAATTATGAAAAAAACTCGCTTGAGAGTTACACCCGGAATACTGCTTCAGGAATTATATATTTTTATGAGTACTCAGAAAAGAAAAGTAATCGCCTATCTTGATGCGTTCGAAATTTCTTTTCAGAAATGATCGGCGTTAAGTCAGAGTGGACCAAGTGCAAAACTTGGGAAAATGGAAATATACCATCACTAGATGCGAAATTACATTGACTCCATTTCACTTTGATCATATTTGATGAATGCTATAAACTGCGAGAGGTATGTTACAAATTTTGGATGATCAATAAAAACCCATGAAAATATGCAGTAAGAGTGCTTATTACCATAACAGCGAAAGTGATCGACACGCTGAGGAATACTAAAAAATTAGACACATTTCAAGTTATTTGTCAGATTTTTCGACATCAAATGATTCTTCTTCTCAATCATCAATATTCGATGCATTTGGTTTTGATTTTTGACCATTTACCATATTTGGATGGGTGGTCAGAAATTGCAACAATTTCTGTGGAGACAGAGCGGACCAAGGGTCAAACAGCAATAAACTGATTGATTTTTGCATTTTGTGAGTCGATTCCAGAGTCCGATAGAAGTTTTTGGTAGTTCTGAGATGTTTGTATGGAATGTCCTAGAACCCGTTTGTTTAACTAGTATATTTTGGTCTTTACTCAAGATTCAAGATTTTCAACTGGTTTACTCTGACTTAGGGGTTGAAGATATGGATTATTGAAAAATCTACGATTCTGATGTCGAAGGAAGTTGATAATCTGTTTATCTTAGAGATATTCACCCAGCTTGAACAAGTAAGCATTGAATGATTGTTATTTTCCTAGAAATTGTTCAGTCAGAGTGAACCAAATCACCAAACGGTGGTCTTTAGTTCAATCAGAGTGGACCAAGTGCACATAGTCCACCAAAAAATCGTTCTAGCAAAGGATTGGATTAAGTTTTTTTATGATTATTTCTTCACATTATAGGTATTGTTTGAAAGTAGCACAAAGGTGTGTAGTAATATTGAACAAAAATTTCAACGAGATAAAAAATTACAAAATGTTAAATGTTGTTTTTCTCGAAATATGCAAAATGTTACTTGGTCCACGCTGACTTAACGCCGACCAAATGGTCGAGAAAATCATTTTTCTTTGATTGCATTACACAGTAGAGAAGAAATTTCATTTCAAATGGAAAATGTCTCTAGAAAATGTTTTGAACAATTCTGTCGACGAAATTTCTACTCTTCTTGAGCGAAACAGCATATTTAGCTTTAGGAATCACTGGTTTTTTCTTCCAATCCTTGTGCAGCTCGTCCAGTTTTTTCTTTATATGTATTTAATTTTCCTCTTGATATTCTTTTTTTTTGGGTTTAATCACCGTTGATTTTATTGATGTTTTTCGGTGAACAAATAAAACATTGATTTATCGTTTGCGTAACGTTTCGGCCTACTGCACTAATTCGCTTATCTTCAGACGCATATCAATCACCGCAGCTGAAACTACCTCCTTCCAATCCAGCTGGGAGATTGGGATTTATGAAACTCCATAAACTCTTTGAAGGATGTCTAAAAATTTATTTGACATTTTTAATGAAATGTTACTTAAAACAAATCATTTATTTGATTCGGGATTCCTCTGACAGCTACTTCAAGAACTCGTTCAGAGATTGCTTCAACAGCTTTTGGATACAATCCTATGAATTTTCCCAGAAATATCTATTAAGCTTCTTCAAACAAGATTGCAGGATACCTCAGATAATTGAAACATGTTTAGGAATTTCTTATTTATATTTTTCCAGCATTTCGTTACAAATGTTACTAGAAATTACTGCAGGTATTACCTAAAAAGATCTGATTGTGATTTCTGTAGATATTTCTCCAGGCAATTTTAGGGCAATAAATATTCGAGCTGTTTAGTGGAATACCTATACACCCCTTCTAGAACTAAACCGAATAGAGCCTTTCGCTTTTTCACTACGCTGCCTTCCCTGTACATTAAACCTAATGTCGGAAGTAGTGCGCTGTATAGGTTATCAGATGATGAAATTTTGAAACCCATATTAGTTTACCTTCAAATAAGTCCAAACAAATCAACAAAAATCAACTAATAGAGTACGATACAATAAAACAGCTCAAATGATTTAATTTTCCACCTTCTCTTCTTCCACAGAAACCTACCAATCGCGCAGCCGGCGGGAAACGTTGGCCGGTGCTGGCGAACTGACGGATGAGGAAATCTCCCGAATGGCCGTTGACGTTGCCCAGGCGGAACGCAAAATCCTGCAGGAGTTTGGCCCGAAGGCGTGCATCGAAGAAGAACCATGCCGACTGCATGCGGTTCGATCGACTCGCACTACTAGCGCCCCTGGAGACTACCAACCGGACTGGAACGATATCTTGAAGTTTGACACAAAAAAATGCGCCCCCAAGAGGGGTGATAGCCTTTGTATGACGGTACTGAATTTTCCCTTTCTCTTGACGTATTTGTAGGAACTACAAGGTGCGAGCCTCCGGCATGAAGCAGTGGTACCTGCTGTCGGTGTTCATCGGAGACTACATCCGGGATGTGCAGTTCTGCAAGCAGCTGTCCAAGCGGTTGGCGTGCGATCGGAACCAGAAGGAATTCGTGCGGGATTGAGGCGCGGAAAAGCAGTTAGATTAGGTGTTAAGTAGTGCGAATGGATTAAATTATTTTCTGTAAATAGACTTTCATCTATTTTGTATGAGAAATTGCCAAAAGAAAGTTGAAGCCTTTTCAAATCTCTAAATATGTTGTGATTGTTTCATTTAACAAAGTCCTCCTTTTCACTGTCCTTTTATCTCTGCGTCACTCGGAACATTGTCATTTAGAACACAGCTATATGTATAAAGGGGCCGTCCATTAATTACTTACGTAAGGGATTATGGGGGGAGGGTGGGTTTGAGATTTCTTACGCGCCATACAATTATTTTTTTTTGTCATACAAAAAGTCTTACCATGGGGGGAGGGGGGGGTTGAAAAATCCCAAAAATTGTCTTACGTAATAAATGGACCGCCCCAAAGGTAATCGCTTGGGTCTCTGCCTGCAACCATGTCCTAAGTTTTGGTTCCAGCTTAACTTCACTGCAGATGTTAAAAGACGTAAAACTGACTTCTTATCAACAACCTTTTAAACATTTGAATCAAGGCGCATCAAATGCATTCGCGTAACTATGGGGGCGTGGGTAGATTCAAGAATTATTTATTATATTTATATCTTTTTTATTATTCTTACCATAAAAATAGTGTCTTGTGATTATTTTTAGCTTTCTATGTGGGATTTTAAGGTGGTCTAAAGACGATGTAGGTTTATATGGAAATCACTATGGAGAAATTTTGAAAAATGTTCAAAACTTAGGTAGATGAAAAAACGAATTTAGTACTATACCATTTAATCCAACTAGAGTTCCCATGTCTTTTTTACCATCCTTACCATAAAAATCAGGCCATAGACATCCCTATAGTAACACACAGTGCTCATCGTAGTCAAGATGTCCCGGGCGATAAGTCAATATCGCCCACTGTTAGTTGCGACAGCTGTCAAAATGTAGCCCATACCTTTGTTTCTGGTGATCGCTTTTCGAAGTTATTATAGTTGTCTATAACACACCACAGACAAACAGATGTAACACTTAGAACAAATGCCGATCAAAATCATAGTCACGTGGACATGTACGCCCAATGCTAAAAACGGTGTGTTTGGCCGATAGGCCAACAGAATTACACCCCACACCCACAATTACGATGGCTTGGGAGGAAGCGAAAACGATATAATGCATCCCGTAAGTTTCCGAGCAACGATTCGCTATGTCATTTCAACCATTGATCCATTTTTGATCATAAACATCAAACAAAACAACTTATAATAATAATAATTACACTCTTGATCCAATCTCCTCAAAAATGAGTAATTTAGATAAAGATGTTGACTACGCTAAAAGTGATTCCGTGCCATGGGCCTGGAATTCATGGTAGAATTAAGAACTGCGCCAACGATTTGTAACCGACTACACAAATTTGTTAGCTCTTCCAAAACACAGAAAATATATTCGGTTTATGTAACTAGAGTTGCAGTATTTATGACTAGAAATATTCCTAATTAGACAAGTTTGGCATTATACTTTTGACCACACTGTGTTGTACGGTGGGTGTCACGGATTGTAATACAATGCTTTGTAGTGGATGCTACTATAGACATGGTCACATTTACAGCATTACGGCATTACTCAGTGATTTTCAGCAGATTATAGTAAACTTAAGAGATTTTTGTAATCGGTTTGAAATCGTTGGTGCAGTTCTTAATTCTACCAAAAATTCGGTGGAATATACAACAAAATTTGTTTCGTATTCTGAGCTTTTCCTATTTCCGCTAAGTGCTTCTTGAATCTAACATCGCGAGACCGCTTAGTTTGACCAAAGTAGACCTTGCTGCAGTGAGGACAACTGATTTTGCAAACAGTCTTGTTCAGTGTGTTTCTTGGTAGAGCCTAACGAAGTCTTAAACTGGTTGACTCTGCTGGAAAACACCAAATCGATTCCGAATTGCTCATTGCTAAAAGGTGAATTTTGTTCGTGTTTTCGTTTGGGCTACATTTCCAAACTAATAAACAGCAGAAAAAATCATCAACTAAATATCACATTGACAAAAATTAAAATAAAGGGAAATATTTCATACTTTTTGCTCTAGGCGAAACAACTTTTACCGAAATAATTTCAAGCGGATTGCATGTTCGTTTGGCTCACGCTTTGACAGCTCTCGCTGCTCGATTGGCTCACACTCTGACAGAAATGTCAGCTTCCGCGTATCTCTTTTATAAAGGATCACTAGGGGTGAGTGTCGTCAACGCACTCCGAATATGGTGTTTTTCCTTTTTGTCGATGATGGCTTTTATCGTCCTTTCTCTGTATCCGTTTATCATTGCCGTCTCGTAGATATATTCCAGTTCCTTGGTCTTTTCGTCTCCACTGAGGGGTAGAGTCTGCTTCTTGTGAAGCATGTGGTGAAATGCTGCCATCTTATGCTGGATCGAATGATTCGATGTGTAGAGGATGACTTGCTGTGTTTTTGTAGGCTTCCTATAGATTTCAAAGTTGTATGAAGAACTTTCTACCCTGGTGACAAGTAGTTCCAAAAACGGTAGTTTTCCATCCCTCTCTTCCTCGTCGATGAACTTGATTTTCTTGTGTACGCTGTTGATTGTATCCAAAATTGTAGCCAGATCGTTCCGCTTAATAACACTGAAAATGTCGTCGACGTATCTTCACCATTTATCCGGCAATACTCCTTGTTTCTTTAAATTTTCCTCAACATTCGCCATGAATAGTTCGCACAAAAACGGCAAGATAGGGTTTCCCATGCGGGCTCCTTTCGTCTGCTTGTAGAAATTTCCTCGAAATTGAAAGTAGTTCTCGTTCATGCACAATCTTGCCAACCTCATGTATGTCCTGCCCTTTCCTTTCCATGATGCAACCGTCCTTTGGGGCAATAACCAGTCCTCGAGAAGATTTAGGAAATACTTTACTAAAACGCTAGGAAAAAAAGCAGCTACGTCGAAAGAAACCATCATCTCGTCATCCTCGACGTATCCTGACTGTAATAGTTTCTGGGAGAACTCCTGGGTGTTTTTAACTGACCTAGTGGGGAATGGATTTGACATACTCTGGAATTTCTTGACTAACCATTTCGCCAGTGCCGAAATGATTTCTCGCATTTCTTTTCCCGGCTTGTGAATTTTCGACAGTTCTTTAATCCGTGGAAAATTAGGGTTTAACTCTTTCAAACGAGCCTCGCCAATGATCGCCTTGCAGTCCTTCAGGATTTTGTCTGTAAGCTTGCTGAGTCCGGGTAGTGTCGGTAGGGGCCTTCGTTTATCTTTTTCGCCATTTGTTCGTCGTAATCCGTCTTGTCCATGATGACGATCGCGTTGCCTTTATCCGCCTTGATGTAGAACACTGGTTGATCGCGCATGGGTGGACCCTTTTTTAATATACGTTCTGATTTCGATGATAAATGAAACACAATCCATACGCAGCCGTCCTGCCATGGCGGAGGCACAAGGAATACTAACGTTTATTGGCATTTATTTGTGTAAGTATGAATATTGCTTATACTAGGGTAAAATGACATATATTTCACCGTTTGTCCAAACACTGGTTTATCCTAAAGTTCTTTCACGATCCTTGTCTCGCCCTTACCTGCCCTGCTGCGTTGTCCTGTTGTAATGACCTTTGCTACGATGTTCCTTGTTGTGTTCTGGTCCTTTAAATGGTATAGTACGAAATTCGGGTTTTATCTACTTATAGGTATTCCACTAAACAGCTCGAATATTTATTATCATGCTTTATTTGACAATGGTAGCATTATACTTTTGACTACACTGTGTTTTATAGTGGGTGTCACGGATTGAAATACTATGGTAATCAATATATTTTGGACCCCTACATATTTTGAACCCCCTGGCCCATGTTCCTGTAAATTTCCCAGTTTAAATCTAAAGATCAACTCAATTCGCATGACATTTTAAAGATAGGACTATTCCGCACTTGCATCAACCGTTTATACATAGAAAATGTGTATATTTTATCTGAAATTAATTTAACTTAATCGGTTCATCCATGCAACCGTTACAACGCGTTATACACAGAAACATAAGCCGTCAGAATTTTTTCAACTGTAAACAAAAACTTTTTTTCAAATTTCTGAACTAAAAGCGTAGAATATCTTCGGTTTTCCATTATCAATCGATTGATTAAACTATGGACAAGCATATTATACAACTACACACTTCAACGGATTCGCCGAGCACCTGTAGGAATAAGATGGTATATAAAGAAATATATAATGTGTTCAGGGCTGTTTGGGTACGTCAGGAGTTAATAATCAATGTTAAATTCCTTTTCCCGATCAGCCTAGATAGCCGCGTAGTGTCGGTAGCGGTTGTTTCAACTGGCTAAGAATTAACACTACGGACTGCCTGTTCCGGTGGTAAAAGTCCACCTCACAGGTGACCCCTAATTCATACGGCTTTAAGCTTACCGTGCCTAAGAATGAATGGTTAGGGGGTCTAAATAAAACCTAGCCGCAAACGGAGCCTGTGGAGTTCCAGGGCGCCCTCTACAGTATTATGCCCTTCCTGTGCTACCCGGTGCAATGGTGCAGGTGACCTTGTGTTTCTCCGAGATAATTGGCTGCCCTTCTTCAGTCTCAAGCCTGAGGCTAAATAAGGGTGGGATTATTAATACATTTAATGTAATTTAGTTTAGTTCGCTGCTGGTCTTTTTCGTTCTGAGATTGCGAAAAGCTTAATCCTGCCTAGTTTGGGTAGTGGCTACGGCTAGGATACCTTAGTTAGATCAATCTCCAGCATAAAATGTCAGCAACGATTAATCTTTGTAGACTCATGCAAATGGTACAGCTCAAGTGGCGCTAGTTCAAAAACCTTACTTTTGTAAACTTTTATCTAGGAAACCTAGTGGACCCAGTTTTTGCTACTTCCAGAAACATGAAATGGCAAATTCGCGTGCCATGCCTCGTGCATGCGTGCTCGTAAATAGCGCTGACGTCGCTACACTCATTTCTGAGTTAACAACCAGAGATGTATGTGCTGTCACAATTGATATTTCTGTATGTGACCTCAATAGGAAATACGTCTTTCGTTTTGTGGTCTATTTACCACATGATGAACCATCCTCAACGGATGATTTCAAACGAGTTGTCGTTCACTGCCTATGAAAAAGCCTTCTGCTGATTGTGGGCAATGATATCAATTTGAGAAGCTCCAGTCTGATGGAATGCTTAAGTACTTCAAATCTTGGATTACTTATTGTAGGAAATCCCCCAACCTTCATGGTATCTGCTAGAGAAGAAGTGTTAGACATAATGCTCTGCTCGAATAGAATCAGTCACGAGTTGACGAATTGGCATGTATCAGAAGATGAATCATTATCTGATCATCGCTACATCTCTGTATGAACATAAGAATGTAAATTCGCAGACTTTGCATTTGTTATACTCCACAAACTGGGAATTGGTTGTGACCAAATTCCATGGATTTTCTCCGTCCATTGGAAATCCTAGTGATTTGGATGTTTCCACTTCCGGTGAATTGGGACACAAATGTCCTTGTTTCGAGTGATCTCACAATTGCTTGTCACTTTGCTTATAGGAAATGTTCCTCACAACTCCCTTCGCGGGACGAGTGGACGTCTGTACATTACTAAGCCATCCCAAAGGTGGCTAAGTATTTAACAAATCTGTCAAAGCAGAATTGCAGTCGCTTGGTTACAACCTTGACTGGCCACTGCCGACTCAACTATCACATGGCAAATATTCAGTGTGTTGATACATTTGTGTGTGATAGTTGTGATTCCGATTATGGAAGTTCTTATCACCTTATACGTAACTGTCAAGTTTTCGCGTAATTGCGATTCCAATTACTTGGTAAACACTTATTCAGTGAAACTGATTTCAGAAACCTGAATCTTCAGGACACACTGTTATTCTTAACCCGCTGTGGTAATGAGCTATAGGCTCTCTTTACGCTCATGCGTTTTGCAGTGCCCTTTTTAGGGCGCTGTTCGAACCCATTGTGGTATGGAGCTACATGCTCTTAATTCGCTTATGCGATTTTCCCTCTTCAAGGGATCACACTCCTATTTCCTCCCATCTTTCCCTTTCCTTTCCTCTCCCATCGGGTAGATGATGAAATAGGCTCAAATATGGCGATGGCACAAATCTCCCAAATGGCGGGGAACGTGCCTCTGGAGCCGGCCTTCTGATACACTGTGTTTTATGGTGGGTGTCACGGATTGAAATACTAATGCAAATTTCCCAGTTTCAATCTAAAGATCAACTCAATTCGCATGACATTTGTAAAGATAGGACTATTCCGCACTTGCATCAACCGTTTGTACATAGAAAATGTGTTTATTTTATCTGAAATTAATTTAACTTAATCGGTTCATCCATGTAACCGTTACAACGCGTTACACACAGAAACATAAGCCGTCAGAATTTTTTCAACTGTAAACAAAAACTTTTTTTCAAATTTCTGAACTAAAAGCGTAGAATATCTTCGGTTTTCCATTATCAATCGATTGATTAAACTATGGACAAGCATATTATACAACTACACACTTCAACGGATTCGCCGAGAACCTGTAGGAATAAGATGGTGTATAAAGAAATATATTCCTTTCTTTATACACCATCTTATTCCTACAGAGCCCAACAGCTGATATCTCGGTTTTAATTTGACGATTCTCGGTAAACACAGCGCACTATTCAAATATTGGTCACGAGGCATAATATTAAAACATAATATTAAAACAATTAGCTTCCGACATTAGAAAAGTCATCGACATTTTGTAGAACAAATAGTCTGAAGTGAAGTTGTAATTTCAGAAATTCGTGTAGGCAAAAAATGTGCGGTAAAAACTACCATTTTAGGGGGTTAACTTAAGCGCTCGCACCGGCAATTTTCAGCAGACCAGAAATGCGCTTGATTTTACCATGTCTGTAGTCGAAATCAGATTGTTGTAAATTATTTCTGTCGAATGTACCAGTAATGTGGTGGGATGTACCGTAAACATAGTAAATTGTTCTGAAATTGCATGGTAGTTTCAAGAATGGGCGTAGTCAGCTAAAATAGTATTTTTTACCACAGATTTTTTTCCCGTGTAGGCTCATAGAAACGGCTTATGTTGAAGAGAACTGTAATAAATATCCTTCACAACCAGAAAAAAAATATAGCGTAACGTATATAATTTGAACATGCATATAATTTGGACAGGCTAGTCGTTCTATGCTTATTTCCAATGAGATGGTGAGGAATACATGTACGAGAAATCATGTATTGCATTATTAATACACTATGCTACTTATTAATGGTGGCCATTTTCATAATAATCACAAATTGGCTTCAAAAATATAAAAATTGTAAATTGTATCTACAGAACATATGTGAAACCTACGAATGCAAGAGGATGTGCATTTCAAGAACATACATTAAATGCATTAATAGCGCTCAGAGTTAGCATTAGTTAGTGAGGCAAGGATGTATACTATCACCACTACTGTTCCTCATCGTAATTGACGAGATCCTGATAGGCGCCATTGACCGTGAACAAAACCGTGGGCTGCTGTGGCAGCCTATTACTATGGAGCACTTAAATGATCTCGATTTGGCTGATGATATTGCTATACTAGCTCAACGGCGCTCTGATATGCAGAGTAAGCTAGACAATCTTGCCGAACGCTCCTCAGCGGCAGGTCTCAACATCAATGTCAACAAGACCAAATCGTTGGATGTAAACACGGCCGGCCCTTCCAGCTTTACAGTAGCCGGGCAAACAGTGGAGAACGTCGAAAACTTCCAATATCTTGGTAGCCAACTGGCGTCTGACGGCGCTACCAAGATCGACATAGGTGCACGGATCAAGAAGGCGAGGGCTGCTTTTGCGAGCTTAAGAAATATTTGGAAGAACAGTCAGATTAGTCAACGCACCAAAATTCGAATATTCAATTCCAATGTCAAATCTGTGCTGTTATACGCCAGTGAAACGTGGTGTGTATCAGCGGAGAACACTCAACGGCTGCAGGTGTTCATCAACAGATGCCTGCGGTATATAATTCGGGCATGGTGGCCACACAACTGGATTTCTAATGCTGACCTCCATCGTCGGTGCCACCAGCAACCGATACAAACCGAAATTCGACAACGAAAGTGGGGGTGGGTCGGCCACACTCTACGTCGGGGCGGAAACGAAATCTGCAAACAAGCGCTGGAATGGAATCCAGCAGGACATCGCAGCAGAGGCAGACCCAGAGGATCATGGCGGCGCAGCCTCAACAAAGAAATAAAAGAAGTCGACGGCAATTTGACCTGGCCGCAGGTCAAGGCGATAGCTGGAAATCGCCCAGGATGGAAATCTTTCACGTCGGCCCTATGCACCAGAATGGGTGCCCAGGACCCATAAGTAAAGTAAGTAAAAGAGTTAGCATTCATAAGAAGTTTGAAAGTAAAAAAATGATTAAATATGTCTAAAATTTAAGGTAAGTTCATCTAAACCTTAACATGAGTATATAAGGCATAAATCAGGTGTTGTCCAAAATAGATTATGGTTCTTGTTCAGTTGATATAATTTGGCCATCTGATGAAACATACTGGAATGTCGTATGCACGCATACTTGCAGGCGTTTTTCATGGATCTGATATTTGCTTGCATTAAATGGAATTATCGATTTTCACTAATATACACATCCAATAAGCGAAAAAATGCATAAGTCACATGTAAACTCACATGTATTATGATATGATCGTCTTTTCAAGAAACCATTGTATGGATATTGAGATAACGTCTCTGTCCAAATTATATTCACATGAGGGTGTCCAAAATGTATATTAGGTGTCCGAAATGTATGATAGACAGGCTGCCAAAAAAAACGCTATTTTGGAAGCTAATGCTACAGATTGTAAGCATTTTCTCCTCAGAAACTCAAGGTACATTGGACCATTAAGAAAAAGTAACATTGCGTAATGAAATATTTGTATTTAATGCAGTTAATCGATCGCCGTTTCCAGACATATCCTAAGCCTGTACAAAATACATAATTTACCCTATTTTACTTATTTGACAGTTTGGTCTTTTCATGGTAATATTCATTCTCTCTCGTTTATGTGGCTTTTCTATTTCATTGCGCATTTCTTTCACCACTGGACTATCGCAGAAGTTTTTACAAGTGCGGAAATGCTAATAAAAGTGCGCGATTGCTTCAAATCGAGTCGGTGTCTTCAGCGGGGTTATTCCTCGAAGTCCAAACAACAACCCCGCTGAAGACACCGAAATGATTCGATGAAATCCCGCACTTTTATTCGCATTTTCGCACTTATGAAGCCGCACTTCGCTGTTCAGTAGTGAGAGAAATACACAATATTTAATTAAGCATCAGTCTAAGAAAAAATGTGTTTGTTTTGAATTAAAATTTAGTGGTTCTGATCGAATCTTACGATAATTTCACGAATCCTGGTATTCCCGGGACGTTAGAACTTATATCCCGGAAAACGGGAAATCCCGAACTTTCTCAAATCCCGGGATTTTTTGTCCCACGATGGATACTCTATAGGCTGGGTAAAAATAACTTTGCTCTGGATTGGCATTTTTCGCTGCTCTCAAAGAAAACTACCTACACGGAGAAAAATAATTATTGAATAAAACCAATTATTACTTGATTTCGAACAAAAGTTTAGTTTGAGACTTGCACAAACAAAATTAAGTTTTAAATCAATAATATGCATTTATTAAAACTAACTAAGATTTGCCAACAAATGTATTTGTTTTGGGTAGTTCAAGTTGAACACAATCCTTTCCATAAGTGCTACCGGTTGTTTATTTGCTCATTTCGCAGGAAACCAGAGTCTAAGAATGGAGAGTTACGCGAAGAGTGAAACCAAATCTACCTATCGAACTGTCAAACCGTCTACCTATCCAGCAGACCAGGAAAACACGAAGAAGAACAACCATTCAAAGAAGCCTCTTCGCGCTAGAAACCACATTCAAAGCGCACTCTTTAAATGCTTTACACAAAGCATCATCAATTCAATGCAGGCAATAAACCAAATAAAGGGTCATAATCAGAAAGTTTCTGGTCGTATGTTAGTCAAAAACATAATTTAGAAAAGTTGTAAAAGACTTTTGCATAGTTTATACCAAGCACATTTTTTTTACAGTAGGTGGTCTTTGTGTTATATAAATTGTAGAACATTTTTAGCGTGACTCGGATCATTTTTATAAAAATTTTTGTTTGACAGCAGCCGTAGTGCTTGTTAATATATATTCAGTTCGCATCTCCCAGGTTTTAAAAAAATACACATTATTGATTTAAACCTTAATTTTGTTTGTGCAAATTTCAAACTAAACTTTTGTTTGAAATCAACTACTTACCTCCAGCACAGACAAACAGACGTAACACTTAGAACAAATCTCGATCAAATCATAGTCACGAGGACATGTACGCCCAATGCTTAAATTTGTGTGTTTGGCCGACAGGCCAACAGATGGCGGTAGTGTGTAAACGTCAAACGCGAACAAAAACGATGCGAGCGCTGCAGGTGTCGGATTGGCCACCTACCATATTTTTGAATCGACCGTTAAAAAGGTGGTGGTGGTGGATGCACAATGATGAGAGTGTGACGTCTGTTTGTCTGTGCCTCCAGAGTAATGAATTAAATTGAAGAGCTTTTCATTAAATACAAACTCAATCGTATTGTGTTCTTCAAAAGCGAATTGCGAAAATAAAAATGTCAGGAATTTTTGAATATAACACACGAAATGACCGAACACGAAAGAAGATGTTGGTTCATCAAAAACAAAACTTTTAGTTGTTTTGGTTCTCACCAAACCTTAGTTTGATTCGATATATTGTTTTGGTCTAATAAACCCATTATTCTATTTTGAAAATAATAGTTGGTCAGATAAACAAACAACCTTATTTTTAGTAGAAGCAAACCGGTTGTTTGTTGAAACTCGAAATTTAGTTTTAAGCAACTATTACATACGCTATAATAACATAAAGAATGAACATTGAAACAACTGTTTTAACAAATTAGTTTTAATCAAAAAACTATGGATTTGAAACAATAGTTTTTCGATTGAAAACAACAAAATTTTCAGTTTGAAAATAAACAAAAATAATGGTTGTTTCAAACTAGGGTGTTTTTCCTTCGTGTACTATCTGCTGTTTAGCCAATTTGACTAAATCACACGGAAGAGCCGATTTGAGTGAAGAGAAACTTACTTACTTATTTGGCTTTACATCAATTATCTTGATAAAGCCTCGCCAACAATATTTCGCCAATTCCCTCGGTTCATGGCCGCTTCTCTCCATCCTCGACTGTGACCCACGCTCTCCAGGTCCTGGTGTACCTGGTCAATCCACCTAGCTCGCTGCGCCCCACGCCTTCTTGTTCCGACCGGATTCGTGGCGAACACCATCTTTACAGGGTTGTTGTCCGGCATTCTTGCAACATGCCCTGCCCAGCGTATCCTTCCAGCTTTAGCTACCTTCACGATACTGGGTTCGCCGTAGAGTTGAGCGAGCTCGTGGTTCATCCTTCGCCGCCACACGCCGTTCTCCTGCACGCCGCCGAAGATCGTCCTTAGCACTCGGCGTTCGAAAACCCCAAGAGCTTGCAAGTCCTCCTCGAGCATAGTCCACGCCTCATGCCCATAGAGGACTACCGGTCTTATAAGCGTTTTGTACATCGTGCATTTGGTGCGGGGGTGAATCTTTCTTGACCGCAGTTTCTTCTGGAGCCCATAGTAGGCACGACTTCCGCTGATGATGCGCCTTCGTATTTCCCGACTAACATTGTTGTCAGCCGTCAACAAGGATCCGAGGTAGACGAACTCGTCCACCACCTCGAAGGTATCCCCGTCTATCGTAACACTGCTTCCTAGGCGGGTCCTGTCGCGCTCAGTTCCGCCAACCAGCATGTACTTTGTTTTCGACGCATTCACCATTAGCCCGACTTTTGTTGCTTCGCGTTTCAGGCGGGTGAACAAATCTGCCACCGTTTCAAATTTTCTCCCAATAATATCCATGTCGTCCGCGAAGCAAACAAATTGTCCGGATCTCGTGAAAATCGTGCCTCGACTGTTAAGTCCGGCTCTCCGCATGACACCTTCAAGCGCAATATTGAACAACAGGCACGAAAGTCCGTCGCCCTGTCGTAGTCCCCGCCGAGACTCGAACGAACTGGAGTGTTCGCCCGAGATCTTCACGCAGTTTTGCACACCGTCCATCGTTGCTCTGATCAATCTTGTGAGCTTCCCGGGAAAGCTGTTCTCGTCCATGATTTTCCATAGCTCTATGCGGTCGATACTATCGTATGCCGCCTTGAAATCGATGAACAAATGGTGCGTAGGGACCTGGTACTCACGGCATTTCTGGAGGATTTGCCGCACGGAAAAGATCTGGTCCGTTGTCGAGCGGCCGTCGATGAAACCTGCTTGATAACTTCCCACGAACTCGTTTGCTATAGGTGATAGACGACGGAAGAGAATCTGTGATAGTACTTTATAGGCGGCGTTTAGGATGGTGATTGCACGATAATTTTCACACTCCAGTTTGTCGCCCTTTTTGTAGATAGGGCATATAACGCCTTGCTTCCACTCCTCCGGTAGCTGTTCCGTTTCCCAGATTCTGACTATCAGCCGATGCAGACAAGCGGCCAACCTGTCCGGGCCCATCTTGATGAGTTCGGCTCCGATACCATCCTTGCCAGCGGCTTTGTTGTTCTTGAGCTGTTGAATGGCATCCTTAACTTCCCCCATCGTGGGAGCTGGTTGATTTCCGCTGTCCGCTGTGCTGACGTAGCCATCGCCTTCGCTGTCCTGACCTTCTGTGCCTGTGTTCTCTGCGCCATTCAGGTGTTCATCGTAGTGCTGCTTCCACCTTTCGATCACCTCGCGTCCGTCCGTCAAGATGCTCCCATCCTTATCCCGGCACATCTCAGCTCGCGGCACGAAGCCTTTGCGGGATGTGTTGAGCTTCTGATAGAACTTCCGCGTTTCTCGAGAACGGTACAGCAACTCCATCTCTTGGCATTCCACCTCTTCCAGGCGGCGCTTTTTGTCCTGGAATAGGCGGGTTTGCTGTTTCCGCTTCAGTCTGTATCGTTCCACGTTTTGCCGCGTACCATGCTGCAGCATTGCAGCCCGCGCTGCATTCTTCTCCTCTAAAACCTCTTGGCACTCCTCGTCGAACCAATCGTTTCTTGAGCTCCGTTCCACATATCCGACAACGCTTTCGGCAGCGTCGTTAATGGCTGCTTTGACTGTCCTCCAGCAGTCCTCAAGAGGGGCCCTATCGAGCTCGCCCTCATCCGGCAACGCTGCCTCAAGATGCTGCGCGTACGCATTGGCGACATCCGGTTGTTTCAGCCGCTCGAGATTGTACCGGGGCGGGCGTCGGTACCGTACATTGTTGATGACGGATAGTTTTGGGCGCAGTTTCACCATCACCAGGTAGTGGTCGGAGTCAATGTTGGCGCCACGATAGGTTCTGACGTCGGTTATGGATTTGCAGTTCCACGTACCGAGTTTCCAATCGCTAGTCCATTTTCGTCGCTGTGGTCTTTGCCGATTGTTCCGGTCCGTATTCTCTCGTTGACGTTCCTGTGCTGATGTGTTTTTACGGCTGGCTCGCAGGGCCTGACACCAACCCCCTAAATTTCCGGAGGACCATTCCCCCTAAATGTTCGGAGGGCCATAGTGCGCAGTTTAGCTTAGAGTCCTTCTCTGGCACTCGGACGATGATCAGCCGCCCCTGACATGGGGAACAGACGCTGTTGTGAGCCGCTCCTAACGTGGAGTACAGACGCTCAAGGTTTGCAGAAGCAAAGCAAAAGCAAACCCCCCCTTCCCTGTCAGCATACGACCAAAGTTCCCACCGGGGGTTGGTTACCCGATCTTCCCCAAGGTTACTCGTACCCCGGCCAGTACCACGAGGAGGTAGGGATAGGAGTTGCTGGGCAAGAGGCTAAGGACCGCACAAAGGGGTCTATTTTATTCCTGCAGGTACGCGAGGTACCAATGGTACGCCATGCCCAGCCATTTACCGCGTTGTTGAGTGAAGAGAAACCAAAGCCAAAAAGTCGATATGAGATTCCGTGTAATTGAGTTAATTTCACTCAAATTTGGGTAAATCCAAACGAGTGTGGCATCTCGAGCTGTCAATTGACACTCCGTACACACAGCTGATCATGTTTACTTTAAAAATGAATGCATTCGATGCAGTTTCTGAATAAGGTCCAGAAAGGAGTATTTTAAAATACAACTGTTACTGATAGTCGTTAAATAAATAATTTACTTGGAGTAAACAAATGTGACCAATATGTCCTTTCAGTTTGTGCAAAATTCAACGAACAGTGAATCAGACAACGACTTGGGTATGTTTTGATCAATTGATTTTTTTTTTGTTTAAATCACTGTAGCTACCTCAGTAGCTGTAAAATTTGGCTAATGCACTTCTAACTAGCTAAATATGGTAACTGACAAAAAGAAAACAAATAATATGGACAAACAATATATGACTGCGTGTGAATTCCCAATATCAGTCATTGATCGATACAATCGTCCGTTGATTGCCGACAGTATATGAGCACATTGAACCCCTCTGTATTTTGCCTGAGTTGGTAGCAAATCCCACACTTTAAGCTAACCCTTCTCCAATGGAGAAGTTAGACAGAATACAGAACGCTCCCATGCTTATGGGTAGGGGTTCAAGATGGCCAATCGAAGCAAGATAAGCACCTTTTGTTAGTGACGTTCTTACCGATTTTTTTCAATATTAATGAATAATAATAAATTGAATTGACAGCTAAAGGTATACAGAGTGCACAGACATTACCCTTGGGTTCAGACCCTTTTCTCCCCCCGGTATAACTTCGGGGAGGGGCCAGTGCATATAGCACTTAACACATGTAGCAGAAGTAGCCTAGGCAAACTACTTCTTCTAGCCGACTTTAACAATGTTACAGGCGACCAACCTCGGCAGGGCTAATCGTCTGCAGACGAATCCTGATCACGTGCCATAGACGCTAGAATTCCTGAATATTGTGCTTATCTTGCCCCGTCTCCCCCTACTGGTCCCTGAAGGCTTTGCTCATTTGGAAACCACCTTATTACTTTCCATCTTATCGCGCCGTTGTAACGCCTATCCACATATTCATTTCATAAAAAAAATCTCCTAGAGACTCCGTTTGCCTCTAAGTCGCATGACCGATATAGCCATTACAAGAAAGCAATTTAAACCCCAATTCTTTCATTTTCTAGATTTCACCTTCATAAAAGTTGAAACTGTGATAGAACCTCAGCTTGTGGAAGGCTTTACCGAAGATTCGGAAGCAGCACACCAACAGCCCAAAACTAGCTCGTTTTGCACATTATGTCTACGCAAATGTGCTCCAGAACATCTCTTAGAGTTCCGTTCAGGGATGAGCCTCGATTCCACCGATATCGATGCTGCTGAACGGAAAGTACATCAAGCGCTCGGTTTGGTTCTGAAACTTGAAAACCGGGACATTTGCCACACGTGCTGGAAGCTTGTGCAGATGATAACGGATTTCAGAGAGTGCTGCACGAAGGCTGCTAGTAAATTGGAACAGTTTCCTTTGGGATTGGCCAATAGCGAGGAATGGACTTCGGAAGCCACCCTGAGTGGGATCGATCAAATTCAGAAGGCCATCTGGGAACATAGCTGGGCGATGGATGCACAACAAGGACATGTTGTTCAAGAGAAATTGGACACAAATTTGGAAATGATCGATGTGCTTCCGAATGTCGCAGATGACGGATCAAAGGATGATACCCTCAATGATATGGAAGCTATATTGTCGAAGGAATTTAAACGTTCAAGAAGGAAACCTACGAAAAGGAAGAAACCTGTACCGAAAGAAGATGTTGTCGTTCATTCGGCCAAAGTTCAGGATGATGAAGGCGAATATCAACCTGCTAAAAGAATGATAGCATCAAAACCAATCGAACTCGAAGAAGATCACTACCAGGTCGAGATTTCTTCGTGCACCATCTGTGACCGGAACTTCGATGGCCATCGTGCCCTCATATTGCATCAAACGCGTTGCACGACGGAAAGCCCATCAACCAAAAAGTACTACAGCTGTCCGATTTGCACGGCTTCGTTCCTGGAGAACTCGGGATTGACGTTCCACCTGAACAAGCACAAAGGCCTCAGACCGTTTAAATGTCGGAAGTTTTGCGACAGAACCTACGCCAGCAATTACACGCGCATCAAACACGAACGAAGGTACTGCGAACAGGATGGCCGCATCTGTCCAACTTGTGGCGCATCGTTGAAAAACGAGGCTTCTCTGAAGTTGCACATTCAGAGCGTACACGGCGAGGCCAAGTATTCGTGTGAAATCTGCGGGAAAAGGTTTAAGAATTTGTATGTTTTTATGATTTTTTTTCTGTTTTAAAGTAGCTGTCTAACATTGATCTAATTCTATCTAACATAGGAATATTTGCTACGACCACAGACGGGTGCACTCGGATGAGCGGAAGTACATCTGTAAGGTGTGCAACAAAGGATACAAGAGCCCGTTTGCCCTGAAGACGCACACCCGCATCCACACGCAGGAGCGGCCTTTTGCCTGCCATCTGTGCGAGCAGGCTTTCAACTACAAGGTGCTGCTGAAGGCTCACATCGAGCGGTACCATGGGTCGAATAAAATCGGTTAGAGGCGCCGGGTGGGTCGCAATATTAGGTTAGACACTTTCAAGAGCACATGAATCTGAATCGATAACAGGGTAAGCTTATTTAAAATGTTAGGTTTATATTATGTCGATGTATTGATATTGAAATCATCAAACTGTACAAAATAAACTATAAAAACTAATCTGAGAATTGCGAGATGTCTTTGTCATACATTCTTTTATGCTCTGCATTAGAGATTCAAATGTAAATCCTCGTTTTAGTGTGATATCACATCATATCTTCGTAATTTCATTCATTCAAATGTTTCTCAAAACAATTTCTGTTCAAAATTTTAGCCAAATCTAGCCAAAGAAAAAAGTCACAGAAAAAAATAGTTGAATGTATTTCGATATCCAATTGATTTCAGAACAAAAAAAAAACAGTGAATTGACGAAACATACAAGCAAAAAATCATTATTCTGTCTTGTTTATGCAAATGCTCGAACTTCTTGTTTGATTTCATGCATAAGGTTTTACACAGTGCTCTTATTTACAGTTTTAGAATATGTTCTCCTCTTTTTTGCAAAATCTTTCTTATTATTTGTCTCTCTGTTTGTTTTTACGTGATTTTGTTTCATAATGGCCCAAAATCTTTCAATTGTTCGTTGTTCTGTTTTCTGAATAATACATCTGAAATACTTTTCCGTAACAGGCCTCCAAGCGCAAAACAAAACATAATGTTGGCCATTTATACTTCGGTAGCGCAACTAATTAGAGGATCAGATATAAATGCTCCGTCAGGTAAAATCTCTTAAAAAATCGTGCGTTATTTCCTGCAAAGATTTCTATGAGTAATGCCTAGAATCGGTACGAATAGTATACGAAAATCGGATTCCCAGGGGTTGGCGGGGCGTAATGCGCATTCCAAACAGTATAGTTCACAAATACCGGTTTAGTATGTTTTAGCATATGTTCAATTATTGCGTACTATCAAATGAAATGGAAGAAAGTTTGTATAACATTGTTAAATCTCACATTTGCTGAAATGTATCTTGTCCTTAACTAAAGATTGTAGGCGGGGTAAGGCGATACAAAATCCTAGTGGGCATAATGAAGAAGTCAAGATTTGTAAGGCTTAGATGTTGTTGAATGGAGCTTTCAAATGGTTAAGCCAGTCCACAAAAAGTTGAGGGGATAACGGGATTGAACACAGGTGGAGTAATATGAAATTTGCTGTCATGCCATTTTTAAAGACCCAGAACAACGAAAGTGTACCAGTTATCATCAGTAGTTCTTTAGTCAGCCATAAGTGAATTCTCGAAAACTTTTACATTTTAAATATTTTTTTGAACAAATATAAGAAAAATCGAATTAAGTACTAGAACATTTGATTCCGCTAGAGTTTGTATTCTTTGACAGATACGCGTATTTCGACCTCAACTGTAAGGCCGTCTTCAGTGTTGTGTACTAGACTGACTACACTAGTACTAGTATCGGCCATAGCCGATAGGCTTTCACATTTAAGTAAAAAAAACGTAAATACGGCGAAATTTACGAGACGTTTATTACAAATTTTGCACTACTTACTCAATCATCTAGGAATCACACCAACATCACCATTTATCGTTTGGCCCGTGGTGTCGCTCGATGTGACTGTGCAGGCTGACCTTGTAGTTGAACCTTTGCTCGCACATATGGCACGCATAGGGCAGCTCATTCGTGTGGGTGCGTATGTGGATTTTGAGCGAGCGAGCCACCTTGAACGCCTTATCGCAGTGTGGACAAGCATGCTTCCGCTCATCCGAATGCACCAGTCTGTGCTCGTTGAAATTTTTCCTGAAAAGAAAAGATCCATTTATCTTTTGTGAGAGAGTATTGATAAAAATGTTATGTCGAATACAGAGGCGCGTCCATGTTTGAAACCATGGGTAGGACAAACGTTGGTAAATATTGTGTGCACAATGAAGCCAAGAAAAACTAGAAATTGAGAGTTACTATATTAAGGGTGCAGGATCCGTCATTGATTTCAGAATTTTCAATAAAAGTTTTTTCGTTCAAAATCAAGAAAATTTACAGGAAAATGTGTTTACTGTATTCTATTTTCCAACCGAAACACAGTGAACACATTTTCATCGGATAATTTTTAGCTTTGAACAGAAAAACTGCTTTTTTGCAATTTTTCATCACGTCAATCTGTCATCAAACGGCCTACTTTCCTGCACTGAAGTATGCAGTGCGGGAATAGTCATTACGCAACTGAAACCAGTGCTGTAATGATTCATTACCCAACGCTTTCTCATTACGCAACTGTTTTGAGTTACGTAATGAATCAATACACAATATTTTTTTCAGAAATTGTAAAATGATAGGGAATGCATTCCGATATAATTTCTGATACCCTCAAGTGGTCTTCTACGAAATTGCAAAAAATGTTGTACGTAACTCGTTGCAGAACTCGATTTTTACAGCACTCGTCGCAATTATCCTACTCGGCAAGCCTCGTAGGATAAATTTACGACTCGTGCTGAAAAAATCATCATTCTGCAACTTGTTCCGTAAACTACTATTGAAGTTTCGATGATGACGATGATTACGATGACGGAGCGTTGATCGTTAAAGAGGCTCAAACGCAAAGGATGCAAGTCATCATTACGACAAGACTACGAAAGCTTTCTTTTTTACAAGATATTGAAGGACTGATGCCTGAAAAAATAGTCCTAAAAGGAATTAAAAAGAGGCTGAAAAATACCAAACAGAAAACAAGAAAACAAAACGAAACCTAATAGGATTAATGGGAGCCAGAAAATAAGAGTTTGCAGAAGTACCACAGAAATAGAATTTCTCCAAAGATTAAATTTCTCCAAAAATCATTTGAAATTTTTATCAAGGAAGTCATCAATATCAAATCCAATCAATACTTCTCAAGAAATGCCTCCAGGAATTTCTAGGGTTTTCCAATCCTTCAAGATTTATATAAGAAATAAGATCTTAACTAGAAATTTATCCGAAAATACCTTCAATTGCTCCAGAAATTTCTTCTACGAGTTGTACTGAAATTCCTCCACTAATTCTATGAGATTTTCTAAAGTAAGTCCTGAAGGTTTTTTTTTCAGGAATTCTTCCAAGAATGACTCTAGGGAAATGTCAAAATTTATTTTTCCGAAAAATACATCCGTGAGGTATTTATGAAGAAATTCCTAAAGTAACCTCTGGTAAAACCTGTGTATGTTTCAAAATCATCCTCAATAAACAAGGGCCTCTGAAAGAACTCCTAAACTTTCGAAGAAGGAAGATTTCATAGCCAATTTTCGGAGATAATCGGAAAAAATCAATCGAATCTCGGAATAGTATTCCGCAGGATTTTCTAAAGAAATTTCTCGAAAAACATTGGGCAGAATCTCAAAAAAAAAAAAAAGTACAGTACAATCGTTAATGGAGGAATTAGAATTATTTAAAAAAATGGCTGTAGTATTAACTGGCGTAAAAACTTCAATAGGCTTTTTTAAGTATGGGAATGTTTTAAAAAATATGGGAGGAGGAAACTTGGATGAATTCTTGAAGGAATCCACATGACCAGGCGGAGGAATTCTAGCAGAGTTTTCGTTAAAAAATAACCCTTAAGCTTTTTTTCCAAAACACACCGTCGGGAGAATCTCTTTGGAAATCTTTGTAAGATCTCTTACAGTAGCAACTGAACAATTCGGTTGAAGGAGTAGTGAAAAAACATCTTGAGGAAATTCTTGGATAGTTTTGAGGAAACAAATCAAAATAATACCTGAGGAAATTACTGGAGGCAGTAGCTTTCGAGTTCTGATGGATTACCTGGAGCAAATTCTGGAGAAATTATTCTAAATCGCTGGAAGAATTTCTGATGGAAGAATTGGCAGAGAAATCTACTGCCCATACTCGCATAACAGTCCCATTTATATAGGAAATCCCATATAATATGGGACTGTTATGCGGGTATGGGCAGTCTAGAGGCAGATAATTTCAGAAGTGATCCCTCTATGAGACCCTGGAACTATTATAAATAAAATCACTACAATAATTTCTGAAGCTTGTCCTCGGGGAATCTGAGACGAATTTCTTGAACCAGATATAGTCTCTGAAGGTTTATCTGGAGCCTGCACTTGCACCAGAATTCAATGCAAGCAGAATAAGGAAAACCAGAAACTTTAGAGACCATTTTGGTTAAAACAAAGACTTTTGAGACCTTACATTGAATTGCCGACTTTTTCGAGGCTTGTATTAGAATAAAGACCAGAAAATATCAATGGAAATTTGATGAAATCATTTTTTAAGAATTAACTCAGAACTACTTCCATAAATTTCTACGGCAATTCTGAATCAGCCAAGAATTTCTTAAATGGAGTTCAATAGGAATTGTTCTGAAAAACGTGAAGAGATTCAGCAATAATTTGATCAAGAGTGATCGCACGTTCAGAAAACCCTCAAACCACCACACTCGTATAACGCGATGCGACTGGTCTTTGATGAATCCATAGCTTCTTCCAAAAATTCTTCAAGAATTTTACCAAAGCACTCTGTGGATGTTCCAAAAACTTCCCATGAATTACTTCCAGGAATGCTCACGGAAATTTGTCCCTGGACGTACACAGGGTTGATTGTTAATATTTTAACGAAATCATAAATCATAAACAATGTCATAAAGGATTGGATTCATTAGTTTCTCTAACAATTAATTTAGCTTCTTGTTAATCTTACAATCAATTTCCCTGGATTTCCACTATAGATATTCTCAGTAGTTCTTCACACGAGCCAGAATAATTTGGAGGTCATGAACAAACCATGCCATGCTTAACTATTAATGAGAAACCATGAACAATTTTATCGTGTCTTCCATTCTCCGTAAGAAAAAGTACGACGTTGATCGAGTTTGTATGTATATTGAACAGATGAGAAATATTTTAATTTATTTTTCATGCTTTCTGATGATCCTGTTTGAATTTTATTTTTGTTGAATCGTGGGGACAAACCTTTGTCTGTCCTACCCAGGTTTTATTGTGCGTAGTACATGTCCTACCTGTCCTACCCACTTCCCGCGCACCTGGTCGAATAGGCTTAGAGCCGGAAGCAATAGGTACTAGAGTGCGGGTGATTGTTTCAAAAGCCCTAATATTTAAAAATTCGTGAGCTCTTCTGGATTTTGCTAAACGTTTGAGCTAAAATATTAATATTTAGGAGTGGCGCAAGCAACTAAAAATTCACCTTCATTTTCGAGTTATGTGACCTTCAGTGAAGTTTACAAAACTATATTATTTTCCAAACAATGTTGAAACTTTAAACATCATAATCTTCAAAATGAAATTAATGAAAAGTTTGTAGATGGTACCGCAGAACAAGTGATAATGTTGTAGATGTTACGTCTGTTTGTCTGTGTTCAATGTTTGAGCACAAAATATAATGAATAGATTGGCACAAATGACTGAACCTTTCATTTTCAAGCTAAAAAATATGATCTAACTTTGTTATTTTTCAACAGATTTTAAATTTGATTATTTTCAAAATTAAATTAGTCTTAGTGAATAATTTAGTTCTCACATAACGTTCGTAAACGAAACTATTAAAACAAATTGAGTTGGAGTCAAATTTATACTAATAAGTTGGGTAGTTGATTGAAAAGGAAGTTGATGCCATTTTTTTACAAGTTAGTGCTTTCCTGCGAGGTGTTTGTTTCGCTCATGATTTTTTTCAATTATCTTGAAAAAAAGTTTTCTATATTTAAACAAAAAATGACTTGTGCCCCTGCTGATTTGCGGATGAATTAGATGCCCATCCAAACACAACGCTTTCTATTTATATGCAATGCCTAGCCCGAGATATAAGATAAGTTGCTTCATCTAGTTACCTGAATATAATCCAAAACTTCGATGTTTTCCGGCAGAGGAAGCACTCCTGAATGTAATCGATGTCATAGTATGCCTAAAGATTTTAGCCACTTTATCAGCAACTTCGAGAAATCCACTCAAAGCATCAGAATCTTCATCGACAAATCCGATAAAATCACTTTCTGCATCACTTCCGTAAATACTTGTCGTATTTATCTGCGATTTTTCAGTAAACTTTGCAAAATGAAGTGATACGTTACAACATTTTCATGTTGAAATAAACAATTAATTTAAATAAGAAACATTTATATTTTTGAATTAATACTGCATTGTTTGTTGAAATAATAAATGATTTTGTTGAATCTTTAAATAAATATTGTAGAATCTTCTGCCAAAAGCCTCAGGAGATGATATTAGGAATCACAAATATTTGTGTTGATACTATAAAGCAATTTTATTTAATTAACGAAAGCTGGTAAGCCGTCAAACAACAAAAAAAAATGTTTTCTGAGACTGCACCATCATGCAGTGGAATTCTCAACTAACTAATGTGTAACATACGTATGTACTAGCCCTTCCCCTGTTGCACAAATTTACCGACGAAAGTAAAGTCTTATGTTTGAATATCAAAAGTTTGTTCTTAAAACAAAGTTTTGATTTTCTATTAATAAGGGGATAGAGACATTTTACATATTTGTTACATTTGGCTTGAATGCCCTCAATGTGATTTTTGAAAGTTAAATTCTTATCTAGCATGAGCCCTAGATACTTAACTTCATCTGACCAATTTATTGGAACCCCTCTTATCGTGACAACATGTCTACTTGAAGGTTTCAAATAAAGAGCTTTTGGTTTATGTGGGAATATTATTAGTTGAGTTTTGGAAGCATTAGGAGAAATCTTCCATTTTTGCAAGTATGAAGAAAAAATATCCAAACCTATTTGCAATCGACTACAGATGACACGCAGACTTCGTCCTTTGGCGGAGAGGCCTGTGTCATCCGCAAACAACGATTTTTACATCCCTGAGGTAGCTCAGGTAAGTCAGATTTGAGAATATTGTATAATATTGGTCCCAAAATGCTGCCTTGGTGAACACCAGCTCTTACAGGAAGTCTTTCAGATCTGGAGTTCTGATAATTAACCTGAAGTGTACGATTTGACAGATAACTTTGAATTATTCTAACAATGTATGTTGGAAAATTAAAGTTTTTTAATTTTACGATCAAACCTTCATGCCAAACACTGTCGAATGCTTTTTCTATGTCTAGAAGAGCAAGACCAGTAGAATAGCCTTCAGATTTGTTGGAACGGATCAAATTTGTTACACGTAAAAGTTGATGAGTGGTCGAATGTCCATGGCGGAATCCGAGCTGTTCATTGGCTAAAATTGAATTTTCGTTAATGTGGGCCATCATTCTGTTCAAAATAACCTTTTCAAAAAGTTTACTGATGGAGGAAAGTAAACTGATTGGACGATAGCTAGAAGCTTCTGCAGGATTTTTGTCTGGTTTTAAAATTGGAACAACCTTAGCATTTTTTCATTTGTCAAGAAAATATGCTAATTGAAAACATTTGTGGAATATATCAACTAAAAATGATAAGCTACTTTCTGGAAGTTTCTTGATGAGGATGTAGAAAATTCCATCATCGTCAGGAGCTTTCATATTTTTGAATTTTTTAATAATAGTTCTCACTTCTTCCAAATCAGTCTCCCAAGCATTTTCGAAAACGTTCTCTTGATTGAGAATATTTTCGAACTCCTGAGTAACTTGATTTTCAATTGGACTAGTAAGTCCTAAATTAAAATTGTGCGCACTTTCAAACTGCATAGCAAGTTTTTGAGCTTTTTCGCAATTAGTTAGTAATAATTTGTTTTCCTCTTTCAATGCCGGTATTGGCTTCTGAGGTTTTTTCAAGATTTTAGATAATTTCCAAAAGGGCTTAGAGCCAGGGTCCAATTGAGAAATTTTATTTTCAAAATTTTTGTTTCTTAATTGAGCAAAACGTTTCTTGATTTCTTTCTGCAAATCCTGCCATATAATTTTCATATCAGGATCGCGAGTGCGTTGAAATTGCCTTCTCCTCACGTTTTTAAGACGGATCAAGAGTTAAAGATCATCGTCTATAATCACGGATTCAAATTTTACTTCACATTTTGGAATTGCAATGCTCCGGGCTTCAACAATGGAATTTGTTAAAGTTTCAAGAGCATTGTCAATATCAAGTTTAGTTTCTAAAGAAATGTTAACATCAAGATTAGAGTCAACATACGTTTTATATATATTCCAGTCGGCTCGTAAATAATTGAAAGTGGAGCTGATAGGATTGAGAATCGTTTCTTGGGATATTTGAAATGTAACATCAGAATCAAAATCAAAATCAGCATGAGTAATCAGGTGGCTACAAAGATGACTAGAGTCGGTTAAGACCAAATCAATCGTAGATGGATTTCTAGAAGAGGAAAAACATGTAGGGCTATCAGGGTATTGAATTGAGAAATATCCTGAAGAGCACTCATCAAATAAAATTATGCCGTTGGAATTACTTTGAGAATTATTCCATGACCGATGTTTGGCATTAAAGTCACCAATGACAAAAAAAATTTGACTTATTGCGAGTCAATTTTCGCAAGTCAGTTTGGAGCAAATTAACTTGCTGTCCAGAGCATTGAAAAGGCAAATAGGCAGCTATGAAAGTATATTTACCAGACTGTGTTTCAACAGAAATACCTAAAGTTTCAAAAATTTTAGTTTCAAATGATGAAAACAGTTGATGTTTTATACGCCCATGAATGATGATTGCAACTCCCCCACATGCCCCAGCAAGTCGATCGTTACGATAAACGAAAAGGTTAGGATCTCTTTTGAGTTTAGATAAAGGTTTTAAATACGTTTCGGTAATAACTGCTATATGCACGTTATTAATTGTAAGAAAATTAAACAGCTCGTCCTCTTTACCATTCAGAGAACGAGCATTCCAATTTAAAATATTTAAATTATTATTTGGATCCATTAGAAAAACGTAATCCAATAACAATTTGATTTGTAAATTTTACACCTACTTGGACTGCTTCAGTCATAGTGGTGGCTTTGAACATTGCATCAATCATTAGATTCAATTGTTCAGTTAGAAAATTAAAATCAGAGGCAGACATGTCATGTGATTTCCCATTAAAATTTCCGGTAGACGAAGATGCGGAGTAGGAATTACCTGTGGCGGTAGGGTTTTTTTTCATTTGATTTGAAACAAGTAGAACGGGTACTCATGGAACGAATAGGGGAAGAGTTCAAATTACCTGCTACGATATCAGCAAAGGATTTACCGTGGGTAGATACATTCGAAATTGAAAGATTCGAACGGCTACCCGACGGATTAAAATTAGTTTGTGAATGAGCATGATTATGATCTTCCTGATGGGTATGATTCCTAATCAAGCGATCGTTAACTGAAAAATGAGCATTGTTCGATACTCTACCAGGCAAATTCCGGAAACGACCGTTATCGTAACGGATATTATCTTTCATCTGCCTGGCACAAGCCTCAATGACTCTTTTGCGTGAAGGACAAATCCAAAAATTGGACTTATGATTAGCCCCACAATTAGAGCATATGAACTTGGTGGTATCTTCCTTCACTGGACAGACGTCCTCGGCGTGAGAAGAACCTCCACAAATCATGCATTTAGCATCCATGCGACAATTTTTTGTACCATGACCCCACTTTTGGCACCGACGGCACTGAGTGGGGTTCTTGTAATTTCCTCCAGGTTTCTAGAAATGTTCCCGTGTCACACGGACATCGAACATAATTCTTGCTGATAATAAATCTTCGAGCTGTTTAGTAGAATACCTATAAGTAGATGAAAAAACCGAATTTAGTACTATACCATTTAATTCCACTAGAGTTTGTATCCTTTGACAGATACGCGTATTTCGACCTCAACTGTAAGGCCGTCTTCAGTGTCGTGTACTAGACAAAGTCGAGTCTAGTACACGACACTGAAGACGGCCTTACAGTTGAGGTCGAAATACGCGTATCTGTCAAAGGATACAAACTCTAGTGGAATTAAATGGTATAGTACTAAATTCGGTTTTTTCATCTACTTATAATTCTTGCTTTTTCTAAAGCTTTAACATTATTTAGTTCTTTTTTGTTAAAGTGAACAAAATAATATTCTTGAGAAAGCCCTTTCCGAACAATGCCAGATTGGGTTCTCTTTTTCATAATGATTACTTGGAATCCAAGTAAATCATTTATAGAGATGTATCGAATATTCGGCCGACCGAATATTCGGGCCGAATATCTCGATTTTTTTTTATTTTGCCGAATATTCGTTCTGCCGAATAATGAAATCCGTTATTCGGCCGAATAGGCCGAATAGTGACCGAATAATAACAAAATAAACTAAACTGTAAAAAAGTTACGAAAATTTAAAAAAAAATCAATAATTTATTCAAGTGATGACCGATTTTTTTCTTTTTATGGACACCTTGAATAGATTTTGATGCCAAATATTGAAAAAGTGAGAATTTTTCTGTTCTATGGCGTTACCATTTTCTGCAAATCAAATTGCATCTCATCTTGCAGGAGCTGTAACGTACCGCTTGGCTAGTTAGAAGCGTTTGAAAATTTGTTTTAAGGAAGAGACACAGACAAAGCAGAGATGCATCGAAGCAAAACCCGGCATTTTCAAGAGCACAAATCTAAAGAATCAGACAACCGTTTGTGCTGAAAATTTAACTTTCTGGTCAATCGCTGGTGTTGACCAATCATTCAAATATTCAGCGCAAACGGCTGTCAGGTTCTCTAGACTGATGCTCTTGCAAAATCGAGGTTTGGCTTCGATGCATCTTAGCCTTAAAGTCCGTCAATTATCAGGACTTTCTATACGTTCTATATTCTTTGCAAAACCTACTCATCACGTTCTTCTATTATCATGCGAATCGGGGGTCTGCGATCTATTTGCCTCATTTTTTTAATAGTAAAACAAATTTCTTAAACAAAAAACAGCAATAGGATACAACTTCCTAGCTTCAGAAATACATAAATCCTCATGATTTCTGCAAACGGTTTCAAAAGCTCAAGAAGACGATCATTCATTTCCATTTATACTTCGTTTAATTCTTCTGCTTTCCCTACTTAAAAAAACTGTCTTTTTTATATTGACATAGAATTAAGAATGTAGTTTTTAATAAATTGGACGCACATACGTGTGTTATTCGGCCGAATATTTGAGTTTTTTTTTACCGAATATTAAGTCATTATTCGGCCGAATGTTCAGCCGAATATTCGTTTGGCCGAATAATAATATTTCAACTATTCGGTATTCGGCCAAAGGCCGAATAGTGCTATTCGGTACATCTCTAATCATTTATACCATTTTTGATCTCTTCAGGTGACTTATAGTCACTTGAGAGACCTTTCAACTTTGAACAAACGTTCAGTTTTGTCGTCAGAAGTAAACAAATTGTGCTTCTTCTCTTCAAGATGTTTGAGAAGAAGTTCACGATCTTTAAGAGTTTCCGGCAAAACGCGACTGTCTCCTTTCTTTGCGATTTGGAAGGAAACCTTGATTCCCCTAATGGAGTTCAAGATCTCCTGCCTAAATCACCCAAATTCGGAACAACTGACCACGATAGGCGGCACTCTTTGCTTCCTCACTTGAATCAAAGAGCCTGGGCTAGAGGCTGCTTCGATTTGGTGTTCGGAAAATTTGTCTAGAGCAACAAACTGATTGCTCATTTCGATACAATTATTCATTTCACCCTTGGAAGAAAGTTCGCATTCCGGAGAAACGCAATTTCTTCCATTCTTGCCACGTGTAGTGACAGTTTTAAAACCCACTTTTTTGGAAGGAAGTAGTGAATTCAGAGATTCACCCTTCCTTTTGTTTGTTATTGATACCATGTTTAATTAATAAACGAAAGAAGACGTGACCTTCGAGAGGTTTTTTCCCAAGACGGTGTCCAAGAAGGATTACCACCGCTAGCTTTCGCCAACGGGTCCAACGAAAAATCGAAGGCACGGGTCCAAACAAGGATCGTAAAGGGATCAATAGTAGAAAAATAGTACTGAAAAGTACTGTTTTAGTAGCACTGAAAAGTACCGTTTTTAATTTTAGCACTGAAAAGTACTGTTTTATTGCTTTAGGTAGTTTTTAAGAAAACTTCCAAGAGCAGAGAGAATTCGTGTACGCACAGCACGAAGGTACGATGCGCACTGATGAAAATAAATCATCAAATTTGTATCACAAAACTTATAAATACGACTATATGGAAATCGCCTATAGTGCCTCTGAAGCTTAATATTTATGGCTCAATCTTCGAGGTTTCTCTTTTAATGTGAATTGAATTCAGAAGAGCACACGAACTTTTAGTTTTGAGAGCTTGCGAAAAACAAGCCGCACCCAAATGGGTACTTACCTGGCCCGGAACTTCTGGCCGCAGATTTTGCACTCGAACTTGGCCTCGCCATGTACGATTTGGATGTGCGATGTGAGCGAGGCCTCGTTCTTTAGCTGCTGTCCACAGATGGAGCATACGCGACCTTCCCGTTCGCAGAACTTCCGTTCGTGCCTGATGCGAGTGTAGTTACTGAAAAAGGTATTGTCGCAAAATTTCCGACACTTGTATGGTCTGATGCCTTTGTGCCTGTTCACGTGGAACGTTAGTCCCGAGTTATCCAAAAAGGTGGCCGTACAAATCGGACAACTAACGTACTTTTCGTTTGCGGGAGCTTCCGGTTTGCAGCGCATTTTGTGAACGTTGACCGCGTGTTGGCCATCAAAGTTCCTGCCACAGATATCGCACGTGCAGATCGTTACTTGGTAGTGGTCCACCTCTAGGTGTTTAGCTTCTTCGGCCGCTTGGGACTTCTTCCTGCCCGATTGGAAAACTTTTTCATCCACACTGGACATATACTCGTCGAGGGCTGCATCCGATAGTTCATTTACGTCCGCAGGCCTTATATTGGGCGACTTTTTTCTCCTGGGGTTCGCAATTTTGGCTTTGGTTGCCAACAGATCTAGGGCTACTGTTTCATCTTCTGTGCTAATTTTGGAAGTGGTCAGGACGTCCAAGACTTCGTATAGGTTCTTAACCTGCACTTGATGCTCTTTATTCAGCACACCTCTCTTGGTGAAAATTTTTGGAGTTTCTGGCTTTGATGTCAGGAAATGCAGCATTTCTTCTCCGCTTTGTACACAAGTTACTATTTCACCAGAACCATTTTTGGATGATTCTCGGCTTAGTTTTTTTACTTTACTGACTTCCTTTTTCTTGCTGGATTTTTTGCTGAGCTTTGTCTTCTTTATCTCCAAACTTCCTCTAGCTTGAGTTAGTTTGACCTGTTCTACAATGTTGGCCTTGGAAACAGGTTCAGCGGATTGTGGTTTCGTTGCGAGCAAATCGAGCGCCACAGCTTCCTCCTCAGCAATGGTTTTTGATTCATTTAGGACGCTCAAAATATCTTCCAAGTCTCGCTCTCGGTTTTTTCGTTTTGTCGTTCGGTTACTTGTAACAGTTTTCGACGGTTTCGTTTCCATTTCTAAAACTTCCAATAAAGCAGGATCTTCGTTTTCACTATCCGTGGAATAACTCTGAGCATCGTCAATCATTTCGTCTTGAAGGCATTCCTCCTCGCAATCCGATATTCCGCTTTGTATGTCTTGATCTTCTAAAACCTTTGTCAAGTTAGAAACTTGCTCTACTTGCTTGGCATCTTCAGGCTTCGTTCTTTTGATCACCAATCCCTTTGGAAGCTTGTTCAATAACTCATCTGTAATCGTAGGCTTTGGTACATTATCTTCTATTACTGGTTCTTCCGGTTCGGTAGCTTTCTCCTCCCTTTTCGGAACGATGAAAATCTGTTCCACTGGAGCCACAGATCTGTTCCTCTGCGAAACATCCACTTGTGCATCAATGAGTTCAATGTGCTTCCAGATGAGCTTATAGTTTCGTACGATCCAGTCCAGCGTTCCCTCGGACATCCATCCGTCATCCCGTCGAAGCTCTCCATTCAAACCCGTAGGAAACGCCTCCAGATTGCTAATAGCCTTCCAACAGCACACCTTAAAATCCGCAATCAATTTGACCAGCTTCCAGCACGTGAGACACATTGTGTACTTTTCCAGGTCCACCTCCAGATCGAGCGCCTGCTTCAATTTCCGCTTAGCCTCGGCAGGATCAACGGCTTTCGAGTTCAGGCAGGGCGCGAATTTGACCACTGATTTCGGGGGACATTTCCGCAGACAGAGTACGCAAAAGAAACCCGGTTTCACCGGTTTTGGCTTGACGGGTTTGGATCTATGGGCCAACAGGTCGTCCAACAAGGACTGGTCGATTTCGACCGGTTGTGGCTCGATTTTGACTTCGGAAATATCTGAAAAACGAGGAAGGTTGTTGTCATAATGAGAGTCCTTTACTCATAATTGATTTACGTAGGTACCTATTGAATCGATCAAGTCATTGAACATCGATGAGTGTTTTGAGTTCAAATTACTCCCAACACCTGAAGACATTATTGTTGTTCCTCTGGCTAACAAACTTATTTGAAGAAACCGAAGAAACCGACTAAAATCACTAAAATAACTAAAATCTTTTTTCTAAACAAGCCTCTGTTTACTAAACAAAATTATCAACTTCGTTTGCGTCAATTGACACTTATCTACACACTGTAAGATCAAAGTACCCACTTTGAAAGAAACTATACACGGAGAAATCAGACTACCCAAAAAACAAGTTCTTTTTACGCAAATTTGGGTAAACTTTTTACCCACGGTTGGGTTGTTTTGCTTCTCTCGCAACCCTCGCAACAGCGATGTTGTCAAAAACAGAGAGATACGCACCGACCCAGCGTCGAAGTTCAATGGAATAAGCCAAATTTGGGTTCTTTCGAGTTTACCTAACGTTAAGTTATTTTAACCCATCTCTGAGACTTCGAAAGCTAACACTGGGTAGATATTATTTTGCGGCTGTCAAATAAAAACAACCTAAGGGTTATTCATATATTTCATAACGCCAAAAATGCTCATTTTTGATACCCACCCACCCCCTCGTAACGCATTTTGTATGAATATTTTTCAAATTTTGTATGAGCTGTAACATCCCAATGATACCCACCCACCCCCTTCAGCGTTATGAAATTTGTGAATGGGCCCTAACGATAGGTATATATCTGGGAGGGAGAAACCAATACAAAATTTCTGTACGTCATAGTGAGCGGAGATTCCGCTGTCACGAACTGTCACTGTGAGCCCAGATCTCAAACATTGGACTAACATGAAAAAAGCGCGTAACTGATTAAAACACATTTTCGTATTTCTTCAAAAGTGATAAAAATCGAATGAAAATCAATTCATGCACATAACGCAAGTAATGTCACGTGAGCACCATTTAATCTGATTGAACATAAAGCATTGAAAAACGCATCGTTCTACTTTTTCTAATGAAAATTAATATTTAGTGCTTAGAAAACTGTGGCCCTTTTTTCATGTTTGTCAGGAAAGATCGAAGGTGCGCAACAAAAGGAAACTACCGATTTTCTCGAAGCCTGCCTTGATTGTTGTTGGCAAGCTGGAGTTATCTTGCAGTTCAAAATAAAGTTGTCTTATATTTCGTGTGTAGTATCGGTGCGTCCCTCCCAGGTATATATCAGTTAACCCAAATTTGGGTTATCCCACGGAAGAGCCGAATTGCGTCAAAAAAGTCAAAGTTGGGTTTATTTACGGCTCCGTGTAGGGAGAGATATCGAGATCTGAGAATCGAGATAAAAACGGGAATAGGGACTCCCTAGTTTTTGAACGTAAGGTTATTGAATAGAAGTAATAAACCTATAGAAGAAGAATGTCGCTGGCGTCGCTGTCGGAACATCTTTTGCTGGCGGAGATAGGCGGGTATATAAATGTCAACGCGAAAATGTATGCAGTTCGACACTTATGTACCCAACATGTTTCTGAGCGAGAACAAAGGGAACACCAGCGACATTATTCTTCTGCGGTTTATTATTTATATTGGTAATTGTATGCAAAATTTAACGTTCAACGCTCCGTCATCGTAATCACCGTCATCATCGAAATTTCAAAAGCAGTTTTTCTGTTCAATGGATCATTAAAATAACCAAAACGGCCGCTGTGGAAAGCATAGATAGCGCCACTGTCGCCTTGTGTGTATGACAGAACAGCAATGCTGTCACAATGTTAAATCTCATATACAGTGGCGCCTTTGTTTTGATGCGGTGAGCTCTGACAAAATCTACCTTCAATGATCCATTCCAAAAATTATTCGATGAAAATGTTTTCACTGTATTTCGGTTGAAGAATACACTGAAATGAATTTTATTGTAGAAACAACTGAATCCATGGTAAAATTAAGAACTGCACCAACGATTTTCAACCGACTACATTAATCTCTTAACTCTACCATAACATAGTCAACAAGAAAATATATTCTGTTTATTTAACCAGAGTTGTAGTATTTATGACTAGAAACATTCTAGATTTGACAAGTTTGGCATTGTACTTTTCACCATACTGTGTTGTACGGTGGGTGTCACGGATTGAAATACAATGCTTTGTAGTCGCGGCTACTATGGACATAGTCACATTTACTACACGACTCAGTGATTTTTACCAGATAATAGTAAACTTAACAGATTTTTGTAGTCGGTTGAAAATCGTTGGTGCAGTTCTTAATTCTACCATGGATTCGGTAGATTATACAACAAAATTTGTTTGCGTGTAGAATACAGCGGGGATTCGCTCGTTCGGGGTCCGCTACATGGAATGACTCGATGGTTGGATCAGGTCCGTCACACTCGGGCTCAGATTGGGTACCACTTCTAGTACTGCATTTGGTCCCTCTGTAGTACAAAAGGTATCCAAGTTTGACAGATCGCAGTACACTTTTCACGGCATTCTAGATTACCTTATGAGCTATAAAATTTTGGGCAACTGCAAGGAACATGGGGGTCTTTAATTTGTCTTTGGTTGGATGTTCGCTGGTTGGAAAATATTCCAACTAAACAGCACTCAAATGTCAACAGAAAATGTCAAACTGACTTTGACGTCTGATGGGAAGTATGCACTTCAATAGAAAAGTAATAGCCTATCTCGATGCGAGGGAAATTTCTTGCAAGAAATGCTCAAGAAGAGCATTTCTCTTTGATCGCAGTATGCAGTTGAAAATAAATGTCAATTCAAATGGGGCTCACTGTAGAAAATTTCTTGACCATTTCTTTCAGCAGAAATTTTTACTTTTCTTGAGCTGAACAGCATACTTAGCTTGAGTGCCGTCGCATTGAAGTCTTCATATATAGCACTAATGCGTATGTATATGTGCGTTTCGTGACGATTTGCTCTTTAGTGTTAGTTGTGTTAGCGTTAGTGTGGAGCATTTTCACCAGCTGTCAGTCGTGCCAACTAACGGGTCGGATTCGCTAGAAGGAAGGCAGTCGTGTTACAACCAGCGAATCCCCGCTGTACAGTGAACACATTTTCCTGTAAATTTTGTTGATTTTAAACGAAAAAACTGCTTTTGAAATCAATGACGGATCCTGCCCCCTTAAGCAGTGATGGCATTTTCCTCAGTGTGAGGGAGAGCGGTGTGTATAGTTACACGCACTCTTGCTTTCAGAGTGAGAGCACACTCACAAGTTAATATTCACCACCGCTGATATGATGAGCGCACTGACTGAGGGAGAAGAGATGATCACTTGTATCACTCAATACTAGCATGCACTAGGGTGTAATTAAAGAGCACCGGCGATTCTCTACGGTGAGCGTATTTTGTTCACCACAGTGAGCACCAAGGTGAGCACTGCAGAGCGAGCTCTACATTTTGCACTGGAGTGTTCACTGATGTGATGGATTTAAAACGTCGTTGGAATGATTAGATATTATATGGATGTTATTTTTAAGGACGGCGGCACCGGAAGTTTAGGTATTTGCGGACACGCAGCCGTCTGCTAAGAATTGAAACAACCGCGGTTTTGCTCCCATTTAAATAAATCTTTATGGGAGATAACATTGCGGTGTCTTATCATTCACCGCAAGGAATTTGGGGAAAATGCGAATTAGTCAATGTTATTATAACACGATGCTATTGTTGTTCTCCTTCCGGTTGTCACGCAGTAGGTTGTCGCTCCACCGACGCTGTTTAAGCGAGCTTTTCCACATGCATTGTCAGAGGCGCGGCCACTGGAAATTGAAAGTTACTTTATTTGAGGGGCGCAAACGCAAAAGTAAGGGTTCGTTCAAATATTACGTAACACAATTTTAGACACCCTCCCTCCCCCACGTAACAGCTTTTGTATGAGAATTTTATTTTTTTGTATGGACCGTAACACTATGTAAGACCCCCTCCCTCCCCCAGTTGCGTTACGTAATATTTGAACGATCCCTAAGTAGGTCACATTTTGGTCGGTTTTTAGATGAGTTGAAGTAACCTACTGTTTCCAAGCGCTCTAACGATATTTTCATGTGATTTTTTTGCTCAACAAAAAAATAATTCCCGGTCAAAACGTCTTCTGAAATTCAATCAATAACTTCTTAAGAAACTTCTGGGGATTTCCCATAAAATTGTCTTTTAGGTTTAATATAAGAGTTCAACTAGGTATTTCTCTAAAAATAACTTCAGCAATTACTCCAGACATTCCTTCCAAGATTTATACATACATTCCTCCAGTGATTATTTGAGATTTTGTCAAATAATTATTTTAGTTAGTTCCCCAGGGTTTTCACTGTAGACATTCTCAATTCTCACAAGGCAGAACTCTCGGGAGATTCATGCACAAATCATGCCATGCTTTACTAGGCATGAAAATACACTGGAAAACCTTATCGTGTCTTCTATCATTTATAAGAATAAATACGACGTTGATCGAATTTGTATGTATATTGGACAGATGATAAAAAGTTTAATTTATTCATGCTTTCTGCTGATCCCGTATTTTTTTTTTTGTTGCATCGTGGGTAGGACAACCCGTTCTTTCCAGGTATTTTCATTATCACAAAATATATTTTTTTACAGTACCGGGTAAGAAGTTAAGCACAGTGAAATCGCTCAAAATAATAGTAGTTTTTATAATAAGAATATTTGCTGTATTATGAGTGATTGAATTTTTCTTTACTCATCGTTTCAACAATTTGCACCCAAACTATAAACTTATAAACAAGCCAATTTTTATAAAAATGTTGCTAAACACAAATTTACAAAAGATAAACTACTATTATTTTGAGTAATTTCACCTGGTCCTTGAGTTTTTCACCACTACGATGATTTTTTTTTTTAATTTTGGAATTGAGAATATTTGTAGTTCTCCGCCAAAATTTTATTCCGATTACTCATAGGAAAACTAAGTTACAACCTGCCAAAGTTGAGCATTTTGTTTGAAAATCGGCTTTCACTACTATTATTCTGAACACAGCTTTTAATCGAAACATAAATATGATCCTTCAAGCATAACAAAGGACAATCATAACTCAAATGTTTGAATATTACCCATGTAATATTCAGACATTTGAATAACGATCGTTCTTTTTATGCTTTTAAGATCAAAAATACGATTATTAAAAGTTCCATGTCAGAGCTGCCGAACGTACGGCCCGCGGCGTCATTTTGTACGGCCCGCGAAGAGTTTAAGGATTCTTCTCATAGCTGTCCCGTTGTTTGTTCTACTTATTTAAGGTTAAAGAAGACTCTGTCTCTGAATTATTAAAAATGCAAGTGTAAAGGGTGTAAGTGGCATTTTGATCGATTTCGATTTAAGGTTACTGTTTTGTATTTTAGATGATTTTTCTGTTAAACAGAAAAAAAACAACATAATTCGTAGACTTGATTTTTGGCTCTCATAAAGTTTGTATGAAATGAGAAATTGCTGCAAACACCAAAAATTCGTTTTTCTTAAAAACAGATTTTTGTCACTTTCACCCCTTTGCTTATGAACCCCTCAAATGATAGAATTTCAAATTTTGAAAACACTGAAAATTTTGGCAGTACCCTTCATTGAGGTTAATAAGCAATCAAAATAATCAATTTGAAGTTTATAACGAGAAACCATACTTTTCAATCCTTGAAATGATTTTATGAAGATTGCAAGAACACTTTGTCATGTTTTTTTTTCTTCGATATTTGTTAAGAAAAGTGATTTTCAATCAAACTTAAATATTTCGCGTACAGTATCATAAGGGCGTAACTGCAGTCATCGATTTTATCTGAAGCTAATTACTTGGCCGGGCGACTATTTTCGATTCCTTTTTTTAACTCAGTAGAAAGTATTCATCATCCTTCATCGTACTGAACCGTAATTTTTTTCTAAAATCGATTGAATTTCGTGCAATAATGCAAAAAAATCGACGAAAAATCGATTACTGCAGATACGCGAGATGTGTTACAATGGAAAAAATTGCAAAATTAGTCACAAAGACTTGATTCTTATAAAATACATTATTAATTTTAACGGAAACTTGGGCTAAATTCTTACAAAACGATAAGCGGGGTTACTCTGAATCATTTTTTTTACAAAACTCTGAGGATGGTTTCCACATAATCCTGGTTAAATTTACGACCGGATTCTGAACATAATTCAGGACTGATATCTCATAGATTCCGGAACAAGATTGAGGATGAAGATTCTGATGGTATCCTAGAAACAATTCTTACAGAATCCTGGATTATTCCTAAATGTCACATAGGGTTCTCACATATCTCTCGGCAGAATCTTCAAATAGTATTGGTTTGGATCGTGACAATTTTTTTAGTAAGTATCTTATAACATCTTAGACATGATTCCAATATCAAATTTAAGGCAATTTTTAACTATTCCTGGACTCAATTCTGTCGCAGTCTTGAATACAACTGCTTTGTAAAATCTTTATAGAACCTGAGAGGGATTCTCACTAAATCCTTGTAGGATATTCAAAAACGATTGATCTTATCATTTTTTCCAACAGAAATTTCATTTTTCTTAATCGTTTAACAAATATGTTGGAAATACTTTGTTCCGCCGCGAAAAATTATTTCTGAAATCTGGTCCGCGGTTCAAACATTATAAGGCAGAACTGCTCTATGTGTACAAAACTGGAGGCCATAATGTTTTGCATTTTATATGACTTTGTTTTATCAAACAACAAAAAAAAAATGAAACAAGTAGAAATAAACCCCTACTCAATGATCTTCAGATAGCTAATCATATAGGCTACCACTCTGCCGTTTAGTCACTCTCGAATGACACGTAAATTTGTCAAATAGAAATCCAACAATATCTGCACATACTTTTACCCGAGCAGAAGGAAATTGCTACTGAACACCAAACTAAGGTATTCCATATCAGATAATTTCCAATATTCACAACATGAATGAGGTATGAAACAGCTCTGCATAAGAGGTAAAATACCCAAAATATTCTACAAATTCGTGCATATTCTACAAATATCAAACTGATAATTAATTCATAATACATAAAGGATTTTCATATGAGAGTGATTTTTTTCAATAGTAGTTCAATACCTCAAGCCATTCTTAATAGCTGTCGAAAACCGCAATGAGATATTTTTAATTGTTTTCAACATATTTTTCAATATCATAATTATACCAAGTTGCATTGACTACTGAAAAATACCTGATTAAGGTATATATGGTATGCATCGTAACGTGAGAGTTATTCATTCCTTCTCGGGTACCTATCCATACTGCTACGGTGGCAGTGTCACCCATGTTCATCAGAATTTGTCGTCGGCACATTTCGGAGATACATCAGTTAGGGTGATCAAAGTATTTTGGACAGACCGTTACGTGTATATAATTTGGCCATTTACGACAAAACCAAATGGAAGTGGCCAAATTATATACGAGTAACGCTCTGTCCAAAATACATAAAACACCCTAGCTCTAATTCTTGATGCAGTTTTGAAATGTTTTGAAGTAATCTATTTGTTCCTCATTTGATAATGATACATTAGCAATTATAATTATTACCCAGCAAAATTATGTTTACATAACTGAGACTTCAATACAGTGATCGCTTATGGTTTATAATGCATGAGCTCCCGCTTTTCGTACAGCTATGAAGGCTTTATACATTTTAGACAATTCATCATACAATTTTAAAATAGTGATAACACTTCAAAAAGTTTGCTTTTCTATGAACAATGTTAAATGGCGTTATGTTCAAGATTTCTTCGAAGATTTGTTTAAAAATAACTGCTTGTCCCGAAGATCTCAATTTGTTATGGTAACTTTTGGCTTCTGTAAAGAATACAACATTAAAATTGTACATCGCTTTTTCAAATATATGCTGAGATATATTATATTATGCTTTAAGCCATTCTCGCCCCTCAGATCATTGTCACCCCCGTCGACGGTATATGTTGAGAAGTTCCCAAAATCGCACATTTGCCCTAATTTTCAATCTGCAAATGTTTCAGGAAAGAACAATTTGAGTTTGATTAAGCATCTCAATATTAACACCTATAAGAATGAAGGGGAAGGTTGCGGTGCTTACTAGTAAGCATATTTTACTTCATTAAGGCCTTTTGGTGCGTCATCACTAAATGGCTTCTTCCAAAATCATTAACATATTGTTATGATAGTATTGGTATTTGCAGCATCGATGAAATATAACTGCTTATCATTTGATTTATAGGATAATTTATGCGAAGAAAAATGCTTCAGGTGGTATTTCAATATTTAATCAACACTTTCAGATACAGCATTATCAATTTAGCGACAATATACATGAGATTTATATTCTCGAAAAAAAAATATCCGATTTTATGCCGCATTTCATTGCCTCACACAACTACACTTGTAAATAGAAGGTGCTTACCTTTTCCATTGTAATTCTGCAGCGAACATTTGTGTTTTGGATTTCATATTGCGTTCACTAAACAATTTCCTTAAAGGAACACATTTCAAACGGGAATCAAATATTCATAAAGTTTTATCAACCGCAACACTCAAAACTATTATGGCGATGGTTTTCACTTGCTGCGAATCGACGCCGCCACCGCACAGAGACATGACTGTGTTTATAGTCTAAAATATTCAACTTTTTTCTGTTGTATTAATTTTCAGTGCGGAAAGGTTGGGCAAAGCATAGAAAGTTACAAACACCATCTCTACGAAGCATAAAATCATATCAATTTGGACCACCCAAAATAATTGAAAAGCTCCACAGTGCGATGCGTCGGGACGCGTCTATCGTGTGTGCACAATCATCGCGATCGTTGAGCCCAGTGATGTCAGAGTTGCTATCTGTAAAATCATAGCATTTAATGTGAATTGATCACAAAAATCATTAAAATTTTATTAAATCAGTGATCTTGTGATGGAAAACTATTTGCAAAATGATAAGTTTTTATAATATACAGCAAATGTTCCGAAAACAAGCATATAACAATTGCTAGAAAAATCTGTCACCAAACACCTGGCAACACCGTCATCCCTTGCAAACATAAACCGTACCGATGCATAACAAAAATATGCGATAAATCTAATTAAAAACAGATAAATTCCGTTGCCCTTCATTAAATTGTAATGTTTTATTTGATATGTACGATTGAAGAGTTGATTTTGATTTCCAATACTCGTCAATCTACTAAATTTCCCATGTATTTACACAAAAATATGCTTAACACAAATGTTATTTTTTGTTTGTTTGTTTTGAAAATATACATGGAAAGGCGACACTACTACTATTACATCAATGATGATTCTAATGATTCTTTGAGTTACACGCCGCTTCACCTTAACGCGAAATATTGTTCGCGCCCAGCAGGGAATTTACATATCACCGAGCATAGAATAGTGCGCTCACCAGCCATGCCATGCACTGCAGTGCCGCACTGGCGTGTATAACACTGGTGAGTTCGCCGGAGTGAGAGATCTGTAGCGCGCGCAAAATTCATTTCACCAGTGTGGTGAGTTTCCGATTTCTCTTTGCTCTCACCACTTTCGCACTCGCGCGCTCTTGAATGCGTGGTTCACCACAGTGAGTGTATGTTTTTTCTCGCATGTGGAGTGACTGGATGCTCCTCAGTGAGACTGATTCACTTACACACTAGTGCTACACACTGGTGAAATGCCATCACTGCCCTTAAGTAATGTACACGGCGAAAAAATGTTTAAAAGGTGATTCATTTTAAAACAGTTTTAGAAGACAGGTTGTTATTCTTCTGAATTAATTTTCTCAAAACCATATGGAAGTTCATTTCGTCGATTTGAAAAAGTAATCGAGAAATTTTACTTGAGGGCTTTACGCAGGCTGATTTGCTACTGACAAAGAATCGCCTATCTCATTTTTTCTGAACGTAGTAGATTGTGCGATATTTGCCAGAAAACCATTCGTCAGAAAACTATTCGCCAGAATGACATCTGCCAGAAAATCATTCGCCAGAATGTACCATTTACCAGAAAACCATTTGCCAGAATGTACCATTCGCCAGAAAGTAACATTCCCCAGAATTATTTTTCTTGGCAATTTTGATCAATCAATGATGCTGAAACATCTCGGAATACAAAGATGGAGCCGTCAGAATATTCAACTTGTGCCACTTTCCACATCTTCAATTGCACTAAATTGAAGTAATAGTACGGTAACAATCTCGTTCTTCTCATTTCAAGCTTTTTGCTAGTGCACTGAGCGGAGACAATATAACACTGTTATTCTACATCTCTTGCGAGATGTTTGCCTATGAGGTTTTGATACAATATTCTAAGCTGTTTTACCTAGTTTTAACTTCGAGAAAATTGCATTTTCTTTCACCGCGAACTGTTTTTCATCAGAATATGATATCTTACAGAATTTCTCGTACAATTACCAGACAATGTTTGCTTTTCAATGGACAGTTTATTGGGGTTGTGCTACTTTCTCCCGAATTTCGTTTCCCTGAACACCAGTTACGCTAATGCCAGTTCCTTGACTACCCTGTTTTCTCAAGTAGCCTATTTCCTCGAAAATGTTTTGGCTTTTATAACTTATTGTATATTTCAGGGTGATGAAAGGTTGTTATGATATGCACCCTTCTTTTTTGATCAGCGGTTCTTTAAAGTTCCTCCGAACTCAGCATTTTTTTCTTGTTTTCTTTATTGTTCTTTTTTGTTCACCACTTTGTCTCTGAAGATTATTTCTTATCTACTTTGTACTGCATCTATTTTGGGACCGTCCATAAACCACGTGATCGATCAACAGGGGGTAGAAGGTGGTGGTTCTATCCTAACACAGCTTTCCAGTTATTCAGGAGAATGGATTGCGGGGAAAAGTGTCATTCGGATAACTGATGTTCGGGGAATTGATATTCGAGGGAACAACATTCGGGTAAAAATAGACCAAAAGGTTTTTAGTTATAATGGTCACCTAAACTTCAGTACATGAAAAAGAATTCAAAACAGAGTCATAGCCTATCGCTACTTGATACGGTTTGGAACAAATACGAAATTCTTCAAATATAGGATGTTCTTATTAATTTTACAACTATCTTATTTGTCTGAAAGTTCCTGAAAGTTGTTATAGTGAATGTAACTTTGGTTTGCGAGAGGATTAATTGCATTAACTACTTCATCGAATAGACGGCACAATTAGTTGCAACGTATATCGAAATCTTGTAAATATCCAATGAACTAGCCTTTCAGAAGCAACAAATATTAAAAGAACAGCTTATTATGAAAAGAAGGAAGAACCACTTGTGAAATATTATAAACCTTATTTTTCTGTCAGACTTAATAATATTAAGAAAACAATAATTGTAACTGAAAATTTCAGCAAGAAAATCGTATGGAATTTACTAATTATAATATAACATAATCTCATGCCTTAACATCTGTATAACAAAAGTTGCAACATATATTGAAATCTCGTAACTATTCAATGAATTAGTCCATAAGAAGCAACACAACTTTGAAGAACAACTTATGCTGAAAAGAAGAGCGAATCTCTTGTGAAGTCTTCCAAACTATAATACCATTTTACAGAGCCAAAATATATTAAAACAAACCTTACTTTATTATTAGTCATGCTCAATATTAAATCTTTACATTAGTAAGCAGTATATTTCATATATAGTGGAGCAGTTTTTATTGAATACAATTTTACATCTTTTGTATGTTTTGTTTTCTTCCTAGTTCCACGGTCCCTCAGGATTAAATGCTGTCTTTTCCATTCATATTTATAAGCCATTTTACGAGACGTTTCGGAACAGCTGATCGCCGCAACGGCGTCAATTGACAGGAGACCTGGGATGAAATCCAGCGCGATTTTCAATAACGCCTCATCTTACCAAACGAGGACATGGAGAAAATGACAAAAATGAGATCCAAAAATGTTCGTTACTGCAACATAACACCTAGTTGTTGTATCAGCTACCTCTTTGTTACCCATATTGCACATAAAAAAGCACTTTTGTGATTAGAAATATTTTAATAATTTTTCTTCATTTAAGTTTTCGCCTGGATGAAAAGCTACGCTAGAAATGCGCACAGTCATCAACCATCATCATCGCGAAAACTGACGCCGATGATTGAAAAATCCCAGGTCTCCTGTCATTTGACCAGGCTTCGTAAAATGGCTTATAGAGCTTTAAGTGATGATGTGATCGTTGAATGCTCGAGTAATCTTTGATATTTGATATTTGATGTGGACCCGTAAGGAAGTCATGTGTACCTAGTCCAATAATTAGAATACTAGATCTACAATACCCAAAACGGACATTCGAAGCTGGCTCACTAAGTCAACTGGAGATGGTGTCGAAGAGAACCTGTAGTTTTTTGAGTATACTAACAAAAAAAAAAATCTCACAAAATTTTCGATCGCTCTGGCTTGGTTATTTCTCCTACAATTGCATACTTGATTTATCTGAAAAAAAAAAATAAAATATAGAGGATGGTCCATTCTGGGGAATGGTACATTCTGGCAAATGTTTTTCTGGCGAATGGTACTTTCTGGCAAATGGTTTTCTGGCATATGGTACACGCTTAAAAAAATAAATACTGATATGCTTAAAAGTCATACTAAAACGATATTCGATCTATTCACCCCATGGAGTGCATATCTGTGGATTAATCAGGCCATAGTATAAACGGCGTTTATCAATCGTAATGCATATTGCTCTTTCTTTTCTATAATGCAGTATGCTTTTGTTTACCTTCAAAAGTTCCAGGGGAATATTAAAAACATAGAAAGGGAATTGCATGAAACAAAATGATAAATATTGATTTATTTACTTAAGTGATTTGAACAAAGCTACATTATATTAATATTCAGAGAGAACTGTGATAATTTTGCGTAGCCTTTGGCAACCGTTTGTGTGGTGGCAGCACAAGGCAGAGTCATCATCCTTCTGCGATCCTCTCGGTAATTTTCAGGTGATAGGTATAGCTGTTAAACCTCCAAGGATCAGGCGGTGGTTGGATTTTCCTTCCACGAATGAGTTTTCGGGAACCCGGGAAACACGAAAATGGGCCTGAAAAGTTTTTGTAATAAGTTTGGTACGAATAAAAATTATGTCTGAACTTACCATGTGTCCACAGGTGGAAAATGTTTTCGCTGCAATATGTCATGCAATTACACAATAGCAGCAGCCTTTCCAAGATAATCTTACATATAAACGACAAATAATCGAATGTTTCAATCGAAAATTATATATTTGAAGACACGAGAAAATTGATGATTGACGAGAGAGAAGGTAATCAAAATTTAATATGCTGCAGACAAAAACAACCAAGACCGAAGTGTGGCGTCTGTCATCGTAAATGCACCACCAATAATAAATTATGAAAATGCATGAGAAGGTATAAATAAATATGACAAGGGAGGATTAAAAGCCTCAAATGTGATAGATGTAATAATCAATACTCTAATTAGTATTTTCGAACTTCTCCGTGTACTTTCTGGCGGATGTCATTCTGGCGAATTGTTTTCTGGCAAATATCGCACAATCAATTTGTCTACTTTACATGAGAGAAGCAGCATACTTAGCTTAAGAAAAATGGAACAAAACCGCGGTCGTTCCTTTCTTCTGGGAAACGCCGCGTGTCCATTTGAGCAAATGCGTGAATGCCACCTCCCTTTCATGATTCCTTGCCCCGCACACGTAGGTGAATGGAATTAAATTAGCGTGCCTGACGTCAAATGACAGTTCTTCTGACATTTCTCACATCTTCATCATCGCATGTTTCTTTTCGTTCGTGGTGTTCCGCAAATCTCGATCGCAAGCTGATCCACACATTTTCCGCTGGCCATTTCGCAGAAAATCACACCGAACGCAGCGAAAACCCATCCGATTTTCCACCTCCTCTGTTGCGGTCGGGGAGAAGCGCGCGCGTGTGTACATTCTAGTTTCCTGAAGGTTTTGGTTTGGGCCGCGAGGAAAGTGAAGTGCAAAAAATGAACACCCGCGGATTGCTCCAGAGAGGCCTGCGGATTATCAATGGCAAGAAGATTCTGACCGCTGCGACCACCGGCCGGCAGTTTAGTTCCGTCGCGGCTGCCACCGGTATCGGTTGCTGTACGCATTGTCGACCGCTGGAATCCGGATCGGCGTCCGGGCTGTTTGCAAATGGGAAGCAACGAAGCAAAGGTGAGCGATTTGGGATTGCCTCCAGATTACATCATCAACTAGGAAGGGATAATTGGATTGTATTCGATTCTAGGAACCACTATTGTCCAGGCCAGGACCATTAGTACCAGTAATGTGTTGCTGAAGAAGGATTACTATAATGTGCTGGGTGTGGCGAAGAATGCGTCGGCTAAGGAAATCAAGAAGGCCTATTACCAGTTGGCCAAAAAGTACCATCCGGACACGAACAAGGGCGATCCGGACTCGAGCCGAAAGTTTCAGGAAGTTTCCGAAGCGTACGAGGTGAGAGATATTGATATTACATAACGGGAGACTTTGCAGTTTGAAACAAATACAAAGTTTTGCAATCGATTGAGGCTATCGCTGGTTGTTTACAACAGTGCACAGTGGTCCAAAATGTAGAATTATGCGGAAAGTTGCATTTAGAGCTCAATAATTTCAACCTCATGACGTTCGTCCAGAAAATTCTTCTCTTTTTTAAGTAGAACCTACAATTCTAATCTTCATCAATCTATTCTGGGATTATTTTTCGTCTTGGCATTACGTCCTCACTGGGACACAGCCTGCTTCTCAGCTAGTGTTCTTATGAGCACTTCCACAGTTATTAAGTTATTTCTTTGCCAAAGTTGCCATTTTCGCATTCGTGTATCGTGTGGCATCTTCAGCATGGCTTTGCTTTATAGCCGCGGACTCTAACCACACGGCTAAGGAAGGCACCATACTTTTCCGGGATTATGTCCTCTTATTTCCTGGTTCCTGGTTCCTGCAAGTTCTTTTGATTCCTATCTAGTCTGTTTTTGGTCTTTTTTTAGTAAGACAATCAGTCATTCAGTCCTGCAGATGTAATCATCTTCGGTTATTCAAATAACTCACGTTGTGTGTTCTACTTTTCAGGTGCTGAGCGATGATACCAAGCGACGGGAATACGACACGTACGGACAGACATCGGAGCAGATGGGCAGAGCCGGCAACGGTCCAGCGAGTCATGGACCGCAAGGATTCTCCCAGAACTGGCAGTTCCGTAGCACGATCGATCCGGAGGAGCTGTTCCGTAAGATTTTCGGCGACGGAGGATTCAAGGCCGGGTTCGAAGATTTTTCCGATTCGCGGTACGGATTCGGTGGTGCCCAGGAGGTCATGATGAATCTGACCTTTGCGCAGGCGGCCCGCGGTGTGAACAAGGACATCGACGTCAATGTAGTGGACACATGCCCCAAGTGTACGGGATCGCGGTGCGAACCTGGAACCAAGCCGGGCAAATGCCAGTACTGTAACGGAACCGGAATGGAGACCATTTCGACGGGACCGTTTGTGATGCGATCTACTTGTCGGTATTGCCAGGGCACGCGAATGTACATCAAATATCCGTGCCTGGAGTGTGGTGGCAAAGGGCAGACGGTCCAGCGGAAACGGGTTACCGTTCCGGTGCCGGCCGGCGTCGAGGATGGACAGACTGTGCGGATGAGCGTAGGCAACAAAGAACTGTTCATCACGTTCAAGTAAGTCAATTGATATATTTAAATCTTTTCATTCTTAAAATTTTCGTAATTCATTGATATCATTAAATCATTTACATTATCCGCGCAATAATTAGCCAAATTTGCTATCCAACATAATTGATCTTCGTGATTCAAGCGATATTACCGTAGATCTACGAAATAGAAGACTTTTCAGGAATATCTTTTCAGATTCCTAGAGAGAAGGCTATAACAATACTTTTAATGATTTCTTCGAGAATACTTTCAGGAAGCCCTATAGAACTTGCTCCTGGTTTTCTAGAGCATCTAATGCTATGATTTCCATTTATTTCCAAACGGATTACAATAGATATTGTCCAAAAGGCTGTCCCTGGATTTCCTCCAGAGATTTGTCTACGATTTCTGCAGTTGTTACTGTTAGAGATATTCTAAAAATTTTTACAACCGTTTATCTCATAGTATTTGAAGATTTGTTTGCTGAATATGTTCCATATATATATGGTGGAATATATGATAGCAAAACCATTCACAGCTGAAAAATATTGATGATATACGATGCAAACAAGTCGAAAAGACATCTAAGATGTTTCACAAGTATTATAAACCGACTTAAAAGAACGATTATGGCATAAAATTGAAGAGCTATGAGAAAAAATATGTAAGCCCAGCATTTATCGTCAAGTTTACACAAATTTTCGTGTCTTTTCCCTAAAATTGTCTTCAAACTCTCATTCCCAATGCCATAAAGCCTATTCAGTTTCCCCAAAGGTGTACAGAAACAGTGATTATTTTTAACCTTCGCAAATAGTTAAATATCGTTAAATAAATAAAATTAAATATATGAAAACACTAATAAATAATTAAATTTGAAAAAAAAATCCATTTGATAAAATATTACGATGTTGTTGCGCACGAAAAACAGTTGCTGGTTTGAGAAGTTGTCAAAATGCGTTTCATTGTTATTCAATGCACGGAGTCCTCAACTAGACTTGTTTGATGTTTCAGCGGTGCTGTATTTAGAAAGAATAAAAACAACTTAATTAGGATAGAGTACCTACACATTGCACCGTAAAAGGACAAAAAAGTAGACTTGTGATATCATTCCATTTCAGGAATTCATTGAAAGATTTCTTTAAGGTGGAACATGTCAGAATCCAATAGCCAGATTGTGCCCCTACTCACAATTTCAAAGTCACTAATCGGCAGAAATAATGGTTGTACAAAATCGATCTTCTTATTTTAAACTTTCTGCTAGTGTGCAAAACTGAAATAGAAATCGAACTATCGTATGATGTAACTTTCGCGAGATTTGTGCGTTTAAAGTTTTGGTACTTTATTGAATTAGATTATAAGCGGTTTCACTTTTAAAGTTCATCAGCAGATTCTTTCAAATTATCTTTACATAAATGCTCATGAAAATCCATAAGTTAACTTAATCAACGATCCTCTAATTTTTTTTTTTTTTTCAAGCATTCCTCCACACATTCTTTTGGTAAATTCCGTAAAGTATTTAGAGAGTCTTTTAATTTTTTTCCAGCAATTCCGTTAGTTATTCCAAGGGCTCACCTTGTAATCGATTCGAAACTTTCCTATATATTTGCTTAAAATTATCGCACAAATTACATCAAAAATTTACGACTTGGCTCCTTCAGAAATTTCCTAGTTTTTATTGATGTACAAGAGGGTCAGGGGCCAAGTCTCCAGCAAAAGTTTGAAAACTCACACCGTCCATAATACACCGGGGGTTTTGGAGTTTGAGAAGTAGGCAACGCAACATCTTTGATCAGAAGGTTCTTTAAGTTTTGCTTCTACTCTAGACTTCTAGACTTCCCCTACACGCATGAATGACGCAAGGTCAAAAGAACATGAATCAGTCATACATATAGCGGTAGTGAAGTGTTTTGCCTAAGGATATGGGAAAGGAGGGATTTTGTGTGGTGTTTTGTGAATAGCTCTGTGGAACAAGTTTGTTATTAGTTAACCCACCGTCAGTCGCCCTAGTGTACTGAGTACACGCACTTTGCGAAAAGTCGAAAAACACGTTGAAAATCCCTTCAAATTGATCCGGGTGTTGTTCCTAATCCAAGATCTACTCTTCTTCTAGCTAGTAGAGAAGAATTTTTTCGAAAAAATCAACAAAAAGTATTCGAAAACATTGTGTTTTTAACCTAAGTTTTTACGCGTGTACTCAGTACACCAGTGCGACCGCTCGTGTAACTTTTTTTACCAGGCCCGTCACACGAGTGGTCGCATCGTGTACTGAGTACTCGCGGAGTAATTTGGATTGTGAATCCAAAGCTGCACCAACTGGTCAGTGAACAAATAAAACTTTGGAAGCATCCTCACCTACCTGTGGCCATCGGATTGTGTGCCGGGGGAACCGATGTAGTGGACATTTCGCAATGCAACATCTCGCACACAAATATCTCAGGATCTAGATTTTTTAGCGAGATGGTTCAGCAAAGTTGTTCAGGCTGTGAACCGTTTCACCAGTTCGTTTAACTATTAGTTAAAATTTGACATTTCGATAGTTATTTTCCCTCCAAATGGTTAAATTGAACATCGCAGTCGACCCATTTGAGCTTTGACAGTCGAGTAGTTATTTCAGAACAAAGTTGACAGATGGTTAGTTATTCTCAAATTCACGGGAGCAAAAAATAACTTTCGAACTGTCAAATTTAACCATGCTCCAGAGCAGGGTTATTTCTAACCGGAGGGGAAATAACTATCGAGCTGTCAAATTTTAACTAAAAGTTAAACGAACTGGTGAAACGGTTCACAGCCTCAGTAAGTCAAAGGCTAACATGTGATAGGCCGCTTGATTCGAAATTCTGCCACCAGATGGTGCTAGTGAACATTTAATTTTTCAAACACCGATATCTCAGGATCCTGATTACCAAGAAAGATGATGTCTTCGACAAAGTTGTTGAGTAGGTCAAGGTCTAACATATGATAAGTCACCTAACAAGAAAATCTGCCACCATATGGCGCTAGTGAGCATGCAATATTTTAATCACGCATATCTCAGGATCCCGATTTTTTAGAAAGATGGTGTTTTCGGCAAAGTTGTTCAGTAGTTCAAGGGCTACCATGTGATGATCTTCTTGATTCGGAATTCTTTCACCAGATGGCGCTAGTGAGCATGATATTTTTTGAACACAGGTATCTCAGGGTCCTGGTTACCTATAAAGTTGACGTCTTCGACAAAAGTGTTGAATAGGTCAAGGTTTAGCATGTAATAGGCCACCCAACTTGAAATTCTACCACCAGATGTGAGCATGCTGTATTTTGATCGCGGCTATCTCAGGATAACGATATTTTAGCAAAATGATGTTTTCGGCAATGGGGTTTAGTAGATCAAGGACCAAACATGTGATGTTTCACCTTTGAATCAGCAATAAGAATATTCACAGAAATATAATACTTATCTTTTCTCGGCCAATACGCTGCCATGTATTTTCTCTCCGATTATTTTTTCCTCGTTGTAATGGCGGGTTAGGTATGAAAACAAGGATAAGGAGAGAAGAAATGTTAGTGATTGTTACATGCTTTATTGCTGTATTGGCCTACAATGAAATCATACAAAATTTGCTCTTTGGATTCCCACGATAACAATCCCCATGCAACTGCCGAGAAACTCCATGGCAATGATCATTGTACGCCATGTGCGGCATTTAGGACAATTCAACAAAACTGATGATAAACAACAAAAAATGAATCCAAAAGAGCGAAAATCTTGATGTTTCAATGTAGGACAATTCAGCTTTATTGCATGTGAGAGGTTTTTGGTGATATTCTCACAACTGCCCTTCAGAATGGTTTGACGGATGTAGATAAAAGATCGTTATGATAAAATAAACGCGACGAGCCGAAGGCCAGGGGACGTGGCTCCTTCAGAAATTTCTACAATAATATGTACATTGCATGGCTTAAATACTCAAAACAGTCTAAAAGTCATTTGGTGAGGTTTAGCAGAAGTTTCTTTGAGAACTTCAGAAATTCTTGAAATATTTCATCGAATATTTCTCCTAGAAAAACAACGAACTACAATATGTCTCCAAAAATCATAAATGCAATTTTGTATAATATTTTCTAGGATTTATCTACTTCCTAGAAATTGGAAATTTCCGCCAGGAATTCCTTCGAAAGCTATTATAAAGAGTGATAAATTCTCTAAAGATTCTTTCAAGAATTGGTCCAGGTGTTCTTCAAGTTTTTTGTTAGGCATTCTCCCAAATATTACCTAAGAAAATTCTCTTGTAACTATTATCTTGAGTTTTTGTAGGATTCTTCCTAGAAATTCCTTTAAAGATAACTAGGAGTAAACATAAACAAAGCGTGTACTAGAATAAGGACATATGTCTGTAAATTTATTATATGAATCTTTAAAGGAACTGCTGAAGGAATATTTTGCAAAGTTTTAGAAGAATTCTGACAAATAAGGCTTATTGTTGAAATTGTTAAATAAATCTTTATTAGAATTTATAGATATTTCATATCGAATACTGGAGAACTCTTTTCTGGAAGATATTCTAAAGATTAATAGTATATCCTCGCAGATGCCATTATATACAGTATTGGACAAAACATTTGCAACTTTTTCGATTTTTCATACAAAATGACCAACTTTGGTGGGCTAGATCTCAGTTATTTATGGACCGATACGAATGAAACTTTCACAGAACATCAGATATAACTTGAATTTTAGCATATATTTTCAAATATTTTTTTCCGATCACAAGTTTATATGACTATAGTGTAATTTTCGACGAAGAATTCAAAACTTTTTATCTCAAAATCTGATAGCCCTACACAAAAACTGTCTTCAGCAAACTTATTCATCTTGCCAAAATCTACAACTTTGCTGAAGATACCATTAAGCTATTCCTTCAATATGTTTAGTTATGTCAATATTAAAAAATCGTCAAAAAATTCACTTTAGTCAAACCGTTACTGCTTTTCAACTTGTGATTGGAAAAATCACTCAAAAATATATATTAAAATTCAAGTTATGTCTGATATTCTGTGAAAATTTCATTCAAATCGGTCCATAAATAACTGAGATATAGTTTATCAAAGTTGGTCATTTTGTATGGAATATCGAAAAACTTGCAAATGTTTTGTCCAATACTGTAAGTTTCCTCCTAGGATAATTAGAGGATGTCTTGGAGTTCTTAAGTTCAACACAGTATATATTGCTGGACAAATATCTGAATATATTCCAATAGGAAAGGAATATTGGAGAAATTCTTGGATATATCACTGGAGTAAAACATGTAGGGATCTCTGGACAGTTAGGGGGATAATAGAACCATTTCTGGAGCAATTACTGAAATCTCTAGATAAACTTGCAGAGGAGTCAAGAGGAATGCTTTAATGACTTTCTAGGAAATCAGTGTGTAGCAATTTTTATGTGGATTAATTTATCGTTTCTAACGAGAACACCTAGCTTTCCACCGAAAGTCCGAACTACACTGATAAACACATAAATGCTCTCTTCATTGCAGAATCGTTCTATGGTCACCCAGATGTTTCGCTATGTATTTGTAGACCAGAAGCTAAAATTGGGTTCTCACGTGACCAACTGTTTCCAGAAATGCGACAGGCTCGTCAACATGTTGTATCCTTTCGCTCTCGTTTGTACCCCAGTATCTAGATCCTGCTATACAAAACGTTCTGAGGCCAACGGTTGCCTATAGGACAGAGATCACCGAACTGCAACCCTAGAGAAAGTTGTGTGCGACTCGTGAACTGATTTAAATATCAATGTGAAGTGGCCCGCATGTTGTCATTTCATGAAGACAAGATTCATAATTCCTCAGTTCTTTTAGTTATTTTAAATTTTCATACAATTATTCATTAGACGCTTTCTCCGTCGTTGAACAGTAAAATTATTATCAGAATTAAGGGGGAATTGACTATTTATCACTTCAGGTATAGTTTTGAAGTTTGCTTGTGAATCTAAGGTTTCGTAGCTTTGAAGGTTTAAACCTAGTAGTTCTTTCATAGGCAGTACAGTCGAATTTCGTTCGTTGCACTACGTTTAATTGCACTTCGTTTTAATTGGGCTCCCGTTAAGTGGGCTATAGCCCACCTAAAACGAAGGCAAGCGTCACTTTCTGACATAAACCGAAATTTTTCAATGTTGATAGCCCTGAATTTCTATTGTAATCGGTGTTTTGACAGCTCAAAACTTAGCCCGATTAGTGAAAGTCTTTCACTAATCGGGCCACGGGTTTAGTGCAACGAACGAAAGTTGACTGTAATGGAAAGTGGCGAACATTTCTGCTGAACTGGAACAAAAACAAAACCAAACGCTCGCGAGCATCAGAGCGCTGGTTGTCTCGCATCTGTCGTGCTCCCGAGTAAATAACCGAAGCTAAAAGTGATACGCGAACGAGTTCGGAGCTTTCAGAGTCATTTTGTGCTTTTGGAAAAAAAAAACTGCTTCCTCTCCGAGATTTATGGTTTCCTAGTGTTTTTGACTACAAACTAGTAGTTTACTGTCGATTTGATGGTTATACAATTAATTTGTCTGTCAAAACCATAATAAATCACACCTTGCTCGGTTACTCGCGAGTAAACGTTCCCGAGCTTGTTGCTATTTCTTTTGACATGTTCTCTCGAGCAGACGGGTGCGGACTTACTCACACATAGCCAGTTCGCGAGTCTGTGATGTTTGTTATGTGTTGGTATACACTCGTGAGCTGCTTCGTAATGCGAACTTTTCCACCATTATTCATAAGGCATCAATCAAGATTTTTTTTTTTGCACATTAAAGCTCGGTTGAAGAGGTATTATAAGTTGAACATACATCATAGTTAAAATAGCTAAAATTACAACAAATCATACAAATGTGTAGGTTTGACTCAGTTGCAATATTGGAAGTTTCTGGAAGCTTGAGGAATTCCCAATTTTTATGTTAATTGAAATGCTTTTTTAATGCTTTCTACATTGTACGAGGAGATAGTTTTGAAGCACAAGGAGATGGATATCATTAATCAGGGTGTAAACCGTTTCACCGATTCGTTTAACTTTTAGTTAAAATTTGACAGCTCGATAGTTATTTTCCCTTGGGTTAAAAATAACTCTGCTCTGGAGCATGGTTAAACTTGAGAGTTCGAAAGTTATTTTCTGCTCCCGTGAATTTGAGAATAAAGGCCCAAACGCAATGATAGCGGAACGGCAACGGAATGCGGAACCGGTTCGCCAGCATGAATCACACCATCTGAACTGCGCTGACAACGAATGAAATTGAACAAAAACTGGTTTGACAAGCTTGTTGTAGTTCATGCTGGCGAACCGGTTCCGCTTTCCGTTGCCGTTCCGCTATCATTGCGTTTGGGCCTTAACTAACCAACTGTCAAATTTGTTCTTAAATAACTACTCGACTGTCAAAGCTCTAATAGGTCGACCGCGATTTTCAATTTAATTATTTGAGAGGTAAATAACTATTGAAATGTCAAATTTAAACTAATAGTTAAACGACTTGGTGAAACGGTTCACAGGGTTTAAAGCTTTATTTATCCAAATAGTTACGAAAGTTAATTTTATTCTATGTCATTATTGGCACTCTGAACACAAATTGTATTTACTAAAAACCTAACTTTAAACATTATTGAACTAACTTGAAAACATACTCATTATCTTTTACAGTGTGGAAAAGAGCCGTTACTTCAAGCGTGACGGGGCCGATGTGCACACAGAAGCGAACATTTCCCTCTCCCAGGCGGTTCTCGGCGGTACGATACGAGTGCAGGGCGTGTACGAAGATCAAACCATCCAGGTGGTACCGGGCACATCGTCCCACACCCGGGTCTGCCTCCGCGGCAAGGGTCTCAAACGGGTCAACAGCTACGGAACCGGTGACCACTATGTGCACCTGAAGATCCAGATTCCGACCAAGCTGAACAACAAGCAGAAAGCGCTGATACAGGTTGGGAATCTAACGAATTCCGTTGATCATTCTACTAAACTTTTGCAACTACTTTCAGGCCTACGCGGAGCTGGAAGAAGACACCCCCGGACAGATCATGGGCGTTACAAACAAAACTGACGGTAAGTCCTCTACAGGGTCTGGTACGTCGAGCTCGTCGACGTCGTCCTCTTCGGCTTCGTCTGCGTCCTCTTCCTCGTGGTCCTCGAATTCGTCATCCCGTTCCAAGGCGGCATCTGAGGAGGAACCCCTCGCGGACAAGTTCACTCAGCGTCCAGCAGAAGATGACTTCAAAGATTTTCAATCGCACGACAAAACCGGTTCTCGTGATTACAAGAAAGACCAGCTGGGAGGATCGCGGTTCTATTTCGGCCTCGGAGTGGCCCTGGTCTTTGCGTGGTACGTGTACTACAGTTATCAGCAAATTCCGCACCAGCTGGAACTGGAACGGGATGCAGCGCTGGAAAGGCAACGACGGACAGCCCAAGCCCAGCAGACGCAAAAAAGTCCATTCGACGAAGCTTAGAAGAGTTGGATGTCTTTACTGCTTAGCCAGTTATGAATGAATTGTGCTTGTTGTGTTAGATTGATATCTGATCTAACGACGATTGTTAAGTGGTTTTTTGAATGCAATGTGACCCAGTCGAAAAATTCCAAATTCTTCTGGCTGATTGGATTGTACGTTTAGTAACTATCGATAGGACCTATTAAACAATTTGACAAATAAAACCAATTGCATCGATGCCGGTTGCATTATAGGAACACACTTAACAATCGTTGTTTCATTTCGACCCACAGTTTGAGAAGTCCCCACCCCGTCTAATTGTAGTATCTCCTCCCTCCCCTTGTTTCAGGTGGCAAGGTGTGCTACGCTGAACCGCAGGACCTGACGGACATCGTGCGAGAAGCCATCAAGGAGCGCAAAAATCTTCCCCCGAAAAGTGAAGACGAAGAGAAGAAAGAGCGGAGTAGCAACTAAGGCATTGCAAGGATGATACTTTTCTAGTTAACAAATTTAGATGCGTTAAATCTAAAAAAGCATTGGTTGCATTGATTGGAACCAAAAAATTTGGCTGCTATAATCCTTAAGAAACGTGGACGACTTTGTTGCACTCTTTTGTTCATATCTTTTGACCCAATACTAAGTATTCTGATAAACATTCTGGAAGGATTCCGGTGTTAGTCTTGTAAGGTTTCTGGTGAGAATGCTGAAAGAATTCCTATAAGAATCCTGAAAGAATTCCTGAAAAGATGTAGAGGATATTGGATGGGAATCCTGAGAAGATTTTGATGCGATTCCTAAGAAGATTCTGATTAGAATCCTGAGAGAATTTTGGTGAAAATCTTGCAAGTATCCTGAGAGGATTACAGTGAATAGCCCGTAAGTATTCTGATGAGAATTCTGATAAGAATCATGAATCGATTTCTTCTCAGGATTTTCGTCGAAGCGTAAGACATTTTCAGAATTCTTTTAAGACACATTCAAGGGTTCTCAACAGTATCCTTCCAGGATCTTCATCAGTATCCTTCTAGGATTCTTATGAGAACCCTTCCAAATTCTTATCTTAATTCTTGTATGGTTCTCATTCTTCCAAGGTTTTATCAGAATCCATCCTTCCACGATTCTCATCAGAACCCTTTCAGAATTCTCATAAGAATCCTTGCAGGGATGTTATTAGAAACCTTCCAGTATCCTCATCAGGCTTCTCACAAAAGCCTTTGAGAAATATCTGCAGAAGAGAACTCCAAATAATAGCTTTGTGATTTACTTCAAATATAGGTGTAAGATTTTCTAGATAAATACTTATACTATTCAATCAGAACATATAAGCAAAAGAGTGCAACAAATTCTTCCACGTGTTTTAGGACTCAACCGGCCCACGGACGTTTCGGAATAATAAGATGGGAACTGATTTTGCAATGCTTCAAAGAGGCAAATATGATTGTTTGTAATTAGAAACGCCTAAAATGAATTATCTGTTTTAATGATAATCTTAAAAACTACTGTTGTTTACTACTATTAACCAAACAAAGAGAATACACGGAATATCATAACAGAACCGAACACCAGCAACCGACTGTTCCGAAGGCCAACCAAATCACATCTTTTCGTACGTTTCCTTGTGGCCACATGTTTCGCAGGTCCTCGTGTAGGTATCCTCTTCCTCATTGTAAACTTCGCCCTCCCCCCAGCTATGCTGATGGGCCTGTGAAGTCTTATCGTACAAACTGCTCCGAACGTCCATCCTCAGCTCCTTCAGCCGTTTGTTGTACTTCTTGACCTTGGTCACCTCCCGCTTCTCCTCCCTCAGTTCCTTCTCCTTGATGAGATTCTCCTCCGATCCCCAAACCTCCAACGCTCGCTCCTCCACCTGAATGTGTAGATACAGCTTCATCTCTCCCCAGCGCACGTTGTGCGGATTCTTCCTGCTCACATACTTCAGTATCGGTTCCCGCTTATCCAGGTCGCAATCCTTCAGCAGATATTCCTGCTTGGCCTCGGTTCTCGTTATGAGCGAGTGCTTCCCGTCCGAATCTCGACATGCATCGCAAACCTTGTAATCGAATGTGGCCAACAGGTACGAATCGGCAAACCGGTCCCCGCAATCCAAACACTCGTCGTACTCGATCGGAACCGGAACGGAATCCTTCTCCACTTCCCTCTCGTCGACCGCAGCCGGTTCCTGATCTTTGGGGTCAACACAGGTCCGTTGCTCGATCAGAAAGCCTCCACCACTGTCGATGTACTTGGTCCCGGACACTTTGATTACATTGCCCACGGCGACGGCCGTTTCCTGGGGACGTTGTTTATCTCCCGCGCTTCCATAGGGGTGAGCCGTTAGGCGCGCTTGTCGGAGATTCAGGGCACGCTGCCGGTTAGCCTCGATTCGACGACGATCTGCCTCGGATAGGTCACTTCCACCGGCATCGCTCATAGTTTTTTAAGTGATTTCTAGCGTAACATTTGAAAAGGGCCTATCTGCAAAACGTAAACATTGAGAAATTCTCAATTGAAGATTCCGTACCATATTTATAATTCCTATTTTAAACCCATTCGCATTTTTACTAGTTTCATACCTGTGTTCGACACCCATTAAAGTCTGTTGCGTGGCCCATTATGTTTCTAATCTCAAATAACACAACAACTCGTCAAAATTGTTGAATTCAAACATCATCGGCAGATAGGCCCTATTATGAATCTTCAAACCAGTTAGGCCCTTTCAGTTAGGCCCTTTGATTGAACATGGTTTCAGTTAGGCCCTTTTATAATTTGCTAATTTTATTGATTTTTGAATTGGTTTGCATAAATCTTGAACAAAATTTAGCGATTATGTGAAAAAACACTATATAATAGCTAAATATTGGAAATTTTCGGTTGAAGATTCAGTACCATATTGATTATTCCTATTTCAAACCCATTCGATTTTTACTAGTTTCATACTTAGGGAAGATCCTAAAAATGACATCCATCGTTTTTCGGGATTTCTAGAACCCTTCTACCACCTCTGTCACGCTTTTTCTAATACCCAATCCATGCACTGTCACATTTTCGTGCATCCCCCCATTGGAGGAGGCCCCAATTGATGGACGTCATTTTCGGATAACCCCTTGTGTTCGACACTTATAATGGTCTATTACGTGGCTCACAACGATTTGAATTTGAAATAGCACAACAACTTGTAAAAATAGTTCAATTCAAACATCATCCGCAGATAGGCCCTTTAACGAATTTTCAAACCAGTTAGGCCCTTTTTGAATTTGCTAATTTCATTGATTATTGAAGTGATTTGCATAATTCTTCGACAACATTTAATGATTATGTGAGAAAACAACACAATATCATACAAGCTAAATATTGGAAACTATTCTATACAAAATCAGCAACATATTGATTATTGATATTTCAAACCCATTCACTTATTTTTACAAGTTTTATACTTGTGTTAGACACTCATTATGGTTTATTACGTGGCCCAGAACGTTAGTAATCTCAAATAGCATAACGACTCGTGAAAATGGTTGCATTCAAATATCATCAGCAGTTAGGCCCTTCAATGAATCTTCAAACCAGTTAGGCCCTTTCAGTTAGGCCCTTCGATTGGACATGGTTTCAGTTAGGCCCCTCCAGTTAGGCCCTTTTATTAAACATAGTTCGAGTTAGGCCCTTTTGGAATTTGTTGATTTTATTGCTTATTGAAGTGATTTTCATAGTTTTTAAATAAAATAAAGCGAGAGAAAAACAATGTAATAGCTAAATGTTGGATATTCTCGGTTGACGGTTCAGTACCTTATTGATTATAATCTCCGGAGAAATTCCTGGTGCAATCTCCAAAAAGCTTCTTGGAGAAATTCCTGTTTTAAATTCTCTGAAAAATCTAAAGAATTTCTGGAGAAAATCCACAAATGAATTTGTTAATTGAATCCTTGGAGGTATTTATTGATGAAATATTCGGAAATATTTAGAGTAAATCTCCGGAAGAATTTCTAGATGAAATCTCCGAAGAAATTGCTGATAGAAATTCTTTTTAAAATTTCTGGAGAAAAGCTTCACAGAGAATACCGTCGGAGCTCTGCCGGGAATACTTTCCGAGTTCTACCGGATTTTTTTTTCAAGCTCCGCCGCCAATTCTGTCGAGATTCATCCGGGATTTCCTTTGCAATTAATCCGTGTACTCCTTCAGAGTTCAGGAATCTTCAGGTTTGATAAATTCTGCTGTTCAATTCACTATTTGTTTGGTTTTGTTGATCACATTCGAAATGAATAAAAAAATACAACAACCGGTGCATGCGCGTGCGGTTTGTTCTATTTTTACTGGTCTATTTATTTCTAACAGGTCCCCAAGTAACCAGATAGCACTTTAATTCGCCCTCCGTGCTAATATAGGGCTATAACAGAGCTGACAAGCCCTATATTAGCCGAATAACAGCTCTATAAGCCCCAAAAGGCGAATTAGCGGGCTAGTGGTTACTTGGGTTCATTTTTGGTATATGTTTGGACCAAAAAATGGACCACCGATGAAGTTGCCCTAAGTCACTATTTAATTTGTGTTAAAATCTATCACAATTTTTGGCACCACTTTTTGCTACCAGTTCTGTTAACGATGAAAACTTGACCAATTCTGAATTGCTTAAAGCATTCCTAAATAATTTGAGGGATATAAAAGTTTTCAGTTTTTTTTTCATCAATGTGTTTTACAAAGTAAACGAAATAACCGACACCATTGATAGCAACAAAGACAGATACACCCGATTCTGTTTTTTTGCACGGGGGAATACGCACCGTACAAGATCAAATTTAGTTCATGATTTCAAAAATCATGCCAAAAAAGTAATACCATTTCTCGACGTTTCATGCAAAACAAATTTTTGGCGGAAAAATGTATGTAAACTTTTTTTGCACGGTCTTGTAAAAAAAAAAATCCATACACAAACAGAATCAGGTGTATGTTCAATATTAATGACAGAGCGAACTTGCATGTAATGCTCTCTTGCGGATGAAGCAAGCATTATAAATACTTTAAAAATCAACGGAAATATATTTTCATTAGCAATCGTATATCACACAATTTGAACTATTAAGGGGACTTCTCAGATAGAAAAAAACATGCATATCGTTGAGTCCAACTTTCAGATTATTACAAAATTATGTTTTTTAGAGTTTTCAAGAGTATCATACGGGTAGAGCGGTATGTATACCAGAAAAATAAATGCTCAAAACCAATTTGATTCATTTTCTCATAATAGTTTCTTATCCCATTCAAGTTTTGAAAAACAAAGGGCCCATTCACATATTTCATAACACTGAAAGGGGTGGGGTGGTGTCTTCAAGATGTCATACAAAATTCGGAAAATATCATTACAAAATGCGTTTTGAGGGGTGGGTTGGTTGTTGAAAATGGCCACTTTTGACGTTATGAAATTTGAGAATAAACCCTAACCGAATATGACAACAGATATTTTTTTCGATCAATGTTCATCAGATTTGTGTCTTTGAAGTTTTGATATGAGATTGAACTAGAATTACAAACTGTTTCATCTTAATTAAGTTATGGATACGCGCCAGGCTCTCCAGAAATGAAAAACATTATGTTTCTAGCGTGATGAATAATTATATTAAATACAATTTATTAAATATCACATTTTAAACTTAAAAAATTACCAGACAGTACATTTTACTAACATTTCATTTTACTTTTTTGTACAGGCTCAACAGACTTGTACGAACTGTTCACAATGGTTCACAGTCTACTCAGGAAGTCATCACACAAGATCGAGCGTCTTCTCGCATTCATCACTCTGGGTGTCGATACGAAGGTCTATTACTGTTAAAAACAATAAAATATAATAAATAAATAAAATTTAATACTATTTGTTCAAACATGCTTTATTCTTATTATCAAATTCTTTTCAATGGCTGATCAAATTACTTGTTATCCATTTTTTGAATATGTAAAAAATACTAATAGGTAACTGTTGTTTCGGAGTCAAAAGCGTTTTACACCATAAATCACAGATTTAAATGGATAAAAAGGTAATTTGATCAACCATTGAGCAGAATTTGCAATCGTTTTGTTGCTTAAATCGTTTTGATTACATAGCTTTCATATTACATCGCATCGATTACATCGTATCGTGTACGTTGAATATATTACATCGGAGCAATTACATCGATCGGATTTATTACACCAATTGCCCGCGCGTACGTCGGGCTGTGTAATATTCTACAACCGAGGGAATGACTTGGTTGCAGCAGTTTCGATGTAATATTCAACAACTTTTTTTGCTGTGTATATATATCTATTTCAAACCCATTCACTTTTTTACTTGTTTTATACTTGAGGGCCTTCCTTAGCCGAGCAGTTTAAGTCCGCGGCTACAAAGCAAAGCCATTCTGAAGGTATCTGAGTTCCATTCCCGGTCGGTCCAGGTTTTTTTTCGTAATGGAAATTTCCTTTACTTTTCTGAATATAGAGTACCTTCGTTCTTGTCACACGATATATGAATGCGAAAATGGCAACTTGTCAAAGAAAGCTCTCAGTTTATAACTGTGGAAGTACTCATTGAACACAAAGCTTAGAAGCAGGCTCTGTCCTAGTGAGGACGTAATGCCAAGAAGAAGTATAAGAAGAATTCTTGCAGGGCTGTTACAAAAACAAACGAATTTGTTTTTGTGAAAATCACGACTTTTGGAACTCGATCCACAACTAGAGGCAACAAATAAAAATTATTCAAAATTTTTAATGTAATTGATTTTTTTTTTTCAGGATAAAAAATCAGTTTTTCAACTAACTTCGCATTAAGATCATGATAAAACTAGTAAAAAAGAGAATGGGCTTGAAATAGGAATCAATATAGTACTGAATCTTCAATAAAGAATTTTTATTAATCAATGTTGATTTTCTCACATACCTAATCGATTGATTTTGATCTAAAACTTTGAAAATCACTTCAATAATCAATAAAATTAACAAATTACAAAAGGGCCTAACTGGAACTAAGTTTAATAAAAAGGCCTAACTGAAGGGGCCTAACTGAAACCATGTTCAATCAAAGGGCCTAACTGAAAGGGCCTAACTGGTTTGCAGACTCGTAAAAGGGCCTATCTGCCGATGATGTTTGAATTCAACCATTTTCACGAGTTGTTTTGTTATTTAAGATTTAAAACGTAATGGGATACCTAGTAGACTATTTTGAGTGTCGAACACAAGTATAAAACTAGTAAATAGGAGAAAGGGTTTGAAATATGAATAATCAATATAGTACTGAATCTTCAATAAAGAATTTTCAATATTCAATGTTGATTTTCTCGCATAATCGATTGATTTTGTTCTAAAACTTTGAAAATCTATTCAATAATCAATAAAATTAACAAATTCCAAAAGGGCCTAACTGGAACTATGTTAAATAAAAGGGCCTAACTGGAGGGGCCTAACTGAAATCATGGTCAATTAAAGGGCCTAATTGAAAGGGCCTAACTGGTTTGAAGACTCGTAAAAGGGCCTATCTGCCGATGATGTTTGAATTCAACATATTTTACTAGTTTTTATATTATGTTAGATTTAAAACGTTATGTGGCCCAGTAATAGACTATGAGTGTCGAACAAAAGTTTAAAACTATTAGATAGCAATGAGTTTAAAATAGTAACAATCAATATGTTACAGAATCTTCAATCGAGCATTTCTCAATTTTGACGTTATGCTGATCACTATACAAGGGCTAAATATTGAAAAATATGGAGGAAAATTAAAAATGCACGGAAGGGCCAATCTGATTTTGATGGAAATTTTCAGTTAGGCCCTTTCATGACCAGTTAGGCCCTCTTAGTTTTATCATTTTCAGATAGGCCCTTTTAAATTTGAATAAAATTACCATTAATAATGCATTTTGAATGCCCGTAAGAGTATGTAGGAATAATTTACGTAAAAAATGATACGAATAATGAATAAGCAAGTTTGTTTACATTTTGCAGTTAGGCCCTTTTCAAATGTTACGCTAGATTTATAACAAAATATACGAACACCACACGCTTTCACAAAAATATACAACAATTTGAGACAATAACAATCTGCATTAGAGCAAGTTATTTTGACCAAACTTTAAACACACGCTAAATTTTTTTTCACGAATCGTGTTCGTTCATGATTGCTGGTGTCTCATAGCGATGACTTCGCAACTGCTCATAGCTAAGACTTTTTCCAAGGTTGAAGATTTGTTAGATTTTCGTATCGTACGTTTCGGAATATTTTGATAAAGTACATTAATCGATTTATCATTCAAGGAAACAATTCTTCTTCTTCTTCTTCTTTGCTCTGGTTGAGCCGTTGGAACAGCTCGTTTGAGGGTCAGTCATAGTTGACTATATGCCCTGTGTCATCTGCATCCGTCCGTGACTGTTGCTGGCGTTCGTTACAGGTCCAATTTACAGTGTTTTACAAAGTTGCAAATTTCTTTGTAGAGAGATATACTCTTGGATTGTAGTACTTCTACTAGTGTCCTGTAGGATAGGTCGAATTCGTAGTGCATCCTGATGTGGCCGTATTTCGGGCAGTCCATAATGACATGGTCTGCTGTTTCAGCCTCTTGACATAAATCGCATGTTTCGTCGCCCAAAATTTTCATTCGCGCCAACCAGTAGCGTGAATAGTTGTGTCCGGTCATTAAACGGTTTATCAGCCGAACTTCTTTGCCGGTTAGGTTCTTCCCGTGGAACCAGGGTTTTTCCTGGAATGCATCCTGTATTTCGTGGAATCGTTTGCCTTTTTCTTCAGAATAATGTTCGTACCATATCCTTGTGTTACGTGCCATTTGGTTTTTCAGGTGGTTGAATACATCCTTTGTAAACAGCTCGTGTTCTAATACAGCTGATGTTGGTCTTAACCCCGCACGAGCAAGTTCGTCCGCCAAGTCATTGCCACGCGTTTCGACGTGGCTCGGGATCCACTGGATTGCGGTTCCCCAGCGATGAGCTAACTCCAAGATGTCCGCGATAACAGTTTCTGCTTTTCTACTATCCAGCGCATTTTCGAGCATTAGGCAAGCTGTCATTGAATCAGTATAGATGACTTGACTCCTAAGTTGCCCTTCTTCAATGAGGAGAAGTGCTGTCTTCAGAGCCTGAAGTTCTGCTGCGGTGATGCTAATCTCTTGTTCGAGGCGAAATGATCGCCTCATTCGTGTTGCTTCGATAAAGATTCCTATTCCACATATCGTCGACTCTTTGGATGCGTCGGTGAAGACACGTCCCCGATCCTTGTATTTGCCATACATTACGCCAAGTGAGGCTTGCTTCAACTTGGCTTTAGGGAGATTTTTTTTTGATCCAGCAATTCCTTCAAGTGATGAGCAAATTTCAACGTTGATCTCAGCAGGTATTGTTACAATTGGCATGATCTTGTTGAAGAGAGATCTGTTTTGGTAGTATACTTTTTCCATATAGGAAAACTTATCCTCGTCTTCCGCTTCAAGTTCCGTCACTCTAATCAGCTGCTCCGAGACAATATTGCTTTTTTCAAAGCACCGTGCGATGTTCCTACCTGTTGCATACTCCATTCTCATTTCCAGCGGTTCTTGAGCCGAAATCGCCGCTAGAGCATTTAGTGGTGTACTTTTGGTACAGCCGGTCGCTTTCCTCAAACATTGGTTGTTTACGGTTTTCAAAATCTCTCTGTTTGTTTTCTTTGCGTTCCAAGTCACGGTACAACCATATTCCATTACGCTCCTTATCAACGCTTTGTAAATGTTCAGCAACACTTGTGGGTGGCTTCCGCATTTGATCCCGGATATCACCTTAATCATGTTTAGACGATCGTTGATTTTTACTCGGGTTTCCCGTAGGTGCGCCCCAAAACTCAAGTAACGGTCCATCGTCACGCCCAGGTAACGGGTGTTTCTTACCGTTTCCAGAGGGGCATCATTTATTTTGACGTTCATAGTCCTGTCACTGTTAGTGAAAAGAATCACCTTTGTTTTGTCTGGATTTACAGCAAAGTTCAGCTCTTCCGCCTGAGTTGTGAAGTTATCCACCGCGATTTGTAATTTAGAGTTGAGCGTTTCTGTGTTTCGAGCCCTTACACGGAGAAAACGGAAAATACTAATTAGAGTGCTTTTTATTACATTCATGCTATTCTTTTTGTATAATCATTGCAAATCATAAAGAATAAGCATCACCATCTTTTAGTTTATACCTTTCAATGCATTTCCAAAATGTATATTTTTGCTTGAATTTTGTGATGCCAATGTTACTCTTGCAACTTAGTGATGTTATTTCAGTAACAGCACCATGTTCAACGGCTGCTCCTCGAAAATTAAACAAGTTTTTGCTAGCTTCAGGGAGAGAAAATTGTGATATACAGCGATCTTTCTAATGCTAAAGGTGAGTTGATCTCAATCATCATATTGTGTTTTTTTTTTCAAACTTATACATCCTTTTGCAGAAGCAGGAAACGGAGCTGATTCGGAGATTCAAGAGCAGAAACAAACTTCAACGTATCCATCGAGCTGGTTGTTGAAGCATTTAAGGCTTGATCGGGATTATTAACATCAACTGCAAAAGATGAACCAAACTATTAGGCATAACGGATCATCCACGATAAGTTCCGTTTTTTCCAGCCAAATCAGGATCAGAATGCTGTTCGCCAAGAAATCATTCAATGACGGCAGCTCCTTGCACATGCTAGTGAGTAAAGTACAGAGGAAACGAAACGATGGCGTGCACTTTTCTTCATATATTATACATTAAATACAGCTGGGACAAATAAACATGTTTCTCCTTGTTCGTTTCTGTTTCGATCCCATTGATTTTTTGTTTGTAAATAAAAAATATGCTTCATTTATGCTTAATCGGAATTATCAGGCTTTTAAGATCCGAGCATATAATTGCTGAATATGCGTAAGTTTGAATAAAAGCCGTTTATACTAGCAACGTATATTGGCAAAAAATGCATGACAAGGGGTGAATAGATCAAATATGGTTTTAGTATGATAATTAAGCTATTTAGATTGCTTTTATTTCTGCGTGTACGATTAATCCGAAATCGTCCGCATACTGGACTAGGACTACATCTTCGTCCACTTCCACCGCACTGTGTAGTCCTACGGTGTATAAATTAAATAGGGTTGGTGATAGGACGTCTCCTTGAGGTAGTCCGTTGGAAATCATTCGACTGACAGTACAATTCCTCAATTTCATGTTTATCTTCCGATTATACAGGAAAGATGTTATCCAAACGGTGATTTCATTTGGAATTAAAAAGGAGCACAAAATTTCCTCCAGCTTATCGGTCTGCACGGCGTTGAACGCGTTGGATAGGTCGATGCACACCATCGCCGAGATGAAGCCGCTTCTTTTGTTTTGCTTTACATGGTTGATCACAAAGGATAGGCAAGTATTGGTCGACATATTTCTGCGGAAGCCGAAGGATGTTTTGGGCAGGATATTTCTCGACTCAACGAAATCTTGGAGTTTCTCCAAGACTGCGGAGTTGATGATTTTGGTAGGCGTGGGTACCAAAGAAATTGGTCGCTTTCCGGCAGCTGAGCTTTGATCACGGCCAGGCTTTGGAATCGCGACCACCTTAATTGTTTTCAAGGAGTCGCAAAGCCCGCCATTTCTCCACATCCTGTTGAGATCATCTATGATGCTAGCTGTTCCTGTTGTGCTCAGATTCCTTAGCATATCGTAGGTGACGAGGTCTTCTCCAGGTGCTGTGTTTTTCTTTCGATTAAGGATTCTGTGCCAGGTTTCCAGGTCGAGTATATCGTAACGAGCTGCTACTCCATAGTGTCCTACAACACGTACATCGTTCTTCCCGAAGTGTACATCTAGGAATTCTTCTGCTACTTCTTGTACGTCAAAAGTAACATCATTTTCTTTTCGATGAACATGTTTTCCAGTCAATCGTTTCACTTTTCTCCACAGTTCCTTGGAGTTGGTGAACGGTGTTAGCTCTTCTGGGAATGCTTGCAGTTTTTTATGCATCTCCTGCCGTTTTTTTCGCTGAAAAATTGCAGCTCTTCTTTTGAACTCGATAAGATTTTCTTCACTGGACGTATTGTTGAAGTTTCTTCTCGCCTCAGCCTTTTCCTTCCAGGCCTTATCCACATCCTCGCTCCACCAAAATTTTGGGTCATGTTTGGCTTTCTTTTTGTGATTTTTGGAGATTTTCCTCACGTTGCTAATTAGGTCCTCTACACCCTGCAGTTCCAGCCTGGATATGTCTTCATTGATACGCTTGTGGTTATAGATGAACCTGGCTTCGTTATTCGCTTGTGTAGTGCTGAGTATTGTCTCTAGCGCTAAGTGGTGACTGCCTCCTACTCCGACGTCCAGAACTTTCCAGATTGCATTCGGGAAGATTGCCGCTGTACACATAGTCAGGTCGACAGCTGAAGACCTCCGGTTGACTTGAACAGGTACAAAAGTTTTTGTTCCGTCGTTCAATAGCAGAAGGTTGTGGTCGTTGATTATCTGCATCAGTATTTCACCTCGTCGATCCGTTTTGTCCAACTCAGAGTCCCACACAAAATGATGGGCATTGAAGTCTCCTCCGATGACCGTTTTCGTGAACGGCCGCAAGGCGTTGATTACTTTGTTCATATCATCTTCGAAAGTGCTAATTGATATTGATGGACTAACATAAATTGATGCTAATATAAGATCTAAGTTTGCTACTCTGATTGCTACAGATTGTGTAAATTCTGACAGTGTAGGTATTTGTATTGGATAATAATTATATGAATTTCTAAGGAGAATTGCGGCTCCACCGTAGTTATCTGGTCTAGAATGAAGGATTTGATGATAATTTGTTATTCTATACTTATTTGTTTTCTCTAGGTTATTCTGAGTCCATGTCTCGGACAATAATGCTACGTCATATTTATCTGCCTCTAAAATTCTTTGGATTTCTGATCTGTTTGAACTTAAACTTTGTACATTACTTTGAAATATTTTAAAAGAACTAGCCATTTTTGAATGTAACTTATACAATTGTCTTCTTCAAATCAAAACACTCCTTCGAAATCTCCTTAAATGTTTCCTGAACCTCGTTTGGTAAATCCTTATCGATCACCATCGAAAAAAATTTCATAACCTGCTCTTGGAATGCTCTATTCGCACTCTCTATTGCCTTTTCTGTGGCTTGCTGTATGAGTCCCTGTACACGTTCTATCTCCAACACGCGATGCGGGTTGTTCAGACCCACGCCGTTTGCTGATGTCTCTTCCGCTTTCTTTTTCGCTTTTTCCTGTGCTTCCTGGTCAGAACCGCTGTCTGGATCGGACGAGCGATTCCGCTTGTTGCCTTTCTGCGTATCCTTTGCCTTGGCATCTGGTTTCCACCACTTAACCGCTGGAGTGATAGGTTCTCGTGGGAGGTTCGTTTTGTCCCATTGTTGCTTGAAGGATTCTTTGGATTTGATGGTTGTGGAGTAGGTTTCTGACAGTGACGGGTAGTCCTGGAAGTTGCTTAGCATGTCGTACCCATTTGAGCATGCGATGGGGCACTGCTCCCGGGCTTCGGTGTACGTGAGATTCGTCTTTGCGCGAACCGCATTGATGTTCGCTTGGCGCTTCCGTTCTGGACATTTCGGGTCAGTAGAGTTGTGTCCGTCTGTTCGGCAGTTGGCGCATCGAATAGGTTTTTGGCATGCTTTGTACTCTGCTTCGTCTTCGTGCCGATTGCCGCATTGCTGGCATCGGCGCGCACCGTTGCAGTTGTTAGTCAGGTGGCCGTACCGTAGGCACTTCTCGCATAAGGTGACTTTCTTGATGAAAGGTAGCACCCGCGTCACGCAGGAGAATAGTCTGACTTTTTCCGGCAATTGGCTCGCACGGAAGGTTACGCTGATTGCACTTGTTGGTAGTTTTTTCCCATCGATGTACCGGTGTAGCCTGCGGGCCTGCAGTACAGGTACTTCACTTTCCAGGTCGTCTTCGATGTCCTTTTCGGTAATATGCGTTGGAACCCCCGTGATTTTTCCGGTGACTGTCACCAGATGAGCAGGGATGTATGCTTGGTAGTAATTGTCTTCGGCGTTCATTTTTTGCACCAACAAGTTGGCCTTGAGGAAGTTGTTGAGGAGTACGATGATCTTGAAGCGGCTGACATACTTCATGTCAATTATGTGGCCCCTGAGTCCCTGCATTTTGCGGATGGTTGCACCCAACGCGTACTTGTTGATCTTCGCATCTGGTTTCTTCTTGTCTGCCAACTCGACGTAAACTCGGTTTGGCGGAGCATCGGAAAATGTGTAGAGGATGTCATCAAACTGCTTTTTGGTGGAATTGTGTCCACCGTGTTGCTGGTTGTTGATTGTATTTGCCGGGTTTACATCCGTAATCATTTCATCGCTTGCCGCCGGGAGTGGTGTACCCCCAACAGCACCTTCGGAACCGTCAGGTTCCTCCATACTTCGTCGTCACACCTAACCTCACTTTTTAGTTTTCACTCCCTTCTTCGTAAAAACAAAATGGCTGCCTTAGGCAGGTGGCGTCTTTTTCGCAAAAACTGACGATTAATCACTTATTACTTTCACAGGCTGCTTATTTTCTCAAGTTTCCCCTACAACCTTCCCTCGGGAACACACCCACGTAATTCCGGCGACGATACCGCACTTGAAACTGTTAAAATTAGAAATCACTCCGTAGAAAAAAAAAAATTTTAACCGCACGCTACCGCTTTGCAATCGGGAATGATCCTGTAAGCTTCTGGCGGACCTGAACAAAAAAAGAAGGAAACAATTCAAGTGAAATGAGTCTCTTTCTAAGTTCTGTATGAAAAGTTTCACAATAAAACAACGCTCATCGAGCGACATTGCTAGCAGCACTGTCCATCGAGCAGCGCATTCTCTCTAAATGCTCTAGAAATCTCTCTCAGAAGAGAAAAAGAGAAACTTCTCTGTTGAGTTTTGGTTTTGAAAGTTTGAAAGAACACATTAGAATTGGGAATGTCTGTTAAATAAAATCGATACGAGAAATTTTTCACTATCACCCTATAGGGTCCTAAAATGTTTTTGTTCGATAACAAGAAGAGCGTGTTTTCGACACAACTTTGGCCTTGTTGGCTCAAATAACGGCTATTTTGTACATCCGAGTAAACTATACTACAGTATACACTGTAATACCAGAGTACTCTTTAATGGGTTAAAAAGCAATTACTATGAACGAAACTAGTTAAACTCAGAGTACAGCCCGCATAGAAAAATACAATTCGGCATACTTTCCGCACAGTATATTTCTTGTATCTGGTAATGTTAGTGTATCACAAACAGTTGGTTGTATGCTAAACAATATGAATCCGAAAGATTTTTACCGATTAGATTAATGTAATACAAATTGTGACAATACACTGAATGGTCTTTAATATGTTGAAATATATAAGAATGAAAAATCCTTAGAAATAGTAGCAATGTATGATCACCCTCTGCCAAATGATTCATGCATATTTTTAGGCAAAACAAATACACATGTATATTTTACTATATATTACCATTTTTAAACAGTTTGGTAAATATGAACACCAATCGGTATTTGTGCGATGGATTTCTACACGTCCATAACATACATGCTGAATAATTTTCACGCAACAATAAACCCAACATAAAACATTATTTTGTCTTATTACACAACTTCATTTAAATATTATTTTGGTTCATATATACAAATTCAAAAGAATTTATTATATATTCTGGTGGAGAAACGCGAAAAAATGTGTATATTGTTTGAAATAAATTCAGTCTCATAGCATTTTTTTAGCGTGTTTGTATCCGCACGCCCAATCTGACTGTCACTGAAGTCTGAAAAATAATAACAGAAATTCATAAGTTAAGCTAAGTATGCTGTTCCGCTCAAGAAAAGTAAAAATTTCTGCGCAAGAAATGGTGTGGTGGTCCACAGAGAGCTCCATTTGAATTGACATTTCTTTTCAACTGCATACTGCGATCAAAGAAAAATGCTTTTCTTGAGCATTTCTTGCAAGAAATTTCCCATGCATCGAGATAGGCGATTACTTTTCTGTAGAAGTGCATACTTCCCATTAGAGAAAACAGGTGAAAACCTAGGACGTAAAAACTTTTAACGTGATCCTGTTAACCGGTTTGCTTGTGCGATTACAAATTCTTGATTGATGACAATAAGTGCAACTCGCCACCCCAGCTGCCTCCAATAGCACGCTTTGGATTTCCTGCTGAGCGGACGGGACTGCAAATTGGAATATGATGGCCGGATCCGGAGCAACCGAACTCATCTTCGCTGCCGCCTTTACGTGCAACAAATTAGGTAGGTAAGCTACAAACAATTATGATCAAGACTCGACGTTTTTGTTCGCCGTTGTGTTCCTTTGGTATCCTGTAGGTTGTACTGGTCATCCCTCCCAGAATCGTGGCAGTAAGAACGCGTATCTGAAGTGAGAAGTCGCGAAGCTACTGGGATTTAACGGATTTAATCCATCAACAGAAATGTCGACGGTGGCCCATACAGTGCAACCTTCGTAAGTCGATATTTATAGGAATTATCGGAAAATTGTGCGAAGAAAAAAACAACAATAAAATTTATTTATGAATAAAAATAATTTACCTTTTGATAACGCGACACAATTGTTTTTTTTTGTTTCTAATAAAAGAAAAGAGCTACAATATAGGATTTGAATACCATACTGCACCGTAAATCAACAATTCAATAAACATTATTTGTTCTCTTTGTAATTTTATAGTTCACCTTTTTTTTGACAGTTTCTTCTATTGTGAATTAGGCAAACAATGGATAGTTTGCCAACTGTTTTGTAAATTGTAAACGAAAAATATTGTTCGGGAAAATCAGAGCTTTTTTATGGTTGCATAACTTAACCGCCTATTCCCCACATTGTTATTTTCCCAAATACAATTTATGGAACGGTCAAAACCGTTCCCGGTACGGTGGGTTTATTGTTAATTTTAATGTTAAATGAATCTGTTATGGTATTGTCGCATATGGTTGTGATTGTGAATAGTACAGGAAACAGTACAGATATAGTTCACGGGTATGCGGGAGGACTTTTAGTTATTAAAGATTAAAGGGCTTGTACGTCAGATCACCGAGTATTTTCATCCACTTTCCAAATAATATTTAATGGGAAAAAAGCATAAAATTTACCTTATTTTTAATACAACAAAAGATTAAATTCAATGTTATATAATCATAAAGAATAAAAATGCTTCAATTTGAAAACATTTGATAACCATTAGACCAATAATTAGACTTATTTATGATTTTGTTTTATGTCTTCTACGCACGTCCCACAGTGGCGCGCCGTCATATAAAGGTCGGACAAAATCTCAAATGCGTACCAAAGCGCTTGAAAATTATAATATTTTAACTTTCTTCGATAACCGATATCATCCCGATGGAAATAACCGATGGACAGGGCATGTTGCAAGAATGCCAAACAGCAACCCTGCAAAGATGATGTTTGCTTCGGATCCGGTTGGTACAAGAAGGCTTGGAGTGCAACGAGCTAGATGGGCGGATCAAATGCGTATCAATTTGGTGAGCGTAGGGCAGAACCGAGAACGCGATGCGACCACGAACCGAGTATTGTTGATGAATCAGTGTTATCTGTTTAGATGTTAATAATTGGGTCCTAAAATTTGTAATGAAATCTTGTTTTTATTTAATAACACGAAAAAGCATGTTACTGTAATTACTTTAGCAATTTTTCCCGCTCAAATAATGGCTATATCATGTTTAAACTTTAATTTAAAAATTTGGTCCATAAATGAACCTTGACACTTTTGATCATGTTTGACGTTCGCTTAGTCGACAAAAACACAACAGGGGTTTTAGTTCGACCACTGGGGTTGTTCCTATCTGACATTTCGTAAGGGACACGGAAAACAAAATACACCCAAAATTTGAGTTTAAGCCAAAGGATGTGACAAAATCTAATAAATTTTTTTTGGGCTTAAACCAACGGAAAACATTAGAAAATTGAGTAAACATGTGTTTTTGGCCTAAACTTAAGCGTTTGGCACTAAAATTGGGACAGGGCTTTAGGACCCAATTAAATGAATGAATAGCTGTTAGAAGTTTGATTTGTAAACTATACCCGCATAAATCCAAACCGTATCACAACACCACGAAAAATGGTTTATGGTCCTTATTTTACCATATTCAAAATGGTTGGGACAACCATAACCGAACCATTGTGGGGTAAAGTTTCGACCATTCCGTTTGAAGTTTTCACGAATCGGACAGTATCAACAACGGGTTGTTAAGAATGTTTACCGTTCCAAAACAGGCAACTTTCCATACGGATTTTCAGAGCCAACCACAATAAGAACATATTCGGTATGGTTAAAAATATTGCTACAGAAAAATTTGCGCAATAGTTAAACTAATGTTTTACCACAGAGCAGTACCCCAACTAACATTTAGTGCAATTTTAAACATTCTCCAGACCCTCTTTATACGGCTTTATGCTGAGTAAAGGCGCTGTACATACGAACGAAAGCTTCTATGCGATCCTTTTACCAACAAATCTGGCGAATCTACTCAGCTACTTTAAAGCTGTGTTGGCAGCTCTTATTCATACCGATGATTGCTCTATCTTGACAGTTATACGACAAGTAGCTGTGTAACATCTTCGGAAGGCGCTTTCTCATCTATTTCGCAACTGTTGAATAATTATTAAACAGCTTCGCTGTATTATCGATTAAATATTGTTTTCAAGCTGTTTCACAGCTTCCGGAATCCATATAATAAGTCAAGCCTAATTTTTCAAATCGGCGTATCTAACACTCGGATGGTTTCGAGAAAAATGCGATGCAACATATTGTAAAGAATTTTAAATCCTGTTTAAAATGTTTTGCATTTTTTCTATTGCTGTGTCTACTAGAAGTTGAAAAAAAGCACACTGTTTCGAACCACTATCAAACAATTCCGATTTGTTTTGAATTACATTGAAAAGCTGGTAAAATTATCGAATAAACCCTTTTGCTTTGTGCTGCTCACATACACCATGGATGGTTCGTCGATACCATACTTTGATTGATACATACACCTTGCTTGATGCGTCGATTTGACAGTTCGTTTTTCACTTGCGTCACGTCATATACACCAGTATTGTTTTGAAGTTGCACATACACCGGTTTGAAAATTCCCATGAAACTTAATAAAGTTAGTCAATAATTCGTCAGTTTCAACTTTCAACGACAACGAATGTTGGTTTACGAATGTTTCCAATTTCAACTAGACCAACAGGAGCACCGGACGGAGCCGTGAGTAACAAAAGTAGAAGGAGAACAGTTCTTGTGAGAAATTTTGTGAAAAATATTGGCTAAAACCGGATACTGATGATGTTCCACATCAGTTTGCCGATCCGTCAGCTAGCTGCAGCTGTGGAAATCCGAATCTCTCGATTTCCAACATGTTTAGTGATTCGGAAACAGTATGACGTATCTGATGTTTATAATTTTAGGTTTTGATTCTGCATATAGGTCGCTTTGCTATTAGCATATGTACGGTGTATGTGGTAGCATGAAAAATGTTGACAGTTGAGTCGCTGTGCAAACGAAGGGTGTACGTAGCCAAATTAAAAACACTGAGTAAAGTTGCACATAGGGCATAATTTAAATTTATTTTTAAAAATCAAAAAAATGATTGTAGGAATACTTTTTTAGACTCAGTACAGGTCCGTCACACTCGGACTCAGATTGGGTACCACTTCTAGTACTGCATTTGGTCCCTCGGTAGTGCAAAAGGTATCCAAGTTTGACAGATCGCAGTACACTTTTCACGGCATTCTAGATTACCTTACGAGCCATAAAATTTTGGGCAACTGCAAGGGACATGGAAGTCTTTAATTTGTCTTTGCTCAGTACGTAGAATATGCGTTTGTCAAGCCCACGCAAAGCAAATCTCGATTTGTTTATTTTTGCAGATACGTCGGATTGAAGAATTATGCTTGAAGTATCTGAATTTAATGTTCCCAACATTACAAATGGTAAACACTGAGCCGGCCGAAGAAAACTGTCATGACCATCAGGGTAATTGCATGGGCGACGGTGATCGAAAAGGGGCAGCGAAATTGAAGGCGAAATCTGAGAAAGATGAAATTCAGATCACTTAAGTCTAAGTGGTGAAAAAAATCGCAATATTTTTCACATTTTATAGGGTAATGCCGAGTTTACAGCGTTGAATGCTAGACTTTTTCTAGTAATGGAAAGTATGCACTTCAACAGAAGAGTAAACGCCTATCTCGATGCGTGGGAAATTTTTTGCAAGAAATCCTCAAGAAAAGCATTTTTCTTTGATTGCAGTACGCAGTTGAAAAGAAATGTCATTTCAAATGGAGGTCACTGTAGAAAATTTCTTGACCATTTCTACTGCAGAAATTTTTACTTTTCTTGAGCGGAACATATACTTACTTTCTGAGTGTTAGTCGTGTGACGTCTGTTTGTCTGTGCATAAACTTTAGTAATTCTGTGACTATTCTATTTCTGAGTGTAGCTTAAGATTTGCGGTTCCGTGTAGAAACTCGAAACATAATCGACAGCATCGCTCAATACTAACGTCAAAACTGCGTTCGGCTCTCTTTATGTTTCTCCTGCTCCCCGATTTCCGCACCACCCACCGCCCACACGTCTTTCCCATTCATCCATCATAATTTTCCACTCTCGCTCGCTCGCCCAAAACAGTTCGAGTGTAAAATCCGAACAGTGCGGTTCGTTCTCCGGGGCTGTTGAATGGTTGAATCATCCGCGCCGCGCGACTAAGCGTCGTCCAAAAAAAAAACGATCCAAATGCGCTTCCTTCGTCGCTAAAAAGCGCCCGCAGTCGGTGTTCAGGTTGGTTGGGGTGAATTTGAAATAGTGCGTGAAAATTCCTTCGCGAATTGCTGTGAACCCTCTCCATTTTGTGTCTGATGTGGGAGGAGGTGTCAAAAATCCGGAGGAATAAAAACGGGAAACACCCCTCAACAATGAGAGCAAAAACAGAAACATCACGACGACGACGACGATGATTCTCCGTTGCTTCCTTTCATTCCCTCGGCCAGTCCCCGCGGATTGTGCCACTGCCAGTTATTGTTGTTGCTTTTGTTTGGGTTCTTTTCATCTTGCTGTTCGCTGATGATGATTTTCGTTTGCTTCCAAGCTTGATATGGTGAAGGATTTTTGGTGTCGATGTCAAATTTTGAAAAATGTGGTCCGATTTTCTCGGGAAAGTGAAAATTCGATGCGATAGATTACGTAAAAACAATGAATATGGGTCGGCCGAGGGTTTGAGAGTGAAGGAAATTTTGGAGGAACACAGAAACAAAACTGCCATTCTTGCTTCATATTCTTCCATGGGCCTTTGTTACTGCAGTGACTCAATTTCATATTCGTACAGGCCACTGATTTCATATTAAGTTGGAAAATAAATTCAAAATGCTATACAGTACACTCTCCATAACTCGATATTGAAGGTACCATCGAGTTAAGGAGCTATCGACTTATAGAACACAAAACCAGAGCAAATGCAATGCAAGAGACTATCTAGGTAGCCAATTTTCTCTGACTCGATATCAAGGTATCGGATATCGAGCTAGGGAGAGTTGACTGTATTGAATTCAAAATACTTTGTCAATAATAAAAGTTATAGGTAAGTGTTATCTTGTTTTCGACAATCATAAATTTCTTCGGTTTATTTTCATCTTTAGAATAATGGAAAAGTATTGAATTTGAGTCCAAAATGGACTCAATTCCATATTCGTACACCTATATCAACTTTCAAACGTACACCGTTTGGAACGATTACATTTTAATGCTCTAAGTCCTTCATTATGTTGTTGAGATGTAGTAGAATGCATTCGGACAATTTATAAGCGAACATTTATGAAACTTAAGTTACATTATGAAAAATATGTATGACTTTCTCAATAATTTTTGCTAAAAAATCAAAAAAGTACATGTACTTGTACTGTTAAGGAACGTTAATTTTTGTTGATTGATCCATTGTAATGATGATATTCGTGAGCGCTGTTAGTTGAAATGTTTTCATTTTACAGAATTCCAAGGCTGCGAGTCACTTTTTATTGACTTGGTCGCTTTTTTCGACCATGTCACTTAAAAATCGCTATTTGCAACAAAAAGTCACTTATGTCAGTAAAATATTCACTAAAAATACTATTTTCGTAATCTGATGATAAAGACGCTATAGGCTTTTATCTTATAGAACTCGAACAGCAAGATAATAATATTTAACAGATTTATGTTATGCAAAAGTTTAATTTTGTTGTGATTTGGAAATTATATAAAAATAAATGAATTAGGGATTTCAGGCTAACTATTTTTCCAAATTTTTTTTTGCGGAATGTGGAAAACATTTTTGGAGGAAAATCCTTCAAAAAAAAAAAAAAACTATTTTGCGCTGAATTTTCAAGCTAAAATATTTGAAAAAAAATGGGGAAAATATTTGGCGGTTTTCGAAAACCATTGCAAGCGTACTTTCTACAAAAAGTTGTAATATACTTGTTGAAAGAATGCCAACAAAATATGTAGGGAAGGTATGATTAGGCGTCCGAGTAATTCCAACTAAAAATTATTGAAAGATTCCGTCAGAAACTCTTTCAGGGGTCACGCTTAAATTTTTTATACAAAAAAATGTCTATATAACGAGGGTATGAGCATACAATGTTGTATAATTAAAATTAAAATTGTTAGGTAATCAAAAGTGATATGATTTTTTTAACAGTTCAACTTTTGAAATGTTCAGTTGACATGCATTGCATATGTAAAAGTATACCGCAGTAGTAGAAACAAATTAAGCAATCGTGTCTCTTAACTTTTATGGAATTTCGTGTTCATAATTTTAACAGAAGCTAAACAAATTGATGATCCGCCGGTTTCTTTTTGGGCGGCCTATACGTTAGGTCACTTAAAGTTCTTAATAAACGTGAGCAAAATCAATGAACATTGTGAAATTAGCGAAATAATATGATGTGGCCCACAACAGAACATCAGTAAAACAAAATGTATCCGTTACATGACTGAGTTTTACCATCTCAAGGATATTTGTAATCAAGGATACGAGCCACACAAAATAATCAAAAAGGTTTCTCACGAGATCCTGGCGATCTTAAGTTCTAGTCCAGGAGTTTCCTAGCTGCATTCTAGATCCCTTTAGCATTACAGCTTTTTCTAGTGAGCTTCTGGGACTTTCGGAGACTGCCTTTTGAATGAAAAATAATAATAATTTGTATTCAGAGTAACAAATCCCAAACCATCCCTCCCCCCATAATCTCTTACGTAATTAATGAACAGCTCCTTACTAGGGATGCTGCGTGAAACCTAGGGATTCCACTTAAACTTCTGAGATTGATAGCATAATCTGTGAATATCTACCTGGATACTCTGAATTTCTAGTTATATCTAGTGTATTTCTAGCACAATCTTGAAGATTCTTAACAGGTGTCCATCAGAATTTTGGGATTTGAACATTTCCATTGGAGACTTGAGAATTTTCAGCAATATCGCAGCAGAATCTTAAGAATCTAAGCCAGTGATTCCCAAAAAGGGCGAATTCGCCCCCCTGGGGTCTATTTTCAAGCTCAAGGGGGCGAAAATTTGTAAAACAGAATTTGGGGGGCGAAAATCCAGAAACGGGGCGAAAAAGATAACATGGAAGCATTTGAAAATAATTACTTACAACCTTTGGAGAACACGCATCAGGTTAATAAATTCCAAACTTACCTAATTCCAGGACTATTTTACCTTGATCGTTATATCTCTTACTATGGTCATTTTAAAGAGTTGACAACATATGATGATTGTCAGACACAAAATGATAGTTTTATGAATTCAGGTGTTTTAATATCAAGTGAGTTTTGAGAATGGTCGGTATTTGAGATTCCAACGAAAAAACCGTTCGATGACGAAGACAAAAAAACAACACTATTTAAAAACAGATTTGGAGAATTATCAGAGAGGCGTCGAATTAGAACCTTCGGAGCATCAGAAAAGAATGAGTCGAAGCCTCCTAAATACGCACAATTGCAAATCAAATCAATGCAGTTCACCCAAATATGACATACCCATGTGATCAGAAGTGTGTTTGCTCGGAAAACATTCAATTTGGTTTAATTTTAGAGGGCATCCTCGCCAACTTCGTCAGAAGCTGGCGCCTATGCATTACAATCAAATAGTTGAAAATGGGCCGAGCTTGTATCAAAAACTGATTCATCAGCATGTAGGGCAAGTCGCCTAATGTTGAACGGCTAAAAACGTCGCCTATTGTTGAACAGCCCGTGTTTTCCTTATGGCGTGTTCAACAATTAGCGAGCATTTTGACCGTTCAACAATTGGCGATTTACCCTAATACACGCAAGATATTGTTCTAATTGAATTATAGTTCAGTAAACCATACAAAATAATTGTGGTTTATCGATACCCAAGAAAATATTTCCAAACGCACATAATATTTATTGTATTATGATTGTACAGATATGCGATTCGAATACATTTTTTAACGTACAACACTTAAAACAAATATTAGAATTACATATCAGAGGGGCGATTCTAGATAAATATTGCCCTCGAGTGGGCGAAAGTTAAAAAAGTTTGGGAAGCACTGATCTAAGCGATATTTTAAATTTCATAAGAACAGCTCGAGCCGCATCGACTGCAGTTCAAGCCACATGCACTTCGGCTCAGGTAATCAAACCACTAATATATCAGACGTGCTATTCTTTTGGACATTATAGGGCAAACGCGGACATCAAGCTTAATAGGGGGAGATCCCCCAGTGCCGGACAGCACCCAATACCGGACAAAGTTGAAACATTGAGAAATCATGGTCCAATCAAGATGGTGTATTAGTAGAAAAGAAAGCTATTATGTAGACTAATGTTTGGGTAGAATAACACATCCTTGAAATATGCATCCCTTTTTAAAAAAGTAGAAAAGTTTGAAAATCTTTAAAAAAATTACGTATCTTCTTAATTTTGAGCCTATTTAGTAATTATTTTGAATATGAAAAAAATACTTTGGATCCCGCAAGCATGATCGAACATAATCCTAATTTGATAGTATGAATGTATTTTGTACCATAATTGAAGTAAATATGGACAAATTACAATTTTGGTTAAGCACCTCCTGTCCCTCAGTTTCGGACAGCTTGATTTGTTATATGATATCTTTGTAATTATCGCATCAGTGTCTCAAAATACTTTCATTTTTCATGGGTTCCGTCGACCATGGTATCAAACATGCAATAAGATTAAGAAGAATGAACATTCATAACAACATCGTAAAATGTGCTATTTTTCATCATATATGAAAGAGGTTTTTGATAGGCATCTTGGAAACTAAGAAAAACTCAATATATTTTTGTAAATGTTGCAATTGCATTGAATTGGTAATTATAAACTATTTCTATAGTGTACACATTCAATGACGTTCAAATTTACAGAATTCGAGGCATTTCCAGATCGTGTCCGGTATCGGGTGCCACCTTTCAAGATCGATCAATTTGGTACTAAATTACATCATCAAAACACAATGTCAAAATTCATATTTATATTTTCAAATTTATTTTTGTACACTATAAAAATGATAATATTTATCATAAATGGGTAACACAAGCCCATAATATCAATATTTTTCGAATTATGAATTTAGTGGCTTAAGTGTCCGGTACTGGGGGATCTCCCCCTACATATTTATATTTTATTGTGTGTTGATATGGTTTTAATTAAAATTAAACGAATTTTACATGCTACAACACAGAAGTCCGGATTTCGATTCAAGTGTCCGGATTTAAAGACATCATTTGCATCAGGTGTCCTGATTTATAGACAAGACATGCTCTAATATTGGAATGATTTTCATGTTAAAATCATGTTTTTTACCAAAAAATCATCACTTTCGTGAAGATCTTATTTGAAATAATGTTTCGAACAATATTACATTAGGGCTTAAATAACTAAGCTAAAATAACACACTCATGTTCGAATTTGAACATTTGTGTCGACTTACGCGTTCGGGTATAGATGCATCACGGTATCATGTGATAGATTTTTTTACCGACTTGATGTGAAAACTGTCCCCAAATGAATATGGGTTTGAGTCACTGTACGTCTATTGCTTCTTATTCTGGGCCTTGTTATCCTGAATTTGTCAGTCAGTGTCCTTTTCCAGGGTACTCCGTGAGGATTATCAATGTGTGTCATTATTGATTCTTTCTAGTGTTAGAAAACCAAGAGAAAATACATAAAATTACTAGTGGAATAATTGAGAGCAGCTGCCGTCCAGCTTGCACAGTTTGGGCAGTTTGGGGATTGCATCGGTGGTGAACATATCCGGACAAACAGTAAAGAGAGAGAGGGGACACCGGAGGCGGAGGGCTCCACCAGTTGGGGAGCAGGGTGTAAAAAGCCTGTCTTCGAGGGAGCACAACAAGCAACAACCATGCAACAAATAGCCAACATCATTGGCTCCAATGTCTACTACGATGGCAGCCGGGTCTTCGCCTGGCTCGCAGATCTGTGCGGACTGTCGGTCGATTTGGTGAGTATTCAGCTATTTATAGATTTTAGAATAATTCTTGTACCTATTATATGTAATCCCTGTCTGTCAATGATTTCCTCCTACAAAGCATGGAGCAAAGTTTCCATTTATGAAAACGGATCGTGATATAAAACCTAACAATTAAAATATTTATTGTAACTCAAGCTTTATATGGATTCCCAGAGAATTTTTCAGCAGTTTATTCAGAGACTTCAGAGGATTACAGGATTCCTTCCAGATTCCTCCAGAATGACTAACAACAAATCCAAAACGCATAACTTCTCGGTAGGACAAGTTATTGGTTTGGATCACTCGATTGAAATCAGGCTGAATCGATTGGTGGCGAATTTCATTAACAAGAAACATCGCTCTGGCTAGCTGAAAGAAAGTTCCAAATCAATCAGAGTTGGGTATGGCAAGCGATTGTTGTATATATAAAGCGCACTTCTAGAGAGTTGGTCTCTGTTTTTAACGGAAAGTCTCTATTTTAACGCGACTGTTTGAAAGGTTTACTTATCTTCTCAGATTACTCGAACATAAGCTTCAGGAATTCTGCTAGAGATATCTTTAGATTTCTTCTGGCTTACTTTCAGCGACTTCTTCAGAGATCTCTTCAGCAAATCTTCAAGTACTTCCCCTATCAATTCTCATATAAATTCATCCAGCGGTATTTCAAGGGATGCTTGAAGGAATTTCTTCAAAATTTGCTCCATGAAATCCTACAGCACTCCAAGGGTTTTACCTTTAGAAATTTCATGAAGACTAACTTAGGATTTCCTCCACACATTTCATGACTAATTCTTCCGATTTCTCCAATAAAGGAAGATCATACACACATATTTATTTTGGAGCTTTTGAAACAATTTGTTTCGGGATTTTTTCAGGAAGATCCACCAAAATTCCTCCGCACATTTTTTCAGTTATGCTTTCAGGTATTTTCATACAAGAATTCATTCACATTTACTCCCAGGAATTGCTTCAAAAAATCCTCCAGTGAATATTTCGAGGAAATATATTAAAAACGCTTCCAAGGACTTCTTAATGTTTTCGACGAGGGATTCCTCTTGAAGTTGCTCTAGGAATTTCATTAGCATTTCATTCAAGCATTACTTCAGCAGTTCTTCAATACAATTTGTCGGTAATTTCTCAGACAAAATCTTCATGGATTCTTCAAAAGTTCTCTCAAGGCTTCACGCCAGCTAATATTACAGAAATCATTCCAGTAAATCGTCCGATCATTTCTACAGAGATTTTGTTATCTATCTAACCAATTGATTTAGGAAATCCTCCAAGATTTCCTCGAGAGTTTAGGATTAATATGGGGCTCAATCAAATGTAACTTTAGACCTCATCAGTTGTTGTTTTTGGATTTCTTTTTTAAAAAACTTAAAGAAAAAAATCAATAATTACTGAAAAAAAATCTTAGGCATTTTCCTGGAGACATATCTGTAAAATGACTAATAAATTATTAAAAGGCATCCTTAGGAAATTACTTAAATAATACCTGAAGGAAACTCTGACGTACTTCCTGGAGGTATTCTTAGAGAAGCTTCTGATGTAGATCTTGATGAAATCCTGAACGACAATTTTGTAGGAAATCCTATAAAATCATAAATCAAGATGAAATTTCTGAAAAATGCTTGCACAGAATGCTGGTGTAAATCCAAAAGATTCCAGAGATTCCTACATGACTCTCCCACTTTAAGAATTCCTTCACAGATTCCCCGAGGAAACGCTTCAGGAATGCTTTCGGATATTGTGCCAGTGATTCCTTCAAATATACTCTCAGGGACAAACCCAGGGATTCTTCTAACAGTTATTCGTAGACAAGTTCGGAGTTATCGCTTGGAATTTTTTTTTACTGGGTCACAGGTCAGGCATCTTTGGAGGAATTCCAAGGGGAATTCATGAAGTTAAACAAGGCAGAATCTTAGATAAATCAAATCTAAGAACTATATAAGAAAACAAAAAAAAATGTGTGTGAATACTTCATATTGGAATAATCAGTAGCTCTGCTGGCAGAATTCAGGCTTCTCGTTGTTCTCTTCCAATGGTGAAATTACTACGAAGGATTGAATATGCTACTGGTATCTTAATATTTTAAGCTGGCATTGGTCGTTTTTTTTGCAGTTTCTATCAAAATTATTCAAGCGACATCTTAAAAATATAAGTAGCGTTGACCTGTAACAAGATAATAGAACGGAATGATTCGTTACAGGTATCAAAATTATCAAGATCTAAGCTATGAAACGTAAACCTCTAAAACTTATGTTAGTACATGCATTGCACCACTGCCCATTATCTACTCGGCAACGCAAAGAAACGGCAGAATGGAACTTGTTCTCCTTGAGATCCGCTGTGTCTTGCGGTGGTGCCTGCAAACTGCTGCACTTCCTACCGTGATCCCCATATCGGTTCTCGCTCTAGCGCAGCAGCTGTGTTTTAAGTCAATCTCTTTTATAAAACAACGAAGAAGAAGGAGGTTATTGCCATTCTCAACGACACCGGCACATAGTGGTCCAATTTTGTAAAAAGCAGACAAAAAACAATTTCCAAAAAAGATTTTAGTTGAAAAACAAAGTCAAACATCAAAATCCCAGATAGTTAAGAACACACAAGAAAATTTTATACTTCTCGGACTTCGATGTTCATGTTCAAAAACCATTTATTGTTGCTATAAAATTCACTATCTTATGTTCATTCACCAAAATTCGTACATATTTAGATTTCAGCATAAGTTTCTCTGATCGGGAACTCTTCTTTTCCTATATTCAGCATTACGTCTAAGGAATCACTGAGAGAAGGATCCTCTAAAGAGTGTATCGAAAAGTAGTCGCAAACATTCAAAACGGTATATCTCAAAGCATAGTTCATCTTTTTAAATGCTTTTTTCACGCAAATCTTCATCATGTCATCAAATATTGAAGCAACTAAAAAAATATTGAATAATATGCAGTCTTAATATAAATATAACAAGGTTTATAAAGCATAGAAAATAAAATCTTGCACAAAATTACATTTTTGAAGTGTCTTCTGAAGATTCGATGACTTGTATTGAACAAAATGTATATTAAACAAAATAGGATGAAAAGCTTATTCTATCGGAAAACATGTTTATTTCACACAGCACGTAAAACGGATTTCAAAAAAAAAAAAAAAAAATAATTGCTCTAAGAAAATCCAATTATTGGAATAAGGTCGGTTTTAGAAAGCCACTTTTGTTTAATCAACTTTTGAAGCTCTGTCATATACAGCGGTAATTATATAGAGTACCATTTCTTGCTTACGTTACTTCATAAATATGCAAAGAAATTTTTCCAATCAAAAAACTATGTTTTATTCGTTACAATCGTTCGATATTACCATTATCGTGAAGAAATAAAAAATCAATAACCGAGGTCCTTAAAAATCGACTTTTTTAGATTTTTGCATTTGCTCTCAAATGCTTTTTAATGTATTTTTCAAAGTATTTTTTAGTTGAGAGTTGTGGCACAGAATATAGTAGCATAAACAAAAACCATTTTTTTTTTCTTAAAATTTAACACATTTATCAACATATAAATTTTTTCAGAGGTATGCAAGATTTTCATCGACATCTGTTAGTAATTTGCAAAATTATCATACAAAATGCCACTTTATTGAAACAATATCCCCGCATCATAATTTTTAAATACATTGTAAACCATTCCTGATCAAAAATTTTTTTGTAGATTCAGCCCAATATTTTTCAGACTGTTTTGAAAGTTTGCGACTACTTTTCGATACATTCCTTAGCCCAAGTTTGCCTAAAAATTCGATTTTTGAACAAATGAGAGCATCAAAATGCATTGAAAACAGCAATTTTGTTTAAAAAATGAAATCCAAAAGATGGTGACTATTCCTACAATAAGGTATGCAACTCTAAAAAATGTTTTACAACACTTGTCATATAGAGAGGCTGATCCAGTGGTACTGCGGTTTATAGCGTGTTACATGTAATTTTGATTTTTGTGTGTATTTTTATAGCAGGGCCCCTATCTAAATTAAATGGACGTGTAAAAAAAATCTTGGTATTTGGTAAGGAAATAGTTAAAACAATTAAAATCTTAACTGTGTTGCTCCTTTGAAAATATCACTATGTAAGACTGGAACATTTTCCAATAATATCACTATTACTGGAACATGTTCCAATAATGTAAGTAGTGCTTTTTTGAAAGATTCAATGATTTTATCATTCTAAAACTAGTTTTTACATGAAATGGAATAGAAAAGCTTTCGAATGACATGTTCAGATATGAAAAACGAGCTTCCGTTATCTTTCTATCGATTTTTTATTCCTCATCCCGTTACTACTGCCTCTCTGGCACAGACGCGTTATTGAGAATGCGTATTTTTTATATATTGTTTGTTGATCTGAACCACTGTATCACTACGCAACCTAACCGGTCATCGGCAGTTTAGTCATCGCTCGGTTTAAGGTGCGACTATCGAAGCTGACTCATTGTGATCTCAGCTGGTCGTTGCGATGAAGTCGGTTCTCCACGGACTGCACAAATTCAGTTATTGCGCATCGTTTTCAATTTGATCTTTTGCTTTTGAGCAAAGCTGGTTGATGCGATCCAACTTGTTGGTTGCTTGCAAGTTTCTACATAGCGACAGTTGACTTTTTGCACCGGTTCAAAACTTATTTCATTGTTTGCCCTTGAAATTTACGTGTATATTCAATACCCTCTTGTTGCATGTTCAGATGGTAATATAAATAAGTAAGCAACTCAGGGAAGCAACTTTTTTTTTTTTGCTGAAGATGTTCTTGTGATACAGCAATGATCATCGTTTAAAAATAAACTCTATTTTTAGAAAAGTAAAGGATTTCTAAAGTAATAGGCGGAAAACAAAGAGGTTGATAAATTTTCGAAGCAATGCAAATCATAATTTTGAACATCCCTTCGATTCAAATACCCTTCACAAAGTTCACCTTACACATTAAATAGATAAATAACGCGAGACAGCAGTTTTGCATATCACTTCATACAACTGTGAACCGTCAGAATTTGAATACAAAACACATTTTACGACGGTGATATCAATGGCAATGCCGGTTGGTGTGAATTAGTCGAGCTACCTAATTCCGTGCTTACCATTTATTGATGGAATTTTTGTTCAATAGCTTTGATTGTTTGGAGCAGACACCTGCAGAATGTTCATCAAAAAATCAATTACAAATGCTGTTTGAGGGAACATTCTGCAGTTATCAGCCGAAACAAAGATAATGACTGTATTTCTGAATGCTCAGAAATGGATCGATCCAAACATAACTCAGGACAATTGAATCCTTTCTCATCATATTCCAATAAAGCAGATCTGTCGGAACACAAAGTCACGGCTGTATAAATGAGTTAAGTTGACTTTACCATTCCATGCGGGTTGGATTTTTTTTCTTCCATTCGATACCTTTGTTTGTAGAGTAGTACCATACTTATGGCCTAGAGCGAACAAAAGCAGTAAACGCGAACAAAACCTTCGAAATGGTACACCGGTCGTGTATACATGTGGGGTTTTCACGGCCAATCAATCTGATTTCGTTCCGAAACCGATGATGAAAATACCGTGAAAAGAAGGTAACTTGCATATTGTTTTCGGAACAGTGCGAATTTCTTCTTTGTGATGTTACGTCCCACCTGGGACAGAAATTGGTTCTTTGCTTATTGTTCTTAAGAGTACCCGAGCAGAAGAAAAGTGATACTGAATACCAAACTGAGGTATTCCATACCAGATAATTTTCAATACTAACAACCTGAATGGGGTATGAATGAGCCCTGCATAAGAGGTAAAATACCTCAAATAATATCTCAAGCATGTTCTACTGGGGCCTTCCTTAGCCGAGTGGTTAGAGTCCGTGGCTACAAAGCAAAGCCATGCTGAAGGTGTCTGGGTTCGATTCCCGGTCGATTCATTTTGTCGATAGAATGTCTGCTGATCTTCTTCTTCTTCTTCTTCTTCTTGGTATTAAGTCCTCACTGGGACATAGCTTTTTTCTCAGCTTAGTGTTCCTATGTTATTAGCTTAGAGCTCAGTTTCCAAGGTTGCCATTTTCGCATTCGTATATCGTGTGGCAGGTACGATGATACTCTATGCCCAGGGAAGTCAAGGAAATTTCCATTACGAATAGATCCTGGACCGACCGGAAATCGAACTTAGACATGGCTTTGCTTTGTAGCCGCAGATTTCAATCACTTGGTCCCCGATAGCTACAGGCTTGATATCAAACCTGAGTTTCTTACAGTATGCGGTTGCTAGATTATAAAAGGTTCACACTTATCAGACATTATCCGAGGATTTCTCAAAGAATATTTCCAAACATTCTTCCAATTTTGCCCATAGCGTTCTACTAAATATTCCTCTAGGTTTTGATACAAGGAAACCTCCGAAAGCTCATGTGTAGATCCTTACGGAAATTTTGAAAGGGTATTGTTTGAATAACTCCTCGCCAAATATTCTTGGAAGAATGGAAAACATTTATATAGTAATCCATACGGATGTTATAAGCTGAATTTACGAAACAAGACCGGGACAAAGCAAATTAACTGTTATTCTTTTTTCTCGAGAAATCCTTCAAGAGTTCAAATGAATACTTAATTATAATAATTTTTCAAATATGAATCAAGGAATTTCACGTAAAAAAAAGTTTGTTGATGAAGATCCAGGAAATCTGAACACATCATTTCATAAAAGAAATTGTTTCGAATTCTGAAAGAATTCAATTGCCATACCTGATAATGAGTGACCAAGAGAAAATTTCTGCATGGATGTATGAAAGAATCATTGCACAGAATTATGGTTTAAATTATAGAAGCTCCAGCGATTCCTACGTGACGTGGAAGAATTCATGGATAACTCATCGGAAGATTTCCTAAAGATTGGAGAAATCCCTGAAGTAATTTAGAAAATTTCCTGAATGTATGGTATACTAAAAATCATGAACGAATTGCTCTGAAAGGTTGTGAAAGATTTCCGACTTATTGTGAGCAATATCTAAAGCAAACCATAAAAAAATACTAAGGGCAGGAATCACGATAAATGCCCAAAGAATTTGTTAGACATGGTCTTAGATAAATGCCTGAGGGTCGTGGGTTCGAATCCCGCTGGTCGAGGATCTTTTCGTAAAGGAAATTTTCTCGATTCCCAGGGTATAGAGTATCTTCGTACCTGCCACACGATATACACATGCAAAAATGGTCAATCGGCAAAGAAAGCTCTCAGTTAATAACTGTGGAAAAGCTCATAAGAACACTTAACTGAGAAACAGGCATTGTTCCAGTTGGGACGTAATGCCAGACAGGGCTGGTAGCAAGTCAGGGTGTCTACTCGTTTAGCAAAATGAAATTCCCTGATATTTCCAGGTTTTTTCCAGGTTTTATAAAAATAATTCCAGGTTCAAGAAATACTGTAATTTTAGTGCATCAGTATGTGTCTTCTTGAAAGTATTTTTTGTACAGATTATGTACCATTCATTTCTATCGGTCGTTTGGATAACTTAGACAGCTTCATGGGCGCTAAATTAAACTTTATTTGGATATGTGACAATATATCTACAATCTAAATTAACATAAATAATTCGTAAAACTTTTGGATCCCGGATCCATTTTTTTATGATAGAAACACGGATTATCAAGCCCCTGGGTAATCGCGTTCGACCGTATAACATTTGACTGTGGTAATATGATTAAATTATAAATGTTTGCATTTCATTCGAAAAAGTTCTAAATTAGTCATGATTGTTAAGAAATTTCGAATTGATTGTTGTTCAAGTTCCAGTTTACTTTAAAAAAAAAATTTGGCGTTAAATATTTTCCAATAATTTTAAAAATGAATGAGTTTCTTGAAAATATGAACTTTAGAAACCTCTTTCCAGGAAAGAAGAGATTAAAAAGTAACCAAAAAGAGACCGAAAAGAGACAAAACAGTAATCAAAAACCGAAACCTAACAGGAACCATGACAACATAGTTTAATCAGACCAGACATTTCTCTGAAAATATTTTCGAAACTTTTTTTTTTCAAATATTTTTTTTTGCGACATTACGACGACATACCAGCACATCTGGTATATGCCAGTAAAGGACAAACATTCATTGATGTATTATGACGACATTACGAAAGGGATGGATTCATATCTATATTAAAAATATTCACTCTCCAAAACTTTTCCTATGGAATTCCTCTAAAAATTTTGTTTTTTATATCTCAAAATAGAATCAAGATTTTTCCAAACATTATCACAAAAAATACCACATGTGAAAAAACCAGAAACTTCTCCAGATGCCTCCAAGGATTTCTCAGGATTTTCTACAAAATTGTTCTTTAGAATTTTTATAAGATTTTGACTACAAATTTCTCTGAGGATACCTTCAGGATTGCTCCTAGGATTTCTTCTCGGAAATTCTTCTATTAATTCTAAGATATTTCTCAAGGAAGTTTTCAAAACCTTTTTCTCAAGCATTCTTCCAGGAGTTTTCACCAAGCAAATTTGAATGTAATTTCCCAGAAAGCTGAGAAATTTAAAAAAAAAATCCCTGATGTAAATGTATGGGTATCTTCTGTTACAGTTACGTATGTAATTTCTTAGGCCACCCTTGATTAAAGAGGATTTTCAGGAAGACTTACTCTTGAAGAACTTTTAGAAGATTTCCAAGATTATTGCTACGATAATAAAAAAAAGAAAAATCATAATATCTCGCAGGATATTGCGCAGGATCTCCTGGAATACAGGACGAAATTACTAGAAAATTGTGTAGGAATAATCATTCCTACAGTCGAAGGATTTCCTAAAAAAAATTGCTGTGGTGTTAAATTGTGTGGAACCTTAAAAGAACTTTTCAATATTCCATGGGGATTTTTTGAGAAATTCATTGAAAAATGTTTGGATGAACTCCAGTGATCCTTGGATAAAATGCTGGAGAAATTCCTAGAAAAAAAACTCTAAAGAAACTTAATGAAACACAGATCGAATTGAGGGAATTATTTGAAATGTTCTCAATATATTGACTCGAATAACCCCTCGAGGAGCTTTTGGATCTATTCTTAGGAATAACCGTAGACAAAATGGCTTTGAACTTCTTGTCAAGTTTTCTTGAGAGAAATTCTGTTGGAAACTTTGGATATCTTTTTGATTAACGACTGTAGAATTCGGTTGGATAGTTAGTGAAAAAATATCTGGAAGAAGTTCTAAGATAGTCTTTGTTCAAAGTACTGCCTGAGAAAAATTTCTAGAGGTATTAACGTTGAAATGTTCAAGGATTTCCTGAAGCAAATTATGGAGGAACTCCTGTAAGCATCCTATGAAAAAAATGCTGAAGCTATTTCTTGAAGAATTCCACAAGGATATTTCCTGAGGCTGTTCTCGAGAAATACGAGAAGAAATTTTGCATCTCAGTTATCTGCAAGCAAGATAAGGAAAGAAAAGAGACTTTAGATACTATTTTTGGTTAAAATAGAGACTTCAGACACCTTTTATCAAAAATAGAGACTTTTTAGAGACTTGCAAAAAAATGGTACCTAAAAAGAAACCTGCTACCAGCCCTAGATATGTTAATCCTTTACCGAATAAATTTAGATACATTAAAAACATCAATCAAAAGCTGATGAAATTTCATACTCGAAAGAATTCTCACTGAACAGCTCATAAAGTTTTTGGAGAGCGGCGCAGCCGAATTTTTTTCGAATGAAGATAGTTTTCTGGCAATTAATGACAGCTCTGGGTTATAACGCAAAAATCCTTTGTCGTGAACATATTCTATAATTAATTACTGCTTCAAAATAATTTCCCTGATTGTGATCGAAATTCCCTGAGAATTCCAGGTTTTTTCCAGGTTGAATAAAATTCCCTGATAATTCCAGGTTTTCCAGGTTTTTCCAGGTAGTAGACACCCTGCAAGTCACTTGTCAGTGACTTGATCACTTTTTGGACCTGATCACTAAAAAGTCACTATTTTTAACAAAAAATCCCTAAAGTCACATTTTTCAGAAAATTGGTATTAAAATTTTGGGTACACAGATAAAAATATTTAAATTCCAATGTAGTGTAAACTGAGTCATAGAGTAAAAATAAACTAAATTCATTTATTGTTACGGCATTCCGTTTAATTTTCAACTCAAAATGCTTGTATGCTTGTAAAGTGCATTTGATTGAAGAATAAACGATTTATCGTTGACATTTCAGTTTATTTTGATACTCCAATATGTGCATTTACTTAAATTTACAACATAGTTTTAGCTGTGTAACTTATCAAACGATCCTATCTAACATTGAGAGATTATCTCCTCTCTCACTCTCTTTCGATTATAACAATGCAATAGTAAAGCTTTTGGGAAATTGTTCACTGTAGATCGAAATACAATGTCCTTGGCTAGCGATTTATACAAAAACGCAACAGAAGAGGTTGTTGTGGCTCAAGTTATTGATTATAGAAAAAGTAAACAAAAAGAGCCTCTAAATGTTAGATAGGTCAATTTGGAAGGTTACGCGTGAAGTCATTATTTTCGTGATTTTATGATAATGAAGTTTATGTCTGGTTTAGCTGTTCAAACACAAAGAGCAAGAAATATATATTTGTTATCATAATGACAAATACATGTAGTGTGATTTGGAAAATGTGAAGAAAAATAAGGTCTTCCGGCTAACTTTCCGGAAGAATTTATGTGAATATTTCGTATACATATCCAACGGATAAGGAAGAATTTTCTGAGAAAAGTTTTGGAGAAGATTCAGGCAAAATTTAAAAAATGACAGTAAGATACTTTTTGGGCCGAAATGTTTTATAAATTTTGGCGAAAACCAGGATCAATATTTGACAGATCTGCTGAATAAATTACTAGGGAACTTTCTGCAGCAAGCTAGGGGTATAGAAGCAATTATAAACCTGCCTTCTGATAGAACCTTTAGCCAGGCGGTTGGGAATAACAACCAAAGAGCTTGTCAGACACTCGTCCAGGACTTCTATAACATGTACTAATTTTGCTATAAATCATTTCAGAAAATACATTGGAACTTCCTACAAACTATACATTTTTCCATTGAATAACCTTTCATACTGTTTTTACACGCCTTTGGTCAACTATTTCTATACAAAAAAAAATCGCTTCTCTAATGAATGTTTGAACATTGTTGAACAATAATAATTAATCAATAGTGGTATCAGTTGCTATTCCCTAACGTCAAATCCACCTGTTCATTAATTTCAGAAACAAATATGCGATTTCATCGTTTACTGTTTGCTTTATAATCTAAGTATGCAAAATTAGCCATTTTCAGGGTCGCAGATGAAACGTGAGGTTACGAGTCGCTATTGAGTGATATGATTGTTTTCAATTATTAATTTATTGAAACGTTCAGTTGAAGTACCTATAGATATTTTAAGAACACATGTAATCATTTTCTTATTCCGTATCCCCAACATTCATCTAATTCAATTTGTCAAGTTGTGTTGTTTTCTGAAGTTATTGTTTATTTGGAAGAAAGGGTTTAATTTTACAGAAATTTTACCAACAAATTTAGTTTGTTTGGTTTTTGAATTTTGAATTCCCCCCAATTTTTTTTCAGAATGTTCTGAAATTCATTTTCGATTTTCGCCACAGTTTTGTCCACAATTAAAAAAAAAATACTCGATTTATTCCAGAGATTTGTTAACAAATGCTTCAAAGAATTCGTTTTGTACCTCTACCTAAATAATTACCCCCCTTAATCCCGGACAAATAACAGCTGAGAAATATTTCAAATTACTGTAGTTATTCACATTCTATATTTACACAGATCACTTTTTGGTAATTATTTAGTCACTATGTTAATCGTTTTGTTCAATAAAGTCACTATTATTTTGCTGCTGATCGCTACTAGCCCTGCTAACACGTTAAAAAGAGAGAGGCGATATAACATAACCATATAGATTTCGTCGTCTGAGTACCCCCATCACTCCAGCTTGCCAACTTCACTATACATTGGGCAAAGTTGACCCTGTTTTCACTTATACGTCAGCTATAAAGTATTCCAAATATTCCAGAATTATCAATTGGGTCAATTGGGCATACGGGTAGTCAACTTATCCAAGTATAATTTTCTTAGTGATAACAAATCACCCTCGTCTGCTGTACCGATGTAGCCACGCATCTTTAGATTTAGTAGCTTAGCTAACTTTGAGTGCATCTACTTGACTTTTTAGTAGACACTGCACCGTTTTGCAGGCGTTGTTATGTGTGGAATTATATGCTATAAACATCACAACAGTATACAATGAATGAAGTAATATAGTCAGTAAGCTTTCAGATCAGGTCCCGTCGCATTGCTCTATTCCGGGCAATGAGAAAGCGGGCGCACTCACTAAGATGGGCGCCATGGAAGACGAGGTTTATGACCGCCAAATCGCCTTTAATGAATTTTTCGCAATTGCCTGTCAGCAGTCCTTATTCATTTGGCAACAAAAATGGAAAAAGGGGATTTGCGCAGGTGATTACATTCCATTCTCCCTCAGGTATAAAAGAAGTCCTGGTTTAAAGATATGAATATGAGTCGTGACTTTCAAGATAATGTGTCGGCTGATGTCTAACCACTACTCGTTAGGCTCGCATTTCTATCGAATAGGGCTCGCAGATAGTAATCGATGTGGTTGTGGAGCAGGTTACCTAGCCATCAAACATGTTGTGTGGTGCTGTCCCAAATACGGAATTGCCAGATCAAGTCTAGGTACATCCCTCTGGGCCCGAGAAAGACATTACAGATGTAGATTGGACTTTGACTACATGTACCCTTTTTACAAGTTTTTGAAGCAAATTGACATTTCTGTTCGAAAACATGCTGTTTTGTTCCGTCCGCTTGTCCACTTCGTATACCACTTCCCGTTTTGGATGTCCAACTTGTTTCCTTCGACATCCGTTCGTTTGTACCGTTACAGGTTGTCGTCATGTCCACTTGATCAGCACCAATAACGCCTGCTGCTGTTGAAGATCAACGAGTGAACCCAAAACTCCCAACTCTTCCAAAAATGATTGTACTCCTTAACCTCGATCAAACAGCTAGTTTTACCGTTCCCCAAAACTAAACTAGTTCCATAAGAAGCAAATATGGTTTTGTAAATTAAATCGATAGATGCCGGCTCCGTAATGCCTAGGAGCGCTTGAGCCTGCTTAATAAATTATAAGATAAAAAAGCTTTTGGAGGCTTTGCTTCAAGTAATTCAAGGCAAGGACAGTTATCAGATGTCAAACTAAACTGCACTTCAAACTGTGTAGCTCAGAGCCAGCTCTTTCAGTATCCGAAGTGTTGGATGAAACTAACTTCAGGCACTTAAAACAATAGAATTCCTAATCCGTTGTGGTATGAAGGTACATGCTCTATTTTTACTCATAAGATTTTCCCTTTTAGGGAACCCTTCACGCAGTACTTTTGATCTCTCTTAAAAAGCCATTAGTAACAAGTGTAACTCGTTTTTTAAAGCAGATGAATGGACCAAGATAAATACTATCACCACTTATAGATAGAGGAGGATCTTTTCTTCATCATAGTATTTAATAACGTTTAATAACGTGGAAATCCATTCGTTAGCTCAATAACAAAAAAAATACACATTTGGCTACCAATTACTTTTAGCGTGAGATTATGAATTTAGCGAGTCATTCCTATTTCCTTTCATCTTTCCTTTTCATTCTGTATCCCAGAAAGATTATAAAATTTGTTTGATGGTGATGGCTCAAATCTCTCAAATACCGTAAAACGTGCCTTTGCAGCCGGCTCTCTGATATCTGACACCAAAAAAAAAACTATCTGTATTATGAATTTAAAAAAAGCATCGGCAAACGTCCAGGCAAAGCATAATGGTAAACTGGTTTGATTTGTTTGCAACCACAACACCGAACCATACCAGTTATTCCAAGTATGGCCGTTAGATTTGATAGGGTACGATTACGTAACGAATCGCCGGCTGGTATGGAAAACCAGTAAACTGGCCATGCAACTTTCGCCAATGTCAGCCACCTTGAAACAAACAGAAAAAACGTTGCATTTGATGGCCTTGACTGACTAACTGACTGCCTGTTACCGGCACAAAAATAGCATGGTTATTTTAACTGGGTTACTAATTCACTATTTGTCAAGCTACGTGGTAGAAAGAATTTGTAAACTTTGACATTGGAGCCTTTTTCAAACTTCAATTCGAGTGCATGACATGCGCCGAGAGCCGGTACCAAGGCTTCGAAGAACCGGTTTCAATACATAGATTAAGCTATTGGAACCGACGTTGGAGCCGGCTTATTGGGTCACATCTCGATTCATGCAATTATTGCAGAGCAGACGCCGGTTTTTTATTTCTCTATTTTTTTGCATTTTCACGTGTACCTGAGCGGAAAAACATGGCAAACGAATACCATATTTTGGTATTAAAATTAAATACCGGTATACTATAGTATGTTTTTTTCATAAGGTGGCAATGAGAGGCAAAATACCAAAAATCAATTCCATAAATTTCTATCAATAACACCTACATTATAACAACCTGAATTGATTCAATACTGAACGCATATCAGAAATGGGATCTTCCTTAGCCGAGTGGTTAGAGTCCGCGGCTACAAAGCAAAGCCATGCTGAAGGTATCTGGGTTCAATTCCCTGTCGGTCCAGGATCTTTTCGTAATGGAAATGTCCTTGACTTCCCTGGGAATAGAGTATCATCGTACTTGCGACACGAACTACGAATGCGAAAAATTGCAACTTTGGCAAGGAATGCTCTCAGTTAAAAACTGTGAAAGTGCTCATTGAACACTAAGCTGAGAATCAGGCTCTGTCCCAGTGAGGGCGTAATACCAAGAAGAAGAAAAAGAAGAAGATAGAAGAAATTTGTGTAAAATTTTCTAGAACCTAACGAGTTGTTGAGTATTCAATAACAAATTGATAGCAAAGCGTGTATATGAGATATTATATTCAATAACAAACTGTAAATTTTCAAGACCAAAAAATCAACAAAAAAAGTTTATTAGTAGCTAAATTTGTTTTAATAGCATAATATAGTCTTCATCGGATCTACATGCTTATCCATATAATAACTAGTCAAAAAGAAGTCAAGGTATTATACCTCTATTTGGTACGTGATTGGTATAGGCTTGCTATTTTTTCTGATCGGGTATGTAGAGCAAAATCATCTACAAAATGAAAAAATAGATTGCGTGGTTCTTAAAAGTGTGTTAAATATAACGCTGTGTAAGCATATTAGCGACTAACATGACACCCTTTTGTACAGTCGTGATTTCAGTATACGTGGTAGCTTCACGTCGTTACTTGAATCATTGCTGGACTTTTGTGTGTGTCACCGCGTGATCAAACGAGCGTCTATTTCACCATCACGTCATCGTCATGCATCACAACATCCGAATATTGTCAGTGATTCTACTTGCTGATGACATAAACACAACAAATCATTTCATTTCATCCACAGCTGTATTCGAAGATAACCCCAGATAGGTCGCATCGTGATTGATTGTTCCTTATTTTTTGATAGATTGAACAGAATACAATTTGGCCTACCTGGAAATTTGTTTGAAGATCAAGGACTTGTTCTTAATTCCAAAGTTTTGATTTTTTTTAAATACTATATAATATATTTGTCCATTTGGTTTGTTTACCCTCAATGCGATTTTTGAAAGTTTAATTTTTATCTAACATGAGCCCTAGATACTTAACTTCATCTGGTTATGGGTTTCAATAACCCCTCTCATCGTGACAACATGGCTTCTAGCAGGTTTTAGGCTTTTGGTTTTTGTGGGAATATTATAAGTTCAGTTTTGGAAGCGTCAGGAGAAATCTTCCATTTTATGGAAGTAAACTATCCAAACTATTTTGCACTACTACTACTACTACAGAATGCGTAGTCATTCTTTGTCCTTTGGCTGATGTTTAACTTTATTTTCACTGTATGGCAAATGTTTGATTTTTGTCGTATGTATTTTTTTCGAATCTTAGCGTGCACCGCTGTTTTGGTCACTATTGTCCACGTACTAAATTGATGGTGCACAGTGTGTGCGTGAGAGACCGTGGGACATCAAGGTTGGGTGAGCTTTCCGATTTTTGTTTTCGCTTTCCATATTTTGGTTCACCGCGTTGTTGTCGTCGCGTGTTGGCGTGAGCCCAGGAATTTAATTGAAGTGCGGCTTATGTTTGTGTTGCATGATGATTGCTTTGGGTTTGAAGCATTGAAGGATTATTAATTTGAACTGTACACCTTCTGACACTAAGGGTGTTAACTCGGTTAAAAAAAATAAATACATATGAAGTAATTACATTATTTGATGGAAAAGGCGATATGCACTAGTATTGACACAAGAATTTTGGAACTACTATGTCAATTAAGCCATCACGTAGGATCTGATCAAAGGTTGATGCTTTTACGGTTTTTTGACAATTTCAGACATCATATCATGCTGAGCTTTGGTGAAAATACATTTTCGAAAGTACTAGTCGTACTACTTATTAAGTTATGGAATCATACTTGAGATTCAAGGATTCATGTACTTAAAGAAATATTTCCTAGAACTGAACACCTTTAGCAGTTAAAATTAAAACTCCGAAGCTATTGGTATTATGCTAACTTATTTCCCATTCATGATAAATATTACAATCGCACGATCTCAAATGTTCATTGACTCCAATATACAACAATTTTTGACATCCACTTTTGAGTGATTGTTCACAATGTTTACGAGATTTATTTGACGTTAATATTTGTTTTTTTTTACATGTGATGTGATATGGTATGTAATAGATTTCGTCCTTTTATTAGTATGTTAGTCGTAATAAGTTTATGTAGACCATGAAGTCCGATAAACAAGAAAAAGAATAAATAAATAAATAAATAAAAGAAAGAAAGCTAACACTATAAACCGTTTGAAATGTTCCCAATAATTTCTCCGGGATAGCTATAGAAATTCTTTTCAGGTACCGTAAATCGGTGGCAAATTGATCACTATTTAACGACTTTTTTTGTATTGTCCTTAGCAATTAAGGTGTTGTCAACTTCATTTCTGTAGAGTCAGTCTTTCGTTGATTTCTATAAGTAAACGTAATCGCCGATGAGAGGAGACGTTTATCGCGCAGCTGGGGCAGATATATGACGAATGCTCGCCGCGTGATGTGAAAATCGTTGTTGTTGACATAAACGCACAGGTAGGACGAGAGGAGATGTACGACAACTGCCAAGCAAAATCCTTGTGAAAAATCATTTGAGGTTTGTAATAGATTTTTGACGGCTTACCTGACATATGCTGGAGCCTAACTTTGAAAACACAAACGTAAGAATAATCTTCGTAAATGTAGTTGGATCAACCCCTCCCACTCTTTGTTGCGGTTCCTATTGAAATTCCTCTTTATACTCAATAGAATGATATCATCGAATCATTTTTTCATTAAATGCCGTAGGCGCAAACAATAATCTAATCGACATTTTTCTTCTCTTTTCATCTTTCAGGTAAGTGCATCAGTTGATTGGTTTGAGAAATTAAATTTTGTCCTCTCGACGTCGTAAACCCAACGAATTGGCTCCACTTGGTGAATTGCCCATACGTACGTACATCGATTGCCGCGCCATCATCAGCGTCACCACGCCACGACCGAGGACCTGCAAATTGTAATTCTACTTGATTGTTTATTTATTTGGCGTTCGATTCGTTTCAACCCACACCACCGACTGCAGTACTTCAGCCCCAGCGCACACCAATTATGAATGCAACGGGCATCAGTCACCGCAAAAGTGGGTCCCGGTCACCAGTGTGAGTGTGTGTCTATTTATTCAAGCACACCTTTTATGTGGATTGGTTCATTTACTTTCTCCAAATGGAGCAACTAACGATTTCGGACATTTCTAGGATAAGCTGTTGGATAAGGGCCTAACTGCCAAACTTAAACATTTAAACAAAAATTCGCTTCAAAAGGTTGTTTTGAATACTCGAAAATCTTACTTGAAAGTGGCGAACTCGCCATGGGCAAAAAGGCACATAAATGAAAATGAATAATAATAAAAAATCCTATTTGAACGTTAGTTACTTGCTTTACATTGCTCCTACTAGTTGTCTAACGGAAACTGCTATTTTAAAGAAGTGAAACCAAGTTAGATTTCAAGCTTTTGTACTACCTAGTTGTAGAGAAATTATTGAAGTTCAAGTCATATTTATTGAAAATATATTTAAAAAAAACCTAATGTTCCATCCAAAAGTTCTAGTTAGTTTCTTTGGATTCAAGTTAGGCCCAGTTGATGATCTGATTCCAAACAGACTCTTTGATTAATAAAACAAAACATTTCAAGTGTGGATCACGGTAGAAATGATTATATAACAATGCTTTTGTCAACAACATCATGAAGTCTCATTGGCTTACATTTTGCAGTTAGGTCCTTGTCACATGTTACGCCAAGATTTTTTTTTGCCCAGTCGCTAATAGATGTTTTGAAATGGTAATCCTAATAGGTCAGAATTGGCGCTGGATGCAAATTAAGTACCCCTCGATGTACCTATTTGTTTTATTAGATGTATTAGTTAGAACCAACCGGCAAACGTTGGCTCCAATGATCGCACATCGTGCGCAAGAAACTAGTTTAACGCATGGAGCCGTCGCGTTCGGGTTGGTACCGATTAGCGTGTGCGCGCACGTTCTAATCTTGTTTGTTCAAAAACGTGACTTCTACGGATTTGCTCTCGTGATTCATATAGTGCATTCATTTGTTCGCTGCTGATAGCCGCCCCAACAGTGATATGGAACAAAGCATTCAGTCAATTTGTGAAACTAATTTGATATGACACGATTGTTTGAACAGTTTATTTGCACCAATAATTCGATTTGAATGATACGAATTCCATTCACTAGTTGAACGATTCTACTGTGCAGTGTGTGTTTCCAATTACCTATAAGAAGAGATCGATGAAATTTGAAAATGGAAACAGGTGTGTCGCTTGCGATCACATTATTTCGGTGGCATCTTGTGACTCACCATATCTTGGATTGTAGTGACCTTGTGTGTTGGTTGTGGTATTCGTCGAGAAACAAAAATAAATACAACGTAATTCCGACCAGGTTGGGGCAAAAGTAATCAAAACAAAACCTTGAGGAAGGGGAACCAAAACAGAGCGATTAAGAATTCGCGCTCGTGAGTGTGTTTGGTTTGTTAGAGGCATGTGCGTTGATTGGATTCAGACATTCTGGAAAGGGTTTCTGGAAAGAATTTTAATCATTTGGCTGTTATCAAGTTCGGTTTATGCTATTGTTATTTTTAAACTAAACTTAACGTGAGATTAATCATTATAGAAACTATTTTGTCTGGCTTTATCGTATCTAACTAATATAAGTCTAAGTCTCTTTCCAAGACTACTTAAAATGTTTATGCGAGATGAGATACTATCTTGCAAAGTGTCACATCTTACACAAACATTTTGACTTATCTTATAAAGAGGGTGTTAAAAAGGGTCTATCTTCCGCTTTCTTGAAAAACTCGACTAAGTTGAATTTCTCGGCTGAAACATTCTCGATTAGAAGAGGTGGTCGGATCTATATAGGTATATATTTCTGATGATATTTGATGGTTTACAACGATATTAAGAATTCCTTAAGGAATCATCCAGAAGCTTTACCAGTATTTTGATGACTTTTACTGAAAAAGCCCCCAATGATTTCTCTAGACATACCGCTTGAAAATGTTTAGAAAAGTCTTGCAAGAAACCTCTATCAAAAGTTATTCCAGACATTCCTCCAGATACTTCTTTCAGGTCTCTTCTAAAAAATTTACAAATTTGACAAAGTGTATTTTTAACGCTAGATTTTTTTTTAGATTTGACAGGGTTTTTCAGGAAATGTTTGTAAACGTGCTCAGATCGATTTTATATAGCAAAAAATAATACTTAGATCGAAAACAAAAGAAATGGGTCTTGGAGGGTTTAAAATGATGCTGCTTAGAAGACCACAGACCAAGCTCTTAAACCTCGGAAATGCTCTTTTTTGCGCACTTCTGTTTACTTGGGACGTTTTGTTAATATTTTGTTGTGTATAATGAAATAATTATTTAGAAACAATAAAACATTTAAAACTCCGCATTTTGTTTGCAGCTTCAACCGTTTTGCTGTCCTTATCATGAACATAACCTCTCAGCTGTTTAATCAATCCAAACGTTCAACTACCATGACAATTTGCGCTCATGCATCACAACGTCCTTATACCCATCCTCATCGGACGGGGGCGTAAATAGATGCAAAATAATCACAGATAATTGAACGGATAACGTCACATCCCATCAGTACACTCCGCCTTCCTCATTTCTACTTCCGTTAACCTGATTTTCCACATTCTAGTGCTGACCAGTGCGAGGGAAAAATTACTTTCCGCTTTTTAGCCTGCGCTAGTAGGTGAACTGGGTGTAAAATGCGCCGTTTGAGGTAAAACGCGCCATCGAAATATCTCCAAGATAAATGGTGTCTTAGTCAAATTAGATCATTCTATACGATGTCTCTATCAATTAAGAGGCTTTAAGGCTGAAGAAAAAAAACAAATACGTTTTTTTTTAGCATAGTATCTTTTGTAGAATTTGGATAAAAGCTAGATTTTTCTACACAAAAATTCCTTTTTTATCTGGGTTATACCTCGCTGTTTTGAAAATTGGACTGATTGCTTCAATCCAATGACTGTTTTTAGTAATTGCGAGCTTTCTTATGCGACTTCCCAGTGGGTTTAATTTCGACGACATTCACAATTAAAATTAAACTTTTCCTTAAAAGTCGCATATTACCCCATCCTTTCTCACTGGATAACTCAAAGCATGGTGGTAAAAAGTGTGAAAATTCAACATTCACAGTTGATACTAATGGTCGGCTGCTGGTGAAAAATTGAAATCGGGGGCTGAGCGGCTGATCGCCCGTCACCGTTGATTGATTTATGTGCTTGCTTTCGCTTGCCTACTAACTGCCACCAGCGGGTGCCAAAAAAAACCTGCTGGATACACCAAATTGATATCAACATGATGAACGGAGAGCCCATGATGCAGTACATGAAAAACAGGTAACTAATGGACCATTATCGCTTTAGTGTGGACAGTGAGCAATGGGATGTTGTTACCGCCGGAACGCAAAGCCAAATAAAGTAATTGTGTACGATGAAAAACTAAAAATGTAAATGAGACGTATAAAAAGTAGCACAACAGAAGAAAGCAAAAAGTATTCTAAACAAGGGCAACGAGGTCAGATTGCACCGTTTATTCAAATTAATTACTCACTTGCACAAAGAACACCGATTCCGGTAGTCATTCGGAATCTGTCAGACAACTTTATTGTTTTTGGTAATACAGTTAATGTGTTAATCTAAGCAAAAAAAATCTGATTTGCACATTCAATTTAATCTAGATATTACAGGGATTCCTTTGAAGATTTCTACTGCCGTGGGTTCAAAGATTTCTCCAAAAAGTCTTCCAGAGATAGCTCGAAGTGTTCCTCTAGATTTAGAAGATGTTCGATGAATCCCAGTGGGCATTTCTCAACGAATTATTCAAAGAGTTTATAAGAAAATTTCAAGAGATTCACCAGTTTTTTTCAGAAATTGCTGAAATTATTCAGAGTGTTCATTTATAGATATTCTTCAATCGAATGGATTAGTGAAAGAAATTTTCTGTAGTTGATCTACAAACATGATTGTTGAAACAAATAAATAAATAAATGTTTTTTCCTCACCAAATTTATAAGAATTTAATTTACGAATTCTTCTAGAAATCAGAGTTGCTTATTATCAATCATATCAGCTGATGGCTGATGGTCTAAAACTATCACTATCACTTGCGAGCTATCAATATCACTTTGATTTGACAACCAACAGCAGTGATGCGACATCGCACTCTAGATCAAAATCACTGCAGAATGAGTGATCACGTGGTTATTATCCATGCTATTAATATTTTTCAGTGACCAACACATAGATTCAATCTATTTGCAACCCTGTCAAAAATATCGTACTGAAAAAAGGCCATTTTATCTGCTTAATTTAAAGCTAAACTTAACCCATCAGTGATATTCATAGTCTATCGCCATCAATGCACTGGTGATGGAGTAGACAACATGATGGTGATGTGATGTGGAATGATTCGATTTGTATCGCAGTCGGCCTGTACAAATCAGTAAATTCTAAGCATTTATAGTGACATCGAGCAACTCTGCTAGAAATACAGGATTTTTTCCTATATTTTTTCTGGAAGTCTCCTATTGGAAAATTTTACATGAAGTTTTGAAGAGGTCTTTTCAAGAGTTCTTTGAAAGGTTTTTCCAAAATTTCTCCAGGAATATATCCAGCATTGCGCAAAGAATATGTCTAAAAAATCTTCGCCAAATATATTTTTAAAGTGATTTCTCCAAATTGTTCGAGAAATTTCCTTGCAAAGTCTTCTTTATATCCATGACATGAACGAAAAGTTGAAGGCACTAGGATGAAACGTTATAATGTGAAATGCATTTATGTGTTTTTGTATTTTTGTTAATTATAAATTTAGAATGCTCATTTTCAAAAAAAAGTTCATTTTTACATTTTTCATAAAACCGTTCGTATGAAAATATTCAGCGATACTGGGGCAATGGAGATTATGGTTTATCGAATTCTCCAGTAGTTTGTTTAGCAAATCTTCCAAAGATACTTTAAAAAATTCAAAGCGTCGTTTTAGAGCTATTGAAGAAATTCGTTACGGGATTTTTCCATAGATTCGTACAAGAATTCCTACACAGATTTTGTTCATAACACTGTGCGATCAAAATCTTTTTAGGAATGGTTCTTTGAGGTATCCAAAACTAGTCTACTTAGCTTATGAACAGCAATTTATAACCTCGTAAAAATGTGAATGTGAATGTGAAACATAATGCCGGCATTCACCTTTAAACATACCTCAAGGGATTTTCCTATAAATCTAGGACCGATCACTCGATGAAACATGGTAGCATAATGACTGGAAGCATAATCTGCAATATCTCAGAAAATATTGGGAATACTGATATATTGATAATCAGTTGTGGAAATATTCGCATCACGAGGCACCTCACGAGTGTAAACAAACGCAAAACTAAAATGACATGCTCGGTGTGAGTAAGTTCGCACTCGCCTGTCGAAGAAATAGAAAAAAAATCTTGAACATTTACTAGCTAGTAACCAAACAAGGTGTGATATAATATAGTTTTGACAGACAAATTAATTGTGTATTCATCAAATCGACAGTAAACTGTGCTTTAAAACTGATGAAATATCACTCAAATTGCTAAAACTTTTCCGCCTTGCATCAATAGTTGCGGTAAAGTGTTCCTGTAGTGGAGGACCCCATAAGAAAACCACGGATACCGCAACTATAGGAACACAAATAAAAAATATACCGCAACTAAAGGAACATTGTACCAATAGTGGAGGTATTATTTTTCACTGACATGCCGTGGGTTACTGCGATAAAATCATTTTTCTCATTGAGTCGATGGTCGTTGCTTCCCGTTACAACATTAACATGTGCATTAATTACGCTTCTTGAATTTAGGCGGTTAAATGAAGCTCAACCGTGCTTAGTACCTCCACTATTGGTACATCTACCCTACAATTTAAATTATAATGAAAGACTGCAATGAGCAGGAAAACCAATATGGAGATTGTAGGGCTGGTAGAGTATTGGTTTCTATTTTAATGTAAGTTTCTATTTTTAATGGAAGGTTTTCAAAGTGTCATTTAACATATAACATGCCCACACAGTTACGGATCACCTACAGTGACGGATCACTTTGGCGTTCAACATCGGATAACTCGCTCAAAACATAAACGTTGACGTAAAACATATTTTTCCCATGTTATACTATTTGTCTTCTACCATTTGTAATGTTAAGCACAACATTCAATCACTAAATAACGGTGTATTTGTCAAATGTTTAGCTGGTACCACACAGCTATCATTATATGGTCGTTTTCTGTAAGAAGTACCGTCAGCATTCATAAGCTCCCACAGGTGGTAAAATTCAAATGTTATAGCATATAACATGCCCAGATAGCCGTAGCGGTAAACGCACAGCTATTCAGCATGACCAAGCTGAGGGTCGTGGGTTTCATCCCACCGGTCGAGGATCTTTTCGGGTAGGAAATTTTCTCAACTTCCCAGTGCATAGAGTATCTTCGTACTTGCCACACGATATACACATGCAAAAATGGTCATTGGCATAGTAAGCTCTCAGTTAATAACTTTGGAAGTGCTCATAAGAACACTAAGCTGAGAAGCAGGCTCTGTCCCAGTGGGGACGTAACACCAGAAAGAAGAAGCATATAACAAGCTTGTTCGCTTCGATTTAGTATAAATTCATCTTTGGAAAACATGTTTCTTGATTGTTTATTCTAAACACCGAATATTAGCACTTCTAACCAGTGATCCATAATATGGATCAGGAAATGATTGTTTACCACGGTTATGGATCACTTCCAAAGAATGTAGATTTCTGCTAGTTCAAGCATTGGATTCGACATTTTCAGACAATAGCACTAAGGATAAAACTAATAAAACTTCAAGGTTTGTAAATTTCATTTTATAGCAGACAAAAATGGATGGGAAACTTGGTGTGGAGCGAAAACAGTCCATGTCTCAGTTACTACAATGCAGTATCACCAAAAGGGCATTTTACCCTTGTTTCCAGCTCTAATACTGTTATTTTTTGCAGTAATATGTGACACATTGTTAGCTTTCGCCAAATCATGCAATACAGATGTATTGAATGAAAAACCTCTTGATTTTTCGCACTGATCCGTAATATGTCACAATTTGATCCATAATATGAAAATTGATCCATAAAATGGTTTTCAGAAACCGATACAATTTTTAATTTTTATGCAATTCTATGCAAATATTACACTCAAAACAGTTTACTAACCGAAGCTCCAATTTGAAACGATTCAATTCGTGCTTTTAAATTACAATTTTACGTTTTCCATGTCGTTTTATTGAATTTTATAGGTTGGACTCCACACTATTTGATCCATAACTGTGCGGTCATGGTAGTCACTATTTCTCCTTGCAGTCAATCCTGATGCATAATTCTGGAGGTTCCAGAGAAACCTTCAGAGACTCTTATGTGATTATTCTTCAGGAGTTTATTTTCAAATTTCTCAGGAGAAGCTTCAGGAATTCTTTCACAGATCTCACACAAACTCTAATAGGAATTCTTCCAGATTTTTTTCCATATTTTTTTTTAGGAATTTAAGAAAATTTATTTAGAATTTCTTCACGAAATCCAACGCAACTACTTCCAATTATTTCTACAGGAACTACTTTGACAATTGTCCCAGACTTCCTCCAGAGACTTTCTCCAGAGATTTCCATCGTATTCTCCAGTAGTTAGTCTAACAAATGTTTCAAAGATACTTATTTTTTTTTATGTTTCATTTTAGATCATTTGAAGAAATTTGTTAAGGGATTTTTCCAGGAACCCCAACAAGAATTCCTCATGAGCTCTTCCAGAAATTTTTTATTAAATTAGACGAGGGATTCCTTATTAAGCTTGTCCTGCATTTATTCTAAAAAAATCATTTCAGCATTACGTCCATAAATTACTTTTGCACTTCTTCCAAACATTTCCGTAGTGATTTTTTCAAATGCAATCTTCACGTATTCTTCCAAATTGGTTTCAAGGTTTCACAACAGTAAATACTACAGCAACCGATCATTCCTATACAAATTTCTTCCGGTATTGCGTAGCAGAAATTCTTTCCGAGAATTCTGCACGATATTGTGCAAGAATTCGATTGATTATGTTTGCAGTAGTTTTTTGTAGTAATTCAAAAAGAAAATCCACCAAGACTATCGCAGGAATTAGAGAGTTCTGTCAGGGATCATTTCAAGAGTTCATCAGGAATTCTTACAGAAATTTCATCAGAAATTACTGTTGAATTTGGACAATTTCAAAAAAGAGACATGTTCGTATCAGTGGCGACTCGTAACCTCACTTTTTACCTGTTCTACGACTCTAAAAATGACTATTTTGGCAAATTTAGATTATAAATCTGAAAGTTAATGATTGAAATCATCCTTTCTAACAAATCTCTATCCATTAAATGCAAATTTGTTGCTGCAATTCAAGAATTTCTATTCGTGGAACAGGTAGATTTGAGGTTAGGGAATCGCCACTGGTTCGTATACATTTTGGATAAATTCTTTAAGTACTTTCCTGGGAAATTTATCAAATATTTTCTGAAGGAATTTTGAAAGGAGTCTCTAGAGTAGTTTCTGAATATTATTCACGGATTAAAGTCGATGCAAATATCACTTCATGAGCTCATGGAAGACCTAGAAATTTTTTAAAGAAATTATATATCTGGAGGAATTAGTTACAAAATTAATGAAGAAATTTCTGAAGTAATTTATGGCATAGCATAGCATACTGGACATGTCAATGGTTGCTACTCCGTGATTGATCGGAACCGGTAAGAATTGCACTTCGATCCAAATGAATAAGGGATGGACCTTCCGCTTACACTCGAAGTGCACATTTTAGCAGCTCTCATTTTGTTGATAAATAACGGCGCCATCCAAGTCCTTAAAGTCAGTTGGGATGGGGAAGGAATGTTAGTGAGTAATTGTTGCTTCTATATACCGAGAATACCTCTGCATGTACACAATCACCACGGGAAGGGTGTAAATTAGTGAAGGAGGAAAAAGATATGGGAGTTACCTTTGGTCGGTGATCCGATCCATGGAGGAAACATACGGCTCTTACTTAAAACTAATTTTGAATTTTTACCTCGCGGTGAAAATACGCGGTGAAGAAAGCTAGACTGCTAGTAGATTGAAAAAGTACGTCGACAATCATAAAATCGAACTATTCAAAGGTTATTTAAGGAATGACGAAAAAAGAGAAATATGTGTATATTTGGACTATATGAAACAAAAATAATGGTTTATGTCGAAATTTGTAGTGACAAACCATCCATAGTTTGTGTAGAAATTGAATTAACGTAACGTTCCACGATAAAAACGTGTTATTATAAGCATGAAATGAGCTCACTAGTTGCCAATCTATCCTCGATTGAATGTGAAGAAAGATATGTTGAATGAAACTCACGAAGGATCTCTACAAGAAGGCTGCTAAGCAATCAATAAATGAATTCCTGAAGAAATCTTCGAAGTAATACCTGACAAAACTTTAGGCAAATACCTGAATAAGTTTCTGATGAAATTCCTTGAAGAAATTTTGGAAGCGCTTGTATGGAAGAAAGTATGAAAGTGCTCGTAAGACAACTAGAGAATCAGGCTCTGTCCCAGTTTGGACGTAACGTCAAAAAGAAAAACATACAAATTGTCTGACCTAGTCATAAGGCCAAACGCATTAACAGAAGAAAAACTGAAGCATAGCAGGATCAATACGAAACAAAACAACCCCCACGTCCAATGGCGAGTGCTTTGCAAATACGGCTCAGGCCAAATAGCGCCAAAGGCCACCTTAACAACGTATGGTTGAATCCTTGTTCGAAAAATTCATTTCGCTACGAACGGAAATCAAGCACGATAAATGGTTTTCCGATCGCCGCTTTGTGCACCATTTTCCGGGCCCAGTCTGGTTCGGTACGGACCTTACCCTGTCAGGTTACCCGGTTGATGATGGCTATCGTTTCCTTCGGGCAACAACCAACACCACGCAGTTAAAATCATTTCGATTGCTGGCAAGATCGATAGTTAGCAATATCGGATGCAGTGGACGTTGTTTGCGAAGCAGACGGTACGGCTAATAGCTGATGGGACCGGTTAAGTGGAAGAAATTGAAGGTTCCTATTCCGGACTGAAAAGGAGCACGGAATTTCGTGCAATTTGGTATGGTAATAGAATCGTCCTTACGTAAACGAAATTACTGCATTTGGAATTCTTGTTTTGCTTCCACTTTTTTTTTTCTGTCGGCCTATAGCTATTGTCAAACTTATTCCTACGCCAATCGTTTCTGAGAAACCAGAAACGTTGTCAAATCACGCAAGCTATTCATTGGTTCTACCCTTTTAGGATAATCTCCACAATTCTGAATACAATAAAAATAGAGTTGTACATTACCCATCTTCCGGAATAAAACTGAACAACGGAATCGATTCAGTCAGCTTCAACCATCACCACCGGTTGATCATTTAACTAGCTCATGGCACGCGCTTGCCTCGTGTGGTCTGCTTAGAGGTTATACACGGTGTGTCCTAGCATGCTTTCTGTGAATTTGAACATGTCATCGTGAAAACCGTTTCGAACGAACATTTTTTAGCTCTAAATAAACAAATAATAAGCTGTAGAATGTTTTTATATATTGTAGTTCAGCATATGTGAATTTGGAATGCTTTAAAAAAATATGATTTAATTTGTATTTCGTTTGAATAAGCAGCCCCGGTTGTAGCCAGCCCGGGCGATCCGTCTTAAAGCACGTAGCTTAAGCGCCACTCCACAAGGGAGACCACATGCCCAATTTTAATTTGCCCGGTTGAGACTCTCCTGAGGGCGAGTCCATTTAATTATCCCGAAAGGAATTTTACAGATCGCTTCAGCTGACTTACGAACCAAACGACCGAACGGGGTTCACCTATTATCGCTACGCAACCACACAATCAAGAAGGCACTCAGAGACTCCGGTAAGAGAATCACTCATTCTCAATACGAGCCAACATATGCTGCCGCTCGCTCTTTCTCATCACGGGCAGACTCGTCGTTCGACGCGCTACGCATCAACAACTAGGAAGCGGACTGAGTACCCAACGATCACACTCCATAAGGAGGACGGGGACGATAAGGAAACGCGAAGTGACGGTTTACACATGAAAACAATTAAACATTTGGAATTACGGTTACAAACTAATCAGTGTTTATTGATTTAAGGACCACATGGTTGACGAACGAATAATTTATTTTCAATACACTAATTCATGATTTCCTTAATGCTAGCATTTTATTTCAACGTTTGTGTGTGTTCGTTCTCTCTATCTCCCTATCATGTGTGCGATTTCTCTCCCTATCTCTATCTGTTCTGTGCTCATGTGCTCTATGTGTTCTACGTCACCGTCGATGGCAGTGCATCTGCAGGCTAGTCTGCACTCCTGGTGACAATCGGATCTGGCGGCGGCAATTCGTCACGCACGCATCGTGATCCTCACTTCTCCCACTAGTAAGGCTTTAGTAGCGCATACTCTTCAGTCTAAGACTGGACAAAAAAAACACTCCGAGGCGCCCTCACCGGACGCCCCACTTCACTCCAAGAAAAGGTTCAAATTGGCTTGACTCACCGAGTTCGTTGGCTTGCCTTACGCTGTCGTTGACCTGTGACCCAGGTCAGTGTCCTCGTCTAGACGAGCGGCGATCTCCAATGGCGGTACTGTTGAATGACGCGTTCTTCACCGGAGCCGGGGTCTCGCAATGGCGGCGACAATAATCGAGCTTCGCAGTCGGTTGGATGGATTGGCCGACCTGCGAATCCTAGAGGTCCCCTGAACCTCACTCGGTCGATTTGGTGACGGATCGGCCGACTTCCAGCCGGTTGGGGGTCTGCTGGGAAGGTTTTCGTCCGTGAAGGGGGAAGACCACGCGCTTGGGTGCGGGTGTATTTGCTGCGAATAAACCAGCCTTACGGCTAAAACGAACACTGAGCACGACACTACATGGCACATATCGAGCACAATTACCTTGGATATTTGGCTATCACGCTAATTCGCACACAAATCCTAACTACGCACACTTTTCACGAACTAGAGAACGAATAAATATTTAATTAATTAACATGTACTTAACGTCACTAAAAGTAGCTTACTTCACTACGGAAAACGAATAGATTACAAACGCGCACACTTCTTGTTTGCTGGGTAGTCACGAACGAAATGAACGAATCTGTGACTCCTCAGATTAAGGAAAGTGAATCTCGGACAAACCGGAAATTCGTCATTTCCCGAAAACTTCCTCGTACACATTCGTGACCATACAGTCACGAAGGATAACTCGGCACGATGGTTATGCAGCTGTCCCTTTCCAACCTTTCGAACAAACCGATAAGCCCGCCCTAGGAGAGATTCAGCAAAGAGTTCGCAATTCGCGATTGCCTACGCTAAGGGATTTCTTATAATTTGAATTTACTTATTCTACTGTACATTTACTATATTAACATCTTAATTCATATCCGCATTTGGACATTATTTACAAATATTATAACGGAATATAATTACAAAATATATACAAAACTCCTGACCGCTACATTGCACCAGGGCTGTTTTACGAAAATTTGGTTTAAGGATTTAAACCAAATTTTCGTAGTGGTAAATTTTACTATTTATGTACAGAATTCATTCAATTCCTATTAGCTTTTAAATATTTCAAATTCCAACCGGGTCCTAACCTATTTTCCATATACATACTTCAAAAAAATAACAAAATCAAATAATTCATCTATATATTACACTCTAACTTTATTTACAAACATATTTACAAAACCTAGGTTCACCCCAAAGGAAGATTGAGCTGTTTGACGTTATCAATGTAGGGGAAATACCTAAACCAACAAAATCTCAAACCACAAAGAAATCCCAAACTGCATTACTGCTGGCAACTTTCATTCTCAGCAGAAGCATCGTCCCATCAACACGTCATTGATTAACAAATAACTGTCTTTCAATGAACTTAACCCAACACATAACAGGAGCACATCGAGAAATCAAACACTAAACCTAAACGTTGGTCTATTACATTCCTCCGATGTGACCACATATACATACACATACAGAACTGGATCATTCAGATTCGCAACTACACCAATCCTCATCGTTGGTAAAACTTTCTCCTCTGAAATCACCGCAACGATTCTGTCTCACAGAGAGCCACCGAGCCTGCTACCCGGCTTACACGTCTCTGTGTAGGACAAAACGTAAACATAAACCACACAACAAAAATTCGCGCCACAACACATGTTAACCCGCCACAGTTTTCTGTGCCCTACGCTAAAACGTGAGTGCGCACCCTTAATTTCACTCAAACAACATTTCAACAACATTTCAAACGCCAGAACTCCTCTCCGGCTCTCTTGAAGCATTATCAAATGAAAAATACACAAACCAACTCACTACTACGTCACTCAGAGAGTATTTTCTCCGGACACTCACGACACCCATACAGTGATACACCCACCCACATTGATAAACGTCAAACTAAAAGTAAACATTAAAAAGTGCAGTGAAACCGAAAATAGTGAAAGTTTTTAGGTAAATTCTACATTAAATACGGACGGAGAATGGCTTCGAATATTGAAAAACTAAAGACAAAGATACTATTGAACTGTAAGTAATGAAATTTTCTTTTAATTTGTGGTTTAGATTGGCTAACGATAGAAAAAGGGACTGGCTGACGGAGGCTCGAGGACACCGACGAAGGATATTCTCTTGCTGGCTGGAGTTATTTAAGATATCGGACGACCTATTTTTGAAGACCACCCCACCGGCCGGATGAGGCATCTTCCAAAGGATCGCATGACAGGGAAGTGTAATTCCAATCACCTCACAACATTTTTACCGTATTTTAATCTGATTTTTCTATTTTTAGGTACTACCGGACGAAAGAAGAAAACTTGAGACGAAATATGCATGAAGACGATACAGAGAGGGGTGGCCTAATTCGAGCAGAGGCCGAAAATTCAATTCATGTATATATTTTGTATTATGAAATTAAAGATATATAATTTAAGTACTAAACTAGATGTAAGAATTACTTTTGTGAACTACTTTACTAACATTATTTATACATTGCGGAAATTCTCCTTGATCGTCTTAATTAAGCGAAAATTTTTGAATTCATGAGGTGTAACCTCGCCCCTCCCACTTTCGGGCAGTACTTTCTTGGTACTTCCAAACTAGGACCATTTTTCGAAGTTGTTGTAGCTATCGCTCGATTGACTCGGGTTGCTCAACATCGTTTTTCCTTCCAGAAAACTTCTGAGTCTTTCTTTTCGATCAGCATCTGATACTCCCCAACATCAGACTCACGAATTCCACTTCCTTGGACAGTACTGCTCGTCATAACCCTTCGGCTCTGAGCTTTTGGCTTTGAGATCATCGCTCGGGAAGACTCCCAGAGCTCTCTCTGACTTCTGGTCGAGGGGATCATGAATAGCCACAACTACTTCTTCTTAATTGGTTCTATTTGAAAGAACCACCAAAATTCCTTTTTCCAGCACATTGCAAAGCTTCTTCTTGGACCGATTAACAGTCCAAGGATGCCCCTAGTAAGTAAAAAGGTTTTGTAGGGGCGGCAACTGATCCGAAGATCAGTGCTAAGCTTTGCAAAGGCGAAAATGTGTTTTATTTACCCGGGGCACAGCTTCAACGGAGTAATCGTAACTCTTGGGTTTAACTCCAAGAGTGTCATAGCTGGAAAAAGGTTCACTTCAAGTATTTTTGTGAGACCAGGCCTAGCACTGGTTCATCGTCGCTGTCCAAGACAGGTACATAGCTGAAGGTCATTCAGGTCAAATTATGGAGAGCCTGGCTTGGCAAGCTTTTTCAAGAACTTGCAATGGAAAATGCCAAGTCTTTTTCCATCCAAACCCTCCAAATCGTAACAATGACTGCTCACTACTCTCTTAACGACTGCCTCAATGTATTTCGGTGCCAGCTTGGCTGAAACACCTTTCCCCTTGTCCGATAGTATGGTGTTCTTCTTGAGGACAGACTCACCGACGGAATAAGTTGGGCAGTTCGCATTCGACCTCAGATTGTAGTAGGACGAATGTTTTTGGTAGGCGTCCTTCAAATTCCTACGCACCTCTTCCTGCAACTCCTCTTTTTCTTCGGGTGTGAGACCCACCTCATCTGCTGACCTCGTATCCCGCATCCGCCTATATTCCCTTCCATCGGATACTTGATTTCTTCTTGGTGCTGCTCAGCTTTTTGCTGAAGTAAGCAATAACCCGGGACTGCCCATCTTGCAGCTGGATCAATGCTGCTCCTACAGCGAGATCGGAGGCATCAGATTCTATGGTGAACGGCATAGAGAAATCTGGATTGCCTAGAATAGGCGCAGCAATCAACGCTGCCTTCAATTCTCCGAATGCTACTTCCGCTGAGTCCGTCCAGACGAACCTCTGTCTCGACTTCTTGAGAAGGTCGGAAATCGGTGCTACTATCCTGCTATAGTTTCCTATGAAGCGTTGATAGAAGCCCGCTAGACCTAACAACCGCCTTACATCCTTCACGTTCTTCGGTCGAGCGTAGTCCAAAATCGGTGCAATCCGAGAGTTGTCTATGGACACTCCCTCCTCGGTCAACAAGTAACCTAGATAGGACACTTTCTTCCGGCAAAATCTGCTTTTGTCCAACGAAATCGTCAGATTGGCCTTCGCGAGTCTTTCCCCTACAATACGCAACAGTCGAACATGTTCGCTGAACGTATTTGTCGCAATCACAATGTCGTCCAGGTATACAAATACATAGGGTTCAAGATCGAACCCTATAACTTTGTCCATAAGACGACACATTGTAAAGGGGGCATTCGTCAACCCGAAAGGACAGACCTTAAAACGATACAAACCCTTCGGTGTTCGAAATGCCGTGAAATCTCTACACTCTTCTTTCAGGGGGATCTGAAAGTATGCATCTTTCAGATCGACCACCGAGTAGTATTTCGCTTTCCCCAATCGATGAAATATTTCTCCCATATTCCTCATTGGGTACGAATCCTTTTTCGTAAGAGCGTTGATCCTTCGAGAATCGAGGCACACACGTAGCTTCCCATTCGCCTTACGAACTGGAACTAGTGCGCTCGCCCATTCACTGGCACATTCCTCAATGGCATCCATCTGCTTGTATCGCTCCAACTCGGCATCCATTTCGGCTTGTATCGCTGGGGAGCACCGATACAGTGGTTGGCGCCTCGGTTTTACTTCCTCGTTGAGTACGATTTCGTGTTGAATCACCGATGTCCTTCCCAGACGATGCTCCGTCGTACACGGAAATGCCTTTATGGCCTCTGACAACTCTTTTCTCTGCTCCGGAGACAATAGATGCTCAGTCTCTACGGTTTCTGGCGTAGCCTTCGAAGGTTCTGGCAGTTCTAAAGCTGGAATATCCAACGACTCGTCTGGATCAGCTCCCTTGAACACCGGCAGTGATTCAATCGGTAATACAGCCAGCTCAACTGTTCGACTCAAATCGGCTCGCTGCCTAATATCCACCGTGGCAACTTGTTCGAAACCATCTGTACCCTTGATCATCGGTTGAATTCCGAAAGTTTTCCAAAAGTTGTACCCCAGAATCAAGGTTCTTGCTACTTGTGGAACTATTAAGGTTGGGATCACTTTCGTTATTCCCCGAAATTCCATTGGCAAGTTAACGTACCCCAAGCTTTTGTGCACCGTTTTGTCCGCGGTCACAATTTTGACCGGACTTTGATGTACCTGAAGACCATTTTCTTCTGCCAAATGCTTCAAGCTCGTTACGCTCATGCTTGCCCCTGAATCCAAAAGAGCGTCAAAATTCTTGTCGAAAATCTTCACAACTACGTGTGGACACATGTCCGTGTGAATTTTCACTTCGTATACGTCTTGATACGGATCTACGAAAGGAACATCTGTATCGTTGGGAACTGTAGAGATTGGAATGCTGTCGTTCCCCAACTGGCATTCCAGATCTAGTTTCCCGAGTTCTCTACCTGATTTGTTCTTCCGTCCCCCGAATGTTTTTCGCAAGTAGTTACCGTTTTGCCTTGCGCACCACACAGGTAGCAAAACAACTTCTTTTCCTCCGGACAGTTTCTCCACAAGTGACCGCACTTCCTGCAGTTCCAACACAACGGAGTTTGTGTGGAACTTGAAGTCTCTCGCGTATTCCCTGTACCTCTTCCGTTAGTCCCTCCTGACCTTTGGTCTCTGAATCTCTTCTCCTTGTCGAATTTACTTCCTATCGCGTTTACGTTCTCCGACTCTGACTCTGAGCTATACGATTCCTCATCCTTTTGCTCCACTTCGATGTTGTGAATCGCTCTACTCGGTCCTTCTCGAGTGTTCCTAAAAATCGGATCGTTAGCATCGATTCTGTACGCATAGTACTCCAGCTTACGCAAACTATCTACCGTCTTGCACGCCAGTTTTGAACGGTAATGAGGGCGCATGTTGTCCCAAATTACCTCGAAGATTCGCTGAGGATCCAACGGAGTGCTCAATAGTTTATTCAGCCGCTCTATTTCCATCTTGAAACTCAAAAATGTTTCATTTCTGTTCTGCTTCCTTTCGTAAATTTTCTGACGATTCCCTTGGTCCTTATTGGGGTTGCCGTACATGTACCGGATTCTCTCTTCGAACTGCTTCCAATCATGAAACTCATCCGCATAACAGAGGTACCAGTCGTAGGCTTCCCCTCGCAGAATCGTGTGAATCCTCTGCATAAGAACATCGTCAGCGATTCGATCCATCGCCGCAAGACGACGCACCTTCAGTAAGAAATCTTCCAGCGATCTGCTCCGCGCGTCCCCGCTGAAACTCAAGTGCCATTTCTCCATTCTACGGTCAGCGTCTCTTATCTCCGCCTCGGTGATTCTTCTGAAGTTGCGCCTCGGTCTGAACTGCCTTCTAGTCCATCCATCTTCATCGTCCGAAAACTCATCTGAACTGAAGTCCAATTGCGCTCTCGCGTTGACTCCAGAAGATCGTCTAACTCGTTCGCCTCGATCCCAAACTCGCGCTCCATTTCCTTCGAACCGACGCTGTGCAAAGTCTGCCTGCAAACTCGGTCGATGCCTCCATGTTCGGTCTAGTCGATTTCCCTCGTACGGATTTCTAAACTGTTCGTTACGGAACGCAGAACTGTCTCGTTGTTCTTCGTAGCTGTCCCTGCCATCGTACTCCTCTGCTCTACGCGGCACACCACCTGGTGCTCGAACTACGTATTCCGAAAATCGCTGCTGTTCGAAGCCCACATCTACGCCTCGTTGACGCCGCATCTGTCCACCTTGACGTTGCCTTTCGTCCACTCCACCGTAGCGGTCCTCATCGAGTCTGTCGCAGTTCCACTGATCACGCCGCCTATCCCAGTCCTCGTACCCCTCATTTCCTCGATATCTACTCCCTCTGTGCGTGTTTGGGTTGGCAGTTGCCCTATAGTTTCTGCTCTTGCGCTGGTAGTAACAATCTCTCTCATAGCTTTCTCGATCTCTATTGTACGCTCCGCCTTCCCGTTCAACATTCCTATTGACCACATTCTCTTTTGAGCTTTGACCGCTTAATGAAGCCCTACAGTCCCTGTCTACCTTCTCTCGCTGATCCCGACTCTCATTATGGCTCACCAAACCCGCGTATCCTTTGCTACCATCATTTGCATCCGCCAATTTTTCGCTCTCCATGCCGCTACTCTCGTTTCCACCTGTGGCTCCCTTAGATGCATTCAACAAAATTTCTAACTTCCGTTGCAATTCCTCTACCTGCGCTTCCAAAGCCTTCTCCCTCTCACTTACTACGCGCTCTGCCTCTTCCTGATTACCATTCTTATTGACCTGCTCCTTCTGCTTTGTGCCCGTCTGTATTGATTTATCCGCACCTTCAAAGTCAAACGGATCTGGCCGTTTCTCATACTCCTTTCGTCCTTCAAATCTACTCAACTCTGCCCTTATGTCTTTCAACAGTTCTCTCCGCATCCGTTCCGACTCCCCATCTTTCGTCATTATCCGGTAAACCCTACCCCAATAGTGCTTCAACCGGGATAATAATCTATCATCCAAACCATTCGCCAATTTATTACGCAACTCCGAAATTCTAGAGCAAATTAAATCATACTCTTGATCGATCGTGAACGGAGATTCATACACTCTGCCTTCCTTTTCGTCCTCTTTAAACAAGTATCTCAACAGCCGATATTTTGCCTCAACGTCATTTTTAGTCTCTTCAAACTTCCCTCGTATAGTAAGCTCATAGTCTACTTCATCATTTATCAAATGGTCCGCATATGGAAGTTTGACAGCCATGTTAATAGAAAAATGTAATCTTAAATCAAAGGAAAAATATAAGAAGAAAACAAAACAACAAATAAACTAATTCTATATATAACCAATATATTTCACTGTACTAATTCAATATTTCCCAAATCTCAAAACCTTCCAAAATCTTATAATTTACCAAATTCACTATATCACTCAAAGAATCCACACAAAACCCAAAATTACGGAAGAAACATTACTCCGAAACTATCAATATGTGAACCTAAAATTATCCATAAATATAACGCAAATATTTTCCGAAAAATAATTCCACATCAGAAATTTCATAAATTCTCAAAATATTCCGAAGACCTTAGTTGGGCGCCAATTTGTAGCTAGCTCAGTCGGTAGAGCATGAGACTCTTAATCTCAGGGTCGTGGGTTCGGGCCCCACGTTGGGCGCCAATTTGTAGCCAGCCCGGGCGATCCGTCTTAAAGCACGTAGCTTAAGCGCCACTCCACAAGGGAGACCACATGCCCAATTTTAATTTGCCCGGTTGAGACTCTCCTGAGGGCGAGTCCATTTAATTATCCCGAAAGGAATTTTACAGATCGCTTCAGCTGACTTACGAACCAAACGACCGAACGGGGTTCACCTATTATCGCTACGCAACCACACAATCAAGAAGGCACTCAGAGACTCCGGTAAGAGAATCACTCATTCTCAATACGAGCCAACATATGCTGCCGCTCGCTCTTTCTCATCACGGGCAGACTCGTCGTTCGACGCGCTACGCATCAACAACTAGGAAGCGGACTGAGTACCCAACGATCACACTCCATAAGGAGGACGGGGACGATAAGGAAACGCGAAGTGACGGTTTACACATGAAAACAATTAAACATTTGGAATTACGGTTACAAACTAATCAGTGTTTATTGATTTAAGGACCACATGGTTGACGAACGAATAATTTATTTTCAATACACTAATTCATGATTTCCTTAATGCTAGCATTTTATTTCAACGTTTGTGTGTGTTCGTTCTCTCTATCTCCCTATCATGTGTGCGATTTCTCTCCCTATCTCTATCTGTTCTGTGCTCATGTGCTCTATGTGTTCTACGTCACCGTCGATGGCAGTGCATCTGCAGGCTAGTCTGCACTCCTGGTGACAATCGGATCTGGCGGCGGCAATTCGTCACGCACGCATCGTGATCCTCACTTCTCCCACTAGTAAGGCTTTAGTAGCGCATACTCTTCAGTCTAAGACTGGACAAAAAAAACACTCCGAGGCGCCCTCACCGGACGCCCCACTTCACTCCAAGAAAAGGTTCAAATTGGCTTGACTCACCGAGTTCGTTGGCTTGCCTTACGCTGTCGTTGACCTGTGACCCAGGTCAGTGTCCTCGTCTAGACGAGCGGCGATCTCCAATGGCGGTACTGTTGAATGACGCGTTCTTCACCGGAGCCGGGGTCTCGCAATGGCGGCGACAATAATCGAGCTTCGCAGTCGGTTGGATGGATTGGCCGACCTGCGAATCCTAGAGGTCCCCTGAACCTCACTCGGTCGATTTGGTGACGGATCGGCCGACTTCCAGCCGGTTGGGGGTCTGCTGGGAAGGTTTTCGTCCGTGAAGGGGGAAGACCACGCGCTTGGGTGCGGGTGTATTTGCTGCGAATAAACCAGCCTTACGGCTAAAACGAACACTGAGCACGACACTACATGGCACATATCGAGCACAATTACCTTGGATATTTGGCTATCACGCTAATTCGCACACAAATCCTAACTACGCACACTTTTCACGAACTAGAGAACGAATAAATATTTAATTAATTAACATGTACTTAACGTCACTAAAAGTAGCTTACTTCACTACGGAAAACGAATAGATTACAAACGCGCACACTTCTTGTTTGCTGGGTAGTCACGAACGAAATGAACGAATCTGTGACTCCTCAGATTAAGGAAAGTGAATCTCGGACAAACCGGAAATTCGTCATTTCCCGAAAACTTCCTCGTACACATTCGTGACCATACAGTCACGAAGGATAACTCGGCACGATGGTTATGCAGCTGTCCCTTTCCAACCTTTCGAACAAACCGATAAGCCCGCCCTAGGAGAGATTCAGCAAAGAGTTCGCAATTCGCGATTGCCTACGCTAAGGGATTTCTTATAATTTGAATTTACTTATTCTACTGTACATTTACTATATTAACATCTTAATTCATATCCGCATTTGGACATTATTTACAAATATTATAACGGAATATAATTACAAAATATATACAAAACTCCTGACCGCTACACGGTATATTCCGTAAAAATGATTAACTTTGCTTACTACATCGCTAACTACGTTTCGATATATTTTTTTAATCTTTCCTCTACTTTTCGAACGTTTCACTAACTGATTTTATTCAAAGTTTTTAATCAAAGGTTTATAAATTCTTTTGGATGATTTTGGCACTCAAACATATTGTATTGAACATTTTCTTTAGTTACTGAACATTTATACCACATTTAATCCGGATATGTATTCTTGAATACAGTCCTTTATTTGTTTAGAGTCTCTAGTGTTATTCGAGTCTTTAGTATGTCATTTTTCATTTGCTTTAGTGCAATGGTTCCCAATCTTTTTTTTTTTTGAGTTCTTCAAACATCCCTAAATAGATGGCCAGTTAAAAATTAAGTCTTGGTACTTTGGAACAATCCAATAAATTTCTTTACTTTACTTGATGGAACATTTCCAAGTTCACGGATGGCATTATGGGATATCATAACTTTCGAGTAGTGTGTGCAGAATTTGACGATCATTTTTTTTCGTTAATCACGGTCTCAGATACACCATGTTTTACCATGAGTGGTAGCGGGTGGCGAAAGCCCAATTATAGAAACACCGGACGACGACGGCGAGCGACTCACTGAAATAACTTCAATCATCAATGAGCAAATGCCCCCGCCAAGGTCGAAACAATGAGCGCGACTTCTTGCAACGCGAGCTTCTGCTGCCTGTAGCCGCGAGAAATTGAAGACATTCAACATTTGCCCTCTTGGCGTGCGGTGAAGTTGGTGGGCAAACAGAGTATGTATGAGCGATGATAAAAGCTTCGGTTCGCCACGCACCGGTAGCCATGAAAAGCTTTAAATTCACTTGACTTTCACGACTCAACGACGTCACTCTGTCCCTTATCGCTTTCAATGGAAATATGAAGAGGTGTGATTGAAAACCATCGATAGATTGTAGAGAATTTTCTTCTGAGCTATTTCTCAGAAAGCTGACGGTACAATAGGAACACGGTTCTTGTATGGGACTTACAATGTGAAAAGAGGACGCTTAAACGAAAGTGCAAGCTTTGATTAATGAACTTCGCTTGTACAGACTACAATACATTTTATAAACACTTTCTCTTGACCATGATTAATGTTTCCTGATTAGATACATTTAAAACGACGGCGTTAAATTGATGCAACTATTTGAGTTTTTGCAGTCCTAATGCTTGAACGGTAGACCCTAGAACCCTTTTCTCAAAATGCTGTTCCCTAGTGTGTACTGTTTCTCAGAGATCCGTTTATCAGAATGACCCATTTCCAAGAATAGGATATTTCCCAGATCGCTTTGAAATATCTCGTGCATGCGATTTTGAAGTTACTTTAAGGTGGCATGATCTACTATTGTCAGACTATTGAAGGATTCGAAAATCGTCGTTCTTGAATAGAAATTTGGTTTTCTAGTACATTTAACCAACTAGAGCTCCCAGATACTACCTGAATTCTTCATATAACATAAGAAAATAATTCCAACTTTTTCGTGGTCTGGTCACTTCGATTCATGTCACCTATTTATTATTTCGTAAGCTTTGTCTCTCTTTCGTTTCTGCTTTCGTACTTTTCATGATCGAAAAGTTGCTCTGAATACAATTATGCATAGCTTCTGAAGAGCTTCGATTCCGACTATGCTCCACTACCAAAGTTTGACGACACTCACGGCATAGCAAACATCCGTTCCCGAATCCAATCGCCTCCGTGTTTACTTGTTTGCCAATCTCGTTTCGCAACAGTCCAATAGTTTTCCGTCGCTGCTGAGCAAAAGCTCAACAGATGTTACTTCATAAAACCACCATACTAATGATGGTATTAGTTTAGTCGTGCGGTGGTCACAGCATAACCACCACAATCTGTTGCGTGGATTTTGGCTTTTCCATGCAATCCCAAAACCATGACACAAACCCCCCAACAGGGGCCGAGAATCCTCGAGTGGGGCTGTCACGTGTATGTTGTTCACGCGTTGTATAATCTACGCCGTAATGCATATTAATAAATTGTTGACTCAAGTGGTGTCCCTTCGGTAGTGACTTCTCCAGCTCCAACATATCCAGCTTGTTGCATTCGTTGAGGTTTGATTGCTGCTTTTATTTATTCTGACCGGGGACCATTTCAATTGGTTGTAATTGATGGTGAAATGAATTAATTTCGCTCAGCAGTGTTGCACCGCTGACCACTTCATGAATTGGGAAACAGTTCCCTTGGGTTCCCCGGGTACGGTTGTAATCGGAGCACCTAAATTGTGCAACTGGCCAAATCCGTACATTCATACGCCACCTGTACATCAAAAAGGGATATTCATGTGTTTTTTTTTGTTTTTGCTTCGTTTACGATGCCGAGAGTACCGTCAGTATGGTGTGCAGTAAACTAAATGGGCTGTAGAATGTTCATATATACCTAACTACACATATTTGAATAAAGTTAAAACGACCGGAACTGGGTTTAGGATTTATAATCCAGTCGGTACTGGTTGTGGCTTGGTAGCACATTCACTATAATAGTGACAGAAAAAAATGATGGCACTCGAGGGAAAGCAACAATAACTGTCTATTCGTAGCCAATTTTAGCGTATCGTGGAAAGTTGATAAAAAATGTTTGGTCCCTATCCCGTTTTTCATATCGTGACTTATTGGTGTATTTCGTGGAACCTTGTTCATCGTAGTGATAGTTGAAGGTAGCATAGCGAACTGTGTGCGCGTTTAGGGAAATTAAACTACTGCTTTATTCGGAATGGAGCGTGGATGGCATGAGAAAACTACAATGAAAATGAAGCAATTCATCATGATTAAAGTTTATTTGGTGCTGACCACAAGAATGCCAATGTTAAAACCAAGAATGCTGAAAGCATGCCATTCTGCATCGGGAGTTACATTGTACCGGTTATGGTACTACGTTCATGTAAAACTTTCTTGAAAGGATTGAACAGCTATCGCTGATGGAATATGAAATTACTAGCTCGAAAGGCAGAGCTGGTCCAACAAGTGAATTCTAGAGTTTTAGTAAGAAATTTACATGTAACAAGTAGAGAATTACTAGAAAAGCCAAATCGAATTGTTTACTGTATCCTTGATAATTTTAACCCCTCTACTGGCAGCTTCATTTTTTACCACCAAAAAAATATTCAAATCGCGATAACTTTTTTGTTTCTCGATATTTTTGCACCATTTTTTTACAAGATCCTTAAAATCTCGTCTAGTTTAAAAAGCCGTGTCGATATTAATCATTGGTGATCTGGCTTTGAAGATATTCTGATGTTCCTTGGGGGACCGACCTTTTTTATATAAAATGTCTTTGGCGGCCATTTTGTTTTTGGTCAATTTATCAAAAAAATAAAATGCGTACTATATTATACCAGGTAATATGGAACTACTCTGAAAAAATCATACAAATCGGTTCAGTATTCGTGAAAAATCTGAAAATTGCTGTATGAGGTTTTTTTGAGTTTTCAAGATCTTTATTTGTCCAGGGTGGTACCTGAAACATAAATGCTCATTACTCAAAGACGGCTGCTCCAAATTGCTTCATATTTTCACAACATACTCACATTAATGTATCATTTCGAGAAGTTAATATCCAAATACGATACAAATTCCGCAGCCTGAGATATTTACGTGAGCTATGCGTCGGTCCCTCAGGAATTTTGGAATATCACTGGATTTCGATGACCAATTATCAATATCGACACATATTCAAAACCCAGAAGAGTTTTTTGAGAACTTGTGAAAGAATGGTGCAAAAATATCGGAAAACAAAAAAAGTTATCGCGATTTGAATATTTTGTAGTGGAAAATGAAGCTGCCGGTAGAGGGGTTAATATCACAAAGTTGCAATATTTAGATTTGTTGAACAAGTAGTGAAGTTACGAGTCGCTACTGATTCCTCCACAAAGAAAAGCTTCAGTGATTCTCCAGATATTGTCCAGGAATCCGACCAGAGATCTCTGTAGATTTCTTCCACTGGTTGGTTTTGAAATCACTGTAGTGATTTCTCGAGCGATGCTTACATGATTGCCTCCAGAATTTGTTCTAAGGAATCTTTCAGCTGATTTCAAAGGTTTGATTTTTCCAGGATTTCCTTCAGAGATTATTTTCAGTAATTCTTCCTCCAGAAATTCCTGCATAAAATCTCTCTTTACAAACGCTTCTCAAATTAATTTTTGATGGCTTCTTTAAAAGTACATTTATGATTTCACACCAGAAAAATACTACAGGCATTATTCTTGGAATTGCTCTGGTTATTTCCACATAAATTGCCTCAAGATAATCACCCTAGGGTTTTAAGGGATTACTTCAGAAAACTCTGCAGGGTAACGTTATGGTATTCTTTTGGTTATTTTTAAAACTTTTATTTTAGCATTTTTTCTAGAGAATCATCCGAGGGTTTCGTACAAACATGAGATTCGCAACATGATTTTCAATTTTCAACAACAATCAAAAGTTTCCTCCTAAAATTCCGTCAACTTTTTGATAGTTTCCCTTTGCCCAATCCATGTCAAAGTGCCACAAATGTGTAACAATACAGACATTCATGTTAGGAGCACATACTTTCCAGAAATTTCAAAGTTGTTTCTACTAGAATTCATATTGCGACATCTGCCCCTAAATAACAGACTCTCGGTATACTTTTGAGTAAATGATAGTTTCTGCTGCCTTTCGTCTTTCTTTCGATTGCGTGTTTCGGCTTTTCTGGTTATCGTTTTGTGGTTTTGTAATTTTTTTGTAACATACTCTATAGAGAACTTTAGAAGATTAAATATGTCAAATGTATTTCCCCATGCACTCTACGACTCTGAAATTTGAAAGGACTATGACCCTATGATCCTTTTTGTTAATACGATTTATTCCTGATTATCGGTATATATGAAAACTAATAACAAACTTTGAAAAAATACCATTTTTTCTCCCTAAAACAACATCAGTTTGACGGTCTTTTCGATCTATTGACAATAGAGCTGATAGCGAAACACTATTTAGGCTTGGCCACTATTTTCGAGCAAGTCACTTTTCGAGTAAAATAATCACTAATGTCATTTAGTGATTTATCACCGCTTCGTAGAACAAATGGAATCACTGTGCACTGCACACAAATACTTAGTGCTCGATTTTACAGAATAAACGGATCATGATTTATCTGTTGTTCTAAGAGATTTCTATTTCTCTCAATATCGAATGAATTTCTAGAATGGTTCTTCAGACTGTTTTCAGATATTTCTCCAGAAATTTATCGATAAGTTCCGTTAGCAATTTATGCAAGATTTTCTCCAGGATCAGGAGCTCCTCAAGGAGTTTATTTTTTCCAGAAATTTCTTCGACTGATTTCTACATAAATTTTTCTACCGATTCTTTTGGAAATTCTTCCGGGAAATTCTACAGAGATTTCTTTAGGAACGTGCATTTCATTAGAAATTGCTCATCAAACGCAACAAACTCGAAGTGTAAAGGTGCATTAGTTTTAAAGTAATCATTATTTGAATTTTACAAATCAAGTTCGTCACGACGGGGTTGGTGGTCTAATGGCTACCACTTCTGCCTCATATGCAGAAGGTCGTGGGTTCAATCTCAGGCCCGTTCCATTACTCGTATTTTGTAGTTGTATCTTTCACTTGCTTCTATGTCCACTCTCAATCTATCTCACTCACACCCTATTCGTTCATAGCAAACGCTAGAACCAGAGACGGACAAGAAACTGTTTCCCTACGCTTCCACTCTATCAGCATTATAGCACGCCTTTCCTTACGCCTGATACATAGGCAGTCTGCTAACCGAAGAGCAAACCTCTCTGCCATGCCTTTCCCCCAACCCATACACTCCCGCATGAACTGGCGTAGACGCAGTGGTATATACGGTCTACTGTGGGAGCCTTTCCCTTCCCCTCATTGGCATGCATTCTGACGTGGCAGGCGCCATTGTTGCCTAAAAATAGAAGATCACTAGCACTTATACACTGAGGGTGTCTGTTAGTCCCAAGCAGTCATTCAGTTGGTTCCTTGTGTAAGTGCAGCTGATCTAGCGATACTGGAGTAGCAACCACGGGCGGCCAATCAAGCTCAAGCAAAATCAATTTCGTCACAGTCCATACTTGCAGAATTTTTCTTCTTAATTTGGGATCTGCTATAGAAAAACCTCCTGGATCCCGAGATCCCAATAATTTCAGGCAAATTTATTTGGCAATTCCCAGTTTATATTATTGAAGAATTTTTAATTCTTCGAGCACATCTTTGGAATATTTGTGAAAGAATCTGACGAGTTTTCGTCCTACACAGAATGCTGAGGACATTTTTGAGAGATTTATGGATTTTTATAAGAAAACCTGAACGTATCTCTGAAAAAATGTCCGAAAAAAAAATATTTCCTAATTAACTATAATCTGGTAGGAATTACTCCAAAGAATCGCAAAAAAAAATGCTTAGTAGCTAGAAAGGGGAAATATCTGTCTGTTGGTGAAGAATGTACTAGTTAACCCCATCTACTATATCAGTTTTAAACCAGTACATTTTTACCAGACATCCAAGGCATCGAGAGAAAGGGGAAACACGAATTATGCTGACTATAGTGCAACTACAATAATTTTCTACACAGTTTCCTTAGATTTAATCTATTCCAATTTATAAATAATTTAACTTATTTCAAAGTATAATGTTAGGAATTAGCCCGTGATGGTCATGTACACGGTGACATTGAAATTGACGCTGCAAGCGTGCCGAAAATTACATTAGCGCCAATGATGGAACAGAAAGCTTTTGGTTTGTAAATTGGTGGTAGCAGCCTGATTCAATTCGGCAAATTGTGAATTCAATTACCTGCATATTGCATGACGAGCCCAAAGTGTACAATAGCGTGAGCTGAACTTCTTAGCGAAGTGCTTCCATGCGGGCTCGGAAAACGTCTGTAACAATGAACCACCTTTTCCGTCGTCCTTTGTCCTGATCATTTACCTTTCCCTTTCGAACTTAGTCTGTGTGAGAAATACAGTCACGCGTAGTTGACTCCCACGAGGCATATAGTTTATTTTCCATCGCATCTTGACTGGGGTTGGGAGGCAATGAATCTCAAATATATTTCATTCCCAATAGTGGCATTAGCACGACGATGACTACGGCAACGTCTGCAGCAGAACGATTGTAGTCAGTGCTCGGAGCAATACCGTGCGGGTTCGAAATCTGTACCCATGTGGAATAGGTCAAAATCGTATACTTCTTCTTGCGAGCGCTACGTCTCAACTGGGACAGGGACTGCTTTTCAGCATAGTTTTCTGTCGTAAATCGATAGCTTTTATTCACCAATTGACCATTTTCGCATTCGTATATCATTTGGCAGGTACGAAGATACTATATACCCTGGGAAGTCTAGAAAGTTTCCTTTACGAAAAAAAAATCTTCGACAGGCAGGATTGGAACCCACGATCCTCATCTTGGTCTTGCTTTATGCGTTTACAGCTATGGCTATTGCCTATCTGGGCAACAAAACATCTTACAAACCACCTACTTGTTAGTGTGTACGAATTTCGGTCCTCCACACTCTGCCGGCGAATGATTCTTTTGGAATTTTCGCACGGCGTACCATCTCGCACATAGTTTTCTACACAGAAATTTTATTTCGGGTGCCGCAATAGCGACAGAGATGGCAGTAATAAAAACCTTTGGCAGCTGAGTAAAAACACCATTAGCAGATCTTACCGAAAATGTCCATCGCGCGACAGCGCCTGCAAGAGGCATATGACGGCAAACGTTGAACTTGTCGAAAACATCCGAAAGAAGGATGCACCGTACCGTGACCGTTGCGATGGCAGTAGGTAGTAGCAACAACGGAGATAAATCTTCATGTTGTTCTTTTTTCATTATTTATTTCTATTACGTTTGGGTTCCGACTGTGACTGTCTGGGAAGAGACGCTTTTCGACATAAAAGCAGTTCAGAATGTGAATACAGTTTGTATATCCCAACGTATTCATAGTTTCGTGAAGTTCTAAGCCAGCTTGTCAAACCGTAATATTGTTTTAAATAAGACTTTGAATTTGGTGGATCTCTTACCGACGTTGATGTCTTCTTAGAATTATACCAGCACTGAAATAGATCCTGCTTCTTAGCTTCTGAGAGCATTTCCACAATTATTACCTGCAAGCTTTCTTTGTTAAATTTACCATTGTCACTTTTGTATATCGTGTCCAATCAAGTCAAGTCAGCAATGATACTGGATCATACTGTGTATCACTTTGACTGTCTGGCATGAGAAGTAACCACTATCCCGCGTATTCGCCTTTTTAGAATTAAAGGGCCATTATACGGCTAATATAGGACATGTCAGCTGTATAATAGCTCTATATTATCACGAAGCACGAATAAAAGTCCTATTTGGTTCATTGGGTAGTTTAGACTTTCATCAAATTGAAATTTCAATCGAAAAAAAAGCTCTCATTCAATAACTATAGAAGTGCTCATAAGTACATTAAGCTGAGGAGCAAGCTCTGTCCCAGTAAGGACGTTATGTCAAAAAGGAGAAGAAGAAGGTTTAATTTTGATACCTACGTTTACAAAATAAGTTCAACAAATAATCAATTATAATCGACTAAACTTACGATTTTCATGGTGGAAACCATTTATCAAATCTAAAACATTTTTATCTCGGAAATATTCCACCATATTTTGTTAATGTAGTTTTGTGCAATAATCCATCATATTTACAGAAACTTATTCAACAATGCAATTTATTTTATTAAACAATCATTCAAACGAAACATTAATTTTTAAACTTGGCCGTAAATGAGAAGATATATGAGCTTTTAGAGTTAGCATGTTTTTTAAGAGAATACCCAAAACTTTGAATCGGGAGTATATATTTGGCAATACCAATGCGGTATCTCATCACCACGTGAGAAAATTCAATGCTATCAATTCAAGCTACGTCATGACGTGAAACTGATAATTTTAGCCATTTTATTGCGAGCGGTATAATTTCAGCGATTGCATGTCAACGATTCAACGATAGGCGCTGATTGTGAATTATAAATTACCTTTATCTGCACGAAGATAAACGTGTTTGTGCTGCTTATTCGGATTTCAAATATACCTGACTTAAAGCTTTGTTCCATTATATTATTGTTCAAAAATGTTTTTTTTTTTATATTTTGAATCGAAAAAAAAATCCGCAAACAGGAGCAGCATCACGAAACAGCGATTTTCAATGGGAATTCCATCTCGGATATCATAAAACTCAAGCCGCAGTCTCGCATTCTGCACTAGATAACGCCAACTACCGTCGATCCTTTAGAGTGATTCAGCGAAACTCGTATTGTATTGTGTTTGGAGGTAAAAGTTCGCCCCGATGAGCACATCCCCATCCGTGTCTATCTCAAAACCATCATAATAATAGCCCCGAAAAACGGTACTTTGTCAAACATGATTGACTTTCTATCGAATTGCCCCAAAGAAGAACAGTGACTCGGTAGATATTGCGTCTATCTGTCGTCATGCTCTCTCTTCCTTTATTGCGAGGATTGAGATAGATGGTTTGTTGGTTTTACGATCCTGGTGTCTACATCTATCTCCCACACAACGTCGGGTTTTCCCTATTCCACGTAATTGTATACAGATATGTACTCACCTTACCCAAATGTCATTATAATTTGAAATGGAATTTAGCTGGGACTGTATTTGGTTACATTCTAGGAAAAGGCTTCATTCGTTGTTCGCTTTGTTTGACTCGATTCGACTAGGTTTGTTACTGTTTTTGTGAAAAATGCTAGAATTCTGAGCAATGGATTAGTCACTAGGTTCCCAAACATTTTCTGTACGTGACTCAGATAGCCGTCTGGCTGATATTTCGCAAGGTTTTACGTTTACCCAATGCCATAGTTCTCAATTTTACAAATGCCGCGATTTTCAGTATTTGAAGTCATCTTTTTTTACTTACTCTCCCAAAATAAAGAATTACTACCCACCAAAGGCATGGAATCGTAGCAATACCGAGTATTGCAGCACTTTTATGTTTAGCATCTCCTAAAAAATAAAAGTAATAAAAGTAATAAAAGTTTTTTCAACAAAAATGAAAATCGCGGGGGCTCAAAGACGTATTTTTAAAGATGACCTCAAAAATACATTGATCTAGCACCTCAGAATCACGAAATAATATTCATTTTAGGTGATGCTAAACTTTTCAAGATGCTGCAATATTCAGTATGAGTGTTACAATACGTTATTCCATACTTATGATGGGTAATGTATTTAGACGTGCTCCTTTCTGAGGAGGATTAAACTCTGATAACTAGTAGTTTATTTTCAGGAACAATCTATAATTCACGTTGATCACCAATACTTGAACAAATTAAATAATAACCAATGTTGCAGTTGAAAGAGAGTTCAGGAAAATCTTAAACATTTCAATACTGAACTTTCTCGATAAAAGAAGGAAGTAGGGAATTAAACTTTAAGCATATCTTTTATGTAGCTATCTATATAAATAAAAATGAAATGGAGTTTGTATGTCACGAAATGGCTTGAGAACGAGTCAGCGGATATACCTGATTCTTTCACAGCAATTTTTTCCACCTGATTCATTCATTATTCAAGTCAAGAAATTTGCCACCAGGTGACGCTAGTAAGCATGAAACTCTTGTTTTGCTGGATCTCAAGAACCTGACCACTTAGAGGGATGGCGTCTTCGGTAGAGTTGTTCAGTAGCTCAAGGGTTATCATTAGTCTAGCCAACAGATTCGAGATTTGACTACCAGGCGGTGCTAGTGTGCATGAATCTTTTGTTTTGCAGGTATCTCAGAATCCTGGCCATGTTCCAGAGTTGTTATGTAGTTTAAAAGCTATATTTATTTAAACTTTGAAACTCTAGATTGGCTTAAAAAATGATAGCATTTGACCTACTGAACAACTTTGCGCAAGATACCATCTTTCTAAAGGATCCTGAGATATCCGCCAAATAAAATTGTCATGCTCACTGACGCTGCCTGGTGGCAAAATCTTGAATTTCTTGGCTGACATAATGATAGCTACTGAACAACTTTGCCGAAGATGTCATTTTTTTCTGATCATGAGTGGTCGTGAGATCTGCAAAACAAAACTTTCATCCTCACTAGTGCCGCATGGTGACAAATTTATGAATCAACTGGCTAAAACAATGGCAGTCCTTAACTTACTGAGCAATTTTGCCGTCAACACCATCCTCCTAAATATTCACAAAACAAAATGCTTACAAGCGTCATCTGGTGGCGAAATCTCGAATTTCTTGGCTCTAACAACATAAACAACTGTGCCAAAGACGCCAAATTTCTAAATGGACAGCGTCCTGAGATATCTGCCTAACAAAAGTAAAAGTTTCATGCTCACTAGTGCCATCTAGCCATCAGTAGCACTCCAGAACCTCCATCGATTAGAAAATGTACTTAAGATTTGAAAATCAACGAAGAACTTTGAAACATTTGAAGTATAGTGTCAGAAATGTCAAAATACATTGTAAGGCAAAATATTCAATATTCATTGGCAGATCAATAGTTCAAGAATAGGAACAGTCATAAGCCAAAAACAAATAAGAACAAAATACACATTGGCTATTTTTCCTATAAAACGGTAAAGTTTGTAAGCACAAAAGTTTGATTCTCATCGAGAAGACGCGAAACTTTTTAGCCAATTTTACATCAATTTGTCCATCTAATCCAATTGCAAAATATATGTAATGTTTAGTTTTTCGGTAGTTGTTAAATCTTAAGTTGTTTCAGAGCTGCGATAAAAAATTCTAGGTCAATCGGATTTCTAAAAGCCGAGAACCAAACCTTCAAAATTCATCGAGGAGTTTTTACCTAGCATTGCTCGATTACTTTTTCAAATCAACGTATGTAACTTTTACACGGCTTTGAGAAGAAATAATACACTATTTCTATATACATTTTTATAGTGACATTTTTTCTTCATGAGGATACAAAATGTTACATGGAAACATCACACCTCGAAAAATTTTTCTATCATTTTCTTACAGAATCCAAATGACACAATAATACATCGCTTTGTTCAATTACTTACAACATTTTTGTACCAGTGTAAGATCCTCTCCATATAGTAAACAGAGCGCTGAAAGCAGTAGTTAGGTTGTGAAAGTTTAAAATCTTACTTTTGTCGTTTTGTAAATCCGAAAATCAAACGTCATATATGAGAAAATCGAATTGGTTCAGAGTGAAATGTGTACAATTTCGCCTATGATAAAACAGGTTTGTTTACTCTTCTGACTCAACATACGGAACTAGTAAGGCAAGAGAAGAATTCATGAGAATTTAGAATAAATACTCCTGAAGAAAAAGATCTAAACGATTCTATGACATTTCCCGGAAAACCATTTCCCGGAATGCCGTTTCCCGGAATCCATTTCCCGGAATGACCAATTTCCCGGAATATACCAAAAATAAACTTTCGCGGTTTTTTTTTTGCTATGGGAATGTCAGAACTGAACAGCTTACAAGAGCCCTACACGCAGCGAACGGGACTATGGGAAGTCATATATTTTGCCTTATGAAAGATGAAACAATTATTGAAATACGAACACTTTATGTCTTTATGTATACTGAATAGAGTGTCCATACCGGGACATCCCAGGACAAAAAATCCCGGGATTTGTCAAATTTCGGGATTTCCCGTTTCCCGGGATTTTATTTCTGGCATCCCGGGAATCCCGGTATTCCCGAAATGTACGTAGAATTTGATGAAAACCACTAAATTTCAATGAAAAACAATGTCATTTTTCCTCACTATCAACCTTATTTGATAAAGTAGTAATGCATAATGGGAAAGAGAATAAACGAACAAGTGTTTTCATGAAAAGATTAATTTACCAACTGGTCAGTGTTCAGACAGACCGGACTAAATGATATTTTGGCCTTGTAAAGATATGCCAGGAACTCCGCCGATTCTCATTTGCCCGATGCTATTTTGATACATATGTTTTATCAAACAGATAAGTTCCATTATTATAGCAAAAAATGCGAATATATTGTTATTCTGGACGCTTGGGGTACGTTTTCCTGAAATCATTTAAAAACCGACCAAGTAAGAAACACATATTTTTATTTGTCTAGTTGCAAAGTTTTAATGCTTTTCTTTCCAACATTAGCCGTTTTTATAAGCGTATGCTGAGATAAAAAATTGGAAGTACACCTAAATCGCATGTCAATATCATCTGTAAGAAGTAGACATTGCGAAAATTAACTGAGAAGTTTTTAATCTCGTTTTCCATACAAATATTCAAAAAATTCCGGGAGATTGAAACATGTTTCGATCTCAATGAAACTTTTCCAAATCTTTCCAAGAAAAATATAAAGATGACCAAATAACGATTCATTTTTGTGTAATACGATGCGAAAATCTGCAGTGGTACTAACATGCGTTTACTTTTCATTATGGGACAATTCGACTTGGTGTTTTTCCTAATTTTACTGAACAAAAAGTGATTTCTCGTTAGTGCAGTTGAAAGATCATTAGAAGATATAATGAAAACTATAATGAAATATCAACTCAGTTTTGACCAAAATGCAGATAGGACTGACTTGCGATTCACAGCAGTGAACTTCAGTCAATAATTTTCAGTAATTAACTTTTAGCATGATCTAAAATACCTTCAATGATCTTTAATCGCTTCTTTTGTTTTAAAGTTTTTATGACTTTTCAAATGTTTGAAGCAAATTGCTTTAAAATTGTGACTTTTGTTTTGTTATTATCATACTTCTATTCATATGTGTTATGAATAATTTAAAAAAATCCATAGAAAATCCGTAATTAGTCAAGCTAAGTTTTGATTTGTGTTAGATTATTTCATCAGAATAAAAAAGTCTCTGAAATGTGGTTTGCTATAATTAACATATTATTTTGAAAAGTTACATTATCTGTTTATTTCATTGAAAAAATATTTTATTGTTAAATTTGTACTTCCATTTCAACCAAAATGCTAGTTTTATTGAAAATTTGATAAATCCCGGGATCCCGGGATTTCCCGGGACGAGCATAGATTTTTGTCCCGAATCCCGGGACGAGCAAATTGGCCGGGAAATGGACACTCTAATACTGAACATCGCTCCATATCAAGGCGTCACGACACACAGACCTATCATTCGCAAGGTCCTTGAGTCGATTCCTGGATATCGCGAAATCATTTTTTGTTTTCAAATCTTGTATTGATAGGGCAAATGTATTAATTTCAAGCCGATATCTCGAGGCGAATTTTCCTAAGGGGTTAGTATGTATTTCGGTAGTCCATATGCCTGAGTGTGATATTTGTATAAATTTACGCACAAGACACAGACCACAGATAATAGTCACGGGTTCCGATCTCATCGATCGAGAATCTTTTCGAGTTGGAAAATTCTTCTACTTTCGAGGGCATAGAGTTTCCCAATTGGAGTAGAATATTCTCAATATAATCACTATGGGAGCACTAATATGAACATTGCAATACATTGAACCGAGAAGCAGACTCTGTCCCAGTTAGAACGTCATACCAGAACAGAAATAGAAAGATGATACCAGTTAAAAACCCACATAACAGCATAAATTTCATGCTAATATCTCATTCCAAAAGTTAGGAAGGAGTTGTGGGAAGCGTCACAAGCCTTACAAAATTGCGGCGGTTGGGGGGGGGGGGGGGAGAGGAGGCTTTGGTCGAATATGTCAAATTTTTGCAAAAATAATTTGTTTATAATCCAATGACTCGACGGAACAACCTTAGTTTGAAAGAAGGGAACATTTATGATGGTTAATATAAACATCCTTCTGGCCAAACATTTTTCCGTAGGTAAATACCGGAAGAACGGCAAATGTTCAAAAGAAGGGTGATTCTCTGTGAAAAGGCAGTAGCTATACTTGGAGTTCATGTTAATGGATTTGTTTATCAGTTTGAACATTGCTATACCAGGCCTGGTAGCGAGTCACTTTTTCGTGGCTTGGTCATTTTTTTCGACCTGGTCACTAAAAAGTCACTATTTGCAGCAAAAAGTCACTAAAGCCCCTTTTTTCGTGATCTAAAGCGAATATTTTTCAACAGCTATAAAGTGTATAGAGAGGTAAATATTCTTTGGAAGATTTCAGTTAAAAATTGCACAAACATATCTGGCAGAATATCTGGAATATATTTGTTAGGTTTCGTGATAAAAGTTCTGGAGATGTTTTGATACTCTTTTACGCTTTAGTTCCCTCTGAGCAAAATCTGAATAACGAGAATCAAAAAAGAATGTTTGAGTATTATACCTTTTTATTCCGCCCTAATTAATGTGAACCTTCCTGAGTTTATTTAGATGAAATTCTGGATAAATCAACTAAGAATAGCTTGATGGGACCTTTACCCTACCTTTAGAAGAAAGCTAAACCAAAGTCTTTCAAGAAAGTAGCCTGATATTTAACTATAATTTTACCCAAAAATTATTTATTAAATTTGTCAGAAACTTGTGTAACCCATGATATTTTATCAAGAAACAAGTTTAGAAATTTATTAAGAAACGAATTGCAAAATTTTACAAGAATTTCTACAAATCCGTTGATTTAGCCTACCCTTTTATTCTTTAAGATATTTAATACGCGCTTTGGAATAGAAATAGTCGTTGGGTGCATGTGCTAATTAATCAGAAATTAGTTTATTTATTTATTATTTATATAAGTCTTTGGTAATATGATTGTTTTGGATACTTCGAGCTCTAAGTAATTACTAATTACTTTTCAGTTTGTCTCGAGTTCATCGAAAACAGATAATGCTTCGAAGCTACCTTGTGAGTTATTACCCAGATAACATTAGTAGCTCAATAACAGTGACATTAATGAAAAAGAGTTTTTCCATAATGTCTTTCTTCAGAGTAGAGAAAAACCTCCCGGAAATTCAAAATGCATCAATTTTGAATTTCTGGGAGGTTTTTCTCTACTGACTGGAATCAAGATTTAAAGTTGTTGCGTATGCCTAGCTCTGCAGCCAACATTTTATGCGCCTTACAAGATTCGCCAGATTTTATATTGCACACTATGTCCCTCAATAATGTTTTATATCTATTGTAATTCGGTGAAGTTATCTGTATATGTTAAAAGCAATTATCTGTTAAGACATATTTCGAAATACTAATGGTAATTTCATTTTAAATGATGTGTAGACTTGTTAATATGTTTAATTATAAAGACCTATGAAGACCATATTTTTGATTCTGAACTTTTATGCTTGTAGTCATTATTATTTTACTGTTTGACTGCTACCAGCCCTGCTATATGTTTTCATGGCATTACATCAAAGAACAGCCCATGTTTGAAAGAAGTGCAATTATCCTATGAAAATATAGACAGTATGAACAATAGTAAACGGAATAAATTCCTCACAGACTGCATGTAATACTATAGTAGAGGTTTAACATGTCATGAGATTATTTAGTCTTAAGGTAAGTCTACAATTGGGAGGGATTTGAGATCTAGAAATTTGGTCTACATGACAAATAAATAGACTAAACTATGCTTGCAATCGGATTGTTTGGAAAAAAATCCTACCGTTCAAATTCTCGATCTAATAACAAATCTAGCCCAATCCTTAAGCCCAATCAAAAATATGGCGGATAGAGTCCTTATAACTGCAAATATATAATAATGGTAAACAAGAATAAGATCCGTAAACTTTAAATAAACTATCTTTAAGGCTATGTAGCCCGTCATTCGTTTTGGCAACAATGATGACTTTTCAGCTTGCATTTCAAAGTGATAAAACTCAGTCTTGATAGTTTATATTGACCTGAAAATGTATCACTGTACGCGCTATCATGCATAAAGTATGTTGATACTTTTTCATCAGTGTCAGTGCAAAACCAACTTATTTTCTTTGATTCGAAATCGTGAGATGAATTAGCAACAATCATCAACGACGCGTACAAATTTCAATGATGGCCTACTTCGCCTTAAATCTACTTTCTAAAGACACATAAATACGTAATACAACAAATAAATGTTTAAAGCTTACATTAGCAAAAGTGTGAAAAATACCAAATAAGATTTTCCTCCAGACCTCCCTGAATGGTATTGCAGCATCCCCTTAAGGCCCAAGTCAGTGGCGCGTCTGAAATGCGCGCGGGCTACTTTGATCGCAATTTTAACAAATTTGACCACTTTTTTCAAAATTCTAAACTCACTTGTCTCTTCGAAATTAAATGGAGATTATTTCTTGTGAAGAAACCATGTTCATAAAGTTATTAGATTTAGCTGGAATGTCTTTTGAGTGGTAAATGAAATGCCGAAAATATAAGACATTGCTTGCTATTTCATCTGATAGAAGCTGTTTGGGGGCATATTTTGAAAATTGGAAAACATCCATCGATAGATATTTCCTCAAGGATTATTCCTGTAAAAAAATATTTCCAATAAAATTAGGCAGGAATACGGGAATGTCTTTTAAACGCGATTTAAAAATCATCATTTTTCTCATAAAATTAGCCATCAAATTGCCAACGATAGCCATGCAACGATCGATGAATCAGACATAGTTCATCCAAGTGGGCAAAATGAATTCTAGGAGTAATCCACGTTGCAGCTAATGGGAAACTTTCTGGTGGTTGATGAGTTTTGATGATAGAGATATTTTGATTCCTGGATAAGTACAATTTCATGGTGAAAGTTCATAATGATACTTATTTCACTACTGGACTATCGCAAAAGTTTTTACAAGTGCGGGAACGCTAATGAAAGTGCGCGATGGCATCAAATCGAGTCAGTTACTTCAGCGGGATTATTCATCGCAGTCCAAAGAATAAATGATCTGAAGACACCACTTTGAATCGAAGCAATCTCGCACTTTTATTCCCAGTTCAGCAGTGAAAAATATATACAACAACTTGATAAAACTTTTGCGCGAGTTAGAATTGATTTGACGCTTCCACACTAATTATGATTTGCATGAGGGAACATATGTCAACAATATATAAAATTATGTTTGATAAAACCTGATAAGGAGGTGTTGTTATGTTCCATGCTTATTTGAAAATGATGAGTAAACTACCTATCTACCTGATGCTTTTCTGAAATAAATTTGACTGCTCCAATTGCAATATTGAAATTATATGAAAATTCGCATGCCCACCCTAGCCGTTGAAGAAATGAACCGTTACTCTTTGAACGTGGCAAAGGATGGTATTACCATGGATGGTGGGTGCGCTCGTAAGACATGCAGTTGTTTGCCCCAAGATTATTTGGTTTTCTAATATGAAAGCATACATTTTTTTATATACCAATGAATTGCTGAGAAAATTTGCAATCTATTGGTGCTAATTATAAGGCTGAAAAATAAAATTCATAGCATACTTTTTCAATTTCCATTTCATGCGCAAACGATTTCCGCTGCAACAGCAGCGGGCCGTGGGAAGAAGGAATACGAAAAACCGACCAACAAGCGATAAATGAAATGTGTTCATCTAACTGTGAGTCATTTTGCTAATGATGTAGGATGGGTGATCTGTTGATATTGATATTGGTATCACGTGTTGATTACTTCGAGCCTCGAATTCTTGGATCAATTTTAATTTTATCTGCAAATTGTTCTGAACAAATCTTCTTAATTTTGTTGAATAAAATATATTGGGGGATTAGAGTTTTCTAAATTAGTAAATAATACGTCATAAGTCATTTTTAATTTCAGAGCGGTCGGTTCTCAGCTTGCTCCTGGCGATCAACATGCTCGTGCTGTATGTATCAAGCGAGCGTGCTTGTGCGGAATGTACTAAGTATACGATGCAACTGATCTTGAAATAAATATTTCATATTACAATTGGCATTGGAAATTCCAAGTAAATATTTGTATCTCATGGCTTTCTAAGTGGGATGCCCGAAATTCATTGAAAATTGTTTGTTATGTCTAATTGTTTGTGGCTGAGAACTTTGGACAGACAATTTGAATGTGATTATTGGGAATTTGTTGAATATTTTCCAATTACTGGTAGACACTGAAAAAGGCTGCAATATGAAAAGATGATTGCTTAAAAAGTCTTTGATAAAGTGTACAATATTTTGAAATACATCGAGTTGAAAACAAACAAAGCTATGACAAGAACACTATTTGTATGACATGTTAGTTTATTAAAATAAATCCTAATAATATTTGAGATTTTTATGGAATAATTTGAATATTTCCGAATACCTGATGACAAATGGGTATTCCAGACAAATATTTGAATGAGATGAGGAGCTTTACCAACATTTTGAGTAATACATTACATTCAAATGAAATAAGGGTTTCTAAAAAAACGGTTCAATGTATAAACGAAATGAGTATTTTCTAGTAAACTCTCGAATATTTGAATGCTCTCTCGAAACATTCGCATTTTTTCAGCAACTTAGAAATACTTGTGTTTTGTGGAATTCTTTAAATTATTCTGAATATTTGATGGCGATTGAGAATTTCTGACTTATATTTGAATGAGATTAGAATATTAGAAAATTTCTGAAAAAATAGAGTATCTCGTCAGTGATATTTGCATAAAAGGAATGTTTTAGAAGAAATTCTGAAGTATGCATGATTGAGATAAGTATTTTTTTAATGCAATTTTAAATAAGACGTCTCAATATTATATGAATATAATTAAATAAATTATTTAAACAATATATGCTCCTTTTTTAAGAATTACCGCTGAATGTTTGACTGAGATGAGAATATTTTGAATGACTCCGGAATAATTCAGTTATTTATGAAAATTTTGAATATTTCTGAATATTCGATGTTATTTGAGAACTTCTGGCAAATATTTTAATGCGATGAGGATTTTGAAAAAAAATTAAGTATGACAAAATATTTAAATGAAATGAGTTTCTCGTGAATAATATTCATATATGGTTTCTGAATGAAATTTTGATAAATGTATGAATAAGATGAGTATTTTTATTTCACTTCAATATTTGAAATATCATGGAGTTCTTTGGAAAAAATCCGAATTATCGATGGCAATATAAAATTTCTGACAAATATTTTAATGAGATGAGGATTTTTACGAAAATTCTGAGAAATATAAGAATGCGATAAGTATCTCGTAAACAACATTCGAATAAGACTGAAATTCTAAAATAAATACGGTATCTTGCATGAATGATACGAGTGTTTTCTAAATAACTCTCGACTATTTGAATGATCTCTGGAATCTTCCGCATATTTTCGAATATCTGCGAATTTCAAAGATTCTGACAACTTTTTCAATAAGATAAGAATATAAGAAAATTTCTGAATAATAGGAGATAAACATCTCGAAAGTAATATTTGCATATAAAGAAGTGTTTCAAAAGAAATTCTGACGAGAATGGGATAGATATTTTCTCAATATAATTTCAAATGATATGAGTGTCAGAAAATTTCTTAATAATATATGAATAAGATGAGTATCTCATGAATGACAATTGAGTTATATGCTTTTTACAGGAATTCCGCTAAATGTATGACTAAGATGAGTAATTTTTTAATTACTCCGGAATACTCGAATAATTTATGAAATACTTTGAACAGTCACGAATTATCGATGCCATCATGCCAATCGAGAATTTCTGACAAATATTTTAATGAGAAGAGGATTCCAAAATATTTCTGAAAAATATATAAATGTGATAGGAATCTGTAAATGATATTAAAATTATAGAAAGGTTTCTTGAAGAAATTCTGAGAAATGTGTAAATGCGCTGAGTATTTTTTCAGTAACTTCTAAATTCTTGAGTGTTTTGTGGAATTCTTCATATTACTCTGAATACTTGATGGTGATTGAGAATTTCTGGCATATATTTGAATAGAATATTAGACAATTTCTGAAAAAAAAATTAGAGTATCTCGTCAGCGATATTTGCATAAAAGGAGTGTTTTTAAAGAAATTTTTGAAGAAAGCATGAATGAGATAAGTAGAGTATTTTTATAAATCAATTCTAAATAAGACGAGGATACTAGAAAATATCCATATAATATATGAATAACATGAACATCTTGTGAATGATATTCAAACAATATAAGTGTTAAATAACTTCCGCTGAATGTGTGACTGAAATGAGAATCTTTAAATTGACTCCGCAATATTTTTGTAATTTATGAAAACTTTGAATATTTCCGAATACTCCATGCCTGTTTAGTACTTCTGTTAAATATTTTAATAAGATCAGGATTCCAGATAATTTCAGAAAAAAATATATGAGTGAAGGGGCCTAGATAGCCGTAGCGGTAAACGCGCAGCTATTCAGCAAGACCAAGCTGAGGGTCGGTAGTTCGAGGATCTTTTCGGGTCGGAAATTTTCTCGACTTCCCAGGACATCAAGTATCTTCGTACCTGCCACACGATATACGCATGCAAAAATGGTCATTGGCATAGTAAGCTCTCAGTTAATAACTGTGGAAGTGCTCATTAGAACACTAAGCTGAGAAGCAGGCACTGTCCCAGTGGGGACGTAACGCCAGAAAGAAGAAGAATATGAGTGAAATTTCTCGTGAATGTTATTTATATACGATAAGGGTTTCCTGATGAAATTCTGATGAATGTATGAATGAGATGAGTATTTTTAATTGACTGTAATATTTGAATAATAATAAAATTTGTTGAAAAATCCGGTCTTGATAGCAATTGAGAATTTCTTACAAGCATTTGAATAAGATGAGGATTCCAATATCTGAATAACATATAAATGAAATGCGTGTCTTGTTATTTGAATTACATAATGGTATCCTAAAGAAATCCTGAAAAATACATGAATGAGATGAGAATTTTATCAATGACTCTGGAATACTTGAGTGTTTTATGAAATTCTTTCAAGTGTTCCGAATACTTGATGCCAATTGAGAAATTCTGGCATATGTTTGAATGATATTAGGATATTATAAAACTTTTATTTTATGCATAAAAAAAGTGTTTGACAAGAAGTTTTGAAGAATGCATGCATGAGATAAGTATTTTTTGTTTCATTTAATTTAAAAAAAATTCTAGAAAATGTATTGATACTATAATAAAATAAATATCTCGTGAAAGATATTCAAACAATATAAGTACTTTTTTTTAGAATTTCCGCTAAATATGACTGGGACGAGAATCTTTTCAATGACTCCGGAATATTTCAGTAATTTATGAAAACTTTGAATATTTCTAAATTTTTGATGCCAATTGAGAACTTCTGGCAAATATTTTAATGAGATGAGGATTCTAGAAAATTTTAGAATACAAGATATATAAATGAGATCGTGAATGATACTTATATACGATAAGGGTTTCTGAATGAAATTTTAAATTAACTTAAATATTTAAAATGTTCTGGAATTCTTTAAAAAAATTAGAATTCCAGATGGCAATTGAAAATTTCTGACAAATATTTGATTGAGAAATGTAAGAATAAGATGAGTATTTCGTAAATTGCATTTGAATAAGATAGAATTTCTGAATTAAATACGAAAGAAAATATTCTAAATAACTCTTGAATATTTCAATGCTCTCTGGAATCTTTCGCATATTTTTGAATACCTGGGCAGTTTTTGAAAATTTTCTGAATAAGACTATGACATGAGATAATTTCTAATAAGCATTATTAAGTAATATTTGCACACGGGAAATGCAAATTCTGAAGAATGTATGAATTAAATAAATATTTTTTTAGTTTAAATTAAATTGAACCGAGGATACTAGAAAGTCTCTGTTCAATATATGTATATGATAAAAATCTCGTAAATGACATTTGAACAATATAAGTGGTTTTTTAAAGAATTTCCGCTAAAATATATGACTGGGATGAGAATCTTTAAAATGACTCCGGAATATTTGAGTAATTTATAAAATGCTTTGAATATTTCCGAATACTCGATGCTAATTGAGGGCTTCTGACAAATATTTAATAAGATGAGGATTCAAGAAAATTTTAGAAAGAAAAAACAATAAATGAGTTGAGTATCTCGTGAATGATATTCATATCGACAGGTGTATCTGGTTGAAATACTAATGAATGTATAAATGATTTAAGTATTTTTAAATTACTTTAATATAAGAAATATGGAATTCTTTGAAAAATCCGAATTATAGTTAGCAATTGAAAATTTCTGACAACTATTTGAATGAGATAAGGATTCCAAAATATTTCTAATATATAAAAAATGAGACAGAGACGAGCCTACCAACGACTGAAAGCCTTTTTAATAAAGATAGATAATGAAAGTCGAAATGAGGTTTCCACCTTATAAATTATATTTGAATTATATAATGATTTCTCATAGAAATTCTGAAAATTGTATGAATTATTAGTGTTTTTTCATTGACTTCGGAATACTTGAGTGTTTAGTGCAATTCATTGAATTATTCTAAATACTTGATGGCAATTGAGAAATTCATGTTTTGAATAAGATTAGGATTCTAGAAAATATCTGAAAAATTGGAGATAAGTGTGAGTGATATTTGCATAAAATAAGTGATATAAAACAAATTCTGCAGAATGCATGAATATGACAACTTTTACCTTAATTTAATTTCAAATAATACGGGGACACTACACAACATTTTAATAATATATTAATAAGATGAGTGAATGACATTTAAATAACATAAATACTTTTTTTAAAGTAATTCCGCTGAACGTATAACTGAGATTAGTAATGATTCCGCAATATTTAAGTAAATTATTAACTACTGTCAATATTTCCAAATATGCCTGACGCCAATTGAGAACTTCTGAAAAATATTTGAATAAGATGAGGATGAAAGAAAATTTGAGAAAATTATTATTGAGATAAGTATCTCGTGAATGTTATTTGAAGAGTTTCTAAAAGAGAATATGACAAATGTATGGATGCGATTATTTTTTTAAGACTATGCAATGCTTAAAATGTTATGGAACTTTTTGAAAAATCTAAATTCTCGATGGCAATTGCGAATTTATGACAAATTTTGAATGAGTTGAGGATTCCAAATAATATTTCAATGAAATGTGTATTTTGTTAATGACATTTGAGTGATATAATTGTTTCTAAACGAAATTCTAAAGAATGTATGAATGAGATGCAATATGTTTCAACGACTTCGAAATACTTGAGTATTTCATGTTTTTTTTTTTCAAATTTCGTACAATTTTTAGCAATTGAGACATTAGAACATATATTTGTATGAATAACTATTGTCTTAATTCAATGTCTATGAGAAATCATTATATAATTTTTTGTTTTCTTTATTAACGAGATTTTTAGCCCTGGGCTAGTTCATCTCGGGACCAACGGCTTTACTTCCCTTCCGAAGGAAGTCGTCACTATAACTTTTATGTCATAAGTGACTATCTCGGGGATGGGATTCGATCCCAGGTCCTCGGCGTGAGAGGCGAGTGTTCTAACCGCTACACCAGGTCCGTCCCCTACAACATCATTATATAATTCAAATGAAATTTATAAGGTGGAAACCTCATTTCGACTTTCATTATCTATCTTTATTAAAGAGACTTTCAGTCGTTGGTAGGCTCGTCTCTGTCTCATTTTTTATACATTAGAAATATTTTGGAATCCTTATCTCATTCAAATAGTTGTCAGAAATTTTCAATTGCTATCGATAATTCCGATTTTTCAAAGAATTCCATAATGATTCTTATATGAAAGTAATTTAAAAATACTTAAATCATTCATACATTCATTAGTATTTCAACTAGATATACCAATCGTATATGAATATCATTCACGAGATGCTCAATTCATTTATTTTTTTTTCTTTCTAAAATTTTCTTGAATCCTCATCTTATTAAATATTTGTCAGAAGCACTCAATTAGCGTCGAGTATTCGGAAATATTCAAAGCATTTAATAAATTACTCATATATTCCGGAGTCATTTTAAAGATTCTCATCCCAGTCATATATTTTAGCGAAAATTCTTTAAAAACCACTTATATTGTTCAAATGTCATTAACGAGATTTTTGTCATATACATATGGGGATTTTTTTAATTACCGTACGGGTTTGGGCCGAAGGGTCTCAGATTTTCATGAAACTTTTTCCACAGGCAGGGCTCATGGATATATGAATAAAAAAAATTTGAGAAAAATTCAGGGTCGCCTATTTTTCCGGAAAACTCAGGTGGAAATTTTTTGTTTTCCCTTGACACTACTTACTTTGAAAAATCATAACTCAAGAACGAAGCATCGTAGAAACAAAGTTTTTAAATTGAAAATTTAAACAAATTTTCTCAAAAATCCAAAAAAAAATATGAACTGGAAAAAGTTCTCCACAAAATTTTCCACCGTTGGGAAAATTTGTAAAGAAAAGCCGGAAATTTTTGGAATGCACTTTTTTTTCGTTTTTGAGTTATGGCCAATTTTGTGAAAAATGTCCAGATGTGCCATAGGGTAATTTGCCCATTATTGCGGTATTCCCTATTATTGCGGTATAAGAATTAAACCCTCATTATTAATCGAAAACTCTATTTTCTATGGATATTATTGATGATGATGAAAGCTTATAGTATTCCCAAGCTGTACCAGATGAATGCTTCAAAAATTAAACGATTTTGATCGTTGGAAGAACAGTTTTAGATGATGCATCAAGCAAAGCCTATATCTTTAACCAGTCTTTCTATCTACGGGCCTGTTTTCATAAGCTTAATTTTTTTAAGTTTATAACCAAAACAATTATATGTAGCGGGTATATCAGTTCAGTATAGATGTAGTTACATGATAGATATTGGATTTTGAATAAAAGTTCTATATTTTTGAGAAAAAGCATATACCGCAATAATAGGACAATGAAAATAGCTTTTTGTCTATTATTGCGGTATCTGTAAATCTCATTAAAAAATTCGACATTTCAATGGTCATTTTAAATGTAATTGCTGGAAACATTAATTATATTATTAGGATACTAATTTGGGACATAATTTTGAGTTATTCATACATTTATTTAGTCAAACAAAATGTTTATGTTTATTTTTACCCTGTAATTCCTCTTATTTACAAATATTTTGCAAATAAATACAATGTTTTACCAAAAAATCACGTAAACTGGCTGAAAATCGGAACAAATGCCAAAAATATGTTAAAAAACTAAGATATAAGATGATCGCAAGGAAGCAATTCTTTAAAATTGTGTTGCTAGTGGAAAATACTTTTAAAAGCATCAAAATTATAGGTTATATTTAATTCAACAAATTCATTTCTTATATAGCGACTAGTGGTCTCAGATGGAAGAACCTTGTCTATTCAGTTTAACATTGTCCACCTACGACGAAAGAGGAGACGAAACCGGCAGAAAATCATTCAATTCTGTTGATTTGTTTTCGAATCGTGACATAAAGTAATGAATTAGTTTTCCTCATAGATATGTCCAAAGTCACACAAACCGACAGTACCGTGCAGTGTCATTAACATGGAGGGAGCATAATTTCAATGCTCGAACATTGTGTGGTATTGAATGTATCTTGAATGTAATAAAATCTATGATTTTTGGTATACCGCAATAATAGGACGGCACTACCGCAATAATAGGACAAAATACCGCAATAATAGGACAGAGGAAGAGCTTCAGATTCATGTCAAAAAAATGTATATATGATTCCAAAAATTACTTTTTTACTTCACTATACTCCACATAAAGGATAGTTTTACCACTTAACATTGCAAAATACTATAAAAATTAGATTTTGGACACTGAAATACGATTTTAATTTCAACACCGTGCTTAAGTCCTCCATAATAGGACGGATACCCTATAAGACTTTTCTTTGAAAAATCATAACTCAAGAACGAAACATTGTAGAAACAAAGTTTTTATATGAAAATTTAAGAAAATTTTCTTAGAAATCCAAAAAAAATATGAACTGGAAACAGTTTTCCACAAAATTTTCCACCGTTGGGAAAATTCGTAAAGAAATGCCTGAAAAACTATGCCCGAACTCGTGGAAAATTTTCAAAAAAATATTTTCGAGAAGGTAATTTTATAAGCTTTAACTACTGGAATTTTTTGAATGCACTTTTTTTTCGTTTTTGTGTTATGGCCAATTTTGTGAAAAATGTCCAGATGTGCCATATAAGACCTTTCTTTGAAAAACCATAACTCAAGAACGAAACATTGTAGAAACAAAGTTTTTATATGAAAATTTAAGCTAATTTTCTCAGAAATCAAAAAAAAATATGAACTGGAAAAAGTTTTCCACAACATTTTCCACCGTTGGGGAAATTCATAAAGAAAAGCTGGAAAATCTATGCCCGAACTCGCGGAAATTTTTTAATAAAATATTTTTAAGAAAGAAACTTTATAAACTTCAATTCTGGTGACTTTTAGGATGTACTTTTCTTTAGTTCCTGATCTATGGACAATTTTGTGAAAAATAACCATATTAGCCTTTTCTTTGAAAACCCATATATATATAGTTCAATTTGCTTGTCAGGTTCGGCTTTTGTAACAGCTGGGTTCAAATTTAAATGCACGAAAAAAAAGTGCATTCCAAAAATTTCAGTGATTAAAGCTTATAAAATTACCTTCTCGAAAATATTTTTTTGAAAATTTTCCACGAGTTCGGGCATAGTTTTTCCGACTTTTCTTTACGAATTTTCCCAACGGTGGAAAATTTTGTGGAGAACTTTTTCCAGTTCATATTTTTTTTGGATTTTTGAGAAAATTTGCTTAAATTTTCAATTTAAAAACTTTGTTTCTACGATGCTTCGTTCTTGAGTTATGATTTTTCAAAGTAAATAGTGTCAAGGGAAAACAAAAAATTTCCACCTGAGTTTTCCGGAAAAATAGGCGACCCTGAATTTTTCTCAATTTTTTTTTATTCATATATCCATGAGCCCTGCCTGTGGAAAAAGTTTCATGAAAATCTGAGACCCTTCGGCCCAATTTGTACGATAATAAAAAAAATCCCCATATATTAAAAAGAGACTTTCTAGTATCCTCGGTTCAATTTAATTTAAACTAAAAAAATATTTATCTAATTCATACATTCTTCAGAATTTCTTTAAAAACACTTCCCGTATGCAAATATTACTTACGAAATGCTTATCTCCTATTTTTCAGAAATTATCTAATAGCTTAGTCTTATTCAGAAAATATTCAAAAATATGCGAAAGATTCCAGAGAGCATTGAAATATTCAAGAGTTATTTAGAATATTTTCTTTCGTATTTAATTCAGAAATTCTATCTCAATCAAATGCAATTTACGAAATACTCATCTTATTCTTACATTTCTCAATAATATTCAAATGTCACAAATTTTCAATTGCCATCTGGAATTTTAATTTTTTTTAAAGAATTCCAGAACATTTTAAATATTTAAGTCAATTTAAAATTTCATTCAGAAACCCTTATCGTATATAAGTATCATTCACGATCTCATTTATATATCTTGTATTCTGAAATTTTCTAGAATCCTCATCTCATTAAAATATTTGCCAGAAGTTCTCAATTGGCATCAAAAATTTAGAAATATTCAAAGTTTTCATAAATTACTGAAATATTCTGGAATCATTTAAAAGATTCTCGTCTCAGTCGTACTTAGCGGAGATTCTAAAAAAAAGTACTTATATGCTACTTGTTTTTAATTATGAATCGTGGTTTACGGCTAACCAGCCGAGTGGAAGTTTAATAACTACCGAAAAGCTAAACATTACATATAATTTACAATTGGATTAGATGGACAAATTGATGTGAAGATTTACGAAAAAGTTACACGTCTTCTTATTTTGTTTGAATATCTTTCACGAGATATTAATTGTATTCATATAATATCAATACATTTTCTAGAATTATTTTTAAATTAAATGAAACAAAAAATACTTATCTTATGAATGCATTCTTCAAAACTTCTTATCAAACACTTCTTTTATGCATAAAATAGAAGTTTTATAATATCCTTATATCAGATCAAACATATGTCAGAATTTCTCAATTGGCATCAAGTATTCGGAACACTTGAAAGAATTTCATAAAACACCCAAGTTTTCCAGAGTCATTGATAAAATTCTCATCTCATTCATGTATTTTTCAGAATTTCTTTACTAAACCATTATGTAATTCAAATAACAAGACACGCATTTCATTTATATGTTATTCAGATATATTTTGGAATCCTCATCTTATTCAAATGCTTGTTAGAAAATCTCAATTGCTATCAAGATCGGATTTTTCAACAAATTCCATTACATTTCAATTAAATATTACAGTCAATTAAAAAAACTCATCTCATTCATACATTCATCAGAATTTCATCAAGAAACCCTTATCGTATATAAATAACATTCACGAGAAATTTCACTCATATATTTTTTTCTGAAATTATCTGGAATCCTCATCTTATTAAAATATTTAACAGAAGTACTAAATAGGCATGGAGTATTCGGAAATATTCAAAGTTTTCATAAATTACTAAAATATTGCGGAGTCAATTTAAAGATTCTCATTTCAGTCACACATTCAGCGGAAGTTATTTAACACTTATATTGTTTGAATATCATTCACAAGATGTTCATGTTATTCATATATTATATGGATATTTTCTAGTATCCTCGTCTTATTTAGAATTGATTTATAAAAATACTCTACTTATCTCATTCATGCTTTCTTCAAAAATTTCTTTTAAAACACTCCTTTTATGCAAATATCGCTGACGAGATACTCCAATTTTTTTCAGAAATTGTCTAATATTCTATTCAAATATATGCCAGAAATTCTCAATCACCATCAAGTATTCAGAATAATTTGAAGAATTCCACAAAACACTCAAGAATTTAGAAGTTACTGAAAAATAAATTAAATAAATTAAATTAAATAAATTCATAAATTATTCGAGTATTCCGGAGTAATTAAAAAATTACTCATCTTAGTCATACATTTAGCGGAATTCCTGTAAAAAGCATATAACTCAATTGTCATTCATGAGATACTCATCTTATTCATATATTATTAAGAAATTTTCTGACACTCATATCATTTGAAATTATATTGAGAAAATATCTATCCCATTCTCGTCAGAATTTCTTTTGAAACACTTCTTTATATGCAAATATTACTTTCGAGATGTTTATCTCCTATTATTCAGAAATTTTCTTATATTCTTATCTTATTGAAAAAGTTGTCAGAATCTTTGAAATTCGCAGATATTCGAAAATATGCGGAAGATTCCAGAGATCATTCAAATAGTCGAGAGTTATTTAGAAAACACTCGTATCATTCATGCAAGATACCGTATTTATTTTAGAAATTCAGTCTTATTCGAATGTTGTTTACGAGATACTTATCGCATTCTTATATTTCTCAGAATTTTCGTAAAAATCCTCATCTCATTAAAATATTTGTCAGAAATTTTATATTGCCATCGATAATTCGGATTTTTTCCAAAGAACTCCATGATATTTCAAATATTGAAGTGAAATAAAAATACTCATCTTATTCATACATTAATCAAAATTTCATTCAGAAACCATATATGAATATTATTCACGAGAAACTCATTTCATTTAAATATTTTGTCATACTTAATTTTTTTTCAAAATCCTCATCGCATTAAAATATTTGCCAGAAGTTCTCAAATAACATCGAATATTCAGAAATATTCAAAATTTTCATAAATAACTGAATTATTCCGGAGTCATTCAAAATATTCTCATCTCAGTCAAACATTCAGCGGTAATTCTTAAAAAAGGAGCATATATTGTTTAAATAATTTATTTAATTATATTCATATAATATTGAGACGTCTTATTTAAAATTGCATTAAAAAAATACTTATCTCAATCATGCATACTTCAGAATTTCTTCTAAAACATTCCTTTTATGCAAATATCACTGACGAGATACTCTATTTTTTCAGAAATTTTCTAATATTCTAATCTCATTCAAATATAAGTCAGAAATTCTCAATCGCCATCAAATATTCAGAATAATTTAAAGAATTCCACAAAACACAAGTATTTCTAAGTTGCTGAAAAAATGCGAATGTTTCGAGAGAGCATTCAAATATTCGAGAGTTTACTAGAAAATACTCATTTCGTTTATACATTGAACCGTTTTTTTAGAAACCCTTATTTCATTTGAATGTAATGTATTACTCAAAATGTTGGTAAAGCTCCTCATCTCATTCAAATATTTGTGTGGAATACCCATTTGTCATCAGGTATTCGGAAATATTCAAATTATTCCATAAAAATCTCAAATATTATTAGGATTTATTTTAATAAACCAATATGTCATAGTGTTCTTGTCATAGCTTTGTTTGTTTTCAACTCGATGTATTTCAAAATATTGTACACTTTATCAAAGACTTTTTAAGCAATTATCTTTTCATATTGCAGCCTTTTTCAGTGTCTACCAGTAATTGGAAAATATTCAACAAATTCCCAATAATCACATTCAAATTGTCTGTCCAAAGTTCTCAGCCACAAACAATTAGACATAACAAACAATTTTCAATGAATTTCGGGCATCCCACTTAGAAAGCCATGAGATACAAATATTTACTTGGAATTTCCAATGCCAATTGTAATATGAAATATTTTTATTTTATTTCAAGATCAGTTGCATCGTATACTTAGTACATTCCGCACAAGCACGCTCGCTTGATACATACAGCACGAGCATGTTGATCGCCAGGAGCAAGCTGAGAACCGACCGCTCTGAAATTAAAAATGACTTATGACGTATTATTTACTAATTTAGAAAACTCTAATCCCCCAATATATTTTATTCAACAAAATTAAGAAGATTTGTTCAGAACAATTTGCAGATCAAATTAAAATTGATCCAAGAATTCGAGGCTCGAAGTAATCAACACGTGATACCAATATCAATATCAACAGATCACCCATCCTACATCATTAGCAAAATGACTCACAGTTAGATGAACACATTTCATTTATCGCTTGTTGGTCGGTTTTTCGTATTCCTTCTTCCCACGGCCCGCTGCTGTTGCAGCGGAAATCGTTTGCGCATGAAATGGAAATTGAAAAAGTATGCTATGAATTTTATTTTTCAGCCTTATAATTAGCACCAATAGATTGCAAATTTTCTCAGCAATTCATTGGTATATAAAAAAATGTATGCTTTCATATTAGAAAACCAAATAATCTTGGGGCAAACAACTGCATGTCTTACGAGCGCACCCACCATCCATGGTAATACCATCCTTTGCCACGTTCAAAGAGTAACGGTTCATTTCTTCAACGGCTAGGGTGGGCATGCGAATTTTCATATAATTTCAATATTGCAATTGGAGCAGTCAAATTTATTTCAGAAAAGCATCAGTTAGATAGGTAGTTTACTCATCATTTTCAAATAAGCATGGAACATAACAACACTTCCTTATCAGGTTTTATCAAACATAATTTTATATATTGTTGACATCTATTCCCTTGTGATAATATTGCTAATAGTGGGAGTTCATACCCGGAGGACAGCGAGATCTCTCTGTCTCTGGAAGTTGGTATTGAACTGTGGTGGTCGTGCATCAATTTTGTATTCGTTGGAAATTTGCAATAGAATTATTTACTGAATATTTTTGAATCCTTGTAATGCAATTATGAAGTGGCATTATCCTATATTTGCATTCTTTATATGATAAACCATATCATGCATGGTGACTTGGATTGCTATATAGAGGGATTATAAATAACGAAAAGTTTATTATTTTTAAAGCTAAGTGGTACTGGTAGATTTTTAAATATTGTGGATAAACATTCATAATATTATCGCATTTTCTCATGTGGAGGATAACAATACTTTTTCCGGTAGAGAAATATTCCCTTGCGCATGTGGTAGTAATTAGTTCATTTCGGTAAAGATGTTCATTCAATAAATTTCAAATTGTCGGTTGATTCCAGATCCTCCACTGACTTGGGCCTTAAGTACACGGCCAAGGCGACCGCCACGCTTTAAGTGGATGAATTTCAATTTCCTCCCACGCTTCGGCTCTTTTTGCATAACTAGACCATGCTCTAGGCATTGGATACAGTAGTGTATTGGCAATTCGTTCATGTACGAGCTTCTACTACTGAAGAAGGCTTCCACTCTCGCTCTCTCCAGTTGTACCTACCTATACGATTTCAATGGAGGCTCTTGGTACCCTGTCTGTGAAGCAGGGTGGTTTCGGACCGGCCAATGATGGTGATGCTGTAGCCACATAGAAACGAGACATATTGGGCCGTATGAATAAAATGTAGTAAAGTTGAGTTTACTACATTCTCGGTAGTAAACGCTATATGTGGAACACGAGTGGAACATGTTTGTGTCATTTTCCTTTCTACACCTTTCGAACATACTACAAACAACGCATTGCTATGAATAAAGGTAGCATTTACTACAAAGCTACTGGTAGTTAGCTTCAGAGGTTGCTACACATGCTTTGAATTTGCGGAATTGAATGGAATAATTTACTTTTGAGTAAAAATCATGGGAAAACGATATGAGTTTTGATATATTGGAAGGTATTTTGAGTTTTGCAAAGGAATTCTGAGGTTACGAAAACTTTCGCTTCGCCAATTCTGAGATTCCGGTAAGATTACCGGCAGTAGCAATTTGTAATATCCGTGTGAATTCTGGCATTACGATAATTATGTTATTTTCTAGGAATTTTAGGATGTCGGTAGGAATTCAGATATTGATAAAGTAATTCTGAATTTTACGTGTAAATTCTGACATCTCAGATTTCCTTTTGAATTCCGGAATTCCTGTAGGAACTTTGAGATTCCGATAGGGATGTCGTTTTTTTTTATGATAATTCTGAAAATTTAAATACCATTCTAGGAATATTGCGGAAATATTAGGAATCTGGTAAAAACTCTAGAATTGGGGTGGGAATGGGATTCCGAATATTAATCTCTTGGAATTCTGTGGGTATCTTTGAGACGGTATTTCTGTAAGAATCTATGAGATTGCGGTGGGATTCCTGCGAATTATTGTGTGAATATGTGTAATTCCGAAAATCAATCTTTGTAATTATTGTAAAAACCTTTAAGATTCCGTTGATCTCCAGTTCCGTTGGAATTTCAAAGTAAAGCTTTAATATAAACGTTTTGAATGTCGGTAAATATTTTATAGATTTCAATGGGATTTTTGTGGAATCGTTAAGGGGACACGGGAGACCGTGTTATTTTCCCTATCTTTTGTCTCACTCTAACAATTATCATCAAAACTTTGCCGAAGCAAATCTCGAGTTTTAGTGAACCGATGAAGCTGAAAATTTAATCGATTGTGCACCACATATATAGAATATAGTGATAAATTTTTCACATCCATATATGGAGTGGTACTTGAGATCTGCTTCTTCAAATGGATAGGATGATTATAATGACGTCCCGTGCGGCCTTAAGAATTTTAATAATTTCAAAGGGAACCCTGGTGTTTTAGGGGAGATCCTCATTGAATTCTAACGACTACCAATGGAATCACTACAATTCTCATAAAAATCTCTACATTCTAAGTTCTAGACATTCCAAGGATACTATCAGAAACCCCACCAAAATAACGAGAATATCACAGAAACACTTAGAACATCGGAATTCAACATGCTGTTAAGAAAACACACGAGGAGCATCAAAATTCTACCGCAATTTCACCAGAATCTCAGTACTGGTGCTAGAAAATATGTGGTTCCAAATTTGATAGCTGTAATCTCAAAATCTCTTCATAAATGTTAAGCTAGTATTCAAAAAATCATCGGCGTTGGCGAAGGCCGAAAACCACCCAGAAAATTCTTTGATGTACCATCATCATAAAATCATAGACATAGAGAGAATACCAGACTAATCGCAAAATTACACTACAAATCTTGTCAAATAACAGCACCTTCATGATTTGTGCAAATTGTCGCGTAATCGATTAGATTCCATGCATTTTCTTCATATGCATGATTGTATTAATTTTAAGCGTCACTCTGAATAGATTATTCTTTACGTGCAGAATCACCCTGCACTCTGAATGGAAATTTCTTAACGTGCAGCTTCAGTCACTGCTCATGTTCGAAAGTAGTAAGTACTACATGTTCGAAAAGTTTTTTATTCATACCAAAAGTGTAGTAAACTTTGTGGATTTTGTTTTTGAGTAGATGCTACATGTAGTAAAGTTCAAAGTTTTTTATTCATATCACCCATTGCGTCGCCCAAGGACTTTTTACCGCCTTCAACTTCATCGGCCAAGTTTTCAAGCGGAAAACGACAACGGCGAGCGAACGTGAATCGATTGACCTATTTAGTTAATCGATTAGATGCTACTAGTTGGCCGGTTTTCCCCCTTCATCATGTTTCGGGTGCTATAAGCGGTAGGATTATAAGTGGTCAAAGCCGCTCCGGGGTGGTCTTGAGAAGATTAGCTCTATCCCCAGTCCGTTTGTGGTCGAATACAACAAAGTTCGTTCAAGAGTTGCAAAAGAAGATTACAAGTGTGGAAGTTTTGCTGGCAAAACTTGGATGAAAAGGATTCCAACCCATCCGGTCTTGGCACATGTTCGAGGATTGTTTCATCCAGTTAGGACAGCTTGAGATGGATGACGATTCTTGCGGATGGCCGGTCAAGGCTTTGGCTGCCAACGATGTGGCAATAATTTGAAAACTACTAATTGGTTCGTTTGCTTCAATTAGCTTGTAGTAACACTCTCTTCGCAATGGAAGCATGGGGTGTAACTGAAGCAGGAGTGTACGGGATGCTGGTAATTGGAAGTTATCTTCGCCGGACAAGTAGGGTCTCACCCATCACTTATCTTCCGTCTGACGGTAATCCACTCGATGTTGATCCTTTTGTGGAACGAAGTACACATATTTCGTGCTTTGTTCTTTGAAGAGGTTGTGGTTTAGGTATAAGAAGAGGTTTTTCTATTATCTTTCTAGAATTTTATTCTTGAAGGAATCAACCATGTTGACAAATTCTCAGCTTCGTTTACATAACAGAATCAACACTATATAGATAAACATATAGCTTCTTCTTCTTGGCATTACGTCCTCACTGGGACAGAGCTTGCTTCTCAGCTTAGTATTCAATGAGCACTTCCACAGTTTTAAACTTAGAGCTTACCAAAGTTGCCATTTTCGCATTTGTATATCGTGTGGCAGGTACGATGATATTATATACCCAGGGAAGTCAAGAAAAAGATCCTGTATTGACCGTGGTAATCAACCCAGACAAAAACTCGAACCTAATCCCGATGATGTGTTATCACAAGGATTGTATTCAGAGCAGTGGATGAAAGAAGTACTTTGGTGAGGAGCTGTACCAAATCAGAGGTATGATTATCATTCACGTTTACACAACCTGTCTCGTGCAATCTTCAACATTTTGAATAATTAATGTCTTCGCTCAAAAATGTTTTCTTACATTTACATCACAACCCTACCAACGCACATACTTGAAATTCTGCCCGAAAATGGGTCTGACGCTAGGCTACTTTACAATGCTAAACAAAATTCTGAAAACTACGCTTTCATTCCACTGCAGTGTTCGAGGAAAATCCATCCCCAGAGCCACCTACACAAGTCACGCAGTCCGCCGCATGAAAACAACATTATGCTCGAATAACAACTGCGGGACATTGCCATCCACATGGTGGTAGATGGTAGAAACAGCAAAAAACGTAAACCAAAACCCATAGACTCGAAGCGAAATGAGAGCACTGGGAGGTCGTGCGTGCGTGAACTGTGAATATATGCTGTAGTCATTTCATGTTTTATTCGCAACCTTCTCTGAAAGTCGGTGGGAGCCATATGCTTTTTTGTTTGTTTCGGAAGATATCAACAGACAGGTAAGGCGACCATCGTGTCTTTTGATTTTCTTCGTCGTCATTCGACATGGGAAACTTCGAAAACTTTGGACGGGGATCCGAGGGAGACTTTGGAAGTGGGGCTTGGAAAGCACTATTCTGCGATTATTGCATAGCATCATGTGCTTTGGTTGGGGGGATTGAGAGGTTCTGTAATACGCTGTACTTTGTAATCAAGACTTTTTCTACGACTTTTTGTTATTGTCATCTATATCGCTACATGCGTGAGTTCAACAAAATTAGCATCAGGTGAGGGAAAATCGATTGCGCTTGGGTTTATAGTTAGGAATTTTCCTTCTGGAGACCTTTTTCTATTCTGGAATCAGAACGTATATATTTTATTTAGCCATTCCTTTCCGTGAGTTTCGATCTACGATGCACATTGAACCCAGCTTAATTTTATATTCAAATTAATGTGCCATCATTACCAGCAGACCGCTTTGTCCTAACTGGTTCAGAGAGAAAAAAAGAAATGCGCAATAATAAACGTTCAATTTACCCATCCGAACGGCAATGGCGACGTGCTCGGATGCCTTTTAAAACGGACGAGCTTTTCGCCTGCCATTGATGCTTGCGCGGAAAAAACTGGCAAGCAAATGGCAGAAATTAAATTCGCTTATCGTGTCTTACTGCTTCCCTGGGCAATAACAATAACAGGAGATATGCGCGCTCCTTTTGCCATAATCCTCTCAAACCGGGCTCGGGTTACACCCGTTGCGTCGTGGTGTATCCTTTCGTTGCCGTTTTTCTTCTTCTTGACATTACGTCCCCACTGGGTCAGAGCCTGCTACTAAGCTTAGTGTTCTAAGAGCATTTCCACTGTTATTACCCGAGAGCTTTCTTTGACAAAGTTGCCTTTTTCGCACTCGTGTATCGTGAGGCAGGTACGATGATACTCTATGCCCAGGGAAGCGAAGAAAATTCCCATTACAAAAAGATCAGGGAATCGAACCCAGACAGCATGGTTTTGCTTTGTAGCTCCGGAGGTCACCACTAGTCTAAGGAAGGTCCCTTCATTGTGCTAGCATTAAATCATTTTTCATCGCCATGAGACCCGGGCACAAAGTCAACGAATCGATTCGAAATTGACGACAGTTTTAGACTGTGAGGAGTGATACGTCGAGTGCCCTTCGGGACGGTTCACATAAGAGATTAAGTAAGTACTTTGATTGATTGAATTTTCAGCTGTGAATCATTCTCTATACCAGTGAGCACAATAGCTCTTGGCAGTATGGTGATTTCAGCTGGCGTAGTGAGTAACGTTTGGAAAGCAGGGTTCTGAATTTTCGTATCAATGATGCGAAATCTACGATTTTTCGCACGTAAGGAGAATGCTTTTTTCGCTTCCTCACGTGAAAATCTTTTATCGCTCACACTAATTTTCCCTGGAGCTACGATGGTGGATAACCGAAAATCACTCCACTCCGGGGATAATATATTTTTCACTCCATCATATTTTCGCTCACCAACTGCTCCCGAGAATTATCACTATGTGGATAAACAAAAACTAGTGCCGGCGACGGGATTCGAACCTAGAACATTGCTAAAAACAACCGCGATGCGTGCACGCTAACCATGCTACCACACCAACTTGACGAAAGGAGTGGTTAATTTGGTGCATAAAAGCAACTGCTGCTTGTGGCGATGCATACAGGAAAAGTTCTCCATGGATCGGAGAAAGAGAAAACAAACTTCTCACAGCTGCGGAAATGTGCAATTATCTATTTTCGCTTTGTTTTGTGGACGGATAAAATCGCAAGGCAGCTAATCGCTGAAAATTGCTGTGAGGGATAAATCCATTATCGTGAGAGTGAGTGAGAATTCGAAAGCCTGTTGGAAAGTAAAACTTTCTTTACACTTCCCTTTCTAAAATTTCTTCTGGAAATGTCAAGTGTTCGCTGAAAAGTACTTATTCAGGTATTTACCAAGACGATTATGAAACATCAACAATCTCAATGGGATAATGGGAATCTGTCGAGGATTTACTCTAGAACCCAATACAGCATTATATTCTACTTACAAAGAAACTTACCAGAAATCTGCCAGAAAGTCCCCAAGGATTTCATAGAAAATTAACAATCCTTATCTCAAGGACAAATTCGGGTAAAAAGTTAGGCCCTTTTGAAATGATAGTCTAGGTAAATTTTGTGAAAACTAATAGGCTAAGGCCTACACAAAAATTTCATTGAAATCTTAGAGGGTGCTGCCAACATCTGTTCAAGTTGGTGCAAAATGCATCTTGGGTAGTGGCCGGGCTGGTAGCGTATGTCTGGAAAATAGTATTTTTAGAGATCTGAGGAGGCAAAAAGAGATCTGAGGAGGCAAAAAGTCGCGTAGCTATTTAGCAAGACCATGCAGGATCGTTGGCTAAATTCCCTTCGTCGAGAATCTTTCTGGATGTGAAATTTCCTTGGCTTGGCATAGAGTATCGTCGTATTTTACACCACGATTCCCAAGGCATTCCTCCAAGACTTGCGCACAGGATACCTTCAAGAATTTATCCACAAAATTTTTTAACGACACATCCAGATGTTACTCCATATATTCCATCAGATTTTTCTTCAGTAATTCTTCCACAGATTATGCCAGGTTCCCGAGGAGGAAAGAATAACTCGCAATAACTTATGCATACCATATTTTGGTATCATACCATAATTAGGTATTGTTCAGTTGGCAATACCTCATTTTGGTATTATAACGGTATTTGAAAAAATGTTTAAAACAATTAAAAATACTTCATTTTGGTATTCGATAGCTATTGAGGACTGCTGGAGGCATTGAAAAAAATCACTTTTATATGAAAATCTATCAAGTATTATTTAGGTATTCAGCCATTCCATGAAAAACCGATCTAGTGGGTCACCGAATTCCGTGAAAATTTGCTATTTTGTTCCTTATCCAAAATAAAGATACACGTGCTTTTGGATTTTTTGATTAGGGTGACCATTTCCGAAATAGGGTAACCAGAAAAATCGCGATTTTACGTTTTATGTTTCTTCGTGTTTTGAAGGTCTCGGGACCAAAGGGGCTATTGCTGTTCTCATTTTTTCTTGAAAGTTCAGAAAATTTTAAGTTTACTGTCAAATTTTCAGCGATGTATGTTTTTTAGTTTTTGAGATATATTTTTTTGAAAATAAAAAATCAGTCATTTTTCATCGGCACACACTGTAAGTCTCGACGCATTAGATTTTTTATTTTTCAAAAAATTATAACTTTTGAACAGCTAAACCGATTTTCAATATTTTTTTATGTAATGAAAGATTTCTGAAAGAGCTGAAAGCTGAAAGAGTTTCTCACAAACACCTTATGGATTCGCAATAGTTTATTTAAGGTTCCACACTTGTTGATATCTTAATATATTTGAAGGAATTCCAGATGAAATGTTAAGGTTATTTAAGCATTAGCATAAGCATAAGCATAGATGACCGTACTATTCGTAGTTGCTACACCGTGATTGACTAGAACAATCGAAGTTGCACAGTGATTTAATGAATGGGATTAGCTTTCCATTCTTCAATGTACACAAATCGAGAGTTCAAATTTTATGAGTCAATATCGGCGCCGGCCACGTCCTTACGGTCATCGGGGAAGGGAAGGAATGTTAGTTCGACCGTTGTTACTAGAGATCGAGATCACCTCTGCATCTCCATAGTTGTCATGGAAAGGATAATGGGATGGTGGGATAAGGTAAAGATCTGGGAGTCACCAATGTTTGGTGATGCGATCCATGATATAATCACGCCTAACCGGATTCGCGAAATAGTTCAATAATCGCATTTTACGGAAATCTATGGTTAATAATCACCAAATGAACTCCTGAAGGAATCTTCGGAGTAATATCTAAATCTTTGGGCAAATACCTAAATTAATTTGTGATGGAATTCTTAGAGAAAATCATTGAAAATGCACACAGTAATACGGTCAGTATTATTTGTCGTTACGTCACGAAGAATTCCCAAACAAGGTTTTAGAAATGTTGTTTGAGAAATATCTTATCAGATTCTATTAGGAATCAAACTCTTATCTCCTGGTCCCTTTTGGGTTTTCAGGCAAGAGGTCTCCAAAGTTCTTATTATCAAGACACTTAGTCGGTATCAGCCCTGGAAGTTGTAAAACGATATTTTTTTTCAATTTTCTAAACCTTTGCTTTATTTAATTGATAACAGGCTTGTACACACATAGGTAAGATTACCGGGGTCGGTAAAATTTTAATTCCGAAATAGTCAGCAAAGCTTAGCTTAGCTTAGACTGACTTAGGCTTACCAGATGGTATCCCTTGGGAGGACATGTCCTCCTTTTCACTCATATGTCCTCCCGTCCTCCTTTGGACTGAAAATGTCCTCCTTTTTCAAAGTGAGCGAATTTTGTATTTAATTTGCTTCCCTTTTTCGTGACAATATCTTGACATATCTGTTTGCAATTATGCTCTTTTGAAGTTCGATTAGTATGATTTAAATTCAAACGATTTTTCGGTAAGTTTTTTAAACCCTTGTGCTGTAGGTATATTGTTTGAATCGCTTACATTAATTTTGAATCAAAATTGTCAAGATGTTTTCAGCCTCAAAGGATTGTGCATTGGTTTGAAAATATTATTATATTTTTTACGACTAAATTATCCCGAACTATAATTCATCAAACATTCTTTACCTAATATACAGTTATCCTAGATTTTATTATATCTGGAGTACTATTACCCTGTATGACATTATACAGAAGTAGTAAAATTTCCAATAATGGGTAATTTTAGCTTATATTTAAGTCAAAGAGCTGGAATTTGGTACGGGCCCAAATAGCGGTAAACGCTTAGCTATTTATCAAGACCCAGCTCAGGGTCATGGGTTCGAATACCACCTGTGGAGGAACTATTCGGGTTGAACATTTTCTGGAATTTGGTACGATAACATTAAGATTTGAAACGGACTGGCGTTCGTGGTTTTAGAGAAGAATCAATGTTAAATGTATCAGCTAACTAAACGTAAGCCCATGAATTTAACCCTAGGATTCGACATTTACGAAAAAAACGTAATTGTTTACCAAACTTATTCTAAAGCCAGCTGTCGCAAGGGCGTGGCCAGAGCACCTGTTGATTTTGTACAAATTTAAATGTCCTCCTTTTCCAGTGCCAGTCACTCGAAATGTCCTCCTTTCCAAAAATTTTATCTGGTAAGCCTAGACTGACTACACATATCAAAGGTTGCTATTCCGTGATTGACCAAAGTCAGTGAAGATGCACAAAGAATCAACTAGAAGTTCGGTTTGGATTTGCCATAATCTTCTTCAGTGTGCACAATTCAGTGCCTCTATTTATACATGGTCAATAACGGCGCCGGCCACGTCCTTGCAGTCAGGTGGGATTGAGGGAAGAAATGTTAGTGTGTAACCTTTGCTATTTGGAGACCGTGTTTTCCTCTGCATCTCCACAAAGGCTACTGGGAGGGATGGTTGTTAATGGGGAGGATCGTTGGGTCACAGGATTCACTTTGATAAGCGATTAGACCATGATAAACGATTATTTGTGAGATATAAACATGCTTAGGAATATAATATTTTCAATTGACATGGAAAATTTCCAAATATTATTTAAATGTCGTTACTTGAAGTGACGAACCATTAAAAATGAACAAATAGCTAAAAGCAACATTCCTACAGCTGTTAGGACGAAAGCATGTGTAATAATATTTTACTCAAATTGAAAAAATAAATCGATTAGCTGGACCTTCACATAATATTCTTATGCCAACACTTACAGTGGCGAACCATTCAAAGTGTTTTGAATAAAATGAACGTTTTGCAAGTCTATACTTCTAGCACAGACAAACAGACCGAACCATTCAAAGCTTTTTTTTATAAAAATAAAGGTAAAAGGCAAGCGATTTTATATGAAAACATAAAACAAAAAAAATGAATTAGAGTTTATGCCGACACTTACAGTGACGAACCATTCATAGTTTGTTGAATAATCATATTTATGTTCCACCGTTGTAACGATTAAATGTGCGGTCATATATATTTTATAGATTAAAAAAAGCATAAAACGAGCTCACCAATTGATCCTTTATCCTCGATTGAGCAGCCACAATTTTCAGTTTTATATGAAGCATACATACTAACTGAGAAACGCGAATCTTTCTTCGCACTCGCGCCACGCGGACCGAAAACAATTAGTCTTGATTCCGTCGCTCGCCCTGCAAGAGCACGCCATGGAATCGGAAGACCACATACTACTCTTTACTTCCGAAATAGTCAGCAAAATGGAAATAATCGCCATGAGTTAGTAAATCGCCACACTCTTGAAAATAATGTAAATTACTGTGGACGTATTTCTCGTTATGACTAAGTGCCACATGATGTAATGATTGAACAAAAAATTTAACTTCACATTTTATAGGACTTGAAAACCGATGGAACTGTGATCGACATTTCCTGAATCACACACTAACGTATTTATAATGCGACACAAATTTACGTCATTCAGCTTGCTTCTTTTATGTGCATCCGAAAGATGTAAAATCATATATTTTTGGGAGTGTGCCAAATAAACATGTTTTATTTTTATCTGTACACAATATTTATTGTGTAATTGTCAATGTGAAATCATTGTTTAGTGATGTTTAATATTTTTTCACAGTCTACTAACAATTGCGGTAGTCCAAGAACCCAGTAAATTTAATCGAACAGTTGAAGTATGTATTGTTTTCAAAACCAAATGACCGAACATGGTGTTGCTTTGAATGCTTTACTGTGACTAAGAATAGTCCAAATTTATGAGTATAAAATCATTTTGCGCCAATTTTCACCATGTACGCTTTATCTCACAGTGTTCATCTCCACTGAAGATAAGAAGACTGTATTTCTATTGCTATAGAATCACTTACTTATTCATGCTTTCTAAAAATGCTTCTTAAGATGTTTCATTTCCAGATCTTTCAAAACCATTCAAATGATGAACAATTTTTTCCTCCTCTCCATGTGAAAAATGCATTTTCGCTTTCTCTAAGGCTGCTGGAAAAGCATACTACTTTGTTGCAAAACACACCGAGACTCTGTTTGATGTTTCCTCCGGTCCAGTCCTCACATAGCATGTTGGGAACTCCAGTCACCAGTCGTTTGTGAAGTACTCTCGCTTTGTCATGCACATGGGACGGACAGGAATGTGATTATCATCATTTATCATCGTGTCGCCCCCGCGTATTCATTGCAACCACAAACTCGAGACGCGAAAGCTCTTGTATACATACGGGCCATTTATTCCAGTGGCAGCCGTATCTAGATTGAGACTGCACTATGCCATTTGGTCCCCGTGATGGCGCCACCATCGACAAACACCCTCCCTCTCGAAGGAGAAATGCTCCATTCAAAGGACCGGAACCTCGATTTGCGTCCATAAGCTCGAACCGATCCTGTTGATTCAACCCTGACGAGCAATGGCACCGTTCCGAATCAGTAAGGATTTCTTCAGTCTGCCATAATGAACACAAAGTCTGGTGTTTTCCATCCTTGCCGATTTCCTGCCACTTTGCCACTGGAAAGAGGGGGGACCCCTGCAAACCCAATATCTCATCCAAAAAGTCAATTTACTTCACCGTCATTTGTCTATTATGTGCTGCTTCTGCCCGTGGGTGGTAATGGTATTAAACTGTAACCGAAGAGACGACACGACAATGGCGTGAAAATGGGATGCCTCATAAAACTATCCTAGCGTAGATTTTCTCTGGGACTCCGTGGAATTTCTTTGTTCAAAGTTGTCGCTGACGGGGTAGATAGCATTACGGTGAAATTATTCAGGAGGAAAGTGATGGCATTACGTTGGATTTTCCAAATGAAAAAGTGGGAACATCTACCTGTGTTCCATCTACTTTCTACTTATAAATCTTAGTTGAGGTTGATTCTTAGCAAATCATAGATTTTGCTGTCCACAATCAGAAAGATGAGTAAAATGTTCTGCAAAATCGCCTGATACTAATTCGTTTTGCAAAAAAGTCATTCGCAGTTAATCAAACTCAAGATTGGCCAAAACATGCAAGTAATGACACTTCATATCAATTGTTGCGCAAGCTTATTGCCCCAATCTTCGTCATCGGTCAAAGCCAATTTCATTCATGAAGAATCACCCGTGCGCTGACTCTTCGCCACGAGATGGATGTTGGGATTAAAAATAAATTTGCGCATTCACTGAACTGTGGTGACAGAAAGGCATCCACTGCTCCTCATGAATCTAGGTGAATGACATTCGCTACTTGGTACCAACGGGATATTTTGTCAGTAGTGTTACAGATAGCACGTGGTACATTCAGACTTTCAGTGTTACTGTTATTCAATTACATTCGCATATAAATGTGACAAGATTTCGAATTTTATAGAACAAATTTCATTTATTTATTTATTTTTAACTTGAAATTTTGGAAAAGGGAAAACCCCTTTGAGTGATTACTTACCGAAATCTTTCTCAAAAAGGCACAAAACCTCTTCATCTTTTCTAGAACAAATTTCATTACAAATGCTAAATGCATTCATGATTCGGTGACTCTTAGGATTTAATTCGAAATAGACAAAAATGCAAATGTTACACTTATGCGGTATTGGCAGTATATTGCTTATTCAAAAAGAAATATATTGATAAACTCTGTAAAACAGATGTTGAATAACTGCAGATTAGAATTTGAAGCGGCCCATAGATGTTCAAAGTTGAAAAAATCGATTTTGCATCTATTGAAATTTAGCAGTTTATCTCTCAAGAAATGCACATTTTCAATAACGTTTAACTAATTCAGGTTTAGTCAACTATGTGTAATGTAATCTTCATTTTAAATTTAAAAACCTACGATTTCCACAGCTAACGGAATCGCAAATACCAAACAAAATCAGGTCTGTATCGAAGAAAAGCACTTTTAAAACATTATCGTCGTCAGGAACAATGGCGTTAATATCGCCTCACTGACCGCTACCTAGTAATGGTTAAATTCCACCCAAAACATTCTGTCGTTGACAACGTACGGTACCGACGCCAAGACAGATATCAAGGTTCTTTTTCAGAGAATTTGTCACTATTCTAATGCTAGTCTCTAGAAAGTATCTATTTTTAATTAAGAGTCTCTAAAGTCTAAGTAGATGAAAAAACCGAATTTAGTACTATACCATTTAATTCCACTAGAGTTTGTATCCTTTGACAGATACGCGTATTTCGACCTCAACTGTAAGACTAAGTCGAGTCTAGTACACGACACTGAAGACGGCTTTACAGTTGAGGTCGAAATACGCGTATCTGTCAAAGGATACAAACTCTAGTGGAATTAAATGGTATAGTACTAAATTCGGTTTTTTCATCTACGTCTCTCGATTTTTCCATCAGCTACTACAGGAGATTTCACAATGATGTCAACAGGAACGTTTCAAGTAAATTCTATATGAATTCATCAAGGATTTTTTTTTCGACTAAGGATTTCTCATGAAACTTCTGCAGGAAATTTATCCAGAGATTGCTCCAAGAATTTCATCAGTGTTTTAATGAAAGTTTACTCCAACAGACTCTTACGAATGTTTTTTTCCTAATTATTTCATATATTAGGTTTCCATATAAATGCTCGTACATATTGTTTTCATAAATCCTTGCGATTACTCCTACACAAATTTATCCAGGAGTTTTGCCCCAATTTCTTCAGAATTTCTCCAGAAATCCCTGCATATTGTATTTGGAGTTTCGTTTGTAAATTTTGCTAATGATTATTCCAACAATTTGACTATAAAACTGTCTAAGGGCCAATTTCTTCACCTTCGCTTAAGTCTTAAACCACGTTTACCCATACGATTAAACCAGGCTTAAGGCCTAAGCTGTGGTGAAGAAACCGCTTATAAGAGATATATAAGTTATAGTAATTTAAGAGACTCTTGCAAAAGTTAGAGAAGCTGGAAAGCTTCTCTTCCAGAATGCTGGAAAGCTTCTCTTCCAGAAGCTGGAAAGCTTCTCTTCCAGAAGCTGGAAAGCTTCTCTTCCAGAAGCTGGAAAGCTTCTCTTCCAGAAGCTGGAAAGCTTCTCTTCCAGAAGCTGGAAGGCTTCTCTTCCAAATGGAAAGCTTCTCTTCCAGATGGAAATATTCTCTTTCAGAAGCTGGAATGCTTATCTTCCAGAAGCTGGAAGCTTTTCTTCCAGAAGCTGGAAAGCTCCTTTTCCAGAAGCTGGAAAGCTGCTTTACAAGAATCTGGAAGGCTTTTATAGAATATAGAAAGCTTTTCTTCCAGATGGAAATATTCTCTTCCAGAAGCTGAAAAGCTTGTCTGCCAGAAGCTGGAAGGCTTCTCTTCCAGAAGCTGGAAAGCTTCTTCTTCAGATGCAGGAAAGCTTCTCTTCCTGATGCTGGAAAGCTTCTCTCTCAGAAGCCTTAAGGCTTCTCTTCCTTTCTCCTCCCAGATTTATTCTGGAATTCCTCCAAAAAAAAACCTTGTTCAATCCATGGAAGTTTTCCGTAATAATACTAGAAGAATTTCTTAGGAATTTCAGAAATCTCTAGTTTAATTTCTGGAGGTTTCTTTAGAGAGATTTCTTGTTAAATTTTAAATTAGTAATGATGATAATAAATCTTCGAGCTGTTTAGTGGAATACTTGTAAATAAATCAAATAAATGAAAACCCGAAATTGGTACTTTACTTATTATCATCATGGCTACCAAGCGGACAGTATTTTAAAGTAATCCTAAGTGAAAATTTTGATGGAAATATTAATGTAGCTCATGAAAATTTCGCCCAGAAAATCGATAAATGTCTGGGTGTATTCCTAGATATCTCTGGAGTGACTTCTGAAGGTATCTTCAATCCTGGTTTAATTCATGAAGGAATCATGAACAAAACTTCAAAAGGAATTCCACCATGCAAATTCTCTGGAAGCATCCATACGAAAAATTCTAAAAGCATCCCTTTTCGAAAGTTTCGTATAAAATCCTAGGATAATCTAACAAAGTATTAACGAATGAATTCCTGAAGAAATCTTCAGGGTAATACCAGACGTAAACTTTGGTATAATGTCTGAAATTAATGTGCAAAAAAATCATGAAAAAATACTTAGCCAAAACCCTCAGCGTCTGGCGGGATATCTGATCGTATTTTCCAAGGAATCCTTATACAATCGTTCTGAAAGAAAGTTCTTGGTATATTTTCTGATTATTGCATGCGGAGTGTGAATAAATATAGTTTCTCTTCCAAAACCAAGCAATGCAGAAGCTTAATGCATTTTCGTGCCTCAATTCAAAATATGCAGGAAAAATGGGAGCATTTTGTTGAACGGAAGTAAAGTGATTGGAAGGTGGAAGCAGCATTTCAACGAACATCTGAATAGTGATGAGGGCGCAGACAAGTTTAAGGCAACAAACGAGCTCCCACTTTCCGGGAAGTCGAGGATGATCAAGATCAACAATCGGTCATGATGGTATCGGACCGGAACTCATCAAGGGGTCTGTAGAAATGGGTCGCTTGTCTGCATTGGCTGGAAGAGAAAATCTGAGAGACAGCACAGCTTCCGAAGAAGTGGAAGCAGGAAGATATGTGTCATATCTACAAAAAGAGCGGCAAACTGTAATTTAAGAATTATCTAGTCACTACTATTTCAAGGATATCTATCCAGAAATTTCATTTGCACACTTGAATGCAGCTAAAATATAATTTGAAAAACAATCTATTTTAGTTTGAAATGTAGTGCTAGGAAAAGAAAAACACAGTACCGTATTAATGATTTTACATGGTTTTAATTTATTATTATTTAATGGTATTAATGATTTTACATGGTTCTTTGTCACATTAGCTTACTTGGCTTACTGGATAAGAATCTAACCATAACTGTAAATAAACACAAACAGTGACTGACTGAGTGCCGAGTTCGAATGAATCTTTCTAACAATGTTTTTAGTTCTCAGACTACATGTAGCCTGGTGAACAGTTATTGTACGCTTTCACCCCCTGACAAACAACCATCCCACTATTTGAACAAAGTTTTCCCGGTGCAGTACATTCACCGACACAGTTTGACCGTCTATGACTCGCGCTTTTGTAGTTTTAGCTTGCTGTTGCAGTCGTCCTGCCAGTTGGTAGCTTATTCGAAAACTGTTTCCCCGACGCGAATTGAGTGTTTTCGTTAAGGCTTCGCCGAGTAATTGCTATTTGTTCTAGCACTAGCCAGCACAACTCAATTACGGTCAAAAGCTTATCGAGGATCGAGGCGAGGCTAATTTTTCCGACAACTGTGCGTTATTGATGAATGGTTCCTATAGATTTTCCATTGAAACGGAAAAACGGAAGATATTGAGATCAGTGAACCGCACAATTTGTCCGGAGTTTTTTTTTGCTGCCTGACGGGTCCAATTACCCTTCGGGATCAAAACAATCTAATCAAGTCGGATGGGATGCGTTCAAACGTGATTGAAAGCTTTGCTTTTTTTTCGGGTTAGTGTCTGTTGGTGGAATGAAATCAATTTCCCGGCAAAATGATTTGCGTTTGGTAAACCCTGATAAGGGTTGTTTTGTTTTAATTTATCCCAGGGAGGAGATTGACAGCAATCCAAATTTGAGATTTTGAAGATGCTTCACTTTAAGGGATAGCGTGTGATTCATCGGATAACAATTTACCTGAATATGTCTAGGAATGCAGTTTTGTTCCAATTTCTCTTATCTAGTTATGGGGCTTATTTAGATCTATTTTCTCGATGTGATAGAGAAAAAAGTTTATAATATGCTCAACCTTGACATGTTGTAACCTCATTTCCATGTGAGCAATCTACATGCAATTTTGACAAAGAACAACAAATATGCTATCACAAAAAGTTTTTTGAAGTACCTGTTTAAAAGTTAAGCTCCAGATGAAAACTATGGAAGCAAATAGTCTATGACCGGTAATTATGGTTCGCATGAAGCTGATTAGCAGAATACTCACACATAGCAAAATTCGAATCCACGACTTGTGTTTGCTAGATAAGTTTGAATTCGTAGATGCTAGATGATTTTGAATTCGAATTTATGTAAATTTAACTTGTTTGGTCGGCAATACGATCATAAGGTGAAGATGAAACGAAGCCAAACCTCAAATTTGCAAGAGCACACATCTGGAGAACCAAACATCCGTTTGAACTGAAAACTGAATTGCTTGGTTACTAGCTGGTGGTGACCAATCGATTATGTTTTCAGCTCAAACGGGTGTTCGGTTCTCCAGATTTGTGCTCTTGAAAATTTGAAGTTTGGCTTCAATTCATCTTCACCTTGAAGACGGCAATTTTTCAACACGTTTATAACACACAACAGCATTGGATTCTTCCAGAAGCTCATCTAGAGATTCATCAAATAATTCTCCCATGAATTAACCCAATTATTCCTTCATCGATTTCTTAAGAGATGCTCAAAGGTAATCTTAGATTACTCCAAAATTTCCTCCAGAAGTGATTCCCTTCAGAGATTCTTTCAGTAATTCTATTCCTAGGTATATTCTAGGAAGTTGAAACAAATTCGTTTAAAGATTTTTCCAGTAAATCCTATAAAACATTCTTAAGAGTTTCTCATTTTTTTCTACCAGAGAATCCTCACTCCTGCAGGAAATTTATTCAGAGATCGCTCCAAGCATTTCATCAGTGTTTTTGTAAAAGTTTACTCCAACATACTTCAGAAGGTTTCTGGAATTATTTCTCATGTAAAGTTTCCATGGACATGCTCCTGAAAAAACTACAGATTCTTGTTTTCAGAAATAACTGAGATTACTTTTACACCAACTTATCCAGGAGCTCCGCCCAAATTTCTTCACAAAATCCTGCATATTGTATCTGAAGATTCGTTCGTGAATTTTCCCAATATTTATTCCAACAATTCTCCAAGTGACCTACATGTTATAGTTAATTATGAAACTCTTGCAGAAGTTATTCAGGTATTTCTCAAAGAAATACCCCCTAGATTGGTTTCAGGAACTCCTCCCTCAAATCCTTGTCTAATTCCTGGAAGATTTCCTAAATGAATTATTTGAATAATTCTAGAGGAAAATTCAAGAAAAAATCCGTAAAGAATTTTCTGGAGTAATTGCTGGAGGTTTCCTTAGAGAATTTCCTGGTTAAAGTGGTTCTGATTGAAAATTTTATAGGAAATCCTAAAATAGTCCATGAAATCTCAGGAAGACTGCCTTAAAAATTCACTTAAAAAGTTTCGATAAATTTGTGGAATCTCTGAATGAATTCCTAGATATATCTGAAAAGGATCTCTATATATATCTAGAGGTACCTCTAATCATGGTTAAATTCTTGAAGAAATCATCATGGTTTCTAAATGAATTCCGAAATAAATGTCAGGGTGTCGACTACCTGGAAAAACCTGGAAAGTCAGGGAATGTCAGGGAATTTAATTTTTGACCTGGAAAGTCAGGGAAAATCAGGGAATTTCACTAGAGGTCAGGGAAAAATGTAATTACTATAACATCAATCAAGTTGATTGTCTGCAATTTAAAACGAATAATGGAAAAAGATGGTAATCCATCTTTCAAAAATGCAGTGCATCATAGAGCAAATGCTTAAATGCATTGTAGAGTGAACTGTACTTTACTACTTATACTTATCCTCAAAATCTAAATTTTTCTAAAATGAAAAGCATCAACAGTACTCTTCGAAGTTGGCGTGGACCGCTCCAAAAATATTTAGTTCTAAAGTTTCCTAAATCAACTCGTTGCCTAGTTTCGCTTATTTTTCTCAAAATCTTGAGAAAAAATGGAGTTCACTTCATGAAATCATGTCAATTTTGACGAGTTTGCTCAATATTTTAGTAAAACTGGTAAAACCATAAATAGAGGAAAAACAATAAAGCATCTCATTTGAAGAGAACAAATCTGTAGAACAGGATATTTACTGTTTTTTTTTCTATCAGGTTGTTGCTGGAAATAGTACGTATTAAGATAATATCGCAAAGTGCTCTTATACTGATATTTTTTCATTTGGCTATCTCTTTCAATTTCAATTTTTCCTTTTTGCTATATTTCAAATTTCCAAATTTTTTTTTAAATTTCCTGAATTAGAATTCAAACGTTACTTCAGGATTTTTACAGCTTACTAACAAATATGTCCAGTTTGTTTTTTTTTTTCTAGGATACTCATGAAATTATCCAGATATTCTTAAGATCCTTCTTCAACCGAAATTCTTATGAAATTCCAGAAAATGCTTGAAAGCTAAAATTTGCGGAATTTGTTTTCAAGGAATATGTGTCTTGACAGTTTGACAGATTACGTGGAGATACTCATAGAAAAATTCTTAGAGGAGTTTCTCCGAGCTTTGCTAAAGATACGACAAACTCAAGAAGAGTATCTGAAAACTTATTATTGGAGCGTTATTCAATCCCAAAATGCATTCTGTTAGAAATGTCTTGATGAATTCTTCAGGGAAAAAAAATCCGATATGATATGATCCGATCCTAAAATATTAGGTAAAATAAATAACCTGTAACGAACCATCGTGAAATGCTGTTGGCAGTATTCTATGAAAAAATGAAAACATTATCCAAAAAATTCTTTGCGGCTCCTGAAAAAAAAAATCTTTTGACGTATTCTTGTAATAAACCTAAAAGATTAATAATGATTCATTTTTCAAATTCAGAAATCCTCGGCTAGTGTTCAAAATTTATATAAGTACGACGTGCTGCTTTCATTCACGGTAATGATAGTCACACTAAATGTCTGAAAAACTAGTTCGAAAATGGATCATTGAAGGTAGATTTTGCAAGTGCTCACCGCACAAAACAAAGGCGCCACTGTATATGGAATTTAACATTCTGACAGCATTGATGTTCTGTCAAACACACGAGGCTACGGTGGCGCTATCTATACTTTCCATAGCGGCCGTTTTAGTTATTTCAATGATCCATTGGGACGAAATAGTATCAGGCAACATGAACACTTTCGTGAAATCTAGTGAATTTTGAATGGCTGACAATCGTTCTGATATGTAAAAGGACTCTTCCTTGATCACACTAACAAGAAAAAACTTCTCTGGTTTTGTTACATTGTACAAAAATTAGATTCTTCCACCAAAAAAAAAAATAAGGAGTTTATGGGAGAAGTGAAGAAAAGTCCCTGAAGAAGTATATTTTTATATGAAGACACAGAGACCGTCTTCAGTTATTTAGCTGGACAGACTGTAACTTAACACTAGACAACGGACAAGCAAGCTCCAGTAGTAGTTTAGTATCGGAGTACTTCTTTTTTACAATTTTAAATGTATATTTTGCGCTTGAAAGTTCCAAATGATATGGTCAATACGTGACTCAGAATTTTCTGAGCTTATACTTAACTTTTACTGCTATGAATTACAGTGGTCCAATTTCATATTCGTACAGGATACTGTTTCCACATCAAGTTAGTAAAAAACTATTAAATGAAGTATTGAGCTAGAAATACTTTATCCACATTGAAGGTAACAGGTGTTATCTATTGTTTGCCAATCACAAAATGTTTCCATTTACATTCATCTTTGGATTAATAGAAAAGTATTGAATTGATGTCTAAAATTCACCCAATTCCATATTCGTACACCTACCAAAATTCATACGCACAACGTTCAAAACTAAATTAAGAAGCTCTATTTGATTACTGAAATGCTTTATTATGATGTTCAGATGTAGTGAAATACATTTGGACAATTTATTAGTGGACATATATGAAATTTAGGTAAAGTTATGAAAAATGCCAGTTTTCGAATGATTTTTGCTATTAAATCCTACAATTCGAACAATAACGTTTATTTTTGTCATTGGATCCAATCTATAGATTATACTCGTAAGCTCTGATAGAAATTTAGTTGAAATATATATAGTTTACAGAAATCATAAACAGTTTTTATCCCTTTTGAGTTCAAAAAAATGTTGTGCCATAAGTTCAAAACTCTTCTAAAATGATATTTTTAATCAATGTAAACCAAATGTTCATTCTAAACAACAGGTAAATGTTAATTTTAAATTTGCCTGTAAAAATAATTTGAACTACGAACTTCGTTTTACAATAAAGTACCCTAAACTACGCTGTACATACCTCCACATAATTGATGTCATCGTAATATTCAATTATCTTTGAAATAATATTCAAATTATATTCAAAATAGCACCCTATTTTGCAATTTATTGATTTTATAAGAAAAATACAAAATAACTTGAATGAGCAGAGAGCATTGATATACTATTTAATAGAATATATCCTGTTGTTTTCATCATTTTAAAAAACGTTTGTGTTGCGGTTATGGCAATAATATTTATTCTTTAAATCTCTATAATCATGTTTGGTAGTAAAATGTAAATTAAAAATGATAATTACGCAATGTTTTGATTGGAACATTAACTATGGATTATGTATATACATTTAGGAGCCAAACATAAAGAAATTGACTAAAATTTTTGGTTTTGGATTTGTTATAAATGTTATACTACCTAAGATTCAAAAGTATAAGTTGTCGATATCCACTCCTAGCTACTCTAAAACTGATTATAATTTTTTGAAACTTGTTCAATATTCGCAGTTATCCATATTAAGGAAGTGATGTTGAAAAAAATGCAATTTATTGTTCGACTTATCGAATATTTTAGCAAAAAACATGGGAAAACCGGTATTTTTCTTAAATTTACTTAAGTTTAAAATATGTCCGCTTTTAAATTTTCCAAATGTATTCTACTGCATCTGAACAACACAACGAAGAGCTTAAGTAATCATCTAGTCCATTAAAAATTAGTTTTGAGTGCTGTATATTTCTGTTTTGTTAGGTGTACGAATATGGAATTGGGTCAATTATAGACACAATCTCAAAACTTTTCCATTATTCCAAAGATTTATGCAAATGAATATAGTTTGTCATTGCCAAACAATAGATGGCACCTATAACCTTCATTATTGATAAAGTATATCGAAGTCCATGCACCATTTAATAGATTTTTACCAACTTGATATGAAAACAGTGCCCCGTACGAAAATGAGATTGAGCCACTGTATGAAGTTTAAAAGTAAATAATCAATTATCATATCATCTTGAATAAACGCACGAGAAAGTTATCTGACATGTGTATTTAAGTAAAAGCTTTTTCTCAGTTTCATACGATCTAAAACATACCAAACCAACAAATCAGCATGGTCTGGAATTTTTCTGGAAAACGACTGGAAAGTCAGGGAAAGTCAGGGAATTTTATTTTCAAAATTGAGTCGACACCCTGAATGTGATTTTTGTTTTGAAGGAGTTTATAGAACAATTTCTGAAAGTATCCATAGGGAAATTTCTAAAAGTATTCCTAACCCTCGATTTGTGTTTGTTAGACGAGTACTGAGCCACTTGGTGACTCAATATCTCAGAATATTACAAATTTTGAAAATGAATTTATGTAAATATATTATCATAGTTTACTCCATTTTCATTTACACGTCCTCATAGGTTCAAAGGCATAACGTAATTTCTGAACGATCTCCTAGTGCAAAAATGCGCCCACTTGCTTATCGATTGAATAAAAAATCAGATAACTCAACCTTTTTTCTTTTGTTTGGAACAGTCAGCCCGATTTCCGCTTATCAAATGTTATCTTGTTATTGTTTTTCGTTATCGAATTCACCGATATCAGTCTCATCACCCCATTTCAACTTCCGTCAAAACTCTTTTGCTGCATTTTTTCGCTATCTAGCTCTAGTCGATCAGTCGCCCTTTGCTGACATGCAAGCAAAACTATAGTGCAGTTTTCGGTTTCCATTTGCAACCTGCCGTTCCAACATTGTTTAGTGTGCCTGGTGCCGAAAGGTTCTCTAATTTTGAATCTTGTCAAAACTACCAATGTGAGTTACCGCTTGATGGTGCAACGACAGCAAAACCAGTGATGTGATGACGTTCTGGAAAATGCCAAAATGTGCGCAAAGACCGCGCGACCAATTCGCGGTTTGATGATGGGGATGTGCTTCACACTCGTGCCACATAACTGTTTGCCCCGTAAATGAATGCACATTCGAAATTTAGTGTGTGATGTGCATATTAAAAATAAATCATGCCAGGAAAAATTAGCCAAAGTTGTACGATATGTCAAATGAATCAACGTTCGAACTGCATTTCCCCAATGGTTTGGAAGGTGTGGAAATTGCTCTCATTGGAATTTCAAAGCATCGAACCGTGAACCGACCGTGAATCCTGATTAGGTATATAAATTTTACCGAGGCATGCTTGAATCAATAAAAGGTCGTTTCCAATCATGAACGGTGCTAGTGATATCACTTCCAGCAATCGCGTGCAAAAATAGATAGATTGTTTTAGATGTACATAATCCATCTACGTTGGACCGTTATGATTTTCGGTAATCCGTTTAGCAGTTTGAATTCTTTAGTAGGAAAATTGGTTCATTAACAAAACATTTCTAATTCCAGTAAAATGTTGTTTTCATATTTCCATGCACTTCATTTGCGTAGGAATCATGAAACATATAGTATTATTACAGTACTATACCGTTTTTGGTACTCTCTAATTTTTGCAACTGAACATTTATCTTAAAAAACAAAATTTGGATTTCGTTGTAAATATCATCATGATTATTGTTATTGTCATTTGAATAACAGCTCAGCTCACCACGATTATATCTCAGAGCCCCATGTCTGTTAATATTCTCTCGAACATTTTAGAATCTCTTTACGTAGTTTTCATTTACGTTTTCTGCAACTGAAATTTTCTATGTTTTTGCCAAAAACGGAATCCCACTGTACTGATAATTATTTCCCGGAAGCCATCGTGTTTATACCGGAATTTGCTTTATCCGGCCAAGCAAAAACTAATCTCTACCTGAGAAAGAGGAGACAGCTGGCTTAGATTGCATGCTCCCAAAAGTCATGGGAACCTGTCATCAACTGTCACTGGAAAACCGCACATTCGAAGGGCAGAACGTGAAAAACCGTCAAAATTTAACCAAACATAAACTGAATGTGATTGAAAATTTAGGTTGTTTCCATGTGCTATCGCATATTAAATAGTTGAATATTTAAATATTGTCGATTGGACTCCAATTGCTATTGAATTTTTTTTTAATTTTATGATCTTTTTGATAACAAATGGGATGTGAAAATGATTTTGACCCAGTTTGTGCTCTCTGAACCATTGTGCACAACCCAAACATGAGAAGAAGAAATCAAAGAAGCCAAGAAAACAAGCCAGTTGTCAGTGAGCTGTCTCCTCTCTCTCAGATCTCTACGAAAGGGACACATTTACAAGCAGCTCAGCCAAAACCAGTAGGCTGTGAATTTGCCCTGCTTTACTATGTATGTATTAGGCTAGGCACTCTTATTTCGTCGTAATCTATCAAAATTTTGTATCCGTTTTGTTCCAGTTAAAAACTAATCGCGATGTATTACCCGTATGTTAAATTGGCTGCTGCACTCATGATCAACATACGATGTTTTGCCAATTAACATGGTTTGTTTATTTTTACCCCAATCGCGTCCGGAGAAAAATAGATTTTCGCTTTACAAACCCGCAGGTGGCTTGTGTTTATCATGATCTAAAATAGTCATACGGTACCAGCATTAATGTGTGATATTCCCTCTAAAGGCAGAAACGGAACATAAAACATCTGTTAGCCGACAACTGGTGAAAATGACTCGATGAGTTCAAGTGACAGTAAACAGTTATGAAAAAAGCATCTAAGTGCTAGCACAAGAATAAAAGCAGCTAAATCAAGCCGGAAATGGATTACCTGTCGGATATTTCGCACAAGGCCCGTGGCTATCTGGTTGACATCGGAGCAATCAAATATGTAAGTAAGAAGGCCACGTTCGACGACCTGGCCCGGTCATAAACATTCCAAGTGGGCACACTTCCATCTTCCGTTAAGCTTCAGTAATCCTCTTGAGAAGTCTGATGACGACATGAAGTTCTTTGAAAACCGTTCTTCTCTAAAGGAAAATCCACCGACAAAGCACTCCATCCCTTCCACATTCATAAATTGTCCCTTTCGGTTCCATTTATCAACAGTCAAGCACGTTTCTATGTAATATGTATGGACGGATCTGCTTTACAGCGTTTCCCAGCCGGTAGAAGTCATACATAAATTACGTCACATCGTCGAGAGTTGTTGGTGAGCGGCTTGAAAAATGTGTCTCCTGATGGGAGCCAAAGCTCATCCACAAAGAATCAGTAAAGCCAATGTTTATTTGATGAGATTACTCTTCCAGACCGTCGCATCTACCGAAATGTCTGTGCGGCCTTTGAAGAAATAAGACATTTCTTTTCGTTACCGATGGCGGAAATATTGTCCAGTCATATTGCACTCTATCTCTTTTAGTTTGTGTTCGTATTTACGTTTATTGCCAGAAACCCCGAAAACCCCGACAAGAGAAACTGTCTTGCTGAGCGACTATTTTCTTTGACAGTGTCGTAGGTGGCGATTAATGTCGTGTTTAGACAATCGTGCTTTCCTCTGGCCTGTGTCAGATAAATGATTCACGATTAATCAACCACTTGAGCAAAGTCTGGTCCTGCGATGGAAAGGGATGATTGATGTCACGATTTCACGGGCTTTCCTATTAGCCTAGTGTCTAGAGTGTCAAAAGACCCCATTTAGAACAAAAAATGAACAACCATGCGTTTCCATGGATTGGTCTTACGTCTTATGAAGTGAAGAAATGCAAACTTGTCGTTATACATTTTCCAATTCCAAACCAGGGAAACAAATGAAAACTTAACCTATATTTATTCCCTTTTCACAAGTATCACATCATATCAAGGGACAAATGTGTTCAAACAATTTGACGGGATATGAAATGAAAATAAATCAAATAAGGGGAACCTATAAAGTAGTTCCGTTTTGAAACATTCCTATTTATTGTTTTTCTCGCCAAAAATTGGTTTGTCGATATACAGGCGGTATTGGTGGTCTAATGGCTATCGCTTCTGCTTTACATGCAGAAAGTCATAGGTTCAATCCCAGGTCCGTCCCTTTCCTTGTACTTTGTAATTGTTTATGGACAAAATGTCGAAAGTCAAAACGTCGAAAAGACTAAAGGTCGAAAATGATTTACTTAATGGGATTTTTTTCCTTCTTTGATAAAAGATTTTCGACTTTTTATCATTTTGATTTTTTATCAATCGACCTTTTGTCATAGATTCATCACCACAACCAGAGACGGACAAGAAACTGGTTCCATTTTTCATCATTATTTCTAACGCTTGATTCATAGGCAGTCTGCTAACCAAAAGCAAATCTTTCTGCCATAAAATTGCCTTACCCCATCTGGCGTAGATGCAGTCGGACTCCGCGGTCTGCAGTGGGCCAGTATAAGTACACATCTATTCCTCCCCTCCCTCTCAATGGTCTGCAACCTGACGTGGCAGACGCCACTGTTGCCTAAAAATACAAGATTACCAGCACTTTACACACTGAGGATGCCTTTTAGTCCCAAGCAATAGTCTAGTCGGTTGCTTGTGTAAGTGAAGCTGATCTGGCGATACTGGAGTAGCAACCACGAGCGGCTAATCAAGCTCAAGCTCAAAAGTTGGTTCTGTTATGGTTATGGGATTGGTCATCATAACGTAAGACGGTTTTGATAAAAATGAGGATTGTTAGTTTTCATTGTTTAAAAATCGAAAGACGATACTATTCGTGAAGGAATTGTTACACTTGTATATCCTCATGATTATCCTTGTTACAAACGAATGGCCCTTCTCTATATATTTGACTTCTTTACTCTTGATAAAATTATTAATAATTCTTATTTCTTTCATTTCCAGGTACGTATCAAATTACTCAAATAAGCTGGAGGAGGTCGTAAGTAGGTTAGATAATAATAAAGAAATGTTGCTAAGTTTTTGAACACACAAATTAATTTGATAAATTCTCGCATAACTTATGATCTCGCCCTGAATGCTATTGATAATCGAGTGTGTAGCTCGTTGTTTTTAAGCAAATGACCACATTCAAAAATAAAGATAAAAAACTATCACCATTGGGAGATAGAGGAGGATCTTCTCTTCATCGTAGCAATGTTGAATAACGCGTAAATTCATTCCGTCCGCTTAGCTACAACACTCCGCTTCCGTACAATAAGCTACACTCTTGGTTACCAATGGTTTTTAGGGCGAGATCATAAATCAAATCAGAGTTATTCGTCAAATGGCCTCGTTGAGTTCAGAATGCCTGAGCAGGATTCTCACACAACTAATCATCATTCCCTTTTTATTTTTAAAAGATTTTTTTTAAAGTCCAAGTTTTTGGTAGAATTTTAAACTCTTAATAAAAGCATTCTTACAGAGACTTGGGCTGAGTGTTTTCAAAAAACCATGTGCATCGTAATCGTGGACATAATTTTCACATAATATTTTTTGATTTTGTTTCCTGAGTGGTCGGCGTTAAGTCAGATTATTCTCTCATTAGATGCGAAATTACCTTACCTCTATTTCACTTTGATCAGATTTGATGAATGTTGTAAACTGCGAGAGATATGTAACAAATTTACTTTGGATTATCAATAAAAATCGATAAAAGTATGCAGTCAGAGTAGACCAAGTGTTTATTACCATTACAGCGAAAATAATCAGCGCGCTGAGAATTGCCAGGAAACGAAAGACATTTCAAGAGATTTGTCCGATTTTTCTACTCATCCAGCAATAGAAATTCATAAATATTACTTAATTCGATGCATTTGATTTTGATTTTTGACCATTTACCATATTTGCATGGGTGGTCAGAAATTGCAACAATGTCGCTGCAAACAGAGCGGACCAAGTGTCAAAAAGCAATAAACTGGTTGATTATTACATTTTTGAATAGATTTCATAGTCCGATAAGAGGTTTATGGTAGTTCTATGGTGTATGTATGTAATGTCCTAGAACCCGCTTATTGGACCAGTATATTTTGGTCGGTACTCAAGATTTTCACTTGGTCCACTCTGACTGAATGCATATTTGAATATTTCCGGTCTTCAATGACCTAATTCTTCAAAAACTTAATTTTTTAAGCTATCGCAATGCCACTAATTTCGGAATAAAAGATATGAATTATTGACAAATTTTCGATATTGATATAAAAGGGTCTTGGCAATCTGTTTATGTTTGAGTTATGCACCCAGTTTGACCATGAAATTAATAAATGATTGTTATTTTTCTAGAAATTATTCAGTCAAAGTGAACCAAATAACTGAACGTAGATGTTTAGTGCAGTGCAGTGGACCAAGTGCACATAGTCCATCAAAAATTGGAGGCCCAAGTAAAAATGGTGCAAAAGTCAAATATGAAAAAGCAGTTTTCTCGAAGAAAATAAAAACACAGCTCTTTTATTTCCCAAATAAAAAGAATGTGTGTTTTTTTTTTATCAATTTGTTGTTTTAAAAAGAGAAAACTGCTTTTTCAGTTCTGACTTTTGTGCTATTTTCTCTTGCGCCTTAACCCCTCTACCGGCAGCTTCATTTTTTACCGCAAAATTGAAATTCAAATCGTTATAACTCTTTTGTTTTTTAATATTTTTGCACCATTTTTTCACAAGCTCTCAAAAAACTCTTCTAGTTTTAGGATCTGTGTCGATATTGATCATTGGTCATCTGGTTTTGTAGATATTCAAAAATTCCTTGGGGGACCGACCCGTAACTAGAACCCCCCGTTAATTTCTCAGGCTACAGAATTTTAATCGTATTCGGATACTCACTCTTCGGAACAATACATTAATGAGAGTATGTTGTGAAAAAATTAAGCAATTTGGTGTAGCCGTAGATCGTAGATTATTATGTATGGTTGGATGAAATACTTTACCTAAACATCTAAAAGTAAACTTTGAACCCATTTCGGATTGAATTAAGAATTTACTTTCAAAAAATAACCCTAGACTCCATTTTCAACCGGAATGATGCAACAGGAATGATGCATTTACATATCTACTTTTGAGGAAAAATATTCAAGGGATCAATTTGGACTTTCATGCTAGAATTATCAAGGGGGTCTCCTGGGTCAAACCGGGGCAAAATCGATCAACTTCCTCTTAATCGCTGATAATTGAAGCAGATTATACTTATAACTTGATGCGACAGTCATCTTCATCAACTTCTCCTCAAGTCAAAAAAGTAAACAAACTTACTAATCAATCCAACGTGTTTCGCAAACTATACGTGCCGCTCTTAATAAACTCCATTTTTCACTTATAAAACGTTTAATTTCCAGATTTCTAAAACGATATAAGTCAGATTTTTTACTTTCGCAACCTAACTTTCAGCGCTTCGTTGTATGGTGGACAAAGTGACAAAACGTCGTAAGTAACTGATTGAACGGGTTATCATCTTCTTTCTGGCGTTACGTCCCCACTGGGACAGAGCCAGCTTCTCAGCTTAGTGTTCTTATGAGCACATCCACAGTTATTAACTGAGAGCTTACTATGCCAATGACCATTTTTGCATGTGTATATCGTGTGGCAGGTACGAAGATACTCTATGCCCTGGGAAGTCGAGAAAATTTCCAACCCGAAAAGATCCTCGACCGGTGGGATTCTAACCCCTGACCCTCAGCTTGGTCTTGCTGAATAGCTGCGCGTTTACCGCTACGGCTATATGGGCCCCGTGAACGGTTATCGTTTTGTCATAAAATTGTTGTGGGAAACGATACAAACTCCCTAGTTTTTGAAAGCGAGCTGACTGTATGCAAAAAATGTTAAAAAGGTATTTCATTTTAAAACAATTTTAGCAGACACAATTTTCTTATCAATTACAATGAATATGATGGAGATTTACCTTTACAGTACCGGGTGTCTACATCGATGTTTAAAAATACTGTAATTTCGTAATTGTTTGATCGATTTTGATTATACTTTCAGGAAAAATTACAAAGGATTTTTAATTCAGGCTTTGAAAATTTTGATTTTGGTGATGGTTTCTGATTTAGGTCCGAATTCGTTGGGATACCTAGGGTATTTCATAATGAAACCCGGGCAGACGGAAAAATCAAAATCACATCTCGAAACGAACAAATTATGATCGCATTTTTCAGTTTAAAGATGTTCGGAAATATTATAAATATCAGCCCTATAGCTCAACATCTGAAAATATGTAAACAAGATCAAAATTAGTTCTTTGACATGAAACAAAACACATTCAACAGCAAATGGCGGGACTGAACAGTGTGACGTAAGGACAACCTCTAGAAGCAAAAAGTAGTATCAGAAATCGAAGAAAATGTTGCTCCTATTTCCTTGATCTTCCATCTGATAGGCATAACCGAATATTATGCATATCTGTGTATAGATTTGAAGGTCGAGGGTTCGATCATGGTTGCCAGCTTTTCAATTATTTTTATTGTTTGCCATCTGTCAGATCATATTTTGATATTAATTTGTTGGTCAATCAGTAAACTTGCCAGATATTGTATTGATCTTATAGTATCTTAACAAGATATTGTTTAATATCTCTCAATATTATTTTTTGATATTATTGTTGATATTTTATCTCTTATCTCCAACAAACCAATAGCTGGTTATGATCGTAAGATTATGGTTACCGTAATCCGGGGTAACATTGATCATTTTTTGGATATTTCTTAAAAATTTCATTTGAAAGTGCATATGTTACACGTTTTATATATTTAAAACAAGTACTGACACCCAATGCTCGTGTCTATATAATGTATTTTGTTTTCTGAAAGTTTAAAGTAGCTGATATGGGGTAACATTGATCACCCATGAAAATAACGTTCTGTAATATTGAAAATATCATTACTTACTAAAACCATGGTCCCTGAAGCCGAATATGAAGGCCAACCTCTTACAAGTCATTTACTTTTTGAGTTATTTCAAAATTCAAAACACCTTTAATTGTGAAATACGCCTAAATATAGACAATATCCTAAGAAATTTATGCATTCTTTAAAGTACTTTGTGAATTATGCTTAACTGAACATATTTATAAAAGTTTTGGCAACTGAATCGATTTCAGCGATGTCATTTTTAGTAATAACTGCATTTCTTCTGCTCATATCGTTTTCAGACTTCACGTGAGGCATGATTCTTTGAGCGTGTCATCCATTATCATGAAAATCATTGTTTCCAAAAGTTGAAAATTTTACACATAAACACAACTCAGATTTTGCAAAAACTTCAAACTTCATTAGGTCAAGAATAGAAGGAAGGGAATCACGATTCAAGCATTGAAAATATCTTATCAATAAATGTTGAATTAAACTTTATACAAGGAGGGTCATTGCGTTCAATGTTGCCCCGCCGATTAATGTTACCCCAAATTACGGTACTTTAGAACAACAAATTATGATCTTGGTCAGCTTTTTCCAGGAATAGGATAGGAACTGACGCCTTTCGACGGCTCAAAGTTCATGATTTTCTACCCAGAAGTGAATAAATGTTCACTTTTGGCATCTCTAGTGCAGTTAACGTGTGACGGCTTGTATAGCATGATTTTTCACACATTAATTGATATTATCTCTCTCATATGCTTCCTTTTCTGTTTGGCCTTATGATCCAACCGGAATAGAGCCTTCTTCTCAACTTGGTGTTTTATTAGCTTTTTACATTAATGACCTTAGAGCTTTCTTTGCCAATTCACCATTTGTCATATTTATATACAATATTCTCCAAACTCCAAATAGTTGATGAAATTCTGCAAAGCAGATAAACTTTACACTAATTTAATTGATAATGTTTCTTGAATTTCCACATACCAATACCCCAAAAAATTTGGACCCAAGTCAAAAAACCATCACCGCACTCGAAATTTTCAATGCATTAATCAAAAATATAACTCATTTCTGTTTTTTTTTCCTGAAAATTTCATTAAAATCGATCGAACAATTACGAAGTTACACAATTTTTTAACCTTGATGTGGACATCCAGTACTGTAAAGGTTAATGTACATTTTTAAAATAGTATTTACCCTTTTAAAAGTGTGATGTTCTACAGTGACCGGTGTTAAAAAAGATCATTTTACCGTTTTCAATCCAAAATGGCCAAGTTTGGAAACTTGGGTCTTGAATCCTAGTGCTCCGATTGATCTGAAATTTCTACCGCCACTAGGAAATAATTTGAAATTTGTGCAATAAAAAACTCGCACCATTTTGATCATTGAAGTTATCGCAAATGTCCCATATTGAAAGAAATGTGAAAATTTTGTTTTTGATATATTTTGAAAAGTATTAATGTTACAGAAAAATTTTGTTCTACATATTTGTTTTTCTAGTTAAATCAAACATTTTTGCTAAGGGGTATATTGCTTTGAAACCTTTCGTTTCAAATATAGTTCAAAATAAAAAAATAGCATCATACTGTTTACAAACTATTGATATTTCCAGAAAACCATTCGCCATACATAAACCATGCCCCAAAGATATTCGTTAGAATAACATCTGCCAGAAAACTTTTAACCGGAATGTACCATTTGCCAGAATGTATTTATTATTCCTCTTTTTCCAAACCAATCAAGTTTTATATCGCTGTATATTGTTAGTAAAACAACTAGTAACTATCAAACTTTGGCAAATGATTTTGGTAAACGATGCTTCCTGACGAAAATCTTGGTAAATGTCATTCTAGTGATCTCATTTGATCTCATGTGATCTCATTTTGGTGCTTAGAACAAACAAATGTTCCGCTGTGTAATTATTTCTCTATAGGATGATCAAAATTAAAATTAAAAAACTATAGAACAATTAGATGATGTGAAACGCAACTAACTAAACAAAAGGAGCTAACATATACTGCTATCATAGAGTTGTTAAATTTGGTACAACACTGGTTGAAAAATCTCGTTTGTCGTACACAGCATCAACGGGATGATTCTGGCGTTGATGACACGCGCGACAGCCGAATGGTTAATTACTGTACAAGTGTTTTAGAACACTAAGCTGAGAAGCAGGTTCTGTCTAAGTGGGACTTAATGCCAACAAAAAGAAGAACAATATCATCACCAAAGCACCAGCTCTACATTTTAATAGCATGCTTTCGTGACCGTAGCTTCGAGACCTATTTGAGTCGTTTTGCTCTCTACTTGGATGCAGATCGCTATGATAAATTAAGATCGATGCTTATCTGAATTTTATTTCCTCAAACAATTTGTCACCGGAACGCCGAACCAAACAGCAAACATACTCACTCGGACAGTTTATAGATAGTCGTCGATTTCAATATGTGGTATCGTACAACAGGCTTGTACTGCACACATCAGACATCTCAGCTGACAGTCAGGGCCACGGTCATGACTAGGCGGTAGTACCGAGGGCACGTGTAGAGCTTGTACTTGCGGTTGCGTTGCATCACTTGATCCGCCGCGGTACCGGTTCGTTGTCTAGCAGCCAGATATCTACCAGTTTGTGCGCAGTACCTAGTCTCTACACTTGATTCGAAACCAATTAAAGGTGAGGTTCACCGTGAACACATGCAAAAGTGGTCATGCATATCCCCGTGCCTTCTAGGTGCGAATAGTGGATGCACAGTAGGGCGGTTCAAAACTCAGCAAAGTTTGAGAATCCGATCTCTCACATCTTACTGTCCTTACGACAAAAATAGTGTTGTGTGAAATTTTCAGCTTTTTCAGTGGTGATTTTAAGGTGGTTCAAAGATGATGTAGGTTTATTGGAAAATTACTATTGAGTTTTTTTTTTAAATATTCCAAACACGTTAGTACTGTAATGTAAGTACGTATAATCTAATAGTAAAAACTCATTCCTCAAACCTTAACAAGAAGAAGAAACAAATCCTTTTTGAGGTATTTTTTTTTTGTTTTTGGTTGAAGTTTTGCAGGGGATATAATCCCATGCTCCATGAGATGATATGTTTATACTTACATTACAATACTACCTTTAAATCATCAACGAAAAAGCTGAAGGTTTTACAGAACACTATACATAGCGTAAGAATTGCGATCAAATCTCCCATATCTGATTTGATTTTCAAACTTTATGAAATTTTGAACCGCCCTATTGTACATACACATATGATTACATCTAGCAATTTGGATTTTTTTATATCTCTACTAAAACAGCACTTCAAGCGTGACTCTTTCAGAGCAGTCTACGTTCTCGCAGCACCTGCACGTGCACCTGAAGTGCCCTTCTCCAAGTCCAATATGGCTTAACATTGCTGCAAGTGTTTCCGCTTATTCAATTTAGAAAATTCTACCAACAATGGAATTCCGGCACCTGCTGATGTTGTTGTTATTCCTTGGGGTGCACATCATGGATTTTTTCACCAACCAAAAAGACGAAGCGCGCTTTCACTTGCCCGAGCAATTTGAAACTGTCAAACTGCCAACAAAGTTGTTCACTGAAACCTGACTCGAGGAGCGACCACTGCTGACGTGTTGTTGAGCTTTATTTTCTTCCCCTGATGATTTGCCCAATCTCGAAAGCACTTTGCCATCTCCAGAACACGGTCAGGGAGCCAGAGAACAAAGCACGGTATTTGACACATAGCCTTCCAATTTTGGTGAAAAGTTACACCACATGTTTGGAGATTTTTATTGCCACCCTCTAACCTTTGTCGGTGCTCTTTTGGTGCTGCGAGTTGAGAGGAACATAGTTCACCGTAGTCCACACACAGCTATTCATCATGACTTAGTATGGTGGTCGGTTCGAATCCCGTCGATCGAGGATCTTTTCGAGTTGGAAATTCTCTCGATTCATGACCTGTCCCAGTTGTGCCGTATCGCCAGAAATAGAAAAATTTCAGTAGTTCCAGTATGGCGCTTAATCTGGAGACTAAATTGCTTTTACTAGCATAATCCATGTGCTGCAAAATACATATAAACGTACTGTATTAGACAATATATTAGCAACCTTTTTTTGTTTTCTATACAAACATTCAAAATAGATCTGAGTTATTTATGAATCAATTTTAATGATTTTTTATGTTTTTAGATATAATTTTCAAATCCAACATATATTTTTGAGTGTTTGTTTTAATCACCAATTAAAAGTAACAATGATTTGTCTGAAGACTACCTATATTTTTAGACAAATTTTAATAAATGATATAAGGTTAAACAAATTGAAATATTGGCTTCATGGTATTTTCAGTAAAGTTGCTGTTTTAGATGCGACGAACAAGTTGTCAAAATCAGTTTTTGTGTAAGGCTTCTATATTTTCAAATAAATCTTTTAATAATTTTCGTCAAAAATGACTCTTTACTCAAATCATTATTATTTTTAAAGTCGTGGTTGGAAAAAATACTCAAACATATATATTGAAACTCAAGTTATGTCTGACGTTCCGTGAACACTGCATTCAAATCGATTCATAAATAACCGAAAGTGTATTGTTCAATACTGTAGTGTAGGTGATTGAATCAATCCTTCCTTTAACGTGAGTTTGCCCTTTTATCGGTTCAATTGAAAGACGTGTAGGCGTGATGGTTGTTCACAGGCGTCATATATTGAGGCTGATTGAACTCTACCTCTGTTGACTCCTCCAGCAATCCTACAGCACTCCCTTGTGAGAAGCACAAGCAGCCGTAAAGAACCAAGCCCGGAAAATAAACAATCGAGCTGAGAAGCGAAATTTTTAATCCACTCTTTGCTGGTTTCGAGCAAGTTACAATCCAATTATGGTGGGCTCAGAACAGAGCTGTGAGATTGGGCCAAGTAATTTAATTTTCTGCACCGTACGTAAAACAGAATTTTATGAGAGGTCTTGCGCTGCGGCAATTGATTTGAGGAGTGCATGAAGTATGAACCATCTGGAGGACGTTGCAGCAATAAAGAAGAGCTTCGACAAAAACGTCGTAAATCGTTAATCATTTATCATTTGTTCATGTAGAACTTGATTAGTTCAAGGGATGTATTCTACCTTGCTCAATTTCAAGTAGGATTGAAATATCTTTTAAAAGCGTTTTAAGTGGTATTTCGTAAGTTTCGAGTTGAAAACACTATCAGTGTTGGTTGCATATCGTTGTTCATAGATTTACAGGATATAGATATTTTCATCAGTATCGGTGGCACATCACAAGTGTTCAGAAGCAATCACATTTTTCAACGATTTTTAAAATATCTTAATTTTTTGTAGGATTCGTCTGTAGAGTCGTACTCTAGCTTTCAATTAGAGTGTCCACCCGGGATTCCCGTTTCCCGGGATATTAGTTTTGACATCCCGGGTAACCCGGGATACCCGAAATATACGTTGAAATTTAATGAAAACCACTTAATTTCAATAAAAAAAAAAACAATGACGTTTTTTCTTATTATAAAGCCTTATTTGCATTAAAAAGCATCATGAAAAAAAGGTCAAACGAGTAATTATTTTTACGAGATTCTGAAGCTGGATCAGAAATAACAGAAAGCTACAGAAACCCAAAGAAAACCAATTGGGATCTCTATCGTATTTATGTAACGTACAAGAATTCGTATAACGGCGAACAGGTCACGACTGTTTTACAGCTGGAAAATTCCTCTCATTGACCAAATGGTATCATCTTATCATGCTAGCTGTCCTATTCAACAAAGATCATCTAACAGGGATGTTCCTTGGTGGAATGGCAAGCTGGCAGGATTGAGGGAGAAATCCAGGTGGTTGTTCAATAGAGCGAAGATCACTTTAGATTGGGTTGAATACACAAAAGTCCCAACAGAATACAACAGAGAACTAAGGCACGCCAAACGTAGGGACTGGAAACGGGTATGTGAAAGCATCAACAACGCTCCTGAAGCTGCGAGACCATTCAAATGGTCTAGGTAGCCTTGAGAAAGAATGCGAACAGTTTTACCACAGATAACAGATGTAACCTGTGTAAATATTCAAATTTAAACTCCTTGTAATAACTAGCGCCACCACACAGCGGATTGCGTCAATCAGTGGTGAATATCAGTATCTTGAAATATTTCATATTCACCACTGACATCGTCATGGGATCTTCGCCGATTGTCCCGGTTCGTATTCTCTCGTTGATTATTCGTTGCTCGATTTTTTTACGGCTGGCTTGCAGGGCCTGACACCAACCCCCTAGATTTCCGGAGGACCATTCCCCCTAAATGTTCGGAGGACCATAGTGCGCAGTTTAGCTTAGAGTCCTTCTCTGGCACTCGGACGATGATCAGCCGCCCCTGACATGGGGAACAGACGCTCAAGGTTTGCAGAAGCAAAAGCAAAAGCAAACCCCCCCTTCCCTGTCAGCATACGACCAAAGTTCCCACCGGGGGTTGGTTACCCGATCTTCCCTAAGGTTACTCGTACCCCGGCCAGTACCGCGAGGAGGTAGGGATAGGAGTTGCTGGGCAAGAGGCTAAGGACCGCACAAAGAGGTCTATTTTATTCCTTCAGCTACGCGAGGTACCAATGGTACGCCATGCCCAGCCATTTACCAACCTTTCCCGGGAAGCTCACGAGACTGATAAGAGCGACGATGGAAGGTGTGCAAAATTGTGTGAAGGTTTCAGGCGAACACTCCAGTTCGTTTGGATCCCACCGGGGACTACGACAAGGTGATGGACTTTCGTGCCTGTTGTTCAATATTGCGCTAGAAGGTGTTATGCGGAGAGCCGGGCTTAACAGCCGGGGTACGATTTTTACGAGATCCAGTCAATTTGTTTGCTTCGCGGATGATATGGACATCGTCGGCCGAACATTTGAAAAGGTGGCAGACCTGTACACCCGCCTGAAACGCGAGGCAGCAAAAGTTGGACTGGTGGTGAATGCGGCCAAGACAAAGTACATGCTAGCTGGTGGGGCCGAGCGCGACAGGGCTCGCCTAGGTAGCAGTGTTACGATAGACGGGGATACGTTCGAGGTGGTCGACGAGTTCGTCTACCTTGGATCCCTGCTGACGGCTGACAATAACGTTAGCCGTGAAATACGGAGGCGCATCATCAGTGGAAGTCGGGCCTACTATGGCCTCCAGAAGAAACTGCGGTCAAAAAAGATTCACGCCCGCACCAAATGTACCATGTACAAAACGCTCATAAGGCCGGTTGTCCTCTACGGGCATGAAACGTGGACGATACTCGAGGAGGACTTGCAAGCCCTTGGAGTCTTCGAACGTCGGGTGCTTAGGACGATCTTCGGCGGTGTGCAGGAGAACGGTGTGTGGCGGCGAAGTATGAACCACGAGCTCGCCCAACTCTACGGCGAACCCAGTATCCAGAAGGTGGCCAAAGCTGGAAGGATACGATGGGCAGGGCATGTTGCAAGAATGCCGGACAGCAACCCTGCAAAGATGGTATTCGCTTCAGATCCGGTTGGTACAAGAAGGCGTGGAGCGCAGCGAGCTAGGTGGGCGGATCAAGTGCGTATCGATTTGGCGAGCGTGGGGCAGAACCGAGGATGGAGAGATGCGGCCACGAACCGAGTATTGTGGCGTGAAATTGTTGATTCAGTGTTATCTGTGTAGATGTTAACTAAATAAATGAATGAATCGTCATGGGAACTTAGCGATGACAGCGCCACCACGATGTTGCTACTTGTGTTGCCATTCAAAATTACAGTTAATTGTCTTACACAGTTTTACAATCGGACTTCAACGTCTGTTATCTGTAGTTTTACTGTTGACTCTTTTGAAACACTGGAAGTAATGATGAGAAATCATTTCCCTGAATCGATCCCATTTCGGGTGAAGAACAGGTCTTAGATGAGGCAAGACATGTATGGTCGATAACCCAAGTAGCAAAATTAATGTTATGCTATTTTTGAAGTGTTCTCTAACATTAATTCTATAAAACCATTAATTCTTCAAACCTACGCCAACTCAATCATAAACCTCCCATAAGACTGAAGAGGCCCATACTTAAGACGGTGTTGGAGAGCAACTTTCAAGTATCTCTTAAAACTTGTAATCATGCCCCTATGCAGTACTAGTTTACGATATTGTCTATCATAAATAACAAAATGCATATAAAATCATCTTTGATGATAACTTTTCGTTTTTTTTCGATACCGTCGTGCGGGGTGACATTGGTCCATAAGGGTGACTTTGGGCCAATATTTTCTCAGCAAGCTAATGGAATAATAATGAAAACAATGTGCCAAGCTTCAAGATTACGTTACAAATAGTCAATAGATGGTCATAGATTGGTTTGTTGGCGTTCCTACTAGTCATGAGATGCATCGAAAGAGGCGGTCAAAGTCACCCCCTAGGCCCAATGTCACCCCGCACGGCGGTACCTGTGTGTTTACGATTATCATGCTTATTGTTATTACATCGTGATGATATTCACGAAAAAACACCCAAAACGTGCAATGCGCTGCATTACCAGGGAAACAATTTCATTAATTTGGGGCCCGTTAATGTTGAACATTGCAGCATACGTGGATTCTCCCATCATGGCTTTCATTCTTATCGATTCTAGTAGGAACGAATTTACATTGTACTGAGTGCCCGGCCATTGTGGAATTGAAGAGAATGAAATCGCCAACAATCGCCAACAGGGTGCAGCTTCTAGCTTTGTCGGCCCTGAACCGTTCTTTGGTGTTCCTGAGTGCACTCTCAGGATAATACTGAAAAACTGGGGAATGTCTATAGTAGAACCCATTTGGAACGTCTCGGATACATCCAAGCAAGCGAAAAGATTCATAAAACCCGGTTTTGCAAAATCCCGGGCTATACTGAATCTTAATAAAGAAAATCTTAGGGTAATAATCAAGGATGGAATTTCTTCCATCGTCTCTAGCGACAAATAACACAGTATTCGGATGATCTAAGAGGGCCGTCGTTCTTGCAAAAGCATGATTGCGATACATTATTCCGCGCGCGTTGAACCGATATATGGAGCATCAGATGAACTGTTTGTCGTAGGACAAACTGTTTTTTCGGATGTTGTAACATGTTGCGATTAACGTGCATCAGAACGCATTTACGATGTTAATTTTTACTCAAACCATTCCCGATTGACTGTTGGATCAGATATGGTATGCTAGAAGTCATATCACAAAGTGAAAGCGAGAAAATCCTCCAAAACATATGAATTTGGTTTGCTAACAATTGATCGCTAGCACACATGCTGAGCGATTCATTTTTCGCGGAGCGGTGTTTGTTGTGAGGACTTGACGACCAATGGTTTATCGTTGTTGCTTATGATCGCATGATAAAGAACAATCGCGATACATCATGGATTTTGTCATGATCACTAGATTTCCATCCTTGTTAATAACTGTTCTTATGACCGGTCACTGCCCAAGTAGGTATTATTCTAAAAAATATAGGAAAAATCCAATCTTTTGAATGTCGTTTTTGCCAAGCTAAAAACGAAACTGCTGAGCATTTACTCTGCAACTGCAAAGCAGTGCCTTATCAAAAAATGATAACATTTGCAGAAGCCCTTGGAAATTTGGCAAGGGTAATAGACTTCATAAAATTAGTTGTGCCCAGTTGAGACAGTGTGTCACAGCAACCAATGTCTTTTTTTTTTCCTTCTAAGCAATGGGGGGATAATCTGCTCAACAGACTCCGGACCGAGGTCCGGGAGTGTGGGGTTGGGGACCATTTACTACGTACAAGCAGTAAACAGGACTACACCCCCGACCCACTAAACCATTTCCATTGCCGCCAAACCCTTCGTCTCTCCGGGACCACCAAGAAGGCATTGCTTCGGAGAGGGGCTATTGCACATCGCATCCTCCAGGTTAGCTGCGTAGCCATGCAGCAACGAACATCGATGACACGCTTATGGGGGTCCACCAAGGTAGCATGCTGGCGCATTGCCAGCTTCCCGGGTGGTCCTCACCTCCCGTTGTCCGCTGAAGGCGGGCAGGGTCGACCACTAAGCCCGCGCCCAGCTGCACCGCAGGTATCAAGAACTGATACTGCGGGCTTCGCAATTTGACCTACTGAAGGCTCAGGCCCTATCAGCTAGCACCAGCTGGAATTGCTGACGAAGGGGCCTCCACCTGCCCCGAACAACCAGAGGCTCGTATCCACCCAGTAGGCCGGCGCCACGACAGCAGCGCTACCAGGATGTTCTCCCGCGGCCACTTAATCGCTGTAAGGGTCGATCTCGACCGTAGGGCACCGGTATGACCTACGTAGCCGACTGCGAACCCTTGGACCACCTGTTGATTAGCGTCTGCACTAGTCACTCCTCGAGTCCACACGCCACCTCCTTTGGAGTTCCGAGACGATGTGGGTGATAGCCGATGAAACGGCATTCCAGCCAAACTCGTCTGCACACATCCTCTGGACCAAATTGTCCGGAGTCGTGTCCCGACCGCATGTGGCAAACATGCGGTCACGCATTGTGCGGAAACGCGGGCACACGAACAAAACGTGTTCCGCCGTTTCCTCCAAACCTGCACAAACTGGACATTCGGGAGAACCCGCATGACCGAAACGGTGTAGATATTGTCTAAAGCATCCATGACCCGAAAGGACCTGTGTTAGGTGGAATGTTAGTTCCCCATGGCGCCTATTGACCCAGATATCTAACCTCGGAATCAACCTGTGAGTCCACACTCCCTTGGTGGAACTGTCCCACGCACGCTGCCATTTGACCATGGAGGTCGTTCTGGCAGTCCTGCGTATGCCTCTTGTGCCGCGCCTTTCGAAGCACTCTATGTCTTCCATGATAAGGATACCAATAGGCATCATACCGGTGATGACACAAAGTGCATCGTGTGACACGGTACGGTACGCGCTCGCAACCCTCAGGCACATTAGCCTATAAGTACTCTCTAGCTTGCTACGGTAGCTATCGGTACTCAAAGCCGTGCCCCAAGCCGGGCCACCATACCTCAGTATGGACGAGGCGACACTGGCCAGAAGCTTACGCTTGCTGGCGTACACCGCAGAGCTATTGGACATCATCCGGGACAGTGCCACAATAGCTGTGGAGGCTCTCTTGCAGGCATAATCGACATGGCTACCGAAGGTAAGCTTGTCGTCGATCATCACCCCCAAGTGTTTGACGGAGCGCTTCGAAGTGATTGTGCAGTCGCCTACACTGATCACCGCTTGCTGCACCGACTTTCGGTTGTTGACAACAACAGCCTCTGTTTTGTGATGAGCCAATTCCAGTTTCCTGGAGCTCATCCACTCCTCCACAATTGCGATCGAGTGGGCTGCAGTCAATTCCACTTCTTCGATCGATTCACCGTAGACCTCCAGCGTAATATCGTCGGCAAAGCCAACAATGACCACACCCGCCGGGAATTTTAATCTCAACACCTCGTCGTACATGACATTCCATAACACCGGACCCAGGATGGAACCTTGCGGGACTCCTGAGGTTATGTGAAAGCACTTCCGACCCACCTCTGTGTCATAGACTAATACCCGATTCTGGAAGTAACTTCCGAGAATCTTGTACAGGTACTCGGGTATCCCCAGACGCAGGAGCGCATCAGCAATAGCCGCCCAACTGGCACTATTAAATGCATTCCTTACATCCAGAGTCACTACTGCGCAGTAGCGAATACCCCTCCTCTTACGGTGGAGTGCTATCTCGGCGGTTTTCTTAACCGTCAGAATAGCGTCTACAGTGGACCTCCCTTTCCGGAAGCCGAACTGGTTGCCTGAGAGACCATTTACACCCTCGGTGTACCTCGACAGTCTGTTGAGGATGATCTTCTCGAGCACTTTCCCCACCGTGTCAATCAAGCATATTGGTCTATACGCCGACGGGTCACCGGGTGGTTTCCCCGCCTTTGGTACCAGGCTCTGCCTCTTCCACGCATCTGGAAATACTCCCTCGTCCAGGCATATCTGCATAGCAGATCTGAACATACCGGGAGCCTCCAAGATTGCGACTTTGAGGGCCAGGTTTGGAACTCCGTCCGGACCTGGTGCCTTCCCCATGCTTAGGGATTTTGCAATCCCTACAAGTTCCTCATCAGTTACTCTATCCTCATCGCCAGCCCCAATCCCCGGCTGTCCTACAAAAGGAGGCCATGGGCTAGGGTTGTGGCGCGGGAAGAGCCCCTCGATGATCCCCTCCAGCATCTGTGGAGATTGCTCCGTAGGAGCAATTGCACCTCTTGTCTTCGCCATTACGATCCTGTAGGCATCACCCCACGGGTTCGCGTTGGCGCTCTGACAGAGTCCCTCGAAGCAGGCCTTTTTGCTTGCCCTTATCTCGGACTTCAGCGCGACTTTAGCAGCGGTGAACACCGCCCGTCGTTCTTCACGCTCCTGCTCGGTACGTGCTCGCTGCATCCGTCTCCTGGCCCGTAGGCAGGCAAGGCGCAGGTTCGCAATAGCTTGAGTCCACCAGTATGTCGGTGGTCTCCCATTCCTAGGGTGGACTTTTCTAGGCATGGTCGCATCGCATGCACGCGTAAGCACCGCTACCAGTTCGTCCCCGCTTAGGCCGAGTTAGAGTGTCCATCCCGGGACATCCCGGGACGAAAAATCCCGGGATTCGACAAATTTCGGGATTTCCCGTTTCCCGGGATTTTATTTCTGACATCCCGGGAATCTCGGGATTCCCGAAATGTACGTAGATTTTGATGAAAACCACTAAATTTCAATGTAAAACAATGACATTTTTCCTCACTATCAACCTTGTTTGATAAAGTATAAAAGCATAATGAAAAAGAGATTAAACGAGTAATTATTTTCATGAAAAGATCAATTTACCAAGTAAGAAACACATACTTTTATTTGTCGAGTTGCAAAGTTTTAATACTTTTCTCTTCAACATTAGCCATTTTTGTAAGCCTATGCTGAGATAACTAATTTGAAAGTACACCTAAACCGGCGCAAATCGCAAGTCAGTACCATCTGTAAAAAGTAAGCATTGAGAAAATTGACTGAGAAGTTTTCAATCTCGTTTTCTATACAAATATTCAAAAAATTCCAGGAGATTGGAACATGTTCCGATCTCAATGAAACTTTCACTCCGTTACCCTTTCAAGAAAAAATATAAAGATGACCAAATAACGATTCATTTTTGTGTTACACTTTTGGGAAAATCTGCAGTGGGACTGACATGCGTATACTTTTCATTATGAGATTTCTCGTTTTTTTTTTTACTTATCTTTAGATTTTATTTGGCAGGCTCAGGCGCCGTAGGGCATAACAGAGCCGAAATCTTTTATTTTATTTAAATTTTGAAATTTTAACTTATTTTAAAAACTATGTTAGTTTGCGGAAGTTTTAAGGTTAGTTAATACATTTGTAACAGGGAAGGAAAGGATTTATCGGGATTTCTTAAGCTATAGAGATTTCTCGTTAGTGCAGCTGAAAGATCATAAGAAGATATAAAAAAAACTGATATCAATTCGATTTTGACCAAAATGCAGATGGGAATGACTTGTGATTCACGACAATTCAGCCACTAATTTTCAGTAATCAACTTTTGATCTACATGATCAACAATACCTTCAATAATCTTAAATCGTTTCTTTTGCTCTAAAGTTTTTATGACTTTTCAAATGTTTGAAGCAAATAACTTTTATATTATGACTCAAGTTTTTGTCATACTTCCATTCATAAATGTTATAGAGAATTTGAAAAAATCCATAGCAAATCCGTAATTAGTCCAGCTAAGTTTCGATTTTTGTCAGAATTAGAAAGTCTTATCTGAAATGTGATTTGCTAAAATAAATATATATTTTTGAAAAGTTACATTATCTGTTTATTTCATTGAAAACAATTGTATTGTTAAATTTGTACTTCTATTTCAACCTAAATAAAAAAGACAATTTTACAAGACAATTTTACACCGTCTTCAGCCATAGGCTGCACAGACTGAACATAACTAACATTAGACAACGGACACACGGAACGACCAATGGACCAGTGAAGAATTTTTCGTTTGACGAAAAGTTTTCTCCGACTGGGGCGGGAATCGAACCCACACTACGTAGCACAATACGCCTAAACGACTGGCGCCGCTAACCGCACGGCTACGAAGCCCACGAAAAATGCTAGTTTTATTGAAAATTTGATAAATCCCGGGATCCCGGGATTTCCCGGGATAAGCATAGACTTTTGTCCCGCATCCCGGGACGAGTAAAATGGCCGGGAAATGGACACTCTAGGCCGAGTAGGTTACGCTCACGGCGGAGCGCCTCCCTAAGTACTTCATCATTGAAGTACGATGTCTTCCACCTACGAGGGCTTGGCCTTGACCTAGCCGCTTCCTCAACCCGCTGCCTGCTGTTGTTGTAGTCGATACTGTAGCGAACCGCCAGGTGGTCGCTGTGAGTGTAGGCATCGTCTACCCTCCAGTTCGAACTACTCGTTAGGCCAGGACTACAAAAAGTAACGTCGATAATCGACTCCGCTCCGTTACGGCTGAAGGTACTTTTGGCACCAACATTAGCCAGATCGACATCTAGCACGGCCAGTGCCTCTAGCAGGATTTGACCTCGCTGGTTCGTGTTACGGTTTCCCCATTCCACGGCCCAGGCATTGAAGTCACCCGCTATTACAACTGGCCTTCGCCCTGTCAGCGCGGTCGTCATACAGTCCAGCATCTGCGTGAACCGCTCGGTCGACCAACTCGGAGGCGCATAGCAGCTACAGAAGAGGACCCCGTTTACTTTGGCGATCACGAAGCCCTCGTAGGTAGTAGACACCAACTGCTGGACAGGGTATTTACCCGTTGTCCATATCGCCGCCATTTTTCCGGATCCATCCACGACCCAGTTGCCGTTGCCGGCGGGTACTCGGTATGGGTCCGATATGATGGCGATGTCCGTCCCCCACTCAGCAACTGACTGGTACAGCAGTTGCTGAGCTGCGTCACAGTGGTTCAGGTTCAGCTGCGTTACCTGCACTGTGACTTTTCGTTGATGGCTCGTTTGAAGGTCGGGCACCTTGAGCCTCCCGTTGGGTGATTGTTGTTCACGGACTTGCCGGAACAAATCAAGCACTTGGGAGGGTTCTTGCAGCCTAGTGCCTTATGACCTTCCTCACCACAACGCCTGCAAAACTTAGTCCTATCAGGGCCTTTACAGCCCCAGGACTTGTGTCCAGGTTCCCTGCACCTAAAGCAGATCACTGGTTGCTCATATATGTTCAGTGAACATACTGACCAACCAACCTTGATCTTACCTACCTTAGCGGACTTATTTGCGTCTGCCACAGGTAGGTGTACTAAGGCCACCTGAGTACCTGCCGGACCTTTCCGTAGCTGAACGGCGGTGGTGGGCACCTGCACTTCGCACTGTTGCCGCAGTGCCGTGACGAGCTCTTCTGCGTTAGTGATCTCGTCAAGGTTCATCACCTTCAGAGTCACTGACTGCGTCAGAGCCCTCACTTCAACACCAGCGCCAAGGACCTCTTCCGCCAAACTTTTGTAGGCGGCGCCCTTGCGCTCCTTGTCGCGCTTAAGCTCGAAGATCATTTCACCTGTACGAGTGCGTCTGACACTGCGTACGTCGGCTCCTAGATCCGCAAGCTTCGCGTCACTGCGCATCGCCTTCAGGACTTCCGAGTACTTGGACTCTTCCGTCTTGATGATGATCGCATCACCCTTTTCGCGCTTGGCACCTACCCTCCTACCTTTCTTAGGTCTGGTATCCCTGCGCTCCTGATTCTCCTGTTTCTTCTTCTTCTTCTTCTTCCTCACTACGGTTGTCCAGGGGGCGTCCCCCCCCCTGCTCCGCCCTGACCTGTGGTGATGGAGGACCTCTCAAAGGTCGCAACCCCCTGTTCCCATCACTCCGTGAGGGGCCAGCCTTTTCGGGCCCACCCTTCTCGGCTTTCCGGGACGCCTGGCTGGGGTCCGATTTTCCGGCACTTCTGCCGGTTTTCGGGGTCAGTATCCGCCTGGCCTTACGAGCGCCGCCGGGTAGCTCCTCCCCTGACGGCTGCCTCGCGCGCTTCCGCGATTGCTTGCTGTAAGCATTCGCTTCCACGCTTTTGGGGCTGCCCGCGAAAACGAAGGGTTCCGTCTGGGTAGACTTCGGCACCTTCAGTTCCACGGGTTCTGCCGCAGCCACAGTCACCATGGGTTCAGCATGGTTCTGCTTGGCCGCCAACATTGACTTACGAAGTCTAAGCAAGGCCTGCTTGAGGTCCTTGCTGATGTTAGACTTCGAGGACACAAAGTCAATTATGGAGTCGAGCTGCTGTGCAGCCACTTCCATCGCAGAGAGCCCATCTCTACTTTTATTGATGGCCCTCATCAACCACGCTCCATCCATAACTTCACCCGATGCGTTAGCCGGGGATGAAATATGGGTTCCAGCACTGGCACTACGTGCACTGCTACCTCCTCCTGCTTCTACTCTCCTCAACGGAGATCTAGCTAGCCCACTTCTTGCGAAGGGGTTCGCTTCCCTACTACTGCTACTACCTGCACTTCCACTACTAATCTGATTGTTGTTTGAATTTGTACTCATTTTGGATCCCACGAGTAGCACGGGAAAAGAGGTCAACCACGCCAGAGCCCTGCATTAACGCGGTAAGGGACAAAATACTGTGAGGGGTGCCCAGGTGCCCCACAGGCTCCGTTAATGGCCGAACATCTTTTTCACCCCTTCGACCATTCATTCCTCAGCACGGTTTTTCGCATCACACCTTGAATTGGGGTTACCCCGTTTGGTGGACTCTTACCACCGGAACGGGTTGTCCGTAGTTCTATTCTGGACGCCGGAACTACACGGCCTAGCAACCAATATCTATCACATCTCAATTGTGTAAGGATATTTGACGAGCACAAAATTAAATATGGGTCATACCACAATGGGCTGCAAAATGGTGAGTCGACGGAGTCCTCACAAGTTCCTACCTCATGCTTCCACGGGTCGACGGATGACAAATTACCGCCAGCTAAAAGTTGCGTGCTTAGCTGGTAGTGCAGCCTGGACCCTGTAGTCCTTCTGACTTCAGCTAGACTGAGGAGGTACGTCCACCGAGCGTCTGTTCACCAAGAAGGTGTGGCTCAAACAGCGTCTGTTTGTCTGTCTGTGGAGTTGGCATTCTGCTCAGCGCCCAAGCTTACGCCGCGCTGATGAAGTGGGAGCCTATAAATGAGAGAATAATTGTCGCCAGATTTAGAACACGGGTCCGAAACCTTACCATAGTCCAATGTTATGCGCCAACCGATGCTGCCGCATTGCAGGACAGAGAACTTTTAAAGTCAACTCAATGCTGTCGTGGATAAGATTGCAAAGGGTGATATCAAGATCTACATGGGCGACTTCAATGCGAAGATCGGATCCGACAACTCGAGCTATGAGTCCGTCATGGGACGCCATGGTCTCGGAGAAATTAGCGAAAACGGAGAGTTGTTGGCAGAGTTTTGTGGCAATAACAACATGGTGATCCGGTCCCCCATCGTCCGGTTCACAAGGTCACGTGGGTCTCCCGTGACGGCTTTACCGAAAATCAAATTGACCACATCTGTATCAGCCGAAAGTGGAAACGGAGCCTTCTTGATGTGCGGAATAAACGTAGCAGCGAGGTGCGTCTGCGTATTGCGCGGATTCGCCGACAGGAGGAAAGAGTCGGACGTCGATTTAACACACGCCGACTGGAAGATGCCACAGTGAAAAGGTCATTCGTCGAAGAACTGGAGACTCGTGTTGCTAATATTACGGAAGGTGGCAGCGGAAGAGCAATGGAAGAAGAATGCTTTCATCACTACCAGCGAAAATAATCTGGGTGAGCTACGCACTCGGAGAAAACAGTGGATTACCGATGAAACCTGGAGGAAGATAAAGAAGCGGAGAGAAGCCAAAGCCGCGATAGAGCGGGCGAAAACCAGTGGAGCTAAGGCACTTTCCCGTCAACGATACTCGGCTCTAGAAAGGGAAGTTAAGCGCTCATGTAGGCCGGACAAACGAGCGTGGGCGAACTCCCTTGCTAACGAAGGTGAGAAAGCCGCAGCAACCGGCGACATTCGTCTTCTCTACGATATCTCACGACGCCATAGCGGGGCAAAGACGAATACGACGATGCCCGTGAAAGACACGACTGGACAGCTGTTAACCGATCCCACTCACCAGCTAAAACGCTGGTTTGAGCACTTCGAACAACTTTTCCAAGTATCAACCCGGCCACCAACACCTCAGCATGATCCGTTTAGGGTTCGGCGTATTAGTCGCGTTAACACCGAAGCTTCATCACTGCATGAGATAGAAACAGCCATCCAAAGTATGAAATCTAACAAACCCCCTGGGGTCGATCGCATATCAGCCGAGATGCTCATTGCAGACCCCGCAATATCCGCTCAACTGTTGCATCAACTATTTCGCAATATCTGGGACACCGCGACTTTTCCGGCCGAGTGGATGCAAGGCGTGTTAGTGAAGGTATCCAAAAAGGGTGACCTCACTATATGCGATAATTGGCAGGGCATCATGTTGCTATGTATTGTTTTGTTCTCATAGTTCTATGCAAACCGGATCCAGGAGAAGATCGATGCGACTCTCCGTCGGCAGCAAGGGGGATTCCGTGCCGGACGATCCTGTGTGGACCATATTGTCACGCTCCGTATCATCTTGGAGCAAGTCAATGAATCCCAAGAGTCCCTGTATGTGGTATTCATTGACTACGATAAAGCTTTCGATCGACTCAATCACGAAAATATGTGGGGTGCCCTGAGACACAAGGGTGTTCCTGAGAAAATCATCGGCCTTATCGAAGCGCAGTACGAGGCCTTTACGTGCAGCGTATTGCACAACGGAATCTTGTCTGAACCCATCCGGGTTGTAAGGGACTGTCCATTAATTACGTAAGACAATTTTAGCGGTTTTTTTTTTCAAAAATATATAATAATTGTTGGTGTCGTAATGTTATATGTCCAGTAAGTGGTCATATTTCATATTTTACCCTATATAGTTGTATTCAGAATAAATGTAGTGAATCCGATTTAGATGCAAAATACTCATCTTGGTATGCTGTAAGTTCGCTATTAGCAATCAGCATATAATTTCAACAGAAATCTACTAATATAGGTACTCAATTTCATGATCATCTAAAATATAATTTTCCAGCTACGAAATAAATTGTCCGTTCAACAAAGTAGTTTGCTTCATTATATTGATGTCCAGTGGTTCTTATCATCTAATTTAACGATATACATATATGGATTTTCAAAGATTCCTTCGTTGTATGTTAATTACCGTGGAATTTTTCACCAAACGGATTAATCTGGTCAACAAAAAACGCACATTACCGTCAAACGGGGTGACTTGCAACACTTTTCAACTTCAATCAACCAAAACCATGATCTAAACGTCATCTAAAAATCTAAATTCCTTGTAGAACTTTGAATGGCCAGTGATAGCCTACAGAATGGGATGGTAGAAGTTTGAATCGAATCATTTTGTCATATCAAAAGTCATCAAAAAGGTGAAATTTTTTGAATGTCCTTGTGCGGGGTGACTTGTAAACACTCAATGCTGATTTAGTTTTATCCAACAAAAAGTTGGTATTTTTTATTAGTCGCACTTGTTTAGTATTGTTATTCATGTATTTAAAGCATTCGAACTAGTACAAGAGCATTTTGAATATATTATTGTAAGAAAAAAATTGAGCTATTTTTGGATGGGAAAAAATGCGTTAAATCATCAAGGTCCAATATCTTAACTGAACAATATTTTTAACGAGTGTTTGTAGTTGGTTGATGAATTATTACTCTTTTGACTATAAAGAAGACCTAACAAAAAAGTTTTTAACTTTTAGAAAACTTTAAATTGCTTAGAAATAAAGTGTTGCATAGGTACATTTAGATAAAAAATATTTTTAATAAAAAGTTGTTGCTACAATTTCCTAAAATACAATTCGTCATAGTATCACTCATTAGTTATAGAAACAACATGTAGAGTATTAGTTTTGTAAATTAAATCTATCTCATGTTTTCAGGTCACGGTTTTGAACCTCCATCAAGTATCAGTTTTCAAGACATTTAAAAGAATTATGTTTATTGTATAAACATATTTATAATAACAGCTTTAATCGAGGTTTCTTCTTGAATTGTGAGTCACACGTGTTGAAGCACCGGTTTAAAACAAATTTTCTTTCGCAATTTGTGTTTTATAGTGAAATTTAGTTGTAAATTACAATGTGTTGCAAGTCACCCCGTTTGACGGTACTTATTTATGTTGGTGTCGTAATGTTCTATTCCAGAAAGTGATTATTTTATCATATTTTATCCTATAGAGATGTGTTGAGAATAAATGTAGTGAATCCGATTTTCGCACAAAATGGGAAACTAAGTTACAACGTGCCAAAGTTGAACATATTGTATGAAAATCGGCTTTCTCCACTCTTATTCTGAATACAATTGTAGGTATACGGTCTTGAAAACAAGGCACATATTTAAAAAAGGTACTTATTTGATTGTGTTGTGTTTCAGATATTAGACAGTTTCTTCCATTCCATATAGCAAAATTAGAAAAAAAATACGTCTAATTGCAATTTTTCTTCCGTAATCATATTAAATTTTTCGTATGACGTACAGCCCAGCCCATTCGATTCCTTATCATATCATACGATACCTCTCCTTCGTCATGTCTTGATAAAGCCATTAGATAGTAGCTAATACACTCTCGCTTATGTCTCAATAAAAAATAGCATGAGTAAAGCCACCACAGCCAGGTGTGCACTGCCGTCAAATACAGTGATAGACAACAGTTAGTAGCCAAATACTGTTTTCCTAATAGTCTAAACTGGCTGGAATTTACATGACGACCTATAAATAGGTTGAAATTAATTCAGTAGATTGCAGTCAGATTTCAGGTTATTGTAAGATAGTTCGACATTTTGTATGGAAAACAGCATTTGCTCACCAACTTTTGTCACTTACTGTATACTCCATCCCCAGTTCCGATTAGTGGCGGTCGTAATTTACCCCTCACTTCTTTCATGATTAACTCTTTATTTGCATGGTAATCAGTCTCACACCGTATCTCCATTGTAACTGTGGCGGGCCAACACAAAAGGTGTCAAGTGGCAACTTGAGCCGCAGGATTTTATCGCCTTTTTTCACTCAGTCCCACCTTGTAAATAGGCGTTTACCAGTGAGGAGGTTAGGTTAGGTGGCGCTTAGGTTCTGAAAAGAATTCCGAAAGCGCAAGGTGAACCGAACGACAATAAACGACTATCGCGATAATGGAAAAGGGGTTCAAACCAAGAGTAGATGCCTCCTTTCAAGCTGCTTGAGGATGTCTTCTGTGTCAGTAACAGGTAGCTTTCGAACCGGGGGGTTGGATTTATTTATCAAATTGTTTTCCAATCTGCATTTGAAGGTGATGGAGAGATTTTTAAATTTAAGCTGAACTCTATGGGAAGGATTACTGTTAGCGAAATTGAATCACGATAGGCGCATGGAATTTTTTTCTTCACATTGAAACTCGGTCTGTCTCATCATGGGGTATGCAGAGTGTTTATTCGGAAAAGATTCAAGAATGAAGCTGCGAACGTCGACCATGCAAACATGGGCAGTGCAAGTGTGTAACAAGATTACAAGAACGACATTACTTGACAGTAACACACGTATTCATTAGTAAGGTTGCGACAATATCCTTCCGGTTTCCACAAGTTGTTCGTGTGTCGATTGAAGGAACGTGTTCTTTTGCAAAAACATTGATTTGCTAAATATTTGTACATTTTCTCATGTACCAGGTGATTGAAAATTATCAACGCCTCATAAGAAACGCAAATTCAAACATACTTGCATGACCTTGAAAATATTGTTATCTTCTTCATTGTTCACTTTATCAAAAGGCACATTGAAGCAATCGACATAATTGGCCTAAATGGTAGATTGCCCTAAAAATTTATCAAATGCGTCCGTTGAACTGCAGCGTTTTTGCACCCCGCAAACAGTGTTATCTACAGTGCCGAGTAGGTACACGTTTTATGGCGCATCAGACATAACTTCGCTGAATTGATTGTAATTTGCAAAAGTAAAATGATAACGACACTTAAGTAAGCTCTAGTGCCGACCCAACAAACACCATGCAATCTCAGTCACAGCCTGAGATGTGTTTCTTGAAAGCGGTCATCATCGGTCTTCATGGGTTACTGCATTTGTTGAGCCTAGATCTGTCCATTTACGTCTGTATACAATTTGAACGCGAACCTCGCAATTGTAAATTTACAATGATGCGTTTGCTCTTAAAACTGAGATACAGATAACCCTCTAACCTGGTCAATCTACAATACGGTCCGAATGAGAAACGAGATTAATTTACTTCGTGGGGTGTGGTTCTGATTACAATAGCAAAACAAAACGCATTCATGGTGAACCCCATACCATTTTTGTCGAAAAAATTGATATTAAACAGTACTTACCAGTTGTTTTCTAGGCCCGCTTACACAAGTTAAAATATGCGCATAGATGACCGTACAATTCGTAGTTGCTATTCCGTGATTGATCAAAACAATCGAAGTTGCACGAAGATTCAATGAATGGGATTTGAAAATCAATAGCAACGCCGGCCACGTCCTCATGGTGGTCGAGGAAGGGAAGGAATGTTAATTAGACAACCATTGTTACTAGAGACCGAAAGATCTTCCGCTTCTCCACAGTTGTCATGGAAAGGATATTGGGTTAGTTGGATAAGGTAAGGATCTGGGAGTCACCTATGGTTGGTGATGCGATCCATGATATAATTATGCCTAGCCGGATTCGTGATATTACTCGATAAACGCATTGTACTAACGCGATCCGCGAGACTTTTGCACCGTGCTACGCAACAAAATTGATCCTGATCGCATCACCTGTCCCCGCAGGAGTAAGCGACGGGACCAAAGGATCGAACACTACAAACTCGAAGATTCTCTATGTGTTGGAAAATCAAGAAAGTCACCTAATCAGTGGCTGCAAGGTTATAATACAATTATGCATGAAATCTTTTGAACATGGTATAATATCGTCACATGTACAAGAAATATAAGTTTCTCATACAGTCTTTGTATTGAAAGCTTACATTTACTGTTTGAATCCTTACATTTTTTGTATATGTAAGGATCTAATACAGATTTTGTATTAGTACTTGTTTTGGGTGTATTGGGAAAATTCTTACAGCTATTATCAGAGAAACTTCTAAATTAATATTCTTGGAAGAATGGAATAATGGATTTTGTATCCACGAAACACTGGAAGATTTTTTGTGGGATCCTCGGAGACTTGGGTAAATTTCAAATGAAATCTCAGATCTAATTTATGTTAACATCAACGGAATTTTAAGAGAGTGTGGGAAACTGCTGTTATTTTTTCATAGATATTTCTCAAAACTTCAAGGTATCTCAATTTAAAAATATCATAACAGAAACTGAGAAACGTCTACGAAACTACGTGAAAATCCTAGGGAAAGCTTCAGGATTTCTTCTAGTTATTTCTTTGGTAACATATTTTGCTTCTTCCTCCAAGCCATGGATTTCGCTCAATTTTTCTTCAGGAATTCCACCTGGAATTTATATAGGCTACTCTCTAAGTGTTTCGTATGATATTTTCTTACAATAATATTATTTCAGAAGTTAACCTCCAATGCTTAGATATTTTTATTTCTGTTTTTTTTTATACAAATTAGATACACGTGCCTATTATTTTATTTATTTGTCGAAATTACTTAAAAAAACCTTTGAGAATTTTGCGAATAAAAATGTTGACGCACTGATAGATAAATTTTGAGGCTACATGAATCGTACCACTTACCAGGATCAGAATCCATCATGTAGCTTTTGAACCCTCCCACTAAAAAAACTCCTTCCTGTGAAAACCATGGTGATACAGAGGTGATCTCGGTCTCTTGTAGTAATGGACGTCACACTAACATTCCTTCCCTTCCCCGATTACCGTGGCCGGAACCGTTATTGACATTATTATGTTTGGAATTCTTGAAATTGTACATCGAAGATGGTATGTATGGCTGGTAGAAAGTCAATTTTTAGTGACTTGGTCACTTTTTTCGACTTAATTACTAAAAAGTCCCTATTTCCAACAAAAGTCACTTAAGTCACTTATTTCAGAAAAATGGTCACTACAGTCACTTTTATCGTTATGGAGTTAAGACTGGGTTAGCTTTTCAAACACAAACAGAAAGAAATAGATATTTGTTTTTATAAAGGCAACTGTATGATTTTGAAATCAAAGTGTCAAGATTCTCTACTCAATAAAAATAAGGACTCCCGGCTAACATTCTGGAAGAATTCAGGTGAACTTTGGTATGATTTTTTTGTCCGAAATATGTAACCAATTTTGGCAAAAACTAGGACCAATATCTGACAGACTGAATAAATTACTGGTGAACTTTATGCAGTAATCTACGGCTATAGACGGAATCCTAAACCAGCTTTCAGAAAGAACATCAGTAAAACACACCGGAAGATAAGTCAGAGACGGTTAGGAATAACAACCAAAAAAAATCAAAGAGTTTGTCAGAAACTCGTCCAGGACTTCAAAAGTGAATGATAATAACTAGACATTATTTCAAAAATTACATTGGAAATTGCAACTATAAACTATACAATTTTCCACAGATTAGCCATTGACGCTGTTTTTTTACACAACTCTGGTCAACTATTTCTATACAAAAAAACACGATTCTGTAATTAATACTTGAACATTGTTGGAGGATAATACTCAATCAATAGTGATATCAGTGGCTATTCCCTACAGTCAAAGTCACTTGTTCATTGCGAGGTTACGAGTCGCCACTGATTTTTTATATGATTGTTTGCAATAATTGATTTATTGAAACGTTCAGTTGAAATATATAAAGTATGCATGGGATCATTTTATAATTTTTAATGAAAAAAATATCTAATTCGGTTTGTTACGAGTTTGTCGATAATTCATTGTGTTCTGAAGTTATTATTTATTTGGAAGAAAGAGTTTAAGTTATCAGAAATTCTGCCACAAATTTAGCCTGTGGTTTCATTGTTTGTTTGTTTTTTAATTTTGGAATCTGTCAGGATTTTTTTTCCGAATTTCTGAAATTCATTCGCGATTTTTGACACAATTTTGCTTGCAACCCTGTTTTTTCTCAATTTATTCCACAGATATGTTAAGAAATCCTTCAAGTTATTCGTTTTGAACCTCTACTTCAAAATCTTCAATTAATTTTTACCAGTAAGTTCTTCATGAACAGGATTTTTGATAGGCCAGTCTTCGAAGAGTCTTCGATAGGCCACCTAACCAGGGTTGCGCTACCTACGTCGTGTTAGAGGGCCTGCCTTCTCAGTGCTGACACGATACAGCATTGTCCGTTTGTTATTTACATGAAGACCACGGTCATAGCCATTACAACCATCCTTCTTTATCAGTGCTTTGGACCTGTCGATCTGGTCTCAATAGTTTCAAATTCTTTCGGACATGCTACCATGGTGAGCCTTCATGTGCTAGCGGTGTATTGAATATGTAGATGGAACACATAGAACGTATTTTAATTTCTAGTCATTTTTATGATCCGTACCTTTAGTTTTGATGTCACTATTTTGATCATTAAGGTTAGTAAAGTTACTATTGTTTTGCTGCTTTACCGCTACCACCCAAGTAGCGAAACTTCTTCCAAAGAGATACTTCTCAAAAATGGTTTCAATCGCGTATCAATAAAAGCATCTGTAACTTACCTGGTTCTAGTTCGGTTGCATATCAATATCAAGGCTCATAAAGTTTCATTGCCGTTCCAATGAACATGCATTTCACTCCTTGTTTGACGTTCAACATTTTTGAAACGACATGATCAACACAATTTATCAAGATGTCAAAGTCAAGTCAAATTTATTAAGATGTTTTCAGCAACTTTTCAAACAAACTCTTGAAACTTCTCCCAAAATGCCGGTTTTAATTTTATGTTTCAAATCACTTTCATTAAAAGCATCCGCAACTTGCATTCAATTTTCATTCCCATACCCACAACTTAAGAAGATTCATCCCAGTTGCGAGAAAGTTGCACTAAACTACGTGTATGACAGCTAGAAGTTTGTTTGTTTCAATCCAGTTGCAATATGGTTGAGTTGCACCTTACGTATCATCTAACAACGAAAACATGGTCTAGCAACAGTTTGTTTGTTTAAAATGTGTTTTTCATGAGATGCGCAGAAGTTTTTGCGAAAAGTTTAGATTATTTCAGGCGTGGCCTAATTTCGCCGGTAATGAACTTGTATCCCAACAGCCCTGGGTATGCTACTCCCAAGCTACATCTGTTGATTCCCTGTGCAATTCAAAATTTTCTGGAGGAACTGCTTATACAAAATCTAGTAAAATGTTAAAGGAAACGTGAACGAAAATTCAGAAAGATGAATTTATGAAGAAGTCTCATGAAGAGTTCCTAGACAAATTTACTAAGAAATTTTTTGTGAATCCATGGAAAAATCTCTGCAAATAATCGTTAAGGATATTAGGGGAAATCAGGGTAAAACCGACACTGTGGGTAAGCGACACCCTTTGGGTTTTCATGTTTTGAGCAGATTTTCATACAGTTTCCACCACGCTCTATTAACTAGTGAAGTGTTGTGTTTCGAATGACACTAAAACTGGCGCTACCAATAAACTGCCAAAATAAACAACAAAATCATATTGGATAACATAGAAGCAACAGCAGTTGCAATATTTCGCTATTATTCTTTAACTATTTCGCATGTGAAATTTTTCAAATGTCATTATTTGTTCTGCATCGTTGATACAACATGAAGGAGAAATTAATTTTTGGTTTTTTGACAGCTGAAAACGCTATTGAAAAATAAATGTCCACTCGGGGTAACATCGACACTTTCATTTGGGGTAAAATCGACACCTTTCTTTGCTTCATAATCTAACTTCAGGGAATCTTTGTAATCGGAAGACTATCTCTGTAGTTTATGTGAGTCTTTATTTTTGAATTCCAGTGAAATTTACGAATGGCGAATTTGTTAACATATAAAATATGACACTTTATGACTTGCCACAAAAAATATTTCTATGTTATCACGTTTCAACTTATTTGGTGAAGCTTGAAGAAATTTTTCTCATTTAAAATTGCAGAATTAATAGAATTTGAAATGTTTTTACATAAAATAATCTTATTGTTTATTTACAAACAATGAGGTTCGACAGTTTCAGTAGCGCAACCAGGATTTGGCTCTAGGGGGGGGGTTTTGCAAATTTTGAAATACTTATTGAGAAGAAATTTGTTTAGGGAAAAAATTGTTGAAAAGTTCAAGTATGTTTTATTTTCTGCATGGTTAAAATTAATTATGAAAGATTACAATAAATTAGTGTGATGCCATTCAACAGCTCTTCTTCTGTGTTGTTATTTAAATATGTTTTCAAGTTTTTCAACAATGAGAATGACTTGGAGAATAAGCTTTATGCGCAGCAATTTACAATAGAAATCATTACCACTACTGTTGCAGTAGGTCGAAAGCAGATCAGCATTGCAAAACTCAACTACCGGTAAAAAGGTAATTGAAACATTTTCAAGAATTGACATTCTAGAAAATCGAGTCCAAAGGTCAAAAATGAGTTCTGCTTTCATGTTATGACTAAATATATGATAACATTTCAAAATGTTCAATATGATCATTAGAATTTTTTTCTCGATGACTTAGTAATTAGATTGATTTACTTTTTTCATGTTCTACTCAAAAACTAGATTGTAACTCATGATCTACAACTACAAAATCTCAAAATTGTTTACATTCCTGATGAAGCCGAAATTCTTTTACCGGTAGATAAATACTTCATCAGCATTCGCAGACTTTTTTCTCCGTAATCTTTGATAGTCATAGAAGTCGGTATAATGTTGAAGCAACTATAAGAATTTTGATATTTCAGATGATGCACCAATGAAAAGTTTCCAATATATATAAAGGTTCAACAAACTGTTGATAGAACGCCATCAGTTTGTTTTTTATACAGGCTAGAAAATTTTGTTATTTATTAGCTTGTTGTAGTAAAAATATTGTTTTTATTATACTCCCTGAAAAGGTTAAAAGTTAAAAAATGCAACTTAAAACAATATAACTGTGGAAGACTCTGGTATTCTCTGTGTTAATACGAATTAAACTAAGTTACTGCTCTGTAGTTGTATCGTTGTATAATGTCTAGTGCTGAATTTAAAAAATATACTTGGCAAGCCTTATACTTCACAACCAATCATTCGCTACAACTTCATCTTCGTAATAATTCGAGTGAAATTTGTGAAAGAATGAATTAATAAGAAGTATTCTACGTTGCAAATACAAGAATCGTTTTTTTATTGAAATTCATGGTAAATGAAAAAATACCCAATTTTACCGGAACCATCATACGAAGTGAATAATAATCAATGAAAATGATTTCTCAACGACTGTTCATCAAACTTTTTGCTTTTCCGATTAGTTAAAAAAAAAACATTTTAATTTCCGTGGCTACAGTTGGTCTATATTCTAAATAATCAAAAGTGTTATTTTGTTTATCACTAAATCTGTAAAAATTAATACACATTGTACCTTTTTTAAGCAGATGGGTCATGCACACTTAAAGAAAGTTATTCCAAATTGAGTACAATTTGCACAAAATCAAGCTCTTCTGGACCAACATGTGTGTAATTTCGACACAATCTAAAAAAAAACTGATCATTTGTGGATTTATTTTACTGTTTTCGGAAAATATGGAGATGCTTCGCAATGTGGGGCACCTTAGTATGAAATGAATTTTATGAAAATGAAGCATAAATCAGCACAAAATCGATTTTTCTGCATGGGTTTCGAACCCACGACGCTCAGCTTGGTCTTGCTAAAGAGCTGCGCATTTGCCGTTATGGCTATCTAGGCCCTGAATTAAAATGCTAGCAATATTAAGAATGCTCAATTTTTTGCAGAAATTTGTGAGAAAGTTATTTAAACCAAAATTATTATTTCGTTAAGTTACTAACAATAGCTCAAGTGAAAGCTTCAGTCCTATACGTACGATTATCTTCAAATAATTTTGATAATACCGCACACTTCTCTTCTAAGTGACAAGCTCATTAGCTACAGCAATAAACAGAAAAGAAGCTGTAACATAAGTAAAGCAAGTCATCGTTCTTCGTATAACAACCTATTTTATGCTACGCGTGAAGCCTCGTTAGGAAGTGATTACCCTACAGTAAGAACACTTTGTTGCTTTTCTTTTTATCCGTCACGGTTAGCACGTGGCAAACTGTTGGGGATTTTGCTCCATTGATTGATTGATTTATTTTACAGACTGGATGTATCGCTAATCATGACTTTTCCCTTTTTCTCTCCTTCTCTTTCTTGGTGGATAATTAATTACTTTGGCGCGGTGTAGGTCAACTTCCTTATCACACAATTTTTGGCACTGATCCTAGCGTCAGTCTTCCGTTCCTATTTGCACCCGTCGAAGGTGACAGCCAGCACACGCCATGCCATCGGACTCGTCATCGGGCTTTTCTTCGGGTACTTTTGCTTTGGCCAACAGGCCATCCACATCGCAGGACTTCCAGCTGTTTGCTATGTCGTCATACGCACACAAAACCCACAGATCGTGCAACGGTAAGATATGAAGACTTACATTTAGTGACAATAATTCGTAAACGGATGCTGTTTCCCATACAAAATGCCTATATTTGAAGATCAGTTTTTGGTAGTCCAAATTGTAGAATCTTAACTTCTGGTAGTTCGAATTGTCTAAAATTTGAATGACTGTATGTAGTTGCAAATAAATTGTAATTAAAAATACCTCGAATTCTGTGTCTATAGTTACTTGGCAGTCGTTTTTTAAAGAGTTTCAGAAGGTTATTCAAGAACAGAAGTAAGTAACCAAGAGCTTTTGAACAATCTCTTGAACATTTTGAAAAATGACTGCATTAGAGTAAAGTGACTGCAATGTAATTACTTAACTATAGACACAGAATTTAATTTTAGCTTAGTTCATTGAACTTTCAGGCATTTCGACTACTGGAAACTAAGATACAGAGCCCTAAACTTGGGCATTTTGTATGGGGAAACAGCATTTGGATTCTAACTTTTGTCGCGTACGTATCACAAATAAAATCCGATTAGCAACAGCTAATTTTCCCTTCCATTCCAGACTCGTCATGGTGGTCGCCTTGGCGTACCTCTCGTGTATCCATCTGCACCGGCAGTACTATGACTACGGTTCGTATTCGCTGGACATTACCGGACCGTTGATGATCATCACCCAGAAGGTGACCAGTCTGGCGTTCAGCATCCACGATGGTTTCACCCGTGAGATGAAGGATCTCACGCGGAGCCAGCAGGAGCACGCTATCAGAAAGCTTCCGTCGGCGCTGGAGTTTTTCTCCTACACGCTGCACTTCCAAGGTCTGATGGCGGGCCCGCTGGTGTTCTACAAGGACTACATCGATTTCATCGAGGGCTACCATATCCTCAAGCAGACGGCCGTTTCCAACGTAAGTGTAAGGATTTTGTTAAGGTGACAAATGTTTTTGACTCAAAATTTCCGGTTGTGTTTCAGGGAAAGTATGATATTGAAAAGGAAATTGTCCACGAACCATCGCCAGTGAAGGTTGTCGTCAAGAAGGTGATTGCCAGTTTAGTTTGCGCGTTGATCTTTGTGAAGTTTGCAACAATATATCCCATCAAGGCTATGAAAGGTAAATATTTTAGTTATAAACTGAAATAGCGGTACAAAATTGTACCTACTTAAGTGAATGAAGTACATAGTGGAGAAATTTACTGCTGTAATGGTTCTATTCAAAAGTTGCATTACACAGGGTTTTGACAAAAGTACTCCCTTCAAAATACTTCGATGGAAAATTGTGAATTTTGGTTGTTTTGTGATGAAAATGTTGCTTTTTGTAGATTACTCGAATTAGCTCACTTTCCTAAGTATTTATAACAAAATTTCAAACGCTTTCAAAATGATATATGAATATATATTGATCTTATAAATTATAAGAAAATATTTTAATCAGATACCCTTTATCATGGTTATGGTCATGGTAATGGTTTTCATCAGAGAATAAAATGGCTATGAGGTTTGGCTTATGACCTCGAAGATATAATTCATATAGTTTTCACAAAATTACAATTTTTGACACTTATCGTATCCTTTTTGTATGGTTACTTCAGGTATTTTTTAAAATATTCCTCCGAGAACTTGTGATCATCGTAGTAAAAAAATCACGGTATTCCAAAAAAGGTATTGTTTTCAAAAGCGCTCGATATTATTGCATGAGTTTTCCATAAATTTTAGCAAGATTTTTTTATTCTAGAAATATTGTCTATTTCTCAAGGAATATTTTCATAAGTTCATCTTGTCTTGAGATATTCTCATATTTTTTCACACATTAGATACTCCTGATAACTTACTGATCAGGTGATGCTCGATCAAATGCATCAAGGTATATCTCTGCAAACATATTTAGATTTCAGGTAAACCCTAAATCCTGAATTCTTTAAGAATTAATAACATACCCTTAAGGTGAAATATTACGGAATCCAAACATGGCTGTCAAAATGGCTTACTTGTGCCCCTACTTACGATTTCAAAAGCACTTATCTGCAGAAATAGCGAACGTACGCGGTCGATATTTTTTAACTTTGTGAGAATTGTGCCTTCAAAGTTTTGGTACATAATTGAATTTGGGTTCCAGCTGTTTCACCTTGATACTTCTACCAAATTACCAAAATTCCTTCAAAGATTTATCTAAGAATTTCCCCAACGATACCTTCAGAAGTTCCTTCAAAAAACGAACAGTAATTTCCTCAGAAACTTCTCTTGGAATTCCTTTAAGCATTTCTTCAGTAACTCCACAGGCTCAGAGATTTTTTGGAACATTAAAGAGAACTCCCTAAATTTTTTCTCGGCGTTCCGGTTTTTTTTTTTGTATTACTCCAAGTTTTATCACAGTTATTTCTAAAGTATGTTTTATGGAATCGAACAAAAATTATTCTGACACAATTTCTAAACTTGTCCTATTCTTAATATACCTCTACATGAACTCATGTTTGTGGGATATCGAAAATAAAATAACATAAATTTATAAATTGTCCCCTAAAGAAACCTTTGCATCAAATGCTGGAAGATTTTGGACATAAATCATATACAAAATTGGAAAAATACCTAAAAAAGAATTTCTGAACATATTCCTGGATTGTTTTCTAGAGATACATTTGAACAAAAAAAAAAAACAATTTGAACCCTTAAGGCGAAGTAGGTCGTCATTGAAATTTGTACGCGTCGTTGATGATTGTTGCTAATTCATATCACGATTTCGAATCAAAGAAAATCAGTTGGTTTAGCACTGACACAGCTGAAAAAGTATCAGTATCCTTTTGCATGTTAGCGCGTACAGTGATACATTTGCAAGTCAATATGAACTATCAAGACTGAGTTTTATCACTTTTAAATGCAAGCTGAAAAGTCATCATTGTTGCCAAAATGAATGACGGGCTACTTAGCCTTAAAATCTCTTTTCGAATTTCTTGAAAAACGATTCGTCATGGTCATCATCAAAACTTCAAAAGCATTTTTTCTGTTCAAACTGGAATATATTCAATGAAAACTTGTTCACTGTTTTTCTGTTGGAGAATAGAATACAGTAAACATTTTTTCGTGTAAATTTTCTCGATTTTGAACGAAAAAACTGCGAAACCAATGACACATCCTGTCCTCTTAAGATGTCACACATTTTTTTTTCATACAAAAATCGTTACGGACGGGGAAAGGGGGTCGAAAATTGTCGACTTTAGCGTTACGTAATAAATGGACGCTGTCAAAGCTATTGAAGATGATCTTAGTAAATTACTGGTAGTAAAGTACTGGTAGAATCTATAAAAAAAATTCTAGCAATACTTCAAAAATCTTCAAAATTTTGAATCTATTGAACTTATTTTCAGAAAGTATAGAGGATTCTATTGCAAACTGTTTTGAAAGAGACTGCTGTGAAATGATTATTTGCCTAGTTTTATGTTGTATTTTTTGTGTTAGGCTCATGGAAGAGTTTATGCCACGAAATGTTATAAAAATCCAGGCGAAATTGCTCAAAATCCAAAATCCAGAAACAAATAAGTTGTATTTCTGAACTAATCTCTAGAAAACTTGAAGATTGCTCAGAAGCATCTCTGGAAGAATTGTTGATCAGTCACAAGTTGCATTTAATTTTAAAAAAATGGAGGAAGTGAATTTTAAAAAAAACATCTTGAGGAATTATTGCAAGAAAAAAAAAGTGTTATAAACTTCTAGAAATTATTTGAAAACTAGAGGCGACATTAATTAGTTAGTTAGAGTTAGAGATAACATTAGTGGAATTCCTAGACAAATACATGAAGACATTCTTGTGCACAGTAGAAACATTCATGAAGTAATTTCCTTGTGTTTTTGAAAAAAAAATCATCCACGAGGCCCTAGATGAACCTTTAAAAGAGTTTTCGAGCAAATTCCATGCATTTTTTTGGTAGAAAAATTATAAAGAATATTTTGGGAATTCATGGAGTATTTTGTTAAAAAATTCTTTGATGTGTACCTGTGACCTATGAGTTTCGAAAAATATACTAAACAAATTGGAAAATTCTTGAAGGAATTATTATATAAGTTGGCAAGATCCATTGCAGAGCTCTAAGAATAAACATAGTACTCGAAAACTTATTCAAAAAGTCTCAAATCAAAAAAGTAAACAAACTTACCTTATCGGTCCTACGTGCTTCGCAAAAGAAATTCAACACGTTACGCTCTAAACCAACTCGATTATTTACTTTTAGAACCTTCCGAGTTTCAAAACGGCTCAAGTAAGCTTTTCAACTTTCGCAACCTAACCGGTACTTTCACCGCTCCGTTATATGGAGAGACAAAGTGACTTAACCACGACTCAAAACAAAATACTAGTTATGGACATAGTGGTTCCTTATTTCGACATACGGGATTACTTGAATGTTTTCACGTTTTGAAATATTTTGTGTGTTGTAGTAGTAAGATTTAAGTTGTTTAAACATTCAAAAAGATTTGAAATGTGAAAGTTATCGAAATTGCACGTATGGCCAAATAGGGAATTACTATGGCCTAGTACACTATCCCTACTTGAGTCGATTTTATACTGGTATAAACACGTCGCAAGTAACTAAATAAAACGGCTTATCATTCTATCATATTTTTTGTGAGAAATAAGAGAAACTACCTAGTTTTTGAACGCGAGCTGATTGTATGCAAAATTTAAGCGATGTACACGACAAAAAATGTTATAAAGGTGATTCATTTTAGAAGTTTTAAAAAAACAGGTTCTTCTTAATTAATTTTTTTTTCAAAACCGTATGAAAGTTAATTACGTCGATTTGAAAAAAATAATGGAGAATAATATTTTTGTGCCAATTTTTTGAAGGATTCTGTGGGGATTTTCGACGACATCTTCGACCGACTCCATATAAAAACTTCAACTAAAGCCTGCTTTTTAGTTTGACTACAATAATTCTTCAAGAAGCATATCATGAAGTATTCTTTCATAAATGTGTCTGTTAGAGGCAAGCTTTGAAAAACAAACCTTTGTAGCAAACCAGTGATATCAGATTTTTTTGGCGGCAAAACGTGTTTCAAAAATAGTTTCAAAGCATCAACAATTTTTAAAATTTGGGTTTCTGGTTTAATTCTTAACGTTGATTTAGCAAGTGTAATTGACTAGATAGGTATCCCTAATAGGGAACTAAGCATTTGCTTTATTGCCATTTGGCCTAATGGTCATTTAGCATAATGGCCATTACCAGAATTATATCCATTATTTCAAAAGATGATGGAACTATGTAATGCCAAATGACGTCATGTCAAATTGTTTTATACCAAATGACCCAGACTCTTCCTAAACAACCCCATTTATTTTTTATAATCAATCTCAAGCTTCCATCTTCAAAGTTTCTTATTAATACAATTTCCCTTTTTACCGTTCTAGATGATGGCTTCATAACAGCATCCGGCTTCATGTACTCGTTCTGGTACATGATGATGGCCACGACGGCCGTTCGTTTCAAGTACTACTTTGCCTGGCTGATGGCCGACGCCATCTGTAACAATTCCGGGCTCGGGTTCAATGGTTACGAGAAGGATGGCGTGACGCCCCGCTGGGACATGGTGTCCAACATCGATGTGTGGGCATTCGAGTTCGGAACAAACTTCCGCAACAGCATCAATGCCTGGAATACCGGTACGAACCGGTGGCTACGCATGGTGGTATTTGAGCGCGTTCCAAAACGGTACGGAACGGTGCTGACGTTCAGTTTGAGTGCCCTGTGGCATGGATTTTACCCCGGATACTACATGACATTCGCAACAGGAGCGTTCATTGTGATGGCGGCCCGAGTCGCTCGGAAGTTGTTCCGCGAACCCTTCCAAGATACGGCATTTAAACGGATATTTTACGACATTCTGACCTGTCTCGTAACGCGTGTTTTTATGGGGTACGCCACATTTCCATTCGTTTTGCTCGAGTTTAAGGCTAGTCTTCGTATGTACCTGAATGTTTTTATGTGCCTTCATCTAGTCGCTTTGATCACTGTATTTATTTTAACGAAATTTGTACCACGCGGTGAGCGGAAACGAACTTCCGTTGCCACCGCCGTCAGCGCTACTTCCGGTGCTGTCACATCGCATGACACGGTCACCGATACCGCATGTAGACAGTCGTCGACCAAATCTATTAGCGCTGGCGAAAACGGCTGGCAAAAGCTCGTCGCAACAGCCGACAGAAACGGAACCACCGTCAATGGCTGTGCCACCGCAGCCGCTGTTACCGTCAATGGCCACCACGCGGAACGGAACGAACAACCACAAACTGCAGCAACTAGTAAGACTGAGAGGGAAAGTGATAATCTATCAAATCTGATCAAGGAGAAGATTGAACAAGAAACGCGCAACATCGAAGAGCTGATTGATAAAACCGTTACCGGTATTGTCGAGTTAAAGGACGACCTGATGCGTATGAATGAGAACAACGAGATATTCATCTCGGCCGAAACGCTTCGCAAACGCCAGCAGAGCAAGGCCGAGATTCACAGCGGCTCGGATCACGTCGGAGGAGGGGTCGATGCCTTCCTCAAGAAGGAGATCGACGCACTCAACGCAGCCGTGCAGCAGGTTAACGTTTTACCGGCTGTCCTCAGTAATGGCCATGCCAAATAATATTCTTCCAGCCATCGGCACCACCAAGTCGAGTTGGAACATCTTTAAATCACTACTAAGATTTTTGAACATCGGTACGCGGTGTTTCAGTTTTGCGCAAAATAAATTCCCAGAACCCAGAGATCGCACGGACAAAACCGATTCCTTTGTAATTTTTGCGAGTGGAGGTAATTTTTCCTCTCTTCCTTTTTATTAAAAACAAGATTTAACAATTTGCTAGTAAAGTACACACAAACACACACAGATACACAAACAACATACAAACTATGAAGCAAACCTAATTCAAGTGAGTAACTTCGATAAGTGTGCGCATAATTTAAGATTATAATGATAATGGTAACTAGATATTTCCAAAAAGAAACAACAAACGTTATAACGTACTAAAATAACTATTGCAAACCAAGAAAACTAAGTAAAAAAGCACACACGCTCGATGGAGAAATTTAGAGGACGATGGTAGATGTAAGAACAACTGGAAGGAATGTGTAATTTGAACTCATCAAACAAACCAAAACAGATTTTAATTGATATGAAAAAAAAAACGGACGTGACATGAGGAGCAAAAACAAAAAAAAACCTAACGAGATAAGCGAATACTTACCACAGTCAAGGAAAATCAGCAAAATCACACAAAGAAAGAACTCAACACAAACTATTGTTGTAAGAGAGATTAAAATAACAAAGAGGAATAAAACTGTTGCGTGACTAAGCGAGAAAATGTAGAAAAGGGCTTTATCTGTTGGGGAACTAAAAAAGAACCATTGTCCCTCTACTTGATCGATACTAATGTGGAGCATTTTTTCTGTACATGGACGAGAACTACTTCTAATTCCGAGGAAACTTCTTCGAGCAGACGAAAGGAGCCCCCATGGAAAACCCTCTTTCCACGTTTTTTTGTGCTCTATGCATGGCGAATCTCGAAGAAGATTTAAAGAAACAAGAAGTAGGGCAAGACGGGGCAGTATGGTCGTACCAGGTCCGTCACACTCGGATTTAGATTGGGTACCACTTCTAGTACTGCATTCGGTCCCTCGGTAGTGCAAAAGGTACCCAAGCTTGACAGATCGTAGTACACTTTTCACGGCATTCTAGATTACCTCATGAGCCATAAAATTTTGGGTAACTGCAAGGGACATGGAGGTCTTTAATTTGTCTTTGGTCGTACGGGGCAATATGGGCCACCTTTCAGTTGAGCCGAAATCATAGCCGGTCAAAAGTATCTTATCACGAAAATATTTTATTGCCATTTTTGCAGTTTAATTCCAATTCAATGTTGTCGCCGCGCGTGATTTCGATTAAAACTAGCATTTTTGACTGGTTGAACTTATTTGAACGTCAATGTTTAAAAAATATTCTTTTGTAACCAATGGTTACAAAAGACTATTTTCTAAACATTGACGTTCAAATAAGTTCAACCAGTCAAAAATGCTAGTTTTAATCGAAATCACGCGCGGCGGTTACTAACCATGATTGAGCTGTCGGCAAAACATTCAATTTCATTATTCAAATCAGAATTTAGCCCAGGTTTTGTAAAAAAAAACCTTAATATGTATTTTTTTCTCCTAATATTATGTCTTTCCAACGGGCCTAGAAGTCCAAAAGGGTCAAACAGGCTCATGATGATTAGGAGAGCAATTCGCTTTGTCGAGTGCTGTTTTCCGGAAACGTAGGGAATCAGTTCTGTTGAAAACGTCAATGTGTCCGAATCGGGATGCCACAACATTCCTGAAATTCGTTCCCATATTTGCTCCGGGCTTGTCTGTTGTAGACGAGGTTCCATGGACGAATTTTCCCCAAGTTTTTGCAACACTTCCTCACTGTTGCTTCACTCAAAAAAATTCAAACGTCATTGCTACGTGAAAAATCACGTAGATCATTCCAAATTTATTTTACCTCCACTTCACCTGACTAAGATAAAGATCATTAAACCATTCATAACCACCAAATAGTGACTCGGTAATTTTTACTGAGGTTACCTATCGCACTTGCGTGAAATTCACGTAGGTGCCTAAGTTAATTTTGACATCTGCATAGTGTACGTATATTCGGCGTTGAGCTCAAATCCTAAGATGGCGCCCGCTTGATTTTTTAAGAACTTCAGAAGCTGCTGCTGCTTAAACACTGTGTAAGATTGATTTCAAGGTAGGGTAGGTGTACCAGTTATGGCCATAGTGGTTCCCTATTTGGCCATACGTAATAACTTGAATGTCTCCACATTTTGAAAAGTTCTGTGTGTTTTAGCTGTAAGATATACGATATATCTTGATGTTAAAACATTCAAAAAGATTAAAAATGTGAAAGTCATCGAAATTTCATATATGGCCAAATAGGGAACCACTATGGCCATAACTGGTACACTTTCCCTAAATATGCTTTTAATACCGAAGAATCCTTGCATTACTTCATATTTTCTACCTGATTTAACCTCTATCAATTATAGCACGCGAAGGCTACAACAAGACAGAACAAACTCACATTTGAGAAGCAGGATTCACAATGCTCAGATTGAATATAAAAATATCACAATCTTTTAGATTTGTTTTTGATTTTCCAGTTGGGAATTAGTTTTCTTCCAAAGCCTACTAGAGATAAGGTTGGTCTTTATTCCAGTTAACCTTAGTAAGATACTGGGGTCATAATGACCCAAAATCGAATTTCAACCTGCAATATCTCTGTTGTTATCAAACGGATCTTTCTGAAATTCCCTGACTTTTAATATTTTGTGGAAACGAAGCGCAAGACCAAAAAATTTTTTTCTTAAGGTGATTCTAAGATGGCGCCACAAAAAAACAACTTAATAAGATACTGGGGTCATTATGACCCAGAAATGTATACCACTATAAATCAGCGAAATATCAACCGAATAATGAAATTTATGCCGCATTCGAAAGATATACTCCTCAAGATTCTGATCACTACCTGGAATACCGGTTCCGGATCCTGTGGCCACCGGGAATCGGCTACGAAGGGGACCATGTTGGCCACGTGGAATTTCAGTACACTCAGTCCAGAAATCTGCAGTCATAATAAAATTGTATAAGATGCAGGCCATATAGGAATGTACTGTCTTCAGCAAACTTGCTTCGGGGACCAAGAACTTCCACATGGGATACAATTTAGTTCAGAACTTGACCACCGCGTGGCGCTAGCGTCGATATGAACTTCCGGTAGGGGCTAATTATGCGATAACTCGAGATTGCGAGCACATAGAAGGATGCTGTCTTCTGCAAAGTTGCTCAGGAGGATAAGAACTTCCTCATGAGATACAATTTAGTTCAGAACTCGACCGCTGCGCGGCGCTAGCGTTGATGTGAACTTCCGGTAGGGGCTAATTATGCGATAACTCGAGATTACGAGCACATAGAAGGATGCTGTCTTCGGCAAAGTTGCTCAGGAGGATAAGCACTTCCTCATGAGATACAATTTAGTTCAGAACTCGACCGCTGCGCGGCGCTAGCGTCGATGTGAACTTCCGGTAGGGGCTAATTATGCGATAACTCGAGATTACGAGCACATAGAAGGATGCTGTCTTCGGCAAAGTTGCTCAGGAGGATAAGAACTTCCTCATGAGATACAATTTAGTTCAGAACTCGACCGCTGCGCGGCGCTAGCGTTGATGTGAACTTCCGGTAGGGGCTAATTATGCGATAACTCGAGATTACGAGCACATAGAAGGATGCTGTCTTCGGCAAAGTTGCTCAGGAGGATAAGCACTTCCTCATGAGATACAATTTAGTTCAGAACTCGACCGCTGCGTGGCGTTAGCGTCGATATGAACCTCCGGTAGGGGCTAATTATGCGATAACTCGAGATTGCGAGCACATAGAAAGATGCAGTCTTCGGCAAAGTTGTTCAGGAGGATAAGGACTTCCACATAAGATACAATTTAGTTTAGAACTCGACCACCGCGTGGCGCTAGCGTCGATATGGACTAATTATGCGCAAAGGGCTAATTATGCGATAACTCGAGATTGCGAACACATAGAAGGATGCTGTCTTCGGCAAAGTTGTTCAGGAGGATAAGGACTTCCACATAAGATACAATTTAGTTCAGAACTCGACCACCGCGTGGCGCTAGTGTCGATACGAACTTCCGGTAGAGGCTAATTATGCGATAACTCGAGAATGCGAACACATAGAAGGATGCTGTCTTCGGCAAAGTTGCTCAGGAGGATAAGCACTTCCTCATGAGATACAATTTAGTTCAGAACTCGACCGCTGCGTGGCGTTAGCGTCGATATGAACTTCCGGTAGGGGCTAATTATGCGATAACTCGAGAATGCGAACACATAGAAGGATGCTGTCTTCGGCAAAGTTGCTCAGGAGGATAAACACTTCCTCATGAGATACAATTCAGTTCAGAACTCGACCGCTGCGTGGCGTTAGCGTCGATATGAACTTCCGGTAGGGGCTAATTATGCGATAAGTCGAGATTGCGAGCACATAGAAGGATGCTGTCTTCGGCAAAGTTGTTCAGGAGGATAAGGACTTCCACATAAAATACAATTTAGTTCAGAACTCGACCACCGCGTGGCGCTAGTGTCGATACGAACTTCCGGTAGAGGCTAATTATGCGATAACTCGAGAATGCGAACACATAGAAGGATGCTGTCTTCGGCAAAGTTGCTCAGGAGGATAAACACTTCCTCATGAGATACAATTCAGTTCAGAACTCGACCGCTGCGTGGCGCTAGCGTCGATATGAACTTCCGGTAGAGGCTAATTATGCGATAAGTCGAGATTGCGAGCACAAAGAAGGATGCTGTCTTCGGCAAAGTTGTTCAGGAGGATAAGGACTTCCACATAAAATACAATTTAGTTCAGAACTCGACCACCGCGTGGCGCTAGTGTCGATACGAACTTCCGGTAGAGGCTAATTATGCGATAACTCGAGAATGCGATAACTCGAGAATTCTATGTGTTGAAGGATGCTGTCTTCGGCAAAGTTGCTCAGGAGGATAAGCACTTCCTCATGAGATACAATTTAGTTCAGAACTCGACCGCTGCGTGGCGTTAGCGTCGATATGAACTTCCGGTAGAGGCTAATTATGTGATAACTCGAGATTGCGAGCACATAGAAGGATGCAGTCTTCGGCAAAGTTGTTCAGAAGGACAAGCACTTCCACATAAGATACAATTTAGTTCAGAACTCGACCACCGCGTGGCGCTAGCGTCGATATGGACTAATTATGCGCAAAGGGCTAATTATGCGATAACACGAGATTGCGAGCACATAGAAGGATGCAGTCTTCGGCAAAGTTGCTCAGGAGGATAAGCACTTCCTCATGAGATACAATTTAGTTCAGAACTCGACCGCTGCGTGGCGTTAGCGTCGATATGAACTTCCGGTAGAGGCTAATTATGCGATAACTCGAGATTGCGAGCACATAGAAGGATGCAGTCTTCGGCAAAGTTGTTCAGAAGGACAAGCACTTCCACATAAGATACAATTTAGTTCATAACTCGACCACCGCGTGACGCTAACGTTGGTGTGGCCTTCAGGTAGAGGCTAATTGTGCGATAATACAAGAATGCGAACACATAGAAAGATGCAGTCTTCGGCAAAGTTGCTCAGGAGGATACGGACTTCCACATAAGAGACAATTTAGTTTAGAACTCGACCACCGCGTGGCGCTAGCGTCGATATGGACTTTTGGTAAGGGCTAATTATGCGATAACTCGAGATTGCGAGTACATAGAAGGATGCTGTCGTCGGCTAAGTTGCTCAGGAGGATGAGGACTTCCACATAAGACACAATTTAGTTTAGAACTCGACCACCACGTGGCTAATTTTTATTGAAAACAAAGAAATAAATTGCTGGAAGAAATTCGTGAGAAACTCCAAAAAGACCTAAACAGTAATTTAAGGAGTTATTTTTAAAATCATTGGATAAATAAATAAATTGATAAACTTACGCCTTGAGGAGTACTGGGGGTGTCTCTCCTAGGAAATAATTTATAAGGATGTCCCCGAAAAAAATTATGTGGCGTATCCCTAGAAGAAATAAGAGATAGAATTCCGAAAGAAGCTCTTGAGCACATTTCGTAAGAAACTTCCTACATTTTCTTACCCCTACTTAAAAAAGTGCGTGTCATAAACTTTAATTTGAACGTAATCTTCTGCTTGAGTTGTGATTATCTAATCACTTACACTATTCTTCGCAAGTTAGAGTAAGTAGATTTGCGAACATGACTTGAAGTATAAAGATGTGAATGTGTTCAGATAGTGATAATTATCAATATTATTATTGAGATAATTAAAAGTTTATAGTACAGTGAAACCTCCATGAGTTGATATTGAAGGGACCATCGACTCATAGAAATATCGAGTCATGGAACAGCATTCCTTTGGATAGCTGCTTCTAGGGACCATCATAGTAACCATGAAAGTTTGTTTTTACTATGGTCCCATGAGTCGATATCGAGTCATGGAACATCGACTCATGGAGGTATCACTGTAAAATCAATAGAGTGTGTGAATTTGATTTAACGTAAAATTTAGTGCTGAAGTAGTTGATTTGATTCAGAATCAATTATTTTTGAGTAAGTAAAAATAATCAACAGGATAGTAACGCCAACATAAAACATTCTTCTCCGTTAACTTCTGGACATTTCTTTAGAATCAGCTTCTGCAGAAATTTCAACAAGAATTTGCATAAAGGTTTTGTATTATAACAATATTGCCAGGATGAACTCAGAAAAACTTCGTCAGATTATCTTGAAAAAAGATTTGTAAAAAATAATTAAGCAATTTCGCAAACACCAATAAAAAATCCCAAAAATCAAAATTTCTCGTAGATTTCTATATTAAAGGATTAGAAGAATCAAATTAGACTCATGTAGAACTTCGAGGAGACCTTCAGTAGATTTCTGGAACAATTGAATAAATGACCGTGGAGGAATTCATACATTAACTCGAACGAATGTTGGAAATATCATATGGACTAATACTAGAAAGAACAGCTGGAGGAACTTCAGAAATAGCTTCATTGGGATGCATTATTAAAAAGTACTCTGAAGTGTTTTTTAAAAATCCTCTTGAGAAAATTCAAAATTATCCTTTAAAAAAAATCAGACTATTATTCCGTCAAATCCAAAAATAATAACTTGAGAAATACCGAAAACAATTTTAAAATCAGATCGTAGAAGAATTCAGCCCAGATAGCCGTAGCGGTAAACGCGCAGCAATTCAGCAAGACCAAGCTGAGGATCGTGGGTTTGAATCCCACCGGTCGAGGATCTCTTCGGGTTGGAAATTTTCTCGACTTCCCAGGGCATAGAGTATCTTTGTACCTGCCACACGATATACACATGCAAAAATGGTCATTGGCATAGTAAGCTCTCAGTTAATAACTGTGGAAGTGCTCATAAGAACACTTAGCTGATATGCAGGCTCTGTCCCAGTGAGGACGTAACGCCAGAAAAGAAGAAGAAGAATTCAATTAAAAAAAAAGACCTGTGAGGGAATTGCAAAACCTCTGAAGAATTCACTCCAGATAGATTTCTCCGGGAATTAATCCATCCTCAGGGAACTTTTCCAGGAATTATTGCATAGATTACTTCAAGCACTTCTCCAGCGATTCTTCCAAAGATTCTTCAAGCGATTTCTCCTGACATTCCTCTAATAAAAAATAAGAGATTCTCCTAAGCATTCCTCCAAGAAGATCTCTACAGAGATTTTTGCAGAATGTCAGAGGTTTCTCTAAGTAACATATCTTCAAGGATTACTTAAAATATTTCCACAGTGAATTCTCCAGACATTCCGCTGGTAGTCCTCTCAAGATTCCTCTAGGATTTATTTCTAAGATTTCCTCCAGGGATCGCTCCAGGAATACTATAACGAATTATTCCAGAGATTCTACCATTCAATTGGGGATTTTACAAGAAATTATTTTATGAGTTCTTATAGGGATCGCTGGAGAAATTCTTGCAAGAGCCCAAGAAGGGCTTCTCGAGGAAAGCTCTGGAGGAATTCCTTACAAAAATACCCGGAACATCATATATGCTTTTCAGTTACGCAGTCTATTTTTTTCAACGTTCTATTTATAATGAAGACTGCGTAGACGAAACTCATATTTCATTTATATATACAGTCAAATCTCTACCAGTTCATTCCTGAAACGATATCTACAGGAAACCATGTAGAGATTTTTCTGAAGCGATCCTTGGAGAAATTCCTGAAGAAAAAGCTGGAGAAATCTCTGCATGAATTCCTGTAAAGATTTGTATAGAGAAATCTCTGTAGGAGTCTTTGGATAGACTCCTGTACTGCCCATAACTGCATATTTGTAACATTCGACAAAAGTAGGCATTGAGTAAATGGAATACCAAGAGTACATTTCATGGCAGTATGGGAGGAAACTAAAATTTCTAAAAATTACCAGGAACTCAAAAGTGCTCATTTGAGGCTGATATTTTGTACAACTTATATCGCATACTAGGTGAATAGTCAAAACATAATTCTGGTAGAAATTTCATTGCTGTTACATTACGAGGCTCATTTATAATCTCAATGTTACTGTTATACGGTTATAATTACCAATGTCACAAAACAACTTGGTATTTTTCGAATTTTCTAGAACAATCTCACATATTTCAGTAAGTTGATCGAAAGTATTTATCATTTGATGACTCTCCATGGTATTAACTTCAATTTGTCAAAAATGTCGAATGTGACAAATATGCAGTTATGGGCAGTGTAGACATCCATGAAGGACTCTTGGAGACATCTTTGGAGGAATCACTGATGAATGGAGGTATCCCAGGAAGAATCGATGTAGAAATTATGCTGGTGGTATCGCTAGAGAAATCCCTGGAAAAAACCCCTGTAGATTTTTTGCTGGAAAAACCCCTGTAGATTTTTGTTGGAAAAATCCCTGAAAAAATCCTTATAGGAATATTTAAATAGAAAAATTTCTCGAAAAATCTAAAGTAATCCATGAATAGATTTCCAAAAAAAAATAAAATTTTAGAGATTTTACTGTAGGATATGTAGAGATTTTTTTTAATGAAATCCATGGAGAATTTTTTAGCATAAGTTCTGATAATAATTAATAGGAGAATCTCTAGAGAAATTTCAAGAAGAACACTTGGGGGAATCCATGGAGTATTATTGAAGACCCAGTACCAATCCCTGGAGAAATTCTTGGGGAATCCCTGGAAGATTATCTTGAGAAATTCTTGAGGCGTTTCATGTAATTTCCTTGAGGAATTCCTCGTAGAATCATCCCTGGAGGAATCCCGGAAAAATTTCTGAACGAATCTCGAGAGAACTACTTGGGGATATTTTTGTATGTATCCGTGGAGGAATCCTCGGAAAAAATTCTGTAGATATCACTAGAGAAACATCTTTAGTAATACTTGAAGAAATTGTTTTAAGTGTTACTCCTAGAGGAATTCCTGGAGAAAGCCTTGAAGATATCTGTGCAAGAATCCTTGAAGACACTTTCCTGGAGAAATCCTTGCAAAAGTCTGTGGAAAATTTTATAGAGGAATACCAGAAGAAATAACTTAAAAAATCCCTGGAGAAATCTCCGGAGAAATTTCGAAGTATTCCTGAAACGAATCCTGGAGGAATCCTTGGAATAAATCCTGAAAGAATATCAATAAAGATTTTTCTGGAGGAATCTACGAAGGAATCACTTAAGACATTTCTGCTGGAAACCTTTGCGAAGTCTCTAAAGAAATCCTTATACATATTTTTTCTTGTAGGAATCCTTGTAAAAATTCCATGTCAACTCCCTGGAGGAAGCTATTCCATGCATGGCGAACAAAAGTTCTTCCTGAAAAAATCTCTGGCAAAAGTCCTAGGGAACCCCAGAAGAAATCATTGTAGGGATTAAGGTACAGAATAGCTTGGATTATTTTCTGGTAAAATCCTTGGAGGAATCTTCGAAAGATTTCCTGGAAAAATCTTTGGGGGAATCTCTGGAGATATTTCGAGAGGATGAGGACAGAAGGGCATGGGTTTGTATTCCATCGGATGAGCTCTCGGTAAATAACTGTAGAACCCATCATACAAATCATTTAAGATTACTGGACTAGATCCTTTGAATAACTCCGATGTGAACTACGTCTTGAGATCCAGATAACTTTTTGGAGGAAATCCAGAAGGAAATACTGGTATAAAGTCATAAGATTCCAATTAAAAACTAAAGTGCACAGTTACTGCAACAACTTCTAAAGAAATCTAGAAGTAATTTTTTTTTGCAACTTCATGACGTTATCTGTATCTGAACTCTTGTTGGAATTTTAGAAGTGACTACAATATAGTTCATATCATATCATAGAGCTCATTTTATATTATATACAATTGACTCTCCACAACTCAATATTCTATAACCCGATATACTCTTGACTAGATGGATTTTCCGGTTCCTTCAAATTTCCATACATTGTGCTCTCCATAAGTCGATATTTCTGTACCTCGATATCTCCACAAGTTGATGTTACGTGAGATGTGAATTTCTCTCCATAACTCGATATCTATTTTAATTTTTTTGTTTTTGGGGAAACGTGATCTAATTTTTGTTTGAAGGTGAATAAATACTTACAAGTTGTAATGACATGAAAATGATAAAAACTATTGTCAGTAAAAATAACGTGATTTTTCGAGCACTTCGAAAAATATTTTCAAACAATAGTTTGTAAAATACTATCAACAAAATAATATTGCTTTCTTACAAAAATGATAATAAAAATATTGGCAATACAGAAATTTGTTCCTTCGATTTTGTGTCGGTATATTCTAATATACCATAATTCTATAAGTCGATGGTCCCTTGAATATCGAGTTATGGAGAGTCGACTATAGTTTATATCGTAACATATATTTCATGTCGGATCGTGTAGTTCATATCATATAAGAGCAATATAATGACGCAGAATTAAAAAAAATGAACAACTTTGCTGAAGATAAAACCTTCAAAAAAGAATTCCTTCTGGAAATACATATAGACGCCAGCACCACATGCTGGTTAAATTTTGAACGTATGTTCATGACTGATTCCATATTCTCTCGAACAATTTTACCGCATACAGCATCCTTCTATAAGTCGGGTCTTGGGTTTTCAAACCCGAACTCGAATGGTTCGGGTCGGATTTGAAGGCTAGAAATTTTTTTTCGAGTACGTCGGAATCGGGCTTGTAAAAATTCAGATTTAGGTGGACTTTAGTAAGAGTTATGGTAAAAGTAACAACCAGAAAGCTTCCTTATGCATCAGAAACGATGAATTTATCTATTTTTAAAACTCGGTCTTTTCTTACAAACAATGTTTAGGTTTCAAGTCAGATTCGGATTTGAACAGCGGATTTTTGTTTCAGGTTCGGGTCAGGTCTGAGTACGAGTCGGGTCCGGGTTTAAAAAAATAAAGTAAGTCGGGTACGGGTCGTGTTTGGGCTCAAAAAATGTGAAACCCCCCTCTAATAATTAACCTCTATCGGAAATACAAATCGACGTCAAATCCACCGGGTGGCCGAGCAACTTTGTGGAAGACAGCATCCTTCTAAATGACCCATAACGCAGGTACGTCACAGTTTCGTGGTGCGTTATGGAGAAAAGATATACCATTGAACCCTAGTCCTGACTGCTTCAAATGAAGAGAACAGGATGTTCGAGTAATGAAAGGAACACCTATTAGTCCTTGTTACATTTTAAACCTTGTTGAAAGTGACTAGTCTCGCTTTTCCCAGTTGCAGAGAATGATCTGACAATGATCGAGACAAGGAAAAAAATGAAGTCGAATTGAACAATTTGTTTCATAGTCCTTCATTCATTTGATTCTCTTGTTTGAAGAAGTAGGGACTATGATTCTGATGCACGGACAATATCTGTGTAATTTCTACCGAAAGCCCATATCGATGCTAGCGCCACGCGGTGGTCGAGTTCTAAACTAAATTGTATCTCATTTGGAAGTCCTTATCCTCCTGAACAACTTTGCCGAAGACAGCATCCTTCTATGTGCTCGTAATCTCGAGTTATCGCATAATTAGCCTCTACCGAAAGTTCATATCGACGCTAGCGCCACGCAGTGGTCGAGTTCTGAACTAAATTGTATCTCATGTGGAAGTCCTTATCCTCCTGAGCAACTTTGCCGAAGACAGCATCCTTCTATGTGCTCGTAATCTCGAGTTATCGCATAATTAGCCTCTACCGAAAGTTCATATCGACGCTAGCGCCACGCAGTGGTCGAGTTCTGAACTAAATTGTATCTTTTGTGGAAGTCCTTATCCTCCTGAGCAACTTTGCCGAAGACTGCATCCTTCTATGTGCTCGTAATCTCGAGTTATCGCATATTTAGCCCCTACCGGAAGTTCATATCGACGCTAGCGCCACGCAGTGGTCGAGTTCTGAACTAAATTGTATCTCATGAGGAAGTGCTTATCCTCCTGAGCAACTTTGCCGAAGACAGCATCCTTCTATGTGTTCGCATTCTCGAGTTATCGCATAATTAGCCTCTACCGGAAGTTCGTATCGACACTAGCGCCACGCGGTGGTCGAGTTCTGAACTAAATTGTATCTTATGTGGAAGTCCTTATCCTCCTGAACAACTTTGCCGAAGACAGCATCCTTCTATGTGTTCGCAATCTCGAGTTATCGCATAATTAGCCCTTTGCGCATAATTAGTCCATATCGACGCTAGCGCCACGCGGTGGTCGAGTTCTAAACTAAATTGTATCTTATGTGGAAGTCCTTATCCTCCTGAACAACTTTGCCGAAGACTGCATCTTTCTATGTGCTCGCAATCTCGAGTTATCGCATAATTAGCCCCTACCGGAGGTTCATATCGACGCTAACGCCACGCAGCGGTCGAGTTCTGAACTAAATTGTATCTCATGAGGAAGTGCTTATCCTCCTGAGCAACTTTGCCGAAGACAGCATCCTTCTATGTGCTCGTAATCTCGAGTTATCGCATAATTAGCCCCTACCGGAAGTTCACATCGACGCTAGCGCCGCGCAGCGGTCGAGTTCTGAACTAAATTGTATCTCATGAGGAAGTGCTTATCCTCCTGAGCAACTTTGCCGAAGACAGCATCCTTCTATGTGCTCGTAATCTCGAGTTATCGCATAATTAGCCCCTACCGGAAGTTCACATCAACGCTAGCGCCGCGCAGCGGTCGAGTTCTGAACTAAATTGTATCTCATGAGGAAGTTCTTATCCTCCTGAGCAACTTTGCAGAAGACAGCATCCTTCTATGTGCTCGCAATCTCGAGTTATCGCATAATTAGCCCCTACCGGAAGTTCATATCGACGCTAGCGCCACGCGGTGGTCAAGTTCTGAACTAAATTGTATCCCATGTGGAAGTTCTTGGTCCCCGAAGCAAGTTTGCTGAAGACAGTACATTCCTATATGGCCTGCATCTTATACAATTTTATTATGACTGCAGATTTCTGGACTGAGTGTACTGAAATTCCACGTGGCCAACATGGTCCCCTTCGTAGCCGATTCCCGGTGGCCACAGGATCCGGAACCGGTATTCCAGGTAGTGATCAGAATCTTGAGGAGTATATCTTTCGAATGCGGCATAAATTTCATTATTCGGTTGATATTTCGCTGATTTATAGTGGTATACATTTCTGGGTCATAATGACCCCAGTATCTTATTAAGTTGTTTTTCTTAACATCCGCGGAAGGTTAAATTTAATGCAAAACCATCTAGGTGCTATTGAACCGCTGCATAAAGGCTACCGGAAAATCCACGTAGCTCTTACGTGTAGCGCCGGTGGAATGGACGAAGTTCAAAAGTTCATGCGCAAGGTATATTGAAGAAAGGTACAGCAATCTAAGCAAGTGGATGCGGGGAGTGCTGAACAGCGAGGGTAGGAAAATGACAGCTGGCGAGTCGGCGAGCTGGCCAGTTTGTTGATGCATTTTTCCCCTCCAATGGTTGATATCGTATCCATGGGGCCGTAATGTTTATTATAACGGATTGGAAAATGAAAATTTTCTGCTGATACAAACGACACTTTCAGGATACAGGTACAAAATAAATGTAAATACAAATCCTTTTTTAGGTTGTGCATTCCCATCCGGATCATACATGGACCACTCTAGGAGCGATTTTACTACGACCGGTTCTCGTTGTCTGCCAAGGCAACAATTCAACGGCGCAAACAGACTAAGATTTTCTAATCCTAGAAGAATCCTGGGCTCAGCCTCGGTGTATAATGAAACAGAGATGTTTCGAAGGTGTGGAAATCTCTCGGATAGTAGTGTGCGCGTTTTTCAAAATATATCGCTGGGGCTGTCCTTTTCCGGAAATTTCGAAATCTACTCATTTCGAACTGTTCTTGTTTCTCTTCACGCTTGAGGTCCACCTCAACTCCAACGGTTCTGAAATGCCTGTTGCTCCAAGCTGCCGTGCTAGACTTGATTCAATGAGCGTCAAAGATGAACCTTCGTCTAGAAAGGCAAAAGTTTCGCATTTTCGGTTCCCATTAAGGTGAAGATGCATTGAAGCCAAACTTCGATTTTGAAAATTCGAGGCTTGGCTTCGATGCATCTTCACGTTAAACAACGTTACCGGAATGACAGAACCGATCGCTGTGACCGCTCATAAGTGCTGCATTCTGAGGCACGGAATTGGGGGAATTGAGGCTCAAAGGCCGGTTCTTCAACTTCAGCATAATAAACGTGCACAGCCCTCACTGATGATGATTAAGACGCTTTTTACGCGCAGCTCGAACGCGAGTACGACAGCTGCCCAAGCCACGACGTCAAAATCATCATGGGAGATTTAAACGCTCAGGTTAGCCAGGAGGAGGAGTTCAGACCGACTATTGGAAAGTTCAGCGCCGACCAGCTGACGAACGAAAACGGCCTACGACTAATTGATTTCACCGCCTCCAAGAATATGACCATTCGTAGCACCTACTTCCAGAACAGCCTTCCATACCGATACACCTGGAGATCACCACAGCAGGCATAATCATTCTGATTGATGATTCTCCGACATTATCGACGTCAGGACCTATCGTGGCGCTAACATCGACTCTGATCACTATCTGGTGAAGGAAAACTACGCCCAAAACTCTCGTCGTTAACAACGTACGGTACCGACGGTCGCCCCGGTATGACCAAGAGCGGCTCAAGCAATCGGATGTCGCAGCGGCGGCATACGCGCAGCACCTCGAGGCTGCATTAGCGAAAGAGGGTGAGCTGGATGTAGCCCCTCTTGAGGACTGCCAGAGAACAGTGAAAGCCGCCGTGGGACGGAATCGACGGAACGATTGGTTCGTCGAAGAATGTAGGCAGATTCTGGAGGAGAAGAATGCAGCGCGGGCGGTCATGCTGCATCAAGGGAACCGGCAGAACGTGGAGCGTTATAGACGGAAACGGCAACAGCAGACCCGCCTCTTTCGGGAGAAAAAACGCCGCCTGGAGGGGACGGAGTGCGAGGAGATGGAACAGCTGTGCCGGTCTAAAGAAACGCGTAAGTTGAATCAGAAGCTCAACGCATCTCGCAACGGCTTCGTTTCGCGAGCCAAGATGTACAGGGATAAGAATGGCAGCATTTTGACGTACGAGCGTGAGGTGATCGAAAGGTGGAAGCAGCATTTCGATGAGCACCTGAATGGCGCTGAGAGCACAGACAACAGGGCTGGTAGCAAGTCACTTTTTAGTGACTTGGTCACTTTTTTCGACCTGGTCACTAAAAAGTCACTATTTTCAATAAAAAGTCACTAAAGTCACTCTTTTCTGGAAAATGGTCACTAAAGTCACTTTTTAGTGATCTGATGATTATGAAATTAAAGGCAGGTTAGCTTTTCGAACATAAACTGACAGAAAGAAATATTTTTTATTATAAAAGCAACTGTAGTGTAAATTTGAAATCAATGTGTCAAGATTCTTGACTAAATAAAAATAGAAACTCTTGGCTAACTTTCTGGAAGAATTCTGGTGAATATTCCGTACACATTTCCAATAGGAAATGTAAAATTTTTCTAATGAAAAATTCTGTCAAAACTTAGAAAGCGACTTAGAAATAAATTTTTTGTCCGAAATATTTTGATAATTTTGACAAAAACCAGGGCCATTATCTGACAGACTTGCTGGATAAATTACCAGTGATCTTTCTGCTATAATCTACGGCTATGGAAAGAATCCTGAACTTGCCTTAAGGAAGAACATCATCAAAACTCATCCGAGAATAAGCCAGAGACAGTTAGAAATAACATCCACAAAATTCAAAGAGTTTGTCAGAAATTCGTACATAACCTAAAGCGAGTACTAATTTTGCGTGAAATCATTTCAGAAATTATATTAGAAATGCCAAAAAATAAACTATACATTTATCCATTAATAACCCTCTCTTTCCCATGGTAGCACAGGTGATCCACCGATTTTCAACGAAAGCTAGCTAAACCGAATTGTGAACAATTGAAACATCGAAATAAGTGACCTAAGGGTCTAACTATTGAAAAAAAAACAATCAATTTTTTTATTGTGATTTTGAATAATATAGCTTACTTGCAACAGATTTTGTTCAAGCACTTTTTTAGAAACGCCATTTTGATAGTTAAATTGTCGAACAAAGCTGTGGGAAAGGAAGCGTTAATTCTTGGCACTGCTTTTCATACGACTTTGGTCAACTTTTTCTATACATAAATAATGTTTCTATAGTGAATGCATGAACATTGTAGGGAAATAATAATTGATTACAAGTGATATCAGTGGCTATTTCCTAGCATCAAATTCACCTATTCACCTATTCATGCAGTAATAAATAAGCGATTTCTATCGTTTACTGTTTGCTTTATAATCTAAGTATGCAAAATTAGTCATTTTCAGGACCGTAGATCAGATAAAACATGTGGATACGAGTCGCCACTGAGTGATATGATTGTTTTCAAAACCTAATTCATTTATTGAAACGATCAGTTGGAATATTTCAATTATGCATAGAATCATTTTCTAATGCTTTGTGCACGACATTCATCTAATTCGCTTAATCAGTTGTGTTTTGGAGTTATTGTTGTTTATTTAGAAAAAATAGTTTTTTTTTTCAGAAATTCTGCCACCAATTTAGCGTTTAAACTTTGAATTCATTCAGGATTTTTTTTTCAGAATTTTCTGAAATTCATTCACGATTGTCGTAACTTAAAATTTTCCCTCGAATTGTTCCACAGATTTGATAAGAAATGCTTCAAGTAATTCGTTTTGCATTACTACTTTAAAATTTTCAATGGACTTTTGCCAGTAAGTTTCTCATTAACATGAGTTTGTTTATCGTAATTCATGTATTTGAAATCAGAAATTTAGAGTAATAGTAATAACCTATATCAAGCTAATGTTCATCTCGTAAAAATAATCTACAATGCGCCATCTTTTTGTCTCATCCCGAACAGATAATTGTTAGGATTTGAAATTACTGCGGATCTCTACATTCTAAATTTACTTAATATGTAAACTTTCGATAACTGCATGTGTGTAACATTCGACAAAAGTAGGCATTGAGTAAATGGAATACCAAGTGTGTGTGTATTTTATGGCAGTATGAAAAAAAAACTAAAACTTCTAAAAATTACCAGAGTCTCAAAAGTGCTTATTGGAGGATGAAGTTTTGTGCAGTTCATACCCAATATTAGGTGAATAGTCACAAAAAAAATGTTGATAGGAGTTTCATTTCTACTACATTACGAGGCTCATGTATAATCTTATTGTGACTGTTATGCGGTTACTTGTAGCAATGTAACAAAACTTGTTTTTTTTTCTAGAACAATCTTACAGAAATCAGTAAGTTGACCGAAAGTGTTTATCATTTGATGACTCTCCACGGTATCAACTCGAAATTGGTTTGTTTAGGGGTATCCAGTTTCTTACATATTCTGAATCTACGTTAAAAATTGAACAAGACTCCAAAGTTTTACAATTTTTCGTGGCTTGGAACTATTTTCAAAACACGTTTGAAATTAGCATGGAATATTTTGAATCACCCCTGGTGTTCGGTTTTCGCGTTTTGCTGGGCAGTGCGAATTTGAAGCCCAAGAATGCAGTTTTGTTTTTATTTTCGCATTAAATTTTTCATTCACGCGTTTTGCTGAACTACGTTTTGCTACGGCAACCCAAGCCATCAGGATCGTTTACACCACCCCGAGTAAAGAAAGTTTGTTTTTGCGATGGTCGATTGAACGTTGAACTGAAGAGAGGTTTCAAATGCAGAATTTAGTGAGCTTGTTCCAATATGAACCAATGCCAAAATATTATTCATAGGTGCCAGAACGTCTGCCAAACGTATCCAATGGTCGTCCACATCCCATTAACATTCCACAAAATCCCATAACACCTATGAGAGGTCATAGAGTTCTCTGCATCTTTCTCAAGTAGGTGTTCAATTAATCATTCCTTCCCATTCCTCAGCATTCGCAAGAAAGTGGCCAGGACAGCTCTCAACTGTTGGAGGATGCGTCAATCTTGTCTAAGAGTCAAGAGTTAGTCCCAAATCTTTAACTTTGGTAACGGACGGGGAGGAGGCAACCCTCATACAACGGTTTAGGACTGTACCACCTACGAATTTGTGCGAATTGCTTAATGCTAATGCTAAAATTCACTTTTGAATCACTCCTCGGCATGTTTTACTTCGGGGCGAGCTGTCATGTAAATTGAAATGCCATTGAGTCGACGGATTGAAATCTTCATTAATCATTTCTGATATCAACATTAAGATATTGAAGTGCAATTGAATCGTGTCATACTTAGAAAAATGTGTTCTTTCGATCAAGCTACAAAAAACCGTGAATTTTTCTTCACTAAACCAATTTAAAAAATTGTCGAATGTGTCAAATATGCAGTTATGGACAGTAGAATGGTTTATATACAAATAGAAAGTATTTTCATTTCTAGCCATTTTTATGACCAATACTTGTAGTTTTGAAGTCACTTTTAGGTCACATTTTGGTCACTATTTGGTCTCTATTTTGATCAATTTGGTCACTAAAGTCACTGTTATTTTGCTGTCTAACTGCTACCAGCCCTGAGACAATGAAGGACGGGACAACGAAGGAAATGCATGAAATGTGGACTTGCAAGCACTTGGAGTTTTCGAACGTCGGATGCTTAGGACGATCTTTGGCGGTGTGCAGGAAAACGGTGTGTGGCGGCGAAGGATGAACCACGAGCTCGCCCAACTCCACGGCGAACCCAGTATCCAGAAGGTGGCCAAAGTTTGAAGGATACGATGGGCAGGTCATGTTGCAAGAATGCCGGACAGCAACCCTGCAAATATGGTGTTCGCTACGGATCTGGCTGGTACAAGAAGGTGTGGAGCGCAGCGAGCTAGGTGGGCGATCAAGTGCGTATCGATTTGGCGAGCGTGGGGCAGAACCGAGGATGGAGAGATGCGGCCACGAACCGAGTATTGTGGCGTGAAATTGTTGATTCAGTGTTATCTGTTTATATGTTAACTAAATAAATGAATGAACCACACCACATCCGTCGCATGCCACCATACCTACGTCGGCGGAGTTCGGCGCATCGCAGGCCCCACACTCATGGGCATCGTTTTCAGCTCGCATCCTGGTGCCAAATGTTTGAGGTTGGAGTACAGAAAAAAAGGTATTTTAGCAGCGTTTATTTTGCGCAGCTCAAAGCTGGAAAAGATATTATTTATAATCGAATTCAGTAGGGTGCCGGTGCCATTAGTGGACTACCTAAGCTATAAAAATCATAACAAAATAACGAAAAGCCTTAGCATAGATCTTTTGGCGTCAACAGAAAGATTTCAACCTCTACTATATGGGAAAAATATAAAAAGAGTGATAAAACTAATTTTTTAACATAAAATCGCTTGAGCCACTATTGGTACACGTGTTCTAGTAGTTGCGCTAGTGCTCCAGTAGTAGACGTTTTGGAATTATACAAGGAATTTTATACAAAAAGGCAAACTTTTACACAGGTTTAACATTTTTCCCTTCGAACAGCAACTAATATCTTACGAATGAAGCATTAAGAACATCTCTGGGACTTTTCTTCATTTTTATACATCCATTTTAAAAACTGCTTCCATCCGTTGATCCACTACTGGAACACGACGGCAACTATTGGTGCAAGGGAGCAAATTTTTTGCGTAAACTTAATTATTTATATGACTTTTTGATGAAATAAAAAGCTGAAATTTGGCAAATCGACTAAACTAGAGACGATCTATCCACCAAAAATAGCACATGTCGTTTTTATCAAAAAATGTACGTTTTATTCCATAGTCCAATCTACTGGTACATTACAACCATTGGTACCGGCACCCTAGGTGAAAAAGTCGCAATTCATACATTTTGTTTTTTGCCTACCGGTTGAGAGCCCTACCGTATGATGCTTACAGTGCGTAGTTTTATTGTCGCTATTGCCTGCTGCAAGGCGACAACCATTTAGCAAATTAGGAAGCATAAAATTATGATATTCATACTTAACCGAACCGATCACACAGATTAATATTTAGATTGATATTTGAGACAAATCTGGTGGGTAATTTTGATATCTGTCGTTGAGAATGGTAAATTTTACTCATCAAACTCAAAAAAGAAAACGTAATTTTTCGGATCCTTACCGAACACTTTGATCTGGGAACTTAAGAGATCGAATAGTTGATCAATAAAGGGTTTTGCACTAAAGTAATAACTTCTAGAAATAATTATAGCACGATTATCATCAACTAAGGCGCATCATAGAAATTGAACAATTATAATGCACGTTCTATCAGTTTCGTTTTGAAGACAACAGTCATTGTCTCAATCCTCATGAGCCTCTCGTTTATTAGGATTCTGCACTTCGCCGTCGTTCATGCTACCTTAAAACTATGCTTTCGCTTAGTTGGACCATACTGCCCCTATAGACTATTACCGGATATATGGTGGAGATACGTCGACCACGTTTTCAGCGTTATCAATCGGAAGGATTAAGGGGTAGTCTGGGCGGTTTGGCCAATGGGGTGGAATGAGCACCCCTTGAAAACTGCATAAATTCTTGAAATTTCATCAGAAATAACATGCAACCCCAAAGCAGACAAGGAAATAAAGCAATAGACACGCTACAATTCAGTGTTGTAAACTCAAAGAAAAAGAAATGAATGAAGTTCGAAAAAACTGCCCATATTGCCCCGAATAGCTCTTTCAAATTTCATCATTTTGAATGATGAAATTTGACTGTTAGAATGCTTTCTAAAATTTAATCTTTTTGCACTGAGTGTTTATAAATACTAATAACTTTCAAGTGTAGTGAAAAAAATAATTGAATTTCTAGATTATATGAGATAATTTAACGACCAAAAATAGGGCGTTCATTTCACCCCATCGGTACAAAATCGACTCAAAAAATGACAAATTTTGAAAAATCTCTCATTCATTCGGGAACTCTGTAAGACAACAGAAATCACACAGATCTAGTGTATTGATTTAAGAATTGTCGGAAATCACGCGAAAATCCAAACTTTCCATAATATTTTCAGCACTTTTATCGATTTTTTCTTAAAGTGGCCAAACTGTCCCCCTTTCCCCTACCTAGGATTTTGGATACAATATGAACAGCGTACACAAAGATATCAAGATCATCCACAAAGAGGAGAAGGAAAGAACACTACCGTTTTTGGATCACCTTGTCATTAGGGAAGAAAGTTCATCGTTCAACTTCGAAATCTATAGGAAGCCTGTGCCAATCGATATATACATACAAAAATGGTTAATAATTGTGGAAATGCTCATAAGAACACTAAAATGCGAAACCGGTTCTTTCTCAGCTGGGACGTAATACCAAGAATAATAAGAGGGAGCTTAAACTTATTATTATATTATTTTATTACTCGATCATTCAGCATCGATTGAAAACATATGCAAATTAACCTAATCCAGATTGACACGTTTTGTACCTCTCTACTTCTTGGCCGCTTTCCGTGCTGGCCGCGTTGGGGTGGATGTGCTTCTGGTGGCAATGGCACTTTCTCCACTCAATGGCGTCACGGCCACCCTTTTCGGTCGCACAGGGCTCGTTACCGTCGAGGAATCGGAACTAGCGATGGAGGAAGCCGAAAGGGTTGCCGGTGGGGAACTGGTGATGCTTCCCCTCGATCCCCTGGTGGATATGGTGCGTTTCACTGGGTTTTTTGTACTGCTACTTTGTGATTTGCTGGTGGGGGTGGACGTGGATTCCTGTACGGCGTTCTGGCGGGTCAGTGATACTCTGGTGGCGGGTTTTCCTGTAGCAGTGGATGGAACAGACTTGGACGCCGAGCGAGTAGGTCCTTTCTCCGTCTTGTCACTGGAAGGGGTGTTTGGTTTTTCCAAGGATTTCCGAGTGGTTCGTGAGGGCGCAGAGGCCGCTGCAGGGCTTGGTTTATCTTGAGCAGATTTTTTGCTATTTGCAGGAGTCTTCTTCTCAGTGATTTGCTTTTCAATACTCTTTTTCGTTGAGGAAGTGCTAGTGGCATCGTCCTTGTTCAAATTTCTTCTGCTCGTTCTTATGGCGGGTGAATCAGTTTTAGTTTCTTCAGCTTTCTTGGCTGCACTCGAAACACTTTTACTGATCGATTTTGTCTTTTCAGCTGTTTTCTTTTCCTTAGTGGATTCTGCTTTTTTCGCCGAGTCAGCTTTCTCCTGAGTAGCTGCTAGTCGCTTAGAAGTTTTTGCGACAGCCGCCGTTGGTTTATCATCCTTTTTCGTGGATTTCTCCAAACTTTTGTTGCTCTCGCCAGAGCTGCGGTCTTTCCTTCTTACTGGGGGGCTTCTTTCCAAAGGTTCAATACCGGTAAGACTGCCTCGTTTGGAAGCTTTAGCGCCGCCGGTTATGTCCGTGAGAGATTTGCGAGTCATCACCTTGGTATTGATGATTTCCTTTCGAGCAGTATTGCGTGTACGTGGTTGTTCAATCTTGCTAGTGCTCTGCGATTTGGCAATCGATTTGGCGGAAGCTGCTGGGCGTACCATTGATCGATCTCGACGACTCGACTGAAATTAAACCATAATTATTGCAATCTCTGCTAATTATGCAATCTCGATCATAAACTAGAGTGGCCATTCAAATTAAAAAAAAAATCAAGTTTCTCCCGATTTTTTTTATATTTTCTCGATGCCTAAATTTTGTAGTTTTGTTGGAAAAAAAACATGGACTTTGTGCAACTTTGCAATTGTATAACAGCTTTTCGTTTTGTTATGTATAACGTAAATATTTTGTCTTTTGGAATGTTAAATCCAACGTGATCAAACTTTCTTCACGAATTCTTAACCGTGCTTTCAGGTTTGATATGTGCAATTTATGTTTGGAAACGTAAATTGGAAAAAGAGCATTAAATGGATTACAAATACTACAACAAATGCATAAATCCACGTAATTTCACAAAATGAAATTTAATAGATTCATGTATGTATTTGTTGTATTATTTGTAAGTTATGAAATTGTAGATATTCTTGTTAATAATATTGATCATAAAATATAATAACATTATCACAAGAGAAGTCACAAAAAATAAGCGCAAATTTATAATAATAATCAATAAAGTTAGAGAGTCCATATTCATACTTAGACAACACACACTTAAAATGCACACAATAACGCAACCTATATGTTTTCTCGATTGGGTGGCCACCCTGATACAAAAGAACCAGGAATATTTAAACTTACCACAACATTAGGAGATGAATCGACTATCTCTTCCTCCTCTTCTTCGGTACTACCGTGGGAGATCTTCCGCTTGGTCGGTGTTCGTTGTATAGGCGTACTCTGCCCGTCAATAGGGCGTTGCGTCTCCGGGATCTCCAGATGCAGAATGGATCTATCCCCATCGATGGACGAAACGCCGGAAATGTCCTGCGTTGAAGGAATGGCGAATGATTCTTCTGCTGCCGGATCAGCTTCTTCGCTCTCCGGTGAATTAGGAGATTCATCGCTTTCGTCCTTTTCGGGTTGCTTATCGGGTTTCTTTTTACCAGCAACCTTCTGCTGTTGACGTAGCTTTTTAGTAGCATTGGCATCCGGGACCTTGAACACGTTTCTGGCTGCACTTCTGTCGGAAACATTCATCGACTTGCGCAGAGATTTCATTCCTGAGGTGTTGTCAGCCCCGAAAGTGGTTGGCGTTTGCGGAACGGCGGGCGAAGCTGGAGCAGAAGCTGCAGCGGGTTTGGCGGGAGATGACTGAGTGAGCACACTGTCGTCCTTCTGAAGAGATGATTTGTTGATTTGAGGCACTTCCTTTGGATCTTTGGGAGGTTCTTCTTCGTCTAAAGCCACTTCTGGGGGCTCATCGGGGTCAGAAAGATGATCGGGATCGTGCCCTTCGGGTGCGGCTGCTGGCGGCGCACGAGACGAGGAGAAGGTGAGAGATTCCCGGTACGTACCCTGGAGCATCTCCTTGAAGTCATTGAGATTCTTTACTATCTTGGAATCGAGAGTTTGTTCTTGCAGAATCTGATCGATGCAATGGGTGATGTCATTCTTGAGCACCGCATCGTCTGAGATTTCCAGAGTCAGTAGCTCTTTGCTGAGCAATTTCAACAGATCTTTGTAGTTGAGGTTATCCAGCATGACCTACAAATAATGAGAGACAGTTGAAAAATCGTTCAAAAATCGAAGTGTTAGTCTCTGTTCTGGAGTCAATATGTACTTTGGGTTCGGATTTACATGTTTATAATTGTTTTGTAACATGTTTTTTGTTTACTTTTGATACCAATTAAAAAAAATAAAAAGGTCTAAGCAAAGGGATATTTTGATATTTGGACGCTTATATCTCAGCAACAGCAACATATAAAATCATATACATTCTTCCAGTTTTTCAACAGCGAGAGGGGTACTGTAATAAACATTACCTAAGTAACATTAATAGCTGAACAACAGTTTATTCAGCTGAAATATGCTTCAGAGCGATTTGTTCAGCTCTTATTCGACTAAAATGTGTATTGGGAAATTAATTAGGAATTTCATCTCATGATGCCGCTAGCTTAAAAAAGGGTTACTTTATGGAGCCCAGATATGAGTTAAATCTCAAGATTCTTTAGATTAGGATGGGAAGAATGATATCTTCAGCTAAAATGATTATTGCCCTATTCAGTCTAATTTGAAAATATTTTTTATTACACGGGATGCTAATTTAAACCAATATCCCGAAGACCTATGGACACGCCTCTTAGAGGTTTTGATCGTAATTTTTGAACTATGTCCCTTTCCTCGCACATTGTCAGCTGACTTTATTATTATAAAAAAATATTGGCCTTTCTCCGTGAACTTGCCCCTTTTTTCAGAGTGAAAGGGAGTAACGAAAGTAATGAAATGACAAGATGGATAGAATCGCAAGCGAACGACGAGAGAAATGAATAAACTGAATAACTTCAGTTATTCGGCGCGGTAAATGGCTGGGCATGGCGTATTGGTACCTAGACCCCTTTGAGCGGTCCTTAGCCTCTTGCCCAGCAACTCCTATCCCTACCTCCTCGTGGTACTGGCCGGGGTACGAGTAACCTTGGGGAAGATCGGGTAACCAACCCCCGGTGGGAACTTTGGTCGTATGCTGATAGGGAAGGGGGGGTTTGCTTTTGCAAACCTGGAGCGTCTGTACTCCACGTTAGGAGCGGCTTACAACAGCGTCTGTTCCCCATGTCAGGGGCGGCTGATCATCGTCCGAGTGCCAGAGAAGGACTCTAAGCTAAACTGCGCACTATGGCCCTCCGAACATTTAGGGGGAATGGTCCTCCGGAAATCTAGGGGGTTGGTGTCAGGCCCTGCAAGCCAACCGTAAAAACACATCAGCACAGGAACGTCAACGAGAGAATACGGACCGGAACAATCGGCAAAGACCACAGCGACGAAAATGGACTAGCGATTGGAAACTCGGTACGTGGAACTGCAAATCTCTCAACTTCATTGGAAGTACTCGCATACTCTCCGATGTACTGAAGACCCGCGGTTTCGACATCGTAGCGCTGCAGGAGGTGTGCTGGACAGGAGCATTGGTGCGAACGTTTAGAGGTAATCATACCATCTACCAGAGCTGCGGCAACACACGCGAGCTGGGAACAGCTTTCATAGTGATGGGTGATATGCAAAGGCGCGTGATCGGGTGGTGGCCGATCAATGAACGAATGTGCAAGTTAAGAATCAAAGGCCGATTCTTTAACTTCAGCATAATCAACGTGCATAGCCCACACTCCGGAAGCACTGATGATGACAAGGACGCATTTTACGCGCAGCTCGAACGCGAGTACGACCGCTGCCCAAGCCACGACGTCAAGATCATCATAGGAGATTTGAACGCTCAGGTTGGCCAGGAGGAGGAGTTCAGACCGACGATTGGAAAGTTCAGCGTCCACCGGCTGACGAACGAGAACGGCCTACGACTGATAGATTTTGCCGCCTCCAAGAACATGGCCATTCGTAGCACCTATTTCCAGCACAGCCTCCCGTATCGGTACACCTGGAGATCACCTCAGCAGACAGAATCGTAAATCGACCACGTTTTGATCGATGGACGGCACTTCTCCGACATAACCGACGTCAGAACCTATCGTGGCGCCAACATTGACTCCGACCACTACCTGGTGATGGTGAAACTGCGCCCAAAACTATCCGTCATCAACAATGTACGGTACCGACGCCCGCCCCGGTACAATCTCGAGCGGCTGAAACAACCGGATGTCGCCAATGCGTACGCGCAGCATCTTGAGGTAGCGTTGCCGGATGAGGGCGAGCTCGATAGGGCCCCTCTTGAGGACTGCTGGAGGACAGTCAAAGCAGCCATTAACGACGCTGCCGAAAGCGTTGTCGGATATGTGGAACGGAGCTCAAGAAACAATTGATTCGACGAGGAGTGCCAGGAGGTTTTAGAGGAGAAGAATGCAGCGCGGGCTGCAATGCTGCAGCATGGTACGCGGCAAAACGTGGAACGATACAGACTGAAGCGGAAACAGCAAACCCGCCTATTCCGGGACAAAAAGCGCCGCCTGGAAGAGGTGGAATGCCAAGAGATGGAGTTGCTGTACCGTTCTCAAGAAACGCGGAAGTTCTATCAGAAGCTCAACACATCCCGCAAAGGCTTCGTGCCGCGAGCTGAAATGTGCCGGGATAAGGATGGGAGCATCTTGACGGACGGACGCGAGGTGATCGAAAGGTGGAAGCAGCACTACGATGAACACCTGAATGGCGCAGAGAACACAGGCACAGAAGGTCAGGACAGCGAAGGCGATGGCTACGTCAGCACAGCGGACAGCGGAAATCAACCAGCTCCCACGATGGGGGAAGTTAAGGATGCCATTCAACAGCTCAAGAACAACAAAGCCGCTGGCAAGGATGGTATCGGAGCCGAACTCATCAAGATGGGCCCGGACAGGTTGGCCGCTTGTCTGCATCGGCTGATAGTCAGAATCTGGGAAACGGAACAGCTACCGGAGGAGTGGAAGCAAGGCGTTATATGCCTTATCTACAAAAAGGGCGACAAACTGGAGTGTGAAAATTATCGTGCAATCACCATCCTAAACGCCGCCTATAAAGTGCTATCCCAGATTCTCTTCCGTCGTCTATCACTTATAGCAAACGAGTTCGTGAGAAGTTATCAAGCAGGTTTCATCGACGACCGCTCGGCAACGGACCAGATCTTTTCCGTGCGGCAAATCCTCCAGAAATGCCGTGAGTACCAGGTCCCTACGCACCATTTGTTCATCGATTTCAAGGCGGCATACGATAGTATCGACCGCATAGAGCTATGGAAAATCATGGACGAGAACAGCTTTCCCGGGAAGCTCACAAGATTGATCAGAGCAACGATGGACGGTGTGCAAAACTGCGTGAAGATCAGGGCGACAGGGCGACGGACTTTCGTGCCTGTTGTTCAATATTGCGCTTGAAGGTGTCATGCGGAGAGCCGGACTTAACAGTCGAGGCACGATTTTCACGAGATCCGGACAATTTGTTTCTTCGCGGACGACATGGATATTATTGGGAGAAAATTTGAAACGGTGGCAGATTTGTTCACCCGCCTAAAACGCGAAGCAACAAAAGTCAGGCTAATGGTGAATGCGTCGAAAACAAAGTACATGCTGGTTGGCGGAACTGAGCGCGACAGGGCCCGCCTAGGAAGCAGTGTTACGATAGACGGGGATACCTTCGAGGTGGTGGACGAGTTCGTCTACCTCGGATCCTTGTTGACGGCTGACAACAATGTTAGTCGGGAAATACGAAGGCGCATCATCAGCGGAAGTCGTGCCTACTATGGGCTCCAGAAGAAACTGCGGTCAAGAAAGATTCACCCCCGCACCAAATGCACGATGTACAAAACGCTCATAAGACCGGTAGTCCTCTATGGGCATGAGGCGTGGACTATGCTCGAGGAGGACTTGCAAGCTCTTGGGGTTTTCGAACGCCGAGTGCTAAGGACGATCTTCGGCGGCGTGCAGGAGAACGGTGTGTGGCGGCGAAGGATGAACCACGAGCTCGCTCAACTCTACGGCGAACCCAGTATCGTGAAGGTAGCTAAAGCTGGAAGGATACGCTGGGCAGGGCATGTTGCAAGAATGCCGGACAACAACCCTGTAAAGATGGTGTTCACCACGAATCCGGTCGGAACAAGAAGGCGTGGGGCGCAGCGAGCTAGGTGGATTGACCAGGTACACCAGGACCTGGAGAGCGTGGGTCACAGTCGAGGATGGAGAGAAACGGCCATGAACCGAGGAAATTGGCGAAATATTGTTGGCGAGGCTTTATCAAGATAATTGATGTAAAGCCAAATAAGTAAGTAGTAACTTCAGTTATATACTTGGGTTTGAGGCCCCAAGTTTTACCAAAGGTTCGCCGGCATTGACCGAAGGCCAAGCAAGCTTTTTTGACTCTGAAATCAATGTGAGGTGTCGATGAAAATTTGGAATCTAGAATGATTCCGACATACTTAACTTGATCAGTCACATTAAGCTCAGTGCCGAAAAGACGTAAAGGTCGAATTCCATCGCGGTTTCGGCTTTCCGTAAAAAAGAACAATAGATGTTTTATTCGGGTCAACCGAAAGGCCATATTGACGACACAAATTCGCGACTACCTGAAGAGCATTTTGCATCAGGTCGAATAGGGTGCTTATACACATACCTACTATCAAAGCTAGATAGTCGACGGCAAATCCATAAGCTGAAAAAACCGCAATCATTGAGTAGCCTCAACAGCGTATTTACTACGAGATTCAACAAAAGTGGTGATAAGACTCCCCCTTGGGGGCATCCGCAAACACTCAATCGCTGCTCGCGAAGAGATGTCGGTTTTTGAGCATTTTAAGAATCCAATTGGTAATCATATTGTAGGTAGCCCATGGTTTCGTGCATCTACCAATGTAGCATCGAAATACACGTTGTCAAAGACTCCCTCAATATCCAAGAAAACATTCACACAGGATTGCTTCTGAACGAATGCTTTCTCGATATCGTATACAACTTTGTGTAAAAGAGTCACAGTGGACTTTCCAGATTGGTAAGCATGTTGATTCACATGGAGAGAGGCATGTTTGCAAAATAAACATCACGGATGTGATGACCGATAACGCGTTCCACACATTCCAGGAGAAAAGAGGTCAGACTGATTTGTCTAAAACTCTTCGCTTTTTCAAAACATGTTTGATAAACTCAAATCCCTTCTGGAGCAGAACGGGATAAATGCGATCTGCTCCTGGAGATTTGAAAGGAGCAAAACTATTGAAAGCCCATTGAATCGATTTAGTAGTTACGATACTGCGAGCCGAAGCCAGAGACTCATAACTACATGAAAAGACATTTGGTCCATCCGTAGATGCTATGTCCACACATTCGGGGAAGTGTATAATGAATAAACATCCTAAGACTTCTTCATCAGAAGATGTAAAGTCATTTTTAGGTAAGCGAATTTCGTTCACTTGGGAATCCTTAGATTTTGCAAGGATTTTGTTAAGCAGACTAACTTCACTCAAATTGGAAACATTTGTACAAAGATTTTTCCAGCCGGATCGTTCAGCAGAACGAAGAGCCTTCTTGTAAGCCTTGCGAGCCAACTTGAACGACTCTGATCCAGCTAAACGGCGTCTGTTCCAACTCCTGGGTTCCCTCTTGTAGTCTTCACAGATCGCAGAGGACATGCTTCTTCAAAAGCTTTCATGATGTAGGATGTAGTAGTATCAACGGCATCGTACAAATCACTTGGATTTTCAATCGACAGAGAATATCCATGAAATTTGGTCGCAACCAATTCAATATGGAGTTCCCAGTTTGTTGACCGAGGATTCGTAAAACGCAAAACAGTTACAGTTCAAAAATATGTAGCGATGATCATATAATGATTCCTCATCTGATACATGCCAATTCGTCAACTCGTGACTAATTCTATTCGAGCATAGCGTTATGTCTAACACTTATTCTCTAGTAGATACCATGAGGGTTGGGCGATTGCATATGTTAAGTAAACCAGGATAAGTACTACTAAGTAAGTATTCCATCAGAATGGAGCCTCTCAGATTGATATCTGAGCTGCCCCAGATGATGTGATGAGCATTGGCATCACTGCTCACAATCAGCGGAAGGCCTTTTGTTAAGCAGGGGACGACAACTCGTTTGAAATCATCCGTTGAGGATGGTTCATCGGGTCTACCACAAAAGGCCGAATCACAAAAGGCCGAAAGCACAGACGGCCGAATCACGGAAGGCCGAAATTTTAAAATAAATTTTTGTGACAGCTACAAACATTCAGCACATTTTTCTACAATATTATAGACATTTTTACAGTAGGTTAAGGTGAAGATGAATCGATGCCAAACTTAAAAATTTTCAGAGCACAAATCTAGAGAACCGAACACACGTTTTAGCTGAAAACTTATTCGATTGGTGACCACCAGCTAGTAATCAATCGATTAAGTTTTTAGCTTAAACGGATGTTTGGTTCTACAAATTTGTGCTTTTGAAAATTTAAGGTTTGGCTTCGATTTATCTTCACCTACAAGATGCACAAGTAACATTACTAGCTGAATAAGAGTGTATGGTTAGTGTTTCTTAAGTGTATCAGCGCCAGCTTAGCTGACAGACACAAAAAAAATCTATAATTGGAGCTTAAGTAGTCGCGCTGTTGTGTTTTGTACAACATAAGTATAAAAACCTCGCGAAAAAAAGGGTATACAGTGCGTGTTCGATTTTGGCAACATGCCAAAAATTTGTATGTTGCCTAAGTTGAACCGTTCCAAAATTTAATGATTGTTTTTATTAAAACTTGTATCACCGTAATAATGACCACGAATTAAATTAACCTATTTTGAAATGGTAAGTCATAAATAGGCCCACAGAAACATTAAGATTGACAGGATTTGTGACTGACCATGATCCATTTTTAAGTACATGGATTTCCGTGTTGCCAAATTCAAACCGAGTCAAAATCGAACGGGCATTATACGATGAAAAGTATTCTTAGTAAACTTAGTCACGCAGAGAAAACAGACGTTTTTGTTTCAAAAATAAATATTATTGAAATATTTTTTAAAAATTACAATTATTTTTGTTGAATACAAATATTAAATTTTGTTGTTCCAAAAATTTTAATTGTTGTTTTTACACCAAACTGATGGGAACATAAGTTGCGTAGATTCAATAAAATATTTTTTTGATTGTTGACATAATCTGTTTTGTTTTCAAAAAAAGTTTTTTGGTTTCAAAAAACCCTAATATTTACACACATACATATTTATTATATGAGTGTGTATGTTTTTTTCGATATTATGTACGCACGGCTTGTCAGACGCCATTTCCATGATTTCAAACAAAACTCAAAATGGATTCAACATAAGAAGAAGTTTTGGTAATGGAAGTTGAGGAAGTTAGTGACGGTGAATTTTTTGCTGAGTTTTGGAATCTCTGAAGAAATTATCAATCGTCTTCAGGGTAAGAAATTGTCTTGTTTCCATGTAACCATCTGATATACGAACTTATACGCATTGTTCGATTGTTTTTCTCTAGAAAATCAATACTATCTATAAATTCTGAAAATCCTGGAACGGAAGGAAATTCAAGAATTGATACCGCCGCCATTCTTGGCTGACCGGACGAATTGCATGCATAGATTGAATATGATTATTTGTAAATCAGATATAAATAAAATCTAAATGGAGAGAAAATAGTCTTTTTATTTATGATCATTTCAAATTAAATAGAAAATAATGAATAAATCCTACATAAATAAAAATTAAATATTGAATCAAAAATGTACTTTTTTGTTTTAAAAAATACTTTTTTTGTTTTAAAAAATACTTTTTTTGTTTCAAAAAATATAAATTTTAAATGCAACACAGTTATTTTTTGTTCCAACATAAGGTATTGTATAAACAAATATATTTATTATGAATTCAAAAAAACTATTATTTGTTTGTGTTGACGACTGATTTTAGAAACAAAAAAATATTTTTTTTAAAACAACAAGGTTTGGTGTTGAAAAAATATATTATTAGCCGAGAAATGATAATTGTTTCTGTTGATTTCAATACAGAATATTATTGATTCTAAAAATCTTTTCTCTGCGTGGTATTCTTATGATCACTTAAACACTTGTTATACCCTATCTCAGAAATCATTCTTCTGCTTGTTGTGTAAAAGACTATATTGGCATTATACCGGGCAAAAGCTTGCTGTCCGAACTCGCTGTCGCTCGTCGGACCTAAAAATGGAAAAACATCGCCTGCTTGCATTATACCGGGCAAACACCTGGGTTTGCTGTTTGCATGACACCGAATAGATGCTATACAAAACGTTCAGATATCGGAGACATCGGCGGCCTTCTGCCGCCTTAGTGCCTCTATGCATGTAAATTTTGCACTGTTTACTAACATGACTGCATTTAACAAAGCATGGACTTGTTCTTTTCATATCCGAGCTTTATTCTTTAGGTTTGTAACTTTAATGCGGCCTTCTGTGATTTGGCTTTTTGTGATTTGGCCTATCATGATTCGGTCTTTTGTGATTCGGCCTTCTGTGATAATCCCGGTTGATCATGTGGTAAGTATACCGAACAATAGACGTATTTCCTATTGAGGTCACCAACAGAAACATCGATTGTGACAGCACATACATCTCTGGTAGTTAACTCAGAAATGAGTGTAGCAACGATTGCGTTATTAACGAGTACGCATGTGCGGGGCATGGAGCGAGAGTTTGCCATTTCAAGTTTGCTGAAAGTAGCAACAACTGGGTCCACAAGGTTACCTAAATAGAAGTTCCCCTTACGAAAGTAAGGTTCTTAAAGTAGCGTCACTTGGGCTGTACAATTTGCAAGAGTCTGCAAAGATTGATCGTTGCTGTTCTTTTATGCTGAAGATTGATCTAAGCTATCCTAACCGAAGCCACTATCCAAACTAGGCAGGAGCTTTTTGCAATCTCAGCACGAAAAAGACCAAAGACCAGCAGCGAAAAAACAGATAGGTATCTATTGAAAGTCGTCAAAGGCGAAAAAGCACAGAATACACTGTGTAAGACGCATAATGCGAAACCATATAGGTGATAATTTAAATTGAATAGCAACATATTTATAATACCACCCTTATTTAGCCTCAGATTAGAGACTGAAGAAGGGCAGCCGATTATCTCGGAGAAAGACAAAATCACCTGCGCCATTGCTCCGGGTAGCATAGAAAGGGCACAATACTACAGAGGGCGCCCTGGTACTCCACAGGCTTAGCGGTTAGGTTTTATTTAAGCCCTCACAATCATTCATTCCTAGGCACGGTACGCATCACACCATAAATTAGGGGTCACATGTGAGATGGACTTTTACCACCGGAACAAGCAGTCTGTAGTGTTAATTCTTAGCCAATTGAAACAATCGCTACCGACACTACGCGGCTATCTAGGCTGCTCGAAAAAAAGGAGGTTAATACTGATAATTAACTCCTGACGTGCCCAAGCTGCCGCCATATGTCCGAACAGCTATGTCACGATGTGACCTGTTGTACTTCCGACTCTATTTTGAAAACTAAAGTCAAATACTTATTCAAGTTATGTTTGATATGCTGTGACAATTAAGGTCTAGTTATTGTGTATAGAAAATTGTGAAAGTTGCAAATGTATAAATTGTTCAATACAGTATAAGTTTAACGTTTTTGTAGCTCACTAACGCCATCTAAATAATGTTGAACCAAGCAAACATGCACCGTATAGCTCATGAACCAACCAATTTTTGCCGAAGACACCAATTTTCTAAATCATTATAACAAAGAACCTTCCTAAGATCTATAGATTACAGCATGTCATAGTTGTTTTCTGAGCTAGTGCCATCATGCGGTGAAATTCCCATCTAATCAATGTGTAATAGAGCAGCTCTTGCTTTGTTGTAAATCTGTACTGAAGGAAGCATATTTTTTAAACTGTTTCTGTTCCATTTTTGTTCATAAACTGTTTCGTCCAAATTTGCAAAATTTTGCTATACTTATATGAACTTTTTTCCACAATAATTGCTTCTCACAATAAACTATTTCCCTTTATCCCTTTATCTTAGTATAACTGAATTAAATTTTCTTTCCAAAATAGCATCAACATCGCGAATTATTCGAATTTGGGGGACGTAACCCCAAGGAACAGGCAACGTAACTTTGTTTGACACAGACAGAAGGCTAATAAGGATCAAAACTGAATCTCACCTGCAGAAACGATATCGCAATCGTGTTGTGCGGATTCAAGCCCGGGCTGCAAAACACCGGCTTGGTCGAATCGATGACAAATTTCACCACGTGTTCCGGTTTCACCTCCTGAAGAGGGCTGTCGTTGGGCGCCTCCAGAATCGTGAACAGTGTGTGGAGCAAAGCCTTCTGTAGGATTTCCTGGCGCTTTTTCTTGATCAAACACTCGAAGAAAATGCCCAAGATTTGCTGCGTCTTCGGTTCGGTGGTGGGGTTGAAATATTTCAGCAGCAACTTGGACATGATATCCTGCGAGGTGCAGTGACCGTGGAGTATCAACCGACAAAAACCGTCAACGATGGCCGAACAAATTACATTGTCTTCGCAGGTTTCGAAAAAGTGGGTCATCATTCGCATCAGATCCACACCCGTTCCGGTGCTGGACGTGTTTGCATCATCGTCCTGGTCTAAATAGTCCATCGTGTTGAACAGCTGGCGTGTGTTCTTTCTGGACTCATCTTTCTTCGATTCGACGTCAAAATGCTCAAATCCGTAGTGATCCATGAGCTCGAAGATACCTTCGATCGAAGTTTGCCAAATTCTCGTACAATGGTTCCGGAAGAACTGATGATACAGTAGCTGGAAAGTTTCTTTCGACAGCCCATCGTACAACATGCTGAACGCAACGGAGCAACGTAAAGCCCAATCTCTGGTAGCAATCTCAGCCGATTCCACATAACGACTGATGAAGGTCTTGTACAATTCACACACGATCGGTGTCAAAGATAGCACCGTTGAACTGTTCACTAGATAGAACGATATCTGCAAGCACTTGTTGATGGTTGCATTGGTGATCTTTTTCGGTTTTAGCATGGATTCTCTAAACAGCGAGCTTCCTTCACTGGTTGACGAGACCTCCATCAGAATTGGCTTCAACAATGCAGCATACTCTTCGTTTGCAACGTTCAGTTCTTCGGCAACCTTCTGTGCTCCGGCGTAGTCTTTTCGGTTGACCTTGTCCATTTCCTGTTCCTTTAGGTCCATGATCGTAAGTCTCAGCCGAGTGATCTGCATCTGGAGGCTCTTGTCCGGGTTCTTCTCCAGATACTCCTCCACCAAAGAACGAGACGAATTGGAAACATCAGTTCGGGACGGCTCAAGAACGCTGTTGATCAAATCAACGAAGAACTTGAACCTAGTTTCAACATCCCCGATCAGGCGCTCGAAGATCGATAGAATAATCTTTACGTTGTCCTCGTCCAGGTCGCAACAACAGAGCACATCCGAAAGGATCTTCTTCAATGTCTCCCTACCGAATTCGTCACCGAAGTCGTAAGAATCGACGATCTCCAGCAGGATTTGCAGCATCGACTGGAAGTACATTTTTTGCAGTTTGTCGGTTATCATCGAAGGATCTTCAGCTAGCAGACGGATATAGTTGCAAGCAGTCGGGGTTTCCGCAAACCTGTAATAGTCAGAAGATAAATATTTTGTACGAAAGCAAAAAATCTCAGATTTGGTAGTAGTCTTTAAAATAGGAACTTTAAGGACCACATGTCTGAAGGACCAAATGTGATCAAAAAGGATCGTTAAAGAAACCAAAAAGAGAACAAACAGAAACCAAAGAAATATCAAAACGAAATCAAACATAAACCAGGAGACAAGAGTGAGATGACTCAGCTGTTCAACAAGAAGGTATTACCGTGAAGGCCCCATACTCTGCGCACTTAAGGCTTTTCAAATTTCAAACAGCTGTAATTAATTGAAAACAGAACGCAATACTCTGAAATTTTGGGAGAAAATACTTATTGATCTTATGTATAAGGAAAAAATATAAAAGCATCACTTAGTAATGATTTTTATCGCAAATTTTTATTTTTTCTCGCGGGTGTCCGTGTTCCTAACTCTGCGCACTCATTTTTGCAATGCTCCTTATTCTGCGCATTTAGGTTCCTAACTCTGCGCACTCGATAAATTGTTTATAACAGTTGAAATATTTTACTAAAAGCATTACTAGCATTTAAACTCTGAATTAATCTTCATTTTCTTGCTTTATGCGGCTTTACGTCCCCAGTGGAGCGTGGAATGTCTCTAACATAGAAGTTTACTAGGTGAAGTGAATTTTATCTATAATTCAATCCAACTCTCAAAATAATCGAAATCATCATATGATTTCCAAAACATGTAATAAACTTAGTTTTCTAAAATCTAAACGAACCTACAAAAAGGGTACAAACTAAGTCTTTTTTGCGTTCACCCTTGGCGTGTAAAGGACAATTAGCTTTGACTGTTTATGTATTTTCACTAGAAATTATGAAAACCAAATTTTCTTCGGTTCAGTTCGGGTCCGGGTTTGGCATTAAATAATTTTCCCAGATTCGAGTTTGAAGAAAATAAATAAGAAGCAGGTTCTGGTTTGTTATATGTGAAACCCGAACATTTCTACTAAATGCGAAGAGTAGTTTAAGCGAAAGGGTATATTCATTCTTAATGTATTGTTCATCACTCAATCGAGAAGTATCGCCGCCCTAGCGTGACGTAATTATTGAGCGATTCCTATTGCAGATCAATAACAGTATGTAGGTATTTTATTGGCGTTTCAATATAGCAAAGACGATTAAAACCTCAATGCTCAATTACTCGATATTGATTCATGAAACTATACAAAAAATCAAAATTATTTGATGGCATGGTTAGGGATCATTGAAAAGCTACGTCCATCGTTGAGAGGATGAAGAGGATAGAAAAATGTGACAATGCATGCATTAGGTACTGTGAAAATCACGATCCTTCAGTTTGTGAATGATGGACGTCATTTTTTAATCTTCCCTTACTATGATGGTCCCTTCAAATAATTTCCCAAAGCATTTCTATTCCATATCTCGATGGTATCGACAAGTCGATGGTTCCCTTCAATATCGACCTCTGGAGGGTTGATTGTATGTTGAAAATAACGTTTTATAACTGCTGCGCATAGTAAGGAACATAGTTGAAAAATGGTTCCTTACTATGCGCACTTAAGAAGAATAAGAAAATGAAGAGAAAATAAGTTGCATTTTACCAGTGATGATTGCTCGATAAACAAACTAGTGCCTACATACTAAAAATCTGAATTATATTCTCTTTAATTTGCTTCAAATGACTTAAGTGATGAGGTACTCCCTTAGCATTTTTGCTAACGGGCAGTCAATTTGGACGTTTTTCAATATTTTTAAAGCTATTTTATTTTTTATTAAAGTAATAAACGTAAATTTGCCAAGAAAATTCTTCGCATGCTTTTTTATTACTATTGTAGCAATATATCAAAAAACAAATTTTAAACAAAAATTAAGTATTTTACCAGATTTTGGTGGATTTTGGTAATAGTGCGCAGAGTTAGGAGCTGCGCAGAGTTAGGAGCCCTCACGGTACTCTATGTTTTTTCATGATTTTATCCAAGAATTCAAGACACTTTAATGAATTGTACCATGAACTCTCCTAAGGATACCCAACTTTATAGATTTCACTAATAATATCTTCAAAGGTGTCTTTGACAATATTCGAAAAAAGCCTTCAATTCCTTATGCACTGATTCTGTTATAGATATCCTTAGAACCTCCTCCGTTTAAAACCCCATCAAGAATTCAAACAGTATTTCCTTCAGATTTGTTTGAAGGGATTTCTTAGAGTTTCCTGCAATACCTACAGGTTTTCTTCAAGATTTCAACCAGGAATTTCTCTTGAATACCATCAAGAGTTCCAGAGATTCCTTCAGGAATTCCTCCAGAAATTCCTAAAAAGTTTCCCAACGAAGTCTTCAATTATTTTTTACAGGAAATTCCAGGAATGATTCCAGATAAATTTGAAGGTAGCTTCTAAACAAATATTAAACAATTGTATGAAAAAAAACAAAATAAAAAAAATCCGGGATCTCTGGGAAAACACTAGTAGAATTCCTCAAGCTTTTTCCCGAGGAATCCGATAAAACCGTCCTGGACAACCTCTTGAATAAACACGTAATAGTCTTTGTATATTTCTTTAGAGCATCACGAATTTTGTAACAGGATTCACTGTTCTGCATGCAGTTAAAAAAAGTGACTTTAGAGATCGTTTTGATTAAAATAGAGACGTCAGAGATCTTTCATTAAAAAATGTAGACTTTCTAGAGACTTTCCTCAAAATAGAGACCAAGACTCCAAAAAGAAACCTTTTTCACAAACACTTACACTTTAATGTAGCTACAGAACGTGGACAGGTCCACCATCAAACTATCCAATTCGTCCGATTCGGTCTTCTGCAGAAATTCCAACAGCGCCTGCCAGCAAACTGCAGTCTCGATGGTTAAATTTTCCAACGGAACCGTCTTGTCATCTTCTCGCATACCCAGCATGGTCATAGCGTCTGCAATTCCGTATTTCCTAAAATTATACAACATTTAGAACTCAATCGCTTTTTCCACGAACATTTTCCACAAACTACGTACGAAAAAATCTCAAACAGCGCCAGTTTTCCGGTATTACGGAACCGCACCAGCTCCTTCTCATCGGCATCGATCTTCAACGCTTTCACAAAGGCCACGTAATCTTTCTGGTACGATTCGAACCACTGGGGAATCATCACGTTCTTCACCACCTTCCTGACCGCCTCCGAGTGATCGTTCAGTCCTTGCTCCAAAAAGGTCAACCGCTGGGCAACCTTGTACTGCTTGACCGGATAACTGCTCATCTGTAGATATGTATGCCGGCGGACACGTTCCTCAACATCCCATAGGCGCTCGATGATGTACGGAATGGTACGGTAGTTTCGCCCTAGCGACGATATGATCGTTTGGCGAACCTTCGGCGAAGGATCCGTATCCAAGTGGTAGATGTACGTCCTGAAGACGCAATCTTCCGTGTCGTCCGGATTCTGCAGCCGCTGCAGGGCCAGCACAGCCTGGACACGTACATTCGGTGCAACATCACGCATTCGTTCCAACATGTAGCGTAGGATCTTGTCGCAGATGTCGTCGTCCAGTGAGGCTTCCGGTCCCATTGCGTTCAACACCAGGTTAACGAACTGACAAATACGAAACCTGACGATTGCTGCCGGACTGATCGTATTCAGCAGCCAATCGAAGGCAGTGATAATGATCGGATGGGTGATCTCCTGTTCGGTATGATCAGGATCCGCAATGAACTTGGCACACAACTTGAGCCGATTGTTCGCGTACTCGTTGGTTTCGTCATGCTGCATGGCACCTTTCAGCGATTGGATGAAAGACTTCATGAACGACTCATGAGTCACCTGTGGAAGAAACGTTGGAAATTTGTGATTTGTAGGTATTGCATGCTTTTTTTTCGGAACGACGAACAAACTGATTCGATTTTGAATGTTGTACCTTAAAGACGCCATTCACTGCTCATTGAATTTAAAAAAAAATATGAACACATTTTCGCAATAAAAGTAATTAAAACGTATTAAATAAACTGTATTAGTGTAAAATTGATAGAATTTTGTATTATAGAATTTTTAAGAAAAAAAAATCAGGCTGTTTACGGTGGAAAGCATATGTTTATCAGATTTATTATAGCAGATCGGCTTTTACGTCATGGTTAAAAATGGCATACAACCAAGCATACAACAAAAGAAGACTAGCGATTTTCATCAAGTATGCCTTGATTGTCGTTGGCAAGCTGAAGTTTTCTTGCAATTAGAAATAACTTTGTGTCATATTTTGTGTGTACAAACAGCGAAAAAATCATGTGATTTTACGTCTTTTGGATGCACATAAAAGAAGCGAGCCAAATGACGTGACTTTGTGTCACATTTTAAATTCGATGGTGTCTGATTCGGGAAATGCTTATCATAGTGGCATCGTTTTCATGTCCTTCGACATGTGAAATTACATTTTTCGTTCAATACCGTGAGGGCTCCTAACTCTGCGCAGCTCCTAACTCTGCGCACTATTACCAAAATCCACCAAAATCTGGTAAAATACTTAATTTTTGTTTAAAATTTGTTTTTTGATATATTGCTACAATAGTAATAAAAAAGCACGCGAAGAATTTTCTTGGCAAATTTACGTTTATTACTTTAATAAAAAATAAAATAGCTTTAAAAATATTGAAAAACGTCCAAATTGACTGCCCGTTAGCAAAAATGCTAAGGGAGTACCTCATCACTTAAGTCATTTGAAGCAAATTAAAGAGAATATAATTCAGATTTTTAGTATGTAGGCACTAGTTTGTTTATCGAGCAATCATCACTGGTAAAATGCAACTTATTTTCTCTTCATTTTCTTATTCTTCTTAAGTGCGCATAGTAAGGAACCATTTTTCAACTATGTTCCTTACTATGCGCAGCAGTTATAAAACGTTATTTTCAACATACAATCAACCCTCCAGAGGTCGATATTGAAGGGAACCATCGACTTGTCGATACCATCGAGATATGGAATAGAAATGCTTTGGGAAATTATTTGAAGGGACCATCATAGTAAGGGAAGATTAAAAAATGACGTCCATCATTCACAAACTGAAGGATCGTGATTTTCACAGTACCTAATGCATGCATTGTCACATTTTTCTATCCTCTTCATCCTCTCAACGATGGACGTAGCTTTTCAATGATCCCTAACCATGCCATCAAATAATTTTGATTTTTTGTATAGTTTCATGAATCAATATCGAGTAATTGAGCATTGAGGTTTTAATCGTCTTTGCTATATTGAAACGCCAATAAAATACCTACATACTGTTATTGATCTGCAATAGGAATCGCTCAATAATTACGTCACGCTAGGGCGGCGATACTTCTCGATTGAGTGATGAACAATACATTAAGAATGAATATACCCTTTCGCTTAAACTACTCTTCGCATTTAGTAGAAATGTTCGGGTTTCACATATAACAAACCAGAACCTGCTTCTTATTTATTTTCTTCAAACTCGAATCTGGGAAAATTATTTAATGCCAAACCCGGACCCGAACTGAACCGAAGAAAATTTGGTTTTCATAATTTCTAGTGAAAATACATAAACAGTCAAAGCTAATTGTCCTTTACACGCCAAGGGTGAACGCAAAAAAGACTTAGTTTGTACCCTTTTTGTAGGTTCGTTTAGATTTTAGAAAACTAAGTTTATTACATGTTTTGGAAATCATATGATGATTTCGATTATTTTGAGAGTTGGATTGAATTATAGATAAAATTCACTTCACCTAGTAAACTTCTATGTTAGAGACATTCCACGCTCCACTGGGGACGTAAAGCCGCATAAAGCAAGAAAATGAAGATTAATTCAGAGTTTAAATGCTAGTAATGCTTTTAGTAAAATATTTCAACTGTTATAAACAATTTATCGAGTGCGCAGAGTTAGGAACCTAAATGCGCAGAATAAGGAGCATTGCAAAAATGAGTGCGCAGAGTTAGGAACACGGACACCCGCGAGAAAAAATAAAAATTTGCGATAAAAATCATTACTAAGTGATGCTTTTATATTTTTTCCTTATACATAAGATCAATAAGTATTTTCTCCCAAAATTTCAGAGTATTGCGTTCTGTTTTCAATTAATTACAGCTGTTTGAAATTTGAAAAGCCTTAAGTGCGCAGAGTATGGGGCCTTCACGGTACATCTTTAAGAACACATGTTTACGTCTGGGAGGGAGAAACCAATACAAAATGTCTGTACGTCATAGTGAGCCGGGATTCCGCTGTCACGAACTGTCACTACACGGGAAAAAAATCTGTAGTAAAAATAACTATTTTAGCTGACTACGCCCATTCTTAAAACTACCATGGAAATTCAGACCAATTTACTATGTTTACGGTACACCCCACCGCATTACCGGTACATTTGACAGAAATAATTTACAACAATATGATTCCAACTACAGACATGGTAAAATCAAGCGCATTTCTGGTCTGCTGAAAATTGCCGGTGTGAGCGCTTAAGTTAACCCCCTAAAATGGTAGTTTTTACCGCACAATTTTTTTGCGTGTAGGATTCCAGATCTCAAACATTGGACTAACATGGAAAAAGCGCGTAACTGATTAAAACACATTTTCGCATTTCATCAAAAGCGACAAAAATCGAATGAAAATCAATTCATGCACACAATGCAAGTAATGTCACGTGAGCACCTTTCAATCTGATTGAATATAAAGCATTGAAAAACGTATCGTTTTACTTTTTCCAATGAAAATGAATATTTAGTGCATAGAAAACTGTGGCCCTTTTTCCATGTTTGTCAGGAAAGATCGAAAGTACACAACAAAAGAAAACTAACGATTTTCCCCAAGCCTGCCTAGATTGTTGTTGGCAAGCTGGAGTTATCTTGCAGTTCAAACAAACGTTGTTCTATATTTCCTGTGTAGTATCTGTGCCTCCCTCCCAGGTTTACGTCATTCCATCACTTACATCATGTGTCATTCAATCATAATATGAATTACGTCCGCAGTGTCCGCAGTAATTTACATAATTTTTAAGAGTGAGTATCTGTGCCTCTCTCCCAATGTCCAACCATTACTCGCTAGACGCACATTTGCATAGAATTAAACTCGCGCTGAGCAATATTTGTAATAGGTGTGGTTCCGGTTATGATGACATCGATCACGTAGTTTGGCGGTGCCCGGATATGGACGTCTCCAGAGCTCAACTTTTGGATACCCTTGCAGTCCGAGGTAGAGAACCCTATGTTTCAGTTAGAGATGTGTTGGGCTATCGCGATCTCGTATACCGTGCGGGATCGAAATTCGTACACCTAAAAAATGAATCTAATTCCGTCCACTTCATACAAAACGCGTACTATTTATATGACGTGTACGGATTTCGGTCCCTCGTATATGTTGTCTATTTACGATTTTCTTCGCTTGTGTTGTATACAAGTTTAATGCTCTTGCGTTCTCTTCCCAATATGCCATGATACGACAACAGAGCAAGCATGACATACCTCCCGGATAAGCTGCAGAGAACCCTGTTATCCAATCCCACCCTAGCCCATCCTAAAATATGTGTGTCCACTAACCTCGAGTTGCCACAAGTACCCTGGCTCCACCTCATACTAAACTTGGTGCTTAAAAAGCTTTTTAATTGTAAACAAATACAAAAATTAATTTCGGCTCAGTAAAGTGTTAAACGCGATTGAGCCTCAAATAAATCAATTGGTAAAAAAATAGTTTATAAATAAGATTTTAGCGACGAACCGTTCATAGTTTTTTCATAGATTTTTTAACTAATCATATTTACGTCTCTCCGCTGAACGATTAAATGTGGAGTCATACTAGAGGCGCGTCCACGTTCGAAGCCATGGGTAGGACAAACGTTGGCAAATATTTTGTGTACAGTGAAGCCAAGAAAAATTTTAACCTTATGGATTCCTAAACTTGAAATTGAAAGTTACTATATTTAAGGGCCTCAAATGTATCTCAAGAATTCAGTCTGGATTTTCCCAAGAAGTACCAAAAAAATAGAATTTCTTCAAAGATTATTTCGGAAATCATAAGAATTTTGTAATTTGTAATTGTAATTGCTCAATCCACACCCTGGCAGACAATTATCCGCCCATCTAGACACGGGCTGGGTGAGGACCTACCAAGCCTCCCCCGTTAACATGTCCTATACCGTTTAGTACACCGGGATCTTCCACAAGCAGGCGCCGGAATTAAAGCGGTCCCACAAGCTTCAGATACATTAAATAGATATAGTCCCTCTGGCACTAAACCGAATAGCGGCCTTCATATCATCACTAGCACTGCCTATCCCGCACGCCAAACAAAATGCCGGAAGTAGCGTGCCGTGTAGAACATCCGATGTTCTACACAGCACATCACCTCCGACACCATGCTCAACGTACAGCAAAGACATCGCTAATAAAAAGCGGAATGCGTCATTCGATTCAGTGCCAGAGGGACTATAAATGTAACGAAGAGGAAATGAAAAGATAGTAGAGATGGTTTGGTTGTTGGATTGCTGAAACGAGAAGAAATAAAGTCATTACGTTAAAACGTGGTTTTTATAGTTGAATAAATGTATCGATAGTTTCTCATCTGTTTCTTTTCCGTGTCGTAGTTGCGTCGATTCTATCCACCTCGAGTTTTGTCGTCTCCTCTCGAGCAATGAGGACCGCGATGAAATGAAAATATAAAAATATGACCATTAGTGTTTATCTATTCTCATTTGCTTTTAACCCTCTAATACCCAAATTTTTATTTTCGATTTAAGTATTATTTTTCGTTATCTAAAATCGTTCTAAACACGTTTTGGGCATTTATTTATTTTTATTCGCAAATTTTTAAATTTTGGTTTTTGATTTTTATAATTTTTATTTTTGAACATCCCTAGCTTTTTTTTATTTTTTCTTGAAGCCTTTTCTAGTTGTTGATTTTTGGCAATAATAAAAATTTAAATTGTTACGGTATTTTTAAAAATATTAAATTTTGAATTTTTTTTTCGGAGCGTATTTTATTTTCCGTGTAACTAACGGAAAAATAGGTTTGAAATGATTTTAATACCACCAGGCTCTTCGTTTGTGATAGGTTAATCGTAGAAAAATATAAAAGGTACGATTTTTTATATTACACGTTAAATGAAGCCCAGGCATTTGTAGGTTATATAAGAATGCAATTTTTCAAACAATTTCTAAAAATACAAAAAAGTTTCAAAAGTCATAAAAAACTTTTCTTATATGCGTGTTATGAGTCAAGGTATAAGCCAAAAATAAAATCATTTTGATTTTCGAGCTACAAAAAAATACACAAAATTCCAAAGTGTACCCCGTCTAAAGGCGGGGTTGGGTATTAGAGGGTTAAATACCTAAGTAACATGTGAACTCTGCCTATATCAGAAAATTCTAATGAATTATATTTTATTCTCCTGCACTTTCCCTAACACAAAGTATTCCTATTTAGTAAGACATTTACAAGTGCAAAAGCGCAAATAAAAGTGTGGGACCTCATCGAATCATGTTGATGCCCTCAGAGCACTCATTCTTCGATTTGCGAAAAATGAGTCCGCTGAAAACACCGACCCGACTCGACGCAATCGCGCACCTCTACCAACGCCTCCGCACATGTAAAAACTTCTGCGATAAACCTGTGGTGTGAAAGAAATGCGCAATATTATTTTAATTTTAATCCTAACTGCATGACCCGTAGGCTCTATGCGTATGATTGTTCATTATTTTAGCTAAATATACCAGTTATTCCTGTACATCAGAAGAAAAGAAAAACGATTAAGAATATCTTGCAGCGTAAAGTTTAAGTGATCAAATATTAATCCTTTCTTCGAACCTAACTTCATTATACATTGGGTTATGCTATGCTTCGCGTGTGATACGCTTAGATTTATCAATATAATGCATTAGCATCCAAACAAATACCCTAGAAAATTTTCTTATTGTCCGACAAACATTTCCAAACAATTACGAACTGCAAAAATTCAACGGTAACTTTACTCAACAAAGCTTTCATTCGATCACCCTTAAAATACACAGTCATCAGTAGACCATGCACTATAATATCCTCCTAATATAACGCAGAGCTAAAAATCCTCTCTTGCGTTACCCAATCTGAACAAGAAAACATTTTCAAATACTTCCCATAATTTGTGCACGGCAAAACAGATTCCACTTTCTACGTAATGTAACCTAGTATGAACAGCTGCCCAACTCTCCAGACCTGCGCCCTCCAAGATCCAAGGTGCTGCTGCCTTACTTTCAAAACTTCTTTCCTCAAAGTCTGTCTATCAATTCCGAACTCTATTGCATACTACCATACCAATCAGACCCTATTCCTGACAAGACACAGAGTTATAACCCCAATGTGATGGATTTACCCAGTAAATCCACAACCTTGTCCTAACCCCTCTTACGTTTCGCTATCCTCGAAAGTCACCCATATTGATGCTTGGCAAAAAATATCAGTATTCAATCCACAAATCCCAAATTACACCACATTACGTTGGTCCGTTTGGCGTCGCCGGTGGATACCTGTTCTGACATTCGTTTCTTTTAAACTCCATTTCAACCATGTCCCTCCACTTTATCAATACGAATGTTGACGAATCACGATAATCTGAAGATCGTGACCAGAACGGAGGTAGGATAAATCACTAGGGACCAACTACCACCAAGATTATTTCGGAAATCATAAAAATTCCTCCAAAAATTAAAATTCCCTAAGATATCCTGCAAGTTTGCTGGTTAAAACATCTTCCAAAATTCAATCTATAACTTCTCCTGAACTGCCTCCAGGAATTTCTAGGGATTTCCTTTAAAATTGTCTTTCAGGATTTATATAAGATTTCAACTAGAAATTTATCTGAAGATACCTTCAGCAATTGCTCCAGAGATTCCTTCTAAGATTTCTGTAGAAATTCCTGCACTAATTCTATGAGATTTCCTAAAGTAAGTCTTGAAAGTTTTTTTTTTGCGATTTTTTCCAGAAGAAAGGACAAGACATTTTTTCTGAAAAACAAATACGTGAGGTATTTTTGAAAAAATAAAAACCTAAAGTAACCTTTGATAAAACCTATGTATGTTTTAAACTCCTGAACTTTCGAGGAATTTTTGGAAGATTTCAGAGATAATTTGCTGAGATAACCGAACATGAAAATCGATCATATTTCTGGATAACATTTCGCAGTATTTAGTAAAAGAACTTCTCGAAAAACATTGGACAGAATCTCGAAAGAATTTTGTTCATGAACGATTGGAGGAATTATTGGGAAAATTGCTGTAGTATTAATTGGTGTAAAAACTTAAACAGACTTTTGAAGATTTTATGGGAATGTTTTGAGAAACTAGTAAACTCACGGTACAACCACATACAAACCGACTTGATACGGACGAAATTTCCATGGACTACACATTTAACGATCATTTCAAATTCGCTATGTTTTCAACCTCACCACACTACCGCCATCTGCAGGTCTTGTTGCACAAAACAGTATTTCGTGCAACATGCTAACCAGATTATGATGGTGTGAACTGGGGATGAATTAGTGTTACGTCTATTTGGCTGTGGTAAAACCATTATGCACTCTGAAAACATTATTACTGAGACTTTTATGAAGAAAACTTCAGCATCGAAGCTGCATTTTTTTTAAATAAATTATGTGTGGGGTTTTTGTGAACTATACCATAAATGGAATTGAAAAAATTGCTTACGAATTATCGCCCGTCAAATTTGTCTAACATTCTTCATTACCATCCATCCAATGGTATGAAGAAAAAGTTTAGACTTAAACTTGATAAGATATACTTGTATAAAAACACTTCCGTCTTTCAAACATTTTTTTTTGTTTCTTTATAGAAATTTTCGTAGAAGCCTAGATTGTACTTCGGCCACCTTTAAATCACCACTGAAATGGCTGAAAAACTTACAGAACTATATTTTTATCATAAAGATTGAACATTTCCATCATTTTTCGGTGACGATAAATAATGTGAAAGTTCCGGCAGTTGATACCCTCAGAAGAAGTTGGTACCAACGCTACTATACGACAATTGGGTTGCCTCGAGATACCTCCCGGATGAGCTACAGTGAACCTCGACACCTATTCCCCTTCCTGCTCATCCTACACAAAACATATGTGACCATTAACCTTAGGTTGCCACGAGTTTCGTGATGCTACCATATTTCGCGCAGGCTCCTAATTTCGCTCACTGTCATTTTATACATAGTTATTAATAGAGCTTAGTGACATTTGAACACACGAATACTAGCATATGCTAGTCATACACAGTTTGTTTTTGTATACCTCAAAGAAACATGCACACGCTTTCCATACTCATCAAAATGCATATGGAAATATTACCCAATTTGAAAAATTTACACCCAGTTTCTGTGTGGTTTTCGAGACTGAGTGCGTATTGTTTTCCTCTAAGGTTCACAACTACATCTACACTAGGGCACCCATACCATTGGGCGTGATAACCACTATACATAGAGCTTGAGCTTGAGCTTGATTGGCCGCCCGTGGATGCTACTCCAGTATAGCCAGATCAGCTGCACTTACACAAGGAACCAACCGAATGACTGCTTGGGACTAACAGACACCCTCAGTGTATAAGTGCTGGTGATCTTCTATTTTTAGGCTATAATGGCGCCTGCCACGTCAGAATGCAGACCAATGTGGGGAAGGGGGAAGAAATGATGTTGCACTTATACTAGCCCACTGTAGACCGTGGAGTCCGACTGCATCTACGCCAGTTCATGCGGAGTGTATGGATTGGGGAAAGGCATGGCAGAGAGGTTTGCTTTTGTGGTTAGCAGACTGCCTATGTATCAGGCGTAAGGAAAGGCATGGAAGAATGGAAGCGTTAGGGAAACGGTTTCTTGTCCGTCTCTGGTTCTAGCGTTTGCTATGAACGAATAGTTTGAGTGCGATAGATTTAGAATGGAAGACAGAAGCAAGTGAGAGATATACAACTACAAAGTACGAGGAAAGGGACGGGCCTGGGATTGAACCCATGACCTTCTGCTTATAAAGCAGAAACGGTAGCCATCAGACCACCAACGCCGTCTCATTTGGCGTGATAACCACTATACGTATTCGATTAACACTTCAATCGTCGCGCTGTTGTATTTTGTACAAAACTAGTGAAAAAAAACTCGCTTTTTTCACAACAGCAGCGTGATGGTTCAGACGGACCGCGCGACGACTGGAAGGTTAAGTACAGTCGAAGTTTGTAATAACGACATCGCAAGGAACCGTCGTAAAAGAGAAAAGTCGTTATAAAGAATAGATATAACATCAAAATATTTTTTCAAGGGACCGAAAAATGTCGCTATAGAGAGCTTTTGTCGCTATAAAAGTTGTCGTTATAACAAGCTTCTACTGTAATTGCATGTTATGTTATCTTGACTGAAGCAGAATTATTCAAAATACTAGCCAACAAAAATTTCTTTGGCCAAACATGTTCAAAACAACAGTGAGCGAAATTAGGAGCGCGCGCGAAATATGGGTACTTTACGGTACTAAGACTTCTAAGAAGTTATAAAATTGTATACAAAAAATGAATTTCGGCTTCGTAAAGCGTCAAACGCGATTGAGCCTTAAATAAATGAAATAGTAAAAAAGGAGTCCATTAATTTGAGAAAACCGAAACAACCACCTTTTAGTTGTAGCATGTACAAGCGATTAGGGAGATGCAATTGTAATTTAATGCGAAGTAGGCTGTCATTGAAATTTGTACGCGTCGTTGATGTTTGTTGCTAATGGATCATTGAAGGTAGTTTTTGCCAGTGATCACCGCATCAAAACAAAGGCGCCATTGTATATGGGATTTAACATTGTGACTGCATTACTGTCCTGTTAAACACAAAAGGCTACGGTGGCGGTATCTATGCTTTTCATAGCGGCCGTTTTGGTTATTTTAATGATCCATTCATCTCACGATTTTGAATCAAAGAAAATAAGTTGGATATGCACTGACACAGCTGAAAAAGTATCAGCATACTTTATGCATGTCAGCGCGTACAGTGACATCCCTCATTCATGCTAGGTGAACCACTTCCCCTAGCCTATTCCCTCAGAAATTGTCAGATTTCATTAAGGAAAATTTTTTCTCAATTCTCTCACCTTCAGAAAATAGTTCACAGATTGCTCAGAAGGTTCTTTCAGAAATATCTTCAGAAAATATTTTACAAATTTTCCAGAAAACTCCTCAACGAATAAAAGATGTCTTGAACGATCTACTAGGGTCGATGTACCAATAGCCGCATAGCTAAGAACAAATATTCGTATAAAATCGAAAAATAACGCTAGCGTCATTATTTTTACACCATCTGAAAGCTTTTTATCTTGGTTTTGTGTAAAAAATATGAAAACTACGAAAACTCATTTGTTTGTATTTATTATCGCTTGTGCCACTATAGGAATACATGTGCCTATAGTAGCACTATTTCTAATTTCTGTTCCTATAGTAGCACTAGCATCACGGCATTGGCAAAATACTAATCAAAACCGTATTTTTACAAAGCTTTAATATTTTTCCTTCGAAGTGTGGATCAAAAGCTTTCGTTTGATGTAAAAAAAGTTCTTAATTCATTATTTATTTCGTATAATAAAACATAGTTTCTCTCAGTAGTGCTACTATAGGAACAATAGGTTTACTATAGGCGCAAGGGAGCTCAAATTATAAGCAAAACTAATTATTTCGATCATTTTTTTTAACAAAATCAAGCTGTGTATCAATGGTACTTAGATAAATAGCTCCTGATCTTCATGTCAAAAAATATTTTGAAAAGATTTATAGCCAAACAGCCGTAAAAAGCCACTAGTGCGACTATAGGGGACTGTCCACTAAGGGAACACTGACCCTAGATAAATTGCTAAGATCTTTATTGCAAAAATAATAAACGAAACATCGGACGGAATCCCCCGGAAGATTTGTGGAGGAATGATCGGAGGAATAGCTCGAATAATTGCTATAGTGTTGACTAGTGTGAAACCTTGAATTAACCTTTAACAAATTCATGGATTTTACTTTTTGAAATATTAGGGTTGCTAAGAAGAGTTGTAGGAGTAATCCATAGATGAAAAGCTGATGCATCTGAGAGAATTCCATGAAAAAATTCTGATCAAATTTATATTTTGGAAATAGAGACTTGTATCAATAATGTGGTCCAGGCATTGAAGGCGTGAGCGATCGTAGTGAGCATGAGCTTTTCCCAATCATAGCGACCATGGTCTGTGAGCGAACTGTGCCACTCAGTCAAACTCCAGTTTGCGATTATGAGCGATCACTGTTGAAGTAAACAATGAGCTTGAACATATCACTTAGCAACAGTGATTTAACACCAAAGCGCATCAGTACCATGAAAGCAAACCAAATGTCACGGTAAAAATTATTGCAAGGAGCATCATTGTTCGACGTTTGCAAAAATCTATCTAGTTAAAATGGTATCAACAAGTTTACCTGGGCAGTGGTGTCCTCTAGAACCCTCAACAGCACCAGACGGGTGCGGCAAGCATATATTTCTCAGACTGCGTGTACAAAAAACGCACGGTCATCAATCGATATTACTCCGTGCCTTCAATGCAATTGCGCCCCATTTTCTACAGCACGACGCAAAGATATACGCATCACATAGGGAGCCGGATCCTATTCTTGGCACTTTGGATTTACTGCGGCAGGGAAGTTTTCGAAATCTTTTGGGTTCATGTTTGGCCACAAAATGCGTCGTACAGATGTGCTTTCTATTGCAGAATTTAAAATAATTCGGCCGAGAAATACCCCTTGCCAAAGCGAATCACGTGCCCAAGTAGGATTCAGTGTTGCCACATTTTTTCCGAATCTCATCTGTGTTTTCGGCCGAAAAAATCTTTTTTATCTCGGGTCAACTTCCAAAAATCTTGGTACAAATCTGTGCAAAAATCAAAAATTCCAAAATTTATTTTGTATGATAAAAAAGAACCTTTGCAATCGTATTAAAGCTGTATTTGGCAACAATTATTAATTTGAACTATTTCTACTGAAAAAAAATGCATAATTTTATCTAAAATTTTTGAAAAATTTAAGTTTTTGAGAAAAAAAACTAAAAAGAGTAATAGCATTTCTGCTTTATATCTTTCAAAGTGGTGTCCTAAACTTGTGTAATATACTCAAATCTAAAAATATTTTTTATCTGAAAAGTCTGTGATCTGTGATCACAGATATCTGTAGGCAAGACCAGGAAAAAAATCTGTGTAATTACAGATAAATCTGTGTATGTGGCATAACTGGTAGGATTGTGTTATCTACCACACTATGGTCTAGAAAACATTAATAAATGTATTTAAGCACTGTTAAACCATACAGCAACGAATACACTTTGATTCGGTCAAAAAACTGCCGTGATCAGTTGATTTATGTTGCTGATTTACGCTGATCACACAAGGTTCAATCAATGATCGTCAACGCTCAATGAGCTTGATAAATCACGGCCTACCCCTTAGCTGATCATCAAGTGCGCCTAAAATAGGCTGATTTTTGCTCATGAGCTGAGCATTTTCAATACCTGATGTGGTCAATTCTCTAAGAAGAGACCTGCTGGTTAATGTTCAACGTCGGAAATGAACTATTTGAAGAAGTTCCGTTGGAGTCACTGATGAGCAACGAATTTGTTAAGCAATTAGTATTGCTTATTCCGTGTAAACCTAGCTTTTTATGGAATTCAATCCAGAAACAAAATTAGGCCATAACGATTCCAGCACAGAAAACATTGTTCGACAGTTTTATCCGTAAGAGTTGAGTGTCGGCAACAAAAAATCAAAAATTTCGTAATAGTAATGCTTAGGTAATGCTCACCGTCGGATAGATGTTCTTCAGCTCTTTCATCAGCTTTGCGTGGCTCGTTTCGTTCTCCTGCGCGTTCAGAATGGTCTGTATGACGACGACGCTGAACTTGGCCTTTTCCGGCGAACTGGACGGGACCACCACTTTTATTTTACGCTTACGCGGTGCCATTCTGCTTCCGTGTGCTTAAACCACTTTTTGAATCAACTTTTCGGGCACTTTTTCACTATTTTTTAGAAAACTATTTACGAGTGACGCCGTTAGCGGTAAATTTTTGTTGGCATCATTCACGGCTTGTTTTGACAGTTAGTTGTTCTGTTGGCAGCGGTTTATTGATATTTTTTGAATTTTGTTTCTTGTCAGCGGCACGCCGAGGGAGTGGTACGCTGTGCACACCGCACGTGTTTTTGTCTTGTTTATTTACCTCCGAACTGAAGATTATTTCTGATATCCCAGTAAAAAATCAATTTTTATTGAATTTGTGTGAAAAATAGTTGAAAATTAATCATGAAACCCTCATCTGGTAAAGGCGCAAACATGCACGTTCCGAAGAAACTAACCGAGCGGCAAAAGATCGAACGGAAAGAGATGAAACGGAAGAAAAAGCAGGACCGTCTGCTGAAACGAGTACAGCGTGAATTTGAACAAGTCGAACGCGATAAAGCCGCTGAAGTTGAGGTCAAGGTAGAAGCGGTTCCGGCAGCGGAACTAGTTTCTACTCTGAGCATTGCCGTCCCTGGCTCGATACTGGACAATGCCCAGTCGCCGGAACTGCGTACGTACCTGGCGGGGCAGATCGCCAGGGCCGCTTGCATCTTCCAGGTAGACGAAGTGGTGGTCTTTGACGATTGCGGAACCGGCAATCAGGCGACGGAAAAATTGGGAACTGTCGGTAAGTGGCAGGGTTTTGTGTGTTCCCAAGAAAAATAATTTTGAACCACAGCGTTAATGATTAAGGGGCTGTCCATTTATTACTTAAGATATTTTTCGAGGTTTTTCAGCCCCCTCTCCCCATGGTAAGATATTTTGTAAGAAAATTAAAAATAAATTATTGCTGTGTGCATTTCAAATGCAAACATCAAATGCGGGAACACCAAATGCGGTAAGATTTTTCACAAGAAATGCGATGTCAATGATAGATTTTTCTTGCTAGGGCGGCGGTGATTTCTATAATCGTTGCTAGGTGTCCTTCGATTGTTTTGTGTTTCCGCATTCGGAGGACTTTTAGTCAAGGTTTGCATCTCAAATGCAAACAGCAATATAAGGCGCGTAAGAAATCTCAGAAACTGGATGACTAGATTGTAGAACTACGGTAAGGGCTGATTGCTGCTAGGGTGCACAGTGACCATTTGAACGACATTGTTTATGAACGTCTGTGTGATGGATGCAATAGAGGCATATAAAAGCAAATATTGGGAAGGAGCTTAGGGCATATTAAAAGTCTACCCCTATCGCTACTTACAAAAAATATTGATATCCTCTGATCATTAACGCTCTGATTTGAACATGTATATTTTCAGATACGTCCGAGGGAAGCACATCGGCCCGTCGCTGCTGCGTCCAGTTGGCTCGGATACTGCAATATCTCGAGTGCCCTCAATATTTGAGGAAATTTTTCTTCCCAATCCACAACGACCTCAAATTTTGTGGTTTGCTCAGTCCGCTCGATTCCCAGCACCATTTGCGCCAAGCGAGTGAATTCCAGTTTCGTGAGGGAATCGTTACTAACAAACCGACCAAAAACGATAAATCCTCCTTCGTGAACGTGGGCTTGCTGAACGACGTCCTGGTAGATACACATCTGGACCCGGGAGTGCGAGTCACGGTGAAAATGCCACCGGGGGTGGATCTGAAATCGAAGAAGATCCGAGCAAAAGTTGTACCTCCGGCGCAGCCACGCCAGGAAACCGGAATCTACTGGGGTTACACCGTGAGGATTGCCAATTCCCTGTCACAGGTGTTCACCAAGAGTCCCTACAAGGGTGGATATGACATGACGATCGGTACATCCGACACGGGTACCAACGTCCAAGAACTGGAACCGCAAAGCCTTAAGTACAAACACGCCCTCGTGGTATTTGGGGGAGTGCTGGGTCTGGAACCGGCTCTGGACAACGACAACAAGCTCAACGTCGACAGCGTCGAGCAGTTGTTTGACCAATATTTGAACACGGTTCCACGTCAGGGATCGAGAACCGTTCGAACGGAGGAAGCCATTCTGATCTCGTTGGCAGCCCTGGGAGAGAAGCTTGATCCGACGGTCAAGCCGAAGGAATTCACCAGTTTTGAAGCGATTCCTCAAAGCCAGGATACCGGAATTCAGCAATATGCTTTCAACGAGAAGAAACGGAAGCAACCGCCGCCAGTCGTAGAATCAGTTACGCTGCCAGAACCACCGCAAAATGTGGAAGCCACATCGGCGTCTGATGATGATATGTCCAGGTTTGATTGAATCCAATGAGTAAGTACACAGAATTTCAAATTTCTATATTATTCAACAATTTGCATTACAATTAAAGGAAAGAACGCTCCCTTTCTGCTACTTTGAGAATTCACTGGTTGTCCGTTTCGAGTGCTGCCATTTCGCGCCGAATCTGTGTCACCACTTCGGCCAGGGCTTGCGGGTGGACACCCGTTTCGAGCAGCTTCACGCAAAGGTCCAGCGCCTCGGGGCTCAGCCCGGTGTTGAGCATCTGCGAGATGTTCTGAATGTTGGCCCGGATGGTTTGCGATTGCTGCAAACGCATGTAGAGATTCGAGTTGGAACCATTTTCGCCGTTTGGTTGCTGTGTCATGGCGTTGATGTGCATCTGTGAATGAATATAAGAAAAATATTTGATATTCTTCTTCTTTTTGGCGTTGCGTCCCAACTGGGACTGAGTCTGCTTCTCAGATTAGTGTTCTTATGCGCACTTCCACAGTTTTCAACTGAGAGCTTTCTTTGCCGATTGACCATTTTTGAATATGTGTATCGTGTGGCAGGTAAGAAGATACTCTATGCCCTGGGAAGTCGAGAAAGTTTCCGATACGAACAGGTTTTCGACCGGTAGGACATTTCACAAGCAAACGTACTTAATATCGTTCACAAATGGGTGGAACATCTTGGAATCCAACTTGTGGGCTTCGTAGCCGTGCGGTTAGTGTCACCAGGCATTTAGCCGCATCGTGCTAGGGAGTGTGGGTTCGATTCCCACCTCAGGCCGGTAAACTTTTCGTGAGGACTGTTTTCTGACTGTGCCACTGGGCGTTGCATGCTAGTCCATTGTCTAGTGTGGTGCTTCCTTCAAAGGGCATAAATGCCCACTGGAAGCATTAACGTGTCAGTGTCTTTAAACTTCAATATTGCACCGAAACTTTTTGAGATTAGTGGTCCCTTTGAAAACGCGATTAGGGCCACAAGTTGGCCATTCCGACGGCGATCTTTGGATTCTGAGATGTTTCACCTTAAGTCACTGTACTTTGAGTGTTTTCAATACAAAACAAATTACGAAGGTCGGCGTCGTAGGAATTTTGGATTCCTTCACTTACTAGAACAATAATTAGTTCACTAATACTTACATTTTTATTAGTTTCAAAGCAAATATTCCAACTATTTATTGTTTATTTCATGAATTTCACGCATTAACATTCAATTAATTTACATCTGTTGTATTTGCATCTAAATGCACTGCATTTTCTAATCCAAACAGTTCAAGAGAAAACAAAACACTGATGACATTTTTGACAGTTTCATTTGTTTCTTTGCAGCGGTAAGCTTAAAATTTTTCGGTTTGTCAATTTCGATGTGAACTTTGCAAAGGGCGAATTTTAAATGATGATTAGGAGCACAGGGATGTATCGCTCAATCGGCTTGTTTAGGAATATCCATAGTTTTTACATCACAGCAAAAAATAATGTAATTTGGCTCGATGTAATACCGTTGATGTAAAAAAATTTCGATGTAATCGTGTTTTCCAGATACACAATCACACCGGTTCGATGTTATATTACATCATTCTGAAATTACACAAAAATTGAATTAAGTTTTTTTCATTATGTTGGGAATATGTAATATTTACATTAAAGGAATGTGAATATTACACACAAACAGCTGCAACCAAGTGGTTCCGACTAAGTTGGGTAGAATTACACGAAATCGATGTATGATCGCATATTTTTGAAATGCGATAATGAATCTAGCAACACAGTTCTGATTTTGTTGTGCTCGGACGGCTCGGACTAACAAGCTGCCATTTTTATTTTACCGCAACCGATGAATGCTGTTTGTTTGGTAAGTTTTTGCATTTTATGTTGTTATTTCAATTAATTTATCATTACTTTGCAGGAAAATCATTGACGGCAATGTTATACATTGTAATCAGGTAAGTAAATAGTATATAATTTATTTAGAACATTGAAATAAATCTGCCGTAGTGATGCTCCCCCTTCCTTCATTGGGAATATGTTGTCTAGAAACTTTTTTCTTTTAAATTTCAGCATTCTTAAATAAAGAAACATCTAAATCAGCCTACAAGCCATAGAGAACGCCGTCAGGAATGAATCTGCGATAATCGAGAATCGGGAAAATGCCAGATCGAGCGAAAGGAAAACGGTTCGAGAACGAAAAACCGCCACCAACTTGATCAGCAGGTAGTCCACCAAATGCGTTGGCACCAACTACGTCCCGCCTGCTGCACTTCGGACCAGCGATGGATCGGAGATCGTGCTACGGTAGCCGCTCGCTGTACCATGTTGCGGTAACAAATTCTCGACCTCGAATCATCCGGAAGAACAAATAAAAAGAAAGTATAACTGGAAGATGGAGATATCTATGTACACAACTTCCCCCACAGCAACGTTCCGTCAACAGATACCGGGAAACTCAACCTGTTTGGATGAAGATAACGATTCCATCGCAATAGCACCGGTCAAAGCGAATCGTAGAATCAAGGCGGTGGTTCCTGCTGACTGAAAACCTTTCATCGGGATGGATTCGGAAAGAAAACCACAACGGGATTGCTCCGACATACGTGCCCGAACGGAGACCGTTACCAGGCAGGAGAATCAGGAATCCAGCCGAAGTTTATATACCATTCCGGGGCCCATAAGGACATCTTGTCATATAGATCCACCGAAACGCCGAGTGGATGTTGCAGCGCGAGTTGTTCGGGTTGGTGCACCAGTCGGACAAGGATCCACGGTTTAGCGCTGCGGATATGGCAGAAGAAGTACCATCCCCGACCGTAATACCGTTTTGCATGGGATGTCGCGAGACACCTTTGGTGTATTGGGTAAGCAAGTCAATTTTATAACATTCTCCAGATTTCTACTCTTATCAAGGATTCTTCTTAATATTATCCTCTATAGTTGATTCCAGAAATTATTTTTAAATTCTCTAGACTTGTGCTCTTGAAAGTTCTAGGTTTGGCTTCAATGCATATTCACCTTAAAGCTTCTTACAGTAAATCTTAGGTGTCGGCTAGAGTGGACGCGACACGCAAAGCTAATCAAAAATCCATTGGAGTTTGACGATTTTTTTTTGTTTTGTTTGAAGAGACTTTACCCAGAAGAAGCATTTTTCTTATAATTCATTATTAATCATTGTTATTCGTTCCCATGCAATTTACGCTTTGCTATGCGTTTCGCGTCCACTCAAGTCGCACTCTTAGATTTTCTAACGTAATTCCTCTAAAATTCCTAATGCAATTCATCCACAATTCCGCCCGAAATGATTTCTTTTAGATTCTTTCAGAGATTCCTTCAAGTATTTTTTAAGTTGATGTTTAAGATTGTTAGTTAAGAAAACTCAAGAACTGAATTCGTTGGATGCTCGTCAGAAGAAACCCTTAAAAGAATTAACCACGATGTTTTTTTTTTCAGAAATCCCTCAAGGAATTTCTAAAGTAAAATTTCTCCTTGGATTTTTCAAGTTATTCTTCTAGAAGTCTCTTAAGATCTTTGTTTTGTATTGTTGATTTTTGCGTTTTTTTTTATTTTCAGATATCTTTTGATAGATATTCTAAGGATATCTATAAAAATTGAAATAATTAAGAATCTTTCGAATTCAAACAAATATTTCTCACATAGAATCCTTTTGGAAGGTCCATTCATTTGAGGATTTGACCAAAAAATAAGTTCTTCCAAAAATATCAACAGTTTTCTAATGTAGTTATTTTCAGGATTCTTTCAGTAATTTTTAGCTTTTCTACCACAATGCCTCTAAAATTCCTAACGCAATTCCTCCACAGAGTTATTAAATAAAGTTTATGAATTCCACCAGGAATGATTTCGCAATTTTTCCCTAGATTCTTTCAAGTATTCTTCCAGCTGTTTTTAATGCAATTTTTTGAGGAAAACTCAAAAATTGTATTCATTGGATACCCGTAATAAAAATGCCTAAGATAATTAAAAACGATTTTTTTTTTTTTCAAAATATCTAAAGTAATTCTAGCAAAAAATAATTCATATATTTCTCAAGTTGGGTGATCAAAGTATATTGGGCAGGCCGTTACGCGTATATAATTTGGACATTTACGGCAAAATCAAATGGAAGTGGCTAAATAACATACGCGTAACGATCTGTCCAAAATACTTTGATCATTCTAACTCTTCTGGAAATCCCTTATGATTTTTAACGCCTAGAAATTGCTGCAAGGCCTATTTTTCATTTTTTTTAATAAATGCTTCAAGATGTCTCTTGAATTTCTATTAAAAATCTTTCTATCATCTTCGGACGAAAACTACTCACAGTGAATCTTTTTGGACATTTTTCCAGGATAATCCTGTAGAAACTCATTTGAAGATTTTTTTCCAAAAATGTCATAATAGTTTGATAATGTCTTTTTCCGGATTATTTCAGTATCTTTAGATTTTCTTCTGTAATTTCTCTAAAATTAGTAACGCAATTCCTACACCGAGTTGTTTATAAATTCGACTAGAAATGATTTCGGCAGTGTTGATAGACTCACACTCAAAATCTCAATCAATACGCTCTCCCGTGAGAGCAAACTCATTAGAGATCTGCTTCGCAAATCTCACGCTTGAGATTTTGATGCAAAATCAACTCAATTAACTCAAACCGTAAAAAATGATTCAGTCGCAAAACCCGGAAAAAACTCGTGAAACCCGAATGTTGTTGTTTACGTTCGAAATGATTAACATAATTTTACCAGACTAACAACAAATTATTGCCGTGTGTGAGTAAACTGTGGAAATACGAGACAATGATTTAAAAAGGTAAGCCAACTCATCCATGATTTTTTGACTGCTGAGTTGCATGATTGACAACTCACGCATGAAAAATCTCAAGCGTGGGTTGTGAGAAATTGAGTTTTTCACAACACTGGATTTCGGGAACTTATTCTATAGCTTCCTCCAGCGATTCATTGGAATATTCTTCTGGTTGTTTTTTTTTATCACGTCTGTACTGCCGTGAATCGCAAGTCAGTCCCATCTGTAAAAAGTAGGCATTGAGAAAGTGGGTTGTGATCTTGGTTAAACTTTCACAACTTGCTTTTCACTACAATATCTTTCCGAGAAAAATATAAAGATGATCAAAACAAGTTACATTTTTGTGTTCCACGGTTCAAAAGTCTGTAGTGGGACTGATATGCGATTACTTTTCATTATGGGACAATTTGACTTGCTGTTTTTTCCTAATTTTTCCGAACAAATCATATTATTTTATTGGTGCAGCTGAAAGCGCATTGGAAGAGATGTTGAAAACTGAACTCAACTCAATTTTGACGAAAATGCAGATGGGACTGACTTGCGATTCACGGCAGTGTAGACGCGCTGTTGTATTTTTTGTATTTTGTGCAACACTGGTAGAAAAACCTCGCGTGGCTTTTATTGCGGATACACGTAAGAAAAAATCTTAAGAGAATTATCCACGATATTTTTTAGAAATTTTTCAACAAATTTCCCAAGTATGTAATTTTTGCAAAAAAAATCTTAGGTTTTTTTTGTTATGTAAGTCTTCTAGAAGTTGCTTAAGAATTTTGGACAGGAACACCCAGAAATTTTTTCAATGGTTCATCTTAAGATCTCTGATATTGGTTCCAGGAATTATTATTTTTAATTACATAGATTATTTTCTTTAGATCATAATTTCTAAAGATATCTAAAAAAATAAAAATAATTAGGAATCTTTCAAAAATCTTAGGAAAGTTAAACAAAAATTTCCCACAGAGAATCCTCTTAGTGATTTCTTCGGTATGGTCCTTAAGAAATTAATTTCGGAATTAAATTCTTCCAGAAATGTTATAACAGTTTGGTAATGCAATTATTTTCTGGATTCTTCCAGTAGTTCTTAGATTTTACCGCAATTCATTCAAAATTCCTAACGCAATTCCTGCACAGAGTTTGCAAATTTCTAAATTTGTAGATTTCTCCAAAGATTCTTTCAAATATTCTTTCATTGTTATTTTTTACATTTTTGTAACGAAAACTAAAGAATTCACTTTATTTGATACTTGTAAGAAAAATTCTTAAGAGAATTAAGACGATTTTTTCCCGAACTCCCTCAACAGTTATTTTTACGAAAGCACATAACATGTCTTAACTAAGCGGAATATTGTGCACCGATGGTAATTTTCCTAGTCTACTCTTCTTGTCTCTAAAGTTGATTCCAAGTAGTGTTGTAAAAACTCAATTTCTCATAACTCACGCTTGAGATTTTTCATGCGTGAGATGTCAATCACGCAGCTCAGCAGTCAAAAAATCATGGATGAGTTTCTCATATTTTTGACTCATTGTCTCATTTTCTCACACACGGCAATAATTTCTTGTTAGTCTGGTAAAATAATAGTAATTCTTTCTAACGTAAACAACAACATCGGGTTTCACGAGTTTTTGACGGGTTTAATTTCACAGATTTTGTCGGTAAAATAGTAGATTTCACAAGAAAATCTGTATTTTTATTGTTTACAGTTCAAATTCGGTGATTTATTTCACAGGATACTGCGAATTATTTTAAGTGTGTATAATCTATAGGTATACTAGAATTTAAACAAATATTTCTTACAACACAATTCCTGCACATAGTTGTTCATATTCCACCAGGAATGATTTCTTCGAGTATTCTTTCAGTTGTTGTTTTAAGGTATGTTTTAATTAAAACGTTAAACAAAAAACACTAAATTCTAGCAAAACAATATTTTTATGTATCTTGAAATTGTTGTTTCAGAGCGCCTAGCAATTGCTTCATGAATTCCCCTTAGTATTGGTCAATAAAATTTGTTCCAGGAAATATATTTTAATTCTCTCAGATATCACCAAAATTTCTACTGAGTAATTTTAGATTTTATATCGTAATATCTCTAAAATTTCTCACGCAATTCCTCCTTAGAGTTGATAATAAATTCCGCCAGGAATAATTTCAAAAATTGTTGTTTTAGAGTTCGCTTCAGGTATTCCCAGTTGTTAATTTTTTTAAATGCTTAAGCCTGATTTGCTACTGAAAAGGAATCGCTAAAGAAATTTCTCGCCGATTCCTTGCAGAAATTTTCTACAGCGACTCCCATTTGAACTGACAGTTCTTTTCAACTGCGTGCTGCGATCAGAAAAAAGCGCATTCTTGATCAATTCCTTGCAGAAATTTCCCATGCATCAAGATAGGCCGAGAAATTACTTGTCAGCAGCGAATCAGGCTTTAAAAGAAAACATAAGAATTGCGTTCATTGGATACCCGTAAGAAAAAATCTTCAGACAACAAAATAACTTGAAACGTTTTTTTTACAAATTACAATGGAAAAATGTTAAGTAACTCTTGCAAAAATCTTCAGTTAATTCTTAAGTTGTTACTCTTCTACAAGTCGCTAAAGATGTTTGTGTCAGAAATTCTAGAAATTGCTTTAAGGATTCCTTATAAGATTATTCTTTTACGTTTTCTCAGATATCACTAGAATTTATATTCAGAATCTTTAAAAAATAAGAGTATTCGAACAATTTCTCAGACGGAATCCTTATAGTGATTTCTTCAGATTAATCATTCAGAAATTCCTCCTAACTTTCCGCCAAGAATTAAATTCTTCCTAAAATGTCATAATAGTTTCGTGCAATTCTTTTCAGGCTTTACTAGTATTTTTTAGATTATCTACAGTAATTTCTCTAAAATTCTTAACAGAATGTATCAACAGAGTTCTTAAAAAATTTCATCAGGAATGATTTTAAAAATTTTATTTATTTTGGGCCTGTTCACAAATTTCATAACGCTGAAGGGGGTGGGTGGGTGTCCTTAAAATGTTACAGCTCATACAAATTTTGTAAAACATTCATACAAATAGCGTTACGAGGGGGTGGGTGGGTATCAAAAATGCTCATTTTTGGCGTTATGAAATTTGTGAATGAACCCTTTGAGAAAAAACCTACCAATTGAACTTTGACACTTAACTTTTGCAAAAAAAAAAAAAAATACTAAAATCACTACTAAAGCGAGCTAGTGATTTAGTTTTTTTGGAAAAGTGAAGTGTTAAAGTTCAATAAGTAGTTTTTTTTCGATATTTCTCACTAACTTTCTGAGTAATTCTCTCAAGAATTTCGTTTAAGATATCTTCAACAGTTCAATCTGGAATTTTTCTATGGATATCATCCATCCCATTTATTTTGTATTGTTTCCCTATGACTTCAACCAGGCTTCCCGTTTAGAGCATCTTCGAGAATTTAAAATTCCTTCAGGTACTCCTCATTTTTTTTATTTCTCCATGAAGTCTTCAAATATTTTTGCTTTGTTCATTTAATTCAAATTCATCAAGGGAAATTTCAAGCAAATTTTTTAGATTGTTTTGCAAAAACTGCATGGAATTTTGAAAGAAATTCCTAGAATAACCTCAGATTAAACTTGTGCAAGTTGTAAGTACGCTTGAATTCCTACAAAGATCTCTGCAAGACCTTCTAAATTTTTGATGAAATTCTTCCTAGAATATTCTTGATAAATTGCTAAGATAACTAAAACAATAGAATCTCTAAATAATGTCCTACAAGACGTTTTGAAGAAATAAATAGAAGAAATTTGGACCGAATCTCTGAACCTTGAATAAAGTTTTGACGAATCCATGGTGATCAAACAATTTTATTCGAAACATTATTAGAGAAATTTTTGAACCGCAGTAACAATATGTTAATAAAATGCTGAAGAAATTCCAAGATAAATTTCTGGAAGAATTTATTGAGGAATGCTAGGTCAAATTTATCGAGAAATTCTTGGGAATAGTTTATAAAATATATCATCGAACAATGTCTGAAGGATTGTTGGAGCAATTTCTAAGAGTAATCGTGGATTAATATTTGAATGAATTTTTATGAAAATGTCTAGAATAAATAAAAAATCGACTTAGGAATTATTGTAGAATTTAGTGCAAAAATGTCGAAAGGTTTTTTTCAAAAACTCTAGAATAAATTTTCATGGAAGCGTTGAAGTGCTCAAGGATTCAGAAGAAATTTTTATAGGCATCCATTGAAAAATCGCTGGTAGTATCCCTGGAGAAATTCCTGAAAGCATTCAAGAGGAAATCTGGAAATTACTAGAATTCCTGAAACATTCCTCGAGATCTGAGAAAAATTTTATAACTTGTGGAATAATCGCGTAATAGTTTCTGTAGATTTCTCTGGAGCAACTAGAACTTTGCATCAGATTCAAAAAGTAACTTTAGAGATAATTTTTATTTAAACAGAGACTTTAGAGAGCTTAACCAAAAATAGAGACTTGCATTGAAATAGAGATCAAAACTCTAAAAAATGCGCTTACTTAAGAAACGTACTATTTTTCGTGCTTGTAGTGTTTTTTTGCTCTATTCCTACAGAGTTTATTATATTTGTAAAATAGACGAAAAAACATTAAAAAAAATCTGAATGTTTTCAATTTATCAAATGCTTATAAACGACATTCAACTGGAAACAACACATTTTTTGCATTGAAATAAAATTTTCCTTAAAAAAACTAAATACTCTATTTTAGATGTGATAATGTTTTTGTTGGAAATGAAAGCACTTTTTTGTTGGTCCCACTTCTCTTGAACTTGTTTTTCCTTTTAGAAAATAAACAACAATGATCGCTTTAGAACAACTTTTTTACTTTCTTTTTATGTAAAAAGAAGTACAGGGAACTTGCGCCAATCCATTTAACAGAAGAATGTTATTTAACCGCGACAAAGTAAAAGGTCATCAGCTATTGTAGAAGTTGATTACAATACTGAAAAATACTTAGGCAGCAAAAATGGTCAAAACTTACTAAAATTAATTATGATCGTAGTTTCGAATACTCCAAAACTGTTACGAAAAATCGATGACCTAAACTGCCCTTCTACATCTACTTATCCCATGTTCTATGTAAATCTTATGGACCGCGGGACAAATATGCGTAGAACGGCAGTGAACTTCTGGAACAAAATTTATCCTAACGCCATGTACTTCAATATAATTTAGTGTAACGGAAATATTACATTTTCCACCGTTTTCTACTGAGCAACAAACAGGCGGGACAGTTTTTATGCTACATGCATAATTATTAGAATCAATAATGCAGGAAATCAAAACAAATATACTTTTCTTTGACGTAAAGCTTTTATCTTGTTGTTCCAAAAAAAATCTAGTTGAAATTCATCGCTCCCTGGAAAATATAATCTCAAGCCCAGGGAATCACGTGCGGTTATGTAATATTGCAATGAAACTGCAAAAAAGCCATGTATTGTCTATTTTTGTGATAAGGTAGCTTTCACTGGGTATGACCATATTGCCCCGTTCCTACATGTTTTATATAAGTTCTGTTTTTTAGAATCCAATTTAGTGAATACAATTTCGTGCACATCATGCCTATATATAGTGGAAGAGTGAACTGCTGTGAAAAAATGAAAACAATAGACAAAACTTTATGCAAAGCTTATTTTAACATCCAAAATCTTATAAGATTTTCGTAGTAGTATAAGCATTTCAGATTTTCCATATGAAGAATAAAACAAGATTTTTGCACGGTTTTCACAGTTGTGCCTAGTTGAAGCATAATTTATGAGGTTCAAAGGTATCGGGATCCAAATCGGTTTTTAAGCTCAAATGAAAGGTGGCCCATAATACCCCATATGACCATACTGCCCCGCCTTCCCCCTACATATCGTTGAGTCTAATTTTCAGATTATTGCAAAATCATGTATTTTAGAGTTTTCAAGATTATCAAAATTATGTATTTTAGAGTTTTAAGATTAGTAGTTGGTATAGGAGAAAAATAAATGCTCAAAATAGATGATACCAATTTGATTCATTTTCTCACAATTGTCTCATATTCCACTTTAGTTTTGAAAAACGAATAACCGAACATGACAAAAATTTTGTAGCCTGAGATGTTTATAGTGAAACATCTCGAAAACCAAATATGGCCGTCACAATGGCCAACTTTTACCCTTATTTACGTTTTCCGAAGCACTGAACTGATTAATCCGTTAGCAAATGGACTCAATCTTCTTGTTTTAACCTCTCTACTAGTGCACAAAGCTAAAATAAGAAGTGCACTGTTGGATTATGGATACGCGTCGATCTCCAAAGAAATTAAAAACATTTTGCATAATTATATTAAATACAATTTCATATTAAATATCACATTTTACACTTAAAAAAATACCAGGCAGTACATTTTACTAACGTTATATTTTATTTTTTTTTTTGTACAGGCTCAAAAGACTTGTACGACCAGCTCACAATGGTTCACAGTCTACTCAGGAAGTCAGCACACAAGATCGAGCGTCTTCTCGCTATCATCACTCTGGTTATCAATACGAAGGCCTATTACTGTTAAAACCGATAATATATAACAAATAAATACAATTTAATACTTTTCGTTTAAACATTCTTTATTTATATCATCAAATTCTTTTCAATGGCTGATCAAATTACCTTTTATCCATTTTTGAATATGCAAAAAATACTAATTGATAACTCTTGCTTCCGAGTAAAACGCGTTTTATATCATAAATGAGATTTAGGTGCAAAAATGAATAAAAAGGCAATTTGATCAACCATTGAGCAGAATTTGCAATCATTTTGTTGCTTAAATCGTTTTGATTACATAGCTTTCATATTACATCGCATCGATTACATCATATCGTGTACGTTGAATATATTACATCGGAAAAATTACATCGATCACATTTATTACACCAATTGCCCGCGAGTACGTCGAGCCGTGTAATATTCCACAACCGAGGGAACGACTTGGTTGCAGCAGTTTCAATGTAATATTCAACAACTTTTTTTGCTGTGATATATTATGATTCTACATTAAAAATCGAGCCAGACCCCAAAACTTCATGATTTTCCGTACCCTTGAACCACAGACAAACAGACGTAACACTTAGAACAAATTTCTTCAAAATCAATCGCCCAGTTTACATCATCATCATCATCTGGTGAGCATGTTGCACAAGAAGGTGTTTCGTATAACAAGACCGGCAGATGGCGGTAGTGTGAAACGTCGAACGCGAAGAAAAACGATACGCACGCCTCTGGTTGTGAGATTTGTAACATAGTAAAATTGAAATGATAGTTAAGGTGAAACATCTCGAAATCCAAAGATGGCCGTTAACTATCATAACATGCTGCACATTATGAGAGACTGTTTATCGTAAGCTGCTACAACTTTGATCAGATTGGGGGGGATAGTAGTGCATGATAAAAACTCTCTAAACATGCTCCAAGCCTGGGGGACACTATTGCTATTGGAAGTTCGTCGATTGTTTATCGTGTCGCTAAAGAAAAACACCTATCCCCAACGGTAAACAAGCGAGAAAAATGGATTTTATCATCGCTCTCTCTTTGGGGCTCTCGCTCGCTGCTTCCATTTATCAGACTTGTTACACCTTGCGATACAATGACGATCGTGGACCGCAACAGATGGGATGTTTTTCTTTACTTGCTTTGATCGTGCTTCGTACTCAAATGAGAGCGAATTCTGCAATGCCTGGCATAGACTATTCGGAAATTTTGCCCAATTTTGTTATTATTGTTATTTCTTTACGTGTTAATCAACGTCGCCTTGATAATAAATCTTCGAGCTGTTTAGTAGAATGCCTATGAGTAGATGAAAAAACCGAACCGCGTATCTGTCAAAGGATACAAACTCTAGTGGAATTAAATGGTATAGTACTAACGTCGCCTTGCCATGGTTTGGCGGTGCCGAATTCACTCGTTGCCATGGACACGTAAATAACACGGCACCGCTCAAATGTCAGATACCTAGTGAACTCGTGCATCGGTCCATAGACCAGGGTTGAGAAAAAATCTGAAATTCATTCTACAGTAGCCAAACAAAGCCAATCGCAGTCAGCGAAGCCAGTGAAACTCACGCCTATCGCTGCTGTAGGCAAAGGCCTTGAAAATTGCAAAACACCCGTTGCTAAGGGCAACCCAAAATTACTGTAGAAAAATGTTCTATTTCCCACTGAATTTCCCGCATTTAGAGCCTTCAATAACACTAACGATTTAGAAAATTCATGCACCCAACATAGGCTACTTGATGAGATTCACTTTTTTGAACTACTGTACTGGGAAAGCCGCGTGATTTTCGCGAAATTCAAGCCTACTAGGGAGACGGATCCTATTCTTGGCACTTTTGATTCACTTCGGCAGTGGGGTTTTTTGACTTGCTTAGTGCAATGTTTCAGACAATTCGGCCGAGAAAACCCCCCCGTGCCAAAGTGAATCATGCAAGTGCCCAAATAGCTCTGCACCCTACTATTACCATTTCCAGCACTGTTATAGACTGGCACACACCACACATCCTTCCCCTTCTCTGTAAACAAGAAGCTGGTTATGTATTATTATTTTGTTTTTTTTTTTTCTGAATATAATATGAAAGAAAAACAATGATGATATTGAAAATAAACGCCATTGAAGTTTTATTTTAGTTAATTTCACCAACTATCACTTTTAGCGCATCTTTACTTCTTTCAAATTCACTTTTGTCAAAGCCATTCTTATTCATACTTTGCCGTTCCGGCCAACAACTTCGGATTTTCCTTAGACAAAATTGATCCATAGCATGATCGTCGTGAACTACATACTATTATTATTCGTACGTAATCGCTCCAATTAACACGCGTCGGTAGCTGAAGTTATAGAGAGCATGGACAATATGGTTGGTATGGTATGGTACACTCAGGCAAATGGACTATCGATAAACATAGGGGAACCCCTTATGAAAATTCGCCACAAGGAATCGGGTTGAAATTCATAAATTTGCCTTATGAAACCGAAATTTGAAAACAAAAATAGTTTTCGTGGCAACCTGGAATCGAACAAAGGACCTTGCGATCGATAGGCTCGTGCGTACACCCCGCGCCTATCGACGCCTTGGTGTGGAGTGATGCTAAAACGATACATAAAGCGTTCGTATTGCGATAATCGCTCCATCTTTCATAAGGCAAAATGTATGAATTTCGATAGTCCAGTTCGCTGCGTGTATGGTTTCACACAAACCTTCATCACTATCGCCCTTCTGCGCACTCAGTTCTGCTGTCACAATCTATCTTTAAGAGGGCAGGATCCGTCATTGATTTAGGAATTTTTAAAAGCAGTTTTTTCGTTCAAAATCAAGAAAATTTACAGGAACATGTGTTCACTGTATTCTACTCTCCAACCGAAACACAGTGAACACATTTTCATCGAACAATTTTCAGTTCTGAACAGAAAAACTGCTTTTGAAGTTTCGATGATGACGATGATTACAATGACGGAGCGTTGAACGTTAATGCCCCCGGTTACCGCAGTGGGGGATAATGGGCGAAATTGTCTTCAGAATTCGTATCGAAAGAGTATTCGCTCTTAAAACGACAATTCGTCCGCTGGGGTGTGCTGCTGTCGTCATGATTATGGTTCACGAGAGCATTGTCAAATCCAATCATGGTTTCAAAACATTCGCAACAAAATATTTATTTTTGCCACTTAAGTGAAGTAATGTATGAAGTTGAATCGAATTCAATGGTAGAGACTTCATTTCTCAACCCAATGGTATTTGTTATAAGCAGCGGATAATGTTTCGAAACGTGTTTTATTGCAAAAATCGCTCCAGCGAAAGTTCCAATGAAACTAACCTCACATATTCTGGTTTTCTAACCTCAAAATAGTGCTCCTACCAGCCGGATCTCAATTTTTATGAAACTAGTAGATTAATTTAAAAAACAAACGAATGTAGAACACAGAACATGGATATTTCTACCTTTTCCACTTAACCGTTCCACTGTTGACTGTCTTTCATCAAGAAAATAAAACATTTTCCACCACAGAGGCATGTGAGGAATGCGTGAAAAATCAGATCTCTCATCCACTGACTAGTTGCGCTACCAAAGTAAAGATGGCTAACAGTATGTTGCGTTTCGCGATTGGAGGCGTATATCAAATGCGCCTTTGTGTTTTTCTCACTTATTTCGTGAAAATCGTTATTTTTAAGGAACAGCTGTGTATTATATGATTGTAATTTATCAAATAAACTATTAGGTGAATAAAACTCAATTTGTTTACATTTGTCAGTTAGGCCGTAATTCTGGGACTGTATTGAATTAACAAGCTGTAAAGAGTATTAACATTTAGAACAAATGGTTCGAGGAAATGGAAATTCGCAAATTCGCAGAAGCCCGAAAATCCACGAAATTTGAACTTCATCGCAAAACGAGTCGAGGGTTTATCAAAAAAAATTTGAAACATTCAATGTTATAATCGATTAGTTTCAAGTTGGACGTCTTTCTGGCTGGCATCGTATAAGACGTCATCCAAATTGCTTAAAACTAATAAGGGATTCAAAGGAATAAATTAAAAATAAAAACTTTCAATAAGAAATATAACTACCCCTGCCCTTGGGTGATGGGATTGACGGTGATTAATCAAGTTGGCATTACATATTGTTGATATTGTGAAATTACTCTAATGTTTATTGATCGCGAAAATTAATCGTAATTATAACTTATAAAATGTAAGTTAATCTAGTAGTTTAAGTTATATAATGACATGTGTTGCAATGCTTAAATATATTTTACATACACATGAGTTTAGTTACTGTCGCATGATCTAACACCAGATAACTACGCGTAATGCTGGAGGGACCGGCAGGGCCTACTACCAGTCTCTACTAACACTCAAATCACTAACAAGACTGGGAAACCAACGATCACCTTCATCAGTAGCACTATTTCTAATAGTAGTATTAGTTCAATATACACAAGTCGTTTTCAATAGTCCACGAGAAAGCAAAAGTGGGTGCGGGTGGTCTCTGCGTCTCACACATTGAAAATAGACTTTTATATTAGGTTTACTAACAACGTAGTAATACTTACCTTGGTATAAGACCAATACTGTGGGTCGCCCTAATTCAGCGCATCGCCTAAATCCGATGCCCATACCGCTATTTGTTTTTTGTATATTCATAATTGCAATTAAAAACATCATAAACAATAATTTCCAATGTTTGAGAAATATTCCAAAATGTGCTGATTTACGGCATTTTACAATATTGCGTTATCTAGTAAGGTTGTAGCGGAATTAGAGAAGTATTACTGATATATGTATAATAATTAGAAAACTAATGGCGCTGTTGTTACTGAAATGTTTCATTCTTTACTGTCTTTTTTAAAATAATATAATATTTTTGAACAGAATGCTGTAATTTATAACTTATTTAATTCTCTAAACATTTTTGCACTACCTTGCATCCACACCAACACTGGCGACATTAGCGTTCTTTGGGTAGTATTTCTGTTATGTAGGAGTAACCTCTACCGTTTTTATTCTAACGATCATAACATAATTATCGTGAGCGTAGTAGTGGAAATAACATAGAAGTAGCATTTGTATTTGTAGTTAAGGTACCATGATATGAGTTGAATCCTGTCCTTTGGTTCAGAATGGGGTACGGGCGCGTTCTGCCAACTCGGCAGAACAGAGGCAGATTTCTTGTGTGAACAAGTTACAACATGGACGTTCTAAAGTGCCAGAATGAAGTGTTGGGCTTGTGGGGAGCACTTGAAGATGGAGTGGAGAGTCATTACTTCGCGTTCGTGCTATATTTCTCCATATCTATAAAATTATATACAATAACCGACCCTTAGCTTAACTATTTAAATTATCAGTTGCAAATACAATAATCTTTTTGAGCTAACTAACATGTCGTCGCGTTAATTTTATCATAATGATCTTTTATCTACATTCGTCGAACCATTCTGAATGGCCGTTGTGAGAATATCATCAAGAACTTCTCACATGCAATAAAGCTGGATTGTCCTACATTGAAACATTAAGATTTTTGCTCTATCGGATAAATTTTATGTGGTTCATAATCAGTTTCAGGGATTGTTATCGTGGGAATCCAAAGAGCGAATTTTGAATGACTTCAGTGTAGGCCAATACTGCAATAAAGCATGTTACAATCACTAACATTTCTTCTCTCCCTATCCTTGTTTTCATATTTATCCCGCCACTACCACGAGCAACAATGCAATGTAAACAGCGTAATGGCCGAGGAAACGCGGATACGGGAACGATCGTCGGAACCAACGGACCAACGAAGGATTGCAGCAACCTCCAGCTAAATGAGAGAAGTATCCAATATAACAGTCTAATTTGGTTCAGACTTAAAAACTATTTACACCCTGACAGAACTGCCTATCTCAAAAATAGGTAGAAGGGCGGGACGATGGTGCGAGCCTACCCACTCTGTCATCGGTGGGCGTCGGGCGTGCTAACTGGTATAGCATGGCCTATGGGGCTCTGCCTGTACAAATCATGTTTTCTTTCTCTTTCACTTTTTTGTGAATTGCTAACAACAATGCCATTAAAGTAAATCCAATACAAGAATGCAGTGCAGAACCTCATAACGCCTTTTTCGGTAAACGTATTTCCCAGCGTAGGGTTTATAGGGATGTTTGTGTAAACAACGCAGATTGGCCAGAATAAGAAATATAACTACGAGACATTTGAAAATTGCGTCTACTATTGAAAGTTGCATTATATGGTGGATCGTTTTTTTTTTACTGAAATACACATTAAAACTCAATTGCCAAATTTGTATTTATAATTAATTTTAACGATTTGTGCAAATCAGTGCACAGATAATCAAATTCCTCACGCTATAATTCTAGCGGCCTATTTTTGATAATTTCATAAGACATAGTAAGCAACCATGTAATTCTAGTATTAATTGCGACACTTGGTTCACCCTATTTTCTAGCAAAGTATTCCATTTGTAATGGTGCACCAAGATGACTATGCAGTAAAAAAATAATTTAGTATATTTAGGCAATGAATTTTTGTGTTTTAACTATCGTTTTTCTAGCTTTAACTTTGATGGCTCATATTACCCCGCCCTTCACTTTTTAAATAATATTATGTTTTCTAATAATTCTGTATACGAACAAATCTAGTTTCGCACACGAATTGTTTAGTATTATCAGAAGTTTCGATGGTTTGGTAAAACTTACGAGAATAATAAATATATGTAATTGTCTTATAAGCTTAATTAAAAACTGCTAAAATTATAAGCTTTTTATGACAAAGGACAAAATCGAACATTTTTATAAATATTTCGAGTGTTGGAACGAATTTTCTTACGGTTTTTATTGTGGTGTCTATTTGAAGCATCCTTTAGCAGATCATAATGACATTATAAAACATTGTTTTCGAGGTCAAATCGGAGTGGCTAATATTTCCCCGTATGTTTATATTGCCCCCATTGCCCCTAAGCATAATTTACCTTCCATCTGTTGCATCAGCCGAGTTACAAAAAAAAACAACGAACTTCTCATTCATTAAATTTACATCGAATATTATGTTTACTGTCACTGTATGTATATTTACAAGTCGTTACGCCAGCGCCTTATAACATGCAAGTTATATGTTAGGCAGATGGTTTGTCCAACAATGGCAACCACTTTATTTTTGGCTTTATTGCAAAATCATAGCGACTTGTTCCGTCTAACATGGCGATCTGAAACGATTTCAACATTTTGAATTAAATTACTATGAAACAAAATCAATTATATTTAACTTATTCTAATTACGAACCTGTTTCCGCACGTATTTCACCAACAGTTCCAACTGTTCGTAATCCTTACAGTGGCCGGAAAAGAACCGTCTCCACAGGGCCGAAGCCAGCGCCTTATCGTCAAAGCTGACGCCCTCGTCGTAGGAGATCAGCGCCGCCTGGAACTGTTCCGAGAGCAGCTGAATCTGCGGCCGCACCACCGAAGGATTGTGCGCGGACAGTTGTTTCGCTCGGGTCGTCACGTCGTTCCACATGGTTTCCACAATGCAATTGCGCAGGAAACGTCCGGCATCGTCCTTCTCGGCACCCTCGGCCATCGAGCGGACAAGTAACATCCACACGTGCAGTTCGGTGATCAAAAACCAGGTGTTGAATGTGTCTGGCATTTTGAAGTAGGTGAAAAACTCATCGTAGTTGATGTTGTCCGCTACGGATTCGTATAGGGTGCAACTGGAAACTCGCAGCCGGACGCGGGAGTTGTCTATCCAGCCCATCTTTTTGATGAACCGTTTGATGAATCCTTCCTTTCCCTCATCGGATGCTTTGGCTTGCGCTGGTAATGTACTCGGGGAACCGTTAGAGTACTGCGCCTGCTGTTGGGCCAGGGCAAAGTTTGGCTTTAGGAAGTGCTGGTTTCTTCTAGCGTGACTGATACTGGTCCAGTTGGATGAAGCTCGAATGGCAGTGTTTCGTAGTAAGAGATGAGCGAATTCGACGGAGAGCTGTCGGGATGCAGAAAATGTAAACATTGATTCGAGACATTATATTTTTAAGGCCGCACGGGACGTCATCATAAGCACCATATCCATTTCAAGAAGCAAATCCCAAGAACCACTCCATATATCGATGCGAAAAATGTATCACTATGATTCTACATATGTAGTACACAACTCAATCAATTTTCAGCTTCATCGGTTCACTAAAACTCGAGATTTGCTTCCACAAAGTTTTGATGATGATTGTTAGAGTGAGACAAAAGATAGGGAAACTAACACGGTTTCCCGTGTCCCCTTAAGGAAATTACTTACCACGGGGACTCTTCCGGATAGTGAACTCAACATTGTTCGTTATTCGGACGATTACTCTTGCGGTTCAAGCGCAGAGTTTCCAAATTAAGCCGCAAATTCTCGACGATTTCCTGCAAAATTCTGAAACTTATTGCATTGTGTTATATAAATCGGAAATTTTTGACGTTTGACTTGTGTGATAGCGTGCGGCTGTTGGCAAGGGGGAGGGGATTTTCCTAACAGATGTAAACAAATCAGTGGGTGGTATTTATTTTATAAATTTTGTTGACGGCGGCTTTGGCTCTGAGGCTTGGGTGGGATGGTGAAGAGGTGAAAATGGGGAGAACGAGTGGATGGATTGACAGTGCTGAGCGCCACATATCGCACAGTGGCGCATGGTCGGACAAAACCTTAAACATTAAGGTTTTCAAAATAGCTTTTTAAATATTTCTTTTACATTTCTATACAGTCGGTGTTCAGACATACTGGTTATCAATGGTATCAGATAAACGTACCCCAAAGTATTTAAATTATAAAAATTACTGCATTATTTACTGTTATAATGAAATCTAATAAGTGGAGAAAATGGAAATTCGCAGCAGTTCTTGAAATATCGCGAATTATCAAGGCGACACAACCAAAATTTCGCGGCTTTGTCTGTGTCCTAAACTTTTTCTTAGGGTCACCATCCGTAATGATGTAGCATGACATGTCCTGATTTTCAGAGTTTGCTTGTTAAACAAATCCAATGAGTTTTGCACAGAATTGCACAATATCAATCATATCAACTGATGGCTGATGGACTTAAACTATCAATATCACTATCGAGCTATCAATATACAGTAGACCTGTTCATATTTAAAAAATGTCTGGAAATCTACCGGTCAAGCAGTATTCGGAATTCCAACGCTAAGAACAATATCTGGTCAAATTTTCAGCTCATTTGATCATGTCATCATGTCTGGAATTAAAAAATCCGAAATTTCCATGCAGGCATGCTGTTCAGTGAAAACAATTCGTGAAAAAAGAGATTTTCAAGAACCTCGAGATACAAACCTCATCCAAACTATGTTAAAACTTGCTCCAATCATAAAATTGTGTTCGGCAAAAGTTCGTAGAATTGGATAAACTACTATGTAGAAGTATTTCCGATAAAGTTTGATGTTTCGTTCGGTAGTTATGATTTTTTAAAGCTTGAAAATAGCGCAAAAACACATAATTGATTTGAAGCACAACTAAATTTACTCTAAATTGAGTGAAATTTTGGCCAGAAGTTCATTTTGCAATGAAAAATCAAAGTGTTGGTTGACTGGGGAGTTTCCAGACATTTTTGAAAATATGAATAGGTCTACTCGATATCGACTCATGGAACCATACTAGAAACAAAATTTCATGGTAACTATGATGGTCCCTTGAAACAGCTTTCCAAAGGGTTGCTGTTCCATAACTCGATATTTCCATGAGTCGATGGTCCCTTCAATATCGACTCATGGAGGTTTCACTGTAATTTTGATTTGACAATCAAGAACAGTGAAGCCACACCGCCCTCTAGATCACAGTCACTGCAGAATGAGTGATCACGAGGTAATTATCCAAGCTATTAAGGCTAAGTAGTTCGTCATTCGTTTCGGCAACAATGATGACTTTTCAGCTTGCATTTCAAAGTGATAAAACTCAGTCTTCATAGTTTATATTAACTTGAAAACGTATCACTGTACGCGCTAACATGCATAAAGTATGCTGATACATTTTCAGCAGTGCCAGTGCAAAACCAACTGATTTTCTTTGATTCAAAATCGTGAGATGAATTAGCAATAATCATCAACGACGCGTACAAATTTCAATGACGGCCTACTTCGCCTTAATGTTTTTTGGTGACCAACAAAAAGTGTCCATCCGTCCACAGCACCACGGTATACACAATAAGGTAGGTATACCCACGTGTAAACAATGATTTTCCAGCAAAACATGTGTCGTCATTCCTATCGTCAAGCATGAGGCCTGGAGGATAGTAAAGGAGAGCAGGCCTTGCTTTCTTTTGCACGCGTTCGAGTTTGCTATAGGAATGACGTCACTGCCAAATGTCATTTTTCGGAGCATAATACCTTGCTTCTTTTTACCGTGCACAGCACTGTCAAAAATATCGTACTGATAAGTTGCCGTTTTATTAGCTTAATTTAAGACTCAACTTAACCTTTCAGTGATATCCATATTCTATCACCATCAGTGCACTGGTGATGGAATAACCAGCATGATGTTGATGATATACAGAATGATCTGAGTTGTATCGCAGTCGGCCAGTCGAAATCAGCAAATTTTGAGCCTTGATAGTGACAGCGAGCAACTCTGAATTTTGCACGAGGCTGGCCCCTTGTAACATTGTTTAAGTTGGCTAGGAGAAGCAGTTTGTCAAGGCTACTTCGGCTGCATGTGTTAAGTGCTATATGCACTGGCCCCTCCCCGAAGTTTGCCGATTTTTTCTCTGTAAAAAAATAACTTCTCGCATAATTTCTGATCTCGCCCTAAAAGCCATTGGTAACCAGGTGTGTAGTCTATTGTTACTGATGAAACGAATGGATTTACATATCTCGCATAACTTCTGATCTCGCCCTAAAAGCCATTGGTAACCATGTGTGTAGCTCATTCTGAGCATTTGAATGGATTTTCATGTTATTTAACAACGCTGTAGGGAAGAAAGGATCATTATCTACCTGCCCGTGTTGTTGGTTTGGATGCTTATTCCACAGACAAACAGACGTAACACTTAGAACAAATTTATTCAAAATCCATCGCCCAGTTTACCCCATCATCATCTGGTGAGCATGTTGCACGAAAAGGTGTTTCGTGCAACAAGACCGGCAGATGGCGGTAGTGTGAAACGTCAAATGCGAAGAAAAACGATGCGCGCGCCTCTGGTTGTGAGATTTGTAACATCGTTAATTTGAAATGATCGTTAAATCAGTGGTCGATGGAAATTTCGTCAGTGTTACGTCTGTTAGTCTGTGCTTATTCTTTCATGACTCAGAAACAACGAGCTACACACGTGGCTACCAATGGCTTTTAGGGCGTTATCTCAGGGTATGCGAGATATTATTTTACAGTCCTACGAAGAAGAGAAGATCTTTTTCTATCTGCCAGTGGTTGTAGTTTTTATCTTGGTCCATTGATTTGCTCAAAAACAACGAGCTACACACTCAGTTACCAATGGCTTTTAGGGCGAGATCAGAAATCATGCATGACTTGATTAATTGTAAAATAGTTAAATAAATAAAATTAAAATTTATTTAATACGTTTAGGTATATTTGTTTCATTTAAAATTAATTAAAGTTGTGAGGTTTTGACCGACATTTGTATGTAGCCGCGCCACTGTGTACCGGATTAAACATATTCGTATGTTATTTACTGCGTAGAAGTTGAGCTGTGCGTTGTAATTAAACTTCAATAGAAAAGTGTTAAACTCAATAAGATTGCTTGACCCGAAGTGTTTAGAAGCAGTCGACGAGATGGATGTGATGTCACCGCAGTTGATGTGGATCGGCACCAGGTGTTACCGAGTGAACCAAACGTCTTCGGAACACCGGTGCGATCAGCAGGCCGAGGAAAGCAAGCCATACGTCGAAGAAGGTATGTTCTGGAGGTGGGGGTCTTGGGGGGCTGGGTGAAATCAAAAAGAAAAGGTATACCTACACGGAAAATATTTCTCTTTTAAATATTTTTTGCTTATTAATACTTCACTGTGCTCCTTAGACCGTTATTATCAGACAAAAAAAACTGAATCAAAATTTATGAACACCAGTCGCTTTCTATGACTAAGCTGCATGTGTGGGGGAATGGTAGAATCAATTCTCCCTAACTAAAGGGACCATCGATTTAGGGAGGTATGTAAAGCACACATTTATCGAACATATCATTATTTTTAGTTAATTTTTTTTGACGAAATACATTCAGAATACAGCTGGTAGCCGTCAGTCAGGTAAATAATAGTGACTTTATTGACCAAAATGATCAAAATAGTGACCTAAAAGTGCCTTCAAAACTACAAGTATCAGTCATAAGAATGACTATGATAATATGTTCTATGTGAATATTAACAAATCTACATATTGGGTAAATTTAAAATGCAGAGAAGTGCAGTAATTTCAAATATTTCTTAACAGTTATCTATGGATAAGACTTGATTGTCATAAATGGTCAAAAACCTGGCGCATTGGAGATTTTCCTCTCCTTGGTTTTGCGGCCTTGCCGCGATGGGAGGGCATAATCCATTAGCCCATATGATAAAAACCAAAGGCGTAACCTGTAGTGGTGGTATCACATTTTGGAATTTTTTGCTTGAAGCCGCGTCATAATTCATATGGCATAGAAGCAATAATATCTCGGATGTGATCCAACGAAAATTCTGCGTCATTGATAGAATTGATGCCCATTTCAAATATTATCTATTCGAAGTGGACATTAATACTATTGGTGACAATCAGTTTGCCTTTTGCTAACCGGAATGATCCGTAGCCACTCTTACTATTAGCTAGCTAAACACATCGTTATTATATACGAGGTAGGGAATATTACTCTGAGGAAAATTACTAGTAGATTCACTGAGTAGAAATAAGTGACGATACACTTATTTTAATATGGGTTTTACATTTCCATAATACGAAATACCGTTTGACTCATATTCCGAACACTTAAGGCCAACAGTGACTTCAAATGCATCTTATTGGCATAAATCGGCTGATATTTGTGTAAATTTTATTTTTCTTCGCAAAGTCTAAATGTTAGCTGTTGGGTGTACCGATAATAATGTTGATTTAGTTAGTTTTAGTATTGTTTTTACGTAAAAGTATGGAACAACATTTTGATTCAAATGCCGAGTTCATTCTGTCTCATATTCCGAACACCTTGATTCAAATTCCGAACAGCACGAATAAATCGTATTCAAATCAATAATTTCGCAAATAAGTTTATCTGAGCATGTTCTACTGGTCTCAAACTAGAGAATCATCACTACTCCCGCGGAATAAATTATATTGGAGACGTTAAAATTGAATTGCAATTGACTACCATTCCCTTGTTATTTGGTGACATATTTCAGCGAAACATTTCAACCAAATCGCCATACAAAAACCGAGTGTTCGGAATATGAGTCTGTTCTGAATTTGAGACAAAACGGTACCGTCAAACGGGGTGACTTGCAACACTTTTCAACTTCAATCAACCAAAACCATGATCTAAACGTAATCTAAAAATCCAAATTCCTTGTAGAACTTTGAATGGCCGGCTCGCCTACAAAATGAGATGATAGAAAATTGAATCGAATTATTTTGTTATATCAAAAGTCATCAAAAAGGTGAAATTTTTTAAATGTCCTTGTGCGGGGTGACTTGCAACACTCACTGCTAATTTAGTTTTTTCCAACAAAATGTTGATATTTTTTATTAGTCACACTTGTTAAGTATTGTTATTCATGTATTTAAAGCATTCGAACCAGTACAAGAACATTTAGAATACATTTTTGTAAAAAAATAATGGAGCTATTTTTGTATGGGAAAAAGAGGCGTTAAATCACCAAAGTCCAATATCTTAACTGAACAATATTTTTAACGAGTGTTTGTAGTTAATTGATGAATTATTACTCTTTTGATTATAAAGTAGACCTAACACAAAAGTTTTTAACTTTTATAAAACTCTAAATTGCTTTTCTCAGAAGCAAGGGAATATGGGTATATTTCAAAAACTACCACGTCACAATACGAATAAAAAACAGTGTTCATGTGGGCACCATAGCCTAGTCCGTCTGAGTATTGGTCCTGGTAGAGGGGAAACTTGGTAAAAGCCAGACCGAGGGTTCAGCCTTGACAAGTTAAGCTGTCAGGCAGCTCCAACTGAATACCATTCAGAAAAAAAAGGCCTGGCGCATTGGAGATTTATCTTATCATATTTTTTACGAGACGAATATTAGCCTTTTTATTTCTGAAATAACTCAAAAAAAAAAAAAATAAATTCATGAACTCTGATAAGGGGTCATTCAAATGGTCGGCGTTAAGTCAAAGGGGACCAAGTACAAAACTTGGGAAAATTGGATTATTCTCTCATTAGATGCAAAATTTCCTTACCTCCGGTTCACTTTGACCAGATTTGATGAATGCTGTAAACTGCGAGAGATATGTAACAAATTTACTTTGGGTGATCAATAAAAATCGATAAAAGTGTGCAGTCAGAGAGGACCAAAGTGCTCATTACCATAACAGCAAAAATGATCAGAGCGCTGAGGAATGCGAGGAAATGAAAAACATTTCAAGAGATTTGTCAGATTTTTCGACATAGAATGATGCTTCGGCTCATCCATCAATAGAAATTTATAAATACTACTTAGGGTAACCAATATATTTTGGACCCCTATATATTTTGGACCTCCTGGGCCATTTTCCTGCAAATTTCCCAGTTTAAATCGATAGAACAACTCAATTTGCATACCATTTGGAAAGATAGGACTATTCCGCACTTGCCCCAACCGTTTGTACACAAAAAATGTGTTTATTTTATCTGAAATTAATTTAATTTAATCGGTTTATCCATGCAACCGTTACAACACGTTACACAGAAAAATTGAAGCCGTCAGAATTTTTGCAAATTTAAACAAATTTTTTTTTTCAAATTTCTGAACTAAAAGCGTAGAATTTCTTCGGTTTTCCATTGGCAATCGAATGATTAGACTATGGAAAAGCATATTATACAACCAGTGTCGTGGACTTTGTCGTCAAACGATAAAAAATGCCGAGGGTCCAAAATATACACTTTGAGGGTCCAAAATGTATTGGTGTGTCCAAAATGATGAAAAACAGTGCTTCACAATTTGATTATTTTCGACGTTTTGTGGATCCTACATGACCGTAGGGGCATTTTTATCTCGTAGAGGAAGTTTTTCTCTACATTTTAGCATGTTCTTTGACTTGGTTACGCTGTGCAATTAATTGATTGTGAGCTTGAGCTTGAGCTTGAGCTTGATTGGCCGCCCGTGGATGCACTCCAGTATTGCCAGATCAGCTGCACTTACACAAGGAACCAACCGAATGACTGCTTGGGACTAACAGGCATCCTCAGTGTATAAGTGCTGGTGATCTTCTATTTTTAGGCAACAATGGCACCTGCCACGTCAGAATGCTGACCAATGAGGGGAAGGGGGAGGAATTGATGATGCATTGAACTGACACCCACGTAGACCGTATATTCCACTGCATCCACGTCAGTTCATGCGGGAGTGTATGGATTGGGGGAAAGGCATGGCAGAGAGGTTTGCTTTTGTGGTTAGCAGACTGCCTATGTATCAGGCGTAAGAAAGGCGTGCGCGTGGAAGTAGGAAGCGTTAGGGAAACGGTTTCTTTTCCGTCTCTGGTTCTAGCGTTTGCTATGAACGAATAGTTTGAGTGTGATATATTTAGAATGGAAGATAGAAGCAAGTGAGAGATATACAACTACAAAGTACGAGGAAAGGGACGGGCCTGGGATTGAACCCATGACCTTCTGCATATGAAGCAGAAGCGGTAGCCATCAGACTACCAACCCCGTCAGCTGTGCAATTAATTGATTGTGGCAAAAAACTAAAATCACTTCCTTAGGGGGCCCAAAATACGACCGTTACCCTAATTCGATGCATTTGATTTTGATTTTTGACCATTTACTATATTTGGATGGGTGGTTAGAAATTGCATCAATTTCTGTGCAGACAGAGCGGACCAAGTGTTGAAAAGCACTAAACTGATTGATTATTGCATTTTTGAGTTAATTTCAGAGTCCAATAGAAGTTTATGGTAGTTCTATGGTGTATGTATGGAATGTGATAGAACCCGCTTATTGGTCTACCGGGTACCCCCGTTGGTTTGACCACATTTAATCTGAACACTTTTTAACCTTCGGGCTGTCGCGCTGTTGTACTTTGTACAACAGTTGTGATTTATACGCTATCATTTTACAACAAAGATATCTATCGACACCAAATCAAATTGTATTCCTCAAGACTCTTCTTAAGAACAGTACTCGACGGTTTTCATTTACAGTATGACCCTTTATAATGCGGTAAAATCAACAAATGTACATGAAATTCGCATAATAATGAACGCACTATATACGGTTCGAGTAAACCACAGTTTTAAATCGGTATATCTCAAAATCCAGATAATATAGAAACTTGGGGTCTTTAGTAAAGTTGTTCTGGAGGCGAAGCGCTATCTGATGGTACCGCATTTAATTCGGAATTTGACCGCTAGGTGGCACTAGTGGGCATGGAAGTTTTACTTTTGTTTTGCAAATATTTCAGGATCCTGATCATTTAGAAGGATGGCGTCTTCGGCAAAGTTGTTTAGTAAGTTAAGGACTATCATTGTTCGAATCAACTAAATTCAAAATTTTGCCGAATCAACTAAATTCAAAATTTTGCCACAAGGCGGCGCTAGTGTGCATGAACCTTTTGTTTGCAGATATCTTAGGAGCCTGACCACTTAGAGAGATAGTGTCTTCGGCAAAGTAGTTCAGTAGCTCAAGGACTATCATTATTTGGGGCAAAACATATGATATTTGCCACCAGGCGGCGCTAGTGAGCATGATTTTTTTGTTTTGTGGATACAGCAGGCTCTTGACTTTTTAGACAGGCTCCTTCAGCAAAGTTGTTCAGAAGCTCAGGAACTATCATTATTTTACAAAATCTCGGACTTTAAGGATTAAACAAAGAAATAAACTACTGAGCAACTATGTCGAAGACGCCATCTTTCTAAGTGATCAGACTCCTGAGATATTTGCGAAACAAATGTTTTATGCTCACTACCGTCGCCTGGTGGCAAAATTTTGAATCAACTAGCTCTGACAATGATTGTTCATAAGTTACCGAGCAACTTTGCCGAAGACGCCATCTTTCTAAGTGGTCAGGATCCTGAGATCTGCGATACAAAAGTTTCATGCTCACTAGCGCCGCCTAGTGGCAAAATCCCGAATTTCATGGCTAAAATAATGATGGCCCTTGAGCTACTGAACAACTTTGCCGAACACGTCATCTTTCTAAGTGGTCAGACTCCTGAGATATTCGCAAAACCAAGGGTGTTGTACAAAGTACAACGCGCGACTACTCGCGTTACAAAAAATCGCGCGACGACCGAAAGGTTTATTTGTACCCCGCTAATTTGCACATTGTTCAGATTAAAAATGGATGTTCAAATTGAAACTGAACCCCGATGGTTTGCATGAGGTATCGTTCAAATCAACGGGGGTGTACGGTAGTATATTTTGGTCGGTATTCAAGATTTTCACTTGGTCCACTTTGACTGAACACATATTTGAATATTTCAGGTCCTTAATGCAATGACCCTGCAAAACCTTACTTTTAAAGCAATCGTAATACCACTGATTTCGGTATTGACGATATGGATTATTGAAAAAAATACGATACTGGTGTCGAAGGGTCTTGATAATCTGCTTATCATAGAGATATGCACCCGGTTTGACCACTGAAGCATTAAATGATTGTTATTTTCCTAGAAATTGTTCAGTCAGGGTGAACCAACTCACTGAACGGTGATGTTTAGTTCAATCAGAGTGGACCAAGTACACATAGTCCATCAAAAAATCGTTCTATCAGAGGTTTGGATTTTGATTTTTCATGATTACCACTTCACATTATGTTGTTTGAAAGTAACACAAAGATGTGTAGAAATATTGAGCTAAAATTTAAACGAGTTTAAAAATTACAAAGCGTTAGAATTTAAACCCATTTTTCTCAAAATATGAAAATTGGCACTTGGTCCACTCTGGCTTAACGCCGACCAAATATGAAGTCCACCATTTGGGGTCGGGCGGGGGTTGGTCTCGAAACAATGGACGTCATATTTGAATCTTCCCTAAACTAACCAGATAGAATTTTTTAGTAAAATTTCTGTTCATGAAGAACTTACTGGCAAAAATTCATTTGAAATAGAGGTGCAAAACGAATTACTTGAAGCATTTCTTAACAAATCTGTGGAATAAATCGAGGGAAAATGTTTGCTTGTTTAAAAAATAGTAGCGAAACCCGTGAATCAGGGTGACACATGTCGAAATCCAAACATAACTGGCACAATGGCCGACTTGTGCCCCTACTCTCGATTGCAAAGGAACTAATCTGCTAAAATAATAAACGTACAAAGTCGATCTTCATATTTTAAACTTTCTAACTGTACACAAAGGTAAAAGAGAAATTGCACTGTAGTTTCTTTCTGTTTGTGTTTGAAAAGCTAACCCAGCATTAAATTCCATTTCCATCGGATCACAAAAAGGTGACTTTAGTGACATTTTTCAGAAAAAAGTGATTTTAGTGACTTTTTAGTGATAAGGTAAAAAAGTGACCAAGTCACTAAATGTGCCCTGGAAATAGTAATTTCGACGTAAAAAATAGTAAATTATGAACATATCTTCCTACATGAACTTTTTGAACAGTCTTCAAAAATTTTAAATAAAATATCCCTCAACCATGGTCAACCTTCATTAATATAGTGGGCCTCGTGGCTGTGCGGTTAGAACCGTCAGGCATTTAAGCGCATCGTGTTATGGGGTGTGGGCTCGATTCCCGCTTCAGCCATTGAAAATTTTCGACAGGAATGCCACTGGAGCATGCTTGTCCGTTGTCCAGTGTTAAATTACAGTCTGTGCAGCTAAATGGTTGAAAACGGTGTCCGTGTCTTTTATGTACTACATATCAGCATACGTTCGAGTACTCTTTCGATCGAAAACCATTTTTCGTACGAATTGAATTCGATCGAAAGTTGGTTGAATAACAGGATATTAAATTTGAAGTCCCATAACCAATCTGAATATTTTACCTTACTAGGTATACCGAGGAATTTCTACTATTACGCTTGAACCTTAAGCCTTCTATCATTTTGATTTTCACATAAAGATGGGCTATCTTATTACATAACTTCTTCATTCTTCCACAGATCTCTATGAGGAAGATGATCGCGACCTTGACTACAATATTCAACCCATTGATGGTGGTAAACTTCAGACTTCTTTTCATGTTCCATCGTAAGTTGTTCATTGGAAATAACAGTCCTTCCCCTTAACTTTCTAACACCATTTCAACCCGCCAGGGCCTTCTTTTCGATGATCATTGGCAACAAGGGAACCACTCGGCGCCGTTTGGAAGCGGAAACCAAAACACAGATCGTCGTACCGAAGCAGGGCACCGAGGGCGACGTGGTCATCAAGGGAACATCGGCCAAAGCCATCACGGCATGCCGTCAGCGTATCGAGCTGATGGTCCTGGCTGCACGCAATAAGCAACATTTCACGCATTTCCTGTCCGTTCCGCTGACTTCGGACGATATCAAGTCCAACTACCTAAAGTTCCGGGAGAAAGTCCTTACCGAACTACCCAGCGGGTTCCATTTGGACGAATCGTTGTTCCAGAAGCCGGAGAAGCTGCACCTGACGCTGTGCATGATGAGTCTGATGGACAACGTGGACCGAGCCCATGCGGCTCAGCTGCTGCAGGACTGCCGGGAGTCGATCATTGAGTGAGTGATACTAATGACACACTACTGTGATTTTTTTTTGAAATTGCAAGGCTATTAGCAGGTCACTTCTTAGAGACTTGGTCTCTACTTCGATGCAAGTCTCTATTTTTAACGGAAGATCTCTAATGTCTCTATTTTAAAGGGAAGATGTATAGCAGACCAAATCACAAATTTTCAAGAGCACAAATCTGGAGAACCAAAGGTCTATTTGAGCTAAAGACTAAAGACTAAAGCTAAAGATCTCTGGTCGTTACTAATCGATTAAGTTTTTAGCTCAAATGGATCTCCGATTGATTCTCCAGATTTGTGCTCTTGAAAATTTGTGGTTTAGCTTCGATTCATCTTCACCTTAACCAAAATGATCCCTAATATAAGGCCCTTTTTTCTTATTCTGCTTGCAATGAATACTGTTGAAAAATTTTAGTGGTTCCTGAGAAACTTTAAGAGACTATTAGACGACTATTCCACAGCTCTCTAAAATAATGTTATACAAAATTGAACAGTTCTGGCCCAACAAAAACATGTGTAATTTTAACACATGCTAAAAATTCTATTTTGTGCTGACTTCTTTATTTTACAATTTCTCAAATTTACTAACAGAAATGTTTAGTTTTGCTTAGTTTCTTGATGTGTCATCTTATTCTTCTTCTTGGTGGCATTACGTCCCCACTGGGACAGAGTCTGCTTATCAGCTTAGTTTTCTTATGAGCACTTCCACAGTTATTAACTGAGAGCTTTTTTCTGCCAAACTTGCCATTTTCGCATTCGTGTATCGGCAGCAGTGTCGTAAAATTTCAGCCGAATGATAACCGATCAGTGTGAAAACGAACAAAAACAAAATCCGCTGGCACGACTATGAGAGCGAATGCGACGAGAAAGAGAGTGGGTGCAAATCACGCACACATTCAGTTTCACCCACTGTTGGTGTCATTTCAAAATTGAATTTCACCCAGAGGCACTGAAATTTAAAATTGAATATAAAAAATTACAAATGAATTTTATATTACTGGTGTAAGAAAACGGCAATGTGAAGCCACCAGTTGATAAGTCATGTTTGTCTTTTAATAAATAAATACATATTTTGCAATTTGCGGATGTTTTTGTGGGGTATTCTGATGGAAATGAATTTTTGCACAAGCGAAATTGAATTTGCTGCCACCGAATGTCAGTAGATGGATGAGAACCAGTGTAGAATAAGTAATTGAAAGATTGAATGCATGTTCTACCAGATTCGTGCATGTTTTGTCAAAAAACCATTCACACAAAGAAGAATTCAACGATGACGGATCTAACTGAGAGTCGCAGTTGCTGACTGTACATTGAAATATGCAGACACTGATCGGCAGGCACGATGATACCTTATGCCTAGGAAAGTCCAGGAAATTTCCATTACGAAAGGATCCTGGACCGACCGGGAATCGAACCCAGACACCTTCAGCATGGCATTGTTTTGTAACCGCGGACTCTAACTATTTGGCTAAGGATGGTATTTTCGAATTCGAATCTTTTATTCTTTCAGGTTTCTTTTTGTTTTCTTGGTTTTCATTTGATTCCTTTCTTTATTAATTCCAGAGCTGGTAGCAGGTCTCTTTTTAGAGACTTGGTATTGTTAAACCTCCATGAGTCGATGTTCCATTACTCGATATCGACTCATGGAACCATACTAAAAATCAAATTTCATGGTTACTATGATGGTTCCATCAAACAACTTTCTATAGCATTGATGTTCCATGACTCGATATTTCCATGAGACTCATGGAGGTTTGACTGTATTTTAATACAGTGATACCTCCATGAGTCGATGTTCCATGACTCGATATCGACTCACGGAACCATTTTAGAAACAAAATTTCATGGTAACTATGATGGTCCCTTGAAACAGCTTTCCAAAGGATTGCTGTTCCATGACTCGATGTTTCCATGAGTCGATGGTCCCTTCAATATCGACTCATGGAGGTTTCACTGTACAAGCATCAAAAAAGTCTATGTTTATTTGAAGGTCTCTAAAGTCTCTTTTTTACCAAAATGTTTTTTAAAGTGACTACCATCAGTGCAGCAGTAGCCGCTCATCAAAAACATATTTGATGCAGCTGAATGAGTATAAAGTTCGCTAATATTTTTTCTAGTTTGTGTCGTTGCAATTGATGAATAAGTGCACCATTTGTAATTTAGCAGTTTCAACTTATTTAACATAATGGTTAAATACCATACAAAAGGTTTAATAAATGTAATCTATTGAAGTTTCTATTTCCTTTCACCTCAAGAAATAAAGCGAGGACATTTATTCCAAAAACTATCACGATTGGCTAAGTAACGAGTTGATATAGAGAAGAATAAATTCGGTTCCGTAATGCTATATACTGCATGAGCCCTCAGTTAAAAGTAATAAAATGTTTAATTTGGTTTTAGTCTTGTTTACTTCGTTTTAGATGTTTAAAGCAATTCAAATATCAAGAGTAATGAAAGGTATTCACATACTCTGTCTGATGGGTCGTCCAGCTAAGACTTTTTAAATAAAATATTTAAACAGGAATATTTCAATTTTTCACTGATACAATACTATGGATTTTCTGAAAGGTCAGACTATAAACTATAACCCTACGATGGAAAATTTTAGGTTCATTTAAGTTTGATAATATCGCGATCAGTGTTGACCAGACTCATTTCCCCGAAATTCGAATTATGAAGCCATGAACTGTTATGACTGTGCGTTGTATTCCTGAGATGGAGGGGGAGGTGGTTGGGCTTGAGTGTTGCACATGGGATCCGACAGTTTCGATCTCGGTGGGCCGCAATTCAAGTTTCGGTGAAATGATTCGCACTCACTCACTCTTTCATTTCATTTCACCGAAACTTGAATTGTGGCTCTCTGGAATCAAAATTGATCGAATTTGTGTGCAGTACTCAAGCTTAACCATCTGTTTTTTCTATCTTAGGAGGATAGAGCATGGTTGTAGTAGTTCGTGGCTTCGTAGTTCGGAAAATGTTATTTTCGGGGAAATTAGTCTGAGCAACACTGATCGCGATTCCAGGTAATGCATCAAGTAATTTCTTAAAAATTCAAACAACACGTTATTTAAAACGAGGTTGCTAAGATATTTCGAATACTTGCTGTTAATTTTTAAGTTTTTATAGATAGAGATGTATTTTTGTTTCTGAGCAAGTTTTTTGGATAACGGTTGTATTTTGAAGTCACATTTTAGTGACTTTTCGATGATTTTAGTCACTAAAGTTACTATCATTTTACTATCTGGCCGCCACCAGCCCTATCCTCTTTATTTCAGTTTGGACTATTTGGCTATTATAAAACGAAGCCAAACATCGAATTTTGAAGAGCACTAGTCCAGAGAACCAAACAGTGCTCTGAGTTTAAAATTTGTTCAATTGATTATCACCTGCATGTAACCAATCGGTTAAATTTTTAACGCGGTTCTTTAGACCTGTGAACATCGAAATTTAAAGTTTAGGTTCGTTATATAATCATTTTATAGTCTCTTGTTGGTTATCGTTTGGTCTTTTAATATTTTTTTGCTCCTGGTCGGTCTCTTTTATACAGGCAAGAGGTATCTGAAGTTTATATTCGGCAATTACTTAGTTGCTACGAGCTCTGAAGATTTCCAATCTTACTACTTTGCAGAATAACCCTGGCGGAGTTTGGCCCCATCGATGTGCGTCTGCACGGGTTGGCTTACATGAACGATGATCCCAGCTCGGTGGACGTTCTTTACGCCAAGGTGGAATCGGAACCGCTCCAGCGCATTGCCGACCAGTTGATGGAGTACTTCATTGCGAACGGGTTGATCAAGAGAGAGTATGATCACGTCAAGCTACACGCAACGTTGATCAACTCGACGTTTGGCCGGCACCATGCTCACAGCAGCGGTGAGGAAGGGGGCGATGACAAAAAGCACCACCATCACAAGCGCCACCGAAGGGAGAAGTTCGATGCCACGGAAATTTTACGGGAGTTTGGCGATTTCGATTTCGGAGTGCAGAAGGTTTCGGAGATACACCTGTCGCAGCGTTTCTCAACGGCTTGCAACGGGTTCTACGAGGCCACAGCCATGGTAAAGTTGTGAACAATAATTGATGTGTTTCTGGTTTTGTTGAATAGGCCGATGTTTTAGAGTGGCTAGAATTTCTCGAAATCCTGCTGGCAAGGGTATTTCTCTACAATTAACACACAGTGCACGTAAATATGGAAACATTTATAACATTCGAAAACGTTCGAGTACATTCGACAAACGGTTGACTTTAAGGACACTTATTGAACTATTTTGGCAATTATATGAATAATTTTGTTAACATTTAAAAAATATCGTTATTTTTGTAAAAAACGCTTGAAATGCAACTGCACTGGAAATTGTTTCGTTTCAGATATTTGAGCTTAAAGTTTCTTTAGTATATAAACTTTAGGAATTAAGTATAACTGGTAAACTACATGATACCGAATAAATGTGCTTAAAACAAGAAAAAAGAGAGAGAAGCTGCTATGGATAATACTTGTTTGTTCTGTGTTGCACTGAGGGAAGACATTTGGATTGATTGGTTTGATGCTGTTTTGTTCGGTTGGGTTCGGGGTGTCACTGTCAGTAGTATCGTGTTCAACGACTATTTGCGCGTTTTCAGTTTGAGTGCTGTGGTGTGTAGATCCCATTCGTAGTTTTCCAGCGCTTCGCGACTTTCCTGCAGCGAGAGGTTGCATGCGGAGAGGATGTTTTGCAGCTTGCACAATTTTATCGCCTTGTGAATATCCCAGTCGATGAAGTCCAGCGTTACTAAGCACTGCTCCGGTGGAATCTGCGAAATTGGAATAACAAATGAATATAGTTTTCAGACTTAAAAGTACATAGCCTAGATGGCTGTGAATTTCAAACAGTAGGTAAAGTAAACGCATTGATTCTAAGAAAATGCCCTAGCCTTTATTAGCCTAGTGGTAACGTCCGCGGCTACAAAACAACGTCATGCTGATGGAGTGTGGGATCAATTCCCGGTCGATCCAGGAGCTTTTCATAATGAGAATATCTATTGATTCCCTGAACAGTCATTGCAGAATTCGTTCTCACCGGGGTAGATGTTTGACTCTACTGGCATGATAAACAATCTCCAAACATCCGATAGCAATAATGCCCCCCCCCCATACAAGCAGTGCTGTAACAGTAGGCAATAAACAGACTCTCATGATGTGTAGTGGATCATGAATGTTACAGAGAGCGATAAGTGAGATATACTTTCAATTTTCTCAGAATTCAACCTCTTACGCCTGAAAAAAAGTCTGAAGAAATTATTTGAGAAATACCTGCTACCGTGACCTGCTCTAATTCCGTGTGTTGCCTAATACCGTGTATTTGGGAATTATGTGGGTTTTTAGCATATTATATTATTTATTTTTCTTAATGATTGCCAAAAACGTTAGCATATTAAGTAGTCTTTAGAAAGCCATGAAAGGTAATAGAGCATGTCACGGTATTTGGCTCTCGAGAATGTTCTGGAGAAATCGCCGAAGTAATTGAGAACAGGAGATACTAGAAGTGCTAGGAGACTTCCCTAGCATTGTGGTAAAAAACGCGGCCACAAAGCAAAGCCATGCTGAAAGTGTCTGTGTTCGATTCGCGGTCGGTCTAGGATCCTTTCGTAATTGAAATTTCTTTGATTTTTATGGTCATAAAGTATCGTGCATGCCACATGAAAAGAATGCAAGAGTAAATAACCATGGAAGTGTTCTTAGGACACAAAGCTGACAAGCAGCCTCTGTCCCAGTGGGGACGTAGATGAAAAATAGGTGTGCTAGTTGGAGACCTTCTTGAGGACTGCTGGAGTACTGTGAGAGAAGCCATTAATGATGAAGCTGGAGTACGATCGACAGAGTCGACAATCGATTGGTTCGACGAGGAGTGCAAGCCGATTGTGGAGGAGACGAATGCATTATGGGTTGTCATACTACAGCAAGGAACTCGGTTGAATGTACGCCGTTAAAGACAAACGAAAACAGCAGGTTTGCATCTTTCTGAAGAATATAAGCCGCCAGGTGGAAGCGGAGTGGGAGGACATGGAACAGTACCTAGGAACACGAATGTTTTTTAGAAGCTCAACACATACCCAGGGTGTCGATTCAAAATCAGTTTTCGAATTCTTGAATTTTTCCCGAGAGCTTAAAAAATTGAAAAACTGATCCAGCGATATGAGATTTTGATATAGATTTGATAGATAGTTTTTTTATACCGAAGTTTGTGATATATGATTGAACTTTCAAACTATGGATTCTGAGGCAGTATAGGCAATAGAGTGATGTAAATTTTAAAATTTTTGTTCTCCTATGCATAAACGATTCAAAGTATAATAAAAAGCATCCTCCCAAAGTATGAAATGATTCAGAAGAAATTTGATTGTACAAACGCCATTTGAAGTTTATATGAAGATTACTATGGAAAATGTCAAACTTTTTTGTTTGGCCCTCTATCTCTTCGTCATAATATTTTATGGAAAGTGCACACACTCTTCTCATGTGAAATCCTTCCAGCTACAATTTTACCAAAGATCACATTTTGAATTAGACGTCAGGATAAATTGCTATTCATATTTATAAAATTGGTTTGCATGTAGCATGCTTCAGTGGTGCTCTTGATGGGAAGAATAGATCAAAATAATCCAGGCTATTATGATCTACAGCAAAAAAGCAGTGTTGCTCTGAAAGTAGCTGAATGATCATCTCAGCATGATTTAGACTTTGTTATCAATATTATAACAAATTATCCTTACGTTCCATCAAAATGGAGCTTCGGCAAAGTTGTACCCGGAAAGATCTCACATGGGATGTGTTTGATCACTTTTCCATAGATTATCATGACGAGCTGTTAGAGGACTGAATATAAAAGTTTTGCTTTTTTCATAGTGATTTCCATGTGAAGTGTTCGTGGAAATGACGTAGGCACAACCAATTTTCAAAACATCGAAATTTGCATCAGTCCAATATGCAAGCACATATTTTTATACAATTTTTATAGTAATGGACTGTTTTACGTCAGGCCAATTTGTCTTGAGCTGACTACACCGAATTATGTGTATTTTAAGAGTTCATTACCTGATAATATATTTTGCTATGTTAGTTCTTTACGCAACTTATTTGAGTTGCGCAATGGTTCATAACACGGTTCAAACAAAATAATAAAAAAATTACAACATACTAACTAAATTTGGAAGTTTACGAGATTGCGGTTACGCAACTTGGTGCAGAATGACTATTTTATAACACTAATAATAATGTGCATAGGGTCCTGAAGCCCTGTTGCAATTTTAGTGCCAAACACTTAAGGTTTGGTCAGAAACACGTGTTTACTGAATTCTTAAATTATTTTCGTTGGTTTTCGCGGTTTTTGAGATTTTGTCACTCTCCTTGGTTTAAACTCAAATTCTGGGTATACTTTGTTTTCCGTGTCCCTTCCGAAATGTCAGATAGGAACAACCCCAGTGTTAAAACTAAAACCCCCGTGGTGTTTTTGTCGACAAAGTGGACGTTTGTTACCTTCTTTGAAATCAAAGTTAATATGTTATAGCCGTTATTTGAGCTGGAAAAATTGCTAAAGTACCGTCAACGTACCAGTACCCGCTCATGTTCCAGTAGCCCGCTCACGAGTTCAAAAAGTAAGGTAATTTGAGTAAATACACAAAAAAATGTCCACAGTATGATTCTATTTGTCGATTAGAATTGTATAGCGGCTAAAGTTTTCAAACTTACTTTGTATAAACTTGTCTTTTTTCAGTGTGAGCGGGCTACTGGAACATGAGCGGAAACTGGTGCACTGATGGTAGTTGCAAGCAGGGCAGATAATCGTCAGATTCGTCACAGTGCGATGACGAAATAAAAAAAGACATCGTCATTTAGTATAATAACTCTGGCAGGTCGTCGTCTCGCCATCGACGAAAGAATGCACGACGAACATCAATCCAAAATCGTCAACGAACAACTTTGTCTTCATTCCGTTCGCTCCCCTTTCTCAAACGTAGGGGGCGTTTATTGTATATTCGCTTGCTATGCACAAAACGGCTAATGCCATCCCAGAATTGCTTGTATTGGAGATTTAACCCGTACTCCTCAAGCTTCAACAAGAGCTCTGTTGGTAAGCGCGTGACGGTTCAGAGATCGTTTGGTCAATTCCGACCACGTTTTGTTTTTGTTTTATTTTTTCAAAAAAGGCTCAATCTATCGACGCCACGGTTCATATTTTTAGTCGGCTCAGAGCTCCCGAACGAAGTTTCGACCATAACGAAGGAGGCTTATTTGTTCGTCATGACGCCGAGCCTTCGAGGCGGACCACTGCAGGAAATCGTCATCCAACGCTGGTTGAGTGACGATGACGATTCATTTTTAGTTTCATCGACTTTTTCCGTTTGACGGTGACGATTGTCTACCCTAGTTGCAAGAACTTGCTCTGTAGTGCTATTGAATTAAAACAAGAATTCAATAACAATCTTAGGACCCAATTGTATAAAATCTGGGATGCCGTGAACTCTATAGAGTTCATAGTAAATGGTTTCCGAAGATTTTGGAATTCTATGCAAAATTTCCGCTCTGTCAGATACTTAGATTTGGGCCATGCTTCCACTAAAGGGTAAAGTTTAATAACCAAATCATTGTCTTTTAACAATGCTTTTAAAACTATGCATCAGACATCGCTCATGACTGGGATTTTTTTTTTGATCTGGTGTAGCTCTCGTTAGATCAACGAAAAGAACTTTTTGGCAGAAACGATATCTCACTAAAAACCATTTCTTGCGTTTAGTGTTATAACGGCGTATCTGAAGTAATCGATTTCTTCTCGTCGAGTTTCTATTTTACCAAAAACTATTTCAGGCGAAAGTATTTTTAACTGTTTTTCTTGTTTCAATAGGGAATTTCAACGTCTTTCTTCATACTGCGTTGCAAAAACCGACTGAATTTTGCGTAACAAATCGAAGAGAAAATCGATGAAAACCATTCGATTAATGAAGATACGCCGTTATGATACTAAACACAAGATTTCACTGTTGGCTAACCTAAACGCAAGATTCATTGCTGTCGTCAAATCCTGGACAACAATCTGAAGGAGCAAACGAAGGACCTTATATTTATTTATCTAGCAAAGTTCTCGCCATGATTTGATTGCGGATGGCGGAGAATGGCGGAAAGAATACGCAATATATCAAATTCATACAAAATCTCGTCAGGGATTACATAATAACTTCTCCATATATCAAAGACTAGTCACTCTAGTAATCTAAACGAGGCTTCACCGAGAATACGCAGTATTTTCTCCAGGAATCTACCAAACAGGAATTTTTGAGAATCTGTCAACATCTCGTCAAGTATTTCTAATTAATCTTAAGGGGAAATCTATTGAACATCTCATCCAGAATTATGCCAGTAATCCGTAAGTACCATTTTGGAAATTTTAATTATGTTTCAAAAGACATCATTTGAACATGCTGTAAGAAAAACTGCAAAAGATCTCTGAAGGACATCAACATTTTTTCATAGTTTCAGCTAAATGTTTCTCTGCCAACTCATTATAACTTAGTCAAAGTGAGAGTTGTCAGGCAATCGTGCACCCCATCACACATTGTTTAATTTTATCCATAATGCTTAAAATTAAAACAAAACGATATTCATATGTTTGAAACACAGTTTTCCCGGTATGTTCTACAGTTTCCCGGGTATTTTTCTTATTTTTCCCGGTCATTTGGAATTCCAGGGGTTTTCCCGCTTTTCCCAGATTGCCCGGTTGAATGGACACCCTGCATACCGAGAGCCGAAATGTGCTTGGATGATTATGTGAGCATCTTGACGGATAAGGTGGAAGTAAGATTTCGATGAACACCTGATTGGTACTTAAAGCGAAGAGAATAGGAGTCAAGACAACACAGGAAATCTTTACGTCAGTGTTGCAGACGATGGAAATCAGCCAGCCAATAATTTGAGGGATGTTAAAAATTCCATTTACCAAATCTAGAACAATAAATGAGCTGGTAAGGGTTGAATTTATCAAGATGGACCCGGAGAAGCTGAGGCTACCGAATGAGTGGAAGTGTTATCCCAGATCATATTCCGTCATCTGTCACCTGTAGTAAACGAGCTCGTGGAAAGTTATCAAGTCGGCTTTGTTAACGGCCGATCGACAACGGACCAGATCCTTACTGTACAGCACATCCTCCAAAAATGTCGTGAATACTAGGTCCCAACGCATCACCTTTAGTATCGACCGGTAGAGCTATGGAAAATCATGGACGAGACTGATAAAAGCAACGATGCAAGGTGTGCAAAATTGTGTGAAGGTTTCAGGTGAATATTCCAGTTCTTTTGAGTTTCGCCGGGACTATGAAAAGGTGATGGAATTTCGTGCCTGTTGTTCAACATTGCGCTAGAAAGTGTTATGCGGAGAGCCGGGCTTAATAGCCGGGGTACGATTCGCACGAGATCCAGTCAATTTGCTTGGTTCGCGGATGATGTGAACATTGTCGGCCGAACATTTGAAAAAGTGTCAGACCTGTATACCCGCCTGAAACGCGAGGTAGCAACATTTGGACTGATGGTGAATGCGTCCAAGACAAAGTATATGCTAGTGGGTGTAGCCGAGCGCGACAGGGCTCGCCTAGAGAGCAGTGTTACGATAGACGGGGATACGTTCGAGGTGGTCGACGAGTTTGTCTGGATCTTTGCTGACGGCTGATAATAACGTTGGCCGTGAAATATGGAGGCGCATCATAAGCGGAAGTCGGGCCTATGTGTGGACGATGCTCCAGGAGGACCTGCAAGCACTTGAGAGTCTTCGAACGCCGGGTGCTTAGGACGAACTTTGGTGCTGTGCTGGAAAATGGTGTGAATTATTGATGAACAACGAGCTCGCCTAACTCTACGGCGAACACAGTGTCCAGAAGGTGGCCAACGCTGGAAAGATACGATGGGCAGGGCATGTTGCAAGAATGCCGGACAGCAACCCTGCAAAGATGGTGTTCCCTTCGGTTCTGTTTGGTACAAGAAGGCGTGCTACGTGCTAGAGCGTTATCATAAGTTACTAGAATATTCCGCTAGAAGGTGTTATGCAGAGGGCTGGCCTAACAGTCGAGCAACAAATCCAGTCAATTTATTTGCTTCGCGAATTACATGGACATTGTCTATCGAATATATGCAAAATGGCAGACCTGTACACCAGCTTAATTGGCTAGACTAGGCTGGAAAAGGGCTTGTAAGCACTTGGAGTGGTGTGAGGTTGCGGAGAATAAACCTTGAAGTAGATGGTGAACCCAATATCCAGAAGGAGGCGAAAGTGTAAGTTCAGCTGCCATTGCAGGTAAGTTCACAGCGCTGAAAAATAAGAGTTCGTTTCTGAAATCGAGAAATGTAGAGTGCAACGAGAATGATAGCTTGATCAGGTGCAAACGGATTTAAAAGACAGTGGATGAAAACTGAGAATAGTGAGACACGTTTCTTGATACAGAAACCTAGACTCAGTAACTACGAACACGCTGGTCGCATAAAGTGAAGCAGGATTTGATAATAGATTCTCAAAGTCGGTAGGAACTAGAGGGCTAAGCTGTAGCTCCCAGTTGGACCACTGATTAATCAATTCATATTTGAGTCAAGTTTCTCACGCTAGTCACTAGGCTGATTCAATTTTATGATATTCGTTAACTTTTTAAAATATGAAAAACATCAATACTTACATTCTTCCCGAGCACCTTGGACATAATCCGCACTTCATCCGACTCCAGCCCGCGGGCTCGACCTTTTGGCTTCTCGGCAAACTCCAGCAGATCTTCGCAGCTCACGTAGTTGAGCGATTTCTTCAGGTCACCCTCCGAGACGGATGCCGGCGATGTCGGCATGCCATCGATTTCGTCGACTGCCACCGGCGCGGCCGCCGTCGCTGTTGGCACCGGAACCGCTACCGGAGGAGGCGGCGGAGCAGGTCGCGACAAACTATTGCTAAAGGATTCCACCATGGCCGCGTTCAAAGTGGGCGCTGGTCCCGCCGGAGGTGGTGGCGATCGTAGCAATCCTTTCTTGTCGATCGTTTTCGTGTCGACCATTGTGTCGACATTGCGCAGTACATCGTCGACCAACTTGGTGGATTTTTTGTTCTCTATGTCGTACAAGGCACTTGCGAAGCTGTCTACCACGTCAATCGACGACGATGGAGACGATAGGTCGGCCACCTTGTCCGAATCGCTTTCCAGAATGGATTCGCAGTGTAGGGATGCGGTGTCGACATTGAAATTGTTGTTGTTGAATTGGTGGGTTTGGTAGATGTCGAGATTTTCGTAGGTTGGATCGCGAGGGAGAGATTGCCGATTGGCGGCATCCCGTTCTATGCGACGCCTTGTGAGAATTGTACTTGTTGCAGGGATGGTTGCCGGGAGGGTCGTAAGAGGTTTCACACTGGAGAAACTGTTCTCGACAAAATCCTTGCCGTAGGATTTCTGAGACAACAGTTGATTGTTGTTGTTGACATAGGAGTGTCCGATTTCGTTCAATTTGGAGGAATCCGACGAGGATTTCTGGAGTACGTTATTGGAATCGAGATTGACGGAATCGTCGGTTGGCACAATGAATACGTCGTTTTTCTCCTCAACGGGGGTGACTTGGGTCACCTTATTGAGGGTTCGCTGTAGTCCTGAAGCGGGGATGATCAATGGATGCTTCCGGACATGGCGCTTTGGATTGGCAGCGATAACTTTGTTACGATCGCGAGGCGGTAGGGGAATAGGATTAGCGTTGGAGGAAGCTGTCGAGTCCTGTTCAATATCTCCACCACCGGCAGCTGCGTTATTGTACGTGTATTCCGGATTCGTTAGATAGCTGGGGCTCTCACATGGTCCGTCCTTGTCATCAAGCGATACCAGATGTTCTTCGACGCTGTTTTGGGTTTGGATCTTGAGGCGCGGACGAATTACAGGGAAATTCTTACTCCGTAGCATGCGCAAAGGGTTCGACTCGTCTCCTTGGTTGCTGTCTGCGCTACATGGCCCAGGTGACTTCGGAGCAGGATGTGAAGGAGGCGTTGTAAGGTCGATTTCCTTGAAGCGGAAGCTGCCCGTTGTGGACGAGAAAGAGCTGCCTGTGTTGAATCTTGACCGCGGTAACGTAGACGCGGTGAAACACTTCAGATCAGGCGGGAAACTGCCTCCTCCGTGAGGGTTCTCCACAAGACTGTTGTAGGCCTGACGATGCTCTTCGGTGATGGTACTCTGTGAAGTGGATAGAATTTTCCCGGGAACAGGGACGCGGAATAGGAGCAGGAATATAGGACAGAAGGATAGGGAGCCAAATCAAAGCGCGTTCAGCAGCAAAGGTTCAGTGTTTTGTGTGTTTGTTTATTTTCAGGTTAGAGGCCGAGGAGAGCAAGGATTAAGTCGAAATCAAAGTATGAACGTAAAATTAATATAGAAATAAAAAAAACTTAAGCCTACAAAAAGTTTAAAAGTAACTGAAAGCTAACATTTCCTTTTTTCTGTGGGGTTAGTGTGGGTTAGTTGATTGGCGACGAATCGGTGAAAAGCGTAACGATAAGAAGCGAACTGAAAATGTTAATGTAGAAACAAAAGAAAAAAAAATCGTTCTGATTTCACTTTTTGAAACGATTCATTTTTTATCATCTAAGTGAAATTAGAAATTTTTATACTTTCAGCGATCCAATGACTTCAAGTTTGCCTATAGCTGCAAACAAACCCTTAAAGAAAAAGGCTCTGGCTCTGGTAACAATCGAAACGAAATACCCGTCTTTCAATAACTTGCATTTTCCACCATTATTCGATACAATCGTAATTAAGTTTTGATCGATAGTTTACAATAGTAATCATGCTTAATATCGTAGTGTTTTTTTTCTCCTTCGAACATTGTTATGTCGAAGTTTTATAAGTTTAAATATCACTTTTAGCCAGTTTCGAGAATAACTGATTAAGTTATTTCTTCGCCTTCTACGGTATTTTGAAACAAATTCCTGAACTGGTTGGTTTGTAACTTGTTGCCTCGCGTGCGCTAAAGTTGAGTTTCGATTCGAAACATCAGAGAGTGAGAGTAAAGTTTATTTTTTTCTGAGTGTTTTTTAAGAGGAAGAATCTATTTTCATCTTGGAACAACCGAATGCATTTAATGCGCTATCAACACCGCTAAAATGAAACTCAAACTGTTGAAGATTACTAACGAATGTAAACATCATAAGAGCATGCATTTTCATTTCCATTATTTTTTTCGGAACTAATTTCTTTTCTGCTTTGATTGCTTGACGAGGTGATGTGAAAGCAAAATCGATCTGATGTTAGGTTTGCCTAGCATTATCCACATCGGTTTCTAATGTTTGTAAGTGTAAATAGTTGGCTAAAAGAATTCTACAAACTTACTGAGCAACGAACGATTGCTAAACGTTGTCAACGGTTCAAATTTACGTATTTATTACATCGCACAACAAAATGGAAACTATTCTGGCTAGCACAAGACCTCGCATTTATACCACTATTGTTCTGAATTGTAAATAGAGATTTGTCTCAGTGTGTGCCATTGTGTTCGCGGGCTATTTGTTCGGCGGCCTACTGCGTCCTGTGTTGAGAGTACAACAGCTTTGTGCGCATTCGTGCGATCGATTTGTTCTGATTGATTTTTGCATCTCACTTTCATTGCAGCGTAATTTAAAAAAGGAGCTATCCAGACTATGTTTGCAGTTGTTCCTGTTGTCGGTTTCAATAACTTCGATTGTTTACTTTGTTAGAAAGAACTCTAGTTGAACTGAGCGGATAAGTGTATGTGAGTGTACGTTTGTATTTTCATTGAGTGTAGTATTCGCTTTCAACAATTGTTACAATAAGTATAGTTTATGACCCTGCAGCAGTTAGTGATTATTCCTTTCTCCATATTTTTCGTGTTGAGTTCAAACCAATCCAATCTTTAACAATAAATATGCATCTATGAGAGTGTTAAAATTTCAGTTTGTGTCACCTTTTCAATTTCATTGTTGATACATTTAAGTCAATTTTTATTTGTTTGCCAAGCGACTCAAAAAAAAAAAAAAAACGAAAATGGTACTCGATGTAGTGCAGTATTTGATAAGTTATTTCATTGATTTATCACTTGCCCTCCTTAGTCAAGGACCTTTCTCAGCCGAGTCGCTAAAGTCCGCGGCAATTAAGCAAAGCCATGCTGAAGGTGTCTGGGTTCGATCCCCGGTCGGTCTAGGATCTTTTCGTAATGGAAATTTCCTTGACTTCCCTGGGCATAGAGTATCATCGTACCTGCCACACGATATACGAATGCGAAAATGGCAACTTTGGCAAAGAAAGCTCTCAGTTAATAACTGTGGAAGTGCTCATAAGAACACTAAGCTGAGAAGCAGGCTCTGTCCCAGTGAGGACGTTATGCCAAGAAGAAGATAATTTGCTTTATCTGCAATACTGACATCCTTTTTCCACAAGCATTAAAGAGCACACGCAAGGCCACGGGGGTATTCAGGTGTTTGAAGAAGTACTGCTTTCACTTCTAGATCATTAGACGTCTATCTGCTAAAATGTTTACATACAAAGTTCTTAACATCTCGGCTGGGCCCAGATAGCCGTCGAGGAAAAGAATTTCCAGTGTAAAAATATAGTAATATAGTAATATAGTAATATAGTACACCGTGTGTATGAATTACCCCGGGAGTTCGTCAAGGTTCAATCCTGGGCCCGATGTTATGGAATGCGATGTGCGATGACGTACTGAGGCTGCCCCTTCCGACGGGTGTTAAGGGGGCAGGATCCGTCATTGATTTCAGATTTTTCACAAGCAATTTTTTCGTTCAAAATCAAGAAAATGTACAGGAAAATGTGTTCACTGTATTCTATTCTCCAACCGAAACACAGTGAACACATTTTCATCGAATAGTTTTTAATTTTGGACAGAAAAACTGCTTTTGAAGTTTCGATGATGACGATGATTACGATGACGAAGCGTTGAACGTTAAGATTGATAGCTTCGCCAACGACATCACCCTATTGGTCTTGGGCGAATCGATGGAGGAAGTAGAGTTGACAGCAGCGCACGCTATCTCCATAGTTTAGGAATGGAAGTCTAGGAAACTATAACTGGCCGTCACAAGACTGAGGTGGTGGTGGTCAACAACCGTAAGTCCGAGCAACCGGCGCTTATCTCGGTAGACGATTGCACCTTAGAGTCCAAGCGATCCCTTAGGCATCTTGGGGTAAAGCTCAGCTTCACTAGCCACGTTGAATATGCCTGAAAAAGGGCGCAGCTATAGCCGTAAGCGGAGCTTTCAAGGATGATGTCTAACAGCTCTGCGGTAATTGCCAGCAAACGCAAGCTCTTGGGTTGATACTATCATGAACAGAACTTTAAAATACTGCACTGATGAACATAATATAGGAATTCACTTGTAAAAACCGCTATTACCTCGACAACTCATATGGTTCTACTGTAACAAAATTATATAAATTTGGACGGACATGGGTAACATAATCTGAGGTCTAATAAAAACCACAACTTCCTAAAGAAAAACAAAACTTCAACCATGTCACCTACAGCCGTCTACAATCCCTATCCCTATCAAACGATCCTAATGTCGTCTGCTTTCCGGCACCCTCACGGTGCCGGACTCGGCGGCATCATCGGTACGAACTCGCGCCGAAAATCAACCGAATCCGTCTCCGTGGAGGACGTCTCGCTTGAGTAACGGGTCTCCTTCGCAGCGCCACCACCTCCAGCTCCACCACCGCTGCCCAAACCCGGTGCCACCAGGCCCGAACCGACCGAACCGCCGAAGAGCTGTTTCTGACGCCACAGCATATCGTTATGCTTCACAACGGCACCGTGGATCTTCTCCGGCCACTGGAATCCAGGTTGGGGCTGCGATTGGGCAACCGTTGCCACCGAACCAGCGATTTGAGCCGGGAGACCACCACTGCCGGTGGATGATTGCTTTTGAAGTGTCTGAACGTTTGGTGTGCCTTGCTGGGCGCCGAAGTAGCTTTGGGTGGTTGGACTCTTGCCGGTAAGCTTGGACACGTCAAACTCCGAGAATAGGTAGTCCCGTTTTAGGGTCTTGTCTGAGTATGCTGGTGGAGGAAGCGGAGGATCATTGGCGTATTTGGCTGGAGGTGGTGGAGGCGGAGGTGTTCGACCAAAGTCGTAGATGTTCTCTTCGTCATCATTGTCGGCAAAGTCTGTGTAGTTGTAAGGGTGATTGTAGTACTGTCGATCGCTGTTATAGTTATACTGGGGAGCACTCTTGATGCTGGCGTTCGATCCGTACAGTTTGTCTTGACTACTGGCACTGTTACTATTGGAACGTCTTTGCATATATTGGCGTCTACGTCGAGAACTGAGCTTCGATCGGATGTCACATTCAGATTGGGCGTGGTTTCGATCCAGCTCACTTTCGCTACTGGAAGACGAACTGTCGATCATACTGATCGGGTTATAGCTAAGTCTACGTAGATTTCTAGCGCGAATACTTTTCGGTTTGTAGGTCAGTACTTTTCGCGGAATAGGCTTAGGTTGACTTTGTGCTTGCTGAATCGATTTCGGTTGGCAAATGTTTAGTAGCTGACCTTCTACCGAGACGGGAGACTTTAGTTCATAATTTTCGGTGAAAGACAAAGAACGCTGCCGGTTCTGGCTAACAGCGTTAACTATTAAGCTAGGATCGTCGAACTTCCTGCTCTGCATTGGTGTATTGTATATCTGGTACAACTGATTGATCGATTGATTGCTCGAGTTTGCAGTCTTTTTAACCGGCGACGAGGACAGCACTTGGTTCTGCTGTTTTCTCGTCAGATCCGATAAGTATTCATTTTTAAGATTGTAATAATCCGATCGATCCTTACACCGGGAGTCGATCGTTTGACGGAATTTGAAATCCCTTATGGGGATGCCTTTCGGCGAGCGAACACTACCTCCACTGCCGTTCAACTCAGAATATAAATTCATCTCGTATTGCTTTTTCGTCGGTGGACTCTTCCCCGTTACCGATGAGCTACCACTTCCCCCACCACCCTTTTCGCTTAAAACTGAGCTTATCTTTGTGCTACTTTCCAGCGAAGAACCCCTCATTAACGAACTCGCTGGAGGACTCTTTCTATACGGAGTTCCACTGCCATAGTTCTCCCCGAAAAGTGTCTCCGCAGAGTCCGCCTTCTCCAGCTCTTGGTAGGTTTGCAAGAAGTCTAAATTCAGCGCATTCAACGTCTTCTCGATATCCATCAAGTTTTCCCCAATCAAGTCACGTGTCTTCTTATCGAAATGGCGCCCATCCAGGGTTGCAGTCGCTATGTCCAAACCGAACGGCTTACTCAGCAGTTCTCGGCTCTTCTCGAAACAGAAATCGGACGATTCCTTATCGAAGAGCGGGATTCGGATGTCGTTGCTTCGGTAGCTTTCGATACCGGTTAGTGAACGGTAGCGCTGTATCCGTTGTTACCAGAAAGCCAGATTTTTGAATCGAAAAAATAGTAAAACGATACACAAAAATGTACGGAACGAAATTCAGGTGGAAAAGTGTAATTTTTTAGTGTGTTTGTGTTGTTGTTGACGACAAAGTTGAGTATTACGTATATTTATTACGATCATTTCAGAGTGGGAGTAGTATACACAAAAAGAGCACAGTACAAAAAACAAGTTAGTAAAATTTTCATTTTATGTTTTTTTCTGGTGGTTAAGATATAATGCAGGCTGAGTGAGTATATGATGCATGGTGATGAATTACAAATCGATGGCATCGAATTCATAGTGATCAAATTGTGATAATTGATGAGTTAGGCCATCGATCGCACACTGATAGTTGAGAGTGATGTTGGATTATGTAATAGTTTTGCAAAGATAGCAACGATAGTGTGACCAAATTGAACATAAAATTTGATTAAACAAAATCAAATTTAATACAGTACATAAACACGGCAACCAAATCAAACAATGTCGATCGATTATTTGTCATTAGTGATGGGTTAGTGAGAATGTAGAAAAAATCATGAGAAAAAGTGGTAGAGATTTAGAGACAACAATACGAAATAAAACCAAGCAAATCAAGGAATGAGATAAGTGAGATTTAAAAAAAAACAAAGTTTGAGTGGGAAGTGATTTGAACGTACGTAAATTTTACCAAGAAAGGAAAACAAATATACGATATGAATAATTCTTAAGTATTGGTTATGGACTAATTATGGGTGGAATGATGCTAAAAAGCTACTGGATACGATAAATGATTTTGCTCTATATGATATACTACAATGATTAATGGCTAGCATGTTTCAGTTTACTAATGATCTTATGTAATTATATACTAATTATTGTTTTCGAAATTATGGCGCAGCAATAAGATTGGCTTTCTAAAAAAAAACAAAATTGTAATTTGCTGAAAACTAGCAAACATATTCTCATTGTACAGATCATAAAAACATCATAAGATTGCAGGAACTCAGGTATAGGGTAAATGTTCCAATAGTGGAGGTACTAAGTACGGTTCAACTTCATTTAACCCCTCAGAACTCAAGAAGCGCAATGAATGTACATATTATTGTTGTAACGGGAAGTAACGACCATTAACTTAATGAGAAATATTTTTTTCTTCGCAGTAACCATCGACATGTCAGTGAAAAATAATACCTCCACTATTGGTACACTGTTCCTTTAGTTGAGGTAAATTTTTGATTTGTGTTCCTATAGTTGCGGTATCCGTTGTTTTCTTATGGGAACCTCCATTATAGAAACACTTTACCGCAACTATGGTACAAGTGAAAAAAAAATTCAAGCGGTTTTTGGTGGTATTTCATCAATTTTGAAGCAATTTGAACAATGTTTTCAGCTATTTCCTGTGTCAATAACCCAATAATTCGATTGGCGGTGCCGGATCTGTGGCTTATTCAACTAAATCCGTGTAAATGGCACTACCGCAACTGTAGGAACACCCACAACTAATGGATCACTTACCCTATTTAGAGCTGTTTCTGAGATGATAAATGCACTTGATTCCTCATTGATTCCCGATAATCATTTAAATGACCAACATGCAGAAACACAGAAAAATTTGTAATGATATGAATGATCAAATTTTTAAGAACATTATTGCGAGAACAAAGACCAGGGTTTTATCAAGAAATTATACTAAGAGGGCCACAAAACAATTATTTGAAATCCGTTCGTAGGCCGCACACAATCTTCTGGAGGGCCGCAGCTACAGAACATTAGCTCTAGATTTTTTTCTGAAATACTCCGATATCACATGCCGTTCTTGTCATAATGGCATAGCGCCCATCGCTTCAGTTGATTTTCCGTGCAAATCACCTTTCTGTGACCCGAAGATTTTGATCTTCTGGCGCTCCTTATCGAACTAATCGCTCTTGGGTCATCTTGAGCAGTATCTATCATTAAAGTCCAATGAAAAACCAAGTAGGTAGTTGAAAGCAATGCAACACAAACTGTTGCAAGTAATTTTTCAAAAATTTGTTAGCAGTACGATGAAAATTTCAACACTTTCTTTAATAAGAGTATAACTGACATAATAAAATTTCTCTTCACCAATCCTTTCCTTCTCTAATAATTTCGCCAAATTAAGAAAATTCGTAATATTTCTCATTCATGAAGCAAGATGTAGTATTTTTTTATCTTACTGCACAAAAACATGTTATGAAAAGTGAATCAGTTTTCTGCAATCATGAAAAGATAATAACTATGAAAAGAAATCGATCAATTCAGCTATGCCTATATGAAGCATCAATGTCGATTTCTCCAAGGATCATCCCCAAAGGTTCTCACTTTTTTGTTGATTTTCTTCGGATATTCCAACAGAATCCGCAAAGTTCTCGCCAAGTAATTTTCGAAAGATTAGTGAGGTGCAGTGAATCAATTGTCACCCAACACGCAGCAACAAAGACGTTGCCATCTTCTATTCTTGTTGCAACAATTTTCTTCCGCAACATCAGTTTATCACCACTTGAACAGAATATGACAATGATCGATCACCACGTGCGCAGCGATTTTCTGGGCTTCGCATTGCAAGTTTCGAGAACTTTCTCCGTGTTGGTAAACTTTGACACATTATCGATCAGCATCCATACATAAATCAAATTTGTTTTTTTTTGTTTAAAATAACTGATTAATCGCGAGTTAAAAAGGTTGCAACAATATTGCGGTCTGTGATTGTCAAGACAATTTTGCTTTTGATTGTATCCTTATCCGCAACAGTTGGGACCAGAGTTGCTCGCTGTCACTATCAACGCTTAAAATTTGCTGATTTGTACAGGCCGACTGCGATACAATTCGGATCAATCTACATCATATCAATATCATGCTGTCTACTCCATCACAAATGCATTGATGGCGATAGACTATGGATATCACTGATGGGTTAAGTTTAGCCTTAAATTAAGCAGTTCAAATGGCAATTTATCAGTACGATATTTTTGACAGTGTTGCAGATAGGTTCAAACTATATAAACTATATTTGTTGATCACTGAAAAATAATTACCACGTGATCACTCATTTCGCAGTGATTATGATCTAGAGTGCGATGTCGCATCACTGCTGTTGGTTGTCAAATCAAAGTGATATTGATGGTTCGCAAGTGATAGTGATAGTTTTAGACCATCAGCTATCAGCTGATATGATTGATATTAAGCAACTCTGGTTGGGACAAACGGTTGTGAGCGAGCTCGCTTTGTTGTTTGTTTTTGTCTGTTTGATGACAATTTGATTCACTGGTGAGGTGTCTACCAAGTTTAACTACTGTAAACTGCATTGGATATTTAAAAAAAACTAGCTAACGATTTTCTAACGGCCGTTGCAAGATGTGGTCAAACCAGTGAATCAAATTGTCATCAAAATAGACGAAAAACAAGCAACAAAGCGAGCTCGCTCACAACCGTTTTTCGCAACTGTTGCGGGTAAGGACACAATCAAAAGAAAAATTGTCATGACAATCACAGAGCGCAACATTGTTGCAAACTTTTCAACTCGCGATAAATCAGTTATTTTAAACACAAAACCAAATTTGTTTTGTGGATGCTGTTTGATAATGTATAAATGTTTACCAACACGGAGAAAGTTCTCGAAAATTGCAATGCGAAGCCCAGAAAATTGCTGCACACGTGGTGATCGATCTTTGTCATATTCTGTTCAAGTTATGATAAACTGATGTTGCGGAATAATATTGTTGCAAAAAGAATAGAAGATGGCAACGTCTTTGTTGCTGCGTGTTGGGTGACAATTGATTTACTGGGTCAAACAATTTTCGCGTTGAGTATCATAACGACGTATCTGCAGTGATCGATTCCTCTTTGGATTATTACACGAAGAGTTGGGCAAACTGATCTAATTTCGGGAGTGAATTGTAGACGACTCACTCACAAAAGTAAAGCGACTCTTTGGATTGATTCAGTGACTCATATAATTAAATAAAAAATATGGCACCGTTCACAAATTACGTAACGCTCGAAGGGGGGAGAGGGAGGAGGATTAAATACAACAAAATTTTGCAAATGTTCATTCAAAAAGCGTTATGAATCTTGCTCAAAAAACGAAACAAAATTTGAGGGCGAACATTTTTATATAGACACTTTATAAATGTTTAGTGTGTCGTACTATGATAAATCCTACTCAAAATCGTGTTTGCTCCCTTATGCCTAAACGGTGTCAGTTATAATACAAATCAATCTCTCAAAGTTTGTAATGAATAGGAAGAATTTAAGCAGTGCATACGACATTCAAAGTTAATATGAAATCATTTTTGTGTCCAGCCATATAACACTTCGTCGTAATCTTTTAAGGAAAAGTTGACAAACTCTTCTCAAGTGAACCCAGCTACATGTTGAGTTGAACATTTTTAAATTCATCATTACTTTCATAGCAAGATTGCTTTTTTGTACAATATAGTAGCCTGGATTGCTTTTAGTTATTCTTCCCACCAAGAACTCGATTGTTGCCTGCTGAGCAGCATTTTACATGCAAGCCCTCTTTATAATGGTGAACAACAATTCAATACAGATCAAAAATAAGGGCGAATGTGAAAGCTAATATATTCTCAGTAAAGTTGATTCAAAGTTTCAAACCTCTATCGATTCTTTTTACTTATTTTGTGCAAAACGTTATTTCTAAATATACCTACGCTGCGGTTGTAATTTCAGGGCAGGTAGCAAGTCACCAGAAATTCACTATTTCCAATAAGAAGAAAATGTTTAAAATTATCTGGGAAACATTTTGGAGAAGATTCTAGAAAAACTGAGAAAGCGACTTTGGGATGATTTTTCTAGGCGAAATATTTCAATAAATTTTGGCAAAAACCAAAAACTAAAACTTGTACCAATATCTGACAGACCTGCTGGATAAATTACTAATTAACTTTCTACTGTAATCTGCTGAATATTAAACCTGCCTTCAGAAAGAACCTCATCAAAACTTCTCTGGAAGATTTGTCAGAGACGACTAGGGATAACAACCAAAAAATTAAAAAAGTTCGTCAGTAACTCGTCCAGAACTTCAAAAGCGAGTATTAATTTTGCTGGAAATCAGCAAATTCCAACGAATAAGCTATACATTTTTTCCGTGATTAACCCTTGATAATGTTTTTAACACGACTTTAGTCAACTGTTACTGTACCAAAACACGTTTCTATAATCAGGGAATCCATCGGGAAAAAGACGGGAAAACAAGGAATTCGAGATGGTCACCGGGAAAATCATTTTGAACGAACATGTTCAAGCTCTAAATCTACAAACCACCAAAAATAAGCTGGAGAAAGTTTATATGGCTGATGATATTGCAACTGTATACTTGGACAAATAACATTCGAACAATAATGATTCAATTTTTTGTCTACTTTGCAACATTGAAATGTTTCACTTATGTCATTAGTAGGCAATGTTTTAAAATATATTATAATTTTTTACCTTTTGAATTTTTCTCTAATTTATCAGACTCAAAGTTTTGAATCAGAGTTTCAAAACTTCTTGCAGAAAGTTTAAGCAATCAAACATATTGGATTCAGAATTTTCTTAAGTTACTGAACAATAAATCAATAAATCTGAATATTTTCGACAACAATGCTTTGTTTATGAGGATCTTCCAATGTATCGATATTTATCTAATCGACTGAAACTTAATTAAGTAAGGTCATAGTCGTAGCGGTAAACGCGCAGCTATTCAGCAAGACCAAGCTGAGGGTCGTGGGTTCGAATCCCACCGGTCGAGGATCTTTTCGGGTGGGAAATTTTCTCGACTTCCCAGGGCATAGCGTATCTTCGTACCTGCCACACGATATACGCATGCAAAAATGGTCATTGGCACAGTAAGCTCTCAGTTAATAACTGTGGAAGTGCTAATAAGAACACTAAGCTGAGAAGCAGGCTCTATCCCAGTAGGGACGTAATGCCAGAAAGAAGAAGAAGAAGAAGAAGAGATACATGCTTCAACATGTGTGGCTTTGTTTCATCCTTATCGTAAACTAATTTGCTTTAGTGAACTCTTCATTTTTATGCAGAAAAAAAATCTAAAGATGAGGAATTCAAATAGGGTAGTAAGATGCACATAAAAGGCATATCTATATAAATGAAAATGGAATGGTGTTTGTATGTCCCGAGTTGGCTTGAGAACGGGACGAGCAATTTGAACCATTCTTTCTTTTTTGTTTTCCTCGAGGGCTCCGATGTGTTTGTGTGGAATAATATTTTTTCTGTGGGCTTCGTGGCCGTGCGGTTAGTGTTACCAAGCATTTAGCCGCATCGAGTCAAGGAGTGTGGGTTCGATTCCCGCTTCAGGCCGGAGAACTTTTCGCGCGGAATGTTAACCGACTGTGCCACTGGGCGTTGCATGTTAGTCCGTGGTGCTTCCTTCAAAGGGCAAATCGTCCACTGAAAGCATTAACCTGTAGGTGTCCGTTTGTTATTTTTGAAAGTTGAGAAAACGTGAGATGCAGATTTGACATAAACTTCGGAATTATTTTTTTGATAGACTCTACGCCCTATTGGGCAATACAACGTATGCCGGGACAGCTAGTTGCTCGTAAATACAGGGTGTCCATTCAAAATCAGTTTTCCAACTCCCGGATTTTTCCCGAGTATCCCCAAGAAATTAAAATACGGATGACAATCCTGGGGATGTCACTTGCAAAAAAAGTGAACAAATTTGTCAAATCGTTAAAATTGTCTTACGTAATTAATGAACAGCCCATTTGAATAATGCCTTCGAAATAATGTGTTAGACATGAGCCAGGACTGGTTCCAGGAGAAATTTTTGATCTAGTAAAATTCAAATTGGATTCAAGGAAAGACTTTTTTTTAACAGAAACGATATCTTTAAACATATTTTATCGTTATCCTATGAAACTGGCGAAACGGTTGAAATAATTCTAAGACTCCATCTTTCAAGTAATCTTTAAAAGATTTGGTCAAAAATCTCGTCAAAAATTTAACAAACAAATAACTGGTCAAGAGTACATAAAAGACCTTGCTGTTTATTTATTCATCGATGATTGGAAGAATTCGTTGTTAATCTGCAGAAATCCATACAAAATCTCGTCAGGGACCTCATAAGGGGTCTACCCCGTTTGCAATTATGCCTTTTGGCATAATGCCGTTTAGCATAAAGTCGTTTGGCATAGCAGTTGTTTGGTATAATAGTCGTTAGGCATAATTCGGAAATGAAAGATGTTGCGGTGGTACAGTAATATGCGGAACCATAAGATGTGTCATGTGTTTTTTCCAAATGATATGGAATAACTTAGGCGTTGGATACATTTTGATTGAAAAAGCGTTCGAATAGAGCTTTATTGTATATTGGTTTCCTTGAAAAATGTCCTATCAACGGAATGTACAATAAATACTTAAAATTTTACAGTACTTTTGAAATTAATTTTTCATTTTTTTTCTGGAACATACTAACTGTAACTAACGGAAACACAGGTTTCAAATTAATTTTTTTAAATGACACGGACACCGTTTTCAGCCATTTAACTGCACAGACTGTAACTTAACACTAGACAACGGACAAGCATGCTCCAATAGTACAGCCGAGAAACATTCTTGACAAAAAGTTTCAATGGCTGCAGCGGGAATCGAACCCACACTCCCTGCGCTCATTGCCTGACGACACTAACCACACGGCTATGAGGCCCACCAGGCTCTTTTTCTGTGATAGGTTGAATGTAGAAAAATATAAACTTTTTGCATTACACGTTTAATGAACCCCAGGCACTTGTAGGTTATGAAAAACACAATTTTCCAAACATTTTTCAAAAATACAGAAAAGATTCAAAAGTTTAAAAAAAAACATTTCTTATATGTTAAAAACACACACAAAATGCCAAAAAGTACCCCGTCTAAAGGCATGGTTGGGTATTAGATGGTTAATGGAAGGAAATTAATAAAATTTAATGTTTTTCACAATTATGCCAAACGGCTATATGCCAAATGGTGGTTATGCCAAACGACCGTTATACCAAACAGCTATTATGTCAAACGACTGTATGCCAAACAGGACAGCCCCTCATAAGAACTTTGTTATAGTCAAACTAGCACCTAATACAGAAAAGGCTTCATCAAGAATCAATTTCATAAATAATCCCAGAAATACGCCAAACGGAACTTTTCATGAATCTGTCCAGGATTTCAGAAGATCTCCCTAGAAATAAGCTATATTTATTTTTTCGTTCAGCTTTTCACCAACCTCGACGAATCTACTAACAATTTTAAGTAGAATCTGCCAAGGAAAGACTTTTCTAGAATTCACTAAAAACCGTATTAGCAATCTACTAATAACAATTTAAGATATATTTTAACAAGATCTTTCAAGAAACTGGCCAATTATCGAATCCATTCCCTATAGGATTCCAGCAAAGATCTCATTTAAAATTGTCCATGAATTTGAATAGAAATCTAACAAAAATCTAACCAAGAACCTCGCTAGAAATCACTAAGTACCCTTCTTGAAATAATTCATAGATCTTAATCGTTAACTATCTTTCTATCAACTCACCAAAAGTTAGTGATAGTGAGAAGTACGAGTGGTAGGCAGACGTGCACTTTCTGAAAGAAATTTCTCTCATAGTGCTTGAAATTTGAAGAAATCGTTAGTTGAAATACATATTTTTCCGGGTCATTCTTTAAATTCCCAGGTATTTCCTGTATTTTCCCCGGTCATTTGTTATTCCCGGATTTTTTTCCGCTTTTCCCGGATAGATGGACACCCCGTAAATATGCGGTTTTGTAGCTTTTAAAACAAACTTCTATCGAAGTGAATCAATAGTGTCATGAATAGAAACCAAGGGCAAAGGGGTGTAAGGGACAGATACCTAGATTTGAGAAAATCGATTTTTAAGTATTTTTCAGCAATTTTTCATTCCATACTAACTGTATTAGTACAAAAAAAAAACAAGTCATTCTTCTAAAAAAACACCAGATATTATTTTTCCTATTGGACGAATTAATTACCTAAAAATACCGTTGAAAAGCTTGAACTAGACTTTTTCAATCTATTCAATAAAAAATAACTTAGATGCAAAGAAATATTTGTTTTATGAAAGTTTTTCAAATTCGGTGTTGGTGCTGATTACCCATACTTGGAGCTACAGTATCGGACACATAAATGCACCAAAGCCGTTTTCCATACAATATGGTAAACTTTAGAGAGCCTCTGCCGTTTCTCACCCGATTCTTCTCATTTTTTTCTGTGACTAACTAAAAATTACCTCGATTTTTCATAACTATTGAACTGCCCATACTCACAATACAGTCCCATTTGGAAAATCATCATGTCGAGAAAAACGCATCTGAACCTTATTGCAAAATTTTTCGTAACGCCGCTAGTGGCAACATAAAATTCTGGTGGCATTACTCAACACATTATCATTACAGTATAAGAAAATGCTCAACTAATAAAATATTGTTGATGCAGTTGATTTAACTGTATAAATCCAAGATAATAGCAGGTGGGACTCGTTATCCGAGTACTTTTCTCATCAAATGCAAATATACCCGCATACCAGTCCCATTACTTGGGACTCGCTTACTTTGTTATCGCGCACATTGACACATTTGTTGGCAAGTTTACTACATCTTCCAAAGCACTTTTCCTTTTGCTATAATTAGTGCTATCATCTTTTAATTGCAATATTTCTTTTAAAATAATCAACTATACGGTGGAGGTGGTGACAGTGTTCAAGATATTCCTGGGCTAGATGGTAGTGTTGCGGCCAGCCAATATGAATAGTACCCCCTAGATTCATCAGCAGTACGTTTATGTTGGGTTGGAAACATAGGTAATACTAATAGCTATCAAGGCATAAAATCGGGCAAGCTTTGGTAAGCCTGATATCGGCAAAGTTGTTAAAAATTTCTAAGATATGCCTTCTTATTTCTCAGCATTAGTTATCGTATCGCTAAAACAGAGTTTGACTAGTCGACGATACCAGTGGTGATGTGCGTATGCCCATGTAGGCCTAAAAAGCTTTCCCCTCCATGTCGTTGAAAGATGAACCTACCGGAGGCGGAGATTTCGTTACTAATTGGCCAGAGGACGAGAGATGTGACAGGTATAGCTTTGACTTGGAGGAAAGCTATTTGTTTTATGTTTTGTTTAAACTTTCTCAAGTATTATAAACTTAATATGTTTCGACCATTAATATCACCAGAAGCATTCTGGAAAAATATGAAGTCATGTAAAGCAAAAACTACATTTTCATGGACTAAAGTTGACTTGCAATACTCAAATTAGTAGTATTTCTTTTTCTTTTGAAATGAAAACTACGATGCAAGATTACAGGAATCATAACAAGAAAGGGTTGGCTTGAATTTCATCGTAATCTACCAGTGGGACTGTTATGCGGGTACTTTCAATATGGGACGCACATAGTTTGGTATTTTTTTCGCATTTTGTCCATACAAAGATACCATTTTAGATATGCTACCAAGAAGTACACTAATAATAAGTACGATTCATGAAGAAAACTGAAAAATGATGAAAATTCAAATGGGACTGTTATGCGAGTATGGGCAGTGAACAAGTTGTGTGAAACCTATTGGTTTAAAAGTTACAGATAGGTTGAATTGTGACATAAAAAATGCACCACAACGAAAAGTGATGTATCAGACAAACTATGCGTCGAATCCTTTTGGTGTCTTCAGCGGATTGGGTCCTTATCACTCAATGAACAAATATGCTAAAGACACCAATAGGCTAGGACGCGTAGTTTTTCTGCTACATCACTTTGTGTCATGGTGCATTTTTTATGTCAAAATTCAATATATCTGTAACTTTTGAATCTACAGTTTCCACACAACTTTTACAAAAGTTATCGAAAATTGAGGTAATTTGTAGTTCATCACAGAAAAAATGAAATGAATCGATTGAGAAACGGTGGAGATATAGCTATCTGAAGTTGACCGGGAAAACGACTTTGGTGCATTTTATATGTCCGATACTGTACGTTGTGACATATAAATAGTATTGATCGACTCTTGATCTAACTTCTTCAAGCTGGAAGAAATGTTTTAATACCAATTTCATTACTGCGCCATAAATTTGTTCATTGGTTAATACTAAAGTTTCAAAACTAAACCAAAAATAGAAAATGGTACTTACGTGCAAATCAGGCACATTCTTGGCCTCCTCGGAAAAGTTTCGCCTCTCACGGTACGCACTCGACAGCGTACCGGACAGGTGGTGATGGCTGGATGACGACGACGACGCCAGGTGGTCCTTATCGGAGCAGCTCCCACCCCGGCTGCCTCCGGCCGATCCCCCTCCGCCAACACCACCACCACCCCCACCACTGCCCAGGCCCATCGAACCCGAACCGGACGAGTGGTGATGGCTGCTCCCGGCACTGCCACCGCTACCACCGCTGCCTCCCCCAACCACACCGTGAATGTGCGGAAAGCGGAAGCTAAACTTTCGCTTGGGACTCGATGTCTGCTGGCTCGAATCCGATACCAGATCGGTCATTGATCTGCGGCGTCGACGGAAGGCGAGAAGGGAAACGGAAATTAAATGATATGAATTTTTTATGTAGTAGGAGTGTGGCCTAAACTGCCAATTAGGGTGGGCCCATAATGATCAAACTACAAAATCTTAACCTTCAAATTTGTTCAATTGGATCCCCAGAAGCTACTGGAAAAATTGAGCGGAATCCGTCAGCTATAAGGGGGTACGTAGAGCATATAGAGGGTTGCATTTCTTTGGAACGCTCTCTATTAAGTTCTACTATAACTAGGCTATCCAAGGTAAGTGACGAACTCTTTGAAATTTTATCAAATTGTGAACGTTGCACAGATTGTTTATAAGTGTTTCATAAATGCTAACATGTCATCATTTTTTTATATTAGAATATTAGAATATAAAGCCTCAAATCTCGCGTACTCTGAGATAACGCCCTAAAAGCCATTGGTAGCCACGTGTGTAGCTCGTTGTTTCTGAGCACAAGAAACAATAAACATCCAAACCAACATCGCAGGCAGGTAGATAATGATCCTTTCTTTCCCATAGCATTGTTAACCTTCCTGTTGCATTCAAAAAAAGTTACACTTAAGGCATTCCGGGTCATATTGACCCGGATTTGGCACAGTAATATCGCAGGCATTTTTCAACCAAATTTCAATGTTTTTATACTCAAAATAATCGTTAGTTCATAAATTTTTCGAATCGGGGCCGGACACAAGGATTGACCGGGTTTGGCCGCTCAGAATCGACGCCGAACAGATCAAGGTTTGGCCATTTTTGTAAGGGCATGCTTTTCACGATAGGGGTCGTGAAATTTATCTGTATTTGTTTATAAATGGATGTATATGTAGAAGCTTCCTATCAGAACTGAAATTATTGCTACTATCAATCATTTGGAGCATCTAGAACTGTCTGATGGCCACGGAGTAGGACTCAGAGCCCCCAGACAGACACCAGAGATATCCGGATATGTGGTCAATTTACACTTTCCGCAGAACCCAAACATGCGACATATCAAAATTTGCAGAATTTTATGAATAAAAAACATCTAAGGGAATCTTAGCTGTCATAAGCCATATTGACCACGTTGTTGCCACAGAACCGGTTCCAGAGGCCCCAGCGAAGTGGCCAATTTTCGAATTATGTACAACCCAGCCATGTGACATATCAAAATTTGCAGAATTTCACGAAAAAAAAATCCAAGCAATAATAGCTATCCTGAGCCAAAATGACCACCCTGTGGCCACGGACTCGGTTCCAGAGGCCCCGTTAAGCTGGCCAGCTTACGGATTATGTACAATCTAGCCATGCGACACATCAAAATTTGCAGATTTTCTTGTAAAATGTACTTCAGGTAATCCTAGCTGTCTTAAGCCAAAATGGCCACCCTGTAGTCACAGAACCGGTTCCATAGGTTCCGGTAAAGTGGCCAGTTAACGGTTTATGTACAATCGAGCTATGCGACATATCAAAATTTACAGAAAAAACACTTCAGGTAATATTGTGTATTTCTTTCACTACTGGACTGCGAAATGCGGCTTCATAAGTGCGAAAATGCAAATAAAAGTGCGGGATTGCATCGAATCATGTTGATGTCTTCAGAGCACTTATTCGTTGGACTGTGAGGCATAACCCCGCTGAAGACACCGACTCGATTTGCTATAATCGCGCACTTTTATTAGCCACGGCCACTCTGAGGCCACGGATATGGTTCCGGAGACCCCAGTGATGTAGCCAGTTGACGGATTGTGTACAATCCAGTCATGCGACATATCAAACTTGGCACCACTCATAAATTGCGTAACATTTTTTGGCCAATTTCGACACCAAGTTTGGACAAGTTTGGAACTCGCTTGGCCATATATATTGGCCACCGAGTGCCAGAGATGTTTCCGGTTCCCTGAGGTCATTGCCAAATGACATTTTTCATGTCGCTTGTTATTTTTGTGTAGTGTGAAGTTGTATAGATGTTTACATTTTCCCTAGAAACTAGAACTTTTTTTTTCTATCTTTATTAACGAGATTTTTAGCCCTGGGCTAGTTCATCTCGGGACTAACGGCTTTACTTCCCTTCCGAAGGAAGTCGTCACTGAAATTTTTAGTGACTATCTCGGGGATGGGATTCGATCCCAGGTCCTCGGCGTGAGAGGCGTGTGTTCTTACCAAACTAGAACTTATAGAAAGTTAAATGCCAGCGGACGCATACGGATTCGTTGGAAATCTTCCGAAATATGACCATTTCCGTAAAACTTGTTCCGGAAATTATGGTCAGTCATGTATTTCCAATCATGTATATATTATCTGGAGCTTTATCCATGTAAGCATCGAGCTTCAAGATGATGCTCCATTGCCACTGTATAGTACGTTCGAGGTACCCCGATAGAAGTGGCCAATTTCACCCATGCACGGAATAATATCAAAATGGGGAACAAACTTGAATATTTTTAAAATTCATGCTTCCGGAAGCAGTTTTAGAATCACGTCTACCATGAACAGTAGGTTTCAGGTGACCACTATAATCCATAATAACCATTCTATAGTAGATTCCAGAAGCTTCTACACAAATTTCCAATTCGGAACATGGCCACATCCCCTGGGGCTCTTGAAACCTGCTATAATGTGGTCTAGCAGGCTGTGATTTTGGAAATGCTCACCTTAAAAAATCTTGAAGTTTGATACCCATATTGATATGATTCTAGACAAATTGCTAATTGGCCACTTCCCCCAAGGCACCCGGAACATACTATACAATGGTTAAAGAAATAAGTTGCTTTGTTAATACTTCCAGAAGCATCAACCTCAAAAATCTTGATGTTTCATACCCATATTGATGTGTTTTCGGACATGTTTTGAATTGACCACATCCCTCGGGGCACCTGGAGCCAACTATACAATGGTCGTGGCAGCCGGTGGTAGTGAAAATGGTTCAGGAATCATCAGCTTTGAAAACCTTGAAGTTTGATGCCCATATTGATATTGTTCCAGATATGTTCCTTATCGGCCACTTCCCCTGGACACCTGTACCCTACTATAGAATGATCAGTGCATCTGATGGTTCTAAATATACTGCTGGACACATCATTTCAAAGTTCGTTGCCCACTTGTATATAGGTAGCTCCAGATAATATTTATATGATTGGACATACAAACATGACTTACTATATTTTCCGGAACCAGTTTCACGGAAATTGTCATATATCGGAAGATTTCCAACGAATATTATTGCGTCCGCCGGCATTCAACTTCTCATTAGTTCTAGTTTCTAGGAAAATAGTAAACATCTGTATAACCTCACACCGCACAAAAATATCAAGACACATGAAAAATGCCATTTGGACATGACCTCGGGGAACTGGGAACATCTCCGGCGTCCGGTCGCCAATATACATGGCCATTGGCCAAGCAAGTTCCTGAAACTAGAACAAATTTGCGGTCGACTTCTTCCACATGCATCCAATTTAATCAATTTTCCATAAGGTAATAAGCATTTGAATTTAGGCGAAATTTTGCCTATCTCAATCATTTTGCCTATCCTATGTACCTTTATTGAACATGGTTAGCCTGCAAATTGGCCACATAACCGGGATCCTTGGAGTCTCCGAAATCCATTATATGGCCACCAAGTATCCAAGACTGCTAAGTTTACCTCAGCTAATTTATTTTATGAAATTCTTCAAATTTTTATATGTGGCATAAAAACGACTCTCCAAAACTCGATGTTCAAGAGACCACTGATTTATACAGTGAAACCTCCATGAGTCGATGTTCCATGATTCGATATCGACTCATGAAACCATACTAGAATCAAAATTTCATGGTCCCCTCAAACAGCTTTCCAAAGCATTTTTGTTCCATGACTCGATATTTCCATGAGTCGATGGTTCCTTCCAATATCGACTCATTGAGGTTTGAATGTAGAATTATCGAGTTATAGAATATACCGATACAAAAGATCACAAAATCGCAAGAACAAATTCTTGTTCAGTGGGATTTGGTTTTTGGCATGCTCCATGTTTGAATCACTTCCCTCCCGAATGAATGAATCCGTTTATGGAAACATTTTCGAATGCCATTAAAAGTTATATTTTTTGGTAAATATTATTATTTCTTTTTATTTAGTCATTTGAAAAGCAAGCCAGCTTCACGCTTACCGCATTTCAGAGCTCAATTTCCGCCGATATTCCCCCAAATATCACTAACTTTTAGGAGTACCTTACGCGCTTATTTAATTTTAGGTAGTCGTATGTTCGCAACGTTTCACGAACTCATTAATCTCTAGTATCTCCACTAGAGTTCCAACATCTTTACTCAGGCATTCACGCTGTATTACAAGCCCACTTGAGTATGCCGGTAGGTGATACAGTTAATATAAGTATGTTGGAACAGCTCGTTTGAACAAAGCAGTATTGTCATAAGAGGAACAAAATGTATATAACTCACAACTTCAGCTCACTGTTATTTTTATTGTGCAATGACATATATTGCGTATGTAGAAGCATAACAGCATAACATACCAAGAGCAATAAATGTATAAAAGTACTGTGGATATCCAGTTTTATCTATCTATCTATCTTCTATATAAATAAAAATGAAGTGGTGTTTGTATGTCACGAAATGGCTTACGAACGGGTCAACGGATTGCCGCAAGATTTTCACTGTTGCACTCCTCAAGGGATGCGACGTGTTCGTGCGAAGAAAAAAATCAGGAAAGTCGCCGGATTTATCGGGAAAACGGGAGAAGACTAAGGTGTAATTTGTATGGGGGTTTCTTGAAGTTTTCCAACAGCCTACTTGATGGCAAAACGAAGTTTGCCGGGACCACTAGTTTTCAATATTTCTGACAAAATCTTGAGGATTCTGAATACCCGACCAGACGGAAGAAACAAGATTATAACAGAATGTGTTTCCCTGATATGATTTTTTTTACATCACCATGACAGCTGGTGTTAACATGTACCGTTTGTAGTTAAAATAACAAAAATTCTAACAAAATTTGCACCACAATAAACTAAAATATAACAAACCCTGTTACATTTATATCAAAATTATTACAGAATGTGTTGCAAGGATGTTACAAAATAACAAAATTATTGCAAACTATGTCACTGTTCATGACATCGGATGTTATTCGCAACAAGCTGTTAAATTCGATGTCAAAAATAAAAGAAATGTTAATAAATCTTCGAGCTGTTTAGTAGAATACCTATAAGTAGATGAAAAAACCGAATTTAGTACTATACTCGAAGTCGAGTCTAGTACACGACACTCAAGACGGCCTTACAGTTGAGGTCGAAATACGCGTATCTGTCAAAGGATACAAACTCTAGTGGAATTAAATGGTATAGTACTAAATTCGGTTTTTTCATCTACTTAAAAGAAATGTTATTATAAATGTGTAACTTAAAATATAACAAGTTGAGAACAAAGCCATCTTAGTAACACAATTTTATCAACTTCTGTTATTTTTAATTGCTGCTGATAGGAATGTGTTATAATCTTGTTATGTGGTTCTGGTCGGGTAGGTTTACAGCGAAATTCAGAGATTGCTGGAGCCTGGAAAGACCTTATGAATTTTTGAGACTTGAGAATTTTCCGCAAATTATAGTTTTTCTGTATTCTAACACTATTTTCACGATTTGTTCATTTCTTGAATAAAGATCACTTATGCGATTATGGTTTTCACATGGTCCATGTGTACAAATAGTATACATAAAGCTTATAAAACATCATTTAAAATATTTCAGCAATAAAAAGTGTATGAAACGCCTGTCACAATTCTATATGATGGGTCTTTAGCTTTATAACATAGTCCTTGATAATAAAAAATTGGGTTCCGATTTTGGCACGGTTCCGTTTTTGACAACTGAAAATTTGGATTTTGCCAAAAAACGGAATCCCACTGTATTTCCAATACATATAAGATCACTTCTGTAAGAAAGCAATATTATTTTGCTGATAGTATTTTACAAACTTTTATTGTTTATGACAACATATTTTTATATGCATTTATTTTTGAATTTCTTAACTTGCAAGTATTTATTCACCTCAAAACAAGAATTTGAACCATTTACCCCAAATAAGAATGATTTTTAAATAGATATCGAATTACGGAGAGAAAATTACCTCCTACGTGACCTCTTGTGGAGAAATCGATTTATAGAAATATCGACTTTTGGAGAGCACGATGTATGGAAATTTAAAGGTACTGAAAAGTCCATCGAATATCGAGTTGTGGAGAGTGGACTGATAACATCAGGTGATTCTTTCATAAAATCCATCAAATATTGATATACAGTTAACTCTCCCTTACTCGATATTCTGTATCTCGATATTTCCCCTAACTCGATGGAATGCGCGGTCCCTTCAATATAGCATACTTTGATCCCTCTGTAAGTCGATACCTCTCTAACTCGATGTTCCCTAACTCGATGCGATCTGTTTCAGTTTCCTATACAAGTTTACCTCTCTAACTCGATATTTCCATGAAAATTTTCAAATATTCTCCAAATGTTAATTAGTTTCATAAATTTGATAATTATGATTATAGTGACAGTAAAATGAAGGATGACATGTCATTTCAGGGTGATCAAAAATTGAATTTTTGAAGACTATGCAAAAAGTGTCACGTTGCTAAATGTACTAAAAATTTACTATTTTTCACATTGAATTAACTATTTTGAATGTACTTTGTCGAAATAATCAAAATTTTAAAAATTGAAAAAATTGTGTTCTGTATCTCGATACCTCCCTAACTCGATGGTCCCTTCAATATCGAGTAAGGGAGAGATGACTGTATCGCATGGGTGAATTCTATGGAAAGTATAAATTGACTACATTGCCGGGACCTCTTGAAAATACAGAACGAATTATATGGCCACAGAATGGCTGTTACATGGCGCATTACTGCTTAGATTAGCTTAGATGATTTTTTCATAAAATTCTGCAAATTTTGATATGTCACATGGTTGGATTCTATGGAAATGGAAAATTGGCCACATTACCAGGACCTCTGGAACCTACGGAACCGATTATTTGGCCACCGAGTAGCCAAAACATGGCCCAGGGCTGCTCAGATTACCTCGGATGTTTTTTTTTACATGAAATTCTGCAATTTTTTATATGTCGCATGGCAGGATTCTATGGAAATTTCAAATTGGCCACTTTACTTTGACCTCTGGAACCTACGAAACAGATTATTTGGCCACCGAGTAGCCAAAACATGGCCTAGGGCTGCTCAGACTAACTCGGGTGTTTTTCACACGAAATTCTGCAAATTTTGATATGTCGCATGGCAGGGTTCTATGGAAATTTCAAATTGGCAACTTTACTGGGACCTTTGGAATCTACGGAACCGATTATTTGGCCACTGAGTAGCCGAAACATGGCCCAGGGCTGCTCAGATTACCTCGAATGTTTTTTGTATGAAATTCTGCAAATTTTGATATGTCGCATGGCAGGATTCTATGGAAATTTCAAATTGGCCACTTTACTGGGACCTCTGGAACCTACAGAACCGATTATTTGGCCACGGAGTAGCCAAAACATGGCCCAGGGCTGCTCAGATTACCTCGGCTGTTTTTTGTATGAAATTCTGCAAATTTTGGTATGTCGCAAGGCAGGGTTCTATGGAAATTTCAAATTGGCCGCTTTACCGGGACCTCTGGAACCTACGGAACCGATTATTTGGCCACCGAGTGGCCAAAACATGGCCTAGGGCTGCTCAGATTACCTCGGATGTTTTTTGTATGAAATTCTGCAAATTTTGATATGTCGCATGGCAGGGTTCTATGGAAATTTCAAATTGGCCACTTCACCGGGACCTCTGGAACCTACGGAACCGATTATTTGGCCACCGAGTGGCAAAAAAATGGCCTAGGGCTGCTCAGATTACCTCGGATGTTTTTTGTATGAAATTCTGCAAATTTTGATATGTCGCATGGCAGGGTTCTATGGAAATTTCAAATTGGCCACTTCACCGGGACCTCTGGAACCTACAGAACCGATTATTTGGCCACCGAGTAGCCAAAACATGGCCCAGGGCTGCTCAGATTACCTCTGATGTTTTTTGTATGAAATTCTGCAAATTTTGATATGTCGCATGGCAGGATTCTATGGAAATTTCAAATTGGCCACTTTACTGGGACCTCTGGAACCTACAGAACCGATTATTTGGCCACGGAGTAGCCAAAACATGGCCCAGGGCTGCTCAGATTACCTCGGCTGTTTTTTGTATGAAATTCTGCAAATTTTGGTATGTCGCAAGGCAGGGTTCTATGGAAATTTCAAATTGGCCGCTTTACCGGGACCTCTGGAACCTACGGAACCGATTATTTGGCCACCGAGTGGCCAAAACATGGCCTAGGGCTGCTCAGATTACCTCGGATGTTTTTTGTATGAAATTCTGCAAATTTTGATATGTCGCATGGCAGGGTTCTATGGAAATTTCAAATTGGCCACTTCACCGGGACCTCTGGAACCTACGGAACCGATTATTTGGCCACCGAGTGGCAAAAAAATGGCCTAGGGCTGCTCAGATTACCTCGGATGTTTTTTGTATGAAATTCTGCAAATTTTGATATGTCGCATGGCAGGGTTCTATGGAAATTTCAAATTGGCCACTTCACCGGGACCTCTGGAACCTACGGAACCGATTATTTGGCCACCGAGTGGCAAAAAAATGGCCTAGGGCTGCTCAGATTACCTCGGATGTTTTTGTATGAAATTCTGCAAATTTTGATATGTCGCATGGCAGGGTTCTATGGAAATTTCAAATTGGCCACTTCACCGGGACCTCTGGAACCTACAGAACCGATTATTTGGCCACCGAGTAGCCAAAACATGGCCCAGGGCTGCTCAGATTACTTCTGATGTTTTTTGTATGAAATTCTGCAAATTTTGATATGTTGCATGGCAGGGTTCTATGGAAATTTCAAATTGGCCACTTCACCGGGACCTCTGGAACCTACGGAACCGATTATTTGGCCACCGAGTGGCCAAAAAATGGCCTAGGGCTGCTCAGATTACCTCGGATGTTTTTTGTATGAAATTCTGCAAATTTTGATATGTCGCATGGCAGGGTTCTATGGAAATTTCAAATTACCACTTCACCGGGACCTCTGGAACCTACGAAACCGATTATTTGGCCACCGAGTGGCAAAAAAATGGCCTAGGGCTGCTCAGATTACCTCGGATGTTTTTTGTATGAAATTCTGCAAATTTTGATATGTCGCATGGCAGGGTTCTATGGAAATTTCAAATTACCACTTCACCGGGACCTCTGGAACCTACGGAACCGATTATTTGGCCACCGAGTGGCCAAAAAATGGCCTAGGGCTGCTCAGATTACCTCGGATGTTTTTTGTATGAAATTCTGCAAATTTTGATATGTCGCATGGCAGGGTTCTATGGAAATTTCAAATTGGCCACTTCACCGGGACCTCTGGAACCTACGGAACCGATTATTTGGCCACCGAGTGGCCAAAACATGGCCTAGGGCTGCTCAGATTACCTCTGATGTTTTTAACACGAAGTTCTGCAAATTTTGATATGTTGCATGGCAGGATTCAATAGAAATTTCAAATTGACCACTTTACTGGGACCTCTGGAACCTACGGAACCGATTATTTGGCCACGGAGTAGCCAAAACATGGCCTAGGGCTGCTCAGATTACCTCTGATGTTTTTAACACGAAATTCTGCAAATTTTGATATGTCGCATGGCAGGGTTCTATGGAAATTTCAAATTGGCCACTTCACCGGGACCTCTGGAACCTACGGAACCGATTATTTGGCCACCGAGTGGCCAAAACATGGCCTAGGCCTGCTCAGATTACCTCTGATGTTTTTAACACGAAGTTCTGCAAATTTTGATATGTCGCATGGCAGGGTTCTATGGAAATTTCAAATTGGCCACTTCACCGGGACCTCTGGAACCTACGGAACCGATTATTTGGCCACCGAGTGGCCAAAACATGGCCTAGGGCTGCTCAGATTACCTCTGATGTTTTTAACACGAAGTTCTGCAAATTTTGATATGTTGCATGGCAGGATTCAATAGAAATTTCAAATTGACCACTTTACTGGGACCTCTGGAACCTACGGAACCGATTATTTGGCCACGGAGTAGCCAAAACATGGCCTAGGGCTGCTCAGATTACCTCTGATGTTTTTAACACGAAATTCTGCAAATTTTGATATGTCGCATGGCAGGGTTCTATGGAAATTTCAAATTGGCCACTTCACCGGGACCTCTGGAACCTACGGAACCGATTATTTGGCCACCGAGTGGCCAAAACATGGCCTAGGGCTGCTCAGATTACCTCTGATGTTTTTAACACGAAGTTCTGCAAATTTTGATATGTTGCATGGCAGGATTCAATAGAAATTTCAAATTGACCACTTTACTGGGACCTCTGGAACCTACGGAACCGATTATTTGGCCACGGAGTAGCCAAAACATGGCCTAGGGCTGCTCAGATTACCTCTGATGTTTTTAACACGAAATTCTGCAAATTTTGATATGTCGCATGGCAGGGTTCTATGGAAATTTCAAATTGGCCACTTCACCGGGACCTCTGGAACCTACGGAACCGATTATTTGGCCACCGAGTGGCCAAAACATGGCCTAGGGCTGCTCAGATTACCTCTGATGTTTTTAACACGAAGTTCTGCAAATTTTGATATGTTGCATGGCAGGATTCAATAGAAATTTCAAATTGACCACTTTACTGGGACCTCTGGAACCTACGGAACCGATTATTTGGCCACGGAGTAGCCAAAACATGGCCTAGGGCTGCTCAGATTACCTCTGATGTTTTTAACACGAAATTCTGCAAATTTTGATATGTCGCATGGCAGGGTTCTATGGAAATTTCAAATTGGCCACTTCACCGGGACCTCTGGAACCTACGGAACCGATTATTTGGCCACCGAGTGGCCAAAACATGGCCTAGGGCTGCTCAGATTACCTCTGATGTTTTTAACACGAAGTTCTGCAAATTTTGATATGTTGCATGGCAGGATTCAATAGAAATTTCAAATTGACCACTTTACTGGGACCTCTGGAACCTACGGAACCGATTATTTGGCCACGCAGTAGCCAAAACATGGCCTAGGGCTGCTCAGATTACCTCTGATGTTTTTAACACGAAGTTCTGCAAATTTTGATATGTTGCATGGCAGGATTCAATAGAAATTTCAAATTGACCACTTTACTGGGACCTCTGGAACCTACGGAACCGATTATTTGGCCACGGAGTAGCCAAAACATGGCCCAGGGCTGCTCAGATTACCTCTGATGTTTTTAACACGAAATTCTGCAAATTTTGATATGTCGCATGGCAGGGTTCTATGGAAATTTCAAATTGGCCACTTTACCGGGACCTCTGGAACCTACGGAACCGATTATTTGGCCACCGAGTGGCAAAAAAATGGCCTAGGGCTGCTCAGATTACCTCGGATGTTTTTTGTATGAAATTCTGCAAATTTTGATATGTCGCATGGCAGGGTTCTATGGAAATTTCAAATTACCACTTCACCGGGACCTCTGGAACCTACGGAACCGATTATTTGGCCACGGAGTAGCCAAAACATGGCCTAGGGCTGCTCAGATTACCTCTGATGTTTTTAACACGAAATTCTGCAAATTTTGATATGTCGCATGGCAGGATTCTATGGAAAATTCAAATTGGCCACTTTACTGGGACCTCTGGAACCTACGGAACCGATTATTTGGCCACCGAGTAGGCAAAACATGGCCCAGGGCTGCTCAGATTACCTCTGATGTTTTTAACACGAAATTCTGCAAATTTTGATATGTCGCATGGCAGGGTTCTATGGAAATTTCAAATTGGCCACTTTACCGGGACCTCTGGAACCTACGGAACCGATTATTTGGCCACCGAGTGGCAAAAAAATGGCCTAGGGCTGCTCAGATTACCTCGGATGTTTTTTGTATGAAATTCTGCAAATTTTGATATGTCGCATGGCAGGGTTCTATGGAAATTTCAAATTACCACTTCACCGGGACCTCTGGAACCTACGGAACCGATTATTTGGCCACGGAGTAGCCAAAACATGGCCTAGGGCTGCTCAGATTACCTCTGATGTTTTTAACACGAAATTCTGCAAATTTTGATATGTCGCATGGCAGGATTCTATGGAAATTTCAAATTGGCCACATTACCGGGACCTCTGGAACCTACGGAACCGATTATTTGGTCACCGAGTGGCCAAAACATGGCCTAGAGCTGCTCAGATTACCTCGGATGTTTTTTGTATGAAATTCTGCAAATTTTGATATGTCGCATGGCAGGGTTCTATGGAAATTTCAAATTGGCCACTTTACTGGGACCTCTGGAACCTACGGAACCGATTATTTGGCCACCGAGTAGCCAAAACATGGCCCAGGGCTGCTCAGATTACCTCGGATGTTTTTTGTATGAAATTCTGCAAATTTTGATATGTCGCATGGCTGGTTTCTACGGGAATAGCAAATTGGCCACATTTCCGGGGTCTTCCAAGAATGGCTAAACCTTGATCCGTTTGTCGCCGATTCTAAGCCGTTAAACCCGGTCAATCTTAGTTTACCGCTCAAATTCATAAAATTCATGAACTGACGATTCTTTTGAGTATAAAAAGTTTGAAATTTGGCTGGAAAATACCTACAAAATTGCAATGTCAAATCCGGGTCAATATGACCCGAATGCCTTAAGTGTCACTTTTTTTGTGGCGCCCTTCAGAAACATGCTAGAAATTTGATTTTTTGCCAAAACACAGTTTACCAGAAAATAGGAAAAGTCACAAAGTTTCAAAGCGCTAGGTGATTCCGTTTAAAAGTTACAAGCGCTCTAAAGTCGGTTTCGGGTCATATTGACCCGAATGCAACAGGAAGGTTAAATAACATGAAAATCCATTCAAATGCTCAGAAACAACGAGCTACACACATGGTTACCAATGGCTTTTAGGGCGAGATCAGAAGTTATGCGAGAAATGAAAGAACGTGCAGCTAACGCTCTAGAGGTCGTGAGTTCGATTACCGTATAGATTTTTTTTTATATTAGCGAACATGTACTCGATTGCAACGAAAACAGCTTTGACATAAATTGTTATTCTAATACTCTTCACTTTTGCATGCGTTTTGCATAACTGATAAACATAAATTATGTAATTTCGTTTAATATGTCGTGGGTCCCGAACTATCAAAGTTACCTGCATTACCAAACATGCCATGGGCAAAAATCCTTTTAAATAAAGATAAAATATGTAATGATAATAATTTTCAAAGATTTCTCGTTTTACGGTATAGCTTTTTTGTTACTAAACGAAAAGACTTCCGGTTTGTTGTAGTCTCTCCTATATTAATGGGAGAATCTTCAAATCAGTAAAGTGAGAAATCCATCGATTACAGTGCCATCTATGGTCAACAATGTAAAAGGACCCTTTTTCTTATATATTTGGTCGATTTTTTCCATACAAACTTCAAGCTCGTTTAGCCCCCTTACGGATTTCGCTAAAATTTCCACAATCGCTTCTGGGGGTCCAAATCTCGTATAACTTGAGATCTCGCCCTAAAAGCAATTTTTTTAGCAAATTAATGAACCTGGATGAAAACTATCACCACTGGGAGGATGAGGATCATCATTTCTTCGTAGCATTGTTGAATAACGTGTAAATTCATTCGTTTGCTTGGTAGCTATAAGCTACACACTCGATTACCAATGGCTTCTACGACGAGATCACAAGTTATGCGTGAATGAACAATTTTGAGAGGTATAACTTATGATTTTTACAGTTTGTTTTTCTCATATAAAAATGGACCACCTTATTGCCCATACTCACTTTGCACTGATTTCGTTGGCAATTTCGATGGCTTGGTTCAGCAACTTTTCGTCCTTCATGGAGATCGGTTTCACGGTGCTGGTTTTCTTTTTCGATTTGCTTCCTGTGAGAGTCGTTCGAATATAAAGGCAGATATCCAATCAATATATTTACAAGCAAACAATAAAAATAGCAAGACGGGAAAAAAGGAAAGTTTTGCGATACGGACCTCCCTTATTGCTGACTGTTCCGGAGCTGGAACTGTTCTTACGATTTAGTTTGGAAGACAGTTCGGCCAGCTCGTTTCGCTTGTTGATGTTTTCTACATCCGGCGACAGCGGTGGTTGAGATTGCTGGTGGTGTTGATGCTGCTCGGTTGCCGTCGACATCGATTTGAACATGTACTCCATCTCGTCCAGCAGGGAAGTTCCGTGGTCAAACACCTTCTCCGTGGGGATGTCATCGTCGGAGATTTCGTGATACTCGTGGGGGTCCTGAGTGTCAGAAGACTTTGACTCCTGTAGAATGTTGGAAAGTGTTTGAAATTGAAACAAAAAAGATTGATGACACAAACCTTAGCCTGATTGTGCAAACCAGAATCTCCATTCACGTCCACGTTGATGAATGGATTACTATCCTTAAATCCGCTGTTTCGGAAATCGAACGCACTAGCCAATCCACTATCCACAGTGGAGCGGTCGTGATTCTCACCAGCATTGACGAAGCTCTGATGTCCGGTTTGTAACGTTTCGGAGAAATACCCGCTCGCGGTTTGAATCGAGTCCGGACTGGTTGGAGTAGGCGGCAGAAGAAGCGGCGTTTGTTCCAGATCTTCCGATGGCTTATAGGGTGTGACTATTTGACGGGGGAGCTGTGGACAGAGAAGATTCAATTTTGAAAAATTTATCACAGGATTTTACAAGAAAGCTTACATTCTGCGGACTGGCGAGGAAGGCAACGTCGCCGAAATATGCGCCATCGATTCCAACGTGGCCCGTGTGTTTCAGATCATTCTGCGGTCGGGATATCATATCAGTTCTGATTTTACGCTTACTGGTTCGTTCCGATGTCCTGCTAAAGCTATCCCGATTGATGGACGATGGGAGACTATCTAGATAGGCAACCGTATTGGCCGGATTGAAAAGACCGGTTTTACCCGAGTTGAGCACCCCTTTCCAAAAGGGAGAGTTGGTACTTTTGTCCAGTACCGTTATGATCTCTCCTTGTCGATACATCAGATGGTCCTTCTTGGGTTCACTGAACGAAACTATAGTCTTCAACTGTTCCGGTTTCATATCCGGAAGAAGTTGATAGATTTCCGTGAATTTGGGTCGTTTCAGGGCATCATGTTGCCAGCACTTCAACATGAGCGAGTAATACTCTTTTGGGCAGCACTCGGGTTTCTCCAGTCGCTGATAGTTGGGTTCGTCTATGGCTTCTAGTATCTGATGACCGGTTAGAGCAGCCCATGGTTGGAAACCGTACGAAAAAATCTCCCATAGACAAACTCCATACGCCCATACGTCTGAGGCGTTCGTAAAACGAAGAAAGTTTATACACTCTGGAGCGCACCACGCTATCGGAAGCTTGAGATTCACATTAAAGTTTGTTTGGTAATAGTCCTTTCCGACTCCAAGTGCTCGAGAAAGACCGAAATCGGAAATTTTTACCTTGTTTTTGCTAAAAACTAAAATATTTCGTGCTGCCAAGTCTCTATGAATCAGTCGTTTGTTCTCGAGATACATCATTCCGTTGCATATTTGCGCAGCGAACTCACACAGCGTTGGGACCGTTAAAAAGCTGACCCTCAACCCAGGGTCTTTCAAGCACTCCAGCAAAGACCTTAGGTGAGCTAGCTCAGTAACTAACATAAGAGATTCCGTATCTAATACCACTCCATATAATCGCACGATATTTTCGTGCTCAATCGAGTGCATTATGGCTGCCTCCTTGAGGAATTCCATCGGATTTGACTGCATCCGTTCCCGACAGAGGCACTTGATGGCCACCTGAATCCGTTCGGTGCCATTAGTCCACACGCCCTGTTGAACGATACCGAACTCTCCGGTGCCGAGCTGCTTGTTCACGGTGATGGCATCGGCCGGGATGATGTGCTTGTTGTTGGGAATCTTGCTCGGCGAGGGACACGTTTTTAGCGGTTCCACATTGGACGTGGGGCTGCTCACTCCGTTGTCGTCCTTTTTCGGTGTCTGCAGCAGCCGTTTGATTTTGTTCAGATAACCGTGTGGGTAGTACTTTTCGTAGTACTTCCGTAACCGACGGATCTCGGGTCGTGAGAGGCCACACATCTGTCGCAGGTCCTCGTCCGTTGCATACTTGAGGTGAGCGATGGTGGTGATTTTGAGATCGTTCCTGGGAAAGGTGGATGAGATGTTTTTTTGAACTCAGATAAGGACTGCTTAACGAGCTTAAAATGAATAACATTTAACAAACGATTTTATATAACACTTATTGTGCAATAGATAGAGGCGTATTCTATTTACAGCACTTTTGATTTACTTTAAAGAGATTTCTCCAAGGTATTGGGCTCACAATTGGTGACAATAATATCGTTCATCTTATGCTTAAATTTAAGAAAAAAATCGGTCATCAAAAACTTTATCACGAAAAAGGAAATTTTGGAAATACCGAGTAAACATTTTGAATCAATAATCTGATTTATTCCTGTTCACGATTCGACAGACCAATACGTGATTAACCCTTTGTCTGTGTTTGGGGTCAATACGATCCCAGAGCACTTTGAAGGGATGTAACTTTTTTGTTAGTATACCGATTTGTGCAATTTTTCCACACGTTGATGCATTCCCGCGAGATTTTTATTTGCGCATAGATTCTTTTCAGTTATCTTCAAATCTTTTCTTACGTTCATGAAAATAGTACGTTGTCTGTGCCCTGGGGTCATATTGACCCCAAATTCAAATCGCTATAACTTCGCGGATTTTCGATTTTTCTGCAGTTTTGGAAAGCAAATTTAATTGAGTTTTACTAAAAAATATGAGACGGTTCAAAAGGGGGCTGGTTTATCGCGGTGAGGGATTATTGTGAAAAAGGGCCAAAACGGCGACTTTTTTTTTTTTTTTTAAGAACAGTTTTATATAATATTAAACTTTCTTAGGTGAAGATTTTCAACAGAGAAAGGAACAAAATTGCCAACTAACCAATGTGTACTATTTCCGCAAACGCCACCGCATGATGGCGCTAGCTTAGAAAATATTACTATATGGAGCTTATATATTATATTTGTCATGACATTCTATATCTCAAGATTTCGAAGAATAATTACTTAATAATAATAAAGACACGGACACCGTCTTCAGCCATTTAGCTGCACAGACTGTAACTTAACACTAGACAACGGACAAGCATGCTCCAGTGGCACAGCCGAGAAAACATTCCTGACGAGAAGTTTCAATGGCTGCAGCGGGAATAGAACCCACACCTTATGACACGATGCGATCAACTGCCTGACGACACTAACCGCACGGCCAGGCAGCCCCACAAGCAAAGTTGTTCATTGCATCAAGGGTTTTAAGTTGGATGTCTGCTTATAACTCCAAAAACTGCTACTAGGAGGCGCTGATGAGCATCGGACATTTGAAATTCATAAATCTAATGTTTGAATTATGTTAGAAGACTAGTGTCTTTGGCAATGTTGTTCCTTTGTTCGACAGCTACAAAAAGCTTGTTCAGGCGGTTCCATATGTTACCAGTAGGAGGAGCAAGTGCGCATTAAAATTAAATACTCATATATTTCAGGATGAAGATCAAATAGCAGGCTGTGTTTTCAGTAAAGTTGCTAGTTAAGCCAAGAGCAATGATTAGCATATCTTATTAGTATGGAATAGTGTCACTAGCTGGCATTTATGAGCATCAAATATTTCAAACCCATATGTTTCAAGATTCTCAACTTAAACTTGAAGACCGGTGTTTTCGGAAAAGTTGTACTCTCGCTTGCCACTATCGAATTAAATCAGGTTCATTAGTGGTTTCTCCTTAATCTGGCATGCAGCAAATATGGTGAAGTAAACGAACACCACAGGTTTCTAAAACAGGAAACACGAAATTCAATGATTCCCAACTGAGAAGCAACAAACAATTTTGTCAACAACATCTACAAATAAGTTATCAGCATTTCGATACACAATATTTTGAAATATTCAACTTACTAGTTTCCCTCAGTTGCCAAAAATCGAACTAATCAGATATGTACCGCAAGGGCTGCCTATCAAACAACTTTACCGAAAAGACTTACCTTCTCAATGATCTGCATTTTCAGATATAAAAGATATAAACTTTCAATGCACACTAGCACCACCAGCTTGTTAGATTTAGGACTATGTAGCGGAATGTTGTAATAACCAACATGTCCATTCAAAATCAATTTTCTAATTCCCGGATGTCCAAACAATTAAAAACGAATGAAAATGATCCTGGGACTTGATATTTTTATTTTTATACTTTCATTCAAATGGTCATCCATGACGTGATTTATCTTGTTTATAAATTATTTTTGATTAAAATTACAAAAAACTGTGAGCTCAAAACGGTTAGAGAGAGATTTGGGCAAAAATATACAATTTTTTTTGAAATATCCTAAAATAAAAATTTGGTAGAATATGAGCAAATATTTTCTCTATATTTCTAAATTTAAAGTATATTTTCACACAACGACCAAGTTCAACAGCCAACCCGTTACCCTCTAAGAATGCCATCGGAATTATGTGTTAAACATGGCCCATTGCTTCAATTAAAATTCTTCTGCTGTCACCCATGTTGAATCCAAGGAGAGATCTTTGTAACTCACTGAAAAACATTTTACTGTTAGCGTTAGCGTTAGCGTAGTTACGGTATACTTCGTAGATTGGATACTAGCAACATTCATGTTTTTTCTTTTGATAATCTCATCTAGAATGCCTTCAGGACCACGGCTAGGGAATAAGCCTTGATCCAATCTTAAATAAAATGTTTATCATATTAGAAATGCGGTATATAGCCATTGATTTAATGTATTACTTTAGCAAAAACAACAACTACTATCGGAATTACATTGACCAATATTTAAATTTTAAATTTTCAATGCTTACTAGTGCCTCCTAGGTACAGAATACCGAACTAACCAAGCATGCAGCACATAGTCTCAAACCTAACGAACACCTTTACCGCATATGCCGACTTTTTAGCTGTTCTACATCGTTAGATATATGAGTTTGAAATATTCATAGCTCACTAGCGCATCCTAGCTGTAAAATGTTGAACTAAGCTAACATGTAGAGAATAGCCTTTACACTAATAAGCAACTTTGCGAAGACATCAATATTTCAAATCATCAGAAATCAGAACCATCCTAAGATCTAGTTACAGAGCGTCATAGTCGCTTAGAGGAATCAGAAAACCATTTTTTTAAGCTAGCGCCATCATGCGGTGAAATTCTCAACTAATCAATGTGTAACATTGTAGCCCTTTCCCTGTTGCAAATCTTCACCGAAGAAAGTATAATTTTATATAGAACTGTTTTTTCACAATAATATTTCCCCGCGATGAACTATCCCCTAATTTTCTTACATTTTTAGTAAATCTCAATTACATTTGCTATCCAGAACTGCAGAAAAATCGAAGATCCGTTCAAGTTTCGAAGTTATCGCGAATTGAATTTGGGGCCAATATGACCTCAAAACACAGACACCGTAACTTTTTTTTCGCATAGACAAAAGGTTAAAAAAATCAGCAATATTGTTTTTGAGAGATCCTAGATTATTATTGACCCTATGACACTACCCCGGGGGGCCTTCCTTAGCCGAGTGGTTAGAGTTTGCGGCTACAATGCAAAGCCATGCTGAAGGTGTCTGGGTTCAATTCCCGGTCGGTCCAGTATCTTTTCGTAATGGAAATTTCCTTGACTTCCCTGGGCATAGAGTATTATCGTACCTGCAACACGATATACGAATGCGACAATGACAAATTTGGCAAAGAAAATTTTCAGTTAACAACTGTGGCAGAGCTCATAAGAACACTAAGCTGAGAAGCAGGCTCTGTCCCAGTGAGGATGTTAATGCCAATAAGAAGAAGAAAAAGAATAAGAAGACACTACCCCGAATGTCATTACCCCGAACGCCATTACTCCGAATGTATAACATTTTGAAACTAATTCTGATTAGAAGGTGGGGATATAATTATACGATTCCTTATGAGTACTAGACGAGTTTGGCTCAACAAAGTATTTTTCAAATATTAGGAGATAAAAACAGGAGCAAGCTTTTAAGCAAATGATTATTACATACTAAGTTTTGTTTGGATTTGTCCTCTAATTTTGATGAGATTTACACAGCCACACTGCAATGCTCTGAAGAACCGCCTATTTCGAAAAGAAGGGTGAATTTATTATAAAAAGGATAGCTATAATATGCACAAAATTAGGGGATGTAGTAAAGTCTCCTATTGGACGCTGCTACCCACTTCCTTAACATATATGTTACAAAAACGGAGGCCTTTGATCGCCGCTTCAGTAAAAACATTCATTGATATGAAGAATCATTCATCTGAATTTCGAGATAATCACAAAAATTAGTTGTGTTTTATTCAAAACAATGGAGAAATGATGATGGCAGAAAAGTGGTGTCCAGTTCTATAAGAGACCTGAATGTTTTAATACAAGAAGATAAAAGAAGAGAAAGATTCTGAATAAATTTATTGCAGGATTAACTTCAACGAATACCTTAAGAATATTCTGCTTTCAAAAAACTTAGCTGTTCTATACAAAAATGATAGTGACTAGCTTGTCCAACAAAAACTTGAAAGAACATCCTATTTAAGAAAAAAGGGCCAATTTTTGGTACAATGCTTGCTGCTATGTCGTGAATAATCACTGTAACACCGTGATGCTATGGTTCAACTTATGTTCCTAAGAAAGGGAAATCTTTGTTAAAAACAAATTTGGAATATGAACACCATCAAGGAGTCCAAATACCGGAGAGCACGCAGCTGTTCAGCAAGACTAAATTGAGGGTTATGAGTTCGAATTCCTACGGTAGTGGAGGACATTGATTTCATTCACAATTTCCTTGACTTCCCTAGGCACAAAGGTACGTGTACAAGAATGGTAAATTGACAAGGAAAGCTCTCAGTCAATAAAATGCTTGTTTTATCAAAGGCCCATTCACACATTTCATAACGCTAAACATGGTGGGTGGTGATATAAGTGTTATAAGGGGGTGAACCCTTGGATTACGTAAGTGCTCTCTGAACTGAGAAACACAAAACTGTCTCACAAAAAAGAAGACGACAGAAAGAATAGATGACAAATGAAAGAAGGGAAAATATATGATGAAAATTCTACCGACGAATTTAACGCACCATTAAGTTTACATTCGACCAGCATTATAACGGTATGGCCAACATGTTGTGCCCCCTAAACATGATACTGCACTGTATATCATACTATTCGAGGTAATGGCTCATTCGGGGTAGTGGCGTTCGGGGTAACGACCCATTCGGGGTAATGGCTTTCGGGTAGTGACCCTTTCGGGGTAGTGGCGTAATTGCGGGGTAATGGGATGGAGCCGATATTTTTGATTTGGAAATTATCTTTTATCATCATGCTATATACAAATTATATACCAATGATGATATTTACAATGTAACCTCTCAATTATTAAATGCAAAAATGTCCTCAGAACACTATGTCGAGAAGCAGTCTATGCTTGCCCTGGCTGTGATATTATGAGTCGAGAGGGTTGGGTTACAGGGCTAAGTTCAAGTTATTTTTGGGAAGCACAATGATGAAGTACACAAAGTAGGAAAAAAATGTTTCGCCAAAAACACTCTGGCTCTGCTTTTTTCTTCGAATTTCTGATGAAAACTACTGGAGAAATACCCGAAAAACTTTTTAAAAGAAAACTATTGTAAATATATCTGAAGGAAATTATGGATGTCTTGAAGGATTTCCTAGATAAGTTGCTAAAATGAACAATCAACAAATTATTCAATACTGGCTATTTTGCTGAATTTTGTAAAAGCATCCCTTAAGAGCTTTAAGTGGATTGCGTGCAAAAACTGTAGGTTGGAATAATCGGAGGTGTTCCAGTATTGGTATAGTATTTCTTGATTGGTAGATATGAAAAATAAAATTTATAAGATGCGAAAATAACTATATAAATTTTTAGAAGGGGTGGCCAGAATAATCCCTAGACGAAATACTGGGGAAAATCGCATAGAAATATTTGAAGAGACTTCAAGGTAAATCCTTGGACGAAATTATTGATAAACTGTAGAGCAATTTAAGTATCAATTCCTGAAGTAATTACTTAAGGAATCTATTGAGATATTGAAAAATGGGTGGAGGAATTACTGCAAAAATCGACATAGGAACTTCTAAGGGAATTCTTATAGAATTTCCAGAAGAAAATCTTAAACGATTTCCTTGAAAAACCCAGGAATAAACCTTTGTGGGTTTTCCTGGCAAAGAAATCGATAGAGAAATAACTGATAAAAAAAAAATCTCTGGAGGAAATAACTGCAGGAATTTTTTAAAGAAATATTGGGAGGATTTTCTCACCAAACTGTGGAAACTACTGAAGGTATCAGCGTAGGATTGGTGCAGGAGGATTCTCTGCCGGGATCCGTAGAGGAGTCCATGAATGTTTTTCTGGAGGAATCACTGGAAGATTGCTCTAAGCTCTGTTTTCGAAGAATCTGTGAGGTCCAAAGTATTCGCGTATTTGCTAAAAGATTCAATGCGCGAGTTTTTTTTTTACTAATTCTTGATGATTTTATCTTTATTGCTTATAGAATAGGGAATTGGAACGGAAATATGTTTTCTTAGTCCGGATGTTTTGTGGATCTCGCTCATTATATCTGCAATATTCTACAGATGTGTCCCGTTTCTCCAAGAATAATCGTTCAGGAGTTATTATAAGAATATCTTCCAGAAGTTTCCGTCTGGCTCTATACGTGAGTGTTTGAAAGAACTGTATTTATAAATACAACTAAATTCACGATAGCTCTTAATAATTTGATTATATAAGTAAAAACATACTTGAGCGAGTTGTAGTAGTGTTGCAGTTCCGATTCCACGAGGAATTCGTACAGATCCATCGTTTTGGGTTCTGAAAAGAAATAAAATGTATACGGTTTTAGTTTAGGTTACAGTACAATTTTTTGTTATATCTCAAGTTAAATTTTCTATCAGTATGTTTTCCCATGAACTAGTTCCAACACATTCTTCAACAAGAGCCTACTCGAGCATGCTTTTCAAATTAAAGTTCTATGAGTTCTTTAACAAAAATTATCCAAGTTGTGTGATGCACAACTTTGCGTTTATCACCACGGCTATTTTGGCGAGTGATATTTGTATTTTTTTCATGCCGCTGTAAATTTTACAGTATGCAATCTGAAGCTAACTGTAATTTTGAAAATAATTAGAAAGATGTGTACAATATAATGGAAACCATTTTAATACACAGATTCGATTTTTTTTCGATAATGAAGAGAAAACAAACAAACATAATCTTATTCTATGTGCGTTGAAACGCTAATAAATATTTCAGCATTTACAACTCCACTCATTCGACTAAAATTCGGGTTTGGCTTTGGGACCTTCCTTTATAACGGCGCGGGAGTACAAACTAAGGAAACATTATCATCGTGCCATAATTGCATTCCTTTAAAACGGTCCCAAAGTGCTTCTGCCCCCGTTGCGTTGATGAAGACCTCAAGTGTTATTACTCGTGAGTTGCTAATGGCAGCCTTAAATAAAAAAAAACCTGGGACAAGCAATATCGGTGACGACGGAGACACATTATTCTGACGTCCTCTCCTCTATGCTGCATTGCCATCGGTTGGTGGCAATAACTTGTGCACCTTAATTTCCACAGAGTAGGTACGTAGACTAGCAAATATTCATATTGCATAGCTTGTTCCATCGTAGGGTAGAAGCACCGGTTTTGGCCGTAACGCTAATTGTAGTCATAATGGATTACATTCTTTTTTATATAGCAAATCAGCGTGAATCATAAATGTATTTTAAAGAATACTTTCACGTAATAGAGTTACAATAATTTATTCTAACGAATTTATTCAAATCTAATGTAAACAACTCTTTTTTCAAAAAACAAAATTCTGGTTTTTGTACGCTTAATTTGACCGAAGTGTTCTTAATTTGGCTACTCTCATCAAAAATCAATGTGATTGGCAAATTAAATGTGAAATGAAGAATTGACCATCGCGATTTTCTATGCGAAAATAAGGTTTCTATCGGTTGAAGGCTTTCATTTGACGTATTTTCGGCTATATGTACCGCATACCAGATATTTTCTCTCAGGCTGACCAAAACCGGTGCTTCTACCCTAGTCGTTACTGTCACGGTGTAGACAAGAGCCAACAACACACTTTAGCCGCCGTAAACAGAGATTTACTTCCGCTCGATATATGTATGTCGTCGTTTCCGGCAGTTTGAACGGCACGGCGGAGACCCTCGTGTCTTTATTCTGCCCGTTGGCGTTATTGCCGTCATCATCGCGTGCCGGAGCTTCTTTGGTGTCGCTTTCCGTTTTGCCGTTCCTAGAGCCCAGGTAAGACGAAGACGATATGTCATATGGTATGGACGAGTAAAACAGTAGCTGTACCAGTGAAGCGATCGTTCATGTTTTTTTAGGTTTTTTGTCGATGCCGCCACCGCCGGAGAATTTTATGCCAACCGAAGTGAAATGAAGAAGTTATACTAATAGCGACGCCGGGCTATCATCGTGATAACCTTTTCGGAAATGTCGTTCAATATTCCAGAGAAGTTGTATGATGAATCACTATTGTGTCGATAATCAATAGTGGTTGAACCTACTTTATTATATTATCAGTTATACTTATATACTATTTGGCAAAGAAAGCTCGCAGTTAATAACTGTGGAAGTGCTCATAAGAACACTAATCTGAGAAGCAGGCTTTGTCCCAGTGGGGACGTAACGCCAGATAGAAGAAGTTATATACTTATATCCAGTATCCAGCTTAGTAATTCCAGAAAATCATAAACAAATTACTATGTATAACTAGTTGATATTTTAAACCAGTGATTCCCAAAGTAAGCGAATTCGCCACAAATGATAAAATCAACGTTCAAATGATAAAATCAATGAATGCCACATACATAAATCACTTAGCTTAAAAATAGGCCTAAGTAACATCAAATTGCATGGAACAATGGCTTTAGACAAAATCTAAATTACACAGAACAAAAATAAAACATTTTTATAACTTTTTAGTTTAGTGAATGAAGAGTTTTAAACTAGTCTGGGTTTATTATATATTTTTATATTTTGTATTTCGATTGGTATGTTTCCAGAACAGCCAAAACTGTATTACCTTATGTAGGGAATAAGATAAAAAAAAACGAAAAATAATGTTTTAATGAAATAGGATCAATCACAGTAATCGAGACAATAATAGATTGTAGGAATCAAGCATAGTAAGACAAGTTTAATAAAGTAGTCTAAAAAGAGATCTTGGAGAGGAAAGAGCTGAAACCAAATTATTATTGAAATACAAAGAAGTTCTGTCCTTGAACTGGTTATTGTCTGTGCACCGAAAAAACCGAAAAATCTCACTGAAGCTATAGTTGTCCAGTCAGCCGTCTGTCTTGATGCACGTCTCGCTGTCAAGTTCGTATGCCAAGCCTATAGAGGTCCCTGTTCCGTATGTTATCTGTTGGACATCAGTCAGTTGAACCATGGAAGGTCACTACTCCTTATATTTCGTAAATTTATTTCAACAACTTACATTAAAATCGAAGAAGAAAAAAACTGTTTCGGTAATCGCACACATTTGAAGGATACTAGATTTGTTGATACATAATAAATCATGCATATGATAGATATTGCATGACTTTTTTATGGATATACAAACAGAAGACGTTCTTTCTGGGGTATTTTAATTGGATCATCATGATTGACTAGTACACCCTTCAAGTTTGTCAAATTTTGGTATACTTACGAAGAGATATTGATTAAAACTTCAACGTACCGTCAGACGGGGCTACTTTTGATTCCGGGGGCTACTTTGGACACTCACGTTTTGGATTGATTTCCAGCATAAATATTAATCTGAGCCATTTTGTGTCTTCAACACATTTATTAACCAATTTATGTGCAACAATCAGGCATGAATTTGGAACAACATCAACAATAACAGGATAAATAAGAAAAGATATCAAAAAAGTCCAAACAAATATTCACAAGCTACAAAACATTTGCTATGTAAACATTGTATGAATTTTCCACATATCGTGGAAAGTTTTTGGGAACATCACAAAACTATCGAATCGTCATGATTCAAAGAAATTTTTGATAAGTTTATGTTGAAAGTTGTTTTTTTTAGAAAAATAAATCATCAAATGTCTCAATTTTACGACTCATATTTAATTATAAAGTGTTGGTTTCTATATTTTACAACACAATAAAAAATAAACAAAGGATTAAGAAAAGTAAATAATTGTAAAACATATATATTTCAACTCGTATAAACGGTAAACTCACAACATAATCCTTAAAACATATTTTTCAGTCATATTTTACATGGTACTGCTATACAAAGCAATGACATCCTTCAACTGCTAAAATAAATTACTCTTACGCCATCTCAAAACTATTAAGAGCCAAAATGCATCTAACATAAGCAAACTTTTATTGTTTATGATCTTGTGAACCATTATTCTTATACTTCATGGATTGTATTTGGAATAAAAATTACTTTTAGTTACAAGAATTAATTAGATTCTTCTACATATCGTTCATGTAACATTAAGAATCAGAACGAATATTTCTGTACAAAGCTAATTATTCATCGCAGTACCTGGTAATTACACAATTCGTTTGCATCAACTTGAACAATCAGCATAAGTCGCTATTTATTAGCTGACATTTAAAAGGAAGTAAAGTTGACATATCATCATGCAAACTAAAAATTTATGAATAGCATGTTTTTGTAAAAAGTATTGTATAGGTATGTGTAGTTTTTTCAAGCTTTACAATTTTCTAAATTATGTATATCATAGAAAAACATTCGAAAACATCACAATGAACGATAATCAATAGAATCAGTTTGAAATTTATGATGAAAAATCATTTTACTATCAAAACGTATTAATTTCTAAAAGTGTCCAAAGTAGCCCCTTTTTTGTCTTGAAGGACACATTTTTTTCGCTATTCAAGCAACTTTTTTATTTATTGATGGATTTGTCTCATATTTTGCACATTGGTTACTTACAAATACAACTTAAATATGCGCAAGAATTATCGAAATCTATCCATTATTCACAGAGCTACAAATCCTCAAAGTTGAAGAATGTGGGATTAATGTCAAAAGAAGCCCCGTTTGACGGTAAGTTTATCACTTAATGCAACCATTTAAATTCCACAATAGCTGTTGAATGCTTGCAGTATATTTTGTAGTTGGTTGAGAGGGATCGCAGTTATCATATCATCAACAAATTTGCTGAGGAATGGTAGTTGAATATCCAGCCCACTTATTACCGAACTTAGCAGGCTTTCCATAACCCAATCGGCAATCGAAGGGGAAAGCGAGTTTCCTATGGCCGTGTCAAAGATTTGCTGGTAATACTGGCCATCATAACGGAAACAGCTTGAGTCGATGCAATATTCAACTACTTCGAGAAATAGATCGAGGTTTATGACTCAATAAGACTTGTGTTTCTGGAGGGATGCTGACCTGGGAACCGTTATGGATGGCCATTATCGTTAGATAGCTCTTAAACAAGCTTTTGTGCGAATAAGCTTTTATAGCTTCAAAACACAGTGCCGCACGAACAAATCGCAACGCAGTGAGCAATGAAAAAGGCAAATTGTAAAAACTTTAATTTTAAACTTCAATTTATTTGTAGCCATAGAGGATGCCGTTACACAAATTACACAAATTACAGATAACCAAATGTGTAATGTCACACAATAACAAAAACACAAAATCCTTTAAGTAAAGTAGAATGGGGCAAAATAAGGAGAAAGGGAAAACCGGAAATTAACATTTTGTAAATTTAAAATTTTAGATCACTTTGATGAAGGTTAAATAAAATAACCGAAAAGTCGGACGTAGGAGCAATACACGTGATAGCTTATTATTAAGACTGCAGTGCCGAAAACATTTCAAGCAACAAAACTTCAACAGCGATTTGGAATTGTTTTCCAGACATTTTGGCATTCGAACTTTTGGAATTTGACGTTTTGTCACCCAACTTAAGTAATCAGAACCTCAATGATTTCAAATGAGTCGAAAGAAAGAAAGCCCGAGCATTCGTCAGTTGTTTTCCCTCTCGGGTAGCGCGACTATTTTCTCTGAGTGCTTTTATATAGCCGAGCAAACGAGTGAAGCTGAAAGTGGATTGTTGCTGCTCAGTCAAGGATGACGGATCTATTGGTGAGCTCGTTTCATGCTACTATTTCTAATCTATACAAGATGTATGACTGCACATTTAATTGTTACAACGGTGGAACGTAAATATGATTTTTTCAACAAACTCTGATTCATGAATTATTTATGTTTCACATTTTTTTTTTCAAAACACCCCTTTCTTTTTGTAATTAAAAAAAAACTTTGAATGGTTCGACAAAATATTAGACAGTGCAATATATGTTTCCAGCTTTTCAGTACCCAAGATTCTGACAATCAGGCGATGCAGAAAAGCGTCCAACTTCTTCTTGATGAGTTCGGCTCTAATACCATCATTACCAGCTGTCTTGTAGAACTTGAGCTTTTAAGTGGCATCCTTGAGCTCATCGTCGAAGTAGGTAGTTTTCTACATTCCGTTGTGCTGCATAACCTTCGCTGTCTGTCTGTGCTCTCTGCGCCGTTCAGGTGATCATCGTAGTGCTTCTTTCACCTTTCGACCACTTCGCGTTTGTCCGTCAAGATGTTCCCATCCATATTACTGCGCATTTCGACTCGCAGCACAAAGCGTTTGAGGGATGCGTTGAACTTCCGTCTTCTATGGCCATCTTCTGAAGCTCTACGTACGTTGCATCGTCAACCTTGACGAGTAAGGTATCCCTTTCCGTTAAATCAATCAAGTCTAAGATGCAATGATTCTAATTCGCACGAACGAGACTCATTTTGTAGACAAGACCTTGCTGTGCAACTCACGAAAGCATTAGTCTTTAATTAATTTTATTGTCATCGTTGGAAATAAAACAATTCTGAACCATGGCCAATAGGCACATTAAAAAGATTTGTGAACAAGTGCAAATGGTCCGGAAAAGTGCTACCACTAATACTCATACTTTCACGGCAAAGGCGATGGGGAAGTATATGGCGATCAAGTGCCATAACTTACCTTAATCTGTGCCACCACCGCCGTCAAGAGACGACATCTAAGCTCGTCACCACTCAATGCCGGCTTTGTGACTTACCGAGAGCGAGATTTCAAATCCGCTCGTCACATTTCTTTAGCACCCTGCCAGCTATGGCTATAGTCTCCAGCTGCTTCACGCTGAAGAGTATATTAAAACAAACAACCCATAAAACCCAAAACTGATTGCGGTGCGGCGAATCGAGCGACGCGGTCCGGAAAATCAATGCCTGTGAAAAAGTGAAGTGGCGGTGTGCGGTGGTGAAGCCAGCTGGAGCAAGAACGATGGCGTGTAACGAGGTACACTTTTAATAGAATGGTTTCGAAATCATTAAAAACTTTAAACTATGCAGAGGGGGTTAAACACGATACGGTTGATGGGCGATTGAATGGCTTTGATTAAGGTGCTAAATTCAGAAGTGACCAAACAGGAACCAAGAAAAAAATTAAAAAAATGATCCAGGGGAGAAAAGATTTTATAGGAATTTATCAAAGAAACCCACCAAGCATTTCAATAAGCATATTTCATAGATTTTTTATTGAACTCTGCGACATACATATAGTATTACAGCTAATGGCAGCTAAAAAGCTAAACAGAAATATTTTTTGATGCAAAGTTCTGTAGAAATACGTCTATTGAAAAATCGCTAGTGGAATTTCTGGACGAACTGGTTAAGGAATCTTCAGAGAAATTTCTGGAGTGATTCATTCTTTGAAAGTACGCTAAATAACTCAGAGAATTTGTGAAGCTTTTTCTCAAGAAATCTGAGATAAATTCCAGAAGAACCTATGTAACAATCGCGTAAGAGGATCTAAAAGAGCAATAATGTGCCTTCAGAGACTATTTTTGAGCCAAAATTTACCAAAATGTTTGAACCAAAAATATTATTAAAATAAAGACTTTTTTGAGACTTGCATTAAAATAGTTCGCAGTGACCAAGTACCTTAAAAAGAGAGATGATACTAGTCCTATGCCAATTTTCATCGTCCAGCACTTCACGGGAAATTCAAGTAGGAGAGGAATCAAAAATGTTGTATTGTGACACGTCAGCGTACTCATTTTATTCTATAATTCATTTGAGAAAACATCTCTTAAATAGAATTACACGTTCCGTGCATTTTTAGCCTCGCCAATTTCAATTGAATGTGGATAAAAAGTCAAGATATGTTCAAAGAATTTGAACTGACACAAACCACTTTTCCCCACACTCCAGAATATGTCACAATGTGCGAGTCAACAAAACACTTTTAAACCATGGCAGCATCAGACCGAATTAGTGTTACTGATGAAAGCGACCGGGAATCAGGAAAAGCTGTGTCATGTCAACGTCATCATAAGCTGTACAGTTTTATCGTCATCTTCTGGCGTGTGTTCACTTCCGATTTGCAGCCTGACCTGAATCAGTCGAACACCATTAGCTAGACAAGACGAAACGGGAAGAATGTGGTACGGTAGGGATACCGGTATTCGCCAACTCAGGTTAAATACCGTTTTATGACACAAATTATGAATATTTGTTTGGTGTTCATTGAATTACTTTAAAATTAAATGGCAACTAATAAACACCCTTCCCGTGGTTATTGTTGAAATGCAGAGGTATGTAAAGTAAACGCGAAGGCCCATGTCTTATCCATTTGGATCGAAGTGCAATTCTTACCAGTTCCAATCAATCACGGAGTAGCAACCATTGATATGTAAAGTCAACCCATACTATGCTATATTGGTATGAACAATATTTTTCTTCAGGATGGGGACTACCGGTACACTTCCCCTACTGGAAGACAGTTTGCTGTGTATTTTACGGAAGCTGCTGGGGGCTCTTTCGAACGTGTATGAAATCTTCATACCACAGGAAGAAGCGGATGCTGTCGCTTCCTCCATGTCGTCGTCGGGTGTTGTTGGCCCAGTTTGGGTGCTGTGCATTTTCTATCTAGCTTCGGTTTAATTTTCTAACGTGTTTAGCTTACAAGTCGGCAATATTGTAAGAGTTGGTAAAGTCTCCCGTTGAGCACAGCATGATAGGTTCCTAGAGCGAGCTTTAGTGTGATTATACCGTACTGTTATTTTTGTCGTTAAGTTGCTGCTTTAAATTGGGCAGTTCTGCCAGTGCACCAGAGGGCAAGTCTCGTTTGTGAAATTCATCAGATACGCAGATATTTTTTGCGAATTTCCCAAAAAAAAAATCAGAAAACAATTCTCCCAAATAATTATGCAAATATTGCAAAATGTTCCTAGCACCTTTTTGCTAGAATTACTGACAAAATTCTGGGGAGTCAGTGGGAGAATTGCTGAAAAAATTCCAGGAAATATTCATGAGGGGTGAGACATTTCGTATAAAGACGTTTCGCATAAGGACGTTTGGCATAATGGACATTTGGCATAATGAGAATTATATTCCTTCTTCAAAATGCTACCTGTTCTTCTACGAAACTGCTTTATGCGAAACGTCCATTATGCCAAACGTACTTATGCGAATCGTCTATATGCGAAATAAATCACCCCCATATTCATGAAGGCAGCGAAAAAAAAATCATAAACAAATATCTCAAAAACCTCATTTTCTAGAAATTCTGGAATCTGGAAAAATTCTCTTAAAAAATTGTGAACGAATAACTGAAAAAAATTCTATATCCTTTTCAACCAGTGGTTGCACAAACCGAACGATCACTAACGTTAGGAAACGGGGAGAGAATCGTGAAACTTGTTCATTCTGATTCCCAGATCCACCTTAGTGAACATACAATCAAAGTGTAATTGAAATTTTATGTGCACTAATTTGGAAGAAACAGACACTGTTCACGCTGAAAATTCAATAATCTAATCAATCAGATTTTTAACTCAGCGTTCTTCAGATTTCAGCGTTTGAAGATTTGACATGTGACTTCGATTTATCTCCACCTTAACTGACGATTTATTAAACATGATTTTAGTCTTCATACAAAATTATTCGTTCCTCTAATATGGCTAAATACAAAACTTTTCTAAATTATCAAACAATAACTTTTGAGTATCAACAGTATTATCAACTTTGTTCGATGAGTATTGTTTAACACATGAAGTTTGAATTTTGTGGCAAATTAGGCAAATAATAGGTAAATAAGTGTCATACAAGCTGGTAAACTTGCATGCAAGTTGGCTGACATAGTCAAATTTGGAATTTTCAACAGTCAATATCTCAAAAAACAAACAAAGGATTTGGCAGCCTTTTAGTATTTAGCCCTGCAGTATTTTGGTGCTTTAGACGAAAACGTGTTCCGCAGTGGTTTTGATAACTGTTGGAAAAGTTGTGTAAATGCTATTGATTCAAAAGATACAGATATGTTGAATTTTGACCATAATCATTAATGAAAATATGATAAATTCGTACAAGAGAGAATTTCTCATGGATTCTTGAGAAAATCTTGGATGAGTTTCCAGAAAACTTAATGAAAATGACATTGAAAAATTTCCCAAACCTAAATTTTCTAGAGAAAATCCCTCGAGTGGAACTTTTTGAGGAAATGCAGGAATAATTGATGTAGAATTTTGTGATTTTATGTAGGATGAAATTCAAAAATATTCGAGAAATCTTTGAAAGAATTCCAAATTTCTGGAGAAATTTTTGCGGAATCCCTGATTGAATTTATTGTGGAATTTCTGGAAAAATTTCTAATATTTTTTGTGGAATAATCCCTGATGAGATTTATGCAGCAATCCCTGGGATAATCTGTCGGGAAAGTTTTGATAGATTGGAAGTATTGCTGAAAAATTGCCATAAAAGCTTTTCGAGGAATTCCTGTATGATTTCTCGAAATCATTTTTACACGATTTTTCCAATGCTAGAATAAACTTTTGTTTTTTTTTTCCTGGAATAATTTGTGCAGCAATATTTTCTAGATAACAAAGTGTAATTTCTTAACTCAGAGACGGTACAAGAATTTCTAATGGAACCTTTCTAGGAAATCCTGTAAGAATTTCTAGAAGAGTTTTCGATGTTATTCTGTAATTGGTAAACGATTTTCTACAGCAAATTCCTAAGGAATTCCACAAGGCATATATTGAGGAACTATTTGAGGGATATTTGTCCCGGCTCTCAAAAAGTTTTCGTACCTATTCCTGAAAAAATCAAAATGAATCTCTTGAAGAATTCCTGAAGATGAAAATCTATGAACTTATGGAGTAGAAGCTTAGTAATCTCTGGAATCTCAAGAAATTCCATCAACAATCATTGCAATGCATAAAAAGATACCTTAGATACTGTTTCATGTAAAAGGAGATTTTAGGGGCTTTTGTACACCTTTGTTCGTATTATCGAAATATGGTTTGGTACTTTTCAAGAATGTATAACATATTGTGTACAAATATTCATTTTGGCTTTTCGGCTTGGTTCAGGATATGGCTCATATCAAAATATTCCTAAACCACTATCTGGACTTCCCAGACTCAAGTTATAGAGGGAATAAATGAGAACAATGTATTTTTGAATCCAAAATCACGAAGTTCTGTTAAAAAGTACTGTTCTATAGCGTTGATATACGCTACCTTTATCAATACACTGGATGTTATAGGGGCCCTTTCCCGTTACCAATTCAGGTCCCCTCAAACCCTGATTTGACTTGACCCTATACATTTTATTTTGTTAAAAACTTTATTTTGTATGATATGAGAAATTTACACCATAATTTCGGGACCCTAAAGAATTGGGGGCCCGGTGCGAACCGCACTCACCGCATCCCCCTAGCTACACTACTGCATTTTGCGTCTACTCTGGCCGCCCCTATTAGAGCATGAAAAATCATGAAGAAAGAGCTATCACATGACGGGTTTTGATGTGGAAATGAAAATGTCATCTAGCAAAGGATTCCTAAGTGCACTCTATTCATTGGAGAAACGGATAACGTGGCCAATGATCCAAATACTGTAGATGTCTTCTCATAAAAAATCATGAAGGAGAAGCTGTCGCATGACCTGTTTTAATGTGAAAATATAATTGTCCTTTCAAAGCAGCTCCCTGAGGGCATCCCGATGGTTCCAGAAATGACCAATGAGGCCCAACGCTGGCTCACTGACCTATTTCAAATAATTTCGATGCATTTTCATGAAAAATCATGAAGAAAATGCTGTCACATAACCTGTTTTAAGTGGAAACGAAAATGCCTCCTGACACAGGTTCCCTGAGAGCACCTAAGTAGTTCCAGAAACGGCCAATGTGGTCAATGATCCTTTTCAAATACATTGAAAGCCTTCTCATGAAAAATCATGAAGAAAAAGCTGTCATACAACCCATTTTGGGGCGAAAATTTAATTGTCCCCTCTTACAGGTTCAACCAGGACACTTCGGATAAGTCTGGGGGCACATGGGAAGATTTGAAAATTCAATACTATCGGCTGTTGTGACCCGTCTTAGGTAGGATTGAATATATGATGTTGTTTCAGGGACGTTGCATAGGCAAAACCATAGTAATTATTGCAATGCCTCAAATGGCCATAGGTAGATATTCCAAGGGAATCTGGAATAATTCCGTAACCATCCGGTATTCGAGACTAGTCATTCATGCCATCAAAACTAGAATACAAACTGGACCATGTCTGATAATTTCATATGGATTGGTTTAAAGTTACGTGAGTTATGATTTTTTTTAAATTTGAACATTTGTGTCCTTAAAGAACTTAGCCTTCAGAGTGTTAACATAGAGCAGTATTTCCCGAACTTCTAAGACTATTGTTTCTTCTTCTTCTTCTTGGCATTACGTCCTCACTGGGACAGAGCCTGCTTCTCAGCTTAGTGTTCTTATGAGCACTTCCGCAATTATTAACTGAGAGCTTTGCCATTTCGCATTCGTATATCGTGTGGCAGGTACGATGATACTCTATGCACAGGGTAGTCAAGAAAAATTTCCGTTGCGAAAAGATCCTGGACCGACCGGGAATCTAACCAAGACCTTCAGCATGACTTTGTTTTGTAGCCGCGGACTCTAACTACTCAACTAAGGAAGGCCTCTATTGTTTATTCAATGCTAATATATTTTGGAATCGCCCCCTGATATTGTTGAAATTTTTGAATATATCTAATGACCTATGTTTTGTTTATGTGTTCTGTTCAAAGAATCGTTCAAAAATGAGATAAAAAATGTGAAAAAAAACTCTTATTACTTACTTTCCAAAATAATAGAAAGCAATAGTTTTGTTTTTCAATTTTAAGGGACGAACTCTCAATTTTTATTAAGAGAACTTAAAAAGTGAAGCGCTTTTTTAACAATGTTGACAGTTGATTCATTAGGGGAAAAGTACCAATTTTCATCCGAGCACCAATTTTCGACCCATCCATACGATTTCAGCCTGCTTTGTATGAAAAGCCGAAAATTGGCACAGAATTCTCGTAGGTCGAAAATTAGTTTTTTCCCTATCATACTGCAGTATGAACAAAATGTATTTTTGTTTTCTTGCAGAATAACTGTGCGGAACGTTTTTTTTCGTACGACAAGTGACATCTCTATTTGATTCTGAATAAAAAACTAGTCAATCGTGTTTGATCGTTTCGTGTCCTTTCTTTTTGCACAATGCACTTGGATATCTTTCAATTTTCAATTGGTCGACATCAATGACTCCATCAACTTGGATTTTTTTTTCTATGCAATTTTGATGCAGATGTTTGATCGAATATGTAAATGTCAATATTACAGCAAATAATGAAAATATTTGGATTACGTTTCCTAATAACTGGAGTTTTCCTAATACCATTAGAAACACTTAGTCCAGTCTGACTAAACACTAACCAATTTTAAAAGAAAAATCGCCCGCTTTGGGAATCACTGTTAGAGTGATCCAAAAGAGAGCGTGTTCTTAATATTTATTTCTCATCGGGGACGGACCTGGTGCAGTAGTTAGAGCACACGCCTCTGACGCCGAGGACCTGGTATCGTATCCCACCAATGAGACGTAGACCTTATGACATAGAAAGTAATATTGACGACGAAGGGGCGAAGGGAAGTAATGCCGTTGGTTCCCAGATGAATTAATGAATTAAGTCTGCGCTCCAGAATAAGATCATTAGATCATAAAAAATATCTGAAAATTTTCAATAATGGCTGCAATAAATATTAATGATTGCGGATCATGGAAAACATGAAATATCCGACAGTTTGATTGCTTTTATTGAACCTTTTCAGGGATTCCAAAAAGAGAACCTTCACAACCTGCTTCTTGACTTAGTGTTTATATGAGTGCTTCCTTGTCACACTGTTAGAGCTTTAATTATTATAGTATTACTAAACTTATCGTGAAATAACATTTGGGGCGGTCCATTAATTACATAAGACAAATTTCGGGATTTTCCAACCCCCCCCTCCCCCCATGGTAAGATTTTTTGTATGAAAATCAAAAATAAATTGTATGGCGCGTAAGAAATCTCAGACCCCCCCTCCCCCCATAAACCCTTACGTAATTAATGGACAGCCCCTTTAAATTCGAATCAGTCCTGAATAAAGATTGATCCGATTACCGGCTGGAAAATTTGACAATCTATATTTTTAATCTTCAAAAAAGGCATGTTCTTCGGAAGCACCATCAATCAGAAGTCTGCTGAGAAATACCAAGTTATTTTTTGAGAAACAATTTTCCAGATATCATAAATTCTTTTTTCACCGATATTTTTTAGAGAAAGATATTTAAAATTTAAATAGAATTGATGTGAGTAGAATGTTTAAGTTTAAAGTACGTCCTAGCGAAAGTACTAATATAGTATTGATATGAAAAATAACCTACGCCTTCATAGAGTTGCTTATTTAGTCCCCGCGTCACATTTGAAACACAAAAGAAAAACAAATGCTTTATTTTCAGATTAAAATGAGGATTTTTATTATGCAAAAAATAATGCTTAACTTTGACAATCAGTTTTTCTTAGGAGTTTTTGAAAAAAACTACATACACCCGATTCTGTTTTTGCACGGATTTTTTTTACACGGCCGTGTAAAAAAAGTTTCCATACATTTTTTTCCGCCAAAACCTTATTTTTGCATGAAACGTCGAGAAATGATGTTACTTTTTTTGCACGGTTTTGAAATTTTGAACTGAAAACTTACACGGTACGGTTTTTTGAATCCATTCAATCAATGAAACTTTATCACGTTACTGGACACGAAATATTCCATGCTATTTTTTATGTAACATCCGCTATGGCTACAACTGGCGATATGGCAAAACCGGTGCTTCTACCCTTAGATTAAAATAATTTTAACAAAAATCATTTGCCACTGTTCAAATGTCTCCAATTTTTTATGTCACTCATACACACCTCATCTTCCTTGGCCGTCCTTGACGAGACTTCCATCTACCCCAAACCCAAGCCATGTCATATCATCACACTTCTCTCTCGGTGCTGTTGCTTTAGGCTTGTTGCCAAGAAAAAAAAGATCCTGAAATCTATTTCAACCGAGTTTTCTTCATGCTCAACAACGTGCGGTGGTATTTTTATGGCACACCGTCCCCTTGATCCTGGCTGGAAGCAGCAAGCAAACAGTCCACAGCAGCTCGTCAGGCAAGATACCACCAAGGCCTTCGACATTGGCCTATCTGGTCGCTTTAAGTGGGTTACCCAAAAGAGGTCACCGTACAGAGCAGATTGGAGAGGCAATTTCTCCTATTTCAATCGAGCCAGTATGTGGAAGAATTGCGGAAAACGGCGAAAAAAAGGATAACGTCGTTGCTGTTTGCCGTGAATGCAGTGACATTTCTCTCCGTTTACAAGCAGCACAGCAAAAGCAACGAACGAATGTCCCATTAATTCTTGGGCTTTTCATTTCATCACGAACTGCCAATGAGCGCTTTCAATGGATAAATGGATGGACGTAAGCGGAAACCCGGAGATACAGAAGTGAACGTTTTTCTAGTTTTCCTTTTCATAGACGGGGTCGTTTTTTTTTCCTTGTGTGGTTTTGTATGTTTTATGCATGGAGCAACCTAAAACTGTCATAATTGGTTTTACAAAATTGAGGAAATTTTGTTTACGGTTTTGATCTTACATAATTTGGGATATTTGTTGGAAAATGTTTTAGCTTCTTCTTCCTATTCTTACAAGGATCACCTTGAAGTATCTTTTAAACATTTCAACATTCAATATTTCAAAACATCGTAAGTAGAAAACGCAAACGAAACGCCTTTTTTGTCAGTAAATGACGCAATTCATTAAGAATTAAATTTGTTGCACTCATAATGTGGGTGCGAAAAAATGCCACAAATATGCATTTTGTAAGAGTTGCTATAGAAACTTGAACATCTTCTCCGTCTATGACTTTGGTTGCATAGAGTGTTTTCAAATGTTTGTCTAGAAATCTGTTTCAACAAAATGCGTTTGGACTTGCACATTTTCTTCAATTTATTCGAAAATTTTATCATAGATTTCGAACGCAATCAACTATGACTATGTTTTTATATAAAAAACATTCCGAAGGTTTTGGCCACATGAAATTTTTCGAAGTGTCAACATTTTTTTACACACAAAGGTTATCATGAGGCACACAGATTTGACGCGCTCCATGCATCCCATTAGAACATATCTGGATCGCCGTGAATGTCACTCGAGTGGTTTTTCAAGCCAGTGCCAGTAGTGCCAACAGATGAACTGGTCCCACAAAATGTGCCAAGGCTAGCGTTGTTCGTAGGCCATATGTGCTACGTTTTCTAATCCTCCGGGCTGTTATACAGGTCACGAAGCTTCGTGTGGTCTCTTCGCCGCGGAAGGCTCGTCGGAAAACGTGGCAATATAGATCGAAATAGTTAATCCAACCAGAGGGAAACGACGACGGTCCCTTGTGTAGGAGGCAAGGGATTTCTCTACATCGGCTGGCCATTGAAACCACTTTCCGGCGAAAGGTGATTTATATTTATTTGGTGAACAACGTCCAAGATATGTATATTTAATCCATTGCTATGGCGTTGCGTTGATGTCTCTTGGGAGTTGTACACACAAGTCCGTTGCTCTAGAAATACGTGTGTATAAATCGATGAAAGATTAATTTTGATCAATGGTTGCCACGGGGATGTGACACACGCGGTGGTATTGCATTTCATTTCAGTTGTGCCCCTCGAACTCTACATGTGGGGTCTGGTTCTAGGGTGTTCATTCGATAGCCGGTCAGTTGTATCCTCTGAAGAGTAGTCAGCAGCAATGAAAGCTAACCCGAGACAGTGATAAATTTATAAGCCTCAATTGGCGTCTATTCATTCTTGTTTCATTTTATTCTTGGGCATACATTTACATTCACTAGATGTGAACTGGTCTTGTGGAATATGGTGCGGCTTTTTTTCGAATGTTCTCAAAACCTAAAGTTAGTGTGCTCTTGTGAATTCAAATCACATAAATAAGAACTCAAAGCTTTAGCCAAGAATATTAAGATTAGAAGGTGTTGCAAACGTACTTTCAGTAGAGCAATTAAATTTAAATTATATTTTTGGGTTTTGGATTTAATATCTATGTTTTTTTATATGCAAAGTTATGTTATATTCAATCTAGTGACACAAAAAAAAAACAAATGTTGCCAACCCACGCGCAAGCAACGTTGCCGGATGAGCGCGAGCTCGATGGGAGTGTGAGGACGATCTAGACCAAACCTCAAATTTCAAGAGCCCAAATTTGAAGAAACAGACGGACGACAAAGTACTATTCGCGAGATTTCGTCAATTTATTTGATGTAGAACTAAGTAACTAAAGTAGCCTTCAAGTATTCGACCAGGAATTTTCTAGAATACCTCTCTTCAGAGTTTCTTCCAAAAATTTTATGTTGAATTTCATCCAAGATTTTTTTATGAGATTTCTCCATAAATTCATCCGAGACATCAAAAAATTGAGCCTAAGACCGTCCAATGCACAACAAACGCTTACTTTATGTATAAAGTGCACGGATTTTTATCTGTACCACATTGTACTCCACCACAAGATATAGGCACCGCAACCCTGGTTAGGTGACCTATTAAAGACTCCCCCTCAACTATAATTTGTGAAAGTAGAGCAAACGGATTGCTTTTTTCTGTAGCAATCAAAGTTAAGTAAGTATTCCTCTAGATAATCTTCCATCTACTTCCAAATAATGTCTCTAAGGAATTTATTCAGACCTTCCAGGGAATAATTAGGGACTAAAATTTCAGAATTTTTCGTAGGAGCTCCTGAACACACCCTGAAGGTATTTCTAAAGGAAATGTTAATGTAATCTTTATATCGTATATCGGAAATGTTAATGTAATATTATATCGTTGATGGGATCCTTAGAGGATTTCCAAAATATATTTCGAATCGCGGAAAGAATTCTTGAAACTCTTCCTCGGAAATCTGAAGTCTTAATTCCTATTACAATTGTGAAAGATCTATACCAGACCAGACTACTTCCACGAATCATGCAGAAATTCTGTAACCTAGGAATTGTTATAAGTCTTTTCAAATTGCTCCTTGCTTTGATGCTGCGGTTTTTTTTTCAATCCTGAGGCTGAATTAGGGGGCTTGGTGGTCCAATGACTACCGCTTCTGCTTGATAAGCAGTTCAATCCCAGGCCCCGTCTGTAGTTAGACTACTTTGTAGAAATGATTCTTGGTTGTACAATCAAAGCTTTTTAGACTAAGATTGAATTAAAGGGGCTTATTGCCATTCTGGTGTTATAGCTCAGTGATTGTAGGCTTATTTTTGTATTACCAAGTAGGTAAATTGAAGTTCAGAACATATTTTTCATATTTTTTGGTAGGTTAAAAAATTAGAACGGATCAACAAAGGCGATGATTAAAGCGAAAATTCAACAATTTATATCTAGTCTAAAGCAGTCAAAAAATGCTCTGCAAACTTCTACATCATGTCAAAATCTGCAAACTTTTTCATGTTTTAGAGGATTTTCGTGTTTGAAGTAAGTTCTACTGAACTTTGTACGGTACACCATACTACATAAGTTATAAAATTTAAATATTTATGGATTACTACAATCAATTTCCAAGTCGTTAAAAAATCAATTCAGCTCATTTTTGAAAAATATTCTCACAAGAACGACGCTAGCAAAGAAATTGACTAACTGCTAATTCAAAAAAAAAAAAAAAAACGGAAAAATTGCAGAAAATAAATACGTAATAAAAACATTGTAGGGAAAAGAGCTACTTTCACTTGGCATGGATTATTTTTCTCGGCCGAATAGCGTTAGCGTAGTTACCTAACCACATGGATTATTTTTCTCGGCCGAATTGTCTCAAACTTTACAATAAGAAGCAGTTCAATACGACGCATATTGTGGCCGAATATGAGCTCAGTAGCTTTTCAAAAACAACTTGTAAAATTAATGAAAAGTGCCAAGAATGTAAACCGGCTCCCTACCTGACTGATTTAAAAAAGTCATACAGTAATGTTCCGATTTTGTCAGCCCCATGTTTCATTTAGGGTTGACAAAATCGGGAAAGAGCTAAAATCGGGAATTTGGTTTTGGACTGTTTTCAAGTTTTATGATTTTGCTACTATAAAAATGTTTTTTTACTTCCATTTTCTATGTACCGTAATCCAAGGTAACATTGATGAGTTTCTTGGATAATTATTAAAAATTTCAAATTTCAAAATGTCGGTCTTTAGATGATTGTATAGACGTGGCCAAGGTCATAATTGACTTCATACATCCAATATTGCCAGTATAGACGTTTTTACTCTGATCAACACAAATATAAATTTTAGGCTGACAAAATCGGGCAGAAATGGATGCTAAAATCTGGGGTAGACAAAATCGGGTCAAAAAGGGTCCTAAAATCGGGGGTAGACAAAAACGGGGGCTGACAAAATCGGGTCATTACTGTATACAGTTCAAATCTAAATATTAATGTTAATTTTAGTAGCTTGATATACGTTTATGATATCAATAAAATTTTTGATAAAATCAGCTAATTATACTTGAGACGGATCTTTTTTTCCAGTTGCAACGACATGGCCAAGGTATTTCTAGGCCATACACCAAAATGAAGCATTTTCCCGGTATTAATTGGAATTCCCGTATATTTCCCGGTTTTCTCCCGGTGATATGAAATTCCCGCATATTTCCCGGTTTTCCCGATTTCCTGGTTCGCTGGTCACCCTGCATTACACACATATATTTTCAACCCTGAGGCTGAATAAGGGAGGGCTAATAAAGATGCTGTAATTTAGTTTAAATGTTTACCTTTATGGTTTCGCATAATGCATTTTACGCAGTGTATTCTGTGCTTTTTCGCCTTTGGCGACTTTCAATAGATACAGATCTGTTTTTATTCTGCCTAGTTTGGGTAGTGACTACGGTTAAGTTAGTTCAGATCAAACTACAGCATAAAAGAAAAGCAACGATTAATCTTTGCAGACTCATGCAAATTGGTACAGCCCAAATGGCGCTAGTTCATAAACCCTACTTTCGTAGAGGGAACTTCTAGCTAGGTAACCTTGTGGACCCAGTTTTTGCTACTTTCAGTAAACTTGAAATGGCAAACTTACGCTCCATGCACCGCGCATTACACTACACGCGGTCTGTGAAGGCTACAAGAGGGATCCTATGGTGGAATCGACGCGCAGTATCGTAACTAATGAATCGATTCAAAGGACACTCAATAGTTTTGCTCCTCACAGCTAAAAATATGTTGTAAATTTCAATTTATTTTTATGCACATATTTGGAGCATCAAAACAAACTGAAATGTCAACCTCAAATCACTTATTTTTCAATCGAATGCACTCTAAATTTACACGATCATGTAGCATTCAAGCATCTTTAGTTGAAAATTAAACGTGATGCTGTAACAATAGGTTAATTTAACTTACTTTTACTATACTTCTGTTTACGCTACGTTGAGATTTAAATATTTTTATCTGTGCTGTTTTGCTCTAGAAGGGATTGAGTTTATCAAGCATTTTTTGAAAAAGCTACTTGTTAGCAGTTTTGCTAATGGGTATATTCCCAGATCCTGGCGTGACATTACTGTAAAGTTTATCTCGAAAGGAGGACGTGCATCGTATGAAGAAACGAAGAGTTTTAGATCAATCAGTCTGACCTCATTCCTTCTGAAATGCCTGGAACGCATTATCGATCATCACATCCGTGATGTTTATTTGGCAAACATGCCTCTTCATGTGAATAAACATGCTTACCAATCTTGAAAGTCCACTGTGACTGTTTTACACAAAGTTGTATACCATATCGAGAAAGCATTCGCTCAGAAGCAATTTTCGTGGATATTGAGAGTGCCTTTGATAACGTGTCTTTCGAGGCCATATTGGAAGCTGCACGAAACCATGGGCTACCTACAATGATTACCAATTGGATTCATCAAATGCTCAAAAACCGACATCTCTTCTCGACATTGCGTCAAACAGCTATTCGAAAATTGAGTGTTTGCGGATGCCCCCAAGGGGGAGTCTTATCACCACTTTTGTGGAATCTCGTAGCAGATACGCTATTGAGGCAACTCAATAATAGCGGTTTTCTAACTTATGGATTTGCCGACGACTATCTAGCTCTGATAGTTGGTATGTTCATAAGCACCCTATTCGATCTGATGCAAAGTGCTCTTCAGGTAGTCGAGAGTTGGTGTCACCAATATGGCCTTTCAGTTAATCCGAATACAACAGCTATTGTTCTTTTTACGGAGAGACGAAACCGCGATGGAATTCGACCTTTAGTCTTTTCAGCACTGAGATTAATGTGACTGATCAAGTAAAGTATGTCGGAGTCATTCTTGATTCCTAACTTTCATGGACACCTCACATTGATTTCAGAGTCAAAAAAGCTTGCATGGCATTCGGTCAATGCCGGCGAACCGTTGGTAAAACTTGGCACCTCAAACCCAAGTATATCCAATGGATTTACACAACAGTTGTTCGACCAATATTGACATATGGATGTCTCGTGTGGTGGCAAAAGGGCGAAGTGACACCTATTTCCTCCCATCTTTTCCTTCCCTTTCCTCTCTCATCGGGTAGATGATGAAATAGGCACAAATATGACGATGGCACATATCTCCCAACTGATGGGGAACGTGCCTTTGGGGCCGGGCTTCTGATACCTGATATGTAACTGTCCAGTTTTCAAATGGTGATGATGATTTACTGGCAGCAAAATCTGAAAAATCTTCTGGAAAACTCCATTACAAGTATGAAACTCACGCGCTCCTGTTTTCCACTAACTGAAAAGAATGTAAAATCAAAATATCGTAATGGAATTTTCCGATTTTACCGCATCGGAGTAGGTATGAATATTTAAAAGGAAGCAAAAAGCGAGTGTACGGGAATATAAATGATGGCGATGAAAAATGCGAAAACAAACACATAAGGCCTTATGGTTGCGATATTTTTCCTTCGCTCATCCTACGTTTTTGCTTCACAGACCCACCTAGACAAGTGTCGACACCGCTAGAACACTGCTAGACTTTTAAGAATTCCTCTTCCTCGGCGAGAGTGCGAGCTAAGTGGATGAAAAGCAGCATCGCGTTTGGTTTCGGTTTTGCTAAGCGGCTTTGGAGCCCTCCAGAAAATTTCCGTCCGCCACTCACCTCGAATTATAATACGGCTAGTGTAGCTAAATGTGGAAGTCTGGTTCCGAGTCGAAAACGTGAGCACGTGAAAACGCGATGGAAAACCCGGTGGAAAATGGTTCGACGGTACTTTTCTGAAGCGTTTTTGGAGTGGAATTTCGTAACGACGACGACGATGTTGTCAAAGCAGGAGTGGGTTGCCTTTTGGTTGCAAAGGAGAACAAGAATTTCGACAAACCTCTAATGCGTTTCGCTGTCGCAACCGACCGATGAACTAAGGGGTATTTGGACAATCTAGCTGGCCAAAAGTGTTTCGAAACATCTCACGTTTACGTACTTTTATGCAGCTAAATCTAGTAGCACATCCCACAGAGGATTAACCACTATTTATTATGAGCTTCAAAGACTGATGATTTTTGGCGTATCAAAACTGCCGATGTATGTTTGTTGATTTTTTCCCTTGGCAATCACATTACATAAAACTGAAGTCAACTCTCTATAACTCGATATTGAAGGGACCATCGAGTTAGGGAGGTGTCTGGTTATAGAAAACCAGTTCAACAGCACTAACATAGACGTGAACTGAGTACAGTCGAAGCTCGTTATAACGACAACTTTTATAACGACAAAAGCTCTCTATAGCGACATTTTCCAGTCCCATGAAAAACATTTCTATGTTATAACTATTCTCTATAACGACTTTTCTCTATTGCGACGGTCCCTTGCGATGTCGTTATAACGCGCTTCGACTGTATAAGGCAATATTACAAAAATGTTTTTTGCAATTTCTCATCGTAATAGGCTGTTTTTCCTCACGCCAATCTGTCATGAAACTGCCTACTTTCCTGCACTGAAGTATGCAGTGCGGGAATAGTCATTACGCAACTGAAAACAGTGCTGTAATGATTCATTACGCAACGCTTTCTCATTACGCAACTGTTTTGAGTTGCGTAATGATTAACAACACAACAATTTTTCAGAAATTGTAAAATAATGGCGAATGTATTCCGATATAATTTCTGATACCCTTAAGTGGTCTTACGAAATTGCAAAAAATGTTGTACGTAACTCGTTGCAGAACTCGATTTTTACAGCACTCGTCGTAATTATCCTACTCGGCAAGCCTCGTAGGATAAATTTACGACTCGTGCTGTAAAAATCATCATTCTGCAACTTGTTCCGTAAACTACTATTGTGTCATAAGCAGAACATTATTTCAGTAGTGCAGTGAAAGAACTATCGCGTATCGCGAATCGGTTTAGTAATGTTCGATCGCGTCGCTCACTCCTGAAGGGTCGAGCGATAAAAACTTGATCAGCGTACAATGCGGTTATTGAATAATATCGCGATTCCGGTTAGGCGTGAATATATCATGGATCACATGACCAATCATAGGTGACTTCCAAATCCTTACCATATCCCACTAACCTAATATCCTTCCCATGACTAACATTCTTTCCCTTCAGCGATGACCGTAACGACGTGACCGGCTCTCGATTAGTACACATAGAGAATGGTAGCTAATTCCAAGCACCATTCATTGAATCTCTGTTCAACTTCGATTGTTCTGGTCAATCTCGGAGTAGCAACTACGAGTTGTACAGTTATCTATGCTTATAAGCAAAACATTATTTCGAAATATGAGCAAATTTTAAAAATGACTTTTGGCCAGCTAGTTTGCCTAATACCCCTTAGTGCGTGAGGAGTGCCGTTGGGTAATTGGGTTCTGATGAGAGTGGAAAAACGCGCCACTTTTTATGTGGTTGCTCACTGGTTGACGGAACAACCGAGTATTGAAAGAATGTTTCAACAAAAATACCATTACATCAGACGAAATTAGCTTTGGTGGAAAAACATGAGCGGTTGTGAGACGTTTGGAACTGAAGTGGTGCGCGTTGGAGAATCATCGTACGTCTTCCGACTCATCCCTGATTCCAGTCTGTTTGTTTTAATTAATTTCTCCAACGCTTTTTCCCCCGGAGGCTATTTTCGCACCGTGTATGATGCAGTATGGTCGTTAAGACTGACGTTGCCGGGGACGCATTTTGATTGAATTATTCGAGCCAACGCCAGACAGGAATATCACAGTCGTGGGATGATGTTGTTGTTCCGTAGGATAGGAGCTAACCGCACATGTGTTACTTGACAGTCATTCATCCGCGCGAGGGGTCATACGAAGCCATTCAGCTGTAGTGCGCGTGTGTGTGTGTGTGTGGTGCACATCTGATGGACAGACGTTATACGCCCCCAAACCAACCAGTAGAGCAACCATGCAGATCAATTTGTACGCCGACCGCCGGTCAGTCCAGCCATATCCATATATGTGCACCGCATGTGGTCAAGCGTTTCCTGTTGGACTACGCGCGCAGAGTTCTCGCTCGATTCACTACAAAATTGCAAAATCAAATCTAGATTTCGGGCAGTTCCTGCTTTCGGAATCAGATTTCGTTTTAACAATGGACCGGAGTGAAGCTAATTGGTGCTGGCGTTGAAAGCGGCTAGTTCTTGCTCTTGGAATGACGTCCCTATCGGGACGATTACAATACGACATTGATTCTTCATAAGGGCTTATTTGCATCGAACGATTTCTCTTCATCGTTGCTCTTTTAATTCAGAACTCTGATTCACTTTTCGTAACAGGTTTTCGTGCTTTAGAATAAATAATTGCTATCTCTTACTTCATGTTCAAGAAATATTACGGATTTCTTTAATTCAGCCAAGTTATTAGCGAAAGAGGAGATCTTTGAAGAGAAATTGTTCATGGCAGTTAAATTCTTATGAAGAAACATTATCGCTATACTTTAAACCTTTTACCGATTTACGGAGACATGGCTGTAGCTTGAAGTATAATCAAAGATGATTCAATCAGGATGTAATATAGGTTGTTTAGTTGCACGTTTCGTACCATGTAACGTATCATTCACTCACGCACGAAATCTAGCATGTACTTAGCTTATAAGACCGGTAGTCCTCTATAGGTATGACACGTGGACAATGCTCGAGGAGGACCTGCAAGCACTTGGAGTCTTCAAAAATTAGGGTGCTTAGGATGATTTTTGGCGGTGTGCAGGAAAACGGTGTGTGTCGGCGAAGGATGAACTCCGTGATCATTCAACTTTACGGCGAACTTTAGTATCCAGAGGTTGTTGCCTAAGTTGGAAGGATATGATGGGTAGAGTATGTTGCAGGAATGCCGCACAACAACTCTGCAAATATATGGGGGGTCCCGTAGCCTCGAGGTTACGCTTTCGCTTCGCAAGCGGAAGGTCATGGGTTCGATTCCCATTCCCCCCACACAAAAACTCCGTCCAGCCACCAGAAGACGCCGCACGAAGGACCGTGTATTGGGGAAGAACACATCCATCCTTCGTCAGTATCGAATGGTGACTGAGACAACCTGACCCTCTTTGTAGGCTGTTGCCTCACACGACACGGAAACATGGCAAAATGAACCACCGCACACCAATGGACTTCGATATGAATATGGATTGGACCAACGAGAGCACTCTCCTCTACCTGCTCGGTATGAGAGAAATAGCAATAAGAACTATAAATAGATTCTGTAAATATGATATTCGGCATAGTAGTGGCCAAGTGCACGGAGTGCCTAACAAATAAAAAATAAGGAAAAAAAAAACTCTGCAAATATGGTGTTCGCTTCGGATTTGGTTGGTACAAGATAGAATGGAGCGCCGCGAGCTAGCAGAACCGAGGATGGAGAGATGCGGCCACGAACCGAGTATTTTGGCGTGAACTTGTTGATTCAGTGTTATCTGTTTAGATGTAAACTAAATAAATGAAATGAACACCGAAAACACGTTTTTGTAACAGTTTCAAATTTCGCTTTCCATGTTGCATGTTGGGCGTGGGAGTTTCAAGGTCCTTTGAGCAAACACAGTTGTTTTGTGTTAGTTGTGTGAGCTAAAATCTGTAAATTTTTAATAATAAATATGCTGAACAGTGGAGCATCCTTACTTCATCGGTCTCTCTCTCTAAGTCCCAACAATCTATCTCTCTCCTAATGTCCCAACAATCTATCTTCTATCCAGTCTTGGGAACTGTGACCACAATTCACCACAGTTCATCGATTCTGCCATTCCACCAAAACACAAAGCAGCAGCAGCATCAATACCATCAGGCGTTGCGCTGCCAACGGTTCACACACTGCTTGACTGTTTTTGTCTCTCCACTATGACCATTTTCGGGCAGCCATTCCAAGCTGAATGATTGAAAAAAGTGTTAAATCATTCAATCGCTAATATTTTGCTTGTGTTTTCAACTAATTGAAATCTATTAGCTCTAACAGAAAGACCACAATCATTCCGTTACGATACATATAAACAAGTTCAATTTCATACTGCCTTTATCGAGCAAAAATGCAAAACCCCGAAAACCGCAAAAATCGTGTCACCACTGTGCTCGAGTCATTTCGCATTCGGGGTTGAAAAACGTTAGGAAGAAGAAGATTACATTTTTGAAGAGCCGTGACATTTTTTTGTTTTGAACCGTCATGGTTTGCTTTGGATTTTGATGGTCGTGTGGAAAGATGTAAATGTAGAGGCGGTAAATGTTTGCTCCAGTACTTTTCTCATCCCTGCTTCTATCTATCCAACGATCAGAAGATCTTTCGATTGAGCTAAATGGGCTATAAATAATAGTTAAATCATTTAAAAACTCGTATGTTTAACATTATTTCAGCTTACTCACGATTATCTAACCTCAACCTGTCAAACTAATCTCAAATAACAAATTCAGAACGGTTGTTTTACAGCAAATACCACCTAAAAGAGGTTTTTAACATTCATTATAAGCAATTCAGAAAACAAATATATTCAACTTACTGTTGTACGAAATATAGAAAATAAATCATTTAATTAGCTTTAATTCAGTTTAAGAGAAAGATGTTTATCAATTCTGAGCCTTCCTATTTGATTTTATGTCATTTTCCTCTTCTTCCCTTTGACATTTCTCATATTACGCGCTCGATGACAACCTGAACTGTCATCTATCGCCTTCTCCGGAGGGGTGCTCGATACGGGATCGGTGCGATATTCCGTAAATTTGCACAAATGTTTTTTTTTAAGACTTCAGTATATTTGAACCGTATACTTTTGGGAACTTGTAATCAGAAGACACAGTGCACACTGGTCCAGGAAGCTAATTTAGGCGGACATGAAGTTTTCGTCAAGATTTATTGATTTTAGAGCCATAGTATTTTATTTTAACGAATCATAAGTTGGTATGTTCAGCAAAGTTGTAGCAAATGGTCATAGAAACAACTTTGCCGAACAAACTTTATCTCGGTTTTGCTCAAGAGCCGAGATAAATAAGTATTTAAAAAATCGTTTTTTGCTATTAGGTGTTTTATTTTTTAGTTTTATTGGTCTACTACAGTGAAACCTCCATGAGTCGATATTGAAGGGACCATCGACTCATGAAAATATCGAGTTATGGAACATGTATTCTATGGAGAGCTGTTTGAGGGGACCATCATAGTAACCTTGATTTTTTAAATTTAGTATGGTTCCATGAGTCGATATCGAGTAATGGAACATTGACTCATGGGAGTTTGACTGTATGTTCTACAAAGTTTTTAAACTCATCATTTGCTACAACATTGCTGAACATACCAAAGTTGTATTTCTTAAGGCTTTCATGTTATTTGAGTTTTTTATCTTAAAATTAGCTATTTTGTATGCCTTGTATCTCAACTATGAGCACCTCAAAAAAATATATCTTTCCACCAAATGATTTTGCAGTCTTTCAAGTACCTGTGAGCAAAATTTGGAGGAGATGATATTTTTCTACCTCGTTTAAAATCGATTTTACTAATAGACTATATGAGACAAATCCATATTTATTGAATATTCATACATGTTCAACTCACAAAAGTCATGGTTACCTATGCACATCAAACCAAAGGTGGCACTGCCCACTGGTCCAGGAAGCTAATTTAGGTGGACATGAGGTTTTCGTCAAGATTTATTGATTTTAGAACCATAGTTTCTTCTGAGGATAGGTTCAGAATTTTCAGTTCTACAAAATGTACGGATCAAAAAATTTTTTACGGTGATCGCAAGAATGACGTATGCGCCAACTTTTTTTTATTTTATCGAATCGTAAGTTGGTATGTTCAGCAAAGTTGTAGCAAATGATCATAGAAACAACTTTGTTGAACAAACTTTTTCTCGGTTTTGCTTAAGAGCCGAGATAATTAAGCATTTTTTAATAAAAAATCGTTTGTTTGACAAATTGTGACATGAATTTGCGAAAAAAAAATACGCGTTCTAGTGAGACTCGAACTCACGACTCCGTGTACGCTAGACCGGCGCTTTAACCCGTACCCTACGGCGCTGACACACAATATTCAAATTGCTCGTATTTGAATATAACTCAATATTTTTTAATGAAATTTTGAGGATTGCTTTTAGTTGTATTTTCATGAGTAATGGGGAAGTATACAATCGGAGTATTGTTGACAAAGTTATTAGAGAACATTTTTGGTTCATGTAGGGTAAGGATCAAGGATTATGTTCGATCATGCTTGCGTGATCCAAAGTATTTTTTCATATTCAAAATAATTATTAAATAGGCTCAAAATTAAGAGAATACGTCAATTTTTTAAAGATTTTCAAACTTTTCTACTTTTATAAAAAGGCATGCATATTTCAAGGATGTGTTATTCTACGCAAACATTAGTCTACATAATAGCTTTCTTTTCTACTAATACACCATCTTGATTGGAACATGATTTCTCAATGTTTCGGCTTTGTCCGGTATTGGGTGCTGTCCGGCACTGGGGGATCTCCCCCTATAGGTATCGCAACAGAATGATTAAGCTTTTGCTATTAGTATTAATAAATTTCAATTAATTGAAAACACAAGCGAAATATTAGCGATTGAATTATTTAACATTTTTTTTTTCAATCATTCACCTCGGGATGGTTGCCCGAAAACGATCATGGTGGAGAGCCAAAAACATTCAAGCAGTGAACCGTTGACAGCGCAACGCCTAATGGTATTAATGCTGCTGCTTTGTGTTTTGGTTGACTGGCAGAATCAGTGAACTGTGGTAAATTGTGGTCCCAGTTCCCAAGCCTGGTTCAGAAGACCTTAAGATTAACAATCTTTATAGTAGTATACTTTCCGAGCCATAAAAAGCTTCATGGGTAGGCATGAGAATGTTTCGCAAGAATTGGGTGAGTATATACCAAATCTACTGGTAGATCAGAAGGACCTGAACTCCAGGACGATTTGGATTTTTTCCAATATACATATCATGCCCAAATTTGGAGTGTTTTGGAAAGCCCAAAACAAAACGCTTCGTTTTCGGGACGCCGGGAGTTTGGTTTTCGTAACGCGAGTTTTGCTGGGCAGTGTTTTGGAAAGCCCAAACAGATATAAAATCATCTCCTGGCTCCTGTTAGGTATCTTTTTGTTTTCTTTGCTCCTGTTTGGTCTTTTTTCGGCAGTGTTTGGATTTTGATCCGAATAAACCTATCGAGCCATATTCGGAGAGTGTAACAGTTCGCGAACCATAACAGTTCGTGGCACATCGCATTCGAAGAGCGCTATGAGAGGATCAAACATGTCGCGCGTCGGTCTCGTAAGTGAAAAAGTGGCGTGATCGGTGAGTTCGGTTGAAGAAAGTGAAAAAGTGCCGCGATCGGTTAGTTCTGTTTGATCTTTCGACCTTGACACTTGCTTTTCCCGGGGCAAGCGACGAGGGCAGGATCAAACATGTCGCGCGTCGGTCTCGTAAGTGAAAAAGTGGCGTGATCGGTGAGTTCGGTTGGAGTAACTGAAAAAGTGCCGCGATCGGTTAGTTCTGTTTGATCTTTCGACCTTGACGCTTGCTCCTGGGCAGTGCGTCAAGAAAGCCCGAACAGTTTTTTTTTTATTCTTTTTGGGTCACGCGCTTATTTTTTTTTTTTTTTTTCCTGAGTGCTTTTTTATAGCCGAGCAAACGAGTGAAGCCGAAAGTGGATTGTGGCTGCTCAGTCAAGGATAACGGATCAATTGGTGAGCTCGTTTCATGCTACTATTTCTAATCTATATAATATGTATGACTGCACATTCAATCGTTACAATGGTGGGATGTAAATATGATTTTTCAACAAACTATGGATGGTTCGTCACTGTGAGTGTCGACACAAACTCTGATTCATGATTTATTTATGTTTAACTTTTGTTTTTTCAGAACACCTCTTATATACCTTTATTTTTGTAATGAAAAAACTTTGAATGGTTCGACACTACAAGTGTAGACTTGCGAAAGGTTCACTTTATTCAACAAACTTTGGATGGTTCGCCACTGTAAGTGTCGGCATAAGAATAAGAGTGTTCTATGATGTCCCAACCAATCGAGTTTTTTGTTTCTTTTCAAATGAGTAAAATATAATAACACATGCTTTCGTCCTGACAGCTGTAGGAATGTTACATTTAGATATTTGTTCAACAAACTTTGAATGGTTCGTCACCTCAAGTGTCGGCATAATTTTCCTCTACATAGAAATTGTTCATATCAAATGAAAATATTATATTTACGTATAAGCATGTATATATCTCACAAATCATTGTTTATCATGGTCTAATCGCTTATCAAAGTGAATCCTATGACCCAACGATCCTCCCCATTAACAAACATCCCTCCCAGTAACCTTTGTGGAGATGCAGAGGCAAACACGGTCTCCAAAAAGCAAAGGTTACACACTAACATTCCTTCTCCCAATCCCACCTGACTGCAAGGACGTGGCCGGCGCCGTTATTGACCCTGTATAAATAGAGGCACTGAATTATGCACACTGAAGAAGATTATGGCCAATCCCAGCCGAACTTCTAGTTGATTCTTTGTGCATTTTCACTGAATTCGGTCAATCACGGAATAGCAACCATTGATATGTGTAGTCAGTCTAAGCTAAGCTAAGCTAAGCTAAGCTATACATATCATGCCCAAATTTGTGGGCACGTCTGTTAAGGCTTAATTAGTGCTGTAAACCTATACGTAGACATCACTCGCTTAAAATGATTTATGAACCTGTGTAGATTACGGTCGAAGCTTCATAATGTTCTGGAGGCCTTTGCATTATTCTAGGTTGATTATACATTTCAACTTATTACAAATAACTGGTATGTACACTTTTTGTATGAAAACATTTGGTTTCTAAACAATAAATGAGTTCTAAAAGGAAGTTTATGTGATTTTTCTCCAGACCCAGAAATTTTCTGGAATAACAATACTCCGAATGTATAATCCTCAATATTTCCTAGAAAACTATTGAGTTATGCTCAAATACGAGCAATTTTAATTTTGTATGTCAGCCCCGTAGCCTACGGGTTAACCAACTAAGCTACAGAGTACCTTATGATTCTGCGGAATAGAAAGCCAAACTGAATACGAGTCGTGAGTTCGAGTTTCACTAGAACGCGTATTTTTTCGCAAATTCATGTCTCAATTTATCAAACAAACACACTGTGTCTTTTGATTACAAGTCCTCAAAAGTATGTTTCAGACATACCAGCAAATCAGGTATATGCCAGTAAAGGGCAAACATTCATTAATGTTGAACCGTATAGCTAGGGAAAATGAGGAGTTGTTGTACCTGTCAAACAGATTTTCTTCTTTTATTTATGCACTAAACATGATTGCAACTACGAACAAAAGGAAAAATGAATCTCTGAATTCGCAACTTCCATCCAAACAAATGGGGTTTAAAACTGTCACTAAACGTGGCAATGATGGAAGAAAGGGTGTTTCTGCGAAATGCGTGCTTTTTCCAAGGGTTAAATGGTTAATGTTGAAAATTGCATCGAAATGAGCGACCAGTTCGATACTTTAGACAAAATTTTCGAACACCAAATCGAAGCAGTCTAGCCCAGGAGATCGCAGTAGGCGTTGCCCGCGAACGGTCGTGTTTTGTTTTGCTCCACGCGTTTTATTCGTGCTCTCGTTTTTTCCGCGATGTTGCCGGTGAATTGGCTGGTGCTACGCCATCCAGATTTCAATTCGGAAGTGAATATTGGAAAAACGCCGATATTAAACAGTGATTAAACTTTCAGACGCGTTTAGTGTGATATTCTTTGGCTGGTTCTAATTGGTTTTGATAAGATTTGTGCGCCCACGTGATATTTTTTTTTTTAGATCTGCGCTTGTTTTCCGGCCGACGCTACTACGACACCCGGACGAATGGTTCCGAGAGTATAAAAAAAATGTTTTTGTGAATATGCTAAGTGGTTACGTTATACAAAAGATTTTAAAGTAAGAATTAGAAATGATAGTGATAAAACATGCACGCAATGTGGTCTAGAAATGACAAATGTCATGCGTCACATGGAGAAGCAATTGGATGCCACCCAGATGAGAGGAATAAGAAGAAGGAAATTGATTACTGATTGGATTTACAACACCGCCTTAGATGGATTTTGGTGAGATTGTTCTGATTTCATATTTATTTGTACCTAAACATCAAATACGCGCCAGTTTCAAAGTAAACATCTTTGAATCAGGAAGTGTGTATGTATTATCGTTATCCATTTGATAACGGTAATGCATACATGCGGGGCTTGTTGTTAGAGAAAGTGACTTCTGAATGGACGTGTCTCTCCAGCCATTCTGAAATGGGTCACCGGATCTGCAATAGAGCTATCACCTTCTAGCTCCTGGACTGAAGCTTTTTGCAAAAATGTACATTTTTGCTGAAAACTTTTTTCCATAATACCACTGCCAGACAGTGGGGGTTAGATGGATCACACACACACACACACACACACACACACACACACACACACACACACACACACCAAATCGAAGCAGTCTAGCCCAGACCCTTTGATTTAAGTGAGGAAACAAAGAGTGCTTCGAGACGTTGTAAGTTATTCTGATTTTGGAGAATTTGGGTAGGGGGGGATCTTAAATTTCATGAAGGGAATCAAAGTTTCCTTCCGAATCACAAAGAAAGGAGACTGTCGCGTATTGCCGAAAACTCTTAAAGATCACGAACTTCTTCTCAAACATCTTGAAGAGAAGAACCACAATTTGTTTATTTATGACGGCAAAACTGAACTTTTTTTTAAAGTCGTCTTGATTGGTGACTACGAGACTTGAAGAGATCAAAAAACGGATAAATGATTTACTTGAATTTTCCCCAGTCCAAGTAATTATTACGAAAAAAGAGAACACAATCTGGCATTCTTCGGCAAGGGCAAGAATGTTATTTGATTCACTTTAACAAAAGTGATCTAAATAATATAAAAGCTTAAGTAAAAGCAAGACTTATGTCTGATGTTCGTGTGAAATGGGAACAATTTCAGAAACTTGGAGGAAATTTTCAGAACCTCACTCAGTTCCGTCGGTGCCAAAAGTGGGGTCATGGTACAAAACATGGATGCTAAATGCGTGATTTGTGGAGGGTCTTCTAACACTGAAGACGTCTGTCATGTGGGATTTCCCTTTGCGTAAACCAATCGTTGAGGCCCGTACCAGACATATGAATGGCAACGTTTTCCATAGCCGGAATTCCCCAAGCAGAATCACCAAAAATTCGCAAATTTCAGTTAACGCTCGCTTACTTAATAATCATACCCATCAGAAAAAAAAATATAATCGTGCTCATTCTCATGGTTATTTTCTTTCGTCGGGTAACCGTTCGAATCTTTTCAGTTTGAAGGGAAATAACTGAGTTAATTCCTATTCCAATGTTGTCGCAGGTAATTTGAGTTCCTTCCAGTTTATTTATACGAATTTATACGGACAAATGGAACCACCCTGCTTATGACGCCACAGGGAACTATTATTTTGTCTCTTCATTAACGGAAAATCCCAACGAAAATCTTTAGAAATGTACCTACCTCTTGTAGCATGTAACCCTCTGATTTTGATTTTCAAGCTGAATAATTGAATCAAATGATTGATGCAATGTTCAAAACCATCACTATGGCTGAAGTAGTCCAAGATGGTGTAAAATTTTCTAAAAAAATTGTAATACGTTTCTCTAATAATTCTAAAGATTTTTTTTAATATTTTAAAAAGGACGAGCTGTTTAATTTTCTAACAGCTAACAATATAGATATAGCAGTTATTACTGAAACTTTTTTGAAACCTGAATGCAAACTGAAAAGAGATCCAAGCATCGCTCATTCGCAAAGCAATTCCAAAGGCAGAATTTTATTTGATGAGTGTAGTTAACTTCCTAGAACGTAACATACAACAGTTTGAAAACGTTCTTCATGGAAAGTTTACTAGATTGAAGTTGAAATCGAATTCACACTCCTAAACACAACGCACATAAAAGCCTGACAACACAGAATCCTCAAATTGGAAAGTGTATACCGAAATCCATTTGTGATAAACGAATTAGAATTTTTGAAAGATTCGCGTAATATGCAACCTAACTGATAATAAGAAAGAATGATAACTGATGTCACTCAATGAACCCAAGGCCATTTCAGTTTAAAACACCATCTGCTGGTACTCTGTTAAACAATATCGCTAATTTGATTATAACGGACAATCTAAAAGCAGCCAAGAAAGCTGCTACAACATACAGACCAACAAAAGCATAAAACTCCTCACATCACTTCAGCATTCCAAGTTGCGCCTATACGGAGAGTGTTTGTATTACCACATCATTGTTGTCATTCCCACCACAAAACCGCTCGAAAAGCAACCAACAAAATTGTATCATCAAACGGAATCGGCCCAACGGCGTACATTGAAGGAATTTTAAATGATTCGCTCGATTTAATTGCGATTTTAGCATATCTGCAAACACGCTTGCCAGCCGCCCAGTACAGCCGGGTCGACACAGCGTACGGTCCACATATACAGTATTGGGCAACATGTTTGCAACTATTACGATTTTCCATACAAAAAGGTCAACTTTGGTAGCGTACATCTCAATTATTTATGAAAAGACAAACTTGAGTTTCAACATATATTTTTAAGTATTTCTTTCCGATTTGACTAAAATTAAATTTTTGACGAAAAATTATAAACGATAGAAAAATTACTCAAAAATACATGTTGAAATTCAAGTTATCTAAAGTAGACCATTTTGGATAGAAAATTGAAAACGTTGCAAATGCATTGTCCAATGCTGTATGCGGGTGCTTCACTTGAATAGGGGCGAGAAATTCCTTCGCTCCTGACTTGATGCTTCCCCGTCATCATACTGTATAGTCTCATTCCATGTTACGAAATTCATGCGAAGCAGTTTTGCACAGGATTCCTCTGCGTGATGAATCATTTATGAGCACGAACCACACATACAGGCTGTACAGCTCTGGCTCTAACTCTGTCGAACTGTAACGCATTCGTGACGTTTAATTGATTAGCATTCTCCAGTAATATGGTGTGATTACTTTCTCTGCCAATTGGCGATAATTCACCAAACCGACAACCCGCCAGACGTTGTTTCAGTTGGCCATTTATTGGCCAATCTATTGTTCGGTAAATCAAGTCACGAACTAGTTCAGTTGGCTTCGGACTTTGGTTACGAAATATAAATCAACTTTGTTTTTCGATAAGGATGAAACTAATTTTCTTAATCGGCAAAACGAAACCAACAATCTAAATTGCTTTTAAGAGTTCAAATGGAATAAACAGTTCGAATCCGCATGTTGGGGTCTCCTTGGTTTTTGCTGGTTGGATCATTTATTTGTGTAAAAGACACTAGAGCGTGCTCAATAAGTTTTTTCTGGATAGGACAAGAAATCTACATTTATGCTCAGCTTGGACAGATAGACTGCACATTTCTATTATATATTCTATATAACAATTTGTTGCAAATAGCAAATTTTGTTCGATTTTTGTCAAAAGCACTGTGATTTAGTGGAAGGAATTATAGCACAACTAAACAAAATCAGATAAAATAACAAAGGCTGCTTTAAATTTGTTTCAAGTGGAAGCATCATTACACGGGTAACAAAAAAATTAGTGTTCGTAATTATTTTTTGGACAAATCGACAATATTTTTTCTCCTTTATTGGATTAGATTAATTTCTGCTATTTCGACCTACAAAAATATTTTTTTAACATAGTGCATATCAACAAACTTTTAATATGCGGTCTTTTATGTAAGAGCCGGTCATTTTATCACCTACATTCTTAGCAAGTTAGATATAAGTATATTTGTTGGCGTGACTTGAATCGAAAATATGTCAATACTGTCGAATGTTAGTAATTATCAAAGTTACAATTGAAATTGGAATGCTCGTTTTGAATGATTAAGAGGATGCATTGTTAGCCTAATATTTTTTTCTAAGAGCTAATAAAACACATAAAGCAGATATTACTGAAACTTATTTGAAACCTTTACCCAAACTCAAAAGAGATTCAATTTTTTTTTGTTTATCGCAATAATCGACTGGATGGAGCATGTGGTGGACTTGCTATCACCATTTATAGGCGAATAAAACATCAACTTTCTTGGTCACATGAAATCAAAGTTTTTGAAACTTTAGGTGTTTCTGTTAAAACACAGCTTGAACAATATAATCTCATAGGTGTCAATTTCCCTTTTGAATGCCGCAAGTTAATTTGTTTCAAACTGACTTGCGAAAATTGACTCCGAATAAGTCATTTTTTTGTCATCGGTGACTTCATTGAAATGCGACGTTTCGCAAAGCAATTCCAACGGCAGAATTTGTATTTATTAGTTCTCATCAGAATATTTCTTAATTCAATGTCCTGATAGCCCAACTTGTTTTTCCTTTTCTAGAATCCCTTCTACAATTATTTTTTTCTTGACTCTAGGCACCTTTGTAGCCAACTTGTTATTCACGCTGATTTTGATTCTGATCATATCTCTGTTACATTTCACAGGACTCCATTAAGAAATGAATGGAATGCTTGATATGATACTAATAAAAAAATAAAAAGAAGAAAAAGAAAAATGCCCTTACTTTTCTCTTAGGATCTTCCATAAGATTTTCAACATCATTACAATGGAAAAGACCCACGCTTTCTGGTGGTTGCTGAAATATTAGCCACCAGAAGAATACGTATACCACATTTAGCTATTGCAGTGAAAACCATTCGACAGTGTAATCTCGCAATGTTTGACGAGCTGGTTGGTGGCTGGCGCTTTTGTTGATTTATGGCTTTTACGCAAACCTTTTTTGTTTTCTTTGGTTTATCCGATTGTTTGTCGCGTCTGACTGTCGTCATATTATAATGTATTGTCGGAGTTATTATCGGAAAATCTCTTTTTCAAATATGCTGAGAACAGTTTGCAAACGCGTTTTGGTACCTCTATTGAAAACGCACCTCTTGCGTCAAGTGTCAGTACATAAAATTTAATCGATTTTTGTAACAATGATGAAGGACGATGAGTACTTTATACTGAATCAAAAACAGCAGTAGTAAAACGTCGCCCAGTAAAGTAATCAGATATAGAGAAAATCGATCACTTTAGTTACGCCGTTAAGATACTGTACGCGAGAACTCTCTATAAGCAGATCATTTTGAGTTGTCGCTGGATGCCACGAGCTGTCCAGGATTACAGTACATCTTCCAAGAAATAGACCAAATATTTTTTTGGCTTAGCTTCTCGACAAACTTTACTAATGTACAAGCAAAATAAGTCATGGATCTTTTATGGAATCCACAGAAAGCCTTAATAGCAATCTATTAATAACCATTTTAGTGATCTCTCAGAAAGAACTTTCAAGAAACTGATTAAATGTTGTTTCGATTCCCTTTCGGACTCCAGCAAAGATATAATTTTTCCATGAATTTAAATGGAAATCCAACAAGCATCTCGCTGAGAACCTTGCCAAGCATTCCTAAGTACCCTTCTAGAAGTTTTTCAAGGACCTTAATCGTTAACTGTCTCTCTATCCAATCACGAAAAGTTTGCCATGATGCGAAGTACGAGTGACATACAGTGGTGCAACTCCTGGAAAAAAAACTAGTGTTTGAAATTTAAACAAATCGGTAGTCTAATGTTTGAAATACAATTTTCCCGGAAAGTTCTGCAACTTTTGGGTATTTCTCGCATTTTCCTATCATTTGTAATTCTCGTGTTTTTCTTGGACCGATTGACACCCTGATAAAGGAATTATCTCAGAAACCATCGGAGGAATTCCTGAAAATGTCGGAAAATTGTTCTATTTTTTTAAGTAATCCCAAAGTTATCTGTAGACTTCGGTAGAAATTCCTATCGACCACCTGCAAGGATCTCCGCAAGGAATGCTAGAATCTTGTGAATATCTTGTATGATCCTCTAGATAAATAGTTTAGATTGTTATTGAGAACAAAAAATAACTAGACGAGTTTACTGTCGGATTAACTGTAGTAAATAATCGGACGGAACCTACGAAGATTTTTGTGCTGAAATGATCAGAGGAATCACTGAAATATTTACTTTATTATTTGCTGATGTGAAAAATTAAATGAACTTTTGAAGAATCCATGGAGAGCTGATTACATGAAATTACTCAAGAAGTATCTGTAAAAAAGAAATGTTTCAACTAGACGAATCACTGGAAGAATAACTGAAAGAAATCTGGGATAAACACTGATTTTTTATAGAATGATCGCTGAGAAAATTACTAAAGGTAGCTGCTTCGGAAGGCTGAAGAATTTCCTGAAGCCATATTTTTTTTGTTCGTTAACTTTATGTTTTATTAAGCCCTCTGGTAAAAGCTAACCATTGTCGCATTTTTGTCAAGAGTGTAGAATCCACCATAATCGCCCGATTACCGCCATAAGCCTTTTATCGCACCGATTAACAACCTTTATTCCACACTTATTGGCATGCAAATGCGTTGCCATCGCCATTTTTTTCCAAATCAATAAATTCCTCTCTAATCCGCATACAGAAAATGCGTGCCGTCATGTGATCCTGTCGAATTACCCTTCAAGTGCCAAACCGGCGCCGTGTGTCTCCTTAGCATCAAAAGCGCCTGCCGACCAATCGAACCGGTACGGGCCGGCGTCAGTTACGCTCCCTACCCGTACACAGCAAAAAATAAATTGTAATATCACGTTAGTATCGTCGTAAATGTGTTGTTCAATTAAATCTTTTAAACGTATAAAACTACAGTGAAACCTCCATGAGTCGATATTGAAGGGACCATCGACTCATGGAAATATCGAGTCATGGAACAGCAATCCTTTGGAAAGCTGTTTCAAGGGACCATGAAATTTTGTTTCTAGTATGGTTCCATGAGTCGATATCGAGTCATGGAACATCGACTCATGGACTCATGGAGGTATCACTGTATGATCGGTTTTAGAAATTGACAAAAATAGGTATAAGTTTGAATAGGATTTGAACCCAGGTGTAGGGAGTGAGAACCGCTTTCGATACCCCTCGGTCATCACGATAGATGAGAGATCTTTTTGTTACATGTTTTGGTGTTGCTAGTCGAAAAGTATTTCTTGGCATTTTCGTCAATGGAATTCGCAAAGCTCAAATAATGCGGATTCAGCAATCCTAAATCCACTAGAGACACGTGATTCGATCCTTGAGACACGCAATAATGTTCTTTTGTTACTTTGTGTTATTGATACATAGCCAGGAATTACGTCGGTTCGTATTAATTTTTTTTTTGCTGTGACGGCGCGTGACGGCTTTGCATGACATGCACGCAACCAGTAGGTAGGTCTCACGCGCCCTCGATTGCGCTTCATATCATAATTATAAATTCCAACGCAAAATTCCCCCTTGGAATCTCGACAATCGACGCAATCCGTAAGAGAGGGGAAGAGGACGAATACAACGGCTTACAACTCTCGGGGCCCAAATGAAAGACCTGTCCATCAAGCACAAAGCACAGCCATTGAATGGTAAGTACTTTCGCTCAAGCAGTGCTGCCGCAAATCGACCACCGCCCCATCATCATGCAGCCAGTCAGTCGGTGGCGGAGTGTGTGAGCTTGAGAGTGAGATTAAAGCGAGGGTTTTCAGGGCTACAGGGCTGGTTGCGACTGCCATAAAGCCCTTACTCCTGTACATTCCCGCATGAATTGGCCTAGATGCATAAAAAAATCATGTTTTTGGGTAGTTTTTGTTGAACCACTGAGTCAAACCCATTTTTTAGAAAAATGTATTGTATGAACGGTTTAAAAACAACTGAATTGGCATCAAAAACATGTAAAAAGATTTGGAATCGATTGAGTATTTATGAAGTTAAGAGGTCAAATAAATATGTTTTTTTTTGTGAAACGGGTAAACACTAGGAGAACACTGTTTTTAACTAAGACTAGTTTCGATTTCAGACAGTTTTGGAGATCACAATTTTTTCATAAATTTAATTTTGAAGATACTGGTGCTAAAAGTTTCAATATTAGTTGAAAAATAACGAAGTTATGTATACTTCACTGAAGGACATTTTTTATAAATTGAAAATTCACTTTCAAGTCACTTGCGTCACACCTCTAAATGTTAGTATTTTTGGCTCAAATTTTGAAGTTTCACTTTTCATGTGATTTGAAAACAGACGAGCACACGAATTTTTGGTTTTGAGAACTTTTGAAAAATAAGCTAGTGATGCTTAATTTGAAGATTTTTCTATATTTTTTTTCAGAAAATGTATACTGAAGTAATATAATTGTTCTATATCAAGATGGATTAACAATGCGATGTTCAGTGTTGGTCGACATTAAAAACTCAATCATGGACTTCTCCCGCTAGAGTTAGTTAACTTTTTGAGATATGCACGACAAAACTCACGATATGAGATATGAGATTTTCACAACGCTGGCGATGATTATTATAGGGTCCAATTCTGGTAAATTAGAGTAAGGAAACTTCATTAGAACATGAAAACTTAATTGAAGAATTTATAATTTAAATTTTTTTCTCCTGAAAGTTTTTCATATTCGTTGATTTCATATACTCTGAGCAACATTGTGACATAAAAACAGTATGAATCAATTCAATAGTAAATTTTTAATAAATGTTTGAACTCCAAATTTGTCTTGAATGAGCGGAATGTAGGAGTATCCTAGAATGTTATATAATTCCTTTATTGTTGAAGAAATTCCTAGAAAATTTTCTTGAGAAACTTAATAATGGTAGAATCTATTGAAGAATTTCTGGCAGAATTTTAAATCAAATTCTTGTTATTACACTTAAAGAAATTTTGGAAAAATTCGTGAGACAAATCATGGATAAATTCATAAAGAAAATATGTAGTATGAGATTCTACCCCATTACCTCGAACGCTACTACCCCGAATGTATCATAACTTGTAATAATTACTTCGAATAGCATTTCTTCGCGAATATGGAATTCTGGGTCATAGGTCGTTCGAGGATATAGAATTCGGGGCGACGGCCTTTGGGTTAATGTCATTCGGGATAATGAGATAGAATCGTAGTAGGAACTACTTAAGGAATTCTTATACAGTTTCCTGGAAAATCCATTGACAAATTTCCTAAAAAAATTGGAACAAAGCTTTGCGGATTTTCATGGAAAAACTGTAGGAATCATTGGCAGATCTGCTATAGTACATAACTACTGGAGAATTGTTGGAAAAAGCGCTGCAGAAAATTTTGGAATAGGGTGCAGAACCACTTGGGCACTTTCATGATTCACTTTGGCATGGGGGGTTTTTCTCGGCCGAATTATCTGAAACTTTGCAGGAGCGCTTAAGTATGACCCATATTGTGGCTAAAAATGAGCTCTGTGGCTTTCAAAAAACCCCACTGTCGAAGTGAATCAAAAATGCCAAGAATAGGATCCGGCTCTAGTATGTTGGAAAAATTTCAGAGTAATTCCTGTGGAAATTACTGGAGGTTTTTGCGTTGGATTTCCTAGAGCAATTTTTGGAGTATCTTTTTTAATTATATGTAGGGACGTTCCGATATTGCAAAGTATCGATATTTGATTCGATACGATTATCGAATCAAAGTATCGATACCACCGATATATTGAATCAAAATGTCGATATATCGGAATATCATATGATATATCTGAATGAAGCGAAATGCCTAAATCGCTCAGAGACATGCCGTTTTGTTTCCTAAGATTCGAAAAAAAATCTTTGCATACTTGAATATCATTGGTATTTTGGCCGATTTGGACAAACACATCTTCTGTTCAGGTATATAAAAGTACAATTCAAATGGTAGGTAACTATTTTTTTAAATACCGTAATCCATGGTAACATGGATTAGCGTAGCAACGTTGATCGCAATGACTCTCCTCTTAAAAAGTTCAATATTTTCAATGTATGAATGGTGATTTCCTTCCTTCTATTCATGAGCTTATACACATTGAGGTTTTTGCAAAAATTGAGTTGTTTTCATGCGTAAACTATTGGATACAATGATTTTCATGATTATGGATGACACGCTCAAAGAATAAAAGCTTTAATAAATATGTTCAGTCAAGCATAATTCACAAATTACTATAAACAATGCAGAAATTCCTTAGGAAATTGCCTCATTTAGTCGTATTTCACAATTCATGGTGTATTTAATTTTAAAATAACTTAAAAAGAAAACGACTTGTAAGAGTGTGGTCTTCATATTCGGCTTCAGGGACCATGATTTTATTAAGCAAAGATGTTTTCAATATTACTGAACGTTGTTTTCAAGGGTAATCAATGTTACCCCATATCAGCTAAATCAAAATATAACTCAAAACATTTTTTTAAACATGCTTTTAACTTTCAGAAAACAAAATACAGTATAAAGATACGAGCATTGAGTGTCAGTAATTATAAAAAAAAAAATTGCGACACATGCACTTTGAAATTATAGGTCTGAGGCGAATGAACTGGCTAATCAAGTTTAAAGCCTTATTTATGAGGCTTTAAACTTGATTAAAATATTATATATTTAAGAAATATCCAAAAAACTGATCAATATTACCCCGGATTACGGTACATAAAATGATTATGAATGTAGAAATTGAATGTACAATTGTTTTCTTATATTAATGTACGATATATCGGAAGAAAATATCGATACCACCGATATATTGAATAGGAAATATCGATACCAAAAAATAGAATATCGAAAGCAAAATATCGATACTCCGATATATCGGAAGTATCGGAACGTCCCTAATTAAAAGTGGAAAAATTTCGATGAATTTCTGCACGAACTCCTGGAAAAGTTTATGTGAAATTTGGAGATAAATTTCTGAACGGATGCCTGAAGCAGTCTCTGAATGGGAACATGAGCATTATTGACCGCCCTAAGTTGTTACTTCATTTTTGCGAGAATGGCTGAACTAACAGGGAACCAACAGACGCTACTCAGGTTCATTAGCATCCTCAATGTATAAGTACTGGTGCTCTTATCATTATAACAAACAATAACGGCACCGGCTGCGTCCGAATGCAGGTCAATTTAGGAATGGAAAATAAATGTTGACGTGTTACTTGCTGTACGGAAGCCACGGAGTCCTCTGCACTTCCACAGAAAACGTTAGACATGGGTCATGATTCATTTACAAATCATGACTAGTCAAAATAGTAAGCCAGACAAGGCTTCACCATGAATCAGTATCATCAGTAACTCCAGTAATCCACCAAATGGAATTCTTAATTAATCTATCCAAGATTTCAGTAGACCGCCCAAAAAATTTGTCATTTTTTTTTAATTCAGCTTTTTGTCAGCCTCAAAGATTTTCAAGAAAAATCACCCAAGGATCTTTTCTACAACCTATGAAAAAGCTTATATCAATCTACTTATAATCTTTTCAGTGATCGCTTAAAAAAATTTCATCAATCTGGTCAATTATCGCAACGATTCGCGTTAGGATTTTGTCAAAGATCTCATAAAAATTACAATGAATCTTACTGGAAATCTATTGAATATCTCATCAAGAACTCATGTTTCAAGGATTTTCTTGATGTTTTATAAGATCTCCTTTGAATTTGTTCAATATTTTACCACCAGAAATCTAAAAGAAATCGTTAACTCTACCAACTCACCAACCAGTCATGATGCATAGTACGAGTTGACAGGCAGCCGTGTACTCCTGGATAAAAAATTCTAGTACTGCCCATAGTGCTTGAAATTTAAACCAAACCGGTTTGAAACACATATGTTCCCGGTGTGTTCTCCGAATTCCATAGTATTTCCCGTATTTTCCCCGGCCATTTGTAATTCCCGAATTTTTCAAGGGATTCGTTTTGATAAACGATAAAGATATAATTGGAAATTAATGAATAAGTCAGATTCGCGATGTTACTGGATAAACACATTGTACGCCGGACAGGTGTTTATCGCTCGCAGGATTCGCGATTAAAGGATTAATCACTACTTCCTGGAACAGTCCCTGAATTTATTCTGGAACAAATCTCTGGAGAAATATATAGACGAATTACTAAAGCATTTCTTCGAGAATTAAGGAAAAAAAAATCCTGGAGAATAGTCACGTAAGAGTCTTTGAAGGTTTCTATGGAATTTATAGAATTCAAGGAGGAAAGCAGTGACTTTAGAGACCATTTTGTTTAAAAGACCTTTCATTCAAAATCGAGGCATTTCATAGACTGGCATTAACATATTAACCAAGTATCTAAAAAGAGACCTGCTACCAGCCCTGTGTCTATCATCGAGCGCCGCCAGAGCTAGACGTATGAACAACTAACCCGTCGCACTGGTCAGCTGGACAGAGCTTACACGGTGGTGTGGCGCAGCGGGAACAGTTTAGAACACACTGCACCGCACTGCAGAATGCAACGGCGACAAGTGGGACCAAGCTGCTTTTTCAAGTGGAAAACCGGGAAGCGATTTCATTTATTTCCATTTATATCCATGCTTGTAGTAAGCCGTTACGAGCTGGCTTGTTGAGAGTTTGAAGGATGGACGGATGGAATGTCCATTGGGAGCGTTCCGGGAGTATGACGGTGGTAACACGTTACAACATACATGCAAGTTTTACAACACTGATATTGGTTTTCGCCGGGATGATGGTATTTAGATTTACAGCTCTATTTGATGTACGGTTCACCGCTTCAGACTTGGACGGTTTAATTTGTCAGGAGGGGTGGTTTAGAGACGGAAAAGGTTAAAATGATATACGCTTGGTTTGCTTTTTCTTCTTCATCTTCTTTTGTCTGGTATATCGTCCCAACTAAGGCGAGTGTGCTTCTCAGCCTAGAGTTCTATGACTAGCACTTCCAAAGTTTTTAAGTTAAATTTTTAGCTAGCATGAGCCCTAGATACTTAACTTCATCTGATCAATTTATTGAAAACCCTCTAATTGTGACAACATGTATTCAAATAAAGAGCTTTTGATTTATGTGGGAATATTATTAGTTGAGTTTTGGAAGTATTAGTTGAAATCTTCAATTGCTGCAAGTATGAAGAAAAAATATCCAAAATTTTTTGCAATGTACTACAGATGACACGCAGGCTTCGTCCTTTGGCAATTTGATTTGACAGATAACTTTGGATTATTCTAACAATGTATGTTGGATTTTTCTTTTATTTTACAATCAAGCTATCATGCCAAACACTGTCGAATGCTTATTCTATGGCTAGAAGAGCAAGACCAGTAGAAAAGCCTTCAGATTTGTTGGAACGATTCAAATTTGTTACACGTAAAAGTTGATAAGTGTTCGAATGTCCATATCGGAATCCAAACTGTTCATTGTCAAAAACTGAAATTTTGTTGATCATCACTCTGTTCAAAATTACCTTTTCAAAAATATTACTGATAGAGGAAAGCAAGCTGATTGGACGATAGCTAAAAGCTTCTGCAAGACATTGTCCGGTTTTAGAATTGGTACAATTTTGGCATTTTTTCCTTTGTCAGGAAAATGGGAATAGGTTTTTTGAACAAACCTCTATAAAAACAGGAATCTTGTACTGTGAGAGTAGGGCGGTTCAAAATTTAAAAATGTAATCCAATCTTTCATATGTTCCTTATCATTCTTACCATAAGAATAGTGTTCTGTGAAATTTTCAGCTTTCCAGATGGTGATTTAAAGGTGGCCCAAAGACAATGTAGGTTTATATGGAACCTACTGTGGAGAAATTTTGAGAAATGTTCCAAACACGCTGGTACGGTAATGTTAGTAGAAACGTATCATCCCATATTGAAAACTCATTCTTCAAACCTAAATGAAGGATATTGCTGAAAAGTGAAATTCAATCCGACGAATGGCAAAAGTGACATTCATAAGTTTGTATGTTATTATTTAGTTTAATATGAGATTATGGGTGCACGACGTTAGGCATAAATACGTTAGGCATAAGGACGTTAGGCATAAGTACGATAGGCATAAATACGATAGGCATAATGGACGTTTGGCATAATGGATGTTTGGCATAATGGTTATTAGGCATAATGGACGATAGGCATAATTTCCAAAATGAAAACTGAAATTGGTAAAAAATGTAAGCTGACTTTTTTGGTAATTGTAGAGGGCTCCAATGATAACAGTGTGTTCTTTGAAATACGATTGTCTTGCAGTCAGTCGTCTCATAGTTGTGAATCCTTTGAGGTCACTTTCTAGGACAACACTTGATTAAATGATTAGCATGTGGTAACTTCTGTTACCATAGAGTCAAGCCATGCTGAAGGTATTTTAGTTCGGTTCCAAATAGATCCATGGTCCTTGGCCATGAATAATCGTGCTCATGTATCGTGCACAAATAAGAATGAAAAATTATTACTTTGCCAAAGCAAACTTTTGCTTAATAAGAGATGGTACACAAATTATGTCACTTTTAATTTCGACTTTTTCGATCCCCTCACCCCTTTTGTCACGTTATTTGTATGAGTCCTTCGAAAATTTTGTAAGGCTTGTCACTCTTGGCTTGACCCCCTCTTCCCCTTGGAGCATAACATAATTTGTACATGACCCCTAACTGTGGAAGTGCTCCTAGAACACTTAACTAAGAACTTGGGTTGGGGCGTAATGCCAAGAATAAGAACGACACTGTAACTGCTGCTCATCTTTTGAGTTTGGTTGTACACATATTATTGGCAATTTTTTCATCAGACATTATCCCTTCTTTAAATTGAAGGCTGTTCTTCATAGTTATACTGTCGCCAAAATTACTGGAGTTAGTGCTGCTAATGTTTTAGTCAGCATTTTTTTTCTTTTATACTGTTCATTCGAGACATACTTATTCAGTAATTAAAGTCATTATTACTCTTAATGGGGCCCAGATAGCCGTAGCGGTAAACGCGCAGCTATTCAGCATGACCATGCTGAGGGTCGTGGGTTTGAATCCCACTGGTAGAGGATCTTTTCGTAAAGGAAATTTTCTCGATTCCCAGGGCATAGAAGTATCTTCGTACCTGCCACACGATATACACATGCAAAAATGGTCAATCGGCAAAGAAAGCTCTCAGTTAACAACTGTGGAAGTGCTCATAAGAACACTAATCTGAGAAGCAGGCTTTGTCCCAGTTGGGACGTAACGCTAGAAAGAAGAAGATTACTCTTAATATTTCCATCATAAATTATCCCTTCTTTGAATCATAGGCTCTTCTTTATAATTATACGTTTAATTTAATATCTGGAAGAGAAGGCTGTTTAAAAATCACCTTCTTCCAATAATATGCTGTTTTGTGGATTCTTGCTGTTCTAATAGTTTTTGGAATTGTAGATGTAAATATTTCCGTAAAAAATGCACGTCATGCTAAGTTCTGAATACTATGCTATGTTAAATTTGAACTTGACTGATAAATTGACTTTGAAATCAAATTTTACTTTTCAAACTCGAAGAATTTCATATATGTTCAAGGTGCTTAAATATGTGGTTGTTCAAAATTGTTTGAAAATATCGAAAATTGTTGGCAAAAGAGGCAAAGGAACTGTTTTCACTACATTAAATTGATGAGCAGACTCGGAGATGGAATGTAGCGCTCTTCTTGGTGTCACACTACCAGAATATTATTGTTGAAGTTCATAATATGAATTTTTGACTTAACTCTAGATTGCTGTCTTCAAGCTAATCAAGTACTAAAAATTATATGGAAATCTTCTTTAGAATTAACGCAATTATGTAAGAGAAATATAACAAAATATGGCATATACTCACCAAAACGAACATTTCTAGAAATTAATAACACTTGCACATCGCAAACATGAATGCATACTTACAATAATGGATTAAGCTAGACTTTAGAATGACAACAATGACCATGACAACAATCTTATTCCATATCTTGCGATAATGGAATAATTGTCAAATTTCAAAACACCGAAAAAAGTAATTTATAACTAATTAATTAATTATGGAATGTTCACTTATGAGCTGTTACATCTTAAGAACACCCACCCACTCCCATCAACGTAATGGATTTTGGAAATGGACCCAAACAATTTTCGAAATGACAAGAGTTTTGAATGGCACACACGCAAGTAATTTTATGCCAAACGTCCATTATGCCTAACGTATTTTATGCCTAACATCCATTATGCCTAATGTCTTTATGCCTAACGTCCATTATGCCTAACATACTTATGCCTAACGTCCTTATGCCAAACGTCTTTATGCCTAATGGGGTATACTCTGAGATTATAGCCCATTAAATGTAATTTCCATATAAACCTACATTGTCTTGGGGCTACCATTAAATCACCACCTAGAAAGCTGAAGACTACACAGAATACTATTTTTATGGTAAGAATATGGGAGATTGGATTTTGAAACATTTTTAAAATTTGAATCGCCCTACTGTGAGAGTAGATAATATTATATAAATACCAACAGACATCAAGGACATAACTTATGCATAACATAAATTCAACTAATGTTATGCAACCACAGCTGATTCAGCAAAAACGTCAATCGGACATCGATCTCTAGGTTGAGCTTTAATCACGACTCCAACACACCAGCTGGTCGAGTCATATTTCACAAAGAACAGAATCGTCCAACCGAATCATGGGAATGTAGATAACTTTGGAAATGACTATCCAGTCAAAGTCCGACATTCCACGTTACGTACAATGCAAGAGCATCAACGAACGATGAACACCGTCTCAATTGCGAAACGAGGCAAATCTATTAGTCGTGATTACTTGTGACGACAACGGGTATCTATCGACGAGTATGCAATCAATAATGCACCGATCATCGGATTCCTATTGAGGCAATCAATATGTAGAAAAATACCTCCGCACAATTATATCAAATCCCGAACGCATTTTTCTGCTGACGCAGAGTTGGGTGGCAGTCAACAACATGACACTTTTTCTTTTTGGCATCACGCCCCACTGAGACAAGTTCTGCTCCTCAGGTTAGTGTTGTTATGAGCATGTTATGTTATTATCTGAGAGCTTGCCATTTTCGTATCTGTATATAGTGTGACAGGTACGATAATACTGTATGCCTAGGGAAGTCAAGGTAATTTTCATTAGGAAAAGATTCTACACCGACCGGGAACCGAACCCAGCAAACTTCAGCATGGCTTCGCTTTGTAACCGCGGACGCTACCACTAGGCTCTGGAAGGCCCCCTCAACAGCATGACACTCCGATTGAAGTATATTTATTTTAGCGTAATCGAACTGGTTGTCCAACAGTGAAGCCCGTTGACGAGAGAACAGTAGTTGTTGACTCATAAGCAAATACTGTCGTTGGAAGGACAATGGGAAAACTATTTCCACACAAACAACATTTTTCTCGCATTCCCACACTTTAATGAGTTGAACAGACGTAGCGTTTTATGAGAGATACGCACATTTATAGCTTTCAATCCGGGACGGGACAGTCACCATCCAAGAGGACAGTACAGACGATAGAACGGATGGTTGATATGTGTAATAAACTTGAAGAAGAGTATGCTGGCGTAGGGGTGCCAGATTGGTTTATACTAGTTTGATATAAAATTTTGCCCTGAGGACTTGTATGATATTAACAAATAGCTCGTAAAATGTAAATTGGCACTTTCAATTTTTCAGCTGTTTTAACATAGTCTTATATTCTATTGGACAAATATTCTATTAGACATCACTTTATACAGCAACATATTATAATGTTGCACAAGGGTGCTCGATGCATTTGTTATAATTACGTTTTCTCACTTGGCTCTTCGGATAGCATGTCACCACACATTCACCGACCGTTTCGCGCTTCCTTGAACATTACAGCTCAAGTGCTCTCAAATATTTGAACAAGGCTCCTGTGCCTACATATGACTGCTGGCAGAAGAAAACAGAAGGAACATGTAATGGTATGGTACGAACAGTATTCAAGGGCGTAACCAGGATTTCTATCAATTGTGGAATCGACAAACAAAACAAAATAGCCCAGATAGCCGTAGCGGTAAACGCGCAGCTATTCAGCATGACCATGCTGAGGGTCGTGAGTTCGAATCCCGCTGGTCGAGGATCTTTTCGTAAAGGAAATTTTCTCGATTCCCAGGGCATAGAGTATCCTCGTACCTGCCACACGATATACACATGCAAAAATGGTCAATCGGCAAAGAAAGCTCTCGTATAACTGTGGAAGTGCTCATAAGAACACTAATCTGAGAAGCAGGCTTTGTCCCAGTTGGGACGTAACGCCAGAAAGAAGAAGCAAATTGTAAACGTTTTTCTTCGAATATTTCAATTGGTAATCTCGGAATAACACGTCACAATTTTTAGCTACAGGTCGCCAAAGTACTATAAAACACTGGTTTAAGTGATGTTTACATGAAATTTAAAGTATGATTACTCAAACTTTTTTGTGATCCAATACAGCAAACATGCAAAATAGGACCTAAACTTTCATTTTGAATATAATTTGGTAGAAATTGCACGATAAAAATTAGTCTAAATCGATTTTTTTTTTTGAAATTCTTACAGTCTCTATTAAAAACTCTTTGTTTCTCTTATATGACAAAATACAATACTTTTCTAAAACACCAAAAAACAACTGTCGAGCGTCGACAGTATTATGAACTTTGCTGATAAGTATTGTTATACACATGAAATTTGAATTTGAAATTAAGCAAATAAATTGCCTTACAAGCTGGCAAACTTGCATGCAAGTTGGCTGAAATAGTCAAATTTCGCATATTCAACTGCCAATATCTCAAAAACTAGACGTGCTGTGATATTTTTGAAAACGGTAATGGATTCAGCAACCCTTAACTAAGTAAATAATGGTATTTTGATGCTTGAGACAACAACGTGTTCCGCAGTGTAATTGATTTTGATAACCTCCAAAAATCGACCGTTCTAAACGTTGTTCCATATTCGTGTGAGATTTAATCATTTTGTATATTTTTTTATTATCACAACATTGTACAATACTAGTCGAACGATGTACAGAAAACCGATTGAAATTTCATTGATAAATTAATACAGCATACACAAAGTGTCTTCATAAAATGAACAGTCCTTAGTAGGCTTGATTTCGCAAAAATTTCCCTCAGCAATGAGTGTTTTGCTATTTTCAATACATTTTGCCTACAGCAGCGATAGACTTGAGTTTCACCGGCATCACTGACTGTGCTTTGCTACACTTGCCTACTGTAGTGTGAATCTCAGAACTTTTCCCAACTCTGACTGTAATAGATCAACTGGGAAGGCAAAAGCAAGTGAAAGATACAGCTACAAAGTACGAGGAAAGGGACGGGCCTGGGATTGAACTCATGATTTCGTTACTCAGTTATTGAAATGTGCTTTGTTGAATTGATTGTTCTTACAACATGTCATCGTTCTTTATATACTCACTGTTGATCTCTATCTAATGACAACTTTCAGTGTAAGTTCACCTTTATTAAATATCGTTCTACAGCGTACGAACGTGGGTAAGAATATTGAATGCGGAGACCAGACTTGAGACGGTTAGAAACATTTGGTCACCTTGAACTGTTTGCATATTTATATGTAGAATATAGGGGTCAATTTTAATGGTCATTAAAAAGCTTTTCGGAAGTGGTTTTGACGAAGTGCATCAAAAGGACTTTTTGGAGAAAATAATTTGAAAATAAGATTAAACAACTTCCTGAAATTTCAATAGAATTCTTTGTATTCATTGACCATTTTTTTTGAGCACTCCTACTTGTAGAGCTCTCAAAATGAACTCCTGCTAACATTTTTGGAGCAAAGCTTGCATAAATTTCCGAGCTTTCTAAACAATTTCCTGTATGTATCGCTGGAAGAGTCCATAGCAGTGATGCCTGGAGCAGAGGCGACTCGTAACCTAACTTTTTACCTGTTCTGCGCATCTGAAAATGCCTTTTTCGACAAATTGAGATCATAAAGCAAATAGTAAATGATTGGAATCTTCACTTGATAGATGCAAATTGGTTGCATAAAATTAAGAATTTCTATTCGTGAAACAGGTAGATTTGAGGTTAGGGAATCGCCACTGGCCTGGAGTACTGTTTCTGTTCAGGATGAACCACTGCGACCAGTTTAGATGTTTTGTAGCGTACTCGTGCCTTTCGTTTAAGGAATATCCAAGTTCGGCTACTAAGCTGGTTGAATCGGTATTCTAGCGTATTAAATTAATGCTTCTAATTGCAAAGCTCTAAGCCTTTCTTTTGCTGTGAACCATCGGTTCCATCTCATTAGGCATTTCTTACCATATTCCAGGAGCAGAAAGCTCATTTTAAATGGTAGGATGTCCACAATTCCACTAATTCGCTAATCGCTAATCGCTTACTTCCTAGCTAAGTGAAGATAAGCATTTAAACTCGTGATATATTGGTCTCATGTTTTTTTTTCGTCAATGAAAATCTAAGACAAATACATGGGTCTTAGTGGCTTGTTACTCTCTTATACTCTTGCGACCTTAACTTATGAGTATTAACAAGAACAATCTTAACCTCTTAACACGCCATGAAATCTACCCTCAAGTCCTGGAAGAAATCTAGGAGGGATGTTTGACAAAAAAAAAAACGACGAATTCATATGTTTTGTCAAGTTCTTGGAAATTAAAAAAAATAAATAAAAGAATTCTTGTGAGTAACTCAATATATTCGCAGAAAGAGTTTCTTGAGTTATACCAGAAGAAAAATGCATTAATGTGTCCTTAGTGTAATTTAGAGTCGAATCTTTGAGAAATCCTATAGAAATTCTTTCCTTAAAAAATACTGATCCAAAAGACATTTTATGAATATTTGTTTCATAAAAAAATCTTAGCCTTTCGGACGTCACGCGAATTTTAGTAACGCGAGTAGTCGCGCGTTATACTTTGTACAACACCCTGGAATTTTCATATTCAATATATCGCGATCTATATTAAATATTTAAAAATCATCTTCGACAAAGTTGTTTAGGAGATCCAGGGCTGACATGCGGTGATATTCAGGACTGATATTCAGTTTCGGAGTATCACTATCATGCGGCGCTAGTGTGCATGAAAGTTTTGTTATGCAAATTTCTTAGGAGCCTAAGCACTTTGAAAGATGGCGTCTTCGGCAAAGTTGTTCAATATTTCAATATTTGAGCCAAAAATTCGAAATTTTGCCACCAGCCAGCGCTAATAAGCATGAAACTATTGTTTTGCGGATATCTTACGATCCTGACAACTTAGATGGATGCCACCTTCGGCAAAGTTGTTCAGTAGCTCAAAGACCATCATTATTTTAGCCAATAAATTCTAAATTTTGCCACTAGGCAGCGCTAGTGTGCATGGAACTGTTTTACGGATATCTCAGGAACCTGACGATTTAGCAAGATGGTAATTGGTCGGTGTTCAGACTAACAAGACTAGATGATATTTCAGTGTTTTGAAGATACGTAAAGGTCTCCATCATTTCTGATTTGTTCGATGCTATTGTGATACAGATGTATCATTAAATAGATAAGTTCCATTATTACAGCAAATATCGCCAATATTTTTATATTTGGAATGTCTGGGGTACATTTTCCTGAAACCACTACAAAACACTTGGTCCAGTTTGTCTGACCAATTGTTTGAGGCAGTTGATTCAAAAGTTTGCCATCATGCAGCGCTAGTGGGCATACAACTTTTATTTTGCGGATATTTCATGAAATTTTGAACTAACTTACTCGAGCAATGATAGCCCTCGAGTTACTGAACAACTTTGTCGAAAACGCCATCTTTCTAAATGGATAGGCTCCTGAAATATTTGAAAAACAAAAGTAAAAGTTTCATGCACACTAGTGCCATCTAGCGGTCAAATTCCAAATTAAATGAGGTACCATCAGATAGCGCTTTCCTCCGAAACAACTATTATTTTTAAGAAGATTCTTGAGGAATTATTTTTTTTTGGTGTCGATAGATATTTGCGAATTTTGCACCAAGCTGTTTGTGAAACATTGTTTTCTTGTGCTTTTTATGCTCATGGAAAGTATAGTAATTGTTGGAAATCAAGAATTAAAATCGTATACAGTCAAACCTCCATGAGTCGATATCTGAAGGGACCATCGACTCATGGAAATATTGAGTCGTGGAAACGAATTCTTTGGAAAGCCGTTTGAGGGGTCCATCATAGTAACCATGAAATTTTGTTTTAAGCATGGTTCCATGAGTCGATATCGAGTCATGGAACATCGACTCATGGAGGTTTCACTGTAGTAGGCTGCGACTAATTTCTCGAAATCAACAGTTCGTGCGCTCATAACTACGTTTTTAACAACCAATCTTTTTGCTTCATTCTCTTCAAAATTATATGTATGACAAGTTTGTAGAACATCATATGTATATGAAACTTTAACAACCATTTCACTCATTTTTAAGATTTTGTGCTAACGTAAGAACCATAGTACACTCACAAGACGCGACGCGAGACTGGACACAACACTTATTGTTCTTACAAACATATAAAGGATTTAAACATTTACCTTTTTCGTCGACCGGTTTCGGGCTCGATGTTGCCCATCTACAGGACGATGTCCAACCCAAAAGTAATGGTTGGACATAGTCCTGTAGATGGGCAACATCGAGCCCGAAACCGGTCGACGAAAAAGGTAAATGTTTAAATCCTTTATATGTTTGTAAGAACAATAAGTGTTGTGTCCAGTCTCGCGTCGCGTCTTGTGAGTTAACAACCATTAGTTAAAAAGTAGTTTTCTCCAATCGTTCCAATTCTCTAAATTCCACTAACCATAAGTTCGTCAATGTACTACCAAGAAAAACTGTTCGTCAAGTTTAAGCATTATTTTTCGCATGAAAAAAATCCTAAATTTAATGAACAAATTGTATGTTGGTATCCTTTACTATTTAACTTAACCCTCTAATACCCAACCCCGCCTTTAGACGGGGTACACTTTGGAATTTTGTGTATTTTTTCGTAGCTCGGAAATCAAAATGATTTTATTTTTGGCTTAAACCTTGACTCATAACACGCATATAAGAAAAGTTTTTAATGATATTTGAAACTTTTTTGTATTTTTGAAAATTGTTTAAAAAATTGTATTCCTATATAACCTTCAAATGCCTGGAATTTATTTAACGTGTAATATAAACGATCGGGCCTTTTATATTTTTCTACTATCAACCTATAACAGAAGAAGAGCTTGGTGGTATTAAAATAATTCCAAACCTGCTTTTCCGTTAATTACACGGAAAACAAAAATATTTCAAGAAAAATATTTAAAATTTATTATTTTTAAAAATACCGTAAAAACTTTAATTTTTATTATTGCCAAAAATCAGTAACTAGAAGAGGCTTCAAGAAAAATATGAAAAAGAATAGGGATGTTCAAAAATAAAAATTATAAAAATCAAAAACCAAAATTCATAGATGTGCGAAGAAAAATAAATCATTGCCCAAAACGTGTTTAGAACGATTTTAGATAACTAAAAATGATATTTAGATCGAAAATAAAAATTTGGGTATTAGAGGGTTAAGGTAGAGCTTTTAAAAACATCAATAATATTCCATCAGTTCCTGACGCTGAGTCACTTTAGTGATTTATTCCTTATGGTCAAATTTGCTGATACACCATCTTTTTACTATCAGCAAAAAAGTAAAGTAATAAGCGTGTTCAAAACTGGTTTAGATTACTAAAGAAACTATATATGTATAAAAAAAAAGCAAAATCTTGAGTTTTAACCGCATTTTTGGGTACCAAATTTACTCTTTATGGTCGTTTTATTGAAAAATCCCAAACTTTTCAAAATTATATACGCATGTTTATCGATCTAGAGCAAACTGTAAGCGTTTTTCTCAAAATATTTTTATAGGTAGTCTCAGAATAACACATTCTGAAAATAATACATGCAAAATAAATTTGATTGAATTCAAGCAGTGTTCCCAATCTTGATGATTGTCATTGTGCTTTGAGTGGTCTTCTGAAAATAAATTATTTGTTTTTCTATTGTGCTTAAAATATGACGTGGGGACTAAATTAGCAACTCTATGAAGGCGTAAGTTATTTTTATTATAAATACTATATTATTACTTCCGTCTGGACGTACTTTAAACCTTAAAATTCTACTCATATCAGTTCCATTTAAATTTAAGATATTTTTCTTTAAAAAATATTGATAAAAAATGATTTTATGATATCTGCAAAATTGCTTCTCCAAAAATAACTTGATATTTTTTAGCAAGCTTCTAATTGATGATGCTTTCTAAATACAACCATTTTTTGAAAATAAAAAATATAAATTGTCGAATTTCCCTGCCGATTTTTAATAATCCTTGATTTTGATAACCTCCAAAAATCGACCGTTCTAAACGTTGTGCCTTATTAGTGTGAAATCATATTATTTTGGTAACTTTTTTATTATCACAGCATTGTACAATATTAGTCGAACGATGTACAGAAAACCGATTTCGATTTCATTGATAAATTAAAAAGATATTGCATGTCCAAAGTGTCCACTTTATAAAATGAACAGTCCTTATTTTCAAAATAATTTGATTGTTTTTAAGCAATATGAATACAATTTTTTGACTTAGTTAGGCTAATACAAATATTAATTTTCTTTTATGTCACCCCCCTCCCCCTTCAAAAATACAAAAATTTTGAGGGGGAGAAAAAAAACAGATTCATCATTTTTAGGACATCAGCTAGATATTTTTAATTTTTACAGTAAAAACCAGGTAAAATAATGATCCAGAAACGGAATTGGAAAAAGTTTTACAACAATCGTTAAAAATAAAAATTCGAAAAAAAAACTTTTTATTTTCATTTTTAATTTTTTGTTCCTTATTTATTTTTATTCCCCCCCTCGTACCTTCCAAGTGGTCTCGGACATAAAAGGAAATTAATATTTGTATCAGCCTTATTTTGCAAAAAAAAAAAAACTACCCAAAAACTAAAATTTTCAATCATAATTTCAAATGTAAATGATATTTTTGTAGCTTTTTACCTGAAATTTGTTTTTTTACTATTCAATCGATGTTATTAAATCATCTTATGATAATTACAAATGAAATAATGCAAAACACGTTCTAACTAGGAAAAAAATTGATTTGAAAGTAAATTGAAAATTATTGCAATGACCTTTCAAACAATTGAACAGAGTAGAATAACAAGTTTCATCCTAAATTTGACGTTCAACTTGTGAAACTTTGGAAAATATTACATTTTACGTTGAAAAATCATATTTTTATTGTAGTTTTTGTTGGAACTAAATCAAAACGTTTTATTTTGACTTTATATTTTATTAACATTTTTTAAAAACAATATCATTATTTTCAAAGTATGTAAAAAGAAGAGTTTTGGTAGTACATTGACGAACTTATGGTTAGTGGAATTTAGAGAATTGGAACGATTGGAGAAAACTACTTTTTAACTAATGGTTGTTAACTCACAAGACGCGACGCGAGACTGGACACAACACTTATTGTTCTTACAAACATATAAAGGATTTAAACATTTACCTTTTTCGTCGACCGGTTTCGGGCTCGATGTTGCCCATCTACAGGACGATGTCCAACCCAAAAGTAATGGTTGGACATAGTCCTGTAGATGGGCAACATCGAGCCCGAAACCGGTCGACGAAAAAGGTAAATGTTTAAATCCTTTATATGTTTGTAAGAACAATAAGTGTTGTGTCCAGTCTCGCGTCGCGTCTTGTGAGTTAACAACCATTAGTTAAAAAGTAGTTTTCTCCAATCGTTCCAATTCTCTAAATTCCACTAACCATAAGTTCGTCAATGTACTACCAAAACTCTTCTTTTTACATACTTTGAAAATAATGATATTGTTTTTAAAAAATGTTAATAAAATATAAAGTCAAAATAAAACGTTTTGATTTAGTTCCAACAAAAACTACAATAAAAATATGATTTTTCAACGTAAAATGTAATATTTTCCAAAGTTTCACAAGTTGAACGTCAAATTTAGGATGAAACTTGTTATTCTACTCTGTTCAATTGTTTGAAAGGTCATTGCAATAATTTTCAATTTACTTTCAAATCAATTTTTTTCCTAGTTAGAACGTGTTTTGCATTATTTCATTTGTAATTATCATAAGATGATTTAATAACATCGATTGAATAGTAAAAAAACAAATTTCAGGTAAAAAGCTACAAAAATATCATTTACATTTGAAATTATGATTGAAAATTTTAGTTTTTGGGTAGTTTTTTTTTTTTGCAAAATAAGGCTGATACAAATATTAATTTCCTTTTATGTCCGAGACCACTTGGAAGGTACGAGGGGGGGAATAAAAATAAATAAGGAACAAAAAATTAAAAATGAAAATAAAAAGTTTTTTTTTCGAATTTTTATTTTTAACGATTGTTGTAAAACTTTTTCCAATTCCGTTTCTGGATCATTATTTTACCTGGTTTTACTGTAAAAATTAAAAATATCTAGCTGATGTCCTAAAAATGATGAATCTGTTTTTTTTCTCCCCCTCAAAATTTTTGTATTTTTGAAGGGGGAGGGGGGTGACATAAAAGAAAATTAATATTTGTATTAGCCTAACTAAGTCAAAAAATTGTATTCATATTGCTTAAAAACAATCAAATTATTTTGAAAATAAGGACTGTTCATTTTATAAAGTGGACACTTTGGACATGCAATATCTTTTTAATTTATCAATGAAATCGAAATCGGTTTTCTGTACATCGTTCGACTAATATTGTACAATGCTGTGATAATAAAAAAGTTACCAAAATAATATGATTTCACACTAATAAGGCACAACGTTTAGAACGGTCGATTTTTGGAGGTTATCAAAATCAAGGATTATTAAAAATCGGCAGGGAAATTCGACAATTTATATTTTTTATTTTCAAAAAATGGTTGTATTTAGAAAGCATCATCAATTAGAAGCTTGCTAAAAAATATCAAGTTATTTTTGGAGAAGCAATTTTGCAGATATCATAAAATCATTTTTTATCAATATTTTTTAAAGAAAAATATCTTAAATTTAAATGGAACTGATATGAGTAGAATTTTAAGGTTTAAAGTACGTCCAGACGGAAGTAATAATATAGTATTTATAATAAAAATAACTTACGCCTTCATAGAGTTGCTAATTTAGTCCCCACGTCATATTTTAAGCACAATAGAAAAACAAATAATTTATTTTCAGAAGACCACTCAAAGCACAATGACAATCATCAAGATTGGGAACACTGCTTGAATTCAATCAAATTTATTTTGCATGTATTATTTTCAGAATGTGTTATTCTGAGACTACCTATAAAAATATTTTGAGAAAAACGCTTACAGTTTGCTCTAGATCGATAAACATGCGTATATAATTTTGAAAAGTTTGGGATTTTTCAATAAAACGACCATAAAGAGTAAATTTGGTACCCAAAAATGCGGTTAAAACTCAAGATTTTGCTTTTTTTTTATACATATATAGTTTCTTTAGTAATCTAAACCAGTTTTGAACACGCTTATTACTTTACTTTTTTGCTGATAGTAAAAAGATGGTGTATCAGCAAATTTGACCATAAGGAATAAATCACTAAAGTGACTCAGCGTCAGGAACTGATGGAATATTATTGATGTTTTTAAAAGCTCTACCTTAACCCTCTAATACCCAAATTTTTATTTTCGATCTAAATATCATTTTTAGTTATCTAAAATCGTTCTAAACACGTTTTGGGCAATGATTTATTTTTCTTCGCACATCTATGAATTTTGGTTTTTGATTTTTATAATTTTTATTTTTGAACATCCCTATTCTTTTTCATATTTTTCTTGAAGCCTCTTCTAGTTACTGATTTTTGGCAATAATAAAAATTAAAGTTTTTACGGTATTTTTAAAAATAATAAATTTTAAATATTTTTCTTGAAATATTTTTGTTTTCCGTGTAATTAACGGAAAAGCAGGTTTGGAATTATTTTAATACCACCAAGCTCTTCTTCTGTTATAGGTTGATAGTAGAAAAATATAAAAGGCCCGATCGTTTATATTACACGTTAAATAAATTCCAGGCATTTGAAGGTTATATAGGAATACAATTTTTTAAACAATTTTCAAAAATACAAAAAAGTTTCAAATATCATTAAAAACTTTTCTTATATGCGTGTTATGAGTCAAGGTTTAAGCCAAAAATAAAATCATTTTGATTTCCGAGCTACGAAAAAATACACAAAATTCCAAAGTGTACCCCGTCTAAAGGCGGGGTTGGGTATTAGAGGGTTAAGTTAAATAGTAAAGGATACCAACATACAATTTGTTCATTAAATTTAGGATTTTTTTCATGCGAAAAATAATGCTTAAACTTGACGAACAGTTTTTCTTAGGAGTTTTTGCAAAAAACTATTTAGTTCTTCAACCGAAAGCATTTTGTAAGTTTCTGTATTTTCATAACATTGAAGAATAATAGTTGAACGATACACAGAAAACCGTTTACGATTTCATCAATAAATAAAAAAAAACGTATAAATTGACGCTTATATTGAGCTATTCGGTAATTTCATCCGCATGGTTATTTAATTAAGTAACTCATTACACGTGGTGAAGATGGATAAATTATGGGTTAAATTATGAAATAAATCCACGTACTCGGCTGGGATTCGAACCCAGAACTCTTGTATGCTAGACGAACATACAAGCATTTCACCCACAATTTATCCATCTTTACCATGCGCAATGAGTTGATCAAATTAAAAAAAAACGGATAAATATTCATGACGTCAAACAAAGATCAATGGAATGAGAACAAAAAAATATGAAAAAAATACTAATGCTATACTGCTTTTCATAATTATATGGCCATCCATATTTTTTCGTTTCAAGTTAATATGAACAAAATATTAAAAATCTCTTACCTAGTTATAGTTAAGGATCATGAATGTAATTAGTCACGGATATAGTAGACATATGTGACGAATAAGGCTTTTTAAAAATATATAATCATATGGCCAAATGATAGAACAAAGTACAACAGCGCGACAGCCCGAAGGTTAAGACAACTTCAAGAGTTGTCCACAGAGGAACTACTAAAAATATTATTACCAACTTTATTGAAGTGAAGTTTCGCCAAAGCAAGTTACCCACCTAAACTCAAAAAAAAAATCAAAAGCAATTCGGTGGATTTGTTTAGGAAGATTTATAAATATTCTTCAAGGAAGCGTTCTAGAGTAGATGCTAGTGTGAATTCTGGAAAATCATCATTAGAAATACACGAAAGAATTTCTACAGGAATCCTTGAAAGATTTATTGGAGATGTTTGGTGTGATTCGAATATAGGAAGAATTATTAAGAATTATTGTTGTTTTTCTTCCGATTTCTGGAATCACGTCCCAACTGGGACAGAGCTTGCTTTTCAGCTTTCTGTTCTTATTAGCATTTCATCAGTCGTTGACCTTCATTGGGCCTTCCTTAGCCGAGTTGTTAGAGTCCGCGGCTACAAAGCAAAGCCATGCTTAAGGTGTATGGGTTTGAATCCCGGTCGGTCCAGTATCTTTTCGTTAAGGAAATTTCCTTGACTTCCCTGGGCATAGAGTATCATCGTAGCTGCCACACAATATACGAATGCAAAAATGGCAGCTTTGGCAAAGAAAGCTCTCAGTTAATAACTGCGAAAGTGCTCATAAGAACACTAATCTGAGAAGCAGGCTCTGTCCCAGTGAAGACATAATGCCAAGAAAAAGAAGAATCAGTCATTGACAGGCCAGTTTCTCAAGCTTATGTTGTGTGTCAAGCACATGCCGTTTTGATTCATATTACGGCCACTTAAGCCCTTAGTGAAGTGTAACTCATCAGAGAGCGTTTTATACGCTCATTCTGTATTATTCATCAGTATTAACGAGCGGAACGTGAATAATTAAAAATAAATAGAAATGTGTGGACTTTTCATGACTCTTATTCCGGATGCTTGCTCAGAAATCATAATTAGAAATATCATCAGACGCCAGAAAGAAGAAGAAGAAATCATCAATTGAACTCACCCAATTCTCATCCCAAGAGAGACGTCTAAGTCAAGTGGGCATTTTTAATTTCAGTTGATGTTTATGAAATATGATTTATAAAATCAACCTTGAAAGTACTAACTTTTGAACGGCAAATATTGAAACAATTAGTGTGAAATGTTTCCCATACAAAGTATATTGTCCGGAATTTGAATCAGAATGGTACACAAGATTATTTGAGCTTCCTAATTGTTGTTGTTGTCCCCATGAAACAATTTTGACGGTTTTTTTTTAGAATTTAATTGAATTAATATGACTTTTGAACAATTGTTAGCATGTTTTCGGAAATAAATCCTGGAGAATTTCAAAACTAGAAATACCTAAAGAAGTCGAGTCTAGTACTCGACACTGAAGACGGCATTACAGTTGAGGTCGAAATACGCGTATCTGTCAACTGGAAGATTTATTGTCTAAAGAAACTGTTTGCTGGATATTTTGAGATATTTTCGAAGAGATACCTCATATTCACTGAGGAATTACTGAGATCACACGGTGATAATTTTCAAGGAAACATCAGAATATTTCCTTAAGAGGATTTATTTGAAATTATTGGAAGTTTCAGTTTCTTCTTCGCATAGTGATTAGTTAAATTTGTTTCCATTGAATAAGAGGGAGATTCGTAGCCCTTTTTGCCTCCTGGCTACACTCATTAATATCGAGATGATTTCATGAAGGCGAATGCCGAGCAGATCAGTCAACCATGTTTATGATGTAGGTAGTGCTGCCAATTTTACTGCCAATCCTGATGAAAATAGCAATCATCGAAGTGTTTAATCTTTTCGTGTTTTGCTTTTGAATTAAATGTTTTTAAATATATGTACCATTTTCTTGGGGCCCAGATAGCCGTAGCGGTAAACGCGCAGCTATTCAGCAAGACCAAGCTGAGGGTCGTGGGTTCGAATCCCACCGGTCGAGGATCTTTTCGGGTTGGAAATTTTCTCGACTTCCCAGGGCATAGAGTATCTTCGTACCTGCCACACGATATACGCATGCAAAAATGGTCATTGGCACAGTAAGCTCTCAGTTAATAACTGTGGAAGTGCTCATAAGAACACTAAGCTGAGAAGCAGGCTCTGTCCCAGTGGGGACGTAACGCCAGAAAAGAAGAAGAAGAACCATTTTCTTTATTGAACCAGGGATCATCCTAAGTGATATTCCAGGTTGCGTCATGGTTTCAAATGATGGTTTTAAATTCATAAGTTGGTCTGTAAAGCCGCAATAAAATCAGAATTGTTACTAAGGATGCTAACCGGATAATGACAAATCTGAGAGCACTGCCACAGGAAGGTCCCCTCGGTCATTAATGCTGTTTTACATCAAGAGTGTGCCTGGGGTAATATGCTTCATGTTTTGTCTAATAAATATGCATTTTGCATCGGCAGTGCAATTTACCCCTCATTCCTTCGTTGCGGAGATGCGGTATTCGACTGTTATATGCTGGTTTGCCCAGAGAACGACCCCTACTGCATGCTGTTTTCAGATTCAGACCATTTTTTTGTGCTCAACTTACACGGTAAAAACCGTAGAAACAACAGAAACGACACGGGTCTACTACACAATAACACATGGCACATGTGGGTGTGGGTGAAGTGGCGCGGAAGAAAAAGAAAAACCCCGAGGCGTCTGAACGACGGCATCGAAGACGAAAGTATGTATCTTACACGTATAGATCATGATGGTATTTACCGTGAAATAGGGAGAAGTTGATCACTTCAAAGCTATTCTATTCTAAAAAATCTAGTAGAATATTTTATTCTCTTCTGAACATCATTAATGTTAATGGAATTGTAGCTCCCTTGGCAGTCCATACACTTTAGTACAGGAGTATGTCAACTTCTCCCCACTGACCACCAACACCCCAAGTTACGGTATGTGCTGAGGAAAATGTTCCGGAGGTTTTTGTTTGCAATAAAGGAGACACAAGAAGCAGCATCCCTCTCACAAGTGCGCCCATGCAAGTGCACGAGATGGAATTCGTAATGTTTCTGGTGTTTTAATACGGACAACGCCCGCCAGCAGTTTCGAAAAGGATACGATGTGAGGTGGCTTGCTTATGTCCTCGTTTCGCGCTTCTTGGCGCATTGTGAATGCAATTTTCACGCATGCCTGCATAGTTTGTTGAAAAAGACGGTGCATTATCGTGTGTCGAAGGCGTTGCAGAAAGTGCATCTTTTCAATCTGAAGAAAAATAAAAAAAAAATCTATCTCTTTCGCAAAAAGGGTTCAGTAACTTGTGAAGGATTTCTTTTGTGCACATTGGGTAGTTGTACGCATTGGACCAAGCAGAATTGTACACTCAGTTGATTTTGAAAAGTATAGAATACCAGAACCCAATTGGGGCCTTCCTTAGCCGAGTGGTTAGAGTTCGCGGCTACAAAGCAAATCCATGCTGAAGGTGTTTGCGTTCGATTCTCGTTCGGTCCAGGATCTTTTCGTAATGGAAATTTCCTTGACTTCCCAGGGCATAGAGTATCATCGCACCTGCTACACGATAAACGAATGCGAAAATTTCGGTAAAGAAAGCTCTCAGTTAATAACTGTGGAAGTGCTTTTAAGAACACTAAGCTGAGAAGCAGGCTCTGTCTCAATAAGGACGTAGTGCCAAGAAGAAGAAGAAGAACCCAATCATAAGCGAATATTAACTGTTAAGAGAGTTAAGATATAATTCCAATTATCCAAATTTTTATGATGTCGCATTACCTGATAGCTGCTCTTCATGTTCCTAAATTTAGTTCGACATAATTAAATAATAAGACCATGGAAAAAAACAGAGTTTTAGAAAATGTTCGATGAACTGTTGAATGGTTCTTCTTCGAACAATCGACTATTACCAAGGCTATTTTAAGACACTATCTAAATAAACTGTTTGATTTATTCCAGGTATGTTCTGTGAACCCAGTTTTGATTTTGCCCAACAAAATTATCAATGGATTTAACTTTTATGGTATGACCCTGTTTAGTAAATTTAATCATAAAAATAGAAGCTGGCTACTATGAATTAAGTATGAATAAGTGCTTTGAAGCATTGTTTCCCAGTCATGCAATATAGAGTTAAAAAATCAGTAATCGCGCTGTTGTATTTTGTACACCGTATCAGCTTAGTGGTTCTGGCGATGATCAACCGCGCGGACCGGAAGGTTAACAAAACGGATTTGCAGTCCAAATTTCATTAGCTTGTAGCTGATCTATTTTTGCGCTTGCGTTAAGCAGATGTACCAAGGTTTCGAGTTTCATAATACAGAAACGACAGAAATTTACATTGCCATAACTCGAGATCCTTATGATTTGCAAAGAAGCGCAAAGTTGTTCAGCGGATCAAGGACATCCGGAGGCCAAACTCGATTCGCAATTCTGCCGCTAGGTGGTGCTAGCAATAAAATAAGTATATTTCTCATTATACAGATGAGATAGAAAGTTTGAGTCTTCGACAAAGTTGTTTTAAAAGTCAAAGATATCCGGAAGCAAACAGTTTGGTTCTGCCGCTAGGTGGCGCTAGTAAGCATGTGAAAATGAGCATTTTAAGCAAGTCCTTTTGTGATCTATGTACATGAGATATAAAGCTTAAGTATTCGGCGAAGTTGTTCAGAGTGTCAAGAACATCCGGAAATCAGACCTTTTAATTCGAACAATTTCCGCTCGGTGCCACTAGTGAGCAAATAAAAATAAGTATTCCAAGCGAGTTATATCTTCCTTCTGATTCAGATAAGATAGGATATCGGAGTCTTGAATATCCAATGATTTAAACCTAAATAACTAGGAAATAGAGTGGATCAGGACTGAATCACAGGAATATAAAGAAAAACAGACCTGAAACTCTTGAATATGATGTCAAACCTAAATCATGAGATGAATCTAACATGATTTATTAAAAAATAAGTTGATCAATCCTCATCAAGAATCTCATGAAAATTAAGTGAGTCAGTCTTAAAATATTTCAACATGAAGTGAATTAGACACCTGCATCATTAGAAAATGGAGTGAAACAGTCCTCAATTGCTTTTAAGACATGAATCACTGGAAAGTGATGAGTTCAGTATGAAGTGAATCAGTTCTGAGACACTAGAATATGAAGTGAATCTGTCCTGAATCATTTGAATATAAAGTGAATCAGACTTGAATCACTTGTATATGAAGTGCATCTGACCTGAATCACTTAAAATGAAGTATGACAGACCTGAAACATTTAAATATAGCGAATCAGTCTCGATTAGAATAAGATTTCATTCTAAATCATTTTAAATTAAAAGCATCAGTCCTGAGTCACTTGAACAAATATTAAAACATAATTTAGTCACACACAAATGAAGTAAATCAGACCCGAATAACTAAAAAATGAAATGAATGAAGCTTGAAACACTTAAATATGAAGTAAATCAGACACGAAACACTTGTAAATAAAGCGAATCAGAGTTGAATCACTCAAAGATGAAGTGAATCATTAATGATATCCTCAAATATTATCAATCGTACCTGAATATAAAGTGAATCAGACATAATCACAGAATCACAGAATCAGACATAAGACATAAGAAACAAAAATTTTGAAAATAAGATTCCTCAATTGGACCCTGGCTCTAAGCCCTTTTGGAAATTATCTAAAATTTTGAAAAAACCTCAGAAGCCAATACCGGCATTGAAAGAGGAAAACAAATTATTACTAACTAATTGTGAAAAAGCTCAAAAACTTGCTATGCAGTTTGAAAGTGCGCACAATTTTAATTTAGGACTTACTAGTCCAATTGAAAATCAAGTTACTCAGGACTTCGAAAATATTCTCAATCAAGAGAACATTTTCGAAAATGGCTGGGAGACTGATTTGGAAGAAGTGAGAACTATTATTAAAAAATTCAAAAATATGAAAGCTCCTGGCGATGATGGAATTTTCTACATCCTCATCAAGAAACTTCCAGAAAGTAGCTTATCATTTTTAGTTGATATATTTAATAAATGTTTTCAATTAGCATATTTTTCTGACAAATAAAAAAAATGCTAAAATTGTTCCAATTTTAAAACCAGACAAAAATCCTGCAGAAGCTTCTAGCTATCGTCCAATCAGTTTGCTTTCCTACATCAGTAAACTTTTTGAAAAGGTTATTTTGAACAGAATGATGGCCCACATCAGTGAAAATTCATTTTTTGCCAATGAACAGTTCGGATTCCGCCATGGACATTCGACCACTCATCAACTTTTCAAATTGAAAAACTTTAATTTTCCAACATACATTGTTAGAATAATTCAAAGTTATCTGTCAAATCGTACACTTCAGGTTAATTATCAGAACTCCAGATCTGAAAGACTTCCTGTAAGAGCTGGTGTTCCCCAAGGCAGCATTTTGGGACCAATATTATACAATATTTTCACATCTGACTTACCTGAGTTACCTCAGGGATGTCAAAAATCCTTGTTTGCGGATGACACAGGCCTCTCCGCCAAAGGACGAAGCTTGCGTGTCATCTGTAGTCGATTGCAAAAAAGTTTGGATATTTTTTCTTCATACTTGCAAAAATGGAAGATTTCTCCTAATGCTTCCAAAACTCAACTAATAATATTCCCACATAAACCAAAAGCTTTTTATTTGAAACCTTCAAGTAGACATGTTGTTACGATGAGAGGGGTTCCAATAAATTGGTCAGATGAAGTTAAGTATCTAGGGCTCATGCTAGATAAGAATTTAACTTTCAAAAATCACATTGAGGGCATTCAAGCCAAATGTTTTAAATATGTAAAATGTCTCTATCCTCTTATTAATAGAAAATCAAAGCTTTGTCTTAAGAACAAGCTTTTGATATTCAAAAAAAATTCAGGCCAGCCATGTTGTATGCTGTACCAATATGGACTAGCTGTTGTAATACCAGGAAGAAAGCTCTGCAGAGAATTCAAAATAAAATTTTGAAAATGACTCTGAAGCTTCCTCCCTGGTATAGTACCAATGAGTTACATAGAATATTCAATGTTGATACATTGGAACAAATGTCAAATAAAATAATTAATAATTTCAGGCGAAAATCGTTACAATCTTCTATTGCCACGATTAATGCGTTATATGTTTAGGTTAAGTTAGGTTAAGTATATTAAAAACTTTTTTTTTCTCTTATAAGCAGGTGAAATCAACTCACCACCTGTAAAAAATCTGAACTGCTACGGCAAATGAAATGTAATATGTTGTTAACAAAATGTTAATAAAATCTTAAATTTGTTTTACCAAATTAGGATGATAGTGTTGCCTAATAACACAGAACACCTAGATATAAGAAATGAATGTAATGTTTGGAATGATACTAATAAAAAAAAAAGTGAATCAGACATGATTTACTCGAAAATTAAGTGAATTAGTCTTGAATCATTTGAGCATGGAGTGAATTCCATACCTAAGCAACTAAAAATGCAGAAAAAACACTGAATTACGTCAATTTTAGGTGAATCAAACCTGAACTACTTGAATATCAAGTATTTCATACTTAGAACAGGTGAATATAAAGTAATGCAGACCTGCATCACTTGAATATCAAGTTGGGCCTGAATCATTTGAACATGCAGTGAATGCGACATGAACCACTTGAATAGGGAGTGAATCTAACATAAATCACTGGAATATGAAGTGAATCAACCCTAGATTACTTGAATAAGAAGTGAATCCTGAAACACATGAATATAAAGAGGATCAGACATTAATTTTTATTTTTATTTTTTTTTTATTTATTTTCCTAATTCATCTGACATAAGTCTCAATGAATGTTACTGTACTAATTTAAACAAATCTAGCTCTCATCGAATCTAAAATTTTTCGTCTGAACACTGTTGACGACATTCCAAAATCAAATAGGTACGCTACATCGTTGAATGCTCTCATTACGGAAGACAATGGTTCGTTGTACCCGAAAAGCGAACGGTGGAACTGTGGAGCAAGCATCCTTTCCAGACTCCTGCGTTGAATCCTGTTTGGAGCGTTCAGAGCTAGCTTTGCTAGGAGATTCGGACAGTCTATCTCTCCGTTCAATACCTTGGCGGCTGTAACAGCTTGTTGGGTGATTCGACATTGTTCAAGGGTTTCCAACCCAAGCAATCAACACCGGTCAGCGTATGGTGGAAGATTTGAACGGTCCCTCCACGGAAGCAACCGTAGAGCATAGCGCACGAACCGTTTTTGAATACGTTCAATCCTGTCAATCCAGTTCGCCTGATACGGACACCATACAATGGAAGAGGATTCCAAAATTGAACGAACAAGCGAGGTGTAGAGTGCTTTCAAACAATGGACATTAGTAAAATTTTTGGTCGTCCGCATAACAAACCCCAGCTGTCGATTTGCTCGATCAATGATTTCCGAACGATGATCGTTGAAGGTGAGTCTAGAGTCGAGTAATACACCCAAATCTCTTATGTGGCTAACACGCTGAATTGTTGTATCGCCAATTGTGTAGTCCATACGAAGTGGTACTGCGGAGCGGTGGAAGGTGATCACGGAACACTTATTGATGCTGAGCGTCATGCGATTTAGTTCACACCAACGGACGAAAGTGTTCAGTAACGACTGCAGCCGTTCGCAGTCTGCTAGGCTTTCAACGACGACATATATTTTCAGGTCATCGGCATATATCAACTTACACCCGACACCCAGTAGAGCCGCAACATCGTTGAAGTAGAGTGCGAAGAGAAGCGGTCCAAGATTACTCCCTTGCGGTACGCCAGATAAGTTTTTAAACCAAGCGGAAGTATACGATCCAATCTTGACGCAGAGCTTCCTGTCGCAGAGGTACGATTCCAACCACTCTACCATAGCGGTCGACGCACCCATCCTAGCTAATTTGTGCAATAGGATACGATGATCGATTTTGTCAAAGGCGGCCTTCAAATCGGTGTAAACGGCATCTACTTGTTTCCCATCCTCTAGCTGGTTGATGCAACTTGAGGTAAAACGAAGAAGATTTGTTGTTACTGACCTGCCAGGGTAAAAACCATGCTGGTCGCTGGAGATGAACGCTTTTGTTTTGGCAAAAAGGTAATCATTGATGACTGTCTCAAACAGTTTGGAGCCAGCGCATAATGAAGTTATTCCTCGGTAGTTCCGAACATCGCTTTTGTCACCGGTTTTGTAAACTGGGAACATGAAGGATTTTTTCCACTTAGCAGGAAATTGCTTTTGCTGTAGCGAGAGGTTGAAGATGTAACACAACGGAACGGTTAGGACGTCGATGCATTTCTTGAAGACGATAACAGGAATCCCATCGGGCCCAGGAGTGATAGACGATTTCATTTTCTTCGCAGCTTTTCGTAGGACTTGATCAGTAACGAGTGGCAAACCAATGTCGCATACGTTTTCTGGCACTGTGGAGCTAGCACGCATCGCATCATTAACAGTTGCACAATCAGCATTAAAAACACTTGAAAAATGCTTAGCGTAGAGTTCGCATTTTTCCGGTGCAGTCGATGCTACTTCGTCGACAAAAGATACCGAGGCAGGGACACCATCGGTTTGCTTGCGCTTAGAGTTAACGAAATTCCAAAAACGTTTTGGATATCGACGGAGGCCGTCTTGCATTCTATCAACATACTGCGCGTAAAGATGTTCGTTGAGCGATTTGTATGCATCACTTGCATCTTGAAAACGCCGCTTATGAAGTGGCGTCCGCTGCTTGCGGTAGTGGCGTTGACATGAGTTTTTCGCGCGCTTTAGCGAACGGAGTCGAGCATTCCCCCATGGTGGCTTTGCAGGTGTACGCATCTTTGGAACGTTTGACGAAAGCCAATTCATCACAATATCGGAAAAAATTCTTACAGCATCGTTCACATCAGAGCAGGTGAGAATTTCGGTCCAGTCTAGACGCGCTAAAAAGCCGTGTAGCAATGTAAAGTCGATGCGTTTGAAGTCCAATTGAGGAACATCTTCGTGATTGAATAAGGGCTCGCTATCAGTAGAAAAAAGCGCAATTTCTAATGGAGGATGCGGGCGATCAATTTTGACCAGAGCGACAGCGGCTTCAGTTACAACGCATGAGTCGTCGTTGGCGAAAACTAAATCCAGGGTATGATTCCAGGGATTTGATACTCGGCAATACTGCTGCAAGTTTAACATTGCCATGTTGTCAAGTAAACCTGCACTCGCCGGTCCAACACTGCTGGGTTCAACAGTAACATAGAACGGCTCACTTTGTTCCCACACCAGGTTAGCTTGATTAAAATCGCCACAAACAATAATTGAATCATCATCGCATGCGCAGTCAAGGCTGTCCCTGATAGCATCGGAGAAGTATTTTACAAACACAATGTTTGAACGCATTTCTGGAGGAATGTATCCAGCGCAGATGAACAGAGACGATTCTGCTGTTCGGATACGGGCCAGTACGAGCTCAAGATCATCCACGACACACTGAACTGAAGAAGAGTGAAGTTTGCGATGAATAGCGATAATCACTTGGGTATAGAATGAATCAATACGAATCACTTGAATATAAAGTGTTTAATCCAGAATCACTTGGATATGAAGACGTTCTGACTTGAATAATTTGAATATGATGAATATGATTTGAATATGAATATCCAATGGATCAGACCTAAACCATTTGAATACGATATGATTCTGACCTTATTCACTTCCACTTCCAAATGTCTGAATAACATCCTAGACATTTTATCTTATTAAATCATGAGATTAGATAACAGTCAACCCTCCATAACTTGATGTTCCATATCTCGACAAAGAGTTGAAGAACCAGAGTAAGAGTTGGTTTTCGTGGCTACCTCGAACCGCAGTAACCCTGACCATGTGTTTTACGGGATCATCCCTTTGATTTCGAGTTAAATATGCTCACTGGTTCCACCAAGCGGGAGAGTAACGGATCAAACTGTTTGCCGTCCGATTTTATTTTTGACTGTCTAAACAACTTTGCCGAATACTCGAACTTGCTATTCTCAATTCAACATGTTCACAACCGCCACCTAGTGGCAAAATTACAAACTAAACTGTTGGCCTTTCGGATTCCCTTGATCTTCTGAACAACTTTGCCAAAAACTTGAATTTTCTTTCTTACCGAAATTATAAGACAGATATTGTATGAACTTGAAAAAAAATATAAATCAATCTGTTTTCCGGATTCCCTTGATTTTCTGAACAACTTTGCCGAAGATTCGAACTTGCAATCTCATATGGTTCCCAAGAATTTGTTTGATTAACCCATATCCGCCCTGCGTCCTAAAATAGGAGAGAAGCCCCGAACGCCCAGTGTCCTATAAATAGGACAATACTTGTAGTGGACAAGGACAATATCTTGAAAATGCATACGTTTAGTAGAAAACTTTCTTCTGAAAAGTTGACCACAGGACTGCTGACTACCATTTCGTATTTTTTTTTTAATTCAGAATTATCTCACCAGGTGGCGCACAGACACCAACAAATATCGCATATAGACGCAACATATGAGACAACTTTTCGGCGTACAAATAATTGATCCGTTTATATCTCAGTCCAGTGATGAAATACAAAATTGGTGTCTTCGACAGAAGTGTTCAACTAAATGGGATCTATTCGCCCAAAAACATAGTGGTTTGGAAAACTCTCTCACGGTGACACAATCATATTATTTGCCTATATCTCAATCCAGGGATTGGATACAAAGTTGGTGCCGTTGACAAAGTTGAAGAACTAAATGAGACCTATTCGCCTGGAAACTTATTATTTCGGAAATCATATTTAATTCGCTTATATATCAGTCCAGTGATTAAATCGAAAGAACGCTATTCACCTGAAACCTTTTTAGTTCGGAGGTCTCTCTCATGATGGCGTTAGTCGGTAAACATTTTGTTGGCCTATATTGAAGTGCAGTGTTGAGAAATAAATATGATGTCTTCAAAAAAGATAATCAACAAAAGGAGACATTTTCGCAAAAAAAAAAACTTATTAGCTGGAAATTGATTTGGAGTCCAATATTTGACTGTTATTGGGCTGAAGGACAAACTTTTGATGATGATGATATGATGATGATATGATTCTACAATCTATTGTAGAAAGGCATCTGCCTAGGAATAATCTGAAAAGCGATTTGATCAATATTGCACTTTTGTTTGTGAGCAGTCAGTCTTCTGTATGAAGGGCCAAAAATGGATGTGCGGACCCACAAGCAGAGACACTTGCACGAAATCCGCGGCAGGGGAAAAGAATCTCCTTCCAGAAGAACAACTGTAATATCAAGCCCTCGATTGACAGAATACTCTCAATAGATGGGGTCGAAGATGCCCAAGGACAAACTTTTGATTAGCATCAACGAAATTCTGATATTGCCAAATATATATTTGGATCGCTGTCAGATCCGAGCCCCATCGTGTACTAATAACTTGAATCAGAAAAAATATTAGTTATGTTTCTATTATCATCCATATAATATATTTTTGGGAACTTTTCTGAAACATTTGTAGGTCTTTTTTATAATCAAATTTTTTGACGTAAGATTTTATTTTGTTTTTGGTATCAAGGGTGTAAGTGTGTATCTTACTTACGTGGTAGAGCAGAAAATTGAACTGAAGTCACTAAATGATTTAATGCTGGCATGCATCTTTCTTCTCTGAAATTTTAATTCTTTATTTTTCAATATCTTTATCAGGATCCTCCGGAGCCCTGGAGTCCTGGAGGACAGAGCTGAATTCCAATTGTGAGATACCTTGGACGTTAACGATATTTACCTACTAGTGCTACTGAGCGGCAAAATTATGGACCAAACGGTTTGCTTTTCGGATGTCCTTGACTTTCTGAACAACTTTTCCGAAGACTCGATCTTTCTATCTTATTTGGATCACAAGATAAAACTAGTTAAGAATGCTCAATTGCACATACTCACTAGCGCTGCCTAGCGGCAAAATTTATACTAAAACTGTTTGCATTTCGGATGTCCTTGACTTTATAATCAACTTTGTCGAAGACTTGATCTTTCTATCTTATCTGGATGATGAGATAGATGCTCATTTTTATCTGCGCACTAGCGTCACCTAGTGGCAGAAGTCCTTGACTTTCTGAAGAACTTTGCCGAAGACTTGAACTTTCTATCTCATATGGATTACAAGACAGAACTGGATTAAAATGTTCAATTTTACATGCATACTACCATTACCTGGCGGCAAAATTTTGATACAAATAGTCTATCTTCCGAATGTAATTGACCTTCTGAACAACTTTGCCAAAGACTCGAACTTTTTATCTCATGTGGAATACAAGATAAAACTTGTCTAAAATGCTTAATTTTACATGCTCACTAGCACCACCTAGCGGCAAAATATCGAATCATAAATGTGCTTGTTTGGAGGAAGATCTCTAGAAGGATTTCTGACAGGACCTCTGGTGTGTATTTCATAAGAAATATCTGTGGCAATCTTCAAAAAGATTCTGAAGCTTTTTATTGAGAAAACTGGGAAATATAAATCCGGCAGCCCTGTGGAGTAGTCGCGTTACGAATACGAACAGGTAAAAGCATACTTGATTTTGGCGGTGACTGGATGTTAGAATCCTTGCCAACATTTTAAAAGATTTTTTCCCATTTTCTATAAGAATCTAACCATAATTCTGTGTGAACTTTTCCAAGATTTGTGTTAGTCAGAAGTTCAGTTCGTAATTCAGTAAGATTGGTTTGATAAGAGTAGCATTTGGGTAAAGGTTATTAGAGCTCTTGGAAATTTAGCAAAGTAATCCAGTAATAGGGTAATAGACTTCATAGAACGAGATGTGCCCAGTTGGAACAGTTTGCCGCATCAACCAATGTCTGTCACACCTTCTTCTTCTTGGCATAACGTCCTCACTGGGACAGAGCCTGTCTTTCAGCTTAGTGTTCTCATTGAGCACTTCCACAGTTATTAACTGAGAGCTGTCTTTGCCAAATTTACCATTTTCGCATTCGTATATCGTGTGGCAGGTACGATGATACTTTATGCCCAGGGAAGTCAAGGAAATTTCTATTACGAAAAGATCCTGGACCGACCGGGAATCGACCCCAGACACCTTCAGCATGGCTGTGCTTTGTAGCCGCGGTCTCTTACCACTCGGCTAAGGAAGGCCTAAGGAATGTCTGTCTCTTCGGTCACTTCTCAATTGTGAAAGGATATTTGATGAGCACCATATAAAATATGGACCATTTCATTTATTTCCGTAATTATCATTCTAACGCACATACCGTTTTGATTCATATTACGGACAGCTTCTTATTCCGGACACTCTACTTTGTATGGGAAACATTTCACACGAAACGTTTCAATTTTTGCCGTTCAAAAGTTCACTTTTTCGAGGCTCGTTTCAATAAGCTATTTCCATAAATATCTATGCAAAATTATAATGCCCAACCGCCATAGACGTCTCTTTAGTGGTTTAACGATTTCAATTGATGATTTGACCTTTCTAACCATGATTTTCATGAGCTGTCCGGAATTCGAATCAATGTGTCCGGAATATGAGGCAAAAGTGAGGAAGCGTCCGGAATAAGAATCATCAAAAGGCCATACTGTTGTAGTGGAAACGGAAATGGTCAGAGTAGGCTGCTAATGTTTAATGTCAGTAATTTGATTAGGAAATATACCTCATTCATGTTTGTTCGTTCATTCTAACCAGACGTGTTTTAATCACTGCTAGTCACTCTTTACAAGAGGTTATAGGCCCAGAGTAACGGTTAGAAATGGCGAATTCGAACTTCGGAATCGAGCCATTGGTCGGCAGAGAAAATTGGACAACTTGGAAATTTGCCGTCAAAACTTATCTCCAAGTGGAAGACCTGTGGCAAGCCGTTGAACCAAATAAGAAAGCGGATGGAACGTTGGAAGCGGTTGACCCTGTGAAGGATCTGAAGGCAAAAGGGAAGATTGTTCTGTTCTTAAAACCGGAGAACTATTACCATGTCCGTGAAGCCAAGACAGCTCGGGAAGCTTGGACGAAGCTCAACGACGCGTTCGAGGAAACTGGCCTGACGCGAGAAGTTGCTCTGCTTTACAAGCTCATTCGGACCGATCTGGAATCTTGCGGAACTATGGAAGCCTACGCCAACAAGATGATTTCAACGTGCCATCAATTGAACGAGATTGGATTTCCGATCCCGGAACGTTTCGTAGGGGTTCTTCTGCTGGCTGGCCTACCCGAGAGGTATCAACCAATGGTGATGGCTCTAAAGAACTCGGGAGCGGCTATAACTGGAGATTCCGTCAAGACGATTTTACTGCAAGAAGAATCAATGCCAAGTGAAAAAACGGCGTTCGTAGCGAAGGGAAAATTCAAGCCGAGGCCGGAAGTTTTCCATAGTAACGTGAAAAACAAGAAAAATTCGTCGCAGTCCAAGGGTCCACAGTGCCGGAAGTGCAGCAAGTTCGGCCACATAGCGAAGTTTTGTCCGGATAATCAAGCCAATAAGAAAGCAGATGCCTTCTGCACTGTTTTGTCGACGATTCAAGGTCAGGGCAAGAACCAGTGGTATTTGGACTCAGGTGCAACCAGACACATGACCCGAGATTTGGAGTTGCTGCAAGACGTGCGTCGTGAAAACGGAATCGTTGTAGCTGCGAACAAGGAAACGATGAAAATCGAAGCGTGTGGTACTGCTACCCTTCATCCAGTATGTCAGGATAGTGACGATGGAATTTCAGTTCATGACGTGCAGTACATTCCGGATCTGTCCACAAACCTTCTGTCGGTGGTTGAGATTGTCAAAAAAGGCTACAAGGTGGTGTTCCAATCGAGCGGATGTGAAATCTTCAACATGGAAGGTAAGCTAGTGGCAACCGGAATAATCGAGAATGACTTGTTCAAGCTGGCGCAGTCGGAAGCAGCTGGTAAAGTAATGTTGAGCTCCGCTTGTGCATCGCTAGAAACTTGGCATAAGCGGATGGGGCATCTCAACTACAACAGTGTGAAGAAACTGGCTGACGGTGTGGCGTGTGGAATGCGAATTTCAAATGAGAACCATGGCGATTGTACCGTGTGTCCAATGGGGAAGCAGACACGAATTCCATTCAGCAAGAGCGGATCAAGAGCAGAAGAGCTACTAGAAGTGATCCATTCGGACGTAGCGGGACCAATGGAGGTACCATCACCGTCAGGAAGCCGTTATTATGTGTCCTTTATTGATGATCGATCCCGCCGGATGTTCGTGTATTTTTTGAAGACCAAATCTGAAGAAGAGATCCTTGCTCGGTTCAAGGAATTCCACGCTCAGGCGGAGCGTCAGAGCAGTCGGAAGATCAAGATCTTGAGGACAGATAATGGTAAGGAGTATATGAATAAAGGATTTCAAAGCTTCTTGAGACAGATGGGAATACGACATCAAACCACCAACGATTATACACCGGAACAAAATGGTCTGGCGGAGCGTGCAAATAGGACGATTGCTGAGCGGGCACGCTGTATGTTATTTGAAGCTAACCTTCCAAAATCGTTCTGGGCGGAGGCAACGGCAGCGGCGGTGTACCTCGTTAACCGCTCTCCCACTCGCGGTCATGGACTGACTCCAGAAGAGGTCTGGAGCGGAAGGAAGCCCGATATCTCTCATGTCAGGGTATTTGGAACGAAGGCTATGGTGCAAGTGCCCAAACAAAAGCGACGGAAGTGGGATCCGAAATCAAGACCGTGTGTATTGACCGGATTTGAGGAGGAGACGAAAGGCTACCGTTTATACGATCCAAATACGAAATGCTTCCTGAAGAGTCGAGAAGTGTGTTTCATCGACGAGTGCACAAGTAAGTGTGCTCTACCAACCAGACAGCCACGAACGGTGATTCCAGTGGACTTCGAAAGCGTTCCAACCACAGTTTCAAGTGATCCTTTAGTTCCAGAAGTTGAGGAAGCTGTGCACGAATCCGACGAAGAGGTCACTGAAGATAAAGACATCAGCAATACCTCTACAGATACCGTAGTTGACGTGACAGAACTCCCATCGCGACATTTTTCAAATCTACCTCGGCGGAGCGAAAGAAAGCGTACAGTTCCGAAAAAGTACTTGGATTTTCATCTAGCAAGCAAGAGTCTTCCCGTAAGTATTGATTCCCAGGACAGACCAGATCAAGAGTCAGACGAATCAAGTGACTTCGAAGGCTTCAATAATGAAGGCAGCGATCTCGATCCTGACCAGTGCTTGGCTTTGAACTCCAATCGTGGGAAAACAGCAAATGATGGGAACAATGATCCGAAAAATTACAGGGAGGCGATGTCTTCGCCTTACGCCGAAAACTGGAGAGAAGCAATGGCTGAAGAAATGGAGTCGATTCACACCAATAAAACATGGACATTGGTTGATCTCCCTCCAGGACGGAAGGCTGTTGGAAGCAAGTGGGTGTACAAAATCAAGCGACACATCAACGGTGAGATTGTACGATTCAAGGCCCGCTTAGTTGCCCAAGGATATAGTCAACAATACGGAGCAGACTACGACGAAGTATTTGCTCCAGTGGGACAGCAAACCACTTTTCGGACGCTAATGGCAGTCGCTGCGAAGAAAAACATGACTATGAAGCAATATGATATCAAGACCGCATTTCTGTATGGCGAACTTGAGGAGGAGATATATATGCGGCAGCCATGTGGATTTGAACAGAAGGGAAGCGAAAACAAGGTGTGTCGGTTACGTCGGAGCTTGTATGGTCTGAAGCAAGCGGCTAGAGCGTGGAATCAGAGACTACACGAAGAACTAGAACGGCAGCAATTTCAGCGATGTCTGTCCGATCCGTGCTTGTACCGGAAGCAGCTCAAAGACCGATGGTGTTACGTGCTTGTTTATGTTGACGACCTGGTTGTGGTGAGCGAAGATCCGAAGATGATCGAAGCACTTGTCATAAGCCTGAAGAAATCATTTCACATCAGCGAACTGGGTGATATCCGATATTACCTTGGAATGGAAGTCGAAAAGGATCGTCATGGTGATTACTTCTTGAGTCAGCGAAAGTACATTCGAGAGGTGATCGAAACAAGCGGTTTGATAGATGCCAAAGTTTCGAAGACTTCCTTGGATCCCGGATATGTCAAGAACGTAAGCGACGGAACCCCTTTAGCAAGCAACAGCGAATACCAGAAGTTGATCGGGAAAGTTTTGTACATAGCTGTGAACACTAGGCCCGACATTTCGACAGCTGTATCCATCCTGAGCAGGAAAACAAATCGTCCAACGCAAGAGGATTGGAACGAGCTTAAACGTGTAGTACGGTATCTCAAAGGGACAATCAACTATCGACTTCGACTGAGCAAAAAAGGGGAGACCGGGACCATCATCGGTTATTCGGATGCAGACTGGGCAGAAAATCGAGATGACCGGAAATCGCATAGTGGGTTCGCGTTCAAGGTGAATGGAGGAATGGTAAGCTGGGCATGCCGCAAACAAACTTGTGTAGCTTTATCAACAGCGGAGGCAGAGTTTATCGCATTAGCTGAGGCGGCACAGGAAGCTGTATGGTTGAAACTCCTACTGCAAGAGCTGAATGATGGACAGCGAGTAGTCATTAATGAAGATAACCAAAGTTGTCTGAAAATTATAGAAGGAGAGAAACTAAAGAGGAAAATGAAGCACATTGCAACAAAGTTCCACTTGATACGACTCTCTTTGGTCCAGGTATATTTGCGAGCTCCCAGAAGGGGACCTGCCAAAGCCCCAAACTGCTGGTCTAGAGCCAACGGCAACTTCCGGGGTGGGCGCTCAAGGCCTCTTTTGTATAACCTGGATCTCAGGGTCGTTTTAGGAGGGTTCCGGGAGAATTTCCGAACTGAGTGGTGAAAAGGCGGACAATACAACAATGGAATGACAACGGAAAACAAGATTTTTTCTAAATAACCTTAAATTTAATTAGCTGTGGTTCAGACGGGCCATACATCAATTTTAAACAGAAGAAAACAGACTTTTTACAATTAACAACTTTTTATTTAGAGACTTGATAGAGGGGGGGGGGGTTACTATGGATTGAGCTCACCGGTACGTTGCGGCCGTTACTGCTTCAGATGTTCTTGTAGGCGATCGTTTCTGGAGTTCTTATGGGTCTTCTTCTTAATCGTTTTCATCTTCTTCGTGCTTCTTCTTCCACAGCTACAGCATCACACATAATAGACAAAAAGGGGGGGGGGGGTTGACGGTATAGGCCTTTGTAGCGTTTGGCCTTTGTTCCAAAGGGTCCGGGAAATGGTACACTGCGCACATTTTGGGTTTGTGGTCTTCGAGCGAGTAACACCTTTTCTTTGACCGACACCAACAGTCTTGGCGTAATACCACGAAATACAAAATGTCCGTCGGTCACCACAAAATCTTCTTACTGACGTCACAATTATGTTCATTAGCACCACGTACTCGCTCGGCATTGATTGCACGTAATGGCCAATGGTGCCTAACTCGACCAGCACTGACTTTGCGATGACTTATCATCTTTCAGGTGCACTTTGCTGATCGTCCGTGGTGCGGCACAACACTGACCCGTACATTTTAACTTTCAACGTTTTTTACGGTATTATCGCTGTTGGGTTTTAAATTCTATTTAGTACGTAAGTTTTAATCACTGTATTCTAATAACTCGTGGAACTAAACCGGCTTGTATGGTAGCGGACAAAACCGGACCGTCACTTCCATCATTTCTCCGGACCAAACTTAAAAGAGAATTTGACAAAATCTTCCCATCCCCTTTATAGTAGTCGTAAAAAGGGGGGGGGGGTCCTTCCACTACCCACTACCCTTATCCAACTCCCATGTCCTTGATGACAGATATCAAGAACTCGTCTTCCTTTCTAATGATGAGTGGGTCTTGGTAGCGATGAGTTCCTTACACTCTAAACAAGTTTTAGTTATCAAGGTGTCTTACAAAACTTTTAAAAATAAGATTCCGATTGGGCTACATGCGAAGCCTTAACATTTCCTAACCTTACACTTGTTTTCCTTTTTTTTGTAAATAACGCAATATGAAATTTATGTAATATGAAAAATAAATAAACAATCTGAATAATAATGTAAATAAAAAATCTGGGTAATACATAAATTTGTAAATACAAAAATGAATGAATAAATAAATAAAAATCAATAAATAAATGAATAAATAAATAAATAAATAAATGAATAAATGAATAAATAAATAAATAAATAAATAAATAAATAAATAAATAAATAAATAAATAAAGAACAAATCTGCAATCGGAATCAACAACAAAATAGATAAATAAAGACACCTTAAGCTACTAAGCGTAAAATAAACATCACTCAAACACTGAACCGTGGAGACAAACGTTTATCAAACACTTAGACATTTAAACAAATAATTTATACAATACAACATAAAAAAAAATATAACAAATCAATTAATCTGAACCATCAGCTTGCCTTTCCACCACACAAATTCATTGTTACCCAAACGATTGGTAACAATTTTCCCCGAGTCGGGTTAAAAAAAATCGAAGATTTTTTTTTTGTTGACTTCCAATGCGACTACTGCTCCACCAGTACCAGTTACAAATCGCGAAATGATTTTTCATGGAGACCAGAGGAGCTCTTTCCCACGATTTGTTTGGCACTAGTGGAGTGAGCCTGTCCATCTTCCATCCTAAACGGTCAAAGTCAATATCGGATGCATCCATTGGCCTTTTTGCAAATCAAATCCAGAAAGTATCAATGTCGAGATCTCTTTTTGCGTCAGAATAAACAGCTTTGGCCTCTCCGTCACAATCGTGGAGAAAAAATAATAATTAGGTTGATTTACGTCGAGCATTTCGCTGACTAGAATATTTTTATAAGCGGCAAGCATTGTTGCCTAAACTACTTATACTACTTATTACTAAGGAAAGAGACAAGAATACTTTCAACTGTCTCAGTTCCACTATAACAACGTCACAAGTTCTTGACTTGGACCAGAAATGTTCAATTTTCACACGTAGAACAACACTCATACACTCACTCATTCATCAAACACACCATTCATTATATGCTACGATTAAAACTTATTGATAGACGGGCCCATTAAAATAATATAAAAACGTTTTATGCGTGAGGTATCATTATCAACTGTGAACTCCCACGCAAGAGTTACAGAGATTGATACCGAGGATTCATGAATCAGCTCACTCAATACGTATTTCTTTATTACTCTCTCGCACATGGCGAGGGAAGACTGTAGTGAAAGTACGATGAGTGAAGCTGTTCAAAATTTAGCGTGAGATGAGTTGTCTTCTCGACGGACGACATAAATTGGGCTGCGTACTGATGTATGACAGATCCCTACGAGCAATTGACGTTTGCTTGTCAAAAAAAAACTCACAACGATGAGACGGCAGATTGGCACAAATCGTAAACATGGCAAGAGATCTCATAATGATCTTGTGCAATGATTGAGGTAAATTTTCATTGAAATTAATATATTCTACTTTTCGTTTTAGGGAATAAATTGCTCTGATGCAATGAACACTTCGAGGAACTAGTAGGAAACCATTTTTTTGAACCGATTTTGTGATTAGTGATAAACATCTGTGAGTGCGTAAAGCAACAAAATGTTGAAGTTTTGTTTGTCGTTTGATGCAGTATCGACTTCCATCGTACGTCAGAAGTGGTGACCGTTTGTGTCGTGGCTCCACCAAAAGTGTTGTGGGTGGTTTTGTCGCTGATGGTGTTTACATGCATCATGCAGTGAATGAAATGCATCATTCTAAAATTTTTTAAAGAAATATAGTGAATGAAATTGAATTTGAAAGAAATAAAACATTAACAGTTTTTGTTTACTTTATTGGGGGAAAGCTAAGGAAGCAATTACTCATTAGGAAATAATCATGCAAAATATTGAATATGGTTTTAGAGAAAGTTTGTATGTCAAACAATTTATCTCGAAAACAAAACATCAGCTTTTGGTGTTTATTTTTTTTGAAACACATCAAACGAATTTATACATAGGGCGAGTTTTCAAAAGTCAATCGTTTCACAACGATTTTTACTCAATCTCACAAACAATTACACAACACTTCTTCTTTTTGGAATTACGTCCTCACTGGGACAGAGCCTGCTTCTCAGCTTAGTGTTCTTATGAGCACTTCCACAGTTATTAACTGAGAGCTTACTATGCCGAATGACCATTTTTGCATGTGTATATCGTGTGGCAGGTACGAAGATACTCTATGCCCTGGGAAGTCGAGAAAATTTCCAACCCGAAAAGATCCTCGACCGGTGGGATTCGAACCCACGACCCTCAGCTTAGTCTTGCTGAATAGCTGCGCGTTTACCGCTACGGCTATCTGGGCCCCCAATTACACAACACACTGAACACTTTAAAACTTTAGTGAACTATTTAGATAACCTAATGCATATTTCTTTTATCACAGATTGTTTGAGGGTATAAAAATCAAGGTTATCATCACTCGCAAGGATTCGCATTTCGCTCCCCGGGATCTTCAAAGCAAATTGATCTCCGAATTGCATACCGACCTGACGACCAAGCTAATGATTTCGCGAATGTGAATAAGTGGAATTTTCTCCGGGATACCGTGAGAAAAAGGGCTTCACTTCAGGCCAAAAGGAAAGCACTTTTTCAAGATTTTACACTGGGCGCCAATTGATACGACTCTCTTTGGTCCAGGTATATTTGCGAGCTCCCAGAAGGGGACCTGCCAAAGCCCCAAACTGCTGGTCTAGAGCCAACGGCAACTTCCGGGGTGGGCGCTCAAGGCCTCTTTTGTATAACCTGGATCTCAGGGTCGTTTTAGGAGGGTTCCGGGAGAATTTCCGAACTGAGTGGTGAAAAGGCGGACAATACAACAATGGAATGACAACGGAAAACAAGATTTTTTCTAAATAACCTTAAATTTAATTAGCTGTGGTTCAGACGGGCCATACATCAATTTTAAACAGAAGAAAACAGACTTTTTACAATTAACAACTTTTTATTTAGAGACTTGATAGAGGGGGGGGGGGTTACTATGGATTGAGCTCACCGGTACGTTGCGGCCGTTACTGCTTCAGATGTTCTTGTAGGCGATCGTTTCTGGAGTTCTTATGGGTCTTCTTCTTAATCGTTTTCATCTTCTTCGTGCTTCTTCTTCCACAGCTACAGCATCACACATAATAGACAAAAAGGGGGGGGGGGGTTGACGGTATAGGCCTTTGTAGCGTTTGGCCTTTGTTCCAAAGGGTCCGGGAAATGGTACACTGCGCACATTTTGGGTTTGTGGTCTTCGAGCGAGTAACACCTTTTCTTTGACCGACACCAACAGTCTTGGCGTAATACCACGAAATACAAAATGTCCGTCGGTCACCACAAAATCTTCTTACTGACGTCACAATTATGTTCATTAGCACCACGTACTCGCTCGGCATTGATTGCACGTAATGGCCAATGGTGCCTAACTCGACCAGCACTGACTTTGCGATGACTTATCATCTTTCAGGTGCACTTTGCTGATCGTCCGTGGTGCGGCACAACACTGACCCGTACATTTTAACTTTCAACGTTTTTTACGGTATTATCGCTGTTGGGTTTTAAATTCTATTTAGTACGTAAGTTTTAATCACTGTATTCTAATAACTCGTGGAACTAAACCGGCTTGTATGGTAGCGGACAAAACCGGACCGTCACTTCCATCATTTCTCCGGACCAAACTTAAAAGAGAATTTGACAAAATCTTCCCATCCCCTTTATAGTAGTCGTAAAAAGGGGGGGGGGGGGGTCCTTCCACTACCCACTACCCTTATCCAACTCCCATGTCCTTGATGACAGATATCAAGAACTCGTCTTCCTTTCTAATGATGAGTGGGTCTTGGTAGCGATGAGTTCCTTACACTCTAAACAAGTTTTAGTTATCAAGGTGTCTTACAAAACTTTTAAAAATAAGATTCCGATTGGGCTACATGCGAAGCCTTAACATTTCCTAACCTTACACTTGTTTTCCTTTTTTTTGTAAATAACGCAATATGAAATTTATGTAATATGAAAAATAAATAAACAATCTGAATAATAATGTAAATAAAAAATCTGGGTAATACATAAATTTGTAAATACAAAAATGAATGAATAAATAAATAAAAATCAATAAATAAATGAATAAATAAATAAATAAATAAATGAATAAATGAATAAATAAATAAATAAATAAATAAATAAATAAATAAATAAATAAATAAATAAAGAACAAATCTGCAATCGGAATCAACAACAAAATAGATAAATAAAGACACCTTAAGCTACTAAGCGTAAAATAAACATCACTCAAACACTGAACCGTGGAGACAAACGTTTATCAAACACTTAGACATTTAAACAAATAATTTATACAATACAACATAAAAAAAAATATAACAAATCAATTAATCTGAACCATCAGCTTGCCTTTCCACCACACAAATTCATTGTTACCCAAACGATTGGTAACACACTTTACAAAAGATCTTATTCAAAAACAAGAAATGGAGTGTGTCTACTGCCCATCTGAAGACATGGTAGCGGATTTATTGACAAAACCATTGCAGCGCGTTAGATTGGAGAAATTGGTCAAGATGATAGGACTGGCTATTGCCGTTTAGGAGGAGTGTTGTAGTGGAAACGGAAATGGTCAGAGTAGGCTGCTAATGTTTAATGTCAGTAATATGATTAGGAAATATACCTCATTCATGTTTGTTCGTTCATTCTAACCAGACGTGTTTTAATCACTGCTAGTCACTCTTTACAAGACATACATTTCGATTTATTTTAAATTATTCAAGTAGCGGAAGCGTATTCTTTACCCATCATTCGAAAGTTAAAGGTTTCCGGCGGTCGATAACGTTGAGGAATCATACAGAATTATTTATTATGTATGCTCTATGCTGTGTTATACTTCCCTGAGGCCTTAAGTGTCCGTAATATGAATAAAAACGGTATAATGTTACAAAGATTAATATGTACAAAACCTCGCACAAGCGTACCTACTCGCTTTTGGTCAGAGTTCAGCGAATCATTCTTTAGTTTAGCATCGCACCTTCTCCATCGCAGCGCAAAAGAATACCAAAACTCTAATCCACTTTCCTCTTCTTTGTTTGTGTTCCCATCTCCGTAGTTCTGTCCAGCACAGATCTGTATGAGTCCCTTCATCACATCTCCCAGTTCCACCTTCCACTCTCTATGTCAACGTTTCTTCCCGAAAGGGGTTCAATGAAACTTGATGTGACTTTTCCCCTCAGGGAGATTGCCATATTCTAGGGATGGAGCAATTCCTTATTTGGACAGAACCGGAAAATGTTTGATCAGATCGAAACTTGATTATGCTTCTAGCTTCTATGTGGAATGTTTCCCAGTAGGATATGATGAATATGTTTCAAAGTAAATACACAATCTAAATGTTGGCCATTAGTGAAGTGGTTCAAATTAGGCTTACCCATTGCGTAGCAGCTTTCTGAACTATTCCAAACCCCAAATGCGTTCTCCGTTGCCTTCGTATGTTTAGGGCGCTTAAACCGTCAATACAATCATCACCATCATCATCATTACAGCCATCATCCGGATGCTATTTTTGTGTGTTGCGTTTTGCTGCACTCTCCCCCTTCTCTCCTACAGCCTCTGCTGATGATCCGACTGCTGTTCAAGTTTTCTTCAGGCGTTTCACTGGAATCAAGATTTTTCTGCTTTTCACCACAAGAACGCACTTCAAACTGAGGAAACTACTTGGTACGATACAATTTAATTTCAGCCGTTTTCCAGCTAGCCAGACACTGTCACACGCCCCAAATCCCCAACAAGCACAATTTTCACTCTTATCCAGCGGAGGATGGCAGCGAAATCTCGGTTCGCCTCCGAAAATACACTCGTCGATTCCGTACTTTCAGCTTTTCCGGATGTTTGCCGGGCACTTAACACTTAGTATTTCACGCCAATCACAAAACGTTTTCCACATCAATAATCCCGGGGGACATTCACTTGCTTGGTTGGTTGGGACCCAAAGGGAATTCCCTTTCCTTTAAAGGAAAATATCGCGCACCCGAAAACCGATACACACCCGACGGCGACGGATTTTCGATTCAATCTGAATCGCTGTTCGTTGACGTTCTCCGTTCGTTCGTTTCGTTCCCCGCTCCACACACACAAACACAAACGTCGATGTTCAACACGCTAACATGAAAGTACCCATTAATGGGTAAAATAATACCCATTTTCAAGAAAAGTGGTTTAACTCATTAAAAGAGTAAAGTCGATTTACTCATTAAAGAGTATTCGCATCGAACGTCAAATAATGGGTATTTTTCACTCTTGACCTTTTTAAAAAAGTGCGTTTGACAGATTCCTTAAGAATTCTCTGACAGTTTGTTTTGGTTTTGGTGTTCGTCAACAGGGCTGCCAAACACTGCAGATTTTTGAATAATTCGCGTAAGGATTCAAAAGGACCTATGTGGCAATGAGAAATTCAGGGGGGTGAAATGAGCCAATAATTAGCTACCCAACATTGATTCAACATGGCGTCCAGTGTCTTTGTTTTGATTCTTTTGGGACTAACAAAACATATGATTTTTTGGATAGGAGACATCAATGATACCTCACTGATGCGTAAAACATTCAACAAAATGTTGAAAAGAGGCAAAGCGTCATCAAATATGACAATGTAACGCAATATAATTAATTGCCAGAAACTAGCACTAGCAGCACTTGAGCCGTATACTCGAAAATCAGGAGCAAGTTAGGGCAAACCGACCAGAAAGTGGGTACCAAAACGCGAAGTACCAAAAACGATGTGAGGAAGAGCCAAAATGTATGCAGGATGACAGCGGTGTCAGTCCTCTGGAGAAATTCTCTCCTCTTTGGGGCCGTTCAAATATTACGTAACGCAACAGGGGGAGGGTGGGGGTCTTACATAGTGTTACGGTCCATACAAAAATTAAAAAAAATTCCATACAAAAGCTATAAACAATAAACATGCACTTCCAGTGAGAAATAATTCTCTTTGAAGGGAGTGTGGTAAATCTAATTCAATTAAATAATTAACTTCCTAAATTAATACATAATTACTAATTTACACGGCTACAAAAAATTTTAATTCAAAAAATAACAATAACGAATGATTCTTTTTTCGTTTTGTTCGTCAAGGGTTCCGACGTGTTTATGTGTATGTTTAAAAAATTCCAGGATATTCACTGGGAAAGTTGGATAAACGAGTCCGAACGAAACTGTCATTTTTTATGGGCGTTTTTCAACAGCCTACTTGATGGCAAGACGAAGTTTGTCGGGGCTTGAGAGAGACTCGCGAAGAGGAAAAATATCAACGTCATATGCAGCCCAGATTCCGCTGTCACGAAACGTCAAATGCAGCCCGCCGTTTTTATGGCTGCAAAAGTGAAAAGTATTGTATTCACAATAAACTGTTATTAAAAACCTCAGTCGGGGGAGCAGTTTTTTTTTCCGAAGTTGCTAAAAATCTAAACACAAGATAAGTTATTTCTAATGTCTGCAACGTTGGCAGGCTTGAAATTTCACTCAAAAGGCTATTTATCATTCAGTGTGATGCAAACGCAATCATTTTTTGCTGAGATGTTCATGTGAAAGCTTGAACGGCTTGCGCATGATTGGTATAAACACAAAGTGGAATAAGAAAAAACTCAGCAATCACAGAAAAAGAAGACCGTCTTCGCGAGTCTCGTGTCAGGACGGGGCCACTAGTAGAAAAATAAATATTCGATTCTTCTTTTTATAAATATTGTGCTCTGCAAGATGAATCCACGTAATGCGATTATCTGAAAATGTCGATATACCGTCGCAGTGATAATGAAAATCATCAAATGTTTCAGATTTAGCAAATTTGAAACATTTGCGTCCTTGAAGAACGAAAAAATCCATGCCTACTTGAATTTTGACGTTGCGTTTGAATTGCGCGCATATCTTCTGCGCGTTACCGCGGCCGCTGGATGTGGATTTAATATAAGCGCCGCAATAATAATAATAACGCAGTCAGACGTTCAAGTTAGACTCAGTCACTTGTGTAAAAACATGGCTACCACAAATCGCCAAAAGGGAATAGGCAAATTTAATGCGCCACCAGCATAGAGGTCGCTAGGGAGGACGGAGAGAAATGTCATTGAAAATGTTTGTTTAAGTCCAAAATTCAATTTTTCGACCCAAAAATTAGCTCATAAACAATTTATTATTGAACTACTCTCCATTGGCATAATCATTTTGACCCTTTATCCAGCTTTTTAAAAGCGATAATGGCTGCCGCAAACAGGCTCGCTTTCTGGTAGGGATCGGTCAATTTGACGTTTGGCTTGGGTCGTTTTATATTGAGCGGACCCAAGCCAAACGTCAAATTGACCGATCCCTACCAGAAAGCGAGCCTATTGGTGGCAGCCATTAGCGCTCGTAAAAATCTGGATTCTTGCGATACGTGTGATTTCACAACAAATTTGACCACAAACAAAGAATCCGGAAGTTTATAAGCTATGTAGCCATACACCAATAGACCATTTCCGTGAAATGTTTTTATTGGCTTATATGCTTTCTCTCAATAGACCATTTCCGTCAGATCTAACCCCCAGTTTTTGTATTTTTCTTCGAAAGATAATCATTTTTAATGAATATTAACGCTTTCAGATTTTGTTTATATGCACTCCCGATTTTCTTACAAATTTTTGAAAACATGGATACTCACCACATTTTGAAAAATAATTCGAGATGCGGCACAGTTTGTTCAACCCTATGGGTATCAAGGCCCAAGCACAATGTGAACGGCAACGCGGTACAACGGCAAAACGGCATGCCCATCTTGATCTACACTTAAGTTATCAATCCCATGTTGACTAAATCCTTTTCAACATTGACTTGACAAGTAGGGTGTAGCTCAAGATGGGCTTGCCGTAATGCCGTTGTACCGCGCTGCCGCTCACATTGTGCGTGGGGCTTCAGCGTGGTGATTTTGCAGCAGTTTTTTGATTCGACCCCTGCATTGGGATGCTTGTTTACATTTGCAAACGTCAAATCAGGTGCGCGCTCAAACTGACCGTGATCCCGGTCAGGGCGCCCCAAACAGGAGCGCCACCGAAACTACGCATACAAACGTTTTTAAACCAGGTTGGAACTGGCACAACCCGTTCTGAATCACAGTTCCAACTCCAACCCGATTTAAATTGCCTGTATAATTTCACATTTTCCGCATGTAAGAAACCTTCCTTTGAAATAGCTGGCTGGTGTCGGTCCACATTAGGTGATATCTTAGGCCTATCAAGAAATTTTATGAAAAAGATAGCTATCATTTAATTGTTCGGCATCATGGTGAATGAAGTGGAGGCTTACCTTCAAGTAGTTGAAATTTGTCTATTTTGTTACTCCTTCCTTGAATCAATCTCACAGAAGTTGAAGTTGTCCCAGTTACTAGAAGATACGCTGTTATATTAGTTTTAATTGTGAAAAAGTCCCATGAAACTAGTAAAAACCTTCTTTTTTCTGAAAACGTGTGAGAGCCTGCAACAGAAACTATGAAAAAAATCGTCAAGTCCAAAGTATAACACAAGGTAGACTAAAAATCAAAATCATATTTTCTGAAAATGCATGGGAAATAATAAAATAATAAGCTATGGAATGCCTAAAATCCAAAAAAGTGACAAATGTAATAATTGTTACTCTAATTAGCATTTCCAAAGTTCTCCGTATAGCCATACACCAATAGACCATTTCCGTGAAATGCTTTTATGAGCCATTTTACGAAGCAGATGAAATGACAGGAGACCTGGGATTTTTCAATCATCGTCATCAGTTTTCGTGATAATGATGGTTGATGACTGTGCGCATTTCTAGCGTAGCTTTTCATCCAGGCGAAAACTTAAATGGAGAAAAATTATTCAAATATTTCTGTTCACAAAAGTGCTTTTTTATGTGCAATATGGGTAACAAAGAGGTAGCTGATACAATAACTAGGTGTAATGTTGCAGTAACGAACATTTTTGGATCTCATTTTTGTCATTTTCTCCATGTCCTCGTTTGGTAAGATGAGGCGTTGTTGAAAATCACGCTGGATTTAATCCCAGGTCTCCTGTCAATTGACGCCGTTGTGGCGATCAGCTGTTCCGAAACGTCTCGTAAAATGGCTTAGCTTTCTGTCAATTTACTGAACAAACTTTCCTAAGGAACTGATATGTTTTGAAGCCTTTAACTATTAGAAAACGATGAAAAACTTGCGGCACGTTAGTTCACCACTCGGTCCCCTACAATTTGTATCACCTCGAAAAAAGGCAGACTCCTTTTTCTCATATGGTTTTGCCACCACATTGTGATGAATTTAAGATCAGCAGGCATAACCAGATGATTTTTGTTTATGTTTTCGTTCATTATAATGGGTTCCGCTGGTTTCGTTCCCTCCTTCCTTCACGGTTCCTGAAGTCTTCGTAATCACCGCGGAAACCACCTTCACCGCTTCGGCCGGTTATGACCGCAACACTACACGGTTCTGTAACGCAAGGATTGTAGTCGACAGCTGCCTGATCTCTCTGTTTTGTGTCGACGAGGATTGAGTAAGCCGGAAGATTTCCGCCTATAGGCAGCAACAGCCGCTCAAAATTTCCTTGTGCGGCAGTTGCTGCCTCAAGACGGAAATCTTCCGAATCAACAGCCAACAGATAGATTTAGGCATTTGTCGATATGAATAGTAAAAATAGCCTCTAATAGAACTAGCGGTACCGTAACTGTTGGGTGGATGAGTGATTTGTTGTTAGGGGGTGGATTTAATTTTTGAATTTGTGGAGGAAAATGTATTTTCCTAAAGGAAGACCTGAATAGGCAAATATTTTCAAAGCTAAACGATCACTCCGACATCTGGTGGCTAGTAGGAGAACCGGCAAAAAAGAGGTTGGGTTGAGAACTTACCGTGTGCAGCATAGGAAGGACCACACAATTTACACTTTGTCTAGGAATAGGTGTTTTGTAGACGATCAGAGATCATTGATAAACAGAATAAACTTTTTTTTCCGTTGAAAATGTACAGATCCGGTCACTGCTTATGTACAATTAGTGGGATAAAATTGGAAAATTGGTGTTTGGCAACATAGGTTTTAAACTTCCGGATTCTTGGTTAGTGGTTAAATTTGTTGTGAAATCACACGTATGGCAAGACTAATGGTACAAAATGAGTATGTCAATGGAAAATAGTTCAATAAGGCCGTCACCATCCATCAAAATGTGTCGAGGGGGGGGGGGACAAAAAATAATAAAATAGAAATTCAGGGAAATTCATCATTTTTTATTCTCATATGGTGAAAAACCATGTTTTGTCACATATATCCGTCAAATCAAAATGTTTGAATAATAAACACGACATGTTTTTAAGTTCGTAACATCGATCGCACAACATTTTTCATAAAACGGCTTTCAAATTGTACTCTAGCTAAAAACAATTTCAAGAAGACTGCGAAAATGTTGCACTTATATGCAACTTGAAATCATATTTAGATTGTATCAATTTGGTCCAACATGTATGTAACATTAAGGCGATTCAAATTTTAAAAATGTTTGAAAATCCTATCTCTCATATTTTCCTTATAATCTTCACCATAAAAAAAATGTTCTGTGAAATTTTCAGCTTTCTTGGTGGTGATTTAAGGTTGGCCCAAAGACGATGTAGGTTTATACGAAAATTAATATGCAGAAATTCTGAAAAATGTTCCAATTGCGTTAGTACTGTAGGTACAAACATATCATCCCATAGGGAAAACTTGTTCTTCAAGTCTTAATGAAGGAACTTGCTTATGAAACAAATCCGTTTTGAGCAAATTTTGTTTGGGATTTTTGTAGATGGTTGAAGGAGTGGGAAGCTAAATAATAGCTAACAAACTCATGAATATCTTTTCTCCTATCGGTCGGATTGAATTGCTCTCTTCAACAAACTTCTTTATTATGATTTGAAGAATGAGTTTTTACTATGGGATGATAAATTTGTACTTACATTCCAGTACTAACGTGCTTGGAACATTTTTCATCATTTCTTCATAGTAATTTCCATATAAACCAACCACTACCTTCAAATCACCACCAATAAAGCTGAACATTTCACCGCACTCTATTTTTATGGTAAGGATTGTATAAAATAGATGGGAGATCGAATTTTCAAACTTTTTTTTAATTTTGAACAGCCTTAATGTAACATTCCCGGTCGGTCCAGGATCTTTTCGTTATGGAAATTTCCTTGACTTCCCTGGGCATTAAGTGTCATCGTACCTGCCACATGATATACGAATGCGAAAATGGCAACTTTGGCAAAGAAAGCTCTCAGTTAATAACTGTGAAAGTGTTCATAAGGACAATAAGCTGAGAAGCAGACTCTGTCCCAATGGTGACGTAATGCTAAGAAGAAGAAGAATTCATGTAAATCATAAAAAAAACTATTTTCATAGGCCACACTGTTACAGCAACACAAACAGATTGAGGACTTGTTATCCAATAACACCTGTTATCTCATATAATACAGTAAATACGAATTAAAAAGCTTGCTAAAAACACGAAGAGTAATGAAAATCTACACTGAAAATAAGATGTTTTATTTATTTTCCCCTTCTGACTTTTTGAAAATTTTGGAGGGGGGGAGACAAAAGTAAAATTTCAAATTTGTTCCGGCCTAATCGATTGATTATGAAGAAATTTTTGGGTTGAAGAATTGAATTTTGGACGTAAACAAACATTTTCAGTGACATTTCACTCGGTCTTTCCCCAGCGACCTCTATGACGGTGGCGCATTATATTTGCCTATCGGGTTGGGTTGAAACTGTGATTCAGAACGGGTTGCGCAAGTTCCAAAATTCGAAAAATGTTCATACACGGAGAAAACGAAGTACTCAAATTTGGGTTGTTTTGACCCAACTCGGCACGTTCGTGCGTTACCCTAAATTTGAGTAAGTAGCCTAGTACTCAAATTTGCTGCATTGAATTATATCAGTGGGTCTTTTTTACCCAATACAACCTCGGGTGAAAAAACTCAAAAATGGGTAGTTTGTTAATGTAAAAGCTTTGCTAATGAAAAATATAGTCAAAATATATGAATGTAGTCATGGTTTTGTAATTAATTGTAAACGAATAGAGCTAAATCCTATATTGTTTTATTTTACCTTAACATCATGATCACATTTTTCTTTTTATTTATTTCATCACATTTGAATCATATTTGCTGTAATCAGCTTGTCGATTCCGGCAACCATCCACCGGGAACCGCTGCAGGACAGTTCCGGAAGAAGACAACTATTTTTAACCGAAACATTTGCTGATGGATTATGGCGGATGGGTGGTTGGAACGGCAACAACAACAATTGGAACGGCCGCCTCGTTTCTTCATTGTTCATGACGGGTGGCAACTAACGGAAACAGCCCAGTAATGTTTAGCTGAGACCAGGACCTTTTTAATTCCGGCAATCCTGCACCAAGAACAATTGTAGACTCAGGGCAATGGAACTCCTGAAAAAGAAAGGAACCATTGAACATTATTTGTTTCTGCACACCTAACTCTTCAGTGCACTTTACCTTTAATCAATTCGGAACATTTTCTAGCTGGCTTCCAGAGCTTTCTATAAAACGACGTCATGCACAGTAATTCCACCAACTTATTTAACTTTGGACTTATTTTAAATGAAATGTTGGTTGTTCAGCTGCTATGTCTAACACGTCTAACACCGACGACGACTAATTCAAGATGATCAGCGTTGACGTTTCAAAATGGCTGACACATTTTTTCAACCAAAATTGAGTTTAAACAACTCAACGGCTTGTACGCAACCTAAATGTCAGACGTTGAGTTATTTATACTCAACTTTGGGTTTTCGAAGTGTTTGGCAAATTAATGATCCATTTACATAGTTTTGTGATTTACCGGTTTTGGGGAAGTTTAAAATACGCTGAATACCATCAGTAGTATGTATAAACAAAACAATCAAGGTTTTTTTTGTAACTCGGACAATACACTAGTTCAAAATAGTAATGTTTTGTAATTAGGAGTCCAATAAAAAAAACAAGTATTTTTTTACTCAAATTTGAGTTTACATTAAACAACTCAAAGGTTGAGTTCAATGTACGTATTTGGCAGAACGAAAATTCTCGATTACTTTTTCAAATCGACGTAAGTAACTTCCATACAGTTTTGAGAAAATTAATTCAGAAGAATCACAACCTGTCTTCTAAAACTGTTTTAAAATGAATCACCTTTTTCACACTTTTTCGCCGTGTACATTGCTTAAATTTTGCGTACAATAAGCTCGCATTCAAAAACTAGGTAGTTCCTGTTATTTCCCACAAAAAATTTATTACAAAATGATAAGCCGATTTATTCAGTTACTTTCGACGTTTTTGTACCAGTGTAAAATCGGCTCAAGTAGTGTTTTGTTTTGATTCGTGGTTAAGTCACTTTGTCTCTCCATACAGCGGAGCGGCGAAAGTAGTGGTTAGGTAGCGAAAGTTGAAAATCTTACTTTCGTCGTTTTGTAATTCCGGAAAGTAAACGTTCTAAAAGTGAAAAATCGAGTTGGTTTAGAGCAAAATGTGTAGAATTTCGTCTGCGAAACACGTAGAATCGATAAAGTAAGTTTGTATACTTTTTTGACTTGAGTCTGTTTGAATAAGTTTTCGAGAATTACCCAACTATTCAGTTCGACTGCCTTTACTTAATTTTGAGTATAAAAAAACTTATTTTTGAGTACTTCGTTTTCTCCGTGTACAACATGCGTTACAAGGGGGTGCCAGAGAATTTGTTTATATAAGAGAAGCGCGAATGCTGAAACCAAAGGTTCCAATCGAACCGTCAAACGTGGTTCCAATCGAGCAAATTCAATGAGACTGCGAAAGATGTCACGCAGAAGAGACGATGGGTGTGTGTGAGTGAAAAGCGGTACGAAAGTGACGTCATCGATAAGATTGGTTTCTCATGGCGACTGCCGGGATGACACGCACACTACAATATTGTTCGAATCACCTCAATTATTGATGGTTATAGCTAATGTTGTTTATAAACAGAGTCAAAATGCTCTACGCGCTTCTCTAGTATAATAATTTTCTCTGGGGGGTGCATGGTTGTCAAAAAAGACTATTTTTGACGTTATGAAATTTGTGAATAAACCCATACATGCACATTTTTGTTCTACACATGGAGACGTCCGACGTCGAAGTCAATTTGACATCTACTCTGATATTCGAGTGCTTTTTAGTTGGATTTTTTTTCCAACCAGCGAATATCAAACCATCGAGTCATTCCATGCAGCGGAGCTCCAACGAGCAAATCCTCACTGTAGTAAAAATACTTCAAATTCTGACGAAGACATCCTTCAAAATTTGTAATTATATTTTAATGGCAACACTAGCTCACGAGTTTTGTCGATGATTGCATGTGAATGCGTGGTTCGTCGATTAATCCACGCAGAACCTTACACCCTGAAATATTTCTACTTGGAACCCGAGTAAGGCTTGAAAAAAACTTGTTATTTATCTCATTTTTTTATCAAAATAGAAATAAATAAAAATAGTGAGTTGTCATACTTCTAATACAAAATGTGTTCTATAACAAAAAAGCATAGTAATAATTATTAAATCATTTACTAATAAGTGTATCCTACGTATATTAAGTAGAAACAATTAGTGGTGTAACAGTTTCACCTATTCGATAATAGATGGCGCTTCAAATTATTCATCAACTAGTGCCTCGCCCTCACACATGGTTTTAACAAATATGAATGAATTCATATTAAATTCTAGCGTAACATTTGAAAAGGGCCTAACTGCAAAATGTAAACAAACTTGATTATTCATTATTCGTATCATTTTTTACGTAAATTACTCCTACATACTCTGACGGGCACGCAAAATGCATTATTAATGGTAATTTTATTCAAATTTTTGAAGGGCCTATCTGAAAATGGTAAAACTTAGAGGGCCCAACTGGTCATAAAAGGGCCTAACTGAAAATTTTCATCAAAATCAGATTGGCCCTTTCGTGCATTTTCAATTTTCCCCAATATTTTTCAATATTTAGCCACATAATGGAACCTAGTGAAATATTTGAAAAGGGTCTCTCAGCATAACGTAAAAATTGAGAAATGCTCGAATGAAGATTCTGTAACATATTGATTGTTACTTTTTAAACCCATTGCCATTTAGTAGTTTTAAACTTTTGTTCGACACTCATAGTCTATTACTGGGCCACGTAACGTCTTAAATCTTATATAACATAAAAACTAGTAAAAAATGTTGAATTCAAACATCATCGGCAGTTAGGCCCTTTTACGAGTCTTCAAACCAGTTAGGCCCTTTCAGTTAGGACCTTTGATTGAACAGGGTTTCAGTTAGGCCCCTCCAGTTAGGCCCTTTTATTAAACATAGTTCCAGTTAGGCCCTTTTGGAATTTGTTAATTTTATTGATTATTGAAGTTATTTTCAAAGTTTTAGAACAAAATCAATCGATTATGTGAGAAAATCAACATTGAATATTGAAAATACTTTATTGAAGATTTAGTACTATATTGATTATTCATATTTCAACCCCTTTCTCCTATTTACTAGTTTTATGCTTGTGTTCGACACTCATAATAGTCTACTAGGTGGCCCATAACGTTTTAAATCTTAAATAACAAAACAACTCGTGAAAATGATTGAATTCAAACATCATCGGCAGATAGGCCCTTTAACGAGTCTGCAAACCAGTTAGGCCCTTTCAGTTAGGCCCTTTGATTGAACAGGGTTTCAGTTAGGCCCCTCCAGTTAGGCCCTTTTATAAAACTTAGTTCCAGTTAGGCCCTTTTGGAACTTGTTAATTTTATTAATTATTGAAGTGATTTTCAAAGTTTATGAACAAAATCAATCGATTATGTGAGAAAATCACCATTGAATATTAAAAATTTTTTATTGAAGATTCAGTACTATATTGATTCCTATTTCAAGCTCATTCTATTTTTTACTAGTTTTATCATAATCTTAATGCGAAGTTAGTAGAAAAACTGTTTTTTTTATCCTGAAAAAAATTTACATTAAAAATTTTGAATAATTTTTATTTGTTGCCTCTAGTGGTGGATCGATTTTCAAAAGTCGCGATTTTCACAAAAACAAATTCGTTTGTGTTTGTATCAGCCCTGCAAGAATTCTTCTTATACTTCTTCTTGGAATTACGTTCTCACTGGGACAGAGCCTGCTTCTAAGCTTTGTGTTCAATGAGTACTTTCACAGTTATAAACTGAGAGCTTTCTTTGACAAGTTGCCATTTTCGCATTCGTATATCGTGTGACAAGTACGAAGGTACTCTATGTTCAGGAAAGTAACGGAAATTTCCATTACGAAAAAATCTGGACCGACCGGTAATGGAACTCAGATACCTTCAGAATAGCTTTGCTTTGGCTAAGAAAGGCCCCAAAGTATAATACAAGTAAAAAAATGAATGGGTTTGAAATATATATAATCAATAAGATACTGAATCTTCAACCGAGAATATCCAACATTTAGCTATTACATTGTGTTTCTCTCGCTTGATTTTAAATATTTAAGAACTATGAAAATCACTTTAATAAGCAATAAAATCAACAAACTCCAAAAGGGCCTAACTGGAACTATGTTTAATAAAAGGGCCTAACTGGAGGGGCCTAACTGAAACCCTGTCCAATCAAAGGGCCTAACTGAAAGGGCCTAATTGATTTGAAGATTCATTAAAGGGCCTAACTGCTGATGATATTTGAATTCAACCATTTTCACGAGTCGTTATGCTATTTGAGATTTCTAACGTTCTGGGCCACGTAATAAACCATAACACAAATATAAAACTAGTAAAAAAAAGTGAATGGGTTTGAAATATCAATAATCAATATGCTGCTGATTTTTATAGAATAGTTTCCAATATTAAGCTATTATGATATTGTGTGTTTTTCTCACATAATCATTAAATTTTGTCGAAGAATTATGCAAATCACTTCAAAAATCAATAAAATTAGCAAATTCAAAAAGGGCCTAACTGGTTAAAAAATTCGTAAAAGGGCCTATCTGCGGATGATGTTTGAATTGATCTATTTTTACAACTTGTTATGCTATTTGAAATTCAAATCGTTGTGAGCCACGTAATAGACCATTATAGGTGTCGAGCACAAGGAGTTATCCGAAAATGACGTCCATCAATTGGGGCCTCTTCCAATGGGGGGATGTACGAAAATGTGACAAGTGCATGAATTGGGTATTGGAAAAAGGGTAACAGAGGGGGTAGGAGAGTTCTAGAAACCTCAAAAACGATGGAGATCATTTTTGGATCTTCCCCAAGTATGAAACTAGTAAAAAGCGAATGGGTTTGAAATAGGAATAATCAATATGGTACTGAATCTTGAACCGAAAATTTCCAATATTTAACTATTATATAGTGTTTTTTACATAATCGCTAAATTTTGTTCAAGATTTATGCAAACCAATTCAAAAATCCATAAAATTAGCAAATTATAAAAGGGCCTAACTGAAACCACGTTCAATCAAAGGGCCTAACTGAAAGGGCCTAACTGGTTTGAAGATTCATAAAAGGGCCTATCTGCCGATGATGTTTGAATTCAACAATTTTTACGAGTTGTTGTATTATTTGAGATTTGAAACATTATGGGTCACGCAACAGACTTTAATGGGTGTCGAACACAGGTATGAAACTAGTAAAAATGCTAATGGGTTTAAAATAGGAATTTTAAATATGGTACGGAATCTTCAATTGAGAATTTCCCAATGTTTACGTTTTGCAGATAGGCCCTTTTCAAATGTTACGCTAGAATTGGCTTTCGCCCAAGTTTCAACCTGATCCTGCGCAACCTTTTTGAACTGCGACCCAAATCATCGTCCATTTTTCAGGAATTCCACAAGTAATTTCTGTATAAATTGATCAAACTATTTTTGCATACCTCCTGAACCATGAAAGATTTCCGGAACTCCTTAAAATAAAGTTATACAAAGTTTATAATGCGCCCAATAACTTTGCTGAAGAAAGTAAGCTGCTAAAACGTCTCTAAAAAGTTATTATCATTTGGGGCCATTCACAGTGTATTTTGGCATGTTCTAGAAAGTGAATTTTCATGTTTGAAATTCCGTCGGAGGATTGGCATTAATGAATATGAGCTTTGTACGAGTTCCTTAAGACTTCAACAATGATTTACAATGAGAAAATAGACGAGCATAATGAAAATATATCATGTTTGGTGCATATCACTTTTTCGGAGTCATTTTTGAACTATTCTTTCACCGGCAAAGTTGTAAGGCACATTTATGCTTGGAAGAAGTATTTCAATAATGTTGGGAGCCAAATAACAAAACACGAAAAAAAAAATGGTTACGACTCCTTTGAAACAGTCTCCAACATACTTGATTCATAAAATCTTGAAGATGAGTTCATCACAGATCCGTTTATGGACATTTTCCCGAGAAAACCATGAGACCGGAAGATTTCCGAATCGTGGCCAACGTGACCAAAAATGTCCAAAAAGGTTCTACCAGAAGCTCAACGCTACTCCCGAAGTAGGCTTCGTAGCATGAGCCGAACTGTGCATGGATAGTATCATTCTGACGGACGGACGTGCGGTGATCGAAAGGTGGAAGCAGCGCTACTAAAACACCTGAATGGGTTACATGCATGGCCTGATTCGCTACTCATCACATAGTAATGCACATGCGCTAGTGTCTATGCACGAAAAATCGCTAGAAGGTAACGCAAAAAATATTTGTTTGGCGAAGTGCATCTAACGAACTATTTCTCAAAATTGGGAATTTTTTTCGAAAAAATATGTGGTACCGGTTGTACGTAATGACTATCACGTCTACCAAATATTTTTTCGATATTAATGCTATCCAAATACTAAATAAAACGAGAAAACTTCTGCTGATCAACTGTGGACAAGAGCAAAGCAGGTAATCTATTGAAGATTGGTAGGTAGATAAATTCTGAATGTCATCCCAATAATTCATAACAACTTAAATTGATGATTTCTATTTGCCTTTATTTTCTCGAACAGAATCGTAGTGTTTTTTAAGTGGATTGACTTTTCTACTAAAACAGGGGAAAAACCTACAAATGAGTATGCCGTATGTGCAGGTGTGTATGTGTGTATCCGTGTGAAAAGTTTATAACCATTAAGTAATGAGTTGTAATCGTGTATCGCGTATCAAGTGGTCAAACAAAACACGTGCTAAGATTAGAGCGTCTGCTACTGAAATGGGTAGTTTACATCCCTATTAGTTAGACCATTCTTCTGGATTACAAGTTAGTGGTTATGTTTTAAGTTCCTCTTCATTTGAACGCAAAAGGTCATCGGTGGTCAAATAAATAAATACCGATATCAAATTAATCTGTCAGTATAAGAAAATTGGCGTGGCGAGCAAATTTTAGAGATTATTAAGCTCTTGAAATCGCAAACAAAAACGTGGTAAAACGGTCGCACGTGGTGCGGAGGCCATCAGACCTCTTCTTTCATTGACGAAGGAGTTTTCTAGTTCAACACTTAGTTAGGCACCTTTCATTTGTTTGCGTTGTTGAGAGGAGATTTTGCACTTCGTTTTCGGCATTGTTTTGGTATTTTAGCTGTTTTATATCATATCAATTTTCAATGAGTACCGAGTCGGGTACTAATGTAAAGGAAGTCACACACAAGTTAAAATATTTATCAAAAGTCAAGATATCGGCCAGTATTCTTGGTTGATAATTTCGAAGGAGGGAAATCAAAAAGGCACAATTTCCTAAAATCTATCCGAAAATATCTTCAATTCTACATACATCGAAGGGAAGGCAATTAAGTGGATCGTTTTGATTCTGTTTCAGACGTTTCCTACTCGAGGCTTGTATCGAAAATGTTTGACAATTTCTTTTTTAATAGCTCATTTTATCTGTGATGTTTAGTATGCTTTCAATAGTAACTCAATAAATTAAGAATATCTTTTTGTGTATTCTATCGTTAAAAATAAAATATGAATAATAGCAACACGTAAACAATTATTTTGTGACAAAAAGAAAATATAAACAATAGATTTCAATGGTAAATAAAATTATTGATACGGAACACGGTGCTTTCCGTTATACGTTTAGTACGGGATCTGAATATCTTTTCTACGCTTGATTGTAGTGTGTTAGATTAGCTGTAAACTCTATTTGTATACTCTCATGTAACGCAACAATTAACACTATTTGTTTCTGGTTTCAAACAACACGGTTGTACGGCTGTTGTTCTATTTCCTCTATCGGTTGATGTTTTTTTTCTATCTGATTTTTATTTGTTTACATACATGTTTTGGAAGGATAATGACTAGCAAACATTTACTTCTGTTACTCCCATCTGAATTCTATTGAAACGGTCGCTTCTCTTGTTTTTTTTGGTTTAGCTATCACCTCTTAAAACATTATGTAACAAAGGAGGCCAATTGGCGGCGCCTCCTGCGATTTCCACGCGGTTCTAGAATTACTTTTTGGTTATAATGATTTGAGGGCCTTCTTTCGCATGGCTGCTGTTAAGCTGACGCTGTTGTACTGTTTCTCATAGCTAAGGCACCCTAGAATACGCCAAGGAATTCGACCTTGCGTTTCATTGTGGTGTTCGAGGGATCCAGCGGTGGTCGATTCGCTGGTTGGGCTGTCGATGATGGTCCGATAGGCTGGTCAACTCGGCGCTGATGATGACGTTGTTGGCTACTGTGGTGCACTCTTTCAACGGTAGATGGCGGTGGCGGTTGCTTTCCGGAGGATAGGTTGAGTTTATCTCATAATTTCTTCACGTAATTTCCGGGGAAGGTTCCGAAGCAACCGGTTCGGGCCGAGGTGCCCACGTACCAGCCGTCGTCGCATTTTTCCAACACGTACACGACGTCTCCCTCGAGCAGTTCCAGTTCGTCGGAGTTCTGCGGCTTGTAGTTGTAGAGGGCGCGGTAGCTGAAGAGAAATGTAAAGCGAATTATTAATAAATTGTAACCTAAGCAATAAGTCTAGCACTTGAAAGAACTTGAAACTTCTAGGAATCAGAGTAACAGGTCCAAAGGCTTGGAAAAGCAGATCCCTTAGCATGATAGGTAGCGTATCGAAGATTTTTTACAAATTAAGAAAGTCACACTAAGTCTGGAGCAACAGACGTATATCCGGAAACGAAAAGAATATCGATTGGAAAGACGGATCTTGGAACATGAGAACCTCGATGAACTGGCACGTGTTGATTCTTACAAGAATATTTCGAGAATTCTTTAGAAATCATTAGAAATCCATCAGGATCCTTCGGGAAACTTCATATATTTTTAAAGAATCCTTCAGGAATCTTTCGGGAATCTATCCAGCTCCCTTCAGGAATCCTTCCAGGATCCTTTATAATTATTCTAAGAACTCTACAGAAGTTCGGGAATCTATCCAGGTTCCTTCGAGAATTCTTTCGAGATCCGTCCGGAGTCCATCCAAGCTCCTTCAGGAGACCTTCTAGAATCCTTCGGGAGGCCTTCCAAGATCCTTCGGAAGTTTTTTCAGAATCCCTCAAAAATCTTTCCAGGATCATTCGAAATTTGAAAACTCTTCCAGGATCCTTCGGAAATCTTTTCAGGATTCTTTTTAAACACTTCGGGAATTATTCTAGGATCCTTCAGAAATCCTGGCGAAAGCCATAGAATATTTGCGGAATCCTTCCGAAACACTTTGGAAATCCTTCTAAGATGCATTCTGAAACTTTATAGGATCCTTTTGGAATCTTCAGATAATCCTTCATAAAACATTCCGAAATATTTCGGGCATCCTTCTAAATTCCTTCAAAAATTCTTCACGAATCCTTCAGAAATCAGAAATCCATCCAGGGAGTCCTTTAAGCATCCTTCGGGAGTTCTTCCAGTATCCTTCGAGAATTTTTTTTTCAAGTCCTTTGGGAGTCCTTCTAAAATTCTTCGGGAGTCCTTTCAGGATCCTTCGGAAGTTTGTCAGAACCCCTCAAGAGTCTTTCCAGGATCATTCGAGAATTCTCCTGGATCCTTTGAAAATCTAGCCAGGATCCTTCGGAATAGGGGCCTTCCTTAGCCGAGTGACTAGAGTCCGCGGCTACAAAGCAAAGCCATGCTGAAGGTGTCGAAAATGGCAACTATGGCATAGAAAGCTCTCACAAGGGAAGGTCACGATGGTGTTACACGGGGTTTTCAACCGGACTATTTTTGTTAGATTCTACATGTCAAAATATGAAAAACCCCAAAGCCTTTCGGGTGATGGAACAGTGGTGTAGCCAGGAGGGGCTCTGAAAGGGGCAATTTTGTACGTATATTATACTATTAGGCTAATTGGAAATTTGACAAAAATATTTTTTCAATATCTATTGTGATGGTAGAGAACAAAATTGACATTAATTTATGTTTAAAATGTATTTTCCATGCCATAGGCGCAATCGGGATGGGTTTAGTATTGGTATACTATTCTAATAAAACCAAATTTGTTTTGGTGTCCATATTCCATGATGGTTACGCCAATGGCATGGAAAATACATTTTAAACATACTTTAATGTCAATTCTGTTCTCTACCATCACAATAGATACTAAAAAGATATTTTTGTCAAATTTCCAATTAGCTCAATAGTATAATATACGTACAAAATTGCCCCTTTCAGAGCCCCTCCTGGCTACACCACTGGTCCATCACCCGAAAGGCTTTTGGGTTTTTCATATTTCGACATGTAGAATCTAACAAAAATAGTCCGGTTGAAAACCCCGTGTAACACCATCGTGACCTTCCCTTGTCAGTTAATAACTGTGGAAGTGCTCATAAGAACGCTAAGCTAAGAAGCAGGCTCTGTCCCAGTGAGGACGTAATGCCAAGAAGAAGAATATCCTTAGGAAATTCTTCCAGGATCCTTCGGGAGTCTGTCCAGGATCTTTTTTAAACACTTCGGAAATCCTACTAGGATCCCAAGCAACATAAGTAGCTGAACAATAGTTTATTAAGCTGAAATAAGCTTAAGGGAGATTTGTTCAGTTCTTGTTCAGCAAAATTGTTTGTTGGGATCCTTTCGAACTAGTTTTATAAATCCTTGCGGAAGTCTTGGAGAATGCCTTCCGAAATATTTCGGGAGTCCTTCTATGATGCTTTCTGAATCCTTATAGGATCTTTTGAGAATCTTCAGAGAATCTTTCGTGAATCATTCCGAAATACTTCGTCAATCCTTATAGGATGCTTTGGGAATCTTTCCGAAATCCTCCAAAAATTCTTCCGAAATCCATCGGAATCATCCCAGGCCTCTTCGAGAATTATTCGGAAAATCCTTCCGAAAACCTACATGATCCTTTGGAAATCGTTCCAAAATCGGAAATCTTTCCGAAATTATTCAGAAATCGTTCCATAATCCTTCGAGGAATCCTTGCAAAGTCCTTCAGAAATCCTGCCGCTATGCCGTCTACATTCTACTTTGGCGATAGGCTCTCGGTGGTTTGTGAGCTGCGGAATATTGTGCTCTGCAAGATAAATCCACGTAATGCGATTATCTGAAAATGTCGATATATCGTCGCAGTGACAATAAAAATCACCAAATGTTTCAGATTTAGCAAATTTGAAACATTTGCGTCCATGAAGAACGAAAAACTCCAAGCCTACTTGAATTTTTACGTTGCGTTTGAATTGCGCGCATATCTTCTGCGCGTTACCGCCGCCGCTGGATGTGGATTTAAAATGAGCGCCGCAATATGTGAAGCATGATGTGACGAATAGAGTTGTTATAGATTGAAATATAAAAAATAGAGTAAATTGATTTCGATTTTACTTGTATTATGCTAAGCGTGTACAAGAGATGTCAAACAACGAGCGAAAGAAAACGAAAAGTGGATTAGGGGAACGGGCGAAACGAGAACTGTAGGAAAGAAACCAGTTTTGAAAACAACTCGATCAGTTTGGTGACAACTTTTGTAGCAAACGGACGGTGTTTGCAATAGTGTGTTTATTTTTCGGTTCGGCTCAAGTTTGGCCGATCAGTTGGTTTTAGGTTACTACACATGGCAGAGTAATAGGCACTCTAAATTGGACATTGGATGAACATTCGCCAGATGTCATAACCTTTACCGTTGTCTAATAATATTAGAAAGCGGTTATCCAGCGTCATGAGTTCCATATGTAACCAGAACTATGCGATTCGATTTCAGGGCTTGACAACGGATGGAGTATCCCATTAAGGTGGTTCAAAAAATCGATTTTGCTCCACACCGCTCATTCGATTCTAGATCAATTTTTGAGTGAGAATTACTATGGGAAAAGCAAGCAATTCATTCAATCGGTCAAATAGTGTTCGTCCATATGCTATTAAGGGTTAGAGCTACGCTGATACTGGTAGATACATTCGTCAGCCACAACTTTGCCGAAGACCGTATTAAAATGGACGACTCAGTAATTAGTTATTAATTTATATCCTTATGGAAATTCTTCAACAGTGCTCATTTATCTGTTGAACAGGCAACATTGTTGCATCTTGCCCGAAAGATAGCACATACAAATTATAGCTACTTTGATTCACTGCATATATCCAATGATGCCAGCAGAGTAGCTCAATTATTACAGCCAAAGATTTGCAACTCATACAGAACACAAAAATTAATTATGTATCTAACAGTATCAGCGTAGCTCTCAGGGCCTTCAAATGTCTGTGAATTTCAATTCAAATGACATTTGAAATTTGAGAATTTCATTGCTCCCTGAAAGAAATATAATTGGTGAGCCTGACTTTACAATTCTGATGTTCGATTACTGTATTTGGCAATGCTTTCCAAATATAAATCTCCAATAGAAAATGTGAAAATCAATTTTCGATTTTGACACTTTTTTGACATTGTCCGACTCTGGTAGCTCTAACCCTCAAGAATACATGGATGAACACTATTACCGATTGAATTGCTTGCTTTTTCCATAGTAATTCTCATACAAACTTTGAAGGGCTTGTGCAGTTTCACGTTTCATCCAAATGAGCCCAATTTTTTGGAAGACATTCAGAAATTGATCTAGAATCGAATGAACGGTGTGGAGCAAAAACGACTTTTTGAACCACCCTAGTATCCCATCCATGGAACTGGACATGGCGCACTGGTCAACCACGAAAACGATACGCCCAGTTAGACGAGGAGTGCTAAAGAGTGACAAATGTGAAGAATGTGAACGAATTAAAGATGTGAACTGAAAAACTGCTAGTTGTGGAGAAGAACGAGAATCCGGTTGAGCCTCTCAACAAGAATTCAACAAGAAAGTGCTCAAAATTACGAAGACAACCAACTCCATGATCGCACACGGCAGGACTGCTGCTCCTATGATTCTGTCTATAATTCTACAATCCTAGCACTCCTCCTTAGTGACGTCATCGAGATTGCTTATCTAACAGCCAATCACCAGGTCTATGAGGCTCCTATTGTCGTCAAGGTAATCGACCAGATCTACAAATTCTATATCCTCGTCCATCACAAAGGTCTGTCGTAGGTCACGAAGCTACTTCTAGATTAGAGACATGTACAAGTGATCCGACTCGGATGCTTGTACTCCCATTCTAATGCTAAAGAAAACAAGAAAGTCGTTTTCAACGCAATTAGCTACTGACTGATATCTTACAATCTACCGTCAGCTCGTTTTATCCCTGCCAGCTAGCTACAATTCTTCAGACCTATTTAGCAAAACATACCTCCAAAAACCACAGCCAGCGACTATGAACATTTTGTTCTACCTATGGGTACAACACTTCAATCCCAATTCAACAACCGGATGTCTCCTCCAGTCTCCAAACTTCTCGTCTAGGACCACAAAGATCACAATTTCCTCGTCCGTGTAAGAGCCTTGTAGTGGACGAAAAAGTTGATCATGGAGTAGTCTTACAGGCCACGTCCATCATAGAGCTCGTCCAGCTTCTGCCTCTTGGGGATCACAAAGCTCCTCAGCCCTGTGCAAGTGGTACGAGTACTATGCTTGAAAAGCAGCTAATCCCATTTCGGCGCTCTACGACTTACCTGGTCGACAATTCTTCAAGGTATACTTGCAGTTGAGCCGATCATGGATGATAGTATATTAAATACCACGAAGTTAACCTACTGCATAATAGCTCACTCTACCCACAAAGAAAACTAGGAACTGGATATGGGAATTGGATAGCAGATAAAAGCAAAACAGCGGCAATTTGGACTGTGGGAAGATACCCCTTTCAGGAAGCGGTGGAATGCGCAGAAGGCTTCGTAATCGCCAAGGAAGAATTCAACCGTATGTTAGACGGACGAGCTTATCGATCCTAGACCAGTTGTCATAGCCGGAAACTTCAACGCTTGTGAAATCGAGTCACCAGCGCAAAAGGATGCAGCCCGTTAGAAGGGTTAGCACAGCTGGATGTCCATCTTGCCAACTAAGGTACAATCAGCACATTTCGTCGGTAAGGCAGAAAGTTCACTATCGATCTCACTTTCTGCAGCCCGGGGATAGCAAGACACATAAACTGGAGAGTTCGCAGAGAGTATATTGGAAGCGACCACCAAATTATCCGGTACCGCGTTGGGGGCAGGTTCCAGCCAGTATATTGCGAAAGGCAGACAGACGTACGAAGATGAAAACGGCAGACTTCAAGAAGGACGTGTTCATCGAACCGCTTAGACTTGAGCATATCACTTTAAACCTCAGTGAAGACGAGTTAACGGCAGCACTAACTCATGCATATGATGGAACCATGCCGAGAGTTGAGAAACCAGCTAATGGTCGCCGTCCAGCCTACTGGTGGAACTCGACCATTGCCGATCTGCGTGGAAGCTGCCTCCGAGCCAGAAGGAGGCAAGATCCGCGAAATCAGGCTTTGCAAGAACAACCTGTCTCCAAGAACTTTGCGACAAAGCAAACGCGATTCCATGGGGCGACGCGTACAGAGTAGCCATGGCGAAGTTAAAAAGACCAGCCAGCCATGCCACTGGAAAGGTGCGTGGAGAGAATGAAAGTCATTATTAACGGACTGTTTCACGAAGGACGAAGCTACACCATGGCCGTCCACCCCTTGCAGAGTGCAGGATGAATAGTATGATGAATCTCTTACAACAAATAAGGAGTTGATCGGTATGGTTAAAGCCTTGGACACAAAAAAGACCCCAGGACCAGGCGGAATCCCAAATCTGGCTCTGTAAACAGGAATCCTCGAGAACCCCGATATGTTTTCAGGACCACAATGCAGAACTGCGTTGACGATGGCAGCTTTCCAGACTTCTGGAAGCGACAAAAGTTGGTACTGCTGCCAAAGCCGGGGGAACTGCCTACCGAATCTTCAGCGTATAGGCCGATATACTTGCTGGATACTGCTTGAGAGAGTAATCCTGAACAGGATTACGACGCATGCGGAGATAACTCAGAAACAAAAAAGGAGAGGAAACCGTTATCGCACGAATATCACAATAGACGTGAAGAACGCTTTCAACTGAGCTATCCGAAAAGCAATTGCCTACTCGTTGAGCATGAGAGTACCTGAGTACATCTTCTGGATTTTGGAGAGTTACTTTCAGAACCGGTTACTGATGTACGACAGGCGAAGGAGTAAGAAGTACTCTAATTACAGCGGGCGTTCCTCAGGGCTGTATTTGCGGCCCGATTCTGTGGAATATTATGTACGATGGTGTCCTGAAATTTAATCTTCCCAGAGGCGTAAGGATCGTTACTTAAAAGCGGGGTTAAAAATAGAAGCCCCCGTCTCTCAAAGTAATACCAACCATGGGGTAGTTCCGGGGACACATAGACTTCTTTCCAAAGCCAAATAAATATGGGGTGATTGAGTTTTTCTACTTATTTTTCCTCTTTCACAACAACTTAAGCAAACCGGAGTAGTCATAGTAGACATATGAATGAGAATCACAGGGCCAAATCCCAATCGGCACCCAGACAGCCGTGAATGGTGAATGTTTCTAGCTTTTGCTAGAAGTGCGTGAAAATTTATATAAAAAGCATTTAGTTTACCAAGAGTATCTTAGATGAACTCCACTTGCCGTGAGAGTGCTGCCGTACAGAAGAACGGTGCTATTATTACATACTCCTAGGCATTTCTGGGGATATCGACCTCGTTGGAGTCGAAAGCATGGCCGTGGAATCTTTATACCTCTGAAGAAAAGGAAAGCAAGAATAGCCATCACTACCAATGGATCATTAAAATAACCAAAACGGGCGCTATGCAAAAGCATAGATAGCGCCACCGTAGCCTTGTGTGTTTGACAGAACAGCAATGCTGTCACAATGTTAAATCCCAAATACAGTGGCGCCTTTGTTTTGATGCGGTGAGCACTGACAAATACTATTTTCAATGATCCATTCTACCAAAAAGTACATGCCCGCATAGAAAAATACAATTCGCCTTATGTTTCAAACAGTATGAAGTAATTATCTGTTAACGTTAATGTATTGAAAACAGTTGCGTTTTTGTTGTACATTATCAAACCAAAAGCCTTGAACAATAAAAAACGGTTTCAGTACACCATTCCGAAAAGTGACAATGTTATAAAGTATTTTCAAATTGTTCAACAATATAGCGTGAAAACTTGCGAGAAATAGTAACAACATAAAATCACGTTTTCAGAAATAGTGTTTGCCTCTGTTTGTGCAACACATGTACAAATGTCTCTTCACTATATGTTACTTTTTTTCAACAATACGGCAAACAGTTCAATCGTACACGCTAGTAAATTAACACTTTCATCAAAGTGTCTGCATATTATGAAAAAGTTTGACATAATGGTTCAAAAATCACATTTCACCCTCACAACTCAATACAAATAATGAAACATTAAATTTAAAATAATGCTCTACTGTTGAAGTTGAACAAATTAAAACTTAAAAATATATCTATTATAAAATTAATACTTTTTCTGTGTTGAATTTTTTCAGCGTGTTTGTTTTTCTACTGCTGGTGAAAGAAAAAAAAAAAAAACATCGCGAGTTCGAGTTTGTCTGTTGTTTCAGTTTCAATTATTTATTTTCGATTTGGAAATACGTGTTTGGCTGGTTTAGCTCCGTTGCTGGATCCATAATAATTGGTAAGTAATCTGATTCGTGTTTGATTTTATCAATCAGCCAAGTAGTATTTTTTTTCTTAATAGATATAATCAACTCAACCGTAAACTCTGCCGTTTTTTCCTCAACATACTATCATCGGGAGAACCGGAACTGGAAAGTGAGCTGAATCGTGCGAATAGAATGCGTCGTCCCTATGCCTGCTTGCAAAAGCATCGGTTAAGGAAACCGGAACTTTTTGTACTTGTTCTGTTGAGGTTGCAGCTGCTGGTGAAGTTGAAAAGGCGTCGTAAAGCTGTCGGCTTGGAATCCCCTACTCAGCGGTTCGTGGGTAAAAAGATGAATTTCGGTGATACTTTGCAAAGAATATTAATATCTGTGAGTAATGCGCTTATGTGATCAATAATAAAATTAATTATAATAATAAATGCAGTTTTTTTTGACACGTATCTAAATGTTTTTTTTTCTAATAAAATAATTTTCATCACAATTTCTTTTATGGTATTAATGTAACAGAAGAGTACAGTATGTGGTTAAAATACTGTATAGCACAATAAACCAATAATTACACATACATTATCTGGGTTTTGAAAATAAATATGGTTTTACTGTTCATGAACAGTTTGTCTTACATTGGAATTGGCCAAAAATGGATGGTTTAGCTATAATTTGGTAAACCGTTCACGAAATGTTTTGTTCGAGAAAATCTTTGTTTTCAAATGGTTACATAACTTAACCGCCCATTCCCCACATTGTTATTTGCTCATTTACCGTTCACCGAACTGTGAAAACCGCTGGCCATATGGGTGATTTATTGTTATTTTGCACTTTAAACGATATTATAATGATGTGGTCGCAAATTGTTGTTGACACTACGGGAAACCGTTCTGATATGGTTCATAGTTATGCGGGTGGTACCATGAACTGACGCAATGACGTTTTATGTGAAGTGAAAATACAAGTTGCGGCTGCGATTGGGGCCTTTTACGGACCACGTTATCAGCTTTAAGGCGCAAGAAAAAATGGTGCATAAGTCAAAACTGAAAAAGCAGCTTTCTCCTTTTAAACCGACAAATCAAAGAAAACAAAAACACAGCTTTTTTATTTGCCAAATAAAACAGCTGTGTGTTTTAATTTTCTTTGATTTGTTGGTTTAAAAGGAGAAAACTGCTTTTTCAGTATTGACTTTTGCACCATTTTTACTTGGGCCTTTTAACCTCGTAATTTGTAAATATGAACAAAATTCACCATTACAAAAGTAGACCAGGAAACCTCAAATGTTTTCGTACGTAAAGCGCTACGGACAATACTCAATTGGAAATAAGACAATGGTTTGTGTTACAGACAGATGAACTACAAGCCATATCAAGCGTTGGTTTTACGCGGAGAGATTCTTGGAGACCTTAACGTTCAAGGCAATTGGACAAATATCAAGTTCAACGCCCGACAAAAGCTTGCTGCTTCGTTATGACCGTCTAGGAAAAAAACATTGTTGGTACTGCTTCTAGCTATCAAACGACCAAGTACTTACGAAATCGGCTCGTTCGTGGTGTCCACGTGCAGCACCTCCGTCTTCTGGACCGTCTTAGTCTCCCGGATGATTCCCGGCGATACTCTTCCGTTGGTTAGGCCACCGTCGTATCCACCGGTCGTCAGCGTATGCGTCTGTATCGTCTGTAGGTTCGGTTTCACGATCGGTTCGATTTCGTAGCTCTCCTCGCCGCCAATGTCCGTTAGAACCTGCCAAAATATATGTAACGCTTAGTTTGAACTCTGGTTAGGTCATCTACAAATCCAAACCTCTACATATGACACGGGGAAAATTCCTTTCTTGTTGCCGATGCGTCCCTCGAACCAGTTCTCGTCGACCCGTCTGGTTAGCGTGACGAGTTCTCCCTTTAACAGCGACAGCTCAACCGAGGTTTGTGCGGTGAAGTTGAACTTGGCTCGTGCTTTTCCTTCGCGCTGGGGCTTCTTCGGCAGGGGTTTGGCACCTTCCCGTGGGAGGATCTGCAAAGATGAGATTATAGGGCGGTTCATACTCCGATCTACACTGTTCGATCGCTTACTTCAATGTAGTTGGCAGGCAAGAGTCCAATCATGGCATTGTGTTCACCTTCGTACCAGTTCTTGTCGATTTGCCTCCGCAGGTAGATGATGTCTCCCTTTTTGAAAGACAGTTCTCTGAAAATATCCACCGAATTAATATAAAAGTTTATAGCGAAACGTTGACCTTATGAACAATTCGAACCTAGCGGATTGACCCTGGAAGTTGTACAGCGCCCGGGCGATGGTTCGCGGCATGACCACATTGCCCGCCGGCTTCGGCGAGAGGTCCGCCTCGAAGTCTTCGTAGCGGTTCAGCGGGATCGGTGACTTTTGCGAGGGCGTAAAGTTGTCCGTGTGCCGCCGGTTGTGCAGATCTTCGAGCTCGTGCATGTACTTGCGGCGTCGTTCCTCCTGGTAGACGCGGCGCATGTGCTCGGCCTGCCGGTACGCCAACTCGTCGTCCGGGATGGCTTCCTTGTACTCGTACCGGATGGGCGTCTTGTAGTGGATGTTGACATCGCTCTCGATGTAGCGACGGGGAGACTCTGAAGGGATGGAGAGAATACGAGATGTTCAGAACTATGGTGGGTGCTTGGCGAGTTAAAGACTGTACTCGGAAAAAAAAGGGAGACGCAATGAATAGCTTGTAACTTTTTAGCATGTGGGTAAAACTGTGGCTGGAACTAGCTAAGAGTGTGATGTTCACGTTGACAGAATTTCATCACAATCTGTCAAGTGTTTATTAACACAGCATTATCATAAGAGGAGATCCACTAAAACTTATGTGCACCGTCGTTGTAAATCTGACTGCGTTCCACTATTGTCGTTTTCGTTTTTAGGAACTGGGTCGGTGATCAACACATAAACAAACAAACGTCAAGCAAATTGTAGTTCGGTCGAACCTGAATCGGGTTGGGGTTGAAACTGTGATTCAGAACGGGTTGCGCCAGTTCCAACCTAGGTTCAAAAACGAATTCGACATATGTCTCGAGAGGTAGAGTTACTCAAGAGGACCCATCAGTCGTGAACCGACATACATATGCGAAAGAAAACCGACTGCTGATCTGGTAAAGTTAAGAAAGGGATTGAATCTGTTCAAGTGTCGATCAAATCTTTCAATCCTCGTTATGACGAAGACGTCGGAGGTTTCTATCAGGTTTGTCGAAAATGTGATGAAATTAATTTAAGCTCTATGGCTTAAGAGCTGTGCCTTAGGTACTTGAGAGCAAACTGCCTTTGAAGACACAGTGCAGTGTAACAAAAACAGTGCCGATAATATTATAAGTCGTTATTAGAGTAAAATATGGTGCTAAGCTAAGATTGTGACAAAAAGAGCTCGACAAAGATGACATCAATTGCAATGTCTCTCACTCACAATATGTAGAACCTTCAATTAGTCCAGTGTGCACATCTAAATATGGTAATTTTCATACAGTTCGTTCGACAGTTCAATCGAAGATATTTTCAGTAAGGACATTTTTAACGTACCCGCCTTTTTTTGCTATTCAGGTGTTCATCGTAGTACTGCTTCCACCTTTCAGTTATGCTAAATCCATCCAGATAAACTTCTTAACAATATTAGCTCACTCCCTGCCAAGGGAGTTGAACGGAAGAGTACCTGATGAAGTCAATTCAATCAAACATCACCACAAGGAAGTTGTGAAACTCTACAAACACAGCTTTCACTAATGACGCCAATTTGTAGTCCGCTGTCATCGATCGCACTAATCAATGGCCAACTAAAGCTCATTTCAAATTCCAACCACCAAACGCAGGTGCAAGCGCAACTAAATCGTATCGAAACGATCCAACTAATGTAATACGTATCGATTAGTCCACTTTCTGCCTTTAATCTTTATGGCTGTCTGTTCCTTGGTGAACCGAATCAAGTGCCCACCCGAACCCAATCAAGCCATTGCATGGGAAAATGCAATCATTTTGCAACGAGTGGTGAAATCGATCCTAACCCCCGCTTACAAAAAGTCGACCTTCCTGCATAAAGCCAACCCCCTTCCCTCCCCAACGATCAGGAATGTTACCAAACTTGGCGACAGATTATCATAGTTTCTTGTGTGCACCATTTCACCCATTTCACCGCGGCTAGGGAACTAATTGAAATTCAGCTTGCAATTTGTAGCAAATCTTTCATTCACTTGATGGCTTTTGGTCGGTACTCGTGGTAGTGGCTCCCGAGCAGAAGAAAATGTTTGCTATTAAAGTCACCAATGACAATTTATTTGACTTATTGCGAGTCAATTCCTGCAAGCCAGTTTGAGGCAAATTAACCTGCTGCCCAATAAAAATAGGCATCTATGAAAGTGTGTTTACCAAGCTGTTTACCATATACACCCAAAGTTTCTTTGAGTTTGGATTCAGGTTTCAAATAAGTTTCAGTAATAACTGATTCCAATACAAAATATTGAAAAAATTGGATCCTTCAGAGAAAAGTAATCCAATTTTTGCAATCCCTGATCCAATTATCTGTTTGGTGTTCGTAGAATGTGCGTGAAATATTAGCTTCTTATGCAGAACTCTTTCGTATTTTATTCAGGTGATAAGTATTGAAATTTATCTGTTCTTGAATATCTCAGTTTGGTATTTTGCAGCAACTTTTTTCTGCTGGTAGTTATTCGTTCCTGCTCGGGTCAAGCCTAGCCAAGTGCAATGACAATTATTGCGGTTGGAGGAAATTACTGGCAAATCAATTGAACGCGCGCGCATGATGCTAATGACTTTACATCCAGAGGAGTGCGCGCGCAACCTACGGTGTGTGAAATTGGAGGTGTTTATTGCTGGGAGTCACAGACAAACGAAGATGATTCGCAGTGACTGACTGTAAAGGGATTACTTGATTGATTGATTTTTCTACTTTGCATAATTCTTCAGCAAAAATGAAATATCCAGAATTAAAAAATAGTTTAGATGTGTTATTTTATAACTGTTTTCAACTATTTATGTTGCTTCAATTCTGCCGCTGTAAACATATGCACTGTAGATTATACAGCAAATTAATTTTTGATAAAAATTATCCTGAGCCCAGTCATGGCCAACAAAAAATACATAACCAACTATATATAACTATATTTGCACTAATGTTAGTTGGGTAGTCTGCTACGAAGGTTAATGTTTTAGAATTTTTAAAGTATTTTCTCAGTTTTCATGTATAAAATTGCGTAATGAGCAAATTTTTAGATAATTCCTAGAGCTCGACTAATAATCCGACTTCTGCTAAAGATTTTAACAGAAATCATTGGAAAATTTTACTAGCATTCCGCAATAGATCTTGCGAGGAATCTGTCATAATTCTGTTATGGAACTCAAATGGTTTGAGTCAAGCATTTGTTGAGTTACCTTAAAATGAATACATCCTGGTATTCTTCAAATAATTTACCACCAAGAATTTCTTCATGGATTCCTTTTCATTTTCTTCTAGATTCTTCAAGATATTTCTTCAATAATTATTCTAGGTTTTTTTAACAATCGTTCCTGGGAGGGCATCGACATTTTCCAAAGAAAACTCATGGATATTACAAAGTAGTCATCTCTCCCTTACTCGATATTAAAGGGACCATCGAGTAATGGAGGTATCGACTTACAGAACACAAAACCAGTACATCTGCAATCCAAGGGACTATCGAGTTAGCCATGAAAACCAAATTTTACTATGGTTCTCTAACTCGATATCGAGATACGGAATATCGAGTAAGGGAGAGTTAACTGTATTTACCTATGAAATCCTGGCAGAACTTCCTTCAAAACACAAAGAATCGCTCCATGAATTGTTTCAGTAATTTTAGCAAAGAACACATTGGAAACTTTCCTGAGGATTTTCTTCAAGTATTCGTCTAAGATGACAACTTTGGGTATTCTTCTACATATATTCTAAGAAATTTCGTCATCTTCTCGAACTCGGTCGGGTGTTGCTCTAGAAATTTACCGTAATAACTCTCTGGGTTGCTACCATGGCAAACTCCATGAAGTCCTACAAAGATTCCTTCAAAAATCCATTTTCTTAATCTTTCTCTGGAAATCCTTGATGAACCTGCGACTAATCTACAAGTTTGTTCAGAGATAGCTTTGAGAAATTATCAAAGAATTCTTCTATAGATTCTTGTAGAAATTTTACTGATTTTCCTTCTATAAGTTTTCACAAATTTGACACTAAATCATGAATTTAACTAAGTACATCTCCAAGCATTGCCTTTTCGGGACTATGTACCTGAAAAAAGTAATCGCCTATCTCGATGCTTGAAGAATTTCTTGCAAGAAATAATCTAGATTGCAGTACGCAGTTGAAAAGAAATGCCTTTTCGAAGGGAGCTCACTGTAGAAAATGTTTTGACCGTTTCTCTCGAAGAATTTTTTAAACAGCATACTTAGTTTTAGGCAAGCATTCCCCAAGAAATTTTTCCAATAATAAGAATTAGGTACATCATTGGAATATATAAAATGCACAAAAGCCGTTTTTTCCATACAAAATGAAAAACTTGAAAAAGCTAAACTGCTACTTGTTCAATGTTCTGTGTAAACCTTATGGACCTCGGAACAAATATGCGTAGAAAGCGCAGTACATCTCCATCGGTTCTCAGCCGATTCTTTTATTTTTTTCTGTGATGAACCACATTTTAATAACTATTGAAAAAGTTTTATGATAACTATCTGTAGTATCCGTATCGAACTAAAACTAACTTTCGGCCGTCTCCACCATCGGAACAAAATCCTTCACTAAACTGACTTTTCGATCACGCAATGAAGTTCAAACTAGTTTTCACGCTTATATTGCCTTTCGAGCTGTCAATTGAGAGTACGCTCAAAAGATTCTTACCAGGTGAAATATATTGTACACTGACAAACGAATCATACATACTGAAATGAATGCATAACATAATAATGTGTAATCTTTACTTGCATAAATTATTCAACATATAAACTCTAGCTACTATACTATCCATTCAAAAGTTACAGATAGATTGAATTTTGACAAAAAAATTGCTCCAAAATAAAAAAAAAAAATAAAAAAAAAAAACTATGCCTCGTATCAACATGGTGTCTTCAACAAATTTGTTAATTAAGTGATAACGATTAAATCCGCTGGTGACATGAAGGTAATGTGATGTATAGTTTTTCTGCTAGATCACTTTTTGTCTTGATGCAATTATCTTTGTCAATATTCAGCCAATCTATAACTTTTGAATCAGTAATTGTTATACTACACGGAGAAAAAAAAAAGTAATTCCAACCAATTTTCGGTTGTTTTCAAACTAAATTTTAGGTTGAATTTTGCCCAAACAAATTATTAGTTTGAATTTACCACTTCGGTTGTTTGAAACAAACTACGATTCAAAGTTATTTTCAAAACAACATGACAATTAAAAACAACAAAGAGTTGATTTGAAACAACCATAAAATTGGTTGTTTATTTGACAGCTGCAAAATCAACCAATTATTTAGGTTGTTTCAAACCAACTGAAGTGATTTGAAACAAACAAATTTCATTTTGAAGTAAACTAATGCGTTGTTTGAAACAAACGAGTGATTTGGTAGTTTGTCTCTACTTTCTTATTTTTTTTTCTTCTTATTATTAATTCAAAACTTCTTTGATGTGTTTATATGTACTTTATTGGTATTTTAAGAGTAACTTCGCATTTTTACCACTAAAAGAAATAGAAATAATGGTTTTGATTGAGCGATAAAAATCCCCGAACTCCAATTTCCGCTTGTTTCCGTTTGTATTGCTTCCATTGCAGCTATTTTCAAAAAGAGAAATCTGATTAAATAATCCAGTCGAATCGGCGAAAAAATCATTTTGACGGTTGTTCGATTCCTTTTACTTTATCTGCAAGAAGTTAAATAGAAATAAAGTAACATTACGCAAATTATGACAGCTATTAATACCTATAAATATGTCTCAGATGGAGGGAATTCAGTTTCCGATATATATGATACCACTGTAAAGGAATCATCTAAAATTTACGGAGTCTTTTCAAAACACCATACGGCTAGCTAGTTGAATAAAAAAGCATAATTATTGAACTTTTCACTGATTATTTATGACAATTATTTTACCGGATAGAACTTTACTAGATAACGACTGATTCTAAATATGCTCAACAATTTTCTCAAGATGGCTGGCTCTTCAGCCCAAATAAATTTAGTACTAATGAACCGCTGCTGAATGGCGATTTCCAACAACCCAAAGAATGGTAAAAACAATGCACACATTTGTTAGAAACTACAAATATATTTGTTTATAACAACAAAAATCTGATTATAATTAAACATATATTTCAGTTTGAAAATATCTAAGAAAACAATTTGTTTCAACAAAAAACTTCAGTTAGGTTTAACAAAAAATCAAGTAAAAACAACTAATATTTTACTTCGAATTTCAACCAAAAATTTGGTTGTTTCAAACTACATGGTTTTCTCTCCGTGTACTTTTGCAATAGTTATAAAAAATTTAGGTAATTTTCATTCTAGATATCTGAAGTTGACCCTTTTCTATGGGTTAACGGATTTGGGACATTTTATGAGTCCGATACAGAAGTTTTAGAAATTATTCTAGGCATTTCTTCAGAAATGCTTATTATGCTTCTTTGAGGATATTTGTAGAGCATCTTTGAAAGTTGGAAATTGGTTTAGGAATATTCCCTGTATATGTTTCAAAGTTTTCTTTTTCGGACAATTCTAGGAATTACTGCATGTATTACACAAAAAAGAAACAATAACGGTGTTTACAAGATTTTCTGCAGGTAACTTACTATCAGAGAATTGCCTTAATATTGAATCTTAAAATTTTACCTGAAGTCGTTTTAAACTCTTGGGCTTACATATTCTCCTAAAGGTTTAGGAAATTTCCAAGAGTTCCAAGAATTTAACCAGAAGTACACCAAGTTTTGTATTTTGATTTCCTCCAGGAATTATTCCTGTAATTTCCCTAGGAACAACTCAGACACATTTTTTAAGAATTCCTTCAAATTTTTGAACAGGACTTCCAAGGATACATTACAAATCAGTTTAAAAGGAGTTTCCTCAAAATATTAATTTTTGGATTCTAAAAACGTCTGTGTAGTAAACAGAGCTATTTTTGCTTTTCAGCAGAATATACACTTTCCGCGTACGAAGAACTCAATCCGTATCATGCTAAATAAACAAACGTCCAACACTCTCAAAATTACAATCGCAGACAGACGTTTAAACAGGAACAAATTTATTCAAAATTCCTGTGTAAATTCTACCGTGGTGTCACCTAGGGAGCAAATTGCTGCAGTACAGTGACAGTTCGTAAAAGCACGTGGCTTCATCTTCTCGCTTACCACCCAGTCCACCACCCACTGAACAAAAATATCAAAACAATCACTTTAAAAATGATTCACACAATTGTGATATTTTCACGCCAATTTATTTTACATGAGTTACGATCATTCAAGGGTGTTATACTAGCATGAATCTGTGAGTAAATTAAATGCTAACTTGTGGTAAAAATTACAATGGATTTAATTAACTTTTACATGCGAAATTAGAACCAAAAGGGAACATCACCCACACAGCGCGAAAAAAAATGTGCATAGTTTTTAGCGTTGAGCACGTGGACTGTGGGAGCGGTTGTGTGTCATGCTGTCAACGAAATGTGATCAGGATGGTGGCGGGACGCATACGCCACTAACGCCATCTGTTAGCTTATTGCCACTTGGCGATTTGTGGCGGCCATGTTTTTACACAAGTGACTGAGTCTAACTTGAACGTCTGTCTGCGTTACAATCTAGACTGAAGACCTACTTCCCCATCTCCACGACAACAATCCTACGCGCAGCTCACAAGCACACTTAAAATGTTTCAAGCTGTATATTTGCAGCTCATTCACTACAGTCTGCAATAGATATTTTAAGAAAAATTACTCAACAAACTCTCAGAGAAGTTTGTGAAAAAAAAACCGATGGCGTCCACGCCAGTTCATGGCAGAGAGGCTTGTTGTTTGGTTAGCAGACTGCCTATGTATTAGGCGTAAGGAAAGGCGTGCTATAACGATGGAAGAATGGCGTATGGAAACGGATTTTTTTGTCCGTCTCGTGTTCTAGCAAATGCTATGAACGGTGATAGATCAACTGAAATATACAGTGCTGTTCTGAATAATAGCAGCGCATGTTGATTTTCATACAAAATGCTCAACTTTGACATGCTGTAGTTTTGTTCCCTTTCAAGCAATCGAGTTGAAATTTACTCCACAGAACTACAAATATGCCCAATTTTGTAAACACAAAATTTCAAAATTTTCTAAGCCCCTGCCGGAAAGTGAGATACTAGGTGAAATTGTTCGAAAAAATAGCAGTTTTAAAAATTTGAATTTCGGCTTGACATTATAGTTTTAAATTGTATATCACTTACCATTGGAACAATCTCCTCCTACTTATCAAACCTACACTTAAACCGAAAATGTTTAAAATATTTGTAGAAAAAAAATTTTAAAATGAAAAACTGCTATTTTTTTTTTTGAAAAATTTCACCTAGTGTCTCACTTTTCGACAGGGACTCAGAAAAAACTGAAATTTTGTAGTTACAAAATTGATCATATTTGTAGTTCTGTGGAGAAAATTTCAGCTCGATTGCTTGGAAGGGAACAAAACTACAGCATGTCAAAGTTGAGCATTTTGTATGAAAATCGACATGCGCTGCTATTATTCAGAACAGAACTGTACACACTTAGTTTTTTTCACGAGCTCGGATGTGCGAATCTCGGTTTTCGAATTTTAACCGAGACTCAGCTAACAAATTGTATGGTTGCTTAACAACGAAGCACGATTTACTGATACTCGGCTTGTATTTACTGAGATCTCAAGAAATGTATTTCGTGACTACTACTTGGCTGTGCGGTGCGGATCTCGGTTAAAATTAGTCGAGATTCGGCATTCCAAGTCAAGTGTGTATTAAGAGTGGAAGACAGAAGCAAGTGAAATATACAATTACAATGTACGAGAAAAGGGACGGGTCTGGGATTGAACCCATGACCTTCTGCTTATGAAGCGGAAGCGGTAGCCATTGGACCACCAACCCCGTCACAAAAGAACAGCTTGTGCTCCTTGCAATTGGCTGCAGGGGTATCGTGTTTTGTACATATTCTGATTCTCCGTTAAAAAGTGAGCCAGAATCCAAAGTTTCATAATTTTCCGTGCCCTGGAACTATTTTTAAAACACGTTTGAAGTTAGTATGGAAATCGCTTTTGAATCACCTCTCGGCAAATTTTACTTCGGGACGCGCTGTCATTATGTAAATTGAAATGTCATTGAGTCCACAGATTGAAATTTTTATTGATAATTTATAACGTCAAAAATTAGATATTGATGCGCAATAAAACTGTGTTATAATTAGAAAAATACTCTCTTTTGATCAAGCTGCGAAAACCTGTAACTTTTTCATTGCTAAACAACCCAATTGCCCAAAATTTTATGGCACATAAGCTAATAAAGCGAAATCTGGAATGCCGCGAAAAGTGTACCGCGAACTGTCAAACTTAGGTACCTTTTGCAATACCAAGGGACCAAATGCAGTACTAGAAGGGGTAGCCAATCTGAACCCAAGGAGGAGGACAGCCTTGCTCTGAGCAGGCTATGTGTATTGAGGAAACTCTGAGTGACTCACATTTGCTCAGAAATCAGCATCCACTTTTCATGCTGTCAGATATGCTGCGATGTTGCGCCAACAAATGTCGGGTGTAGGAGATTACTTTTCTTCAGAATTTGATAAGTGCGGATCATAGAGATTATCGTTACTAAGAGGATAATAGTAGTCCTGTTTATTTCTTTGACATGTTAGCAACTGGATTTCCCAACATATAAGTACTCAATGATATACCTTCCTAACTTCATTCTTATCCAGCTTTTAAAAAATACGTGTTCGTATTAATAACTAACCACAGTAGTAGTAGTTCATGAAATGTTACACCTTCTAACGCTTGAGCTTATCACCTCACCACCCTCCCATCCTTCAAGCGCTAGGTAATTTGTGGACGACGCCCTATAACGAATCAGTGGCAGAAACACTGGAGCAGAATTATAACTAATTTCGTTCAATAACAGATTACAAAAAAAAAACTTAACTTTTACGGTTGCTAAGTGCACATGGATGTGCATGGCACATGAGTTGCTGAGAGTTGTTCAAAAGCAACTCATGATCGAGCTCAAGATTAATAGGCTGTCCCGCCCCTAGTCTTAATCCGACTACTGTTTCTATTCGTCTCTGCTTCAAGCAAAGCGTTTATCTTGAAATACAGTAATGACCCGATTTTGTCAGCCCCCGGTTTTGTCTACCCCGATTTTAGCACCCTTTTTTGACCCGATTTTGTCAGCCTAAAATTTATATTTATTTTAATTAGTCTGAACACGTCTATACTGGCAATATTGGGTGCATAAAGGCAATTATGACCTTTGCCACGTCGATACAATCATCTAAAGACCAAACCAGGAAGCTTATCAATGTTATCTTGGATTACGGTATATAAAATTAAGTCCTTAAGTTAAAATAAAACTTGAAATCAGTTGAAATTTTTTTCCCGATTTTAATTCTTTTCCGATTTTGTCAACCCAAAATGCAGCATGGGGCTGACAAAATCAAGACATTACTGTATTCCTTCTTTTAATATTGGCTGTTCTTCATACTTATAATTTCTGTTCCCTTAAAAATTAGAAAAACAACAAAAATTTTGAAATGAACATTAAGAAAAGGCTAAATGATTTCATATAACTTAGATATCAGTGCTCAATGGTAATGTAAAGGGAAAGGAACGGTGGAATTAGTACTACGATGCACATCTGAACGGTATATAGAGGATACAGGCACAGAGGACAAAAGATGTGTTGGAAAATAATCTATGTCTAAGGAAGTGAAGGAAATTTCCATTATAAAAAAAAGACCGTCCAGGAATCAAACGAAGCCAAGTTTGCCTAACAGTCGCGGACATAACCACAAGGCTCAGGTAGACCGTCATATTCCTTCAGCAAACTGTTTTCCCACTATGTGCCGCTGTAAACAAGGGAAAACTCCCCATCTAGCAACAATGTTGCTTTCCAAGCAGGCTCTGTTCAACAGTCGATGCTTGATATTGAAAAATCAACCACCATGCTTTGTCGGCAATTTAAATCCTCACAGCTCATATCGCATGTTTGCACGATAACGATACGGGTAATGATTGTTTGTAACCACTGTCATCAGCGGTAGGTATATCGCCTTCGACCGACCAACGCTGATTGGAACCTATAGCATATATGCATTAGGGTGGATCAAATTTCAAATAGGTTTCGTAATTCCGTTTTCCATGTATTTTTTTATAATCCTTATTACATGAATTGAGCTCCGACAAATTTTTAGCCATTTTAACGAAGTTTCAAAGGAGATTAGGGCTTCCGTTGAAGATTTATATGAAATTATTTCTTTACGTTCCAACAGGGGACAATGTCTGCCTCTCAGCTTAGTGTTCTTATGAACACTTCTACAGTTATTAACTGAGAGCTTTCTTTGCCAAAGTTGCCATTTTTGCATTCGTTTATCGTGTGGTAGGAACAAAGATACTCTCTATGCTCTGGAGAGTTGAGCAAATTTGTTTTACGAAAAAAAACTTTGACCGATGAGATTCGAACCCATGATTCTCAGCTTGGTCGTGATGAGTAACTGCATTTTCATCACTACGACTATCTGCACCCCTACAACAAAAAGTCTAACACCGGTAAAATCCCCTCAGGCATTTTTTATTAAAAAGATTGTTAGGAAGATATGATGGAAGTCATCATTATCCGAGTGATTAGAGTCCACGGCTACAAAGAAAAGCCATGCTGAAGGTGAGTGGGTTCGATTCCCAATTGGTCTAGGATGTTTTCGTAATGGAAATTTCCTAGACTTTCCTGGCATAGAGTTTCGTCGTACTTGCCACACAACATACGAATGCGAAAATGGCAACTTAGGCAAAGAAAGCTCGCAGTTAATAACTGTGGAAGTGCTCATTGAGCACTAAGCTGAGAAGCAGGCTCTGTCCCAGTGAGGGCTTAATTGGGTTCTGCACAACAATGTACCCCTCCCTTTCACTCTTTCATGAAATTTGTAAATAACAAGGCCAGTAAAAGTCAAAATCCCATACAAAATCAAAACAGTGCAGAGGCCTATGCCGAGAAGATGAAGAAGAAGATGTGGTAGATTAAGTTTTCAAACTTTCCATAATTTGAATTACCCTACTATACATACAGTCCTGCTCGCAGCAATGCACTTTGATTATTTTTACACGCGTTAATAATTACACGCTTCGACGGATGGACACATAAACAGTCGGTCTTCTTGGTGCACTGAGATACAGTGCATTATTATGGGTAGTCGGCTTGTCAGCAAAGTACTTCTGCTTTTCTCGTATTGGGTGGTAAGCCATGCAGAAAATCTGTACTATTCCGAGAGGAATTAATTTCTCACCTTCTTAATGTCAGTATGCAGGTACTTTCAAATGAGTTAATTACAGTTGATGACTGATTTTCCTTTCGTTAGTAGCGAGATTTGCAACTGGAGGATAGTTCTTCGTGGAATCAAAGCTTTTACTTCACTTTAAAAGTAGGTCATCAGTGACTGTCTCGGAAATGGAATTCTTAGTAGATATTAACAACTTAATAAGGTTGATCTGTTTGATGTTCCAGTGGCATTGAAATTAGGTAAGGCACCTTTTTGAAACTGGCAGGCAGTTTGGTAGCTATCATTTCTGATTTGCAAGAGTAGGAGGCTATGGGTTCACTCTCCTTCTCTCTTTCGTCTATCATCTGTAGAAAATGAATTCGTTGAAAGTTTAGAGTCGATTCAATGGAAGGCTTCCTGACAGTGAATGTTATTCCAAGTTCCAATGCATCATCTTTCTAACGATAAGTTCAAGACAAGATAGAATTGCAGAGAAATGAGCGTTTCCTGTTGTGCAATATAGTGCTAAAGGTACGAGAAGGAGTGTGCACCACTCGGCAAACGGTTTTCAACAAATCCAGTAAATTTGTTTGCTTCGCGGATGATGTGAACATTGTTGGCAGAGCATCTGGATAGATGACTGATCCGTACTGTCTATACCTCAAAAGACAACTGGTGATTAATACGACAAAAAGTTTAGTTTCCTAAGATTTATTTTAGCTTAAAGGTTCTATTGTAAACTTAAAAGCACATTTTTCGATTCTGAAAACGCGCCAATCTGAAATGCATTTTAACTGCAAACAAAAGTTAACCATCCTAGTGGATAGCTGCTATCAATTCACTGTGTCAATTCAACGCAGCATCCGTCATCTTTTATAACGGGCTGTTATGAAATCCATCCGTAATACCAAAATCAAACAGCACCAAAGCTGTTTTTCTGCTCGAGACCATAGTTGAGTAGTGTGCCACTGTTTGCTGTTGATTTTGTTGTTGTTGTTGTTGTTGAATGCTACTCTTAGCCGTCATTTAGCTCATTATGTAGCCACCATCTATACACCACTACCCTACTACTGCACAACGTTCATATGGGCAAAAGTTATTAAACTTTCACTCTTGTTTATCGTGCACCGCGAGTGCGATGCTGGAAGCGGGTATATCAACTTAACTCAACCTTTCTTCTCTCATGCCACCAGGCGCAATACCTATATGCGATTATGCTGGAAGTCGTATGGGTATAATTGTTTTTCTTCGAGATTGGAACATTACTGCAACACTTCCGAGTTGGTTCGGAACGTAACTTAAAACCTTTCATATGTGACTGAACAGGCTCATAAGAGGAATAGTCCTAATCGATGCGTTGAAAGAAATAAGGGAGGGCCACAAAAATTGGATTTCCAATTAATTCCACTAGAGTTTGTATCCTTTGACAGATACGCGTATTTCGACCACAACTGTTAGGCTGTCTTCTAACTAGGCTCGACTTTATAAAAGTTACTTACGTCGATTTGAAAAAGTTATCGAGAGATCTTCTATTATCTTTTGAAAGCAATGGCACTGTTCAACCCAAACGGTTTTCCAGTTCCATAATCGAAAATCTAAGCGAGCCTGACCACAGAAATACCGCTAAGCCACCACGCTTCAAGTTCATAAAAATCATCCAAGCACGATAGTGAGTTATGCGTTCGCCGCTTTGTACTACTATCTGACTGAATTGAGAGGCGCATCGGGGGTCATCGGACGAACAAACAAGTTGTCCTAACCAACAGTAAAGCACACTCTCGATGACGTTGTTCACTCCCATAACCTTTACACACAGAACCGTGTTTGCCGATTGGTAGGAGAAGTGGTGGTAAAATGAAAACCTGGAGGATTTCATCTTAATTCAGATAAAAAAAAAACGATGAATTTGTAGGGTTCTATCGCACTACTTCAAAACTAGAGATTATTTATAAAGCAGTAACACGAATTTAGGCTAATATAGTTCAAATTTTACATGGATGAATCCATTTAGCTAGGTGTTCAGTTTGTCACCACTTCCGCTAGCGTTTCGTTGTATAAACGTCGCGTTTACGCTTCCAAATCGCCGGAGATTGAGGTTAGGTCCAACGTATTTCGTAATAACTTGCAGTTGGCGGTGCGCAAAATTATTCAATAAGAAGGTTCCTTTACTAGCCGAAAATCTCGGCGTTGATAGCTTGTTCAGTTGAACCAATTAAGGACCCAGGCCTTCACCACTGGAAGGCGGGGTGCGGTTTGAGAATGAATGAGTCGTCGGAAATGATTTAGACTGAAGCGTAAAACGACACCGGACACGAAGCCTTATCGGTGCGACTCACCACCACCACAAGTCACAACCTAAGGCAAATTGGATAAGAGGAGCAAATAGACGAGCACCACGGTGATAATGGAGCTCGATTACATGCACGATTTACTTGATGGTCATTTGTCACAGGGGGGACTTATGGTTGAAAGCGTTGCTTCCGCAATCGGAGTGGCTTCATCACTAGGGGTGCAATTTCACAAAGTCAGGTGCAAAGGATAGTTTTGAAGAATCTGGCTTAGTCGACGAGCGCTATAGATAGGTTTTCCGGTAATAACTTTTTTTTAATTCTTTGTTAGTATCATTCTGAAGATTACATTCATTTCTTATATCTAGGTGTTCTATGTTATTAGACAACACTATCATCCTAATTTGGTAAAATTAAATTGAGCATTCATTAACAGCATTCATTAATTCATTTATTGACAGCATGTTACATTTCATTTGCCATAGCAGTTCAGATTTTTTAGAAGTGAGTTGATTTCACCTGTTTATAAAAGAAAAAATACCGTTTTCAATATTGGATATCCTATGTAACGAATTAGTTCTATACCAGGGAGGGAGCTTCAGAATCATTTTCAAAATTTTATTTTAAATGCTCTGTAGAGTTTTCTTCCTGGTATTACAAAAGCTAGTCCATATTGGTACAGCATACCACATGGTTGGCCTGAAAATTTGTTTGAAAATCAAAAGCTTGTTCTTAAGACAAAGTTTTGATCTACTATTAATAAGTGGATAGAGACATTTTACATATTTGTTACATTTGGCTTGAAAGCCCTCAATGTGATCTTTGAAAGTTAAATTTTTATCTAGCATGAGCCCCAACTGAGCAATTTATTGGAATCCCTCTCATCGTGACAACATGTCTATTGAAACGGCTTTTGGTTTTTGTGGTAATATTATTAGTTGAGTTGTGGAAGTGTTAGGAGAAATCGTCCATTTTTGCAAGTATGAAGAAAATTTATCCAAACTTTTTTGAAATCTACTACTGATAACACGCAGGCTTCGTTGTTTGGCGGAGAGGCCTGTGTCATCCGCAAACAAAGACTTTTGACAACCCTGAGGTAACTCAGGTATGTCATATGGTCGGCGTTAAGTCAGAGTGGACCAAGTGACATTTTTGATATTTTGAGAAAAATGGGTTCAAAGTCTAACGCTCTGTAATTTTTGAACTCGTTTAAATTTCGGTTCAATAATTTTACACGTCTTTATGTTAATTTCAAACAATATAATGTGAAGTGATAAACATGAAAAATCATAATCCAAACCTCTAATAGAACGATTGTTTTGATGGACTATGTGTACTTGGTCCACTCTGACTGAACCAAAGACCACCGTTCAGTGAGCTGGTTCACTCTGACTGAACAATTTCTTGAAAAATAACCATCATTTAATGCTTGCATGGTCAAATTGGGTGCATATCTCTAAGATAAACAGATTATCAAGGCCCTTCGACACCAGTATCGTAAATTCTTAAATAACCCATATAGTAAATACCAAAATCAGTGGCATTATGATAGCTTGAAAATTAAGGTTTTGCAGGGTCAGGGCGTTGAAGATCAGAAATATTCAAATATGCGTTCAGTCAGAGTGGACAAAGTGAAAATCTTGAGTACCGACCAAAATATGCTGGTCCAATAAGCGTATCGTAGGACATGCCATACATACACCATAGAACTACCGTAAACTTCTATCGGACTCTGAAATTGACTCAAAAAATGCAGTAATCAATCATTTTATTGCTTTTCAACACTTGGTCCGCTCTGTCTGCACAGAATTTGTTGCAATTTCCGACCACCCATCCGAATATGGTAAATAGTCAAACATCAAAATCAAATGCATCGAATCATGTAATATTTATAAATTTCTATTGATGGATAAGTAAAAGAATGATTCGATGTAAAAAAATCTGACAAATCTCCTGAAATGTCTTTCATTTCCTCGCATTCCTAAGCGCGCTGATCATTTTCGCTGTTATGGTAATAAGCACTTGGTCCTCTCTGACTGCACACTTTTATTGATTTTTATTGATCATCCAGAGTAAATTTGTTACATATCTCTCACAGTTTACAGCATTGTTCAAAGTGTAACGGAGGTAAAGTAATTTTGCATCTAATGAGAGAATAATCCAATTTTCTCAAATTTTGTACTTGGTCCCCTCTGACTTAACGGCGACCATATGTGAAAATATTGTATAATATTGGTTTCAAAATGTTGCCTTGGGAAATACCAGCTCTTATGGGAAATCTTTCATACTTGGAGTTCTGATTATTAGTTTGCAGTGTACGATTTGACAGCTAACTTTGGATTATTCTAACAATGTATATTGTAAAATTAAAGTTTTTTATTTTACAATCCAGCTTTCATGCCAAACACTGTGGAATGCTTTTTCTATGACTAGAAGAGCAAGACCAGTAGAATAGCCTTCAGATTTGTTGGAACCGATCCACGTAAAAGTTGATAAGTGGTCGAATGTCCATGGCGGAATCCGAACTGTTCATTGGCAAACATTGAATTTTCGTTGGCGTGGACCATCATTCTGTTCAAAATGACCTTTTCAAAAAGTTTACTGATGGAGGAAAGTAAGCTGAATGTGCGATAGCTGAAAGCTTCTGCAGGATTTTTTTTTGTTTTAAAATTGTTACAACCTTGGCATTTTTCCATTTGTCAGGAAAATATGCCAACTGAAAACATTTGTTGTATATATATATATATATATATATATATATATATATATATATATATATATATATATATATATATATATATATATATATATATATATATATATATATATATATATATATATATATATATATATATATATATATATATATATATATATATATATATATATATATCCCCCAAGAGTGATAAGATACTGTCTGGAAGTTTCTTGATGAAAATACATTTACCAAGCTGTGTTTCAACCAAAACACCAAAAGCTTCAAAAACTTTGGATTCAAATTACGAAAAAAGTTGATGTTTTATACGCCTATGAATGATGATTGCAACTCTCCCACATGCCCGTAGATCTTTACGATAAACAAAAAAGGTTGGATCTCTTTTGGGTTTGCATCCAGGCTACAAATAAGTTTCAGTAATAACTGCTATATGTATTGCCATCCATGGCTGTTGGAAAATTAAACAGCTCGTCCTCTTTACCACTCAAACAACCAGCATTCCAATTTAAAATATTTAAAAAAAATATTTGGATCCATTAGAAAAACGTAATTTGATAACAATTTGTTTACTAATTTTTTGTCCATATGTACGAAGACAATTTGAAGGGGAGTAGCTGAAACTGCCTGCTACAATGTCGCCATACGAGTTTTCTTGGGTAAATTCATTCGAAATTAAAAGATTCGAACAATTTCCTGACTGAAGAAAATTAGCTTGTGAAGAGGGTACCCAGGTAACAATTTGAAGCTGCTCAAACGCTTTTATAACTAAGGCAAATCAGCTTTTGTTTGAACAAAAGCTGTTCATAAACTCCTCACACTTTTAATCAGCTTTTCTTTCTTCTATTTCTAATTCTGGCGATTTTATTTAGTTAGTTCTATTTTTAGAACAGATGGCAACTTTCAAAAGCCTAACAATCGCTTATTCATCCATTATTCAACAATAAATTAAAAAAAGTTGAAATATTTACAGGTGCATATATTCAGATTTTATCAATGTCGCTAACCATTTCAAACACATAGTAGAGATGTGAGCTGGAATTTAAAGACGAAGATTAATAATGATGATCAATTGAGAATGGAACTTACATTGACTGATTTATAGTCACTTACCTTCACAACTACTCCACATGAGACTGTGTGAACATCATTCAAAACAAGAGAATAACTTGTCAACATGTCTGAATAAGGGCTATGTTAAAGGTTGCATTGAGGCTGGAGAAGCGATTTTAGTTTTATGCGCAAACATTTCAATTAGCTGTCAAAAGTGTGTTGTGATTTTTGTTTTAAAATAGAATCCTCGATAATTTTTAATCTGTTTAATTGTTATCATCTAATTTTGTGATGGTTATAGTGAAAAATCAAATATTACTACCGCTTTGTTCAGTTAATGAAAAATATCTACGTAATCGAGTGTAGTACCGTAAGGACGCCATTCACCGCTCATTAAATTATTTAAAAAAATCTGAACGAATCTTCGCAATAAAAGTTGTCAGCATGCATTAGTATACCAAAATGGATTGTATTGAAATGAAATTCATCTGATTTCATTTTATATATTATTAATAAAAAATTTTTTAGGCTGTTTAAGGCGGTAAATATGAGTTTAACAATGATTTTATTATGGCATTTCGAAAAATGCCTTTTATCTGCCACGGTTTAATATGTTGTCGTACTATAGTGCAAAGATAACAACCTGCTAATGAAAATTAATTTTATAGGACCTCATACTTATGATGAGCGGTGAATGGCGACCTAAACATGTATCATTGACATACATGTTAATCGGTACCATTATACATTTTTAACTTTTCAACATTTTTCCAACAAAAACAAATGTTTTATCTTGCGTCTAGTGCAAGAAGTTGTGAAAAATATCGAACATCCGATTTTTGACAATTTTTATCATGTTAAACATTTTTAAATGAGCGGTGAATGGCGTCCTTATGGTATTTCATCTTGTTGTCACGCAAGCTCATCGATGCCGAATTCAGGTGTTTTTTATTCGAGAAAATAAATGCCTGTGTGCGTTTAAAGTATGTCCGTTTCGTGATTGGAAGATTTGTTGTCTAACAAGTTTAATGAAACGGTTTTCAAATAAACAGGACGTACTTACATGAACGACCCAAACTTTAGTTGACATTTTTTCGACAGTGGATGTTGATTTGATTAAAGCTTTAAATAACCTTTAATCAATGTAATTAATGCTTGCTGAACAAAAGTAAAAACTGTAGATGGAAAAAAGTTTTTTTCAACTTGAAATTCAGCTTTGAGTGTACTGCTGGAGAAGAATGTTCTATAAGCTTTTCTTCAAAATATTGTTCAGCTGTCACGGTGTTCAGCCTTGTACACCATTGTTCAATAATCTATCACTTTTTAGAAGACACTAGGGTGTTTTGATTTTTTATTTTGCTAGGTATCTGACAAATATTTTCTCAAGATTATTGTTTGAAGTTTGCCAAAAACAACGGTAGGGATTCTCTTTGCCAGACTTTTGCTTAAAATTAAATCAAGCACTTTGTCAGGAATTAAACAACAGGATCCATTTAAGAATCTATCGAGGGTCTCAAAACATCCAGTCCAGGAAATCCTGCAACAAGCAGCAATTTACCGATGATTTTAACAGAAATCTGCTCAGTGCCTGATCAAGATCTCTCTAAGAAATTACAAAGAATGTCAAAAAACAGCCTAATCTACTTAAACTCTTTTCGGAAATTAATTACAGATCTCCAAGAAAAGGCCGCTTGGATTTTTTGAATCATAGTTTCAGAAAAAAAATCTGCTAAGAATCTCTTTAAAGTTTTCCAAGGAAGGTTCTTTTTCATTGAGTTCTCGTGATAATTCGCAATAAATCTCGCTAGAAATTCATAAAGAGTCCTACAAAATATCAATCAAAGTTTTTGGGAGAGTATTGGCAAAGATCTTCACTGGAAACCAACTGTAAGTTCAACACGATTCTGAGAGACATTTGTTGAGGATCTTTCCAAAAACTCAGATGCTAGTCGGTCGTGCTCCCCTGGTTTAAATTTGAAAATAGTTTCGGTCATGTTTTTTTTATAAATTTTAACTCCACTGAAAGATCAACCAAATGGCCGCAGTGTAATACGCCTAACACAGGAAAAAACTCCATTGGAATTGCAAATTGTGCCCTTTAAGAACATTTTCAATAATGGCAGCAATTGTACAAGCCTTCTTTTTTAATATTTTGTTGAGTTACAAAAATAATGCAAAATAATGAGAGAATGTCTCATTGCGATGCATCAAAACATTGCACAAAGATAAGAAACATATTTATTGCTACCATCTGTGGTGAAATTAATAATCGGACTTTCAAAGATCTCTTTCATTCTTATAGCGATAGAATTATGCGAAAATACACTAAAAATGATAGTTTGTGTTTCAGTACGAGCTCAAAGGATTTTATAAGCAACATCAGAATCGTCAGACATCGACTGAACCTGAAGGTATTGCAATACAGTATGAAACGCATCCCAAATTTTCTATGCAGCTAGTTTTTAACCACAAAACTTAAAATGGATTTTTGGATAGATGTCATTTGAAAATTCTAGCTGTTTTTCGATATTGGTATAGCTTTTCCTAATTCGAAATATCTCTGACATCCCACGTTGTTCGCCAAGCAGGAAAAACCAGGAACAAACTTGAAATCTATATAAATAAAAATGGAGTGGTGTTTGTATGTCATGAAATGGCTTGAGAACGGCTCGACGGATTAGAATGATTCTTCCATAGTTATGTTCCTGAAGTGTTCCGACGTGTTTGTGTATATAAAAAGCAAAGGATATTTAACGGGAAAGTTGAAAAAACAGGAGTGAACAGAACTTCCATTTTGCACGGAGAGTTCCATGGCGTTTTTCAACAGCCTACTTGATGGCAAGACGAAGTTTGCCTGGACCACTAGTGAAAAATAAATCAGGACACCTCAAAAAAAAAGGCTCAAAATTAGGACTAAATAAGGACGGATGGTAACCCTATTTGTGAATAAGCATGCTTATAATTTACCTGATAGGTATGATTCGTAAGCAAGCGATCATTAAGGGGGCAGGATCCGTCATTTATTTCGGAATTTTCGAAAGCAGTTTTGTCGTTCAAAATCAAGAAAATTTAGAGGAAAATGTGTTCACTGTATTCTATTCGCCAACCGAAACACAGTGAACACATTTTCATTGATTAATTTTCAGTTTTGAACAGAAAAACTGCTTTTGAAGTTTCGATGATGACGATGATTACGATGACGGAGCATTGATCGTTAACTGAAAAATTAACATTGTTGGAGACTCTGCCTGGGGAATTCTGGAAACGAAAGACATTGCCGTTTATCTGCCTGGTACGAGCCTCGTCGATTCGTTAAAGCAAAAGATAGATATAGGGTTGTCCCCGAAATTTGCACATACAAACATTTTAGTATCGCTCTTCACAGGATAGACGTTCTTAGCGTGAGAAGAATATCCGCAAACCATAAATCTAGCATCCATGCGGTAATGTTTAGTAGGGGGACATGGGGCAGTATGGACACTCTAAGGAATTTGCCATTTTTACTGGCAAGACATAATATATTGTTGATATATTGCCATATTGTTCTGTTTTTTTAAATGTAGTATGCTTTTTAGAACATTTAGGCGTTTGTTAAACATTGTTCCATAATTAAAAACAATGTATTTTGTTTCCGGAAACATGTTTTAAAATTTTATATTTGATAGTCAGCTTTTAGCTTGCGGGTCAAAGTGGACACCCCTGTGGGGCAGTATGAACACCTTAACTTTTATGAGGATTTTGTTCCACGACAATTCATAGGACCTCGAAAAAAGGATTACACACAGGCTTTCACCATATGTCAGCGTGTCACTCAAGGACGATTAAATCCATTCGAAGCCTTTTTCGTAGTAATGCTTTCAGTGTTGCTTCCAGGAAAGTTATAATTCACAATTGACGATTATCAACCGATTTTTGGTACCGCAATATAATTATTACTTTGAACATTGAATACTTTAGATTCATTTCGTATTTTAAGTAATATTTTTTTCATTTGAAAGTGTCAGATCTACTCTGTCAGCCGGTGTCCATTTTGCCCCAACATAAGACGATCTTTTTATTTTAAGTTTTTTTTCACTGTTTTTAAAATCAACTGTATTTTCGAATACAACATAAATAATAAAAGATTCATTCAGAAGCTAACGGGCAATTTGCAGTCGTTTGCCTTTCAAACTTTATTTTGTGAGGCGAGAATATTATATTTTTTTCGATTAAAAACCAATGATAATTATACAATTGTTTCAGTAGATAACCTTTTACTGATAACTAAAATATTGGTTGCATCTAAAGTTTAAAATTATTTGTGTATGCAAAGATACAGGGGGTGTCCATTCTGCCCCGGGTGTTTATACTGCCACGATACCCATGACCCCACTTTTGGCACCGACGACACTGAGTGGGGTTCTGGAAATTCTTCAGGTTTCTGGAATTGTTCCCATGTCACAAGGACATCGAACATAAGTCTTGCATTTTCGTAAGCTTTAATATTATTGAGATCACTTTATTTAAGTGAACTAAATAATATTCCTGAGAAAGTCCTTTCCGACGAACTCCAGATTGGGTTCTCTTTTTCTTAATGATTACTTGAACTGGGGGAAAATCCAAGTAAATCATTTATTCCATTTTGGATCTCGTCAGGTGACTTATAGTCACTTGAGACACCTTTCAAGACGACTTTGAACAAACGTTCAGTTTTGTCGTCATTAGTAAAACATTTGTGCTTCTTCTCTTCAAGATGATTGAGAAGAATTTCGCGATCTTTAAGAGTATCCGACAAAACGCGACAGTCTCCTTTCTTTGCGATTTGGAAGGAGACCTTGATTCCCCTAATGGAGTTCAAGATTCCCTGCCTAAATCCCCCAAATTCGGAACAACTGACCACGATAGGTGACACTCTTTGCTTCCTCACTTGAATCAAAGAGCCTGGGCTAGAGACTGCTTCGATTTGGTGTTCGGGAAATTTGTCTAGAGCATCGAACTAATTGCTCATTTCGATGCAATTATCAACATTATCCATTTCACCTTTGGAAAAAAGTTCGCATTCCGGAGAAACGACGTTTCTTCCATTCTTGTCACGTTTAGTGTCAGTTTTAAATCCTACTTTTTTGGAAGGAAGTTGTGAATTCAGAGATTCACCCTTCCTTTTGTTTTTCGTTGCAAGCATGTTTAGTGAATAAACGAAAGAAGACGAGACTTCCTAAGAGGTTTTTTCCAAGACGGTGTCCAAGAAGGATTACTACGCTAGCTTTTGCTAACGGGTCCAATGGAAAATCGAAGGCACGGATCCAAACAAGGATCGTAAAGGGACCAATAGTAGAAAAAATAGTACTGAAAAGTACCGTTTTTAATTTTAGCACTGAAAAGTACTGTTTTATTGCTTTAAAAAAACTTCCAAGAGCAGAGAGAATTCGTGTACGTACCGCACGAACCCAGTAAACACGAATTCGTATAAGATAGCGCATAAGAGTACAAATGTGGAGGCGATATACGTACATGCACCATAAGGCTACATGCAAAATGTACGTATATCGCCTCCACATTTGTACTCTTATCCTATCATATACGATGGTGTGTTTACTGGGAAGGTACGATGCGCGCTGTTTTATTCTTCTTTTTTTTTCTGGCGTTACGTCCCAACTGAGACAAAGCCTGCATCTCCACAGATCTTAACTGAGAGCTAACACTGTCGTTAGGTCTCACAGGCTAATGAACCACATACACGGCCATCAACTGTATAATGGAAAAATATCGCATATTTTAGTGGCTATTGTAGTGACACGCTCGCTTGTCGATAGCACGTCATATTTTTCTGATGCTATCTACACACTAACGAAATAACATTGTCATGAACATCTCACGCTCAGCATGCAACCATTCAGTCACCACATTAAATTTTGTGGGCCAGATTTTCAGCAAGTGATCAACGCTTTATTGGCCACGCGTTATGGCTCTACTCAATCTAGCGACGGAAAACCCATCATTTTACCACCGAAACTGCCACACAAACCGCAGAAAGCCTCGTCTGCATGCGAGTCCAAAATGGGCCATTTCGGGTGGTCCAGATGACCAATTTTTATTATATTTACAGTTCATTTTTTTGTGAGTGCCGGCAAAGCCCTTGTCAAGTTACGCGGCAGTGGTTGCGCTTCGATTGTTGAGGTCACAGAAACCGCTATTCATCATCATTATGTGCACAATTGATACTGCTCTGGCATGTCCGCGACTGCGTGTGTTACTAAATAGGTACATCACACACACACGTGGCCTTCCGACCTACGCTTTTCCCCCCGTTCCAGATCCAGAGCATAGCCGGGAATAATAGCGGACGAATGCTTCCGTCGCCACACAGGAGCAATTTTGGTCAATCAAGGCTAAAATTATTTCGATGGTCTTTTCAATACGATTTATTGTACTACTTTTCCCCAAGTGTCAGTTCTCCGAATGTTATTTTTTGCAATATCCTCACAGTTTATTAATGTTTTGTAACGTCTCCTACATATGGACATGCGGCAATAGCATTGTTTTAAATTATAGCGTTATCAAAAATCTATTTTTTTTTTCTTTTAATTATAGTCATGAATTTGTTCTAGTTACTCCTCTGTGCGTCGATGCATATCGTGCTTGTTCATCAGCGTTCCAGCAGTGATCCAGTGTCGGAACATCCGTTGTTTTCCCAGACAGTGCTTTAATTTTTTTTAGAATGCCGAGTTTTCACAACGGGAAACATGGATTAACATGCTCATGCTCTCGCGGTCACTGGTTTTCCCCAAAACATATTTCGAACGGACCTACTTACAACAGTGCAGTGCATAATTCAAAAGTGTCGGTGCTTGTCAAGCGAAACAAAACATTTGGCGAAATCATAAAATTCATATTAGCTACCGAAATTTCCGACTCACCCCTAGCCTTGCGCCGGGTGGCATTAGTTATGCTAAATGTAATCCTCATCGTCACGTCTCTGGCGCGGTCGAAGTTGTTGACCGGTGGCACTCACAAACCAACTGTTGTCCCACACAAACGACCCTAACAAAGTACCACTTTTCTTATTCACACCTCTTGCCGTAGTCGTTGAGCTTTCCACATCTAGTGTGGCTGGCAGATATGCACTTTTCTCCCTGCACTTTTGTTTACGGCTGCTCACGCTAATGACTGTGTAGTACCCACTGTTTGTACTGCGGTGACTTCGTTATGCTTTCACTCTATGGATAGCTGAGAAGTAAGTAGTTACCTAGTCACGGAACACACGTGTCTCTGACGAATTGTTACTCGTTGCCGTCTGACTCAGTCAACGGATGTAATCTGTTGGGTGCTGTGAGATTGGATTGACGCTGGTTTGCAATTGACAGACATCGACGGGGATCTTATGAAGAGAGATATGGGGGAATAAACGTACTCTCGGCAGTCTATGCCGACAATGCGCTTCTTTTGTAGTTTTTTTGGACATACACAAATAAATTACGTTTCTGCTTGTTCACATTTATGCGCTGCCTAATCGTCTACTTATTCATACCGACAGAGTTGTCGAATGTTTTTGGAAAGCTTTTTACAATGCTTCGAACTTCTCATGTCAATGCGACTATTGTCAGCAACATGATTTTCTTCGGCAGCATTTCCCACAAGAATTGTGAGTATACCTGTTGTTCCATTATCGGCAACTCGAAATCAGCAAAATTGAATCGTAATTATTACAACTTATTCAAATTCTGGGGAAATTGTTTGATTAGTCTCGATAATCTTATCAAAGAAAAGCTTACAACCAAAAAGCAATACTGTAAAATTGCAGTTAAAATTTTGGTTGCCGAGAATAGTCGAATCCGAAGCCGTAATTTACCCTGAATAATTGTTACTTAAGACTAACAAGTAAAACTTTCCTAATCATTAGGTAAGAAAACGGAAATAATTTTTTAAGGGTAATTATAGTGGTTCATTGTAGTGGTTTTATATAAACTAATATAAAACTCTTGCATTTTTCATTAATACACGTCCCAATTTTTTGATAGCTTCTTCATGTAGTAGTACCGTTTCGGCTCATATGCCGAACACTTAAGGCCAACAGTGACTTCACATGTATCTGATAGGCATATATTAGCTGATATTTGTGGAAATTTCTTTGCATGGTCCAACAGTTAGCTGTTGGGTTTGCCGATAAAATTGTTTATTTTAACTTGTTTAGTATTGTTTTTACGTAAAAGTATTGACCAACATTTTGATTCAAATGCCGAACACTGTGTTTATTCTGACTCATATTCCGAACACCTTGATTCAAATTCCGAACAGCACGAATAAATACTATTCAAATGAATAATTTCGCAAATAAATAAATCTGAGCTAGTTTTACTGGTCTCGAACTAACGGATCATCACTACTCCAGAGGTATAAAATAGATTAAATGACGTTTAAACTGAATTGCAATTGACTGCCATTTTCTTGTAGGTTGATGACATATTTCAGCGAAACATTTCAACCAAATCGCCATACAAAAACCGAGTGCTCGGAATTCGAGTCAAAACGGTATCTTAATCTTCATAGAATTTCAACAGAATCAAGCTGAGGGGCGTGGGTTGGAATCTCGCCGGTTGAGAATCTGTAAGGGAATTTTTCCTGAACGCCTAGAGCACAAATTATCTTCGTGCTTGCCGCATGATATTCATATGCAAAACTTAATAGATAGAGAACGGTCGCAGTTAACGTTCAACGCTCCGTAATTTGGTTTCGATAATCAGTGACTGATATGTTGTTGTATTGGTATGTCTGAAGAAAATCAGTGCAAGTGTGTATGTGAAAGAGGAGTATAAAAATCACGTGCTTTACTTTTCGCAGAACGGGGACCGCTTGGAAAGTATTGAAATTTCAAATTCATTATGTTACTCGTTTTTCGCAATTAAAAAAATATTTCTGGCTCTGCTTTCCAAATGACAGATTTTGCTTTCGCCAAATTTCTGCAATGGCACCAGCAAATTTTATTTTGTTGAAAATTTGACAAATTGTGCATTATAATCATGCTATCTCACTAACTAAACAATTGAAAAAAAGCTCACTCATGATAAAATTAAAGCTAGATGCCTTTACCCATACAAAATAAAATGATATTTAGTATTTTAGTATCAATTGTGAACATAGGCAAAGCCGATAATTCTCTAGCATAAAAGGGTGGTTATGAAATCTTATGAAATCGATAACGATTAGACGATCTCTTGCAGTGGAAAAAAAAATCGTAATGCAGTAGTGAAAAAAAAATATTGGATGCTATATTCTGCAAGTGTCTATTTTTGGTCAACTCAATTAATATGCTGATAATTATTGAACTTTTCAGACAAGGAAGATGTACAGTTATTTGATTCCCCTGTCTCTTCCGTCGTTGCTTAGTTATTCGGCTTAATTTTAGAATCCTCCCCGATAGATTCAAACAGGATCACATCCACATCATTTCAAACACTAACCGTGGATTTATTCACTTTGATTCTGTGACATTCTGAAGCATCTATTCCATAACATTATTTTGCTCATTAGAAAAAGTCATGCTCAATCTTACAAAAAGTTTGTTTACAAACGGTGGGAGAAAATGGGGAGGCATCAGGATAACAGCTGACGAGCAAGGATGCCAGCTGGTAGGATGATGATCATTTGTAAATAATGAACTTAGCAGTAAACCATAATAAGCGCAAGATTTCTTCCTGCCAATTTAATTGGAAAGATCATCATGTATACACTAATGATTTGCAAACTAAACCATGTTATAATTTTATAGTTTTCTATAACTTTGTGAGTCGGAATCTCGACTCTTCTAGCAAAAATAAGTAAATGATGTTGGCAACCATCGATTGATGATGTTAGCCCGATTTGTTTGCTGCATGGTGTGTGTACGGTCAACTGTGCGGGTTTTATTGCGACGCATTTCGGACTTGGAATGCGATAGTTTTTCCTGGCAATTTCTACTTGATGCGTAGGTCTCGTAGTGAGTTGCGATATTTTTTGCTTGAGCAATATCAACATCAAGTTCGCCCCAGAGTTTCGTGTTTCAAAAAGTAGTTTACGAAGTTGAAAGAGTTAAGAAGTGAGAAATGTTAGTGTAGTTTGGAAGAAATATATATCTTACAGAAGCTGAACAGTTTTTCAAGACGTGAAAAGTTTGAAAAAGGTGGAAAATTCCGATTGAAAAATTCGACTTGCCGGTTTTTGTGCATGTAGCTGTTGAAGCAAGTACGTATAGTCATGGTGTTAGTGAAGACTATCAATTATAGCGAGGAGTGAAAATAAGCAGATTTAAGTGATATAAAGCAGTTCTATGCGGAAAACCACACTGTAATGCAATTATTGATTATCCCATAACCCTGTGAACATAATCAATCGCAGGTAAGTCGTGATTTACTACAATAAAAACCTAAAAAGGGAAAATAGTCAGTGCTCACAAACACCAATGCAAATCATCATCGACATTACAAGGATTCATGACGGATCCTGCCCCCTTAAGAACTGATAGAACACTAAGCTGAGAAACTGGATATGTCCCATTGAAGCCGTAGCGCAAGAAAGAATAAGAAGAGGTATGCAATTCTCTTATTCCAGGATGTTATTTATTTCTTTTGCATTAAATTTGACTGTTCCTGATGCACAAACGTATTCAGTATTCATAATATTTTACTTAACACTTCAGTCGTCGCGCTGTTGCATTTTGTACAACAGTGGTGAAAAAACCTCGCATATCGTACACAGCATCAGCGTGGTGGTTCTGACGGTGGCAAACCGCGCGACGACTGAATTAACCCTTCATTTTGAAAATGTATAGCAACAGATTAATTTGGCTTCTTAAGATTTTTTTTACATTTTTGTTTTTCAAAACGACCTACACATAACGCACGAACCTTGTGTAGTGGTTAGAACACACGCCTCTCACACCGAGGACCTGGGATCGAATCTCATTTCCGAGATAGTCACTTATGACAAAAAGGTTATAATAACGACTTACTTCGGAAGGGAAGTAAAGCCGTTGGTCCCAAGGGCCAAAAATCTCACTGATAAAGATAAAACAAAAATGACCTACATAGAGCTACATTGTCAAATATTATTAACTCTCTAATACCATAATTTTTATTTTTGATCTAGATATTTCGTTTCCTAAAAGCACGTTTTTGATTTTAATAATTTTTATTTTTGAACATCCCTATCCTTTTTCATTATTTTTCGAACACTTTTCTGGTTACGGATTTTTGGCAATAATAAAAAATCAAGTTTTTACGGTACTTTCGAAAATATTCCATTTTTGTTCCGGTACAAAATTTATTTTTCGTTTAACCAACGGAAAGACAGGTTTCAAATTATTTTAATACCATCCGGCTCTTCTGTGATAGGTTAAACGTAGAAAAATATAAAAGGTACGTTTTTGTATTACACGTTAAATTTGTAGGTTATAAAACCTAAACCAAAAATAAAATCATTTTGATTTCCGAACCACGATAAAATACATAAAATTCCAGAGTGTACCCTGTCTAAAAGCGGGGTTTGATATTAGAGGGTTAAAATATATTTAAAATCATTGGATTAGCTAGGACTTTTCTGGAAGGGGCCTAAGGGGCCTAACAAATTATTATTTTACAGAAGTAATAGCGGTCGCAATAATCACAATTTTCACAAATTTCGTAGTTTGCATAGATTTTATTTGTTTTTTAGTTTGGCTGACATCGCTGCACAATGTGCAGTGCACATAAATGCTATTTGTAAATTTTTATTTTCAGTACAGAAAATATTTCTTTTTCGTCTCATCCAGTAAAACAATCCTTCAAGTGTTCTTAGAAAGTACTCACGATGAATAAATGAATATTTCTTGTGATTCTTCAACGAATTTTCAAGGTATTCAACCATGTGTTTTAAAGAGATTCCTCTGAGAATTCCCACGGGGATTTGTTTATGAATTATTTCCGTGCTTTTTCAGCGCTTTCTCCAAGAACTCCTTAGCCAGTTTTCACTGAGCTCCTCCTGGGATTCCCATGGAAAATCGTTTTCAGGATTATTAGTTATTATTTAATAGATTTTTTCCTGAAGTTTCTTCAGGGTTTTTAACCTTCCAGTCGTCGCGTGGTTGACCACCGTCAGAGCCACCACGCTGCTGTTGTAATAAAAAAGCGAGGTTTTTTTCACCAGTGTTGTACAAAATACAACTCGCGACGACTGAAGTGTTAAGCTAATTGAAGGAAAACTTAATAGGTAATATGTTGGAACCCCTGTAGCGTTTGAACCTTTTTTTAATAGTAATTTTTAACAGAACCTCGTGTCATCGAATATCCTGGGGTTTTCTATAACTTGAGCCTGAGGAAGCCAGGAATTGTTCTGGGAACATTTCTATTAGGATCCATTGTTATTTGGGTATTCTGAACCAAGCCAGTCTTCAAGTTTTCAAAAATAAAGGTTCGTACTCCAAAGATTACTACGCGTATATTCCATAGGTTTAAAGATTCATCATGGAAGAGCCTCGGAATTCTAGAGCTTTGTTCAGGAATACATTCAAAGACTCGTCCAGAGATTATTGTAAAGATTCATCTAGTGATTCTCTCGGGAATTAAGTTTGAAAACATTCAAATGATTTCTAAAGCTATGCCAGAAGAAATGTCTTCGCAATTCGCTATAGAAAATTGTTCCAACAATGGGAGGACTCTGTTAATTCTCCCTGAAATTCTCACAAGATTTCTTAGAAAGCTTATTTCAGTTTTACCAACTTCTTCAATAGAGCTAATATTCCCACAGTAATTCTTTTCAAAAAATTACACACTGGTTATTCTGGGGTAGCAAAAAAAAAAAAAATCGGGCTATTTTTTTTTACAAGCCAAACAAGAATTCCTTGAAAAGCCCTGATTTTTCAGTGTACCCCACAGATTATTACAGGAATTGTTCCATAAATTATACAGAATTATTCCACACAATCTAACAGGAATTCTTTCAAAAATTAAACATAAATTCAACCGGGGATTTCTTATACATCTCTCAAAAAAAAAAAAATTTATTCTTTCAAACATTTCGTGGATAATTTTCGAAGTAAATTCTCAATGTTGCCAAATCAAAATTAAACACCACAAAATGGTACAGCAATGCTTCCTGTTATTCCATCAAGAGTTCCACTCGAGATATACCAGGAATTTAATTTAGAAAATTCTACAGGAAATTATGAGATTCGTTGATCATCAGCTTTTTCGGGGGACTTATCCAAGACTTTCTCAAGAGTGTAGAAGAAATCCAGAGATCTTTAAAAGACTTCTCTATTGTAGGAAATTATCATCCACTTTACCGGAATCGGTGATTTTTTTTACTTTATTTGTGTCAATATTAACTCATCCGGTTAGTTTTTCACTCACCAGAATCAGTGATAGTTTTTCGATTTAGTTTAGAAATATCCACAGGATTTTTTTTGGGGATTCTATCTAATTATTTCTGGTTAATTTTCTTAGCATCTTCTTGGAGAACTTTTTCGGAACATTTTTGGAAGATAAATAATGTTGAAGAATTCCTGAGAAAAATCTTTTAAGGTTGTATTGAGATAAGTTCCTAGTTATAATATTGAAGAAACTCCGATTGGAAATAAGAAAAAAAAACTCCCCGCAGTTATTTCTGCATTGTATGGAGAAATCACTGGATGAGTGTCGAGAAAGATCACTTCCTTAAGGTGAAGATGAATCGAAGCCAAACTCCAAATTTTCAAGAGCACGGATCTGGAGAACCAAACATCCGCTAGAGCTTAAAACCTAATCGATTGGTCACCACCAGCTAGTGATCAATCGATTAAGTTTTCAGCTTAAACGGATGTTTGGTTCTTTAGATCCGTGCTCTTGAAAATTTGGAGTTTGGCTTCGATTTATCTTCACCTTAAGAAACGAATCATTGAAAAAAAAATCCTTGGAGTGATTTATGAGGGTATCTGTTGAAAAAAATCCTGGATGAATTTTTCATCTTAACAAAAATATGGAAGGAATTCTTTGTGCAATTTCTGTAGTAATCGCTCAAGGAGGGGGGGGGGGCTCCGTAACGCGAGAAGTTACTCACCCCCTCCCCCTAGAGCGTTTGGATTATTTTTTAGAAAGACCCTGTTACGGCAGTAACGTCAGCGAACTATATCCGGGATTTTTAACTCGTTTATTTAACTGGAAAGGTTAAATTTTTCCTACAATAGTAGTTATAAATTCCATTAGTTCAATCCAGTCTGGGTGTGTTATTAAAATGGGTGCTAGCAAATTTGTTTTTTTTTTTCAGAAATAATACCAGTCGTAATAAGCACGATTTCCAAAAATTTCGTAGTTTGCATTGATTACTGATTTTATTTTTTGTTTGTCATTTTGTCTCATATCGCTACCCATCAGGCTATTTGTAAATTTCAGTTTTCAATATAAAAATATAGAATAGTAAAAATGACGTCAACAGTCTCTCCAAAGATTTCACGAGAAATGTCCTCATTCTGTTCGGCAGCTTTCCCATAAGAGCTGCAAACGAATCACTTCGGCAGCTCCAAATCAGTCGCATTTTGAGGTGTGTGCATTTGAATTGCTGACATCTTTGGCGAAATCTCGGAAATCTCGTTAGTGGATAGGTGACAGAACGAAGAATCATCTGAATGTTTTCATTGGTGTGTTTTGATAGTAAAATACTGTGTATTTGGCGTTTGAAATTTGGTTGCCGATAATAGTCGCAAGGTGCCGAAGCCGTAAGTCTCCCTACTAAGATTTCTCTATAAATGAAAATTCTTTTGAAAATAACATTACCTTTTTTTTTTTTTTTTTTCAAAAATGCCCCCAGAGAAAAAAAAAAACCAGAAATTCGTGTATACAGTCGACTCTCCACATCTCGATGTTCTACATCTCGATATCTCTCCCTATGTCGATGATTTCTTCATAAGTCCCTTCAGTCTGCATACATTTTCACTCTCCATATCTCGATGTCCTCCTTATCTCGATATCTCCATATCTCGATGTGTTTCTGTTGATTTTTGGTTCTCAATTTTCTCTCCGTATGTCGATATGACCAATATCGAAGGCTACTAGACCAAAGTTTTGGTATTCAAAACAAATTAGGAGCGCAAAATGACATCTGTTTGTGTATTACTTTCTTGGCAACGGAGTGTTTTTCAATCTAGTATTCATCGAAAATTGTTCTTTGTCGCGATCTCTCCCTATCTCGATGGTCCCTTTGATATCGAGATGTGGAGAGGCGACTGTAGTTTCTAGTGGAATACGTTCAACTGTTTTCAAAAACTCTTTCACAAAAATACTCACAAATTTCCCGAGCAATTTTTCAGGGTTTTTTTTCAGATAATTATATTATTATTTCCCCTGAGATGGCGTCCTAAGATTCTTCCGAAAAAATCATAAGAGATTCATTCAAATATTATCGCGAGATTTGTTTTCTTAAATCAGCACTAGTGACCCTTCTGAGGATTTTTTCAAGAAAATTTTCAATAATTTTATTTAAGGATTTTGCAATTCATTTTTGAACTTTTCAAAAAAAAAAAAAAAAAAAAAAAAAAAAAAAAAAAAAAAAAAAAAAAAAAAAAAAAAAAAAAAAAAAAAAAAAAAAAATATATATATATATATATATATATATATATATATATATATATATATATATATATATATATATACATATAATATATATATATATATATATATATATATATATATACACACCCGATTCTGTTTTTGCACGGATTTTTTTTACACGGCCGTGCAAAAAAAGTTTCTATATAAATTTTTCCGCCAAAACCTTATTTTTGCATGGAACGACGAGAAATGATGTCACTTTTTTTACACGGTTTTTGAAATTTTGAACTGAAAACTTTTTTTGCACGGTACGCATCCCCCGAGCAAAAACAGAATCGGCTGTATCCAGAAATTCCATCAGCTTTTGTTTTAGGTTTAATAAATTAATTAATATTTTTTCCTGAGTGAAGGCGAAGTAGGCCGTCATTGAAATTTGAACTGGGCATCGATGATTGTGACATCACGATTGCGAATTGAAGAAATCACTTGGTTTTGCCAAACCATGCTGAAAAAATATCACCATACTTTCTTGATGTAAGTGCAAGAAGTGATTCTTTTCTGAATAAGTATTACTTAAGATGACTGAGTTATGTCACATTAAAATTGCAAGCTGCAATTTACAAGGAAATATCTTGTAGAACTTTCAACGAAATATTTCAGCATAAGATCTGACAGAATGAATGAATTTTTGGAGGAATTGCGAGGGCGAACTTTGAACTTTTGAAAGGTTTAGTTAATTTTGTATTGTTGATTCCGGGAAGATATTCCGTAATCAATTCTTGAAAAAAGTAGATATAGAAGGAATTTTTTGTTGTCCAGGAAAAAAATATGTTGAAAGTACCGTTTTGATTCATATTACGGACAGCTTCAAATTTCGGACACTCAACTTTGTATGGGAAATATTTCACACGAAATGTTTCAATTTTTGACGCTCAAATGTTCTTGCTTTCGAGGCTCACTTTAATAAACATTTTCCATAAATATCTATGCAAATTTATAATGCCCAACTTCCTGATACGTCTGTTTAGTGGTTTACCGATTTCAATTGATGATTTGACTTTTCTATTTATGATTTTCACGAGCTATCCGGAATTCGAATCGAAGTGTCCGGAATATGAGGCAAAAGTAAGGAAGCGTCCGGAATAAGAATCATAAAAAGTCCACTCATTTCTATTTATTTAAAATTATTCATGTTGCGGAATCAAAATCTTCACCCACCATTCGAAAGTTAAGCGCTTTGAAGGCTCAATAACGTGGAGGAATCATACAGAATGATTTATTTTATATGTTTTCTGATCAGATACTTCACTGAGGCCTTAAGTGTCCATAATATGAATCAAAACGGTATGAAAACATCTGACAATATTATTTGACTACCGTTTTGATTCATTTTCCGGACAGCTTCTTATTCCGGACACTCTACTTTGTACGGGAAACATTTCACATGAAACGTTTCAATTTTTGCCGTTCAAAAGTTCACTTTTTCGAGGCTCATTTCAATAAGCTATTTCCGTGAATATCTATGCAAAATTATAATGCCCAACTGCCATAGACGTCTCTTTAGTGGTTTAACGATTTCAATTGATGATTTGACCTTTCTAACCATGATTTTCATGAGCTGTCCGGAATTCGAATCAATGTGTCCGGAATATAAGGCAAAAGTGAGGAAGCGTCCGGTATAAGAATCATCAAAAGGCCATACATTTCGATTTATTTTAAATTATTCAAGTAGCGGAAGCGTATTCTTTACCCACCATTCGAAAGTTAAAGGTTTCCGGCGCTCGATAACGTTGAGGAATCATACAGAATTATTTATTATGTATGCTCTATGCTGTGTTATACTTCCCTGAAGCCTTAAGTGTCCATAATATGAATCAAAACGGTAATTTCCAAGAGGTTTGTAGCAAAAGTTTCGATGCCATGCTGTGATATTCCATGAGAAAATTGATTATAAAACTCTTAAGGGAAAACCGAAGGCTAGCTTCAAGAACTTTGCTACAAATCTGTTGGAAAATGAATAAAGTAAAATCAAGAAACAATTCATTGTTGTAATAGAAAACTATGGTCGGTTTGTAAAACTTTTTCATACCAGGTTTCTGCCTCCATCTAAAAACCATAACCAGGTTGAAGTTCTTCAAATACATTCTGGCCCCTCTGTTCCTACGCCAATATGACTATGAACATTTTTACACCCAATAAAAGCTTTTGGTCTTTTTCTTAGAGGAACAATATGAAATTTTTGTTAAATACTATTTTAATTTGTATTTTGCCTCCGCTGTGAAGCTAGTGCTATTGTAGGAACAATAATTAGTGTTACCATATGCACCTGTGTTCCTGTGTATATACACAAGTGATATTGAATACATTTTTTCGTAGGATTTATATCTTTCTTACGAAACCAGGGTAAAAAGATTTCAGATGACGTAAACATTTGCTTTATTTTTTATTTAATTCGAATATTTGTTCATTATTGTACGGCTATTGGTACACCGACCCTAGTGAGTTCAAACGAGATTTTTATTACCCATCAATTCTTGTTTCAAGAGTTCGAGTGATTAGGAATAAAATGTGTGAATGTGAATCGAGTTCAAGGTTCAGAAAGGAAGATTTTTAGTAAGATTGCTCATGAGTCGTGAATAGTGTTAGGCGATTTTGAATCGATGTTCCAAAAATCGATGTTTTCCTTCCGATTAACCGATTTATTGAATCAATGTTTGGAGCACCCAAAATCGGGTGAAATAGATTCTTATTAATTAATGGGTTGATAAAAAAGGAACAGGATTTTGTACCAACCATAAGGTATTTAGTATGTGCTATAGAATTTCAAACTCAAAATATGTTAAATACAAAAACAAATGCATTTGGTCGAATTTCTAATTAAATGAATTTCAATTTGAATTCGTTTCGAATCGATTCAAAAACATCGATGCAAAGGATTCGATTAAACCAGAGAATCGATTCAACTGCTTAACACAGACAAACAGACGTCACACTCTCATCATTGTCCATCGACCACCTTTTAAACGGTCGATTCAAAAATATGACGCATAGCTCGCATCGTTTTTGTTCGCGTTTGACGTTTGCACACTACCGCCACCTGTTGGCCCGTCGGCCAAATACAATAATTTTAGCATTGCGCACATGCCCTCGTGACTATGATTTTAATTGAGATTTGTTCTAAGTGTTACGTCTGTTTGTCTGTGAGCTTAAATTAGAATCGATTCAGTAACATCGATGTTAGGGGCAAATTTGCCCAACGCTAGTCGTGAATATAGAATGCTCAGTTCGCAGACCTTGGATAAGAAGTGCGTATTTTTTGACAAGCACAATCAACGCAGACGATTTTTGCAAGTTTTGTGATCCAAACCTCAATTTGAAAATTACATGGCAAGCCCTATTCTTAAACAACGTCAAACACCTGCCAAATTCATGATTTGCACATTCTTCACCCGAAAGATCCTAAAATGATCAGCAGTTTGTTACCAAATCAAAGTCATCGATTCGAACACTGTGCTTTCAATCAAATTGTTGTGTTGCAGCAATTCTACGTCGTCATAATTGAACTTCAATTGAACATCAATTGAATTCGATGATTGGTCGCCCGTAGCATTCAGCAGCCAACGTTTGCAAGAGTAACTAGGTCCATAATAGAAGCGAATACAAGACGCAACTCATCTGTTGAAAATTACTTTGAATTTCTGCAACGGATCGAACTACGGTCTTGTTACCTGAACAGATCCGAGTATCACTTCTGAAACGGGTGTAAAATTTGGCAAATTGTCACGCACTCTCAATTGCCCGATTCGGGTACGTGCCAAATCAATTTTCCAATCGTGATCGATGAAACCCACCACACTACCAATCGAATAATTTCACAGCGGTTTGAATTGGTTGGATGGTTGGTTGGTGCCCGAAATAATTGCTAATGATTGATTGATTGGCGAGAGGTGTGAACAGCTGCTGAAAGCAGTGGCAAAGGAAGGAGCCTCATAAAGAGATGTTTCCATCGATTGTAATTTGTAGCAATCAATTTGGAGGAGCCCGCACGCACCGTCTCCGCCAATTTCGCTCGTACTTATTTGGTGGTAAATTAAATAATGACCACCAACGATCGATGAGTGGCATTTGAGCTCGTAGCTGGCATAGAGTTTCGTCGTACTTGCCACACAACATACGAATGCGAAAATGGCAACTTAGGCAAAGAAAGCTCGCAGTTAATAACTGTGGAAGTGCTCATTGAGCACTAAGCTGAGAAGCAGGCTCTGTCCCAGTGAGGGCTTAATTGGGTTCTGCACAACAATGTACCCCTCCCTTTCACTCTTTCATGAAATTTGTAAATAACAAGGCCAGTAAAAGTCAAAATCCCATACAAAATCAAAACAGTGCAGAGGCCTATGCCGAGAAGATGAAGAAGAAGATGTGGTAGATTAAGTTTTCAAACTTTCCATAATTTGAATTACCCTACTATACATACAGTCCTGCTCGCAGCAATGCACTTTGATTATTTTTACACGCGTTAATAATTACACGCTTCGACGGATGGACACATAAACAGTCGGTCTTCTTGGTGCACTGAGATACAGTGCATTATTATGGGTAGTCGGCTTGTCAGCAAAGTACTTCTGCTTTTCTCGTATTGGGTGGTAAGCCATGCAGAAAATCTGTACTATTCCGAGAGGAATTAATTTCTCACCTTCTTAATGTCAGTATGCAGGTACTTTCAAATGAGTTAATTACAGTTGATGACTGATTTTCCTTTCGTTAGTAGCGAGATTTGCAACTGGAGGATAGTTCTTCGTGGAATCAAAGCTTTTACTTCACTTTAAAAGTAGGTCATCAGTGACTGTCTCGGAAATGGAATTCTTAGTAGATATTAACAACTTAATAAGGTTGATCTGTTTGATGTTCCAGTGGCATTGAAATTAGGTAAGGCACCTTTTTGAAACTGGCAGGCAGTTTGGTAGCTATCATTTCTGATTTGCAAGAGTAGGAGGCTATGGGTTCACTCTCCTTCTCTCTTTCGTCTATCATCTGTAGAAAATGAATTCGTTGAAAGTTTAGAGTCGATTCAATGGAAGGCTTCCTGACAGTGAATGTTATTCCAAGTTCCAATGCATCATCTTTCTAACGATAAGTTCAAGACAAGATAGAATTGCAGAGAAATGAGCGTTTCCTGTTGTGCAATATAGTGCTAAAGGTACGAGAAGGAGTGTGCACCACTCGGCAAACGGTTTTCAACAAATCCAGTAAATTTGTTTGCTTCGCGGATGATGTGAACATTGTTGGCAGAGCATCTGGATAGATGACTGATCCGTACTGTCTATACCTCAAAAGACAACTGGTGATTAATACGACAAAAAGTTTAGTTTCCTAAGATTTATTTTAGCTTAAAGGTTCTATTGTAAACTTAAAAGCACATTTTTCGATTCTGAAAACGCGCCAATCTGAAATGCATTTTAACTGCAAACAAAAGTTAACCATCCTAGTGGATAGCTGCTATCAATTCACTGTGTCAATTCAACGCAGCATCCGTCATCTTTTATAACGGGCTGTTATGAAATCCATCCGTAATACCAAAATCAAACAGCACCAAAGCTGTTTTTCTGCTCGAGACCATAGTTGAGTAGTGTGCCACTGTTTGCTGTTGATTTTGTTGTTGTTGTTGTTGTTGAATGCTACTCTTAGCCGTCATTTAGCTCATTATGTAGCCACCATCTATACACCACTACCCTACTACTGCACAACGTTCATATGGGCAAAAGTTATTAAACTTTCACTCTTGTTTATCGTGCACCGCGAGTGCGATGCTGGAAGCGGGTATATCAACTTAACTCAACCTTTCTTCTCTCATGCCACCAGGCGCAATACCTATATGCGATTATGCTGGAAGTCGTATGGGTATAATTGTTTTTCTTCGAGATTGGAACATTACTGCAACACTTCCGAGTTGGTTCGGAACGTAACTTAAAACCTTTCATATGTGACTGAACAGGCTCATAAGAGGAATAGTCCTAATCGATGCGTTGAAAGAAATAAGGGAGGGCCACAAAAATTGGATTTCCAATTAATTCCACTAGAGTTTGTATCCTTTGACAGATACGCGTATTTCGACCACAACTGTTAGGCTGTCTTCTAACTAGGCTCGACTTTATAAAAGTTACTTACGTCGATTTGAAAAAGTTATCGAGAGATCTTCTATTATCTTTTGAAAGCAATGGCACTGTTCAACCCAAACGGTTTTCCAGTTCCATAATCGAAAATCTAAGCGAGCCTGACCACAGAAATACCGCTAAGCCACCACGCTTCAAGTTCATAAAAATCATCCAAGCACGATAGTGAGTTATGCGTTCGCCGCTTTGTACTACTATCTGACTGAATTGAGAGGCGCATCGGGGGTCATCGGACGAACAAACAAGTTGTCCTAACCAACAGTAAAGCACACTCTCGATGACGTTGTCCACTCCCATAACCTTTACACACAGAACCGTGTTTGCCGATTGGTAGGAGAAGTGGTGGTAAAATGAAAACCTGGAGGATTTCATCTTAATTCAGATAAAAAAAAAACGATGAATTTGTAGGGTTCTATCGCACTACTTCAAAACTAGAGATTATTTATAAAGCAGTAACACGAATTTAGGCTAATATAGTTCAAATTTTACATGGATGAATCCATTTAGCTAGGTGTTCAGTTTGTCACCACTTCCGCTAGCGTTTCGTTGTATAAACGTCGCGTTTACGCTTCCAAATCGCCGGAGATTGAGGTTAGGTCCAACGTATTTCGTAATAACTTGCAGTTGGCGGTGCGCAAAATTATTCAATAAGAAGGTTCCTTTACTAGCCGAAAATCTCGGCGTTGATAGCTTGTTCAGTTGAACCAATTAAGGACCCAGGCCTTCACCACTGGAAGGCGGGGTGCGGTTTGAGAATGAATGAGTCGTCGGAAATGATTTAGACTGAAGCGTAAAACGACACCGGACACGAAGCCTTATCGGTGCGACTCACCACCACCACAAGTCACAACCTAAGGCAAATTGGATAAGAGGAGCAAATAGACGAGCACCACGGTGATAATGGAGCTCGATTACATGCACGATTTACTTGATGGTCATTTGTCACAGGGGGGACTTATGGTTGAAAGCGTTGCTTCCGCAATCGGAGTGGCTTCATCACTAGGGGTGCAATTTCACAAAGTCAGGTGCAAAGGATAGTTTTGAAGAATCTGGCTTAGTCGACGAGCGCTATAGATAGGTTTTCCGGTAATAACTTTTTTTTAATTCTTTGTTAGTATCATTCTGAAGATTACATTCATTTCTTATATCTAGGTGTTCTATGTTATTAGACAACACTATCATCCTAATTTGGTAAAATTAAATTGAGCATTCATTAACAGCATTCATTAATTCATTTATTGACAGCATGTTACATTTCATTTGCCATAGCAGTTCAGATTTTTTAGAAGTGAGTTGATTTCACCTGTTTATAAAAGAAAAAATACCGTTTTCAATATTGGATATCCTATGTAACGAATTAGTTCTATACCAGGGAGGGAGCTTCAGAATCATTTTCAAAATTTTATTTTAAATGCTCTGTAGAGTTTTCTTCCTGGTATTACAAAAGCTAGTCCATATTGGTACAGCATACCACATGGTTGGCCTGAAAATTTGTTTGAAAATCAAAAGCTTGTTCTTAAGACAAAGTTTTGATCTACTATTAATAAGTGGATAGAGACATTTTACATATTTGTTACATTTGGCTTGAAAGCCCTCAATGTGATCTTTGAAAGTTAAATTTTTATCTAGCATGAGCCCCAACTGAGCAATTTATTGGAATCCCTCTCATCGTGACAACATGTCTATTGAAACGGCTTTTGGTTTTTGTGGTAATATTATTAGTTGAGTTGTGGAAGTGTTAGGAGAAATCGTCCATTTTTGCAAGTATGAAGAAAATTTATCCAAACTTTTTTGAAATCTACTACTGATAACACGCAGGCTTCGTTGTTTGGCGGAGAGGCCTGTGTCATCCGCAAACAAAGACTTTTGACAACCCTGAGGTAACTCAGGTATGTCATATGGTCGGCGTTAAGTCAGAGTGGACCAAGTGACATTTTTGATATTTTGAGAAAAATGGGTTCAAAGTCTAACGCTCTGTAATTTTTGAACTCGTTTAAATTTCGGTTCAATAATTTTACACGTCTTTATGTTAATTTCAAACAATATAATGTGAAGTGATAAACATGAAAAATCATAATCCAAACCTCTAATAGAACGATTGTTTTGATGGACTATGTGTACTTGGTCCACTCTGACTGAACCAAAGACCACCGTTCAGTGAGCTGGTTCACTCTGACTGAACAATTTCTTGAAAAATAACCATCATTTAATGCTTGCATGGTCAAATTGGGTGCATATCTCTAAGATAAACAGATTATCAAGGCCCTTCGACACCAGTATCGTAAATTCTTAAATAACCCATATAGTAAATACCAAAATCAGTGGCATTATGATAGCTTGAAAATTAAGGTTTTGCAGGGTCAGGGCGTTGAAGATCAGAAATATTCAAATATGCGTTCAGTCAGAGTGGACAAAGTGAAAATCTTGAGTACCGACCAAAATATGCTGGTCCAATAAGCGTATCGTAGGACATGCCATACATACACCATAGAACTACCGTAAACTTCTATCGGACTCTGAAATTGACTCAAAAAATGCAGTAATCAATCATTTTATTGCTTTTCAACACTTGGTCCGCTCTGTCTGCACAGAATTTGTTGCAATTTCCGACCACCCATCCGAATATGGTAAATAGTCAAACATCAAAATCAAATGCATCGAATCATGTAATATTTATAAATTTCTATTGATGGATAAGTAAAAGAATGATTCGATGTAAAAAAATCTGACAAATCTCCTGAAATGTCTTTCATTTCCTCGCATTCCTAAGCGCGCTGATCATTTTCGCTGTTATGGTAATAAGCACTTGGTCCTCTCTGACTGCACACTTTTATTGATTTTTATTGATCATCCAGAGTAAATTTGTTACATATCTCTCACAGTTTACAGCATTGTTCAAAGTGTAACGGAGGTAAAGTAATTTTGCATCTAATGAGAGAATAATCCAATTTTCTCAAATTTTGTACTTGGTCCCCTCTGACTTAACGGCGACCATATGTGAAAATATTGTATAATATTGGTTTCAAAATGTTGCCTTGGGAAATACCAGCTCTTATGGGAAATCTTTCATACTTGGAGTTCTGATTATTAGTTTGCAGTGTACGATTTGACAGCTAACTTTGGATTATTCTAACAATGTATATTGTAAAATTAAAGTTTTTTATTTTACAATCCAGCTTTCATGCCAAACACTGTGGAATGCTTTTTCTATGACTAGAAGAGCAAGACCAGTAGAATAGCCTTCAGATTTGTTGGAACCGATCCACGTAAAAGTTGATAAGTGGTCGAATGTCCATGGCGGAATCCGAACTGTTCATTGGCAAACATTGAATTTTCGTTGGCGTGGACCATCATTCTGTTCAAAATGACCTTTTCAAAAAGTTTACTGATGGAGGAAAGTAAGCTGAATGTGCGATAGCTGAAAGCTTCTGCAGGATTTTTTTTTGTTTTAAAATTGTTACAACCTTGGCATTTTTCCATTTGTCAGGAAAATATGCCAACTGAAAACATTTGTTGTATATATATATATATATATATATATATATATATATATATATATATATATATATATATATATATATATATATATATATATATATATATATATATATATATCCCCCAAGAGTGATAAGATACTGTCTGGAAGTTTCTTGATGAAAATACATTTACCAAGCTGTGTTTCAACCAAAACACCAAAAGCTTCAAAAACTTTGGATTCAAATTACGAAAAAAGTTGATGTTTTATACGCCTATGAATGATGATTGCAACTCTCCCACATGCCCGTAGATCTTTACGATAAACAAAAAAGGTTGGATCTCTTTTGGGTTTGCATCCAGGCTACAAATAAGTTTCAGTAATAACTGCTATATGTATTGCCATCCATGGCTGTTGGAAAATTAAACAGCTCGTCCTCTTTACCACTCAAACAACCAGCATTCCAATTTAAAATATTTAAAAAAAATATTTGGATCCATTAGAAAAACGTAATTTGATAACAATTTGTTTACTAATTTTTTGTCCATATGTACGAAGACAATTTGAAGGGGAGTAGCTGAAACTGCCTGCTACAATGTCGCCATACGAGTTTTCTTGGGTAAATTCATTCGAAATTAAAAGATTCGAACAATTTCCTGACTGAAGAAAATTAGCTTGTGAAGAGGGTACCCAGGTAACAATTTGAAGCTGCTCAAACGCTTTTATAACTAAGGCAAATCAGCTTTTGTTTGAACAAAAGCTGTTCATAAACTCCTCACACTTTTAATCAGCTTTTCTTTCTTCTATTTCTAATTCTGGCGATTTTATTTAGTTAGTTCTATTTTTAGAACAGATGGCAACTTTCAAAAGCCTAACAATCGCTTATTCATCCATTATTCAACAATAAATTAAAAAAAGTTGAAATATTTACAGGTGCATATATTCAGATTTTATCAATGTCGCTAACCATTTCAAACACATAGTAGAGATGTGAGCTGGAATTTAAAGACGAAGATTAATAATGATGATCAATTGAGAATGGAACTTACATTGACTGATTTATAGTCACTTACCTTCACAACTACTCCACATGAGACTGTGTGAACATCATTCAAAACAAGAGAATAACTTGTCAACATGTCTGAATAAGGGCTATGTTAAAGGTTGCATTGAGGCTGGAGAAGCGATTTTAGTTTTATGCGCAAACATTTCAATTAGCTGTCAAAAGTGTGTTGTGATTTTTGTTTTAAAATAGAATCCTCGATAATTTTTAATCTGTTTAATTGTTATCATCTAATTTTGTGATGGTTATAGTGAAAAATCAAATATTACTACCGCTTTGTTCAGTTAATGAAAAATATCTACGTAATCGAGTGTAGTACCGTAAGGACGCCATTCACCGCTCATTAAATTATTTAAAAAAATCTGAACGAATCTTCGCAATAAAAGTTGTCAGCATGCATTAGTATACCAAAATGGATTGTATTGAAATGAAATTCATCTGATTTCATTTTATATATTATTAATAAAAAATTTTTTAGGCTGTTTAAGGCGGTAAATATGAGTTTAACAATGATTTTATTATGGCATTTCGAAAAATGCCTTTTATCTGCCACGGTTTAATATGTTGTCGTACTATAGTGCAAAGATAACAACCTGCTAATGAAAATTAATTTTATAGGACCTCATACTTATGATGAGCGGTGAATGGCGACCTAAACATGTATCATTGACATACATGTTAATCGGTACCATTATACATTTTTAACTTTTCAACATTTTTCCAACAAAAACAAATGTTTTATCTTGCGTCTAGTGCAAGAAGTTGTGAAAAATATCGAACATCCGATTTTTGACAATTTTTATCATGTTAAACATTTTTAAATGAGCGGTGAATGGCGTCCTTATGGTATTTCATCTTGTTGTCACGCAAGCTCATCGATGCCGAATTCAGGTGTTTTTTATTCGAGAAAATAAATGCCTGTGTGCGTTTAAAGTATGTCCGTTTCGTGATTGGAAGATTTGTTGTCTAACAAGTTTAATGAAACGGTTTTCAAATAAACAGGACGTACTTACATGAACGACCCAAACTTTAGTTGACATTTTTTCGACAGTGGATGTTGATTTGATTAAAGCTTTAAATAACCTTTAATCAATGTAATTAATGCTTGCTGAACAAAAGTAAAAACTGTAGATGGAAAAAAGTTTTTTTCAACTTGAAATTCAGCTTTGAGTGTACTGCTGGAGAAGAATGTTCTATAAGCTTTTCTTCAAAATATTGTTCAGCTGTCACGGTGTTCAGCCTTGTACACCATTGTTCAATAATCTATCACTTTTTAGAAGACACTAGGGTGTTTTGATTTTTTATTTTGCTAGGTATCTGACAAATATTTTCTCAAGATTATTGTTTGAAGTTTGCCAAAAACAACGGTAGGGATTCTCTTTGCCAGACTTTTGCTTAAAATTAAATCAAGCACTTTGTCAGGAATTAAACAACAGGATCCATTTAAGAATCTATCGAGGGTCTCAAAACATCCAGTCCAGGAAATCCTGCAACAAGCAGCAATTTACCGATGATTTTAACAGAAATCTGCTCAGTGCCTGATCAAGATCTCTCTAAGAAATTACAAAGAATGTCAAAAAACAGCCTAATCTACTTAAACTCTTTTCGGAAATTAATTACAGATCTCCAAGAAAAGGCCGCTTGGATTTTTTGAATCATAGTTTCAGAAAAAAAATCTGCTAAGAATCTCTTTAAAGTTTTCCAAGGAAGGTTCTTTTTCATTGAGTTCTCGTGATAATTCGCAATAAATCTCGCTAGAAATTCATAAAGAGTCCTACAAAATATCAATCAAAGTTTTTGGGAGAGTATTGGCAAAGATCTTCACTGGAAACCAACTGTAAGTTCAACACGATTCTGAGAGACATTTGTTGAGGATCTTTCCAAAAACTCAGATGCTAGTCGGTCGTGCTCCCCTGGTTTAAATTTGAAAATAGTTTCGGTCATGTTTTTTTTATAAATTTTAACTCCACTGAAAGATCAACCAAATGGCCGCAGTGTAATACGCCTAACACAGGAAAAAACTCCATTGGAATTGCAAATTGTGCCCTTTAAGAACATTTTCAATAATGGCAGCAATTGTACAAGCCTTCTTTTTTAATATTTTGTTGAGTTACAAAAATAATGCAAAATAATGAGAGAATGTCTCATTGCGATGCATCAAAACATTGCACAAAGATAAGAAACATATTTATTGCTACCATCTGTGGTGAAATTAATAATCGGACTTTCAAAGATCTCTTTCATTCTTATAGCGATAGAATTATGCGAAAATACACTAAAAATGATAGTTTGTGTTTCAGTACGAGCTCAAAGGATTTTATAAGCAACATCAGAATCGTCAGACATCGACTGAACCTGAAGGTATTGCAATACAGTATGAAACGCATCCCAAATTTTCTATGCAGCTAGTTTTTAACCACAAAACTTAAAATGGATTTTTGGATAGATGTCATTTGAAAATTCTAGCTGTTTTTCGATATTGGTATAGCTTTTCCTAATTCGAAATATCTCTGACATCCCACGTTGTTCGCCAAGCAGGAAAAACCAGGAACAAACTTGAAATCTATATAAATAAAAATGGAGTGGTGTTTGTATGTCATGAAATGGCTTGAGAACGGCTCGACGGATTAGAATGATTCTTCCATAGTTATGTTCCTGAAGTGTTCCGACGTGTTTGTGTATATAAAAAGCAAAGGATATTTAACGGGAAAGTTGAAAAAACAGGAGTGAACAGAACTTCCATTTTGCACGGAGAGTTCCATGGCGTTTTTCAACAGCCTACTTGATGGCAAGACGAAGTTTGCCTGGACCACTAGTGAAAAATAAATCAGGACACCTCAAAAAAAAAGGCTCAAAATTAGGACTAAATAAGGACGGATGGTAACCCTATTTGTGAATAAGCATGCTTATAATTTACCTGATAGGTATGATTCGTAAGCAAGCGATCATTAAGGGGGCAGGATCCGTCATTTATTTCGGAATTTTCGAAAGCAGTTTTGTCGTTCAAAATCAAGAAAATTTAGAGGAAAATGTGTTCACTGTATTCTATTCGCCAACCGAAACACAGTGAACACATTTTCATTGATTAATTTTCAGTTTTGAACAGAAAAACTGCTTTTGAAGTTTCGATGATGACGATGATTACGATGACGGAGCATTGATCGTTAACTGAAAAATTAACATTGTTGGAGACTCTGCCTGGGGAATTCTGGAAACGAAAGACATTGCCGTTTATCTGCCTGGTACGAGCCTCGTCGATTCGTTAAAGCAAAAGATAGATATAGGGTTGTCCCCGAAATTTGCACATACAAACATTTTAGTATCGCTCTTCACAGGATAGACGTTCTTAGCGTGAGAAGAATATCCGCAAACCATAAATCTAGCATCCATGCGGTAATGTTTAGTAGGGGGACATGGGGCAGTATGGACACTCTAAGGAATTTGCCATTTTTACTGGCAAGACATAATATATTGTTGATATATTGCCATATTGTTCTGTTTTTTTAAATGTAGTATGCTTTTTAGAACATTTAGGCGTTTGTTAAACATTGTTCCATAATTAAAAACAATGTATTTTGTTTCCGGAAACATGTTTTAAAATTTTATATTTGATAGTCAGCTTTTAGCTTGCGGGTCAAAGTGGACACCCCTGTGGGGCAGTATGAACACCTTAACTTTTATGAGGATTTTGTTCCACGACAATTCATAGGACCTCGAAAAAAGGATTACACACAGGCTTTCACCATATGTCAGCGTGTCACTCAAGGACGATTAAATCCATTCGAAGCCTTTTTCGTAGTAATGCTTTCAGTGTTGCTTCCAGGAAAGTTATAATTCACAATTGACGATTATCAACCGATTTTTGGTACCGCAATATAATTATTACTTTGAACATTGAATACTTTAGATTCATTTCGTATTTTAAGTAATATTTTTTTCATTTGAAAGTGTCAGATCTACTCTGTCAGCCGGTGTCCATTTTGCCCCAACATAAGACGATCTTTTTATTTTAAGTTTTTTTTCACTGTTTTTAAAATCAACTGTATTTTCGAATACAACATAAATAATAAAAGATTCATTCAGAAGCTAACGGGCAATTTGCAGTCGTTTGCCTTTCAAACTTTATTTTGTGAGGCGAGAATATTATATTTTTTTCGATTAAAAACCAATGATAATTATACAATTGTTTCAGTAGATAACCTTTTACTGATAACTAAAATATTGGTTGCATCTAAAGTTTAAAATTATTTGTGTATGCAAAGATACAGGGGGTGTCCATTCTGCCCCGGGTGTTTATACTGCCACGATACCCATGACCCCACTTTTGGCACCGACGACACTGAGTGGGGTTCTGGAAATTCTTCAGGTTTCTGGAATTGTTCCCATGTCACAAGGACATCGAACATAAGTCTTGCATTTTCGTAAGCTTTAATATTATTGAGATCACTTTATTTAAGTGAACTAAATAATATTCCTGAGAAAGTCCTTTCCGACGAACTCCAGATTGGGTTCTCTTTTTCTTAATGATTACTTGAACTGGGGGAAAATCCAAGTAAATCATTTATTCCATTTTGGATCTCGTCAGGTGACTTATAGTCACTTGAGACACCTTTCAAGACGACTTTGAACAAACGTTCAGTTTTGTCGTCATTAGTAAAACATTTGTGCTTCTTCTCTTCAAGATGATTGAGAAGAATTTCGCGATCTTTAAGAGTATCCGACAAAACGCGACAGTCTCCTTTCTTTGCGATTTGGAAGGAGACCTTGATTCCCCTAATGGAGTTCAAGATTCCCTGCCTAAATCCCCCAAATTCGGAACAACTGACCACGATAGGTGACACTCTTTGCTTCCTCACTTGAATCAAAGAGCCTGGGCTAGAGACTGCTTCGATTTGGTGTTCGGGAAATTTGTCTAGAGCATCGAACTAATTGCTCATTTCGATGCAATTATCAACATTATCCATTTCACCTTTGGAAAAAAGTTCGCATTCCGGAGAAACGACGTTTCTTCCATTCTTGTCACGTTTAGTGTCAGTTTTAAATCCTACTTTTTTGGAAGGAAGTTGTGAATTCAGAGATTCACCCTTCCTTTTGTTTTTCGTTGCAAGCATGTTTAGTGAATAAACGAAAGAAGACGAGACTTCCTAAGAGGTTTTTTCCAAGACGGTGTCCAAGAAGGATTACTACGCTAGCTTTTGCTAACGGGTCCAATGGAAAATCGAAGGCACGGATCCAAACAAGGATCGTAAAGGGACCAATAGTAGAAAAAATAGTACTGAAAAGTACCGTTTTTAATTTTAGCACTGAAAAGTACTGTTTTATTGCTTTAAAAAAACTTCCAAGAGCAGAGAGAATTCGTGTACGTACCGCACGAACCCAGTAAACACGAATTCGTATAAGATAGCGCATAAGAGTACAAATGTGGAGGCGATATACGTACATGCACCATAAGGCTACATGCAAAATGTACGTATATCGCCTCCACATTTGTACTCTTATCCTATCATATACGATGGTGTGTTTACTGGGAAGGTACGATGCGCGCTGTTTTATTCTTCTTTTTTTTTCTGGCGTTACGTCCCAACTGAGACAAAGCCTGCATCTCCACAGATCTTAACTGAGAGCTAACACTGTCGTTAGGTCTCACAGGCTAATGAACCACATACACGGCCATCAACTGTATAATGGAAAAATATCGCATATTTTAGTGGCTATTGTAGTGACACGCTCGCTTGTCGATAGCACGTCATATTTTTCTGATGCTATCTACACACTAACGAAATAACATTGTCATGAACATCTCACGCTCAGCATGCAACCATTCAGTCACCACATTAAATTTTGTGGGCCAGATTTTCAGCAAGTGATCAACGCTTTATTGGCCACGCGTTATGGCTCTACTCAATCTAGCGACGGAAAACCCATCATTTTACCACCGAAACTGCCACACAAACCGCAGAAAGCCTCGTCTGCATGCGAGTCCAAAATGGGCCATTTCGGGTGGTCCAGATGACCAATTTTTATTATATTTACAGTTCATTTTTTTGTGAGTGCCGGCAAAGCCCTTGTCAAGTTACGCGGCAGTGGTTGCGCTTCGATTGTTGAGGTCACAGAAACCGCTATTCATCATCATTATGTGCACAATTGATACTGCTCTGGCATGTCCGCGACTGCGTGTGTTACTAAATAGGTACATCACACACACACGTGGCCTTCCGACCTACGCTTTTCCCCCCGTTCCAGATCCAGAGCATAGCCGGGAATAATAGCGGACGAATGCTTCCGTCGCCACACAGGAGCAATTTTGGTCAATCAAGGCTAAAATTATTTCGATGGTCTTTTCAATACGATTTATTGTACTACTTTTCCCCAAGTGTCAGTTCTCCGAATGTTATTTTTTGCAATATCCTCACAGTTTATTAATGTTTTGTAACGTCTCCTACATATGGACATGCGGCAATAGCATTGTTTTAAATTATAGCGTTATCAAAAATCTATTTTTTTTTTCTTTTAATTATAGTCATGAATTTGTTCTAGTTACTCCTCTGTGCGTCGATGCATATCGTGCTTGTTCATCAGCGTTCCAGCAGTGATCCAGTGTCGGAACATCCGTTGTTTTCCCAGACAGTGCTTTAATTTTTTTTAGAATGCCGAGTTTTCACAACGGGAAACATGGATTAACATGCTCATGCTCTCGCGGTCACTGGTTTTCCCCAAAACATATTTCGAACGGACCTACTTACAACAGTGCAGTGCATAATTCAAAAGTGTCGGTGCTTGTCAAGCGAAACAAAACATTTGGCGAAATCATAAAATTCATATTAGCTACCGAAATTTCCGACTCACCCCTAGCCTTGCGCCGGGTGGCATTAGTTATGCTAAATGTAATCCTCATCGTCACGTCTCTGGCGCGGTCGAAGTTGTTGACCGGTGGCACTCACAAACCAACTGTTGTCCCACACAAACGACCCTAACAAAGTACCACTTTTCTTATTCACACCTCTTGCCGTAGTCGTTGAGCTTTCCACATCTAGTGTGGCTGGCAGATATGCACTTTTCTCCCTGCACTTTTGTTTACGGCTGCTCACGCTAATGACTGTGTAGTACCCACTGTTTGTACTGCGGTGACTTCGTTATGCTTTCACTCTATGGATAGCTGAGAAGTAAGTAGTTACCTAGTCACGGAACACACGTGTCTCTGACGAATTGTTACTCGTTGCCGTCTGACTCAGTCAACGGATGTAATCTGTTGGGTGCTGTGAGATTGGATTGACGCTGGTTTGCAATTGACAGACATCGACGGGGATCTTATGAAGAGAGATATGGGGGAATAAACGTACTCTCGGCAGTCTATGCCGACAATGCGCTTCTTTTGTAGTTTTTTTGGACATACACAAATAAATTACGTTTCTGCTTGTTCACATTTATGCGCTGCCTAATCGTCTACTTATTCATACCGACAGAGTTGTCGAATGTTTTTGGAAAGCTTTTTACAATGCTTCGAACTTCTCATGTCAATGCGACTATTGTCAGCAACATGATTTTCTTCGGCAGCATTTCCCACAAGAATTGTGAGTATACCTGTTGTTCCATTATCGGCAACTCGAAATCAGCAAAATTGAATCGTAATTATTACAACTTATTCAAATTCTGGGGAAATTGTTTGATTAGTCTCGATAATCTTATCAAAGAAAAGCTTACAACCAAAAAGCAATACTGTAAAATTGCAGTTAAAATTTTGGTTGCCGAGAATAGTCGAATCCGAAGCCGTAATTTACCCTGAATAATTGTTACTTAAGACTAACAAGTAAAACTTTCCTAATCATTAGGTAAGAAAACGGAAATAATTTTTTAAGGGTAATTATAGTGGTTCATTGTAGTGGTTTTATATAAACTAATATAAAACTCTTGCATTTTTCATTAATACACGTCCCAATTTTTTGATAGCTTCTTCATGTAGTAGTACCGTTTCGGCTCATATGCCGAACACTTAAGGCCAACAGTGACTTCACATGTATCTGATAGGCATATATTAGCTGATATTTGTGGAAATTTCTTTGCATGGTCCAACAGTTAGCTGTTGGGTTTGCCGATAAAATTGTTTATTTTAACTTGTTTAGTATTGTTTTTACGTAAAAGTATTGACCAACATTTTGATTCAAATGCCGAACACTGTGTTTATTCTGACTCATATTCCGAACACCTTGATTCAAATTCCGAACAGCACGAATAAATACTATTCAAATGAATAATTTCGCAAATAAATAAATCTGAGCTAGTTTTACTGGTCTCGAACTAACGGATCATCACTACTCCAGAGGTATAAAATAGATTAAATGACGTTTAAACTGAATTGCAATTGACTGCCATTTTCTTGTAGGTTGATGACATATTTCAGCGAAACATTTCAACCAAATCGCCATACAAAAACCGAGTGCTCGGAATTCGAGTCAAAACGGTATCTTAATCTTCATAGAATTTCAACAGAATCAAGCTGAGGGGCGTGGGTTGGAATCTCGCCGGTTGAGAATCTGTAAGGGAATTTTTCCTGAACGCCTAGAGCACAAATTATCTTCGTGCTTGCCGCATGATATTCATATGCAAAACTTAATAGATAGAGAACGGTCGCAGTTAACGTTCAACGCTCCGTAATTTGGTTTCGATAATCAGTGACTGATATGTTGTTGTATTGGTATGTCTGAAGAAAATCAGTGCAAGTGTGTATGTGAAAGAGGAGTATAAAAATCACGTGCTTTACTTTTCGCAGAACGGGGACCGCTTGGAAAGTATTGAAATTTCAAATTCATTATGTTACTCGTTTTTCGCAATTAAAAAAATATTTCTGGCTCTGCTTTCCAAATGACAGATTTTGCTTTCGCCAAATTTCTGCAATGGCACCAGCAAATTTTATTTTGTTGAAAATTTGACAAATTGTGCATTATAATCATGCTATCTCACTAACTAAACAATTGAAAAAAAGCTCACTCATGATAAAATTAAAGCTAGATGCCTTTACCCATACAAAATAAAATGATATTTAGTATTTTAGTATCAATTGTGAACATAGGCAAAGCCGATAATTCTCTAGCATAAAAGGGTGGTTATGAAATCTTATGAAATCGATAACGATTAGACGATCTCTTGCAGTGGAAAAAAAAATCGTAATGCAGTAGTGAAAAAAAAATATTGGATGCTATATTCTGCAAGTGTCTATTTTTGGTCAACTCAATTAATATGCTGATAATTATTGAACTTTTCAGACAAGGAAGATGTACAGTTATTTGATTCCCCTGTCTCTTCCGTCGTTGCTTAGTTATTCGGCTTAATTTTAGAATCCTCCCCGATAGATTCAAACAGGATCACATCCACATCATTTCAAACACTAACCGTGGATTTATTCACTTTGATTCTGTGACATTCTGAAGCATCTATTCCATAACATTATTTTGCTCATTAGAAAAAGTCATGCTCAATCTTACAAAAAGTTTGTTTACAAACGGTGGGAGAAAATGGGGAGGCATCAGGATAACAGCTGACGAGCAAGGATGCCAGCTGGTAGGATGATGATCATTTGTAAATAATGAACTTAGCAGTAAACCATAATAAGCGCAAGATTTCTTCCTGCCAATTTAATTGGAAAGATCATCATGTATACACTAATGATTTGCAAACTAAACCATGTTATAATTTTATAGTTTTCTATAACTTTGTGAGTCGGAATCTCGACTCTTCTAGCAAAAATAAGTAAATGATGTTGGCAACCATCGATTGATGATGTTAGCCCGATTTGTTTGCTGCATGGTGTGTGTACGGTCAACTGTGCGGGTTTTATTGCGACGCATTTCGGACTTGGAATGCGATAGTTTTTCCTGGCAATTTCTACTTGATGCGTAGGTCTCGTAGTGAGTTGCGATATTTTTTGCTTGAGCAATATCAACATCAAGTTCGCCCCAGAGTTTCGTGTTTCAAAAAGTAGTTTACGAAGTTGAAAGAGTTAAGAAGTGAGAAATGTTAGTGTAGTTTGGAAGAAATATATATCTTACAGAAGCTGAACAGTTTTTCAAGACGTGAAAAGTTTGAAAAAGGTGGAAAATTCCGATTGAAAAATTCGACTTGCCGGTTTTTGTGCATGTAGCTGTTGAAGCAAGTACGTATAGTCATGGTGTTAGTGAAGACTATCAATTATAGCGAGGAGTGAAAATAAGCAGATTTAAGTGATATAAAGCAGTTCTATGCGGAAAACCACACTGTAATGCAATTATTGATTATCCCATAACCCTGTGAACATAATCAATCGCAGGTAAGTCGTGATTTACTACAATAAAAACCTAAAAAGGGAAAATAGTCAGTGCTCACAAACACCAATGCAAATCATCATCGACATTACAAGGATTCATGACGGATCCTGCCCCCTTAAGAACTGATAGAACACTAAGCTGAGAAACTGGATATGTCCCATTGAAGCCGTAGCGCAAGAAAGAATAAGAAGAGGTATGCAATTCTCTTATTCCAGGATGTTATTTATTTCTTTTGCATTAAATTTGACTGTTCCTGATGCACAAACGTATTCAGTATTCATAATATTTTACTTAACACTTCAGTCGTCGCGCTGTTGCATTTTGTACAACAGTGGTGAAAAAACCTCGCATATCGTACACAGCATCAGCGTGGTGGTTCTGACGGTGGCAAACCGCGCGACGACTGAATTAACCCTTCATTTTGAAAATGTATAGCAACAGATTAATTTGGCTTCTTAAGATTTTTTTTACATTTTTGTTTTTCAAAACGACCTACACATAACGCACGAACCTTGTGTAGTGGTTAGAACACACGCCTCTCACACCGAGGACCTGGGATCGAATCTCATTTCCGAGATAGTCACTTATGACAAAAAGGTTATAATAACGACTTACTTCGGAAGGGAAGTAAAGCCGTTGGTCCCAAGGGCCAAAAATCTCACTGATAAAGATAAAACAAAAATGACCTACATAGAGCTACATTGTCAAATATTATTAACTCTCTAATACCATAATTTTTATTTTTGATCTAGATATTTCGTTTCCTAAAAGCACGTTTTTGATTTTAATAATTTTTATTTTTGAACATCCCTATCCTTTTTCATTATTTTTCGAACACTTTTCTGGTTACGGATTTTTGGCAATAATAAAAAATCAAGTTTTTACGGTACTTTCGAAAATATTCCATTTTTGTTCCGGTACAAAATTTATTTTTCGTTTAACCAACGGAAAGACAGGTTTCAAATTATTTTAATACCATCCGGCTCTTCTGTGATAGGTTAAACGTAGAAAAATATAAAAGGTACGTTTTTGTATTACACGTTAAATTTGTAGGTTATAAAACCTAAACCAAAAATAAAATCATTTTGATTTCCGAACCACGATAAAATACATAAAATTCCAGAGTGTACCCTGTCTAAAAGCGGGGTTTGATATTAGAGGGTTAAAATATATTTAAAATCATTGGATTAGCTAGGACTTTTCTGGAAGGGGCCTAAGGGGCCTAACAAATTATTATTTTACAGAAGTAATAGCGGTCGCAATAATCACAATTTTCACAAATTTCGTAGTTTGCATAGATTTTATTTGTTTTTTAGTTTGGCTGACATCGCTGCACAATGTGCAGTGCACATAAATGCTATTTGTAAATTTTTATTTTCAGTACAGAAAATATTTCTTTTTCGTCTCATCCAGTAAAACAATCCTTCAAGTGTTCTTAGAAAGTACTCACGATGAATAAATGAATATTTCTTGTGATTCTTCAACGAATTTTCAAGGTATTCAACCATGTGTTTTAAAGAGATTCCTCTGAGAATTCCCACGGGGATTTGTTTATGAATTATTTCCGTGCTTTTTCAGCGCTTTCTCCAAGAACTCCTTAGCCAGTTTTCACTGAGCTCCTCCTGGGATTCCCATGGAAAATCGTTTTCAGGATTATTAGTTATTATTTAATAGATTTTTTCCTGAAGTTTCTTCAGGGTTTTTAACCTTCCAGTCGTCGCGTGGTTGACCACCGTCAGAGCCACCACGCTGCTGTTGTAATAAAAAAGCGAGGTTTTTTTCACCAGTGTTGTACAAAATACAACTCGCGACGACTGAAGTGTTAAGCTAATTGAAGGAAAACTTAATAGGTAATATGTTGGAACCCCTGTAGCGTTTGAACCTTTTTTTAATAGTAATTTTTAACAGAACCTCGTGTCATCGAATATCCTGGGGTTTTCTATAACTTGAGCCTGAGGAAGCCAGGAATTGTTCTGGGAACATTTCTATTAGGATCCATTGTTATTTGGGTATTCTGAACCAAGCCAGTCTTCAAGTTTTCAAAAATAAAGGTTCGTACTCCAAAGATTACTACGCGTATATTCCATAGGTTTAAAGATTCATCATGGAAGAGCCTCGGAATTCTAGAGCTTTGTTCAGGAATACATTCAAAGACTCGTCCAGAGATTATTGTAAAGATTCATCTAGTGATTCTCTCGGGAATTAAGTTTGAAAACATTCAAATGATTTCTAAAGCTATGCCAGAAGAAATGTCTTCGCAATTCGCTATAGAAAATTGTTCCAACAATGGGAGGACTCTGTTAATTCTCCCTGAAATTCTCACAAGATTTCTTAGAAAGCTTATTTCAGTTTTACCAACTTCTTCAATAGAGCTAATATTCCCACAGTAATTCTTTTCAAAAAATTACACACTGGTTATTCTGGGGTAGCAAAAAAAAAAAAAAATCGGGCTATTTTTTTTTACAAGCCAAACAAGAATTCCTTGAAAAGCCCTGATTTTTCAGTGTACCCCACAGATTATTACAGGAATTGTTCCATAAATTATACAGAATTATTCCACACAATCTAACAGGAATTCTTTCAAAAATTAAACATAAATTCAACCGGGGATTTCTTATACATCTCTCAAAAAAAAAAAAAAATTATTCTTTCAAACATTTCGTGGATAATTTTCGAAGTAAATTCTCAATGTTGCCAAATCAAAATTAAACACCACAAAATGGTACAGCAATGCTTCCTGTTATTCCATCAAGAGTTCCACTCGAGATATACCAGGAATTTAATTTAGAAAATTCTACAGGAAATTATGAGATTCGTTGATCATCAGCTTTTTCGGGGGACTTATCCAAGACTTTCTCAAGAGTGTAGAAGAAATCCAGAGATCTTTAAAAGACTTCTCTATTGTAGGAAATTATCATCCACTTTACCGGAATCGGTGATTTTTTTTACTTTATTTGTGTCAATATTAACTCATCCGGTTAGTTTTTCACTCACCAGAATCAGTGATAGTTTTTCGATTTAGTTTAGAAATATCCACAGGATTTTTTTTGGGGATTCTATCTAATTATTTCTGGTTAATTTTCTTAGCATCTTCTTGGAGAACTTTTTCGGAACATTTTTGGAAGATAAATAATGTTGAAGAATTCCTGAGAAAAATCTTTTAAGGTTGTATTGAGATAAGTTCCTAGTTATAATATTGAAGAAACTCCGATTGGAAATAAGAAAAAAAAACTCCCCGCAGTTATTTCTGCATTGTATGGAGAAATCACTGGATGAGTGTCGAGAAAGATCACTTCCTTAAGGTGAAGATGAATCGAAGCCAAACTCCAAATTTTCAAGAGCACGGATCTGGAGAACCAAACATCCGCTAGAGCTTAAAACCTAATCGATTGGTCACCACCAGCTAGTGATCAATCGATTAAGTTTTCAGCTTAAACGGATGTTTGGTTCTTTAGATCCGTGCTCTTGAAAATTTGGAGTTTGGCTTCGATTTATCTTCACCTTAAGAAACGAATCATTGAAAAAAAAATCCTTGGAGTGATTTATGAGGGTATCTGTTGAAAAAAATCCTGGATGAATTTTTCATCTTAACAAAAATATGGAAGGAATTCTTTGTGCAATTTCTGTAGTAATCGCTCAAGGAGGGGGGGGGGCTCCGTAACGCGAGAAGTTACTCACCCCCTCCCCCTAGAGCGTTTGGATTATTTTTTAGAAAGACCCTGTTACGGCAGTAACGTCAGCGAACTATATCCGGGATTTTTAACTCGTTTATTTAACTGGAAAGGTTAAATTTTTCCTACAATAGTAGTTATAAATTCCATTAGTTCAATCCAGTCTGGGTGTGTTATTAAAATGGGTGCTAGCAAATTTGTTTTTTTTTTTTCAGAAATAATACCAGTCGTAATAAGCACGATTTCCAAAAATTTCGTAGTTTGCATTGATTACTGATTTTATTTTTTGTTTGTCATTTTGTCTCATATCGCTACCCATCAGGCTATTTGTAAATTTCAGTTTTCAATATAAAAATATAGAATAGTAAAAATGACGTCAACAGTCTCTCCAAAGATTTCACGAGAAATGTCCTCATTCTGTTCGGCAGCTTTCCCATAAGAGCTGCAAACGAATCACTTCGGCAGCTCCAAATCAGTCGCATTTTGAGGTGTGTGCATTTGAATTGCTGACATCTTTGGCGAAATCTCGGAAATCTCGTTAGTGGATAGGTGACAGAACGAAGAATCATCTGAATGTTTTCATTGGTGTGTTTTGATAGTAAAATACTGTGTATTTGGCGTTTGAAATTTGGTTGCCGATAATAGTCGCAAGGTGCCGAAGCCGTAAGTCTCCCTACTAAGATTTCTCTATAAATGAAAATTCTTTTGAAAATAACATTACCTTTTTTTTTTTTTTTTTTTCAAAAATGCCCCCAGAGAAAAAAAAAACCAGAAATTCGTGTATACAGTCGACTCTCCACATCTCGATGTTCTACATCTCGATATCTCTCCCTATGTCGATGATTTCTTCATAAGTCCCTTCAGTCTGCATACATTTTCACTCTCCATATCTCGATGTCCTCCTTATCTCGATATCTCCATATCTCGATGTGTTTCTGTTGATTTTTGGTTCTCAATTTTCTCTCCGTATGTCGATATGACCAATATCGAAGGCTACTAGACCAAAGTTTTGGTATTCAAAACAAATTAGGAGCGCAAAATGACATCTGTTTGTGTATTACTTTCTTGGCAACGGAGTGTTTTTCAATCTAGTATTCATCGAAAATTGTTCTTTGTCGCGATCTCTCCCTATCTCGATGGTCCCTTTGATATCGAGATGTGGAGAGGCGACTGTAGTTTCTAGTGGAATACGTTCAACTGTTTTCAAAAACTCTTTCACAAAAATACTCACAAATTTCCCGAGCAATTTTTCAGGGTTTTTTTTCAGATAATTATATTATTATTTCCCCTGAGATGGCGTCCTAAGATTCTTCCGAAAAAATCATAAGAGATTCATTCAAATATTATCGCGAGATTTGTTTTCTTAAATCAGCACTAGTGACCCTTCTGAGGATTTTTTCAAGAAAATTTTCAATAATTTTATTTAAGGATTTTGCAATTCATTTTTGAACTTTTCAAAAAAAAAAAAAAAAAAAAAAAAAAAAAAAAAAAAAAAAAAAAAAAAAAAAAAAAAAAATATATATATATATATATATATATATATATATATATATATATATATATATATATATATAATATATATATATATATATATATATATATATATATATATACACACCCGATTCTGTTTTTGCACGGATTTTTTTTACACGGCCGTGCAAAAAAAGTTTCTATATAAATTTTTCCGCCAAAACCTTATTTTTGCATGGAACGACGAGAAATGATGTCACTTTTTTTACACGGTTTTTGAAATTTTGAACTGAAAACTTTTTTTGCACGGTACGCATCCCCCGAGCAAAAACAGAATCGGCTGTATCCAGAAATTCCATCAGCTTTTGTTTTAGGTTTAATAAATTAATTAATATTTTTTCCTGAGTGAAGGCGAAGTAGGCCGTCATTGAAATTTGAACTGGGCATCGATGATTGTGACATCACGATTGCGAATTGAAGAAATCACTTGGTTTTGCCAAACCATGCTGAAAAAATATCACCATACTTTCTTGATGTAAGTGCAAGAAGTGATTCTTTTCTGAATAAGTATTACTTAAGATGACTGAGTTATGTCACATTAAAATTGCAAGCTGCAATTTACAAGGAAATATCTTGTAGAACTTTCAACGAAATATTTCAGCATAAGATCTGACAGAATGAATGAATTTTTGGAGGAATTGCGAGGGCGAACTTTGAACTTTTGAAAGGTTTAGTTAATTTTGTATTGTTGATTCCGGGAAGATATTCCGTAATCAATTCTTGAAAAAAGTAGATATAGAAGGAATTTTTTGTTGTCCAGGAAAAAAATATGTTGAAAGTACCGTTTTGATTCATATTACGGACAGCTTCAAATTTCGGACACTCAACTTTGTATGGGAAATATTTCACACGAAATGTTTCAATTTTTGACGCTCAAATGTTCTTGCTTTCGAGGCTCACTTTAATAAACATTTTCCATAAATATCTATGCAAATTTATAATGCCCAACTTCCTGATACGTCTGTTTAGTGGTTTACCGATTTCAATTGATGATTTGACTTTTCTATTTATGATTTTCACGAGCTATCCGGAATTCGAATCGAAGTGTCCGGAATATGAGGCAAAAGTAAGGAAGCGTCCGGAATAAGAATCATAAAAAGTCCACTCATTTCTATTTATTTAAAATTATTCATGTTGCGGAATCAAAATCTTCACCCACCATTCGAAAGTTAAGCGCTTTGAAGGCTCAATAACGTGGAGGAATCATACAGAATGATTTATTTTATATGTTTTCTGATCAGATACTTCACTGAGGCCTTAAGTGTCCATAATATGAATCAAAACGGTATGAAAACATCTGACAATATTATTTGACTACCGTTTTGATTCATTTTCCGGACAGCTTCTTATTCCGGACACTCTACTTTGTACGGGAAACATTTCACATGAAACGTTTCAATTTTTGCCGTTCAAAAGTTCACTTTTTCGAGGCTCGTTTCAATAAGCTATTTCCGTGAATATCTATGCAAAATTATAATGCCCAACTGCCATAGACGTCTCTTTAGTGGTTTAACGATTTCAATTGATGATTTGACCTTTCTAACCATGATTTTCATGAGCTGTCCGGAATTCGAATCAATGTGTCCGGAATATAAGGCAAAAGTGAGGAAGCGTCCGGTATAAGAATCATCAAAAGGCCATACATTTCGATTTATTTTAAATTATTCAAGTAGCGGAAGCGTATTCTTTACCCACCATTCGAAAGTTAAAGGTTTCCGGCGCTCGATAACGTTGAGGAATCATACAGAATTATTTATTATGTATGCTCTATGCTGTGTTATACTTCCCTGAAGCCTTAAGTGTCCATAATATGAATCAAAACGGTAATTTCCAAGAGGTTTGTAGCAAAAGTTTCGATGCCATGCTGTGATATTCCATGAGAAAATTGATTATAAAACTCTTAAGGGAAAACCGAAGGCTAGCTTCAAGAACTTTGCTACAAATCTGTTGGAAAATGAATAAAGTAAAATCAAGAAACAATTCATTGTTGTAATAGAAAACTATGGTCGGTTTGTAAAACTTTTTCATACCAGGTTTCTGCCTCCATCTAAAAACCATAACCAGGTTGAAGTTCTTCAAATACATTCTGGCCCCTCTGTTCCTACGCCAATATGACTATGAACATTTTTACACCCAATAAAAGCTTTTGGTCTTTTTCTTAGAGGAACAATATGAAATTTTTGTTAAATACTATTTTAATTTGTATTTTGCCTCCGCTGTGAAGCTAGTGCTATTGTAGGAACAATAATTAGTGTTACCATATGCACCTGTGTTCCTGTGTATATACACAAGTGATATTGAATACATTTTTTCGTAGGATTTATATCTTTCTTACGAAACCAGGGTAAAAAGATTTCAGATGACGTAAACATTTGCTTTATTTTTTATTTAATTCGAATATTTGTTCATTATTGTACGGCTATTGGTACACCGACCCTAGTGAGTTCAAACGAGATTTTTATTACCCATCAATTCTTGTTTCAAGAGTTCGAGTGATTAGGAATAAAATGTGTGAATGTGAATCGAGTTCAAGGTTCAGAAAGGAAGATTTTTAGTAAGATTGCTCATGAGTCGTGAATAGTGTTAGGCGATTTTGAATCGATGTTCCAAAAATCGATGTTTTCCTTCCGATTAACCGATTTATTGAATCAATGTTTGGAGCACCCAAAATCGGGTGAAATAGATTCTTATTAATTAATGGGTTGATAAAAAAGGAACAGGATTTTGTACCAACCATAAGGTATTTAGTATGTGCTATAGAATTTCATACTCAAAATATGTTAAATACAAAAACAAATGCATTTGGTCGAATTTCTAATTAAATGAATTTCAATTTGAATTCGTTTCGAATCGATTCAAAAACATCGATGCAAAGGATTCGATTAAACCAGAGAATCGATTCAACTGCTTAACACAGACAAACAGACGTCACACTCTCATCATTGTCCATCGACCACCTTTTAAACGGTCGATTCAAAAATATGACGCATAGCTCGCATCGTTTTTGTTCGCGTTTGACGTTTGCACACTACCGCCACCTGTTGGCCCGTCGGCCAAATACAATAATTTTAGCATTGCGCACATGCCCTCGTGACTATGATTTTAATTGAGATTTGTTCTAAGTGTTACGTCTGTTTGTCTGTGAGCTTAAATTAGAATCGATTCAGTAACATCGATGTTAGGGGCAAATTTGCCCAACGCTAGTCGTGAATATAGAATGCTCAGTTCGCAGACCTTGGATAAGAAGTGCGTATTTTTTGACAAGCACAATCAACGCAGACGATTTTTGCAAGTTTTGTGATCCAAACCTCAATTTGAAAATTACATGGCAAGCCCTATTCTTAAACAACGTCAAACACCTGCCAAATTCATGATTTGCACATTCTTCACCCGAAAGATCCTAAAATGATCAGCAGTTTGTTACCAAATCAAAGTCATCGATTCGAACACTGTGCTTTCAATCAAATTGTTGTGTTGCAGCAATTCTACGTCGTCATAATTGAACTTCAATTGAACATCAATTGAATTCGATGATTGGTCGCCCGTAGCATTCAGCAGCCAACGTTTGCAAGAGTAACTAGGTCCATAATAGAAGCGAATACAAGACGCAACTCATCTGTTGAAAATTACTTTGAATTTCTGCAACGGATCGAACTACGGTCTTGTTACCTGAACAGATCCGAGTATCACTTCTGAAACGGGTGTAAAATTTGGCAAATTGTCACGCACTCTCAATTGCCCGATTCGGGTACGTGCCAAATCAATTTTCCAATCGTGATCGATGAAACCCACCACACTACCAATCGAATAATTTCACAGCGGTTTGAATTGGTTGGATGGTTGGTTGGTGCCCGAAATAATTGCTAATGATTGATTGATTGGCGAGAGGTGTGAACAGCTGCTGAAAGCAGTGGCAAAGGAAGGAGCCTCATAAAGAGATGTTTCCATCGATTGTAATTTGTAGCAATCAATTTGGAGGAGCCCGCACGCACCGTCTCCGCCAATTTCGCTCGTACTTATTTGGTGGTAAATTAAATAATGACCACCAACGATCGATGAGTGGCATTTGAGCTCGTAGCTCGATCATGTGCGAAAAAGACGAATCGTGCTGGGAGAGGTTGCCATTATTCAAGTTTTTATTGAGGGTTTTGTGGGGATCTCTGGGGATCGTGAAAGATTGGAATTAAGATGCGAAGAGTTGATATACTCAGTTTTTGTTGGTGCAGTAATGTGTGAGTGTGAAATGCTCCAGCAATGATACCCTAGATGCAGATATTTGATATTTTTGTTGATTTGGGTTTGAAAATATTATTTTGGCTTAATTTAGGCTCAATTTAGATAATATCAGACGAAGTAAAGATAATTATATCAAAATGACGGATTAAAGAATCTGTTTTATAATTCATGATCTAATTCAACTAACCAGACACATAAGAATTTACGTAAAAAGTCGATAAATTTTACAAATTACATTACACTTGCACAATACGGTGAATGAAACAGGTTGATTGAAGAGTACCATCGTATAAAAGTTATTTCCTGAACTAGCGGTGGTAATCCTTCTTGTCACTCCGTCACTTCTTCTTTCATTTACTCACTAGACAACCACGAACAAAAGGAATCTCTGTATTTACAACTTCTTTACGAAAAAGTGGGGTCCCAAAACGTGGCAAAAATGTAAGAAAGGTCGAATCTCGCTTTCTTCTGAAATGGATAATGTTGTTAATTTTATCGGAATGAACTATCAGTTTGATGCTTTCGACAAATTTTACGAAAACCAAATCGAATCAGCCGCTAGCCCAGGCTATTTAATTTAAGAGAGGAAGCAAAGAGTGCTGGCTATCGTGGTCAGTTGCTACAAATTTGGGAAATTTATACAGGAGATCTTGAACTCCATTAGGGTAATCAAGGTTTCCTTCCAAATCGAATTGCCGGAAACTCTTAATAATCGCGAATTTCCTCTCCAAACATTTTGAAGAGAAGAAGCACAATTGTTTTATTTATGACGACAGAACTGAACATTTGTCCAAGGTCGTCTTGAAAGGTCTCTCAAGTGACTATAAGTCACTTGAAAAGATCAAAAATGGAATAAATTATTTAGGTACTTGGATTTTTCCCAGTCCAAGTAATCATTTTGAAAAAGAGAACCTTTTCTGGCATTCGTTGTAAAGGGCTTTCACAAGAATATTATTCACTCTAACTAAAGGGATCTAAATAATATTGAAGCTTCAGAAAAAACATGAATTATGTTCGATGTCCGTGTGAAATGGAAACATTTCCTGAAACCTGTAGAAACTTTCCAGAACACCACTCAGTGCCGGGGGTGCCAACAATGGTACTTAACATTGCCGCATGGCTGCTATGATGTATGATTTGTGGAGGCTTTTCTCACGCTAAGGGCCGCATCGGTCCTATGAAGGAAGATATTAAAAACTTTATATGCGCAAATTGCGGGAGCAACCATAAGTCTAACTTTTGGGTTTGCCCTGTGCGCAAACGAATCATTGAAACTTGTAGCACGCAGATGAACGGTAATATTCCAGGAATTCTCCAAGCAGAATCTCCAATAATGCTCATTATTCAGTTAACGATCACTTGATTAAGAATCATACCCATCAGGTGGATTATAATCATGCTCATTCACAAGCAAATTTTCTTCTTTAAATTTCAAATGAATTTGCTCAAGGAAACTCCTATGCCGATATTATAGCAAGCAGTTTCAACTCTTCTCCTTCAAATGGTCTTCCAATGAATAACCGTTCTAATTGTTTCAAATCATATGGAAAAACCCCTGCAGTTGCACCAACCTAAACCTAAATCATTAACAGTAATCCCAAAAAAATCATCAGAAGATAAGGGCATTTTCTGATGATTTTTTCTTGGGATTACTTCTAGTGAAATGTCTACCTCTGATTTTGTTTTTTAACTGAACAATTGAATCAAACGATTGATGCTTCGTAGCCGTGCGGTTAGTGTCACCGAGGCATTTAGCCGCATCGTGCTAAGGAGCGTGGGTTCGATTCCCGCCTCAGGCCGAAAACTTTTCGAGAGGAATGTTTTCTGACTGTGCCACTGGGCGTTGCATGCTAGTCCGTTGCAGCGTTGCCAACCTTCCAGATTTGTCTGGAATATTCCAGATTTTTGAGGCCCCCATTTTCAAAAATCTGGAAGATCCAGATAAAATTTTAAATGAATTTGTAAGGTTTTGTAAATAATTTGTAAGGTTTTCCATGTACGATATAAGCGATCCTGACTTTTCCAGACAAATTTTCAAAACCTTCCAGATTTTTGAAAAATTGACTTGGCATCCCTGGTCCGTTGTCTAGTGTGGTGCTTCCTTCAAAGGGCAAATATCCCACTGGAAGCATTAACGTGTAGTGTCTTTAAAAAAAAAAAAAGAAAAAATGTTCAAAACCACTACAATGGCTGAAGCAGCCCAAGTTGGTGTAAAAGTTTCTAATAAAAATGTTATCGGACTACTCTAATCGATCCAAATTTTTTCTTTTTAATATTTTAAATTGGAATGCTCGTTCTTTGAATGGGAAAGATCGCCATTAAATAATTTTCCTACTGTCAACTCCTTAGATTCTGCTTACCGTGATCGACCTAATATAAATAAATGTATATATTTAAATTTAAATGACTTTACATACAGTTATTTAGGTTGTTCTAGCAAATGTACCTTTTTTCGCTTTCTTTACCATATACATATCGGTCAATGGTGAATATATCGTAAAGTGTTAATTTGTTATGAATTCTTGTATTGAACACATTCACTTTTTCAATTTTGCACATTTTTGCCGAAGTCACCTGTTGCCAGCGCTCGCTTTAGCTGAGAGGCAATCGACAGGCCTATCGCTAGTTGACAACTGTCACGATGACAGCGATGCAGCTTGAGCTGACGTTTTGGGGAGAAGAAAAAAATTGATCAAGAGTTCGGTTCGTGGGTTTTGCTGGGCAGTGTTTTGGAAAGCCCAAGCAAGACGCTTAGTTTTCGGGACGCCTGGAGTTTGGCTTTCGGTTCGCGTGTTGTGCTTGGTAGTGTTTTGGAAAGCCCAAACAAGACGCTTCGTTTTCGGGACGCCGGGAGTTCGGTTTTCGGTTCGCGGGTTTTGCTGGGCAGTGTTTTGGAAAGCCCAAACAAGACGCTCCGTTTTCGGGACGCCGGGAGCTTGGTTTTCGTTACGCGGGTTTTGCTGGGCAGTGTTTTGGAAAGCCCAAGCAAGACGCTTCGTTTTCGGGACGCCGGGAGTTCGGTTTTTGGTTCGTGGGTTTTGCTGGGCAGTGTTTTGGAAAGCCCAACCAAGACGCTTCGTTTTCGGGACGCCGGGAGTTTGGTTTTCGGTTCGCGTGTTTTGGAAAGCCCAAGCAAGACGGTTCGTTTTCGAGGCGCCGAGAAGTTTTACTGTTCGCGCTGTGTGAGTGCGAAAAGATATTCGTGTTCAGTCGAGGATGGATTACCAACTGGTGAGCTCGTTTCATGCTTATGATAACACATTTTTTCATGTAAACGTTACTTTTTTGTAATATTCAATCAAACTTTGTATGGTTCGTCACTACAAGTGTCGGCATTATGCCTGTTTAATACAATTCTAATAAACATAGAAACTTTTTGACATTACTTAAAATATTTTTTGAATTGTTCGACATTATGAATGTCGACGTTTATTTTGAAACTTCTACCAAAGACTTTTCTTCTTGAGGCATAAATGTTCAGTAATACTTTTATGTAATTTTCAAACAAACTATGTATGGTTCTTCACTACAAGTGTCGGCATTATTCCTGTTTCATATCATTTAAAATATACGCATATATATTTTTCTTTTCGCCATTAATAAAATCATTGAATGGTTCGACATTACAGATGTTGACGTTTATTTCAAATCTTCTAAAAAAACTTTTTGAGACAAAACTAAAAACTGGCTTTAAGTATAAATCGTATTTTTCCTTCTTATCCATGGATCGCATCACCGACCAAAGGTGACTCCCAGATCTTTTCCTTCTCCACTAATAAACACCCTTCCCGTGGTGATGTAGAGGTATTCTCGGTTTTAGAAGCAACAATCATTACACCCTAACATTCCTTCCCTATCCCAACTGACTGTAAGGACTTGGCCGGCGCCGTTATTGATCAATAATATTAGATTTGCTAAAATTGCACTTCGAGAGTAAGTGGAAACTCCCATCCTTTATTCATTTGGATCGCAGTGCAATTATTACCAGTTCCGATCAATCACGGAGTAGCAACCATTGACATGTACAGTCAGTCTATGCTATGCTATGCTATGCATGTTACATAGTGCACATACAACAACAAGCCATATAATAACAATATGTGGCGCAACTACACAGCTTGTTGGATGTAAACATTGCGCTTGACGTTTCACGCTGTGAACTGTTATCGATGTAGAAGAAAACGTCGTTTTTTCTTTCCCTTTTACATATACTGTGGTGGCAACAAGGACAGCATCGAGACTTGTGAACGCAGAGACCAGGAGTTCGAACCCAAGCTGTGGCGGGTATTCTAATTGTGTAATGTTGGGAACATAAATATACTTATGAATTGAGTTCCGGAAGCTGTGTGGAACAGCTTGAAAATAATATTTCATCGGTAATACAGTGAAGCTGTATAAAAAATATTCAACGGTTGCGAAATGGTTCAAAAAGCGCCTTCAAAGATGTTATACAGCTACTTGTTCTATAACAGTCGAGACAAAGCAATGATCGGTATGCATGAGAGCTGCCAACACATATCGGATATTGGAATTCGAAAACAACCACTTTTTCGAAGAACATCTCTGATAACTCTGCAACCATAAGAATTAGAATAGCAGTTTCATTGGCAAAAAATTGCGCAATTGAAAGTTCTAAAGTCGTTCGGAACAACATTTCTTCGAGAAATTATGGTATAAAAAGTTATCAAGCAAAAACTGATTTTTCAGGACCACCCTAACTTATTTGTTCGTCATAACATAACTCGCGTACCATAAGAGATAGAAATTTGAGTTTTTCGGCAATGTTGCATCAAATTGATTGTTCTAAAATATTGTCGAACATTGTACAGGGCTAAATGCACCATCAAAGTAGTTTGTATTCTGATCTTGTAAACCATTCGATGAGGAGAGAAGTTGGCAACACCAGCTCAGTGCACATGTGATTTTGCTCGTGTCCATCGTTTTATATTGTTTTTGTACGACATTGTGTATTTTAATTCGTGAATTTTAGTGAATCCAGACCAGGAATTCATTTCCAATGTAACTTGTTTAAAATCTTGCCCAGTGCTACAGTTTTAAGTGTTAAAAATTGCTTTGAAAGTGTTTCAGTGGCCGCCGGCAAAAATGGCTGTCAATGGATCCGAGCATAAGGAAGTATATTTTCTTTATTCGTATCTCCCTCTCTCTCTTCTTACAAACAAACTCAAGCATACACACATCAATTTCTTTAGTCTCTCACACTGTGTACCCGGTGTACCAGCTTGAAATCAGGGTAGTGTGAGTGTTCTTTGGCATAACGATGACCGTGAGCAGTGCAGTTGTAGTTTTGTGCCATGTGGAATGAAAGCGGAGGATATGGCTTGCGCTGAAAGTTCAACAAATGAAGGTTCGGTTTTCGATGTTTTTGAGGTGGCTTAACATTCTCTTCGCGCAGCTGTAGCAAACATGCTGCTGAAGTGTACCTATTACTTCCTATCGTGTTGTAATAATCCCCTTTGTAACCACATTAATCACACATTTAAATTGTTCTTTCAATGACCATCATGAGTGACAGGTACAGGGTGAGATTGTAAGAGTGGTAGTGTACTATGGTCGTGAATATGCTGTGTGAGGTGTGTATGCGAGTGTTTGATTTGTGAATGGGAGCTGTTCAACTCCATCGTTTATTTACTGTGTATTCTCTCCGCTAGTATATGTGTTAGTGGGGTCGGTGCGTGCTGTACGTTTTACAACTGTTTCATATGAGACGTTGAATCATACCGTCGGAATGAAATAACATGTGGAATAGCGGTGATTCCAGCTCGGTGCCTTTTGACTTATCCACCGCGGGTTCAATCAGTCCGGCAGTTTGGGCATTTGAGCGGGATTTGAACACGTGGGGAGCATTTTTGCGTGCCCCACTAAAGCGTCATAACCCCTTTTTATTCGAGTGAGGTCGGTTCGCCGGTGGATGGGTCAATATCAACAAACTCTGCTCGCTCACTTTGGCGTTCACCGAAATGAAGGTTTTGCTTACGCGTGATGGTTCATTTTTTTGCAATGGTTTCCTTGAGCCCCATGGGTTGTGGGTCTATATTTCGCACTGAAAAACGCGAAAATGAAATGTGTCTTACATGTGGGAATCACTGTACACTTCCTGATTGATGTTGGGATCAGAGCACATGAATAAAATGATCGATTTTGCATCTGTGGGTTTTTTTTTCTCGGCAGCAACCCTCCCACCTGCCAATCTGAGAGAGAGAGAGACGTTTCGGACATCTCTCTCTCTCTCTCTCTCTCTCTCTCTCTCTCTCTCTCTCTCTCTCTCTCTCTCTCTTCTTACTCTCGTATCGCAATGAAAGTGTATGAGTAAATGTGTATGTGTTAATCCCGAATGAACAGCAAGTACTCGTTTTCTGCTTTTTTTTTGTATTTGGTGAGTAAGATTTAGGGTATTATGATTGGATTTTATGCTGGTTGACACTGTGTGCGAGGTACGAGAGAATTCTTATCCACTGTGTTCTGTGGTATACACGCTTGACTTCAGTAGCGTATTGGATGTGTAGGTGTCTTACGACTCCTGAAACTTCCTTTGTCTTTTTTACGCAGTTTTGCGTTACCGTAGCGCGGGATTTCGTGGGGCGAGAGACTTCAAACTCACAGGAGGAGATTGGAGAGTCGTGAGAGACTTGCACGTGTATCAAGCGAGGTTAAGCGTGCGATAACCAGTCTGTTAATAAGTTGAAGCGTGTTCGTGAAATGGAACATTGGGTGTTTGAATGAATAATTCCGGCCGTTCAAGGGAGAACACATGGGATGCGTTGAGAACACTCGTGCGGTATGTGTTAGACGCGTGCGTTAAAAGGAATATGCTTAGCCTCTGCCATGGACAGTATAAGGGATCGTACCGCGAGGACAGAGTTACGCGTAAAACGCCGCCGTGCAGTTCGATTAGTGTACACAATCGGTTTCCGTATTTCACGACTTTTCTCTTATATTTTTATTTCTTGATATTTGATTTTATTTTTTATGTTTCGCTATTCGTCTCTCTTTATATTATTTTTTTAGCTTCTACGAGGTATACCGTAACTACGCTAACGCTGGTTGGATACTTTGGAGAAAAAGGTTTCTGAGTCCTTTTGTCTGCTCCCCTAAAAATTCTCTTTTGTTCGATACCTGCAAAGTCATGAGCGGAGACTTCACCATCTGAGAGAAGTTTCCGAAGATTTTAACGAAATTATTGGAAAGAAATATAGTGAAACGTTTATCATATTTTGCATGCTCATCCAATTGAACCATTTTTGAATTTATCTGAAAGCTGTGAACAGTTCGTCTCATAACAAATGACGGGATTGCATTATTGCTTCTTTTTATATGTTTATACTTTCATAAACCATTGTACAGTTCGCCACCAAAGGTGACGGCACGTTTTTGATTCGAATAATTTTATAACTTAATACTTATAATACAGGTACAGGTACAGGTTGCATGGATCACATTACTTACCAAGGTAAATCCTGAACATGTAACTTTTTATCCCTTCCCACTAAATCCCCCTCCTGTGACAATCATGGAGATGCAGAGGTGATCTCGGTCTCTAGTAACAATAGTTGCCACACCAACATTCCTTCCCTTCCCCGATGACCGTAAGGACGTGGCCGGCGCCGTTATTGACTTTTTAAAAATTGAACTCTCGAATTGTGCACATTGAGAATGGTTCGCTAGTCCCAAGCCCCATTCATTGGTTCTCTGTGCAATTTCGATTGATCTAGTCAATCACGGAGTAGCAACTACGAATTGTACGGTCATCTATGCTTATGCTTATGCTATGCTTATGATCTTGTAAACCATTCGATGGGCTACCGAAAAAATGTCTGAAAAATATGTAGAAACGATGACACTATATATCTAAAATTGACGGTTTAGGCGCAATCATTTTTGACTTCCTAGATATGGCTTTGGGTCCAATGTGCATTGGAATAAATGTCAAATAAAATTATTAATAATTTTAGACAAAAATCGTTGCAATTTAGGTTAACTATGGCTGTTTGTTAAAAAGCGTGTTTGCTCTTATAAGAGGTAAACCTAGAGGTAAACTCAATTCATCTGTAAAAATTTTGAACTGCTACGGCAAATAATACACAAATCACCTAGATATGAAAAATGAATGTTATGTTGAAAATAATACTAATAAAGTAATTGAAAAAAAATCTGTGTGTTAATTCTTACATATCTCAATAAACCACTTTTTTCGATTCTATTTTACTTATGCTTCTCACTGACATCACCTCTCCACAATTATGTGCTCATCATCGGCACCTCCCGTGCATATTATCGTGCATTACGAATGCCCACTGCAGCAGCAAGCAAACCAAATCGACCGTGGGAAAAAGGTTGCAAATTTTCACAGGTCATTATGCAGTAGCAGCCCAAGAGGGTAGCGAATCGCATCGCACCCAACACCAACATATTTCGGTCAAAAAGTTTAAACACTAACTTCTTATCCACGGGGCCGTCGTCTTGCATGCGGACGGACAAGGGTGACCCATAATGAGCCAACTACAAAAACTTTAATTTGCATCCCTCAAATTTGCTCACTTCTAATTTAGATTTCCCCAGGTATAACTTTTTTGTTATTTGATTAAAAGATTTCCATTTGGTGGCAGTCTCTTCTATATAAATTCGAGAATCTTCAAATTATTATTAACTAGTGGTCCCGGCAAACTTCGTCTTGCCATCGAGTAAGCTGTTGAAAAATGCCCTGGAATCCCTCACACAAAATGACATATTAGTACTCCCCCGTTTTACCAGATTTTCCGACAACTTACCTAAACTTTTTCGTCACACGAACACGTCGGAACCCTTCAAGAAGACAACAGTGAAAGAATTGTGCAAATTTTGTTCCGTTCTGAAGTTATTTCGTGACATACAAACACCACTTCATTTTTGTTTATATAGATGAAAGAAAGTATTCGACTAAAGCGCCATCTCTGATCGAAAATGTTATTGGAACCATTTTCCCATATATTTGGTCAATTTTCTCCATAAAAAAACTTCCAGTTCATTTAGCTCCCTCTTAAAGTAGACGGATTCCACTCAAATTCTGGAGTTTCTTGAGGTCCAAATAAATAAATTTAGAGGGTGCAACTTATGGTTTTTACAGTTTGATTTTTCACTCAAATAAAAATGGACCACCTTAGTGCGGACTATTGGTGCCATACTACCTTTAGCACTACGAATGCCAGTGGTGGCAATGTTGCGTTAATTATAATGATTATGGTTATGATGTGGTTGTTGGGTCGCATCATCATCGTGGTTGGTTTGGGTTTGGTGGCAGACGCGCGGATCGACCAGAGATGAGTCCTCCTCGGATGGAGTGCGAAATAATGCCAACTTCCCATCCATTTAATCTATTTATTTTAAGTGGGCTTGTGTGTGAGTGTGAGTGCACGCTTTTATGCAATTATTATGCGCTTATGGGGCTGAAGACGAACGCCCATTACGTAACAATGGGTAGCGGTTTACGGGTCAACGATAATTACTTCGGCGGACCTGGACGGGGTCGGGAATCGGTTTCTGAGAGATGGGTACCCTTCTCGGATTGGGCGGCAATTGTTTGCATTGGGAAGAGATTCGAATTTTGTGGAAATTGGGTCATTACTTTCAATTTAATAGTGTTCTAATTGTCACTTGCAATTCAAGGTGTTTCTGAATCCATTGTAACAATTTAAGATTTTTGGGCTCCATTAACTAATCTGAAGATTGACTTCTTTTAATTTTGATATTCTTGATAGCACCGGGCCCACACATCCGTAGCGATAAACGCGCAGCAAGACAATTTTGAGGGCCGCAGGTTAGAATCCAGCTGTTGAAGTCTTTTTTCGAGTTGGAAATTTTCTCAACTACCCAGGGCATATAGTATCTTCGTACCTGCCACATGATATACACATGCAAAAATAGACAATTGGCAAAAAAAGATCTCAGTTAATAACTGTAGAAGTGCTCATAAGTACACTAAGCTGAGAATTAGACTGTGTCCCAGTAGGGACGTAACGCCAGAAAGAAGAAAAAGAAGATTTCGATATTGGCCTTTAATTTGAATTTATTCCAGGAAGGCTGATCGTATGTTTAGAAATTTTCCAATAAACAATTCGTGTGAAATGTCCCGTATCTGTTCAACCTAAAAATCTTGATTCTGATGAGATGAATTCAAGTGGAAGTTACGCAATATCAAGCTTGTAAATTTATCAAACTCAGTTTGATGGTTTGCATTAGAACAACACAGGTTTGGCTAGCTTCACGATTACGTGTAACAGGATTGGTAACTTTGTGGACAGGTGTGTCGCCGCTGTCATCACGCGGTATGATATTTTTGCACAGATTGACATGTCAACGACATGTTTGGATTCCTATCGATTTCACTCGACTTGACTTTTGGCGTCCAATCAACCAACGCGGCGGCGGCGGTAGTTGGTGTGAAAAAATGGTTTTATTTGGTGGATTGCAGCTAAAAATAGAACATTATTCCATTCGTTCTGCTAGTGGAGCTCCTATCGCTCGATAGATAAATGAGTTTATCGATTTTTGATTCGCTCGTCTCGATGTTGATATCTGTTTTCCATCGACTTAATCAGTATGAACAGGGATTTGCAGACTTTTTGGCTCGCGGAGCACTTTTTTTCAAATAAAACTGTTACACGAACCACTCCGACCAGGGGACAACAGACTTTTAACATATTTTGTTACGCAGTAAGAACATTTCTCCTACAAAATGCGTTACAATATGGCTGGTGTTAAAACTAATAACAAAAACTACTCCAAAATTTTCACAATAAATTTAATTTTGTTGTAATCTACTAGTATTTTGTTTTAATCCACTGGTCGGGATCTGCTTAATGTTGCGACTACGTTCAAAATCCTCTGAAATGCTACGTTATTTATTTACGGTTCCTTATTGCAATAAAAATCGGATTCAAATCCGAAAGTGCTATTTGATTAAAAAAAACTGTTTCATTACAGGCTCAATTTGGCATAAATCGACATTCAAGGAGTGCAAGTAGTATCCGAACTTAGACAATGCCAAAATAAAAGGTAGCCGACTAAATACAATGGCAAATTTGTAGATCTCTAAAGACATGGTCTCTATTTTAATGCAAACCAAAAACACTCCTTCCTCCTTCATGCAAATTTGTGCCTGGATTTGTGCAAAAATCGATTGATCGACAGGTTTTTCAGGAATTTCTTTTCAGATTCCTCTAAGAAAAGCTACTGTATTTTTTTTTGTGATTTCTCCAGAGATTGCATCTGGAATGCTTTCAGGAACTCCCCCAAACATTCCTACAGTAGTTTTTCTAGAGTTAACTCACTAATTCTCCCAGAAATTTGTCCAGTGTTTTTAAAAGGACGCATACAGGAATTTGCTCAAGGGAATCTGCTGTAATTACCTCCAATAATATTCCCATACAATATTCCAAGATTTACTCCAGAGAGTTTTCCACCTTATTTTATATCAATTTCTCCAAAGAATCCTATAGGAATATTATTTATTTATTTATTATTTGGTTTTATGACCTTTTAACTTATAAAAGTCATTCAGGTCGTGTTTCTTAGATTACATTAAATTTGATAATACATGTTGATATTTTTGAAAAACTCAATACATTTTTTCACTTCATCGACATTATCTCCTAGGGCGATGTATAACGATTCTGCAATACCGCTGTCTCTTCTGGCTTGGACATATTTTCTGCAGTCAACTATAATATGTTCTATAGTAACTGGAACTCCGCAATTGTCACATTGTTCAGGCTCCACATTGGCCATCAGATGGCCGTGAGTTAGTGCAGTATGGCCGATCCGTAATCGTGTCAAAACTCGACTGTCACGACGTTGCAGACTCCTGGACGTTTTCCACTCAAAAGGCGATGATTTGATCCGGCGAAGCTTAGTTGTGCTGTTGTGCCAAATAGTGGATCGCATGTTCCACAAGTAGTAACGAACCATTCGCTTGAAATCGGGATAAGGTATACTAGGAGATGCTTCTAGCATAGGACGATTCGTAGCATTTTTTGCAAGTTCGTCAGCGCGCTCATTACCAGCAATCCCACTATGTGCTGGGACCCAGCATAGTTTTAAATTACCATTGCTTTCCGCTATTAGGCGCCGAATTTGTGTAATCCAAGGATGATTCAAACTGGTACCAAGTACAGCTGTAAGTACACTTTGCGAGTCACTAAAAATCATTGTGCTTCTTTCTTCGGAATATTTTTCTAAGGCGGTTAAAATTGCCCACGCTTCCGCACTGAATATTGAGAGTTCTTTTGGTAAACGTATACTCATGTCTTGATGCGGACCATGAATTCCACAGCCAACACCTGTCTCACTTAATGAACCGTCCGTATACACATGAAATTGTTCGTTGTATTCTTTCCTTACTATTTCTTCAAACTTGCATTTCTTCACAATTGAAGGACCTTGGTCAAGTTGCGGGATTCTTACGTGACCAGGATGGCGCATCCAATCTCCTTTAAACGGAATCCCTGCCGGGGTGACAGAGGGAATCTCTAAGCCTAGCCAGTCGGCTGCCTCCATTGCTCGAAGATAAACAGGAGAGTCGTCATCTATACGTTGCCTTTCGCGTTGACGTACAGCATATAAGATCATCTGCTCTTTCGCATAATAATCCAATGGCAACATTCCCGATTCCGCTAACACACTTTCAATAGGACTTGAGCGAAAGGCTCCAGTACAGCACCGAATCGCTTCGTGGTAGATTGGGAAAATAGGTTTCAAGTCTGCAGCACTGGTTATAGGGGATCCGTAGAGTAGCTTAGGGAGGAGTACAACTTGAAGAATGCGAAGCATTAATGATCTGTCAGCACCAAAATCTCGATTTCCCAGACATTTAAATAGATTCAATACTTTTCGTCCTTCCGTACGCACTATAGCGACGTGTTGTTTGAAAGATAACCGAGAATCCAGCCAAACTCCTAATACTTTATGTGCTGTAACAAACTCAACGGTTTTGTCTCCATACTTGAGTGGGGGCTGCTGACGTTTATGAAATCGTTTGGTGCAAATATGCATGGCAACTGTTTTGGATACCGACATTTTAAACCCAGTTCTTTTGCACCATAATTCAATCTGCTTCAAAACCTTCTGCAATTTGTGACGAGTATGAAGAACGTTCGAGCTGGAAACTCCTATGGTTATATCGTCAGCAAACATCTCTAACAGGGCTGCATCCTTAACATATTTTCGAATAGAGTTGACCGCGAGCAAAAAGAATGTAACCGCTAAAACCGAGCCTTGGGGGACTCCATTTTGCAGTATTCTTGCTGATGACGTAAATCCCTTGTAACAAACTCTAAATACGCGTTCGTCGAGGAATTTGCGGCAGAATTTTGCCAATCGCCCACCGATGTTCGCTTCCTGTAGTCCTTCAAGGATAAGTCGACGCCAAGTTCTGTCGTAAGCTTTTTCAATATCCAGGAGAAGTAGTTCTGCGTGTTGTTTTTCTGCCACCGCATTACGTCCAAACTGTTCTATTTTTGTCAACGTGTCCAAGGTTTGCCTTCCTCTTCTGAAGCCAGCTTGCTGTTGACCAAATGCATTCTGCTCTTCAAGTGCTTCTAACAATCTTCGGTTTACCATGCGTTCGAAGAGTTTGAGCACACAGCTGGAGAGATGAATGGGCCTTAGATTGTGAGGATCATTCAAACTTTTTCCAGGTTTAGGGATTGGGATAAGCAAAGTTTCTTTCCATGTTGATGGGAAATCATTTGCAGCCCACAAGTTATTGTAGGCGTTTAATAGTTTTCTTTTAGCATAGAAAGGAAGTCGTTGTAGCATTGTATTATGTACTTCATCTGGGCCAGGAGATGTACCCGTGAGTCGATCTATTTGGTAAAGAAGCTCATGAATGGTAAACTCCTTTGTGTATTGCGATTCTTCATCAGATAGGTGGACTGGTTTCATATCAGCTCTGATCTTCCTTCTACGAAATTCGTCATCAAAAGCTTCGTCTGACGACGCCTTTTCGAAGTGGCATGCCAGGTATTCCGAAATATGTTTTGGATCAGTGATAGTCACATTGTCAACTTGTATCCCTTGGTTAATATTGTTTGAACGTTTGCCACTAATTGCACGGACCTTGGACCACATTTCTTTTACAGGAGTTGATTCGTTGATTGAAGACACATATTGTTCCCATGACTTCCGTTTTTCTTCAGCGATAACTTTGCGTGCTTCATTACGAGCTTTTCGAAATTCTGAGTGGATAACGGCAAAATCTGGACTATCTTTATCTATACCTTTTCTTTTGCAGAGTCGTAGATATTTTTTTCGTTTTTTAACAGCTTCCTCTACTCGATCACACCACCACGGGACAGCACGATTCGGGATCTCATCGGACGATTTCGGAATGGATTTCATCGCTGCACTAATGATGCACTCAGTTATTTGTTCAATACTGTAGGAGCAGTCATATTTAATATTTTTCTCTATTTCCTCTTCGTATTTTGACCAATCAGCTTTGAAAATTTTCCAGCAAGGACGCCGTTTTTGCTTTGCACATAGAGAAAATTTCCCGACAAATATGGGTGCATGGTCACTGCCATGCAAATCATCGCCTACCTTCCAGTCTAATTTGTCTGCCAAATCCGGGCTACAAACGGAGATGTCAGGAGTTGAGGGATTATATTCTGTTTGGTGAGGAAACAGCGTCAAACTACCATCGTTGAGTACTACAAGATTCTGTTCTTCTAAAACTGATGCTATCATTCTTCCTCGCGAGTCTTCTTGATCACTCCATAATCCGTTCTTAGCGTTGACGTCTCCTAAGATTATAGCTGGTCGCGGTAACTGCTCGAAAAGTGTTTCCAATTCTGGCTTGCTCACCTCGGTATTCGGAGGAATATATAATGAGCAAACTGTTGCATGGTAAGGAAAGTTGATATTTATGGCTATTGCTTCAAGGGAAGTTTGTAAGTTTACGGGTCTAACCACCGAACCTTCTAGGACGAAGAGGGCCACGCCCCCTCCGTGGGCAGTTCTAGCGTTGACGAATGTGTCATATCCTTTTAATTTGAAATTATGATTATTGCGGCTTAGTTTGACTTCTTGTAGAGCTATTATGTTGGGATGATGTTGATTCACTAAAAGTTGTAGTTCAGCGAGCTTGGCTCGCGCACCGTTACAATTCCATTGAATTATGAACGCGCTGGAGATGGAGGACCGAAATCTCCAGTGATCATAGATTCTTCATCCAGATAAACTAGCTCGGACTCGGATATTTGGGACGGGGAAATTTCAAGAAGCAAAGTTTTAGTAGTTGGTGACGTTGAGTCAGCAGAATCTGATTCAGAGCTGATGACACGGTTTTCGGGTATCGCAACCGCCTTAGAACGTCCTTTCCTTGAGCGTTTGAGTTCTTGTCCAGCAGTTGGGGGATCTTCTTTTGATTCAACAGATGCGGTAATTATTCGCTGAGATCTAATTTTGTTTTCCAGGGCTTGGATGTAGCTGTCCTTGCTTTCGATCTGTTTAGTTAACTTCTCGATCGTTTTCAGCTGGCTTTCCATCATTTCCTCCATATTCTTCAATCTTTCTTCGATTTCGCGGTTCTTCTTATTTTCACTTTGCTTCATGTTGCTTCCTTTTTCTTCTAACAACTTGATTCTCTTCTCTAAATCCACTTCTCTTCTTTTAATATCTTCTTCCTTCTTTTTTAACTCTTCTTCTTTTTTCGAAAGTTCACTAGTCAATCCAGTTGTTACGACGCTATTAAACGTCGCAGATCCATTTCCTTCGATCAGTCTACGGGCAGCCGTAGCAGATATGTTTTTATCGATCTTCAACCGTATTATGCTTTCTTCTTTCTTCCAGACTGGGCACAGGCGACTTGTAGACGGGTGTTCTTGTACACAATGTTTGCACTTGGTAGGATTCGGGCACGGAATTTCTTCACCATGGTAGATTTCGGCACAGTTAAAGCAACTCTTCGGTTCCTTACATTTGGTTGCAACATGTCCATACGCAAAGCATTCATAACATATGGTAGGGGGTGGATAGTACTTGCGTGTAGGAATTCGTTCGTAGCACGCAACTTTTACTTTTTCTGGGGGCATGCTTTTGTTGAAAGTGAGAAGCACAGATCCAGTGTCTACTCGTTCTTTGCCGTGTCTACGCTTAAAATGTCGTGCTAAGACAACACCTTGGTCCTTCATTTCCTCGACGATTTCCTTTTCTGGTATTCCCTTCAAATCACGACATGTGATAACAGCTCTGGACGTGTTCTTCATTGTGTCTTCAGCAACCTGCACAGGTGTTTGGTCAGCAAGCACGGTTAATTTTTTCAACTGCTCAGCTTGACGCATTGACGCTACTTTGACCGTGTACGTACCAGCGATGAAATTTTTCGTTATTTCTTGCACCGTTGCACATGCTCGGATAGATTTGTCGACAAGAAAGATATTCTTGTCGCTGAGTGACCCATTCGGACTACTGACGGTCAGGTACAACGATGTACCGTCATGATTCCCCGATGCCAATAACGGTGGGAAGCCATATAGGCCCCCGCTGCTGGAGGCCATCCTAGGAGAAGATCAATGTATCGGCGATTCTTTCCCACTATCCCAAGAGTTGTTTAACCTTCCGCGGATGTTAAGAAAAACAACTTAATAAGATACTGGGGTCATTATGACCCAGAAATGTATACCCCTATAATTCAGCGAAATATCAACCGAATAATGAAATTTATGCCGCAATCGAAAGATATACTCCTCAAGACTCTGATCACTACCTGGAATACCGGTTCCGGATCCAGTGGCCACCGGGAATCGGCTACGAAGGGGACCATGTTGGCCACGTGGAATTTCAGTATACTCAGTCCAGAAATCTGCAGTCATCACCAAATTGTATAAGATGCAGGCCATATAGGAATGTACTGTCTTCAGCAAACTTGCTTCGGGGACCAAGAACTTCCACATGGGATACAATTTAGTTCAGAACTCGACCACCGCGTGGCGCTAGCGTCGATACGAACTTCCGGTAGAGGCTAATTATGCGATAACTCGAGAATGCGAACACATAGAAGGATGCTGTCTTCGGCAAAGTTGCTAGGGAGGATAAGCACTTCCTCATGAGATACAATTTAGTTCAGAATTCGACCGCTGCGTGGCGCTAGCGTCGATATGAACTTCCGGTAGAGGCTAATTATGCGATAACTCGAGATTGCGAGCACATAGAAAAATGCTGTCTTCGGCAAAGTTGCTCAGGAGGATAAGGACTTCCACATGATATACAATTTAGTTTAGAACTCAACCACTGCGTAGCGCTAGCGTCTATATGAACTTCCGGTAGGAACGAATTATGCGATAACTCGAGATTGCGAGCACATAGAAGGATGCAGTCTTCAGCAAAGTTGCTCAGGAGGATAAGGACTTCCTTTTGAGATACAATTTAGTTCAGAACTCGACCGCTGCGTGGCGCTAGCGTCGATATGAACTTCCGGTAGAGGCTAATTATGCGATAACTCGAGATTGCGAGCACATAGAAAAATGCTGTCTTCGGCAAAGTTGCTCAGGAGGATAAGGACTTCCACATGAGATACAATTTAGTTTAGAACTCGACCACTGCGTGGCGCTAGCGTCGATATGAACTTCCGGTAGGAACGAATTATGCGATAACTCGAGATTGCGAGCACATAGAAGGATGCAGTCTTCAGCAAAGTTGCTCAGGAGGATAAGAACTTCCTTTTGAGATACAATTTAGTTCAGAACTCGACCGCTGCGTGGCGCTAGCGTCGTTATGAACTTCCGGTAGAGGCTAATTATGCGATAACTCGAGATTGCGAGCACATAGAAAAATGCTGTCTTCGGCAAAGTTGCTCAGGAGGATAAGGACTTCCACATGAGATACAATTTAGTTTAGAACTCGACCACTGCGTGGCGCTAGCGTCTATATGAACTTCCGGTAGGAACGAATTATGCGATAACTCGAGATTGCGAGCACATAGAAGGATGCAGTCTTCAGCAAAGTTGCTCAGGAGGATAAGAACTTCCACATGAGATACAATTTAGTTCAGAACTCGACCGCTGCGTGGCGCTAGCGTCGATATGAACTTCCGGTAGAGGCTAATTATGCGATAACTCGAGATTGCGAGCACATAGAAAAATGCTGTCTTCGGCAAAGTTGCTCAGGAGGATAAGGACTTCCACATGAGATACAATTTAGTTTAGAACTCGACCACTGCGTGGCGCTAGCGTCGATATGAACTTCCGGTAGGAACGAATTATGCGATAACTCGAGATTGCGAGCACATAGAAGGATGCAGTCTTCAGCAAAGTTGCTCAGGAGGATAAGAACTTCCTTTTGAGATACAATTTAGTTCAGAACTCGACCGCTGCGTGGCGCTAGCGTCGTTATGAACTTCCGGCAGAGGCTAATTATGCGATAACTCGAGATTGCGAGCACATAGAAAAATGCTGTCTTCGGCAAAGTTGCTCAGGAGGATAAGGACTTCCACATGAGATACAATTTAGTTTAGAACTCGACCACTGCGTGGCGCTAGCGTCGATATGAACTTCCGGTAGGAACGAATTATGCGATAACTCGAGATTGCGAGCACATAGAAGGATGCAGTTTTGAGCAAAGTTGCTCAGGAGGATAAGAACTTCCTTTTGAGATACAATTTAGTTCAGAACTCGACCGCTGCGTGGCGCTAGCGTCGATATGAACTTCCGGTAGGAACGAATTATGCGATAACTCGAGATTGCGAGCACATAGAAGGATGCAGTCTTCAGCAAAGTTGCTCAGGAGGATAAGAACTTCCTTTTGAGATACAATTTAGTTCAGAACTCGACCGCTGCGTGGCGCTAGCGTCGTTATGAACTTCCGGTAGAGGCTAATTATGCGATAACTCGAGATTACGAGCACATAGAAAAATGCTGTCTTCGGCAAAGTTGCTCAGGAGGATAAGGACTTCCACATGAGATACAATTTAGTTTAGAACTCGACCACTGCGTGGCGCTAGCGTCGATATGAACTTCCGGTAGGAACGAATTATGCGATAACTCGAGATTGCGAGCACATAGAAGGATGCAGTTTTGAGCAAAGTTGCTCAGGAGGATAAGAACTTCCTTTTGAGATACAATTTAGTTCAGAACTCGACCGCTGCGTGGCGCTAGCGTCGATATGAACTTCCGGTAGGAACGAATTATGCGATAACTCGAGATTGCGAGCACATAGAAGGATGCAGTTTTGAGCAAAGTTGCTCAGGAGGATAAGAACTTCCTTTTGAGATACAATTTAGTTCAGAACTCGACCGCTGCGTGGCGCTAGCGTCGATATGAACTTCCGGTAGGAACGAATTATGCGATAACTCGAGATTGCGAGCACATAGAAGGATGCAGTCTTCAGCAAAGTTGCTCAGGAGGATAAGAACTTCCTTTTGAGATACAATTTAGTTCAGAACTCGACCGCTGCGTGGCGCTAGCGTCGTTATGAACTTCCGGTAGAGGCTAATTATGCGATAACTCGAGATTGCGAGCACATAGAAAAATGCTGTCTTCGGCAAAGTTGCTCAGGAGGATAAGGACTTCCACATGAGATACAATTTAGTTTAGAACTCGACCACTGCGTGGCGCTAGCGTCGATATGAACTTCCGGTAGGAACGAATTATGCGATAACTCGAGATTGCGAGCACATAGAAGGATGCAGTTTTGAGCAAAGTTGCTCAGGAGGATAAGGACTTCCACATGAGATACAATTTAGTTTAGAACTCGACCACTGCGTGGCGCTAGCGTCGATATGAACTTCCGGTAGGAACGAATTATGCGATAACTCGAGATTGCGAGCACATAGAAGGATGCAGTCTTCAGCAAAGTTGCTAGGGAGGATAAGCACTTCCTCATGAGATACAATTTAGTTCAGAATTCGACCGCTGCGTGGCGCTAGCGTCGATATGAACTTCCGGTAGAGGCTAATTATGCGATAACTCGAGATTGCGAGCACATAGAAAAATGCTGTCTTCGGCAAAGTTGCTCAGGAGGATAAGGACTTCCACATGAGATACAATTTAGTTTAGAACTCGACCACTGCGTGGCGCTAGCGTCGATATGAACTTCCGGTAGGAACGAATTATGCGATAACTCGAGATTGCGAGCACATAGAAGGATGCAGTCTTCAGCAAAGTTGCTCAGGAGGATAAGAACTTCCTTTTGAGATACAATTTAGTTCAGAACTCGACCGCTGCGTGGCGCTAGCGTCGATATGAACTTCCGGTAGAGGCTAATTATGCGATAACTCGAGATTGCGAGCACATAGAAAAATGCTGTCTTCGGCAAAGTTGCTCAGGAGGATAAGGACTTCCACATGAGATACAATTTAGTTTAGAACTCAACCACTGCGTGGCGCTAGCGTCTATATGAACTTCCGGTAGGAACGAATTATGCGATAACTCGAGATTGCGAGCACATAGAAGGATGCAGTCTTCAGCAAAGTTGCTCAGGAGGATAAGGACTTCCTTTTGAGATACAATTTAGTTCAGAACTCGACCGCTGCGTGGCGCTAGCGTCGATATGAACTTCCGGTAGAGGCTAATTATGCGATAACTCGAGATTGCGAGCACATAGAAAAATGCTGTCTTCGGCAAAGTTGCTCAGGAGGATAAGGACTTCCACATGAGATACAATTTAGTTTAGAACTCGACCACTGCGTGGCGCTAGCGTCGATATGAACTTCCGGTAGGAACGAATTATGCGATAACTCGAGATTGCGAGCACATAGAAGGATGCAGTCTTCAGCAAAGTTGCTCAGGAGGATAAGAACTTCCTTTTGAGATACAATTTAGTTCAGAACTCGACCGCTGCGTGGCGCTAGCGTCGTTATGAACTTCCGGTAGAGGCTAATTATGCGATAACTCGAGATTGCGAGCACATAGAAAAATGCTGTCTTCGGCAAAGTTGCTCAGGAGGATAAGGACTTCCACATGAGATACAATTTAGTTTAGAACTCGACCACTGCGTGGCGCTAGCGTCTATATGACCTTCCAGTAGGAACGAATTATGCGATAACTCGAGATTGCGAGCACATAGAAGGATGCAGTCTTCAGCAAAGTTGCTCAGGAGGATAAGGACTTCCTTTTGAGATACAATTTAGTTCAGAACTCGACCGCTGCGTGGCGCTAGCGTCGATATGAACTTCCGGTAGGAACGAATTATGCGATAACTCGAGATTGCGAGCACATAGAAGGATGCAGTCTTCAGCAAATTTGCTCAGGAGGATAAGGACTTCCTTTTGAGATACAATTTAGTTCAGAACTCGACCGCTGCGTGGCGCTAGCGTCGATATGAACTTCCGGTAGAGGCTAATTATGCGATAACTCGAGATTGCGAGCACATAGAAAAATGCTGTCTTCGGCAAAGTTGCTCAGGAGGAGAAGGACTTCCACATGAGATACAATTTAGTTTAGAACTCGACCACTGCGTGGCGCTAGCGTCTATATGAACTTCCGGTAGGAACGAATTATGCGATAACTCGAGATTGCGAGCACATAGAAGGATGCAGTCTTCAGCAAAGTTGCTCAGGAGGATAAGAACTTCCACATGAGATACAATTTAGTTCAGAACTCGACCACTGCGTGGCGCTAGCGTCGATATGAACTTCCGGTAGGGGCTAATTATGCGATAACTCGAGATTGCGAGCACATAGAAGGATGTTGTCTTCGGCATAGTTGCTCAGGAGCATAATGACTTTCACATGAGATACAATTTTGTTCAGAACTCGACCACCGCGTGGCGCTAGCGTCGATATGGACTTTCGGTAGAAATTACACAGATATTGTCCGTGTATCAGAATCATAGTCCCTACTTCTTCAAACTAGAGAATCAAATGAATGAAGGATTATGAAACAAATTGTTCAATTCGACTTCATTTTTTTCCTTGTCTCGATCATTGTCAGATCATTCTCTGCAACTGGGAAAACCGAGACTTGTCACTTTCAACAAGGTTTAAAATGTAACAAGGACTAATAAGTGTTCCTTCCATTACTCGAACATCCTCTTCGTTTGAAGCAGTCAGGACCAGGGTTCACTGGTATATCTTTTCTTCATAACGCACCACGAAACTATGACGTACCCGCGTTATGGGTCATTTAGAAGTATGCTGTCTTCCACAAAGTTGCTCGACCACCCGTTGGATTTGTATATCCGATAGAGGTTAATTATTAGAGGGGGGTTTCACATTTTTGAGCCCAAACACGACCCGTACCCGAATTGCTTTATTTTTTTTAAACCCGGACCCGACCCGTACTCAGACCTGACCCGAACTTGAAAAAAAAAATCCGCTGTTCAAATCCGAATCTGACTCGAAACCTTAACATCGTTTCTGATGCATAAGGAAGCTTTTTGGTTGTTACTCTTATCATAACTCTTACTAAAGTCCACCTAAATCCGAATTTTTACAAGCCCGATTCCGACGTACTCGAAAAAAATGTTCTAGCCTTCAAATCCGTCCCGAACCATTCGAGTTCGGGTTTGAAAACCCGAGACGCGACTTATAGAAGGATGCTGTCTGCGGTAAAATTGTTCGAGAGAATAAGGAATTAGTCATGAACATACGTTCAAAATTTAACCAGCATGTGGTGCTGGCGTCTATATGTATTTCCAGAAGGAACTCTTTTTTGAAGGTTTTATCTTCGGCAAAGTTGTTCAGTTTTTTTTAATTCTGCGTAGTAAATATATGTTACGATATAAACTACAGTCGACTCTCCATAACTCGATATTCAAGGGACCATCGACTTATAGAATTATGGTATAATAGAATATACCGACACAAAATCGAAGGAACAAATGTTTGTATTTCCAATATTTTTATTATCATTTTTGTAATAAAGCAATATTATTTTGTTGATAGCATTTTACAAACTATTATTTGAAAACATTTTTCGAAGTGCTCGAAAAATCACGTTATTTTTACTGACAATAGTTTTTATCATTTTCATGTCATTACAAATTGTAAGTATTTATTCACCTTCAAACAAAAATTAGATCTCGTTTCCCCAAAAAATAAAAAAAATTAAAATAGATATCGAGTTATGGAGAGAATTTCACATCTCACGTAACATCAATTTGTGGAGATAACGAGTTACAGAAACATCGACTTATGGAGAGCACAATGTATGGAAATTTGAAGGAACCGGAAAATCCATCTAGTTATAGAGTATATCGGGTTATAGAATATCGAGCTGTGGAGAGTCGATTGTATACAATATAAAATGAGCTCTATGATATGATATGAACTATATTGTACTCACTTATAAAATTCCAACAAGAGTTCAGATACAGATAACGTCATGAAGTTGCAAAAACAATTACTTCTAGTTTTCTTTAGAAGTTGTTGCAGTAACTGTACACTTTAGTTTTTAATCGGATCCGGAGGAATCATATGACTTTATATCAGTATTTCCTTCTGGATTTCCTCCAAAAAGTTATCTAGATCTCAAGACGTAGTTCACATCGGAGTTATTCAAAGGATATAGTCCAGTAACCTTAAAAGATTTGCATGATGGATTCTACAGTTATTTACCGAGAGCTCATCCGATGGAATACAAACCCATGCCCTTCTGTCCTCATCCTCTCGAAATATCTCCAGAGACTCTCCCAAAGATTTTTCTAGGAAATCTTTCGAAGATTCCTCCAAGTATTTTACCTGAAAATAATCCAAGCTATTCTGTACCTTAATCTCTACAATGATTTCTTCTGGGGTTCCCTAGGACTTTTGCCAGAGATTCTTTCAGGAAGAACTTTTGTTTGCCATGCATGGAATAGCTTCCTCCAGGGAGTTGACATGGAATTTTTACAAGGATTCCTACAAAAAAAAATTATGTATAAGGATTTCTTTAGAGATTTCGCAAAGGTTTCCAGCAGAAATGTCTTAAGTGATTCCTTCGTAGATTCCTCCAGAAAAATCTTCATTGGGATTCTTTCAGGATTTTTTCCAAGGGTTCCTCCAGGATTCATTTTAGGAATACTTCGAAATTTCTCCGGAGATTTCTCCAGGGATTTTTTAAGTTATTTCTTCTGGTATTCCTCTATAAAATTTTCCACAGACTTTTGCAAGGATTTCTCCAGGAAAGTGTCTTCAAGGATTCTTGCACAGATATCTTCAAGGCTTTCTCCAGGAATTCCTCCAGGAGTAACACTTAAAACAATTTCTTCAAAGATTACTAAAGATGTTTCTCTAGTGATATCTTCAGAATTTTGTCCGAGGATTCCTCCACGGATATTAACAAAAATATCCCCAAGCAGTTCTCTCGAGATTCGTTATTCCGGGATTCCTCCAGGGATGATTCTACGAGGAAATTCTACAAGGATTCCACAAGGAATTTCTGCAGGTGTTCTAAAATTCACGAATTCCTCAAGGAAATTTCATGAAACGCCTCAAGAATTTCTCAAGATAATCTTCCAGGGATTCCCCAAGAATTTCTTCAGGGATTCGTACTGGGTCTTCAATAATACTCCATGGATTCCCCCAAGAGTTCTTCTTGAAATTTCTCTAGAGATTCTCCCATTAATTCCTGCTAGAATATTATCAGAACTTATGCTAAAAATTTCTCCATGGATTTCATTAAAAAAAAATCTCTACATATCCTACAGTAAAATCTCTATAATTTTTTTTTAAATCTATTCACGGATTTCTTTAGATATTTCTCCTTAGATTTTTCGAGAAATTTTTCTATTTTAATACTCCTATAAGGATTCTTTCAGGGATTTATCCAACAAAATTCTACAGGGGTTTTTCCAGCAAAAAATCTACAGGGGTTTTTCCAGGGATTTCTCTAGCGATTCCACCTGCAAAATTTCTACATCGATTCTTCCTAGGATACCTCAATTCATCAGTGATTCCTCCAAAGATGTCTCCAAGAGTCCTTCGTGGAAGCCTACACTGCCCATATCTGCATATTTGTCACATTCGACATTTTTGACAAATTGAAGTTAATACCATGGAGAGTCATCAAATGATAAATACTTTCGATCAACTAACTGAAATATGTGAGATTGTTCTAGAAAATTCGAAAAAAAATACCAAGTTGTTTTGTCAGATTGGTAATTATAACCGCATAACAGTAACATTGAGATTATAAATGAGCCTCGTAATGTAACAGCAATGAAATTTCTACCAGAATTATTTTCTGACTATTCACCTAGTATGCTATATGAGTTGTACAAAATATCAGCTTCAAATGAGCACTTTTGAGTTCCTGGTAATTTTTAGAAATTTTAGTTTCCTCCCATACTGCCATGAAATGTACTCTTGGTATTCCATTTACTCAATGCCTACTTTTGTCGAATGTTACAAATATGCAGTTATGGGCAGTACAGGAGTCTATCCAAAGACTCCTACAGAGATTTCTCTATGCAAATCTTTACAGGAATTCCTGCAGAGATTTCTCCAGCTTTTTCTTCAGGAATTTCTCCAAAGATCGCTTCAGAAAAATCTCTACATGGTTTCCTGTAGATATCGTTTCAGGAATGAACTGGTAGAGATTTGACTGTATATATAAATGAAATATGAGTTTTGTCTACGCAGTCTTCATTATAAATAGAACGTTGAAAAAAATAAAGACTGCGTTACTGAAAAGCATGTATGCTGTTCCGGGGATTTTTGTAAGAAATTCCTCCAGAGCTTTCCTCGAGAATCCTTTCTTGGGCTCTTGCAAGAATTTCTCCAGCGATCCGTATAAGAACTCATAAAATAATTTCTTGTAAAATCCCCAATTGAATGGTAGAATCTCTGGAATAATTCGTTATAGAATTCCTGGAGCGATCCCTGGAGGAAATCTTAGAAGTAAATCCTAGAGGAATCTGAGAGAATTCACTGTGGAAATATTTTAAGTAATCCTTGAAGAAATGTTACTTAGAGAAACCTCTGACATTCTGCAAAAATCTCTGTAGAGATCTTCTTGGAGGAATCCTTAGGGATATCTCTTAATTTTTATTACAGGAATGTCAGGAGAAATCGCTTGAAGAATCTTTGGAAGAATCGCTGGAGAAGTGCTTGAAGTAATCTATGCAATAATTCCTGGAAAAGTTCCCTGAGGATGGATTAATTCCCGGAGAAATCTATCTGGAGTGAATACTTCAGAGTTTTTGCAATTCCCTCACAGGTCTTTTTTTTTATTGAATTCTTCTACGATCTGATTTTAAAATTGTTTTCGGTATTTCTCAAGTTATTATTTTTGGATTTGTCGGAATAATAGTCTGATTTTTTTCTAGAGGATAATTTTGAATTTTCTCAAGAGGATTTTTTAAAAACACTTCAGAGTACTTTTCAATAATGCGTCCCAATGAAGCTATTTTTGGAATTCCTCCAGCTGTTCTTTCTAGTATAAGTCCATAAGATATTTCCAACATTCGTTCGAGTTAATGTCATTTATTCAATTGTTCCAGAAATCTACTGAAGGTCTCCTCGAAGTTCTACATGAGTCTAATTTGATTCTTCTAATCCTTTATTATAGAATTTTACGAGAAATTTGGATTTTTGGGATTTTTTCATTGGTGTTTGCGAAATTGCTTAATTTTTTTTACAAATCTTTTTTCAAGATAATTTGACGAAGTTTTTCTGAGTTCTTCCTGCCAATATTGTTATCATACAAAACCTTTATGCAAATTCTTGTTGAAATTTCTGCAGAAGCTGATTCAAAAGAAATGTCCAGAAGTTAACGGAGAAGAATGTTTTATGTTGGCGTTGCTATCCTGTTAATTATTTTTACTTACGCAAAAATAATTGATTCTGAATCAAATCAACTACTTCAGCACTAAATTTTACGTTAAATCAAATTCACACACTCTATTGATTTTACATACCTCCATGAGTCGATGTTCCATGATTCGATATCGACTCATGGGATAATAGTAAAAACAAACTTTCATGGTTACTATGATGGTCCCTAGAAGCAGCTATCCAAAGGAATGCTGTTCCATGACTCGATATTTCCATGAGTCGATGGTCCCTTCAATATTAACTCATGGAGGTTTCACTGTACTATAAACTTTTAATTATCTCAATAATAATATTGATAATTATCACTATCCGAACACATTCACATCTTTATACTTCAAGTTATGCTCGCAAATCTACTTACTCTAACTTGCGAAGAATAGTGTAGGTGATTAGAAAATCACAACTCAAGCAGAAGATTACGTTCAAATTAAAGTATATGACGTGCACTTTTTTAAGTAGGGGTAAGAAAATGTAGGAAGTTTCTTATGAAATATGCTCAAGAGTTTCTTTCGGAATTCTATCTCTTATTTCTTCTAGAGAAACGCCACAGAATTTTTTTTCGGGGACATCCTTATAAATTATTTCCTAGGAGAGACACCCTCAGTACTCCTCAAGGCGTAATTTTATCAATTTATTTATTTATCCAATGATTTTAAAAATTACTCCTTAAATTACTGTTTAGGTCTTTTTGGAGTTTCTCACGAATTTCTTTCAGCAATTTATTTCTTTGTTTTCATTAAAAATTAGCCACGTGGTGGTCGTGTTCTAAACTAAATTGTGTCTTATGTGGAAGTCCTTATCCTCCTGAGCAACTTTTCCGAAGACTGCATCTTTCTATGTGTTCGCATTCTTGTATTATCGCACAATTAGCCCCTACCGGAAGGCCACATCAACGTAAGCGTCACGCGGTGATCGAGTTCTGAACTAAATTGTATCTCATGTGGAAGTCCTTATCCTCCTGAGCAACTTTGCCGAAGACAGCATCCTTCTATGTGCTCGCAATCTCGAGTTATCGCATAATAAGCCCCTACCGGAAGTTCATAGCAACGCCAACGTCATGCAGCGGTCGAGCTCTGAACTAAATTGTATCTCATGTGGAAGTCCTTATCCTCCTGAACATTTTTGCCGAAGACAGCATCCTTCTATGTGCTCGCAATCTCGAGTTATCGCATAATAAGCCCCTACCAGAAGTTCATAGCAACGCCAACGTCACGCAGCGGTCGAGCTCTGAACTAAATTGTATCTCATGAGGAAGTGCTTATCCTCCTGAGCAACTTTGCCGAAGACAGCATCCTTCTATGTGTTCGCAATCTCGAGTTATCGCATAATTAGCCTCTACCGGAACTTCATATCGACGCTAGCGCCACGCAACGGTCGAGTTCTGAACTAAATTGTAAGGTACCGTGGGGTAAGTGGATACAGAAAAATCAATAGTTAACTTCATTATTATGTACAGCCAACGTGAATAATGTAACTCAAACTTTTTTCTGTGGATAACAAATAAGGGACTATTATACTTCAAATCGTCATTTATTTCGATTTTTCTAATTGTTATGTATTGAGTATGAGAGACATAAAAATTTGCGGCAAATGACATACTTGCCCCACCATGGTGGGGTAAGTGGATCACCTTTAAAAAAAATCTGTTCTCGAAACAAATGTAGTGTGATTATGTTTAATAAGAATGATATTACCCTCGCTCTTGTTATTAGTGCTACTTATGTTACATTTAAATACTTTAAAATTAAAAAGTATTTTTATTAAATCAAAATATTATAAAAAGTATGTATATATTAATTCATACTAATTTGAACAAAAAAAAAAAACATTGTAACTAGAAAAATTTGGAGAAAATTCTTCCTTTTATACGCATAAGTTATACAGAAGTATTGTAGGATTATTCTTAAAGATATTTTCGTAAAACACTCATGGTTTAAAAACATTAGTTACATTTACTTTTGAATAATAAACTGAAATCCTTCTATTTTATTTATGAATATATGTGTATCATCTGTCTAGAACAATTTATATGGTCAAATAAGGTACGATACTATGCTTTCGATTGGAAAATAAGTATATTTTGCTCTTTTACAATTCAGCTTAGATAAACCACGAAAAGTTTCGTGTGAATTTTGAAATTATTATTCTTTTAATATTTTTTTATACAAGAAAGGTTAAAAAAACTTTTAGGTGGATTAATTCAAATTTTCTATGGCCAATTTGACAAATTCAAGCTGGGAATGGAACAAAATAAAGGAAAACAACATTTGCGGATATTATAGCTTATTAAAATTCTCGTAAGCAGTCTGCCAATAAATGATAATTATTCTTGATCCACTTACCCCACCCCATCAAAAAGTAGGGGTAAGTGTACCATGTCCAATATATTTGTATTTATTTATAAAAATCACATATTCTTCATTGTGATTCATTCAATTAGAACTGAAATGCTCACCATGTGTCGAAAAAAATAATAGAATTCGATTTTAGACAGAGATACAATGAATTTTTGATTGATGGAAAACAATTTTCAAATTGATTACTTTTTGCAGCTAACAAGTTTGCTTGTGTTAGTGTACGTGTAGTACCAGTTTTGCAATAGTTTCAGTGTGGGCGTAAGAATATAACCTAAAACGAAGCAATGGTGCGAAAACATTCAACATATTCAAGTATTTATGCTTTATATTGACAAATGATCCACTTACCCCACTGCTACACTTCCCCCACTGTACCTTATCTCAAAAGGAAGTTCTTATCCTCCTGAGCAACTTTGCTGAAGACTGCATCCTTCTATGTGCTCGCAATCTCGAGGTATCGCATAATTAGCTCCTACCGGAAGTTCAAATCGACGCTAGCGCCACGCAGCGGTCGAGTTCTGAACTAAATTGTATCTCATGAGGAAGTGCTTATCCTCCTGAGCAACTTTGCCCAAGACAGCATCCTTCTATGTTTTGTATATTATGTGGAAGTCCTTATCCTCCTGAGCAACTTTGTCGAAGACAGCATCCTTCTATATGCTCGCAATCTCGTGTTATCGCATAATTAGCCCTAACCGAAAGTCCACATCGACACTAGCGCCACGCGGTGGTCGAGTTCTGAACTAAATTGTATCTTATGTGGAAGTCCTTATCCTCATGAACAACTTTGCCGAAGACTGCATCTTTCTATGTGCTCGCAATCTCGAGTTATCGCATAATTAGCTCCTACCGGAAGTTCATATCGTCGCTAGCGCCACGCAGCGGTCGAGTTCTGAACTAAATTGTATCTCAAAAGGAAGTTTATATCCTCCTGAGCAACTTTGCTGAAGACTGCATCCTTCTATGTGCTCGCAATCTCGAGTTATCGCATAATTAGCTCCTACCGGAAGTTCATATCGACGCTAGCGCCACGCAGCGGTCGAGTTCTGAACTAAATTGTATCTCAAAAGGAAGTTCTTATCCTCCTGAGCAACTTTGCTGAAGACTGCATTCTTCTATGTGCTCGCAATCTCGAGTTATCGCATAATTAGCTCCTACCGGAAGTTCATATCGACACTAGCGCCACGCAGCGGTCGAGTTCTAAACTAAATTGTATCTCAAAAGGAAGTTTATATCCTCCTGAGCAACTTTGCTGAAGACTGCATCCTTCTATGTGCTCGCAATCTCGAGTTATCGCATAATTAGCTCCTACCGGAAGTTCATATCGACGCTAGCGCCACGCAGCGGTCGAGTTCTGAACTAAATTGTATCTCAAAAGGAAGTTCTTATCCTCCTGAGCAACTTTGCTGAAGACTGCATTCTTCTATGTGCTCGCAATCTCGAGTTATCGCATAATTAGCTCCTACCGGAAGTTCATATCGACACTAGCGCCACGCAGCGGTCGAGTTCTGAACTAAATTGTATCTCAAAAGGAAGTTTATATCCTCCTGAGCAACTTTGCTGAAGACTGCATCCTTCTATGTGCTCGCAATCTCGAGTTATCGCATAATTAGCTCCTACCGGAAGTTCATATCGACGCTAGCGCCACGCAGCGGTCGAGTTCTGAACTAAATTGTATCTCAAAAGGAAGTTCTTATCCTCCTGAGCAACTTTGCTGAAGACTGCATCCTTCTATGTGCTCGCAATCTCGAGTTATCGCATAATTAGCCTCTACCGGAAGTTCGTATCGACGCTAGCGCCACGCGGTGGTCGAGTTCTGAACTAAATTGTATCCCATGTGGAAGTTCTTGGTCCCCGACGCAAGTTTGCTGAAGACAGTACATTCCTATATGGCCTGCATCTTATACAATTTGGTGATGACTGCAGATTTCTGGACTGAGTATACTGAAATTCCACGTGGCCAACATGGTCCCCTTCGTAGCCGATTCCCGGTGGCCACTGGATCCGGAACCGGTATTCCAGGTAGTGATCAGAATCTTGAGGAGTATATCTTTCGATTGCGGCATAAATTTCATTATTCGGTTGATATTTCGCTGATTTATAGGGGTATACATTTCTGGGTCATAATGACCCCAGTATCTTATTAAGTTGTTTTTTTGTGGCGCCATCTTAGAATCACCTTAAGAAAAAAAATTTTTGGTCTTGCGCTTCGTTTCCACAAAATATTAAAAGTCAGGGAATTTCAGAAAGATCCGTTTGATAACAACAGAGATATTGCAGGTTGAAATTCGATTTTGGGTCATTATGACCCCAGTATCTAACTAAGGTTAATAGGCAGATGCGTATAACAGTTTATCCGTGAACGTACTCCAACGGCTTTTATACACGAACAAAAGCAATGTCACTCGATGTTGATGCTTGTGTTATGATTACACCCTTCACCAAGATTTAATCAGTCTTACTAGCTCTAGTAGTAGATCTGATTAGATTCACTTCACTACGCACTGCAATATTACAGTCTAGTCAACCGTTTTACGTCGGGTAAGACGATAACAGAGCTAGAAACACAATAGATTTCGAGCGAAGTTTGGCGATAAAGCTAAGCACAAGTACGCGAACCGGCTGTCACTTCGGGTATGCCTATAGGAATATAGAAGTTCGTTTATGGACTGTTCAAGGAAAATCTATTAGAATTCTTTCAAGAATTGCGACGTCAATTTTTGCAGCTATTCTTTCAGGATTTTTTTTCCAGGAAATCTATGAGAATTATGTTAAAAAAAATCTGAATAAATACGACCAAGGCAAATTTCTTCTACGAATGCGAAAATTGGAACTATTGAAAAAATAAAGTTTTCAGTTTGTGAAAGTGCTCATAAGAATGCTAAACTGCAGGCTACCAAAAAGAGGAATAAGTAGAAGACAGACGTTCAAGAAACATACACTACCCGTCATAAATACAGACTCGCTTGATAAAGTATTGCAACACGCAGCTGAATATTGAATCACCTTGAAAAATTTAGCATCACTTCAAAACAGGAACATTCATGATGATCTATACCGCACCATTATAGATCTTCAGCAAAGTTGTTCAGTAAATCAAGGACATTCGAAAGGCAACTAGTTTGCTTCGCAATTTGGCCGCTAGGTGGCGTTAGTCAGCATGTAAAATTGAACATTTTAAGGGGGCAGGATCCGTCATTGATTTCAGAATTTTCAAAAGCAGTTTTTTCGTTCAAAATCAAGAAAATTTACAGGAAAATGTGTTCACTGTATTCTGTTCTCCAACCGACACACAGTGAACACATTTTCATCGAATATTTTCTAGTTTTGAACAGAAAAACTGCTTTTGTAGTTTTGATGTTGACGATGATTACGATGACGGAGCGTTGATCGTTAAGCATGTTCTATCTTGTGATCCACATGGGATGAAAGTTCGAGTCTTCGTTTTTCAGAAAGTCAAGGACAAACAGATGACAGGCAGTTTGGTATGCAATTTTGCCGCCACGTGGCGCTAGTGAGCATGCAGAATTAAGCATTTTAGGCTTGTTCTATCTTATGATATAGAAAATTCGAGCCTTCGACAAAGCTGTTCAGAAAGTCTAAGACATCCGGAAGACAGACAATTTGGTTCAAAAATTTGCCGCTAGAAAGCGCTAGTGAGCATGTGAAGTTCAATATTCTAAACTACTTTTATCTTGAGATCCAAATAACATAGAAAAATCGAGTCTTTGGCAAAGTTCTTCAGAATGTTAAGGAAATCCGAAAGGCAAACCGATTGGTTCTAAATTTTGCCGCTAAGTAGCACTACTAAGCATATCCAATCAAACATATAAAACAAATTCTATCCTGCGAACCAATGAGATAGAAAGTTTGAGTCTTCGGCAAAGTCGAGGACATTGGGAAGACACAGACAGTTTGATTTATAGTTTTGTCGTCAGGTGGCGCTATTGATCATGAATAAATGAATACATTATACTAGTTCTATTTCATAATTTTGATAAGAAAAAAATATTCAAGTTTTTGGCAAAGAAACCCGAAGGCCAAAGAAACCCGAAAGGCAAACAGTTAAGTTCGTAGGTGGCAGTAGTAAATATGTTGAATTGATAATTTTATGCTAATTCGGTATTGTAATTCTGATGAAATGAAAAATTCGAGTTTTCGGAAAACTTATCCAGACAGTCAAATAAATCCGGGCGTCAAAAAGTTTGATTCGTTATTCTCCCGCTGGATGGAGCTAGTGAGCGTGTGAAATTGAGCATTTTGATATTATAATTAAAGGGATCATCCCGTTTTTAAACACATAATCAATGTAACTGCGGTCCACTGCCATTTGTCATTTGGAAATGCATTTGGCGTTCGGAAGAGGTAGTGATTAATGTCAGAATCATATCATATTAAATTGATTCAGGTCTGATCCATTGTATATTCCAGTGTTTCATATTTGATTCATAGCTTAGTGTTTCAGGTATGATTTACTTCATGTGCGGGTGATTCAGGGCTGACTAACATCATATTCAAATTATTCAAGTCATTTATTCAATTGATTGACTCTATATTAAAACGATTCATGTTGATTCACTTCATACCCTGGTGAATAATGTCTGATTCTCTTTATATTCATGTGTTTCAGGTTTTATTCACTTCATATTCAAGTAATTTAGGTTGGATGGATATGAGTATGAATGGATGGATGAATGGATGAATATGGAGAGACCATATTTAAAAAAAATCATGTCGAATTTATCCCTAGCTCAAGTGATTGAGGACTGATTCACTTCATATTCAAGTGATTCAGATTTGATTCACTCCATATCTAAGTTATTCACGTCAGATTCACTTCATTTTCAAGTGATTCAGAATTGATTCAATTCGCTTATTTACTTCATATTCATCTGTTTCAGGTTTTATTCACTTAATGTTCATGTGGTTGCAAATGATTCATGTCTGATTCACTTAACTTTCAAGTGTTTCAAGTGCTATAAATTACTTGCTATTCAAATGGCTCAGGTTTGATTCATTTATAATTTAGGTCGTTCAGTTTTGTTTCACTGCATTTTCCAGTATAGAAAGTTCACTTCATGTTCAAGCAGTTCAGGGCTGATTCACTTTATTTTATATTCAGTGTGTCAAGTGTGGTTGACTTCATTTTCTAGAGATTAGCCCTGATTTACTTCATATTTTAGAAATTCATAACTGATTCACTTCATTTTCTTGTGATTGAGTTATGTTTTAATATTTTTACAAGTGACTCAGGTTTGATGCTTTTAATTTTTAAATGATTTGAGATGAAGTCTCTTCATAATCAAAACTGATTCGCTTTATATCCAAGTGTTTCAGATCTGTTATACTTCATATTTTTGTGATTCAAGTAGAATTCACTTAATATACAAGTGATTTAGGTCTGATATACTTTATATTCAAGTGATTCAGGACTGACTCACTTCATAGTCAAGTGATTTATGTTAGATTCGCTCCATATCAAAGTGATTCGTATCGGATTCATTGCGTTTTCAAACGCATCAGGTCTGATTCACTTGACATTCAAGTAATACAGGTCTGCATTACTTTATATTCAGGTCTGATACATTTCAAGTTTAAGTTTTCGTTTAACTGCATTTTCCAGTGATTCATCCCGAGCAGAAGTAAATAACTACCGAATACCAAATTGAGGCATTGCATACCAGATAATTTTCAATACTTACAACCTGAATGAGGTATGAATGAGCCCTGTATAATAGGTACCTCAAATAATACCTTTTGCATATTCTACAAATACCAAGCTGATAATTAGATCAGGTATTGTAATACCTAAATAATACTTGATGGATTTACATATAAAAGTGATTTTTTTCAATAATAGTTCAATACCTCCAGCAGTCCTCAATAGCTTTCGAATACCAAAATGAAGTATTTTTAATTGTTTGAAACATTTTTTTTTTCAAATACCTTTATAATATCAAAATGAGGTATTGACAACTGAACAATACCTAATTATGGTATGATGCCAAAATATGGTATGCATAAGTTATTGCGAGTTATTCTTTCCTCCTCGGGTGGTGTGGCTATTATTTGCGTTATAGCTGCTTTAAATATCATCATAGATTATCCCTGCTTGTAAGGGGCCGTCCATAAATGACGTAGCATTTTTTCACTGATTTTTTACACCCCCCTCCCCCCTCGTAGCATTTCGTCACAATTGCTGACACCCCCCTTGGAAAATACGTAGCATATCCATCAAGAAAATTGAATGATAGAACAATTTCGATAACACTCGAATCTGTTGTCCAGGCTTTTCCATCTAGTTTTATTCAGACTATTCCATCAAGAGCACTGATATATCAAAACAAATCGATGAGTATCAACTGGGTGGAGATCTTCTATGTTTTTTTTGAGAAATAAGCTCTAACAGAAAATATGAACAAAACTAAAACTTCCTTTCCAAGTCGTTAAAGCCTTGATTTGCAATTAATGAATTTATTTTTCAATTTATATATTTATAAATTAATTTATTAATACAGGAATATAATGTTCACATAATTATTTGAGCTTGCTTGAGCTTGAGCTTAATTGGCCGCCCGTGGATGCACTCCAGTATCGCCAGATCAGCTGCACTTACACAAGGAACCAACCGAATGACTGCTTGGGACTAACAGGCATCCTCAGTGTATAAGTGCTGGTGATCTTCTATTTTTAGGCAACAATGGCACCTGCCACGTCAGAATGCAGACCAATGAGGGGAAGGGGGAGGAATTGATGATGCATTGAACTGACTCCCACGTAGACCGTATATTCCACTGCATCCACGTCAGTTCATGCGGGAGTGTATGGATTGAGGGAAAGGCATGGCAGAGAGGTTTGCTTTTGTGGTTAGCAGACTGCCTATGTATCAGGCGTAAGAAAGGCGTGCGCGTGGAAGAATGGAAGCGTTAGGGAAACGGTTTCTTGTCCGTCTCTGGTTCTAACGTTTGCTATGAACGAATAGTTTGAGTGTGATATATTTAGAATGGAAGATAGAAGCAAGTGAGAGATATACAACTACAAAGTACGAGGAAAGGGACGGGCCTGGGATTGAACCCATGACCTTCTGCATATGAAGCAGAAGCGGTAGCCATCGGACCACCAACCCCGTCTAATGTTCACATAATTATTTAAAGCACTAAACAAATCTGTTTGGTTGTGCTACAGAAAATCTAAAATTTCTTAGATTTTTTTCAATCTTGTCATATGAATGTCTTGAAGCTGACTCATCATTTTAGAACCCAACTTTAGTCAAACAAAGAAAAACGATGTTTGATAAAAAAAATAATTGTATGCCATTTTTTTCAGCGCCTCTCATTTTACCGACGTGATTCAAAATGCTACATCCACTAGTTAGGACCCCTCCCTCCCCCTCGTCACACATGGTCACAAATTCGTGAAGACCCCCCTCCCCCCTAAAAAGCTACGTCATTTATGGACGACCCCTAAACAAATGTTGATCTTTTAATTATTGCCATTACAATTGCTAATATTCAGTAAGATATTTTTTATTAATTTAATCATAAGATTTTCTTACGAGTAAAGCTGGGATAGTGATTGTTGACATTATGAATTCTAATCTTTGCATGGTTTAAGTTTTAGTTTAAAATATTTTGGAGCGAGGTTGGAGATTTTATGAGCACCAAGTGCTCCGGGGAGCGTGATCTGAGAACCGCTGGGTTAGACTTTTGTTGTGGTGCAATTATGATGCTTGCGTATGATTATTTACCCATTTATAGATTCTTGCAATCGTTCCTTTTCCTTTCGTCGTTGTTGTGCCAAGCTTAAATCACACACGCCCAGCCGGTTGTTTAATCAATTTTGCGTTGCTATCGCAAACTGTAGTCTTCTGCGAAGTTCCCGAACCCCCACAAGTCGCACTAAACACTGACTTTCTTCTTTGTTCCCAACCCTAAAGATATTCCGTCGCAGAAGTATTCAATCATAAAGCGCCAATACGCTGCTGTTGCACGTGCACCTAATCACTCTCTAGTGCAGAAAAATCACTTTCTTTTCACCGCAATCTATCACTCCAGTCGCCACCGATAGCCCTCCGTAGTTTTCTAGTAGCCACTTCTTCGGGAGCTCTACAGACCACTCTAATCACGTAACACGCACGCTGCAGCACACACCCCCATTTGACAATAACTATAACTCACTAAACGCTCACTGTCCGATGAAGGTATGCAATGCTCAATTCGAATGTATGTATGATGGGGCTCTTAGGGTATCGCAATCCCAGCCTCAACCAAACGAAATGATTGCTTCAATCGCAAGCTGCAGTGCCAACAATAATGATCTCCGATCTTGGCAATTAATCATCACACACGAGCGATTCCGCGCGCGCGTTTTTTTTTCTTGTGTCTCTATTCGGCAAAACTAATTTCGCGATCAAGATCGATCAGTTTTTTTTTTACTAGACGCGAAAACGTCCAACGCCAACTAAATCTAGCGAGTGACTAACTCTGGACGGTGGTGGTACGAGCAACGATGACGCGGGAACCTCGAAGCGTCGTGATGCCCTCCGAGGTGGTGTGGTCGCTCAGTTTAGTACGAGTTCCTCTGTTTGGGTTAGTAGTTCTCACTCTCTTCATGGCAAGTGGCGTCGACAGCGCTGATAAAACACCTTTCAGGTGAGTCACTTCAGCGCTTTGGTGGGTAAGACATGGACGTTGCCAGGATTACCATCATTCTATATAAACAGTTTTTCAAACTTCTCATTAAGGCCCAAGTAAAAATGGGACAAATGCCAAAAGTGATAAAGCATTTTTCGCCGTTAAATCGACAAATCGAAAAAAAAAATAAAAACACAGCTTTTTATTTGCAAAATAAAAAGGCTGAGTGTTTTTATTTTTTTGATTTGTTGATTTCAAGGGCGAAAACTGCTTTTTCATTTTTGACATTTGCTTCATTTTTACTTGCACCTTAATACTAACAGGAAGCTTCTTTGGTGATTTCTTTGAACATACTTCCACAAAATTTATCAGAAGTTTGTTCAGAGATTTCCAACTATATTTTCCTAAGAACTCAAATATTCGTTGTTCTAATTTCTCAAAAAACTACGCTTATGGAATAAGGCACCTCCGGCCGGTGTGGCGTAGTAACCTCGCTCACAACAACTGATAGCAGCGCCGGAGAGCCACAGCCACTCGTGAGGCAAGGTGGTGCTCATTGATGCATCGCGGAACGAATCCATAGCTCGCTAAGTGGAACGAAACCCGGCGTGCGGCGGCAACGCGGAGCGCAGTGACTGTTGTGTTGTTGTCTCGGGTATTTGATAAAAGCTTCATAAAGACTTCTGCAGGTCCCGGGACTTGGTACAGCAGTTATCTGCCGTCATGCTTGTTTATCCAATACATGGATCGGTGTCTTGATCGTCGAATACGATGACGATGGCCGTTGTGCGTTGTGTTTACACCCAGGTATTCGCAACAAAGCGCACATTGACGAAAAACGGGTTTGTTGCGCAATGACGGTGAAGCCGGTCGTTTTTTCTCCCTTTCGATACGATAAGGGGGACACGATGACGGATGGACACTGCTGGATTGTTATGTTGCGGAATTTAAAGGGGACGTTGTTGTAAATAATGATAAAGACTTTTTTTTTTTGACGCAGAATTACGTTTACGTTTTTGCAACACGATATTCATATTTTTACACATTTTTTTTCACAAGTTCTCAAAAACTCTTCAATGTTCAGAATTTGTGTCGATACTGCCCATCAATTCCTGGTTTTGATAATATGTATTCGAATTTGATAATATTCTGAACTATTTTGGAGAACCGACACTTCCCATATAAAACATCTTAAACATCCATTTTGTTTTAACCAATTTATAAAATAAACAAGATGTGATCTATACAATGTTGGGTAATGATGAGCTTCTCCGGAAAATCATACAAATGGGCGAAATTAAATTTAAAAATTACAATAAGTTTTTTGTTTTAAATTTCTCAAGATCTTTTCGGGCGAAGTGGTACCAGAAACATAAACGCCAATTACTTATATACGGTTGCACCAATTTGTTTCATTCAACAGACTCTCATCAAAGTAGTGTTTCGAAAGCGAATAGACAAACATGATAAACATTCTGTTGCTAGAAAACCAATGATCAAAAGTTTTTGCGATTTTGCGAAGACGTAGTGCAAAAATATTGAAGAACAAAAAAGTCATTGCGATTAGAATATTTTTGTAGTGTAAAAATAATGCTGCTAGTAAGTAGGTAGAGGGTTCAATTATTGTGGAGTGCTCATAACTTATTGTATTATGGGTCACCTAGTCCAAATTATTCAAATGTCTATTCTGCAATTCAAATGGATATGATGCATGAAGGTGGGTGACCCGTAATAATGTGACCACTGTATATACTAGCGTTGGGCGATTTTGAATCGATGTTCCGAAAATCGATGTTTGCATTCCGATTAATCGATTTTTTGAATCGATGTTTGGAGCACCTAAAATCGGGTGAATCGATTCTCTTCATTCGATTTTTTGATTCGATTCATTTTGTTCAAATCGTTAAATATTTCTTAATAAGTTTGTGGAGAAGAAATCATATTTTGAACTAGTACTGGGTCTTCAATAATACTCCATGGATTCCCCCAAGAGTTCTTCTTGAAATTTCTCTAGAGATTCTCCCATTAATTCCTGCTAGAATATTATCAGAACTTATGCTAAAAATTTCTCCATGGATTTCATTAAAAAAAAATCTCTACATATCCTACAGTAAAATCTCTATAATTTTTTTTTAAATCTATTCACGGATTTCTTTAGATATTTCTCCTCAGATTTTTCGAGAAATTTTTCTATTTTAATACTCCTATAAGGATTCTTTCAGGGATTTATCCAACAAAATTCTACAGGGGTTTTTCCAGCAAAAAATCTACAGGGGTTTTTCCAGGGATTTCTCTAGCGATTCCACCTGCAAAATTTCTACATCGATTCTTCCTAGGATACCTCAATTCATCAGTGATTCCTCCAAAGATGTCTCCAAGAGTCCTTCGTGGAAGCCTACACTGCCCATATCTGCATATTTGTCACATTCGACATTTTTGACAAATTGAAGTTAATACCATGGAGAGTCATCAAATGATAAATACTTTCGATCAACTAACTGAAATATGTGAGATTGTTCTAGAAAATTCGAAAAAAAATACCAAGTTGTTTTGTCAGATTGGTAATTATAACCGCATAACAGTAACATTGAGATTATAAATGAGCCTCGTAATGTAACAGCAATGAAATTTCTACCAGAATTATTTTCTGACTATTCACCTAGTATGCTATATGAGTTGTACAAAATATCAGCTTCAAATGAGCACTTTTGAGTTCCTGGTAATTTTTAGAAATTTTAGTTTCCTCCCATACTGCCATGAAATGTACTCTTGGTATTCCATTTACTCAATGCCTACTTTTGTCGAATGTTACAAATATGCAGTTATGGGCAGTACAGGAGTCTATCCAAAGACTCCTACAGAGATTTCTCTATGCAAATCTTTACAGGAATTCCTGCAGAGATTTCTCCAGCTTTTTCTTCAGGAATTTCTCCAAAGATCGCTTCAGAAAAATCTCTACATGGTTTCCTGTAGATATCGTTTCAGGAATGAACTGGTAGAGATTTGACTGTATATATAAATGAAATATGAGTTTTGTCTACGCAGTCTTCATTATAAATAGAACGTTGAAAAAAATAAAGACTGCGTTACTGAAAAGCATGTATGCTGTTCCGGGGATTTTTGTAAGAAATTCCTCCAGAGCTTTCCTCGAGAATCCTTTCTTGGGCTCTTGCAAGAATTTCTCCAGCGATCCGTATAAGAACTCATAAAATAATTTCTTGTAAAATCCCCAATTGAATGGTAGAATCTCTGGAATAATTCGTTATAGAATTCCTGGAGCGATCCCTGGAGGAAATCTTAGAAGTAAATCCTAGAGGAATCTGAGAGAATTCACTGTGGAAATATTTTAAGTAATCCTTGAAGAAATGTTACTTAGAGAAACCTCTGACATTCTGCAAAAATCTCTGTAGAGATCTTCTTGGAGGAATCCTTAGGGATATCTCTTAATTTTTATTACAGGAATGTCAGGAGAAATCGCTTGAAGAATCTTTGGAAGAATCGCTGGAGAAGTGCTTGAAGTAATCTATGCAATAATTCCTGGAAAAGTTCCCTGAGGATGGATTAATTCCCGGAGAAATCTATCTGGAGTGAATACTTCAGAGTTTTTGCAATTCCCTCACAGGTCTTTTTTTTTATTGAATTCTTCTACGATCTGATTTTAAAATTGTTTTCGGTATTTCTCAAGTTATTATTTTTGGATTTGTCGGAATAATAGTCTGATTTTTTTCTAGAGGATAATTTTGAATTTTCTCAAGAGGATTTTTTAAAAACACTTCAGAGTACTTTTCAATAATGCGTCCCAATGAAGCTATTTTTGGAATTCCTCCAGCTGTTCTTTCTAGTATAAGTCCATAAGATATTTCCAACATTCGTTCGAGTTAATGTCATTTATTCAATTGTTCCAGAAATCTACTGAAGGTCTCCTCGAAGTTCTACATGAGTCTAATTTGATTCTTCTAATCCTTTATTATAGAATTTTACGAGAAATTTGGATTTTTGGGATTTTTTCATTGGTGTTTGCGAAATTGCTTAATTTTTTTTACAAATCTTTTTTCAAGATAATTTGACGAAGTTTTTCTGAGTTCTTCCTGCCAATATTGTTATCATACAAAACCTTTATGCAAATTCTTGTTGAAATTTCTGCAGAAGCTGATTCAAAAGAAATGTCCAGAAGTTAACGGAGAAGAATGTTTTATGTTGGCGTTGCTATCCTGTTAATTATTTTTACTTACGCAAAAATAATTGATTCTGAATCAAATCAACTACTTCAGCACTAAATTTTACGTTAGATCAAATTCACACACTCTATTGATTTTACATACCTCCATGAGTCGATGTTCCATGATTCGATATCGACTCATGGGATAATAGTAAAAACAAACTTTCATGGTTACTATGATGGTCCCTAGAAGCAGCTATCCAAAGGAATGCTGTTCCATGACTCGATATTTCCATGAGTCGATGGTCCCTTCAATATTAACTCATGGAGGTTTCACTGTACTATAAACTTTTAATTATCTCAATAATAATATTGATAATTATCACTATCCGAACACATTCACATCTTTATACTTCAAGTTATGCTCGCAAATCTACTTACTCTAACTTGCGAAGAATAGTGTAGGTGATTAGAAAATCACAACTCAAGCAGAAGATTACGTTCAAATTAAAGTATATGACGTGCACTTTTTTAAGTAGGGGTAAGAAAATGTAGGAAGTTTCTTATGAAATGTGCTCAAGAGTTTCTTTCGGAATTCTATCTCTTATTTCTTCTAGAGAAACGCCACAGAATTTTTTTTCGGGGACATCCTTATAAATTATTTCCTAGGAGAGACACCCTCAGTACTCCTCAAGGCGTAATTTTATCAATTTATTTATTTATCCAATGATTTTAAAAATTACTCCTTAAATTACTGTTTAGGTCTTTTTGGAGTTTCTCACGAATTTCTTTCAGCAATTTATTTCTTTGTTTTCATTAAAAATTAGCCACGTGGTGGTCGTGTTCTAAACTAAATTGTGTCTTATGTGGAAGTCCTTATCCTCCTGAGCAACTTTTCCGAAGACTGCATCTTTCTATGTGTTCGCATTCTTGTATTATCGCACAATTAGCCCCTACCGGAAGGCCACATCAACGTAAGCGTCACGCGGTGATCGAGTTCTGAACTAAATTGTATCTCATGTGGAAGTCCTTATCCTCCTGAGCAACTTTGCCGAAGACAGCATCCTTCTATGTGCTCGCAATCTCGAGTTATCGCATAATAAGCCCCTACCGGAAGTTCATAGCAACGCCAACGTCATGCAGCGGTCGAGCTCTGAACTAAATTGTATCTCATGTGGAAGTCCTTATCCTCCTGAACATTTTTGCCGAAGACAGCATCCTTCTATGTGCTCGCAATCTCGAGTTATCGCATAATAAGCCCCTACCAGAAGTTCATAGCAACGCCAACGTCACGCAGCGGTCGAGCTCTGAACTAAATTGTATCTCATGAGGAAGTGCTTATCCTCCTGAGCAACTTTGCCGAAGACAGCATCCTTCTATGTGTTCGCAATCTCGAGTTATCGCATAATTAGCCTCTACCGGAACTTCATATCGACGCTAGCGCCACGCAACGGTCGAGTTCTGAACTAAATTGTAAGGTACCGTGGGGTAAGTGGATACAGAAAAATCAATAGTTAACTTCATTATTATGTACAGCCAACGTGAATAATGTAACTCAAACTTTTTTCTGTGGATAACAAATAAGGGACTATTATACTTCAAATCGTCATTTATTTCGATTTTTCTAATTGTTATGTATTGAGTATGAGAGACATAAAAATTTGCGGCAAATGACATACTTGCCCCACCATGGTGGGGTAAGTGGATCACCTTTAAAAAAAATCTGTTCTCGAAACAAATGTAGTGTGATTATGTTTAATAAGAATGATATTACCCTCGCTCTTGTTATTAGTGCTACTTATGTTACATTTAAATACTTTAAAATTAAAAAGTATTTTTATTAAATCAAAATATTATAAAAAGTATGTATATATTAATTCATACTAATTTGAACAAAAAAAAAAAACATTGTAACTAGAAAAATTTGGAGAAAATTCTTCCTTTTATACGCATAAGTTATACAGAAGTATTGTAGGATTATTCTTAAAGATATTTTCGTAAAACACTCATGGTTTAAAAACATTAGTTACATTTACTTTTGAATAATAAACTGAAATCCTTCTATTTTATTTATGAATATATGTGTATCATCTGTCTAGAACAATTTATATGGTCAAATAAGGTACGATACTATGCTTTCGATTGGAAAATAAGTATATTTTGCTCTTTTACAATTCAGCTTAGATAAACCACGAAAAGTTTCGTGTGAATTTTGAAATTATTATTCTTTTAATATTTTTTTATACAAGAAAGGTTAAAAAAACTTTTAGGTGGATTAATTCAAATTTTCTATGGCCAATTTGACAAATTCAAGCTGGGAATGGAACAAAATAAAGGAAAACAACATTTGCGGATATTATAGCTTATTAAAATTCTCGTAAGCAGTCTGCCAATAAATGATAATTATTCTTGATCCACTTACCCCACCCCATCAAAAAGTAGGGGTAAGTGTACCATGTCCAATATATTTGTATTTATTTATAAAAATCACATATTCTTCATTGTGATTCATTCAATTAGAACTGAAATGCTCACCATGTGTCGAAAAAAATAATAGAATTCGATTTTAGACAGAGATACAATGAATTTTTGATTGATGGAAAACAATTTTCAAATTGATTACTTTTTGCAGCTAACAAGTTTGCTTGTGTTAGTGTACGTGTAGTACCAGTTTTGCAATAGTTTCAGTGTGGGCGTAAGAATATAACCTAAAACGAAGCAATGGTGCGAAAACATTCAACATATTCAAGTATTTATGCTTTATATTGACAAATGATCCACTTACCCCACTGCTACACTTCCCCCACTGTACCTTATCTCAAAAGGAAGTTCTTATCCTCCTGAGCAACTTTGCTGAAGACTGCATCCTTCTATGTGCTCGCAATCTCGAGGTATCGCATAATTAGCTCCTACCGGAAGTTCAAATCGACGCTAGCGCCACGCAGCGGTCGAGTTCTGAACTAAATTGTATCTCATGAGGAAGTGCTTATCCTCCTGAGCAACTTTGCCCAAGACAGCATCCTTCTATGTTTTGTATATTATGTGGAAGTCCTTATCCTCCTGAGCAACTTTGTCGAAGACAGCATCCTTCTATATGCTCGCAATCTCGTGTTATCGCATAATTAGCCCTAACCGAAAGTCCACATCGACACTAGCGCCACGCGGTGGTCGAGTTCTGAACTAAATTGTATCTTATGTGGAAGTCCTTATCCTCATGAACAACTTTGCCGAAGACTGCATCTTTCTATGTGCTCGCAATCTCGAGTTATCGCATAATTAGCTCCTACCGGAAGTTCATATCGTCGCTAGCGCCACGCAGCGGTCGAGTTCTGAACTAAATTGTATCTCAAAAGGAAGTTTATATCCTCCTGAGCAACTTTGCTGAAGACTGCATCCTTCTATGTGCTCGCAATCTCGAGTTATCGCATAATTAGCTCCTACCGGAAGTTCATATCGACGCTAGCGCCACGCAGCGGTCGAGTTCTGAACTAAATTGTATCTCAAAAGGAAGTTCTTATCCTCCTGAGCAACTTTGCTGAAGACTGCATTCTTCTATGTGCTCGCAATCTCGAGTTATCGCATAATTAGCTCCTACCGGAAGTTCATATCGACACTAGCGCCACGCAGCGGTCGAGTTCTGAACTAAATTGTATCTCAAAAGGAAGTTTATATCCTCCTGAGCAACTTTGCTGAAGACTGCATCCTTCTATGTGCTCGCAATCTCGAGTTATCGCATAATTAGCTCCTACCGGAAGTTCATATCGACGCTAGCGCCACGCAGCGGTCGAGTTCTGAACTAAATTGTATCTCAAAAGGAAGTTCTTATCCTCCTGAGCAACTTTGCTGAAGACTGCATTCTTCTATGTGCTCGCAATCTCGAGTTATCGCATAATTAGCTCCTACCGGAAGTTCATATCGACACTAGCGCCACGCAGCGGTCGAGTTCTGAACTAAATTGTATCTCAAAAGGAAGTTTATATCCTCCTGAGCAACTTTGCTGAAGACTGCATCCTTCTATGTGCTCGCAATCTCGAGTTATCGCATAATTAGCTCCTACCGGAAGTTCATATCGACGCTAGCGCCACGCAGCGGTCGAGTTCTGAACTAAATTGTATCTCAAAAGGAAGTTCTTATCCTCCTGAGCAACTTTGCTGAAGACTGCATCCTTCTATGTGCTCGCAATCTCGAGTTATCGCATAATTAGCCTCTACCGGAAGTTCGTATCGACGCTAGCGCCACGCGGTGGTCGAGTTCTGAACTAAATTGTATCCCATGTGGAAGTTCTTGGTCCCCGACGCAAGTTTGCTGAAGACAGTACATTCCTATATGGCCTGCATCTTATACAATTTGGTGATGACTGCAGATTTCTGGACTGAGTATACTGAAATTCCACGTGGCCAACATGGTCCCCTTCGTAGCCGATTCCCGGTGGCCACTGGATCCGGAACCGGTATTCCAGGTAGTGATCAGAATCTTGAGGAGTATATCTTTCGATTGCGGCATAAATTTCATTATTCGGTTGATATTTCGCTGAATTATAGGGGTATACATTTCTGGGTCATAATGACCCCAGTATCTTATTAAGTTGTTTTTTTGTGGCGCCATCTTAGAATCACCTTAAGAAAAAAAATTTTTGGTCTTGCGCTTCGTTTCCACAAAATATTAAAAGTCAGGGAATTTCAGAAAGATCCGTTTGATAACAACAGAGATATTGCAGGTTGAAATTCGATTTTGGGTCATTATGACCCCAGTATCTAACTAAGGTTAATAGGCAGATGCGTATAACAGTTTATCCGTGAACGTACTCCAACGGCTTTTATACACGAACAAAAGCAATGTCACTCGATGTTGATGCTTGTGTTATGATTACACCCTTCACCAAGATTTAATCAGTCTTACTAGCTCTAGTAGTAGATCTGATTAGATTCACTTCACTACGCACTGCAATATTACAGTCTAGTCAACCGTTTTACGTCGGGTAAGACGATAACAGAGCTAGAAACACAATAGATTTCGAGCGAAGTTTGGCGATAAAGCTAAGCACAAGTACGCGAACCGGCTGTCACTTCGGGTATGCCTATAGGAATATAGAAGTTCGTTTATGGACTGTTCAAGGAAAATCTATTAGAATTCTTTCAAGAATTGCGACGTCAATTTTTGCAGCTATTCTTTCAGGATTTTTTTTCCAGGAAATCTATGAGAATTATGTTAAAAAAAATCTGAATAAATACGACCAAGGCAAATTTCTTCTACGAATGCGAAAATTGGAACTATTGAAAAAATAAAGTTTTCAGTTTGTGAAAGTGCTCATAAGAATGCTAAACTGCAGGCTACCAAAAAGAGGAATAAGTAGAAGACAGACGTTCAAGAAACATACACTACCCGTCATAAATACAGACTCGCTTGATAAAGTATTGCAACACGCAGCTGAATATTGAATCACCTTGAAAAATTTAGCATCACTTCAAAACAGGAACATTCATGATGATCTATACCGCACCATTATAGATCTTCAGCAAAGTTGTTCAGTAAATCAAGGACATTCGAAAGGCAACTAGTTTGCTTCGCAATTTGGCCGCTAGGTGGCGTTAGTCAGCATGTAAAATTGAACATTTTAAGGGGGCAGGATCCGTCATTGATTTCAGAATTTTCAAAAGCAGTTTTTTTCGTTCAAAATCAAGAAAATTTACAGGAAAATGTGTTCACTGTATTCTGTTCTCCAACCGACACACAGTGAACACATTTTCATCGAATATTTTCTAGTTTTGAACAGAAAAACTGCTTTTGTAGTTTTGATGTTGACGATGATTACGATGACGGAGCGTTGATCGTTAAGCATGTTCTATCTTGTGATCCACATGGGATGAAAGTTCGAGTCTTCGTTTTTCAGAAAGTCAAGGACAAACAGATGACAGGCAGTTTGGTATGCAATTTTGCCGCCACGTGGCGCTAGTGAGCATGCAGAATTAAGCATTTTAGGCTTGTTCTATCTTATGATATAGAAAATTCGAGCCTTCGACAAAGCTGTTCAGAAAGTCTAAGACATCCGGAAGACAGACAATTTGGTTCAAAAATTTGCCGCTAGAAAGCGCTAGTGAGCATGTGAAGTTCAATATTCTAAACTACTTTTATCTTGAGATCCAAATAACATAGAAAAATCGAGTCTTTGGCAAAGTTCTTCAGAATGTTAAGGAAATCCGAAAGGCAAACCGATTGGTTCTAAATTTTGCCGCTAAGTAGCACTACTAAGCATATCCAATCAAACATATAAAACAAATTCTATCCTGCGAACCAATGAGATAGAAAGTTTGAGTCTTCGGCAAAGTCGAGGACATTGGGAAGACACAGACAGTTTGATTTATAGTTTTGTCGTCAGGTGGCGCTATTGATCATGAATAAATGAATACATTATACTAGTTCTATTTCATAATTTTGATAAGAAAAAAATATTCAAGTTTTTGGCAAAGAAACCCGAAGGCCAAAGAAACCCGAAAGGCAAACAGTTAAGTTCGTAGGTGGCAGTAGTAAATATGTTGAATTGATAATTTTATGCTAATTCGGTATTGTAATTCTGATGAAATGAAAAATTCGAGTTTTCGGAAAACTTATCCAGACAGTCAAATAAATCCGGGCGTCAAAAAGTTTGATTCGTTATTCTCCCGCTGGATGGAGCTAGTGAGCGTGTGAAATTGAGCATTTTGATATTATAATTAAAGGGATCATCCCGTTTTTAAACACATAATCAATGTAACTGCGGTCCACTGCCATTTGTCATTTGGAAATGCATTTGGCGTTCGGAAGAGGTAGTGATTAATGTCAGAATCATATCATATTAAATTGATTCAGGTCTGATCCATTGTATATTCCAGTGTTTCATATTTGATTCATAGCTTAGTGTTTCAGGTATGATTTACTTCATGTGCGGGTGATTCAGGGCTGACTAACATCATATTCAAATTATTCAAGTCATTTATTCAATTGATTGACTCTATATTAAAACGATTCATGTTGATTCACTTCATACCCTGGTGAATAATGTCTGATTCTCTTTATATTCATGTGTTTCAGGTTTTATTCACTTCATATTCAAGTAATTTAGGTTGGATGGATATGAGTATGAATGGATGGATGAATGGATGAATATGGAGAGACCATATTTAAAAAAATCATGTCGAATTTATCCCTAGCTCAAGTGATTGAGGACTGATTCACTTCATATTCAAGTGATTCAGATTTGATTCACTCCATATCTAAGTTATTCACGTCAGATTCACTTCATTTTCAAGTGATTCAGAATTGATTCAATTCGCTTATTTACTTCATATTCATCTGTTTCAGGTTTTATTCACTTAATGTTCATGTGGTTGCAAATGATTCATGTCTGATTCACTTAACTTTCAAGTGTTTCAAGTGCTATAAATTACTTGCTATTCAAATGGCTCAGGTTTGATTCATTTATAATTTAGGTCGTTCAGTTTTGTTTCACTGCATTTTCCAGTATAGAAAGTTCACTTCATGTTCAAGCAGTTCAGGGCTGATTCACTTTATTTTATATTCAGTGTGTCAAGTGTGGTTGACTTCATTTTCTAGAGATTAGCCCTGATTTACTTCATATTTTAGAAATTCATAACTGATTCACTTCATTTTCTTGTGATTGAGTTATGTTTTAATATTTTTACAAGTGACTCAGGTTTGATGCTTTTAATTTTTAAATGATTTGAGATGAAGTCTCTTCATAATCAAAACTGATTCGCTTTATATCCAAGTGTTTCAGATCTGTTATACTTCATATTTTTGTGATTCAAGTAGAATTCACTTAATATACAAGTGATTTAGGTCTGATATACTTTATATTCAAGTGATTCAGGACTGACTCACTTCATAGTCAAGTGATTTATGTTAGATTCGCTCCATATCAAAGTGATTCGTATCGGATTCATTGCGTTTTCAAACGCATCAGGTCTGATTCACTTGACATTCAAGTAATACAGGTCTGCATTACTTTATATTCAGGTCTGATACATTTCAAGTTTAAGTTTTCGTTTAACTGCATTTTCCAGTGATTCATCCCGAGCAGAAGTAAATAACTACCGAATACCAAATTGAGGCATTGCATACCAGATAATTTTCAATACTTACAACCTGAATGAGGTATGAATGAGCCCTGTATAATAGGTACCTCAAATAATACCTTTTGCATATTCTACAAATACCAAGCTGATAATTAGATCAGGTATTGTAATACCTAAATAATACTTGATGGATTTACATATAAAAGTGATTTTTTTCAATAATAGTTCAATACCTCCAGCAGTCCTCAATAGCTTTCGAATACCAAAATGAAGTATTTTTAATTGTTTGAAACATTTTTTTTTTCAAATACCTTTATAATATCAAAATGAGGTATTGACAACTGAACAATACCTAATTATGGTATGATGCCAAAATATGGTATGCATAAGTTATTGCGAGTTATTCTTTCCTCCTCGGGTGGTGTGGCTATTATTTGCGTTATAGCTGCTTTAAATATCATCATAGATTATCCCTGCTTGTAAGGGGCCGTCCATAAATGACGTAGCATTTTTTCACTGATTTTTTACACCCCCCTCCCCCCTCGTAGCATTTCGTCACAATTGCTGACACCCCCCTTGGAAAATACGTAGCATATCCATCAAGAAAATTGAATGATAGAACAATTTCGATAACACTCGAATCTGTTGTCCAGGCTTTTCCATCTAGTTTTATTCAGACTATTCCATCAAGAGCACTGATATATCAAAACAAATCGATGAGTATCAACTGGGTGGAGATCTTCTATGTTTTTTTTGAGAAATAAGCTCTAACAGAAAATATGAACAAAACTAAAACTTCCTTTCCAAGTCGTTAAAGCCTTGATTTGCAATTAATTAATTTATTTTTCAATTTATATATTTATAAATTAATTTATTAATACAGGAATATAATGTTCACATAATTATTTGAGCTTGCTTGAGCTTGAGCTTAATTGGCCGCCCGTGGATGCACTCCAGTATCGCCAGATCAGCTGCACTTACACAAGGAACCAACCGAATGACTGCTTGGGACTAACAGGCATCCTCAGTGTATAAGTGCTGGTGATCTTCTATTTTTAGGCAACAATGGCACCTGCCACGTCAGAATGCAGACCAATGAGGGGAAGGGGGAGGAATTGATGATGCATTGAACTGACTCCCACGTAGACCGTATATTCCACTGCATCCACGTCAGTTCATGCGGGAGTGTATGGATTGAGGGAAAGGCATGGCAGAGAGGTTTGCTTTTGTGGTTAGCAGACTGCCTATGTATCAGGCGTAAGAAAGGCGTGCGCGTGGAAGAATGGAAGCGTTAGGGAAACGGTTTCTTGTCCGTCTCTGGTTCTAACGTTTGCTATGAACGAATAGTTTGAGTGTGATATATTTAGAATGGAAGATAGAAGCAAGTGAGAGATATACAACTACAAAGTACGAGGAAAGGGACGGGCCTGGGATTGAACCCATGACCTTCTGCATATGAAGCAGAAGCGGTAGCCATCGGACCACCAACCCCGTCTAATGTTCACATAATTATTTAAAGCACTAAACAAATCTGTTTGGTTGTGCTACAGAAAATCTAAAATTTCTTAGATTTTTTTCAATCTTGTCATATGAATGTCTTGAAGCTGACTCATCATTTTAGAACCCAACTTTAGTCAAACAAAGAAAAACGATGTTTGATAAAAAAAATAATTGTATGCCATTTTTTTCAGCGCCTCTCATTTTACCGACGTGATTCAAAATGCTACATCCACTAGTTAGGACCCCTCCCTCCCCCTCGTCACACATCGTCACAAATTCGTGAAGACCCCCCTCCCCCCTAAAAAGCTACGTCATTTATGGACGACCCCTAAACAAATGTTGATCTTTTAATTATTGCCATTACAATTGCTAATATTCAGTAAGATATTTTTTATTAATTTAATCATAAGATTTTCTTACGAGTAAAGCTGGGATAGTGATTGTTGACATTATGAATTCTAATCTTTGCATGGTTTAAGTTTTAGTTTAAAATATTTTGGAGCGAGGTTGGAGATTTTATGAGCACCAAGTGCTCCGGGGAGCGTGATCTGAGAACCGCTGGGTTAGACTTTTGTTGTGGTGCAATTATGATGCTTGCGTATGATTATTTACCCATTTATAGATTCTTGCAATCGTTCCTTTTCCTTTCGTCGTTGTTGTGCCAAGCTTAAATCACACACGCCCAGCCGGTTGTTTAATCAATTTTGCGTTGCTATCGCAAACTGTAGTCTTCTGCGAAGTTCCCGAACCCCCACAAGTCGCACTAAACACTGACTTTCTTCTTTGTTCCCAACCCTAAAGATATTCCGTCGCAGAAGTATTCAATCATAAAGCGCCAATACGCTGCTGTTGCACGTGCACCTAATCACTCTCTAGTGCAGAAAAATCACTTTCTTTTCACCGCAATCTATCACTCCAGTCGCCACCGATAGCCCTCCGTAGTTTTCTAGTAGCCACTTCTTCGGGAGCTCTACAGACCACTCTAATCACGTAACACGCACGCTGCAGCACACACCCCCATTTGACAATAACTATAACTCACTAAACGCTCACTGTCCGATGAAGGTATGCAATGCTCAATTCGAATGTATGTATGATGGGGCTCTTAGGGTATCGCAATCCCAGCCTCAACCAAACGAAATGATTGCTTCAATCGCAAGCTGCAGTGCCAACAATAATGATCTCCGATCTTGGCAATTAATCATCACACACGAGCGATTCCGCGCGCGCGTTTTTTTTTCTTGTGTCTCTATTCGGCAAAACTAATTTCGCGATCAAGATCGATCAGTTTTTTTTTTACTAGACGCGAAAACGTCCAACGCCAACTAAATCTAGCGAGTGACTAACTCTGGACGGTGGTGGTACGAGCAACGATGACGCGGGAACCTCGAAGCGTCGTGATGCCCTCCGAGGTGGTGTGGTCGCTCAGTTTAGTACGAGTTCCTCTGTTTGGGTTAGTAGTTCTCACTCTCTTCATGGCAAGTGGCGTCGACAGCGCTGATAAAACACCTTTCAGGTGAGTCACTTCAGCGCTTTGGTGGGTAAGACATGGACGTTGCCAGGATTACCATCATTCTATATAAACAGTTTTTCAAACTTCTCATTAAGGCCCAAGTAAAAATGGGACAAATGCCAAAAGTGATAAAGCATTTTTCGCCGTTAAATCGACAAATCGAAAAAAAAAATAAAAACACAGCTTTTTATTTGCAAAATAAAAAGGCTGAGTGTTTTTATTTTTTTGATTTGTTGATTTCAAGGGCGAAAACTGCTTTTTCATTTTTGACATTTGCTTCATTTTTACTTGCACCTTAATACTAACAGGAAGCTTCTTTGGTGATTTCTTTGAACATACTTCCACAAAATTTATCAGAAGTTTGTTCAGAGATTTCCAACTATATTTTCCTAAGAACTCAAATATTCGTTGTTCTAATTTCTCAAAAAACTACGCTTATGGAATAAGGCACCTCCGGCCGGTGTGGCGTAGTAACCTCGCTCACAACAACTGATAGCAGCGCCGGAGAGCCACAGCCACTCGTGAGGCAAGGTGGTGCTCATTGATGCATCGCGGAACGAATCCATAGCTCGCTAAGTGGAACGAAACCCGGCGTGCGGCGGCAACGCGGAGCGCAGTGACTGTTGTGTTGTTGTCTCGGGTATTTGATAAAAGCTTCATAAAGACTTCTGCAGGTCCCGGGACTTGGTACAGCAGTTATCTGCCGTCATGCTTGTTTATCCAATACATGGATCGGTGTCTTGATCGTCGAATACGATGACGATGGCCGTTGTGCGTTGTGTTTACACCCAGGTATTCGCAACAAAGCGCACATTGACGAAAAACGGGTTTGTTGCGCAATGACGGTGAAGCCGGTCGTTTTTTCTCCCTTTCGATACGATAAGGGGGACACGATGACGGATGGACACTGCTGGATTGTTATGTTGCGGAATTTAAAGGGGACGTTGTTGTAAATAATGATAAAGACTTTTTTTTTTTGACGCAGAATTACGTTTACGTTTTTGCAACACGATATTCATATTTTTACACATTTTTTTTCACAAGTTCTCAAAAACTCTTCAATGTTCAGAATTTGTGTCGATACTGCCCATCAATTCCTGGTTTTGATAATATGTATTCGAATTTGATAATATTCTGAACTATTTTGGAGAACCGACACTTCCCATATAAAACATCTTAAACATCCATTTTGTTTTAACCAATTTATAAAATAAACAAGATGTGATCTATACAATGTTGGGTAATGATGAGCTTCTCCGGAAAATCATACAAATGGGCGAAATTAAATTTAAAAATTACAATAAGTTTTTTGTTTTAAATTTCTCAAGATCTTTTCGGGCGAAGTGGTACCAGAAACATAAACGCCAATTACTTATATACGGTTGCACCAATTTGTTTCATTCAACAGACTCTCATCAAAGTAGTGTTTCGAAAGCGAATAGACAAACATGATAAACATTCTGTTGCTAGAAAACCAATGATCAAAAGTTTTTGCGATTTTGCGAAGACGTAGTGCAAAAATATTGAAGAACAAAAAAGTCATTGCGATTAGAATATTTTTGTAGTGTAAAAATAATGCTGCTAGTAAGTAGGTAGAGGGTTCAATTATTGTGGAGTGCTCATAACTTATTGTATTATGGGTCACCTAGTCCAAATTATTCAAATGTCTATTCTGCAATTCAAATGGATATGATGCATGAAGGTGGGTGACCCGTAATAATGTGACCACTGTATATACTAGCGTTGGGCGATTTTGAATCGATGTTCCGAAAATCGATGTTTGCATTCCGATTAATCGATTTTTTGAATCGATGTTTGGAGCACCTAAAATCGGGTGAATCGATTCTCTTCATTCGATTTTTTGATTCGATTCATTTTGTTCAAATCGTTAAATATTTCTTAATAAGTTTGTGGAGAAGAAATCATATTTTGAACTAGGCTTGAAGTAATAAATCGGTTCGATTGATTTTCAAAACTGATTTGATTGAAAAATGTTGAAATCGAATACAAATGCATTTGATCTCATTTCAAGCTTAATAAATTTCAATTTTCATCCGATTCGAATCGATTCAAAAACATCGATGCAAAAGATTCGATTAAATCGGTGAATCGATTCGACAGCTCAAATGTGAATCGATTCAGTAACATCGATGTTCTGGACAAATTTGCCCAACGCTAGTATATACTTCAGCAAAGTTTTGGGTCAACAGGTTTTTAGCTCTTGAATCGCTCATTAGAGCTTTTAAACTATGTTGACAAAGGGTGATTCATAGAAAATATGATTATGGTGGCTAAAGAGTTTTCAATTCTAATACCTCATGAAAGTAAGGAATAATTCATTTTATAAAGTGGACACTTTGTTAATGCTTTTTTTATTTGTTAATGAAATTGTAATCGGTTACCTGTGGATCGTTCATCTGCTATTCTACCATGTTATAAAAATATAAGATCTAACTTAATGTTTCTGGTTGAAAATCTAAGTAGTTTTTCCAAAAAACTTCTAAAGGAAGCTGTTCTTCAAAGTTAAACATTCTTTTTGGCTCAACAAAAATCCTAATTTTTAATAATATTCCTCCAATATTGGACACAAGGTCACTCTAGGGATTTATCCATTCATGGAAAAAAATAATGAAATACCATTCTTTTAATCCCAGCAGAAAAATAAAGTGAAGAGCATTTTCAAAACTGGTTTAGATTACTAAGGAGACTATATTTGTATAATAGAGTGCTAAATCGCGAATTAGAACCGAAATCTCAAGTTTAAATTTTTCTCTTTTTGATTGTTTTATTAAAAAATCTTTTAATTTTAAAATCATGCACGCATATTTACCGATCTACAGAAATTTGTAAACTTTTTACTATAAATATTGCGATTGGTAAGCTAAGAATAACATATTTTTAAAATAATACTTGGAAAATAGGTTCGATTTCATTACAGCAGAGCTGCCAATTTTGATGATTTTCATTGTGCTGTGAGAGATCTTCTGAATATAACACATTTTTTCTCTATTGTGTTCAAATATGACGTGGGGACTGAATAATCAACTCTATGAAGGCGTAGGCTATAAAAACTTTCAGTTTCCTTTAAATTTTCAACGTTTTTTTTCCAAAAAAATCGATGAATATGGCTTTTACGATATCTGAAAAATTGTTGCTCCTGTTTTACAACGCTCCTTATTAATGAGGCTTTTGCAGAGCCTGTCTGCCATTGTCTGTAGACTGTCTGCCTTATTCGAAAATCAAAATCATTTTATTGTTGGCTTAAACCTTGGCTCATAGCACGCATATAAGGGAAGTATTTTATGACTTTTGAAACTTTTTTGTATTTTTGAAAAATGATTAAAAATGGTATTTTTTATATAACCTACAAATACCTGTTGTTAATTCAACGTGTAATATAAAAAATCGAGTCCATATTTTTTTTTCTACAATTAACCTATCACAGAAGAAAAACCTGATGGTATTGAAATAATTTCAAATATGTTTTCCGTTAGTTACACGGAAAATAAAATATGTCCCAGAAAAAAAAATTTAATATTTTCAAAAGTACCATAAAAACTTGAATTTTTATTATTACCAAAAATCAGTAATCCAAAGAAACTTAAAAAAAAAGAAATGAAAACAGAATAGGGATGTTCAAAAATAAAAATTTTAAAAATCAAAAACGAAAATTTAAAATTAGCAAATAAAAATAAATTATTGCCCAAAACGTGTTTAGAACGATTTTAGATAACAAAGAATGATATTTAAATCGAAAATAAAAATTTGAGTATTAGAGCAGCATCGTCAATTAATTATGATTTCCCAAATTGTTAGATGTTGCCCTGCTCAAGGTGTCCGGTGATAATGATTTCCCTTATTAGAATTAGAACCTAGCAAGATTTTATTCCGATGGACCTTGGAGTGAAAAAATATTCCTGAAAAAAAAAAATTGTTTAAGTAATTTCGTATGAATGAGCTGAGAAAACCATCTCTGGAAGCTCGTCGGTAAATATATGAGAAATATGTAACTCTAGTAATATCAATGGGTAGCTCCAGAAATTGTGCTATAGTTTTCTTTTGGAAATTAGTCAAATAATTTTGTAAGATTGATTCATACTTTCAACGTGAATTCTTCCAGGAGATCCTCTATTTCCTCTATTTATACTTTTCATCCACAAAAAGATTTTGGAATTTATCAGATTCAACTAAAATATTATTTAACCTTTCAAATGTTCGACGCAGTTCCTACAATTCTTTGAGTTTTGTAAAATCGTAACGAGCTATTTTGCTTACAGATCTATCAGAAAATTTTCTTTGTATTCCTTCAAATACTTGTCCCACAAGTGTTACTAGAAATTCTTTGGCGAAGTTTACCAAAAGCCTCCTAGATTTTGAGCCATAATACATCCTGAATTCGTCAATGGATTCTATGGTAATTATACTTCAAATTCTTTCAAATATCATCAGTTCAATCTACCACTAGAATTTAATAAAACACATCATGGTAAAAAATGCTAAAACCCATGAACTGATCATGGTAAAAAAACGCTAAAACCCATGAACCATCTGAGTTGTTGATCACGGAGCAGCAACTACGAAGTGTATGTTCCATCATGCCGTTTTCTTTATTATCTTAAAAACAAGCCAATCTTGTACGAATTATGATTATTTTTTTAGACGGAAATACTGACTAAAATACTTTTGGAAAGGCTGAAACATTAAGGCAAATATACTGCACACTACAGACAGACAAAAATGATTAGGCTTTCAAGCCATTCTACTTTATTCTATTCTAGTGCTTGAACAGCCTGTGCAGACAAATGAAGTACTTTCTGATTTTCCTCTGATTCTGATTATTTTCCGAATTAGTACTTTCTGATTCAAAATTAGAAATCCCAAATTTTCAAATATTTCGATGTGTTTCAAAATTTGGGTACATTTAATCGATTTCTAATAATTCTATAAGGTGCTTAACTTTTTAACCGGTACTGTAAAAAATATCGAATTTTATGATAATAAAATTGAGGATATTTGTAGTTCTCTGCCAAAATTTCATTCCGATTGCTTATTGGGAACAAAGTTACAGCATGTCAAAGTAGAGCATCTTGTATGAAAATCGGCTTTCACTACTATTATTCTCAGGGTCGCATTTAAGGGGGGGGGGGTACATTTTAGGGGTTCCCCACAAATCTCGACAAAAATATTTTTTGTTGTACTTTTTCGAATAATTAGAGTCTATGTAACAGTACATACTTTTCGGAAACGCATTGAAAGATTATTTTTTTAATAGATTTGGAAAAATGTGCGAAATTTTTTTAAAATAAACTCTAATATGTAAAATTTGAGGAACAAAATATTCAAACATTCAGAATGGGATTTTGTTACGAGAAACAAGTAAATCAAGGAAGATTCAAAAACGATTTGTATAAACAAGTGGAGTGCCATCCTTTTGCGTAGATTTTTAACGATTCTTTAACATGACTTTTCCAACTACAACGAAAGCTTTCTCAACGAAGCTTAAGACTAGGCTCGAATGCAATTTATACATCTGCAGATCAAGTAAAAGAACTTAATGATATAATTATTTATTTGGAAAATTACTCTATCGATCACATTGCAGACCAGGTAGCGTTTAAGTGCTTTGAATTTAGGAACTTTAACAAACTCTAGCTTGTAAAAATGGACCAAAAAGAGACCAGACAGGAAACAAAAAGAGACCGAAAATGGATCAAACAGGATACAGAAAAACAAAACATAACCTAATGAATGAACCAGACGGAAAGAGAATCAGAAGAGAATTTTCTGTTTATGTCTTGGAATACTTCATTACGACATCACGGCAGTGTTACTGCTCGTATTACTGTATGTATTTTTCATGATTTTTCATAGGATTTTCTTGAGAATTTAGGTATTTTCCAAAGATTCAGAGATAATTCCGAAGATTCATTTATTATTTCCTGTGGAATTTCTCCGAGATTTTTTTACGGAATTTCTCCATGAATTTTGTTTCAGATATCTCAAGAATATAACCTGGAATTTAACGTCTTCATCATGAAACTTTGTCCCAAACATCTGTTTACTACCAAGATTCTATGGTGAAAATTTAAAAATATTAAAAATGGGGTAGAACTTAAAATTTTGTTTTTTTTTTTTTTTTTATGAAAATAAATAAAATATTTTTTCAGTTTATATTTTTTCATATCGTCCAAACGGTTCACTACAACTCCGTCATACAACATTTTTCTCTAAAATCAACAGTTTCGGAGTTAGAATTTTTCAAATAAGTTGCATGCAAAAATTTATAGGCCATTTCCAAAAGTTATACTTGAGTCAAAATGATGAATTTTTCTATGGAAAACACTTATTCTGCCATACCAAAAACATGTGCAAAATTTAATCCAAATCGAAAATGGTCGAGTTCTGTGACTGACCTATTTGACATGGAATTTGTCAGAACCTGCTGAAAAGCTGCATTAAGGTCCCCCAGAACATGATGGCCCCGGGCCCCCACATTTGTAAATCCGGCCCTGATTGTTCTGAACACAACTTTAGGTATATGAAGAATTTTGTTTTAAATGAACCCAAGGAAAAAATCTTGTTACAATTTGCAAGATGCATTGTAGTAAGAATTCCTGGAGTATTTGTAGGGAGATCTTTGGTGAGGTTCAAACAATTGATCAGTTCATTCTTTCATAAAACCCTGGAGACATTTTTAAGGGAATTTCCGGAAGACTTCTGACATAAATTTCTAAAAGAATTCTTGCAAACATAATTGGAAGGGTGAAAGTCGTTAGATCGAATGTCGTTAGGCCGAATGTCGTTAGGCCGAATGTCGTTAGGCCGAAATAACATTTGATCGTTTACTACTATTCGTCAGTGTTTTTTCCTTCTTTTAATCAAACACTTCTATGGAGGTTTCTATGGAGTAGGCACTCTGTGAAACACACTTTGGTTCAAATTACACTGCGGAACACGGTTTTGTCTCAAGCACCAAAATACCGCTATTTACTCAATTAAGGGTTGCTGAATCCATTGCCATTTTCAGAAATATCACAGCACGTCTAGTTTTTGAGGTATTGGCTGTTGAAAATGCTAAATTTTACTATTTCATCCAACTTGTATACAAGTTTGTCAGCTTGTATGGCAATTTATTTACTTAATTTGCCTCAGAACTCAAACATAATGTGTATAATTATCTACAAAGCTCATCATACTTCCGATGCTCAAAAGTTATTTTTTGTTGGTTTAGAAAAGTGTTGTATTTTTCCATATAAGAGAAACGAAGAACTTTGTATGGAGACTGCAAGCATGTTGAAAAAATCGATTTAACCTAAATTTAACCATGCAATTTCAACCAAATTATGTATGAAATGAAAGTTATAGTCATGTTATGCATGCTTAGTGGATTAGATCACATTTTTTTTGATAAATCTTTGTTTAAATTATATCTAAACATCAATGAAACCAATGTTTAATCAATGTTTAATGCAACTTTGGCGACCTGTAGCTAAAAATTGTGACGTGCTAGAATATTTCTGAGAACGGCATCAGATTTAGCAGCCCCAAATCTACTAGAAACACATAATTTGATCCTTGAAAATGTAATTATTGTTTCGCTGTCAAGTCCGATCGGGGAAATAAAAAGTTAGATCATCTGGGGATAGAGTCATAGTTGGTCAAACTGCACTGTTATGTATTTTGAAGGAAACTTTATAGGTCTTAAAATTCGGATTGAATACATCGAAAGGTATACATATATTTGAAGTTGTATTTTTGGTTGAAAGTTTGCCATTTATGCTTGCAGATGGTTGGTAGATGTGCATTTAAAGTTTGCATAAACAGAAACTTGAACATGGCTTGATGGGCTGCAGATTATGCTGCTTGTAAGCGAACTTTGATGACCTCTAGTTAACAAGCAAGGGATAGGAAAAAGCAAATTCAGCGTCAAAAACCCGAGCAGAAATCAACGATCTATTCACTGGATTTCATGTTATGCCAAATTCATACAAATCTGATAACATTTTTGTAGGTGTAGGATTTAACAAAGTTTGAAAATCAAATCGATTTTAGTAAAATTTAATACATTTTCCATTCAACTGTTTACTCGGGTACCTCAGCAACATTGATGCTGTGCCTCCGACGACGTACCAAGTACCTAGTGCAATGCAGTTGCAAATTATCATCCGTGAAAATGAAGTGACAAGTGCTAACTTCCTCCTTCATGCAACGGGTCGGGCCTGAAGATGATGCAGTCATTGCACTTTTGCTTTCCGCAAAACTGGATATTTATCGGAGCGGAAGCGAACGAGAGAGGCTGCTGATCGAATCAGACCTAAAGCAAATATGACCGGCCGCCCAGACACACGGGTGTTAGGTTTAGCATTAGCTCGTGAAAATCTTATGATTTGGTAACGTCCTCACGTAAAAAATGTTAGAGAAGTTTACTATAGGGACATCAAATTAGCAAAAACACAAAAGTTGAAAACCAAACTTACTGATTGATTGGTCAGTCGTTGACGATGACGTTTGTCTGGCATGGTAAATTATGAAGGAATTATGAATAACGAAGATTGGAAATATGACTTCAATTAATCTTCACCCTTAATCTCAAATATGGCAAAATTGTTTTTCCTGGTTGCCATTAGAAATAACTTCATTCCCGATTCCTGGATAATGAAATCTTATTCAAACCAAAAGTTGCCCAATTTATAATAATAAAGTAGTAATAAAGCTTCTAATATTTTTTCTACAGAAACTTCTCTTCTCACTGACATCAAAAAAAAAAACTTAGAAGAACAAAGTTGATATTTTCTTGGGATATTCGTTTTACATATTTAACAGAGCCGCTGTATTTCTATCCTACCCATATAAAATAACATCACTAAATAGTGAAAAGCTGTTATAAGGTTGTGACGTTTTGAAGTTAACATGTACACGACGAAACACGTGTCAAATGTACACATTGAAATTGAAACTGCAAAAAGAAACCACATGTTCCGGTGGGGTTCGAACCCACGACTCCATATTTGTTTGATGGGTGCTTCAACCTACAAGCTGTGGAGCCGCTTGAGAGACCCCGGCACTCGAAGGCAAACTGAACTCGATTACCCCAAAGCACATGGGATGATCAACTTCGTTCGGATATATGAGATGTACATTTGACACATACATGATCCCATGTGCTTTGTTGTAATCGAGTTCAGTTCGCCTTCGAGCGTCGGGGTCTCTCAAGGGGCTCCGCAGCTTGTAGGTTGAAGCGCCCATCTAGCAAATAGGGAGTCATGGATTCGATCCCTACCGGAGCACGTGGTTTCTTTTCGCAGTAACAATTTTGATTTGCACATTTGACACGTGTTTCGTCGTGTACTTGTAAACTTCAAAACGTCACAACCTTATAACAGCAAGATTCCTTAAGCGGGAATTGCCTTTAACTTGACCATTAACTAACTGTACAAGTGAAAAGTTTTGTTTTCAAATTTGCTAAATAATCCAACAAAAAAGTTGTAGAATAGTGATTATATATTCTATAACGAGTTTTCCTAGTTCTACCAAAAACTCATGCTTCATATGACCATGCTGTTTGATTTGAAATGCTTTTACTCACATATTCATAGGCGGAAGCTTGACTGCCATGATGTTCGATGTGTATTAGAAAAGTATCTCCCACAAACTAAACATTCTTGGCTTACACTCTAGCCAGAATTTCCCAACGGGACAAACGTAAACATTCAATACAGAGTCGATCAAAGGGTTTGTCTACTCACCTGGTTCGTTCGAGCTCTTCGAGTACGGGGAGGAGGAGTTGGGCAGTGGCGTTCCTTTCATGGGAGGCGCTGGAGGCACGTTACTAAATTCTAAATTATGGGAACATGGGAAGGTCGGTCGAACAAAATAAATGAGAACTATGGCAACAGAAGAGGCTACGGATACTTAAGTGCTATTTTGAAACATCAGGAATAGAGAGAAAACTTAGAGAATAGATGGATAGGAGTCGGAAAGGCTAGTCTGTCGTTAAGCAGTTAGTGTCCACTCCACGAATGCTTTCGGTCAGTATGAAAGCTTCGAATCTTTGTCCATATTTTTGTATGAAACAAGCATGTGATTTCTACAGATGGAAAATGTAGGGTGCAACTCGGAAGCTAGAGAATATAAACAAAACTGTCAACCTTCAAAGGTGACGGAAGCCTTGGCAGTACAACCACCTCCGCCGCTACCAGTCATAGTCTGGATCTTCTTCCAGAGATACTCCGCGTTCAGCTGCCGGTCCGGGACGTAGCGATACTTGGGACGATGAATACTCGGATCGAACTTCTGATCGGCGAAGATGTCATAGAACTGTTTAAGAAAAGCGGTCCCGTCCGATTTGTCCTTGTGCCTTGGCGGTGAGGTTGAACAGGAGCGAAGCTTACTGCTCCGGTGTCGGTGTCGACGGCCAGGCTTCTGCCCCGGTGGTGACTGGTCTGGTGCAGTGATCGAGCGTGCATTGTCCGCGGGCTTGGGATATTGGTGGGCTACCCAGGGACCGGAAAGGTAGTTGGAGATATCTTTAAGCTCGCGAATGTCCGGAACGGAAGTATACATCTTACCCAATAACGACAGGTTCTCCACTGTTTCGAACTTACTTTTGATCTTCTCGACCTCTGGTCCGCTGCAGCCGCCACTCGTTGATCGCTCTCTCGGCGGGGAACGTGAACTCTTAATTTCCCGCTTCAGGGATGCCGTCTTGCTGATGACGTTGATGTGCGGCATGAAACGATCATCCCTACGGATCGGATTTTTTGGAATTGGTGAATGAACCCGCTCCTTCCTTTTTCGACTGCGAGCTCGTGTTGATTGTACTTCGTACTTGTGAGTCATCCTCGATACATCCCCAGTTTCGTGCTGCTTAACGGTGATCTTCCTGTTTACTCTGGCAATTTCCCTTTCTCCAAACGGCCGATTTAGTTCGGAATCGCTTTGATACTGTCGAGGACTCGTATCTCTTGATGGTTGCTTCCACATGTTTGCATCTAAACTCTCAAACTTATCCTTGATCTTCTTTACTTCTCCGGTCTGAATACACGTCGCGTACTCCGGAGTAGAACTACGCGAACGAAACGTGAAGTTTTTTGAAGGCTGTTTGCTTTCCTGGTAGCTGTATGCGTAAGTCATGGACGGCTTTTCACCGAAGAGATCCTTCAAATCCGTGTACGACTGGGAGTTCAATAGCGGCGATACTCCTTGAGATGTTTTCACCTCAATGGTTCTTTCCTCGCTTACTTTGGCGTTATCGTCCTCGTCCGTTGATGACTCCCTCGCATGGTAAACAGTAACAGCGGGCACATCTTCTTTACGTCTCTCCTCAAAATACTTGATTTTGCTCTTGACGTCATCGGAAGTGTTTCGAAAAATTACCGTTCTGTTGCTAGTCTCCGAAGATACACTTTCTGTTTCGCAGTACGAATGTGGTCTTTCTCTATCCAGCGTCCTTGACTTTCGCATGATTACCTCCTCGCTAGCTTCCTCAACCTTTTTTCCACCGTGCGTCATCCGATAGTCTGTCTGAAGTGAAAAGTACTCTTCCTTTTGAGGCAAAATCGACGGTCGCTCCTTCTTTTTCATACTGGGCAGTGTGTGGCTTGCGTGCTTTTCCAAAATCTTGTTCTTCAATTCCTGGCAGAGAGCGTCCTGTTTATTCTTTTGTTCAAACGACTTCTGGATAGCTGCAACCTTACTTTCTTTTTCGATGCGCGGCTTGAATTGCGCTTCGTTCACTTGATCCTTCGTCAACACGGAATTGCTCCTGACCTTGAGCGTACTTGAAGCTGACTTGCTTCTTTGCTCTGGAACGTGAATCACATACTCCTCTTTGGCAGTAGTCTTCACTTCATCCTTCTGGCAGTAGATTTCACTGAGTTGACTCTTCAACTTCTTCATTTGATCACTGGATAGCGTACTCAGTAGGTTATTACTTATTCCGTACCGTTTGTCCGCTTCCAGTGACATCGAACCGCTGTATTTCTCTGCCATCTGGGAAGCTACGTCCACAACCGACGAACCTCTCCACAATGGTTTGTAATGGTCCTTCTTCGTATCCAGCTCCCTCTTCGTAAACTCTTCAAAGTGCAACACCTTTTTGCTCAACTCTCCCTTCAGATCCTCAACGGACTTTTCCTTGTTCCTCAATCCAGTGTCCAAATCGCTCTTCCAGCGAATTTCATCCGGATCGTGTGCCAAAAACAGCAAATCCTTATCCCGCTGATCCTGCTTCAAGCGATGCAGAAGTTGATTCATCTCTCGTTCCACTTTCTCCTGATCGCGAACCTTTCGCCACAAATCGAAATCAATGATTTCCTCTTCCTTGCGGCGAGGGCGCAAATCTGTGGACGAGGTCACCTTCTCCAGCTGGCCCAGCCGTTCCAAGCTGCAGTAGAAGTCGTTCAAATCCTGGAAACGATCCGACCGTCTATGGCGACAGATCGGTAAGTGCTTCTCGTAGCTACCCAAGTTCATCGAATGGCTTCGCACCAACTCGTCCGCGTGTTGATTCCCGTTTCGGTCGGTAGTGCTCAGACTACGTGCGCGTACAATCTTTTTGACCGTTCCTTCCCCCTTGAGGTGCTGGATTCGCCGGCAAGACGGCGATCTAGAGGAGCGTTTGGTGGTCTGTGAATATTCGATCGATTTTCTTCCTAGAATAGTCCTAGGGCCATCCGGTTGAACGACCTCTGCAATCAACGTCTGTACCGGTGGCTCACTTTTGCTACGTTCATGGTAGTTGTAGTCTATCTTCATGCTACGTCCTCGCAGGTAGCCGAATTCTTCCTCCTCGTCGGATAGATGAATCAGTGATTCATACCGTTGAACCTGCTCGATGACTTCACCGGTTGCGATGGTACCCCGGGTTGGGCTTCCACTACGGCATGTACCGTATTCGGTATCCATGGTTTTGAACTTCGATAACGATACGGGTTTGGCCTGGGTGAGATAGTAGTTCGGTTGCTTCAACGAGGGTTCGGATTTCGCCGATAAGCTGTTCCACAAGCGGGCCTTCTCCCGGACCGAGCTCTGAGGTGGATCGGCTCCGGAGCTGTAATCGGGCGGTACCGGCGAGGACTTCCTCAGGAATAGATTCTGGAAAAAAGAATCGGTACGGACGAGGTCATTCTGCTGGACGATACGCTCGCTGTAGCTTTCGACCTTTTTCGATTTCCGGGATGGTTTAGCGGGGTCTTTTCTGGTAATGGGAACAATGGTGGAAGGTTTTTTGGAGGTGAAGGAAGTTGGGATGAATGAGGCGCGGGATTTGCGCTTGGAATTGGTCGAATCGATTGAGAAGGTCGAGTTGGTGCGAGCCAAGCTTTGGGTGGATGGGGTTTTCGATTTGAGGCCGAGGCTCTTTGTGACTTTCTGGATGTTGGATTTAATGGTGATTGTAGGCGAAGTTTTGCCTTTGGTCTTTTGAGGCTTCTGCGTGGTTGACGCACGGACAAGTTCTTTTCCGCGAGATGAGACGGAAACTGTTACTTTGAGAGCTTTGTCTTCCTTTTTGCCTGCTCCGACAGAGGAGGTGCTTGCTTTGCTGAGACTTTGCTTAGAAGAATAAATGCTAGAAGCGCTTTTGAAGTTGGATGAAATGCGGCGGAGTGTTCTGGAAGCTGTGGCGAATCGTTCGGGTCTATCGATGACCAACGGCAGATATGAACTACGAAGAGCTTTCTTGACTTCGTTCGGAGATTTGAGTTCTGGATTACGGAGGATACTCGTGGAGACGGTAACTTCCTTACCGCATACCTTAGGAAGCTTCTGTTCCAAACGCTTTTTCTCTTCGGCAAATGTCCTTTCTTTGGAGATTCCTCTGCCAAAGGCAACCGGGCTCGGACTAGCCTTCCGTACAGGACTGCTGGAGCTCGCGCGATAAGTATATCGCTTGGCTACACGAGTACTGTTCTCCAAATTCTTCTCCTCTTTGATTGAAGAAGCCATGTAGGAGGTCGCAAAGACAGGTCCAGCAGATTTAGATCTGTACTGATCTATTTTACGAAGAGTTTTTGATCCAGCTATGCTACTGCTGCTTGCTTCCACCACAGTTTTCTTATCGTAATTCTTCGTCTTGATCTGGGACATAATTTTCAGGGTGGAATTGCTGCGAGAGGACTTGCGATTTGGAGGGGCAGGTGGCGCCACCGGTACAAATGATCGAACTTCTTTTGGGAAGGGTCCGAACATGTCTAGCGGACGTGAGATGCTGGTGATCGGATAGCAAGTGATCTCCTTTGGAGGAACCAAAAACGGATTGGTTGCCATGGTAGGTAGAACTTCCTGGACAACTTCCTGAATCTGGACCTGCAGTTCGCTGTCGCCATCTGTTGGAGAATAGAAGGATGTTCGAACGCTGAAGATTTTCTTGTAATAATCGTTGCATAGTGCCACCTGAACCTTGGTTGAAGACCGCTGCTGCACGTGACTCACTCATTGTTATAAAATCATTCTATGCTGCTCGGTGTAGACGCAAAAACAATCACACGCTTTGGTGCCATCAAACGGGTGTGCTGCTTAGTAAGGGCACTGTAGTCAAGTGAACCACCCCGACTGCCGGCGGGATGGGATAATATTATATGAGAACCTTAAGTGTAAGCAAACATCTATTTTGCTATCTCTATATGTGCTGTATTTCATGCATGTGAAAGGTGCGGTGAGGGCGTAAAATGTGCAAATGCTGATCGGGCTATTGTAAATTGACCATCTTGGACCACATACCGATACAAGCTATTATCGTTTACGATTCCGATAAACCGAGCTGAAATGCAAACATGCCAATTCATGCGATATAGTGCTGCAGTTAATGTTAGTCTACCTTGCAGGCGCTTGTATATAAACCCTTTTCCCTTTCATAGACAAACAGACATATGATTTAGAAAGATTGAATAATTGATTTTTGGAACTGGCGCCATCTGTTGGATAATTTGATTATTAGAGGGCTCCCAACAGATGTCGCTTTCCCACCAAGCTCAAAGACTGCACAAGTTATATCTCTTTGTCTGTTTCCCCGATAAGAGCATACGTATCGTATATGCAATGTGGATTAGTTGCAGAAAATTTATGACAACAACCGTAACACCTGCCGGAAATCATCGGATAGAGTAAATATTGAAACACCACAACCTACGACACACAACTCAGCCGGTCGCTTTTGTGCAAAATTTCTCCGGTCAAGAAATGTTTATTGCGTGTGGAATTATTAGCAATAAAATGCGGTTCAACCAGAATCGGATAAATCTCCCGACAATGGCAAATTGTTGTGAGAGATGGAAAGACCGAGCAAAGGGAGACAGATTGTAAATCGGATAGAAGCGTTGTTTCCTTTCCCATATCCGGGAGTTGTAAGAAGAGATTGCCTTAGAGTAATAAGCCTGTTTAATCCTCCACCGTTCAAAAGTGAGGGGTGAGTAAAAATAGGTCAGTATCGCCACCTGACCCAGTGTGCTGATGCACTTGTTGGCAAGTTATTTCAAAAGCGTTCATTTAATTCTGGACTAGCTTACCTTTGGGCTTTTCCGGTGCAGGCTTGCGGAATCCTTGAACGGGAATTTCACCACCTGCCTGCATGTTCTTGTAGTACTGCTTCTGCTCGATGGGGCTCAGGGCTGCACTGGTTGGGGGCTCCTTCTTGCGGAAGATCAACGTCGTATCGCTGTCGTAGCCGCCTTGCTCCTTGCTGAGGGCTCTGCGGATGGGAAGAGATTTAGTATTTCGGATGTTGATGAGTATTTGTGAAAGTTTATACTTAGAGTTGGTTTAAGGCTTGTATTTGTAGGTTTCCTCAAAAATTTAGATTATTTGAGGCAATTCTTCGGGAATGATTTATTACCGTTCATAAATAGTCTATTTGTCAAAATTGTTGCAAAAATGTCCCTCAGGATGTTCTATAGAGATTTCTCAATGCTTCATATAAGAATCACCCAAAGGATTTCTGGAGAAAGTTCCAGTTCCAGTCACCGGTAGGATTCCTGGAAGAATCTCCGGAACGATTCCTGGAAGAATCTCCAGAAGAAATCCTGGATGAATCTCCGGAAGTATTCCTGGGAGAATCTCCAAATGGATTTCTGAAGGAATCTCCGGAAGGATTGAAAGAAACACCTCCGGGAGGATTCCTGGAGAAATCTAGGGAAGAATGTCTGAAGGAATTCTTTGTAAGGATTCCAGGAGAAATTCGTGCAGTAATTTTTGGAAGGATCATTTGAGAAATCTTTGGTTTCTTGGACGAATTATTCCTTCAACTTTTGGAAAAGATTCATCTCTAATGATCTTGAGGTTATAGTGACAACTCTTTTTGAAAGGGGAGTAAAGCAGTTGATCTCAAAATAAACTGCCCTGGGGTAAAATAAATGCTGACATCTTTGAAAACGTTCCTGAAAAATTCTTCGAAGAATGGTCGTAAAGGAATCTTTGAAGGATTACTGAAGGATCTTTGATAGGTGGGACGGAGGAATCTTACGAAGGGTTTTTAACGAAATCCTTGGAAGGAACTATAAAAATTGAATCTCCTGGAGAATTTCTCTAACAAACCTTCGAAAAATCTTTAGAGCAGTTTATGGAGGAATCTCTTGAAAATTTTTTGAAAAAGTACCTGAAAGGCTTACTGGAGAATCCTCTGAGAGGATTTCTGTAGTAATCCTGAAGAAATTTATGGAAGGATTCCATGATGAATATCTGCAAGGACTTCACAGGAAGCAATGCTGGAGAAAGATTTGAAAGGATTCCAGAAGGAATCTGTGGAAGGTTTCCTGAAGTGTTTGATAGGATTCCTCAAGAATCCACTGGAATAAATCCCAAAGGATTTTTTTAATTCTACTGAAGGAATCTCTGGAAGAGATTCTGAAGGGAATTTCAAAATATTTTTTTGGAGGAATCTCTGAAAAGAATGAAAATATGTTTTAACGAACAGCAACGGAACCCTTTTACGTGATTTTCGAGAATGTCTTACAATATTTCTTAAAAATAATCAAGTATTTTTTTCAAATATTTCCATTTATCATGATTGTAAAATTTCAATCAGGAATGCTTTATGCCACAGTTCATGGCAGTTGTGACATAGCGACTAGCTATGAAATTCATTCGATCACCCGAACAAAGAAGATAAGCTATTAACAAAAAGTTGAAAAGCTTAAAGCTAGAATTTCTCCAACTCTAGAAGTTTCAAGAAGCTCACTGTGTGTTTAGTAGAAGAACATTAAACTAAAAATATGAGTATCTTCGAGTTTTATTAATTCTGATGTTGATAAGTAGTTTTGGAAGGTTATACTTAAAGTTGGTTGATGGCTTGTGTTTGTAGTTTTCCCCAAAAAATTAGATCATTGGAAGTAATTCTTCTGGAATTATGACCGTTTATAACAAAATTAGTCAACTCCCAAGAATTTTTGCGAAAATCTCCTTCAGGATGTTCTATAGAGATTTCTCAACGATTTTTCATATAAGAATCTCCGAAAGGATTACTGAAGGAATCTCCAGTAGAATTCCAGAAGGAATCACCGAAATGATTCCTGGAGGAATCTTTGGAAGGATTCCTGGAAGAATCTCCAGAAGAAATTCTGAATGAATTTCTGGAAGGATTCATTGATGGATCTCCAAATGAATTTCTAGAGGAATCTCCAGAAGAAATCAAAGAGGCACCTTCGGAAGGATTTTTGGAGGATTCTAGAGAAGAATGTCTGGAAGAATCTTTGTAAGGGTTCCAGAAGGAATATTTGGAAAGTTTTCTGAGGAAATCTGCGGACAGGTTCTTGTTGAAATTTCCTGAAGAAATCTTCATAAAAACTCTTGTAAAAATCTCTGGGAGTATTTTCTGGAGTGATTGCTGGAAGAATCTCTGGTGTAAATCTTGAAAAAATCTCTGGAAGCATTTCTGAAGAATCTGAGGAAAAACTCCAAGAAAAATATCTTAAAATATTTCTGGAGGAATTGCTGCAATTGCATTTAAGTAACAATTTCTGGAGAAATATCTGAAAACATTACTGAAGAAATCTTTGGATGTATTTATGAACCATTTTTTGAAATCTTATTCTGAAAGATCTTTTGGCATGCAATCAAATGTACATCGGATTCTTCTCGCTAGAATTCAGTATTTAGTATATTTCACTATCGGAAGTTTATGAAATATTCTATATGAAATTTTTTTTCCATACATTTTGTATGGATTGAAATACGTCAAATCACGTGATTGTATGTAAAATAGTTAAAAGTGGAAAATCAAAATCTCTAAAAATATAACCCAAATACTAAACTCTAGTGAGAAAAAAATCCGATGTACGTTCGATTCTAATAGTCTTCTGATTCAGACATATCGTGCTTGAGAAATCTTTGAATTCTTGGAAGGCATATTGGCCAAATTCCTTGAGGAATTTGGAAAATGTTCATCACGAATAATTTTGAGGATACAATGACGATTTCTTTTGAAAAGAAAGTAAAGCCGTTGCTCTCAGGATGACAAACACATTGTTAAAAACATTCAGAATGCATCTTCCAGTTGGTTTCTGAAGAAATCTTTATGTGAATTTCTGCGTTAAATCATGCACATAAATGGAATGCCAGGATTGTCGCAATCTTGCATTACACATCGTGTCATCAACATTTGTGCGAACAGTCACGTAATCGATTACAGTCCATGCTGAATTACGCGATCTATAGTGGAAATTTACATTATAATTATGTTATTTCATACGATGTGTAGAGTAAATTTACGACTAATCTGGAATTACCTTCATGTGAATCATTTTACGCTGAAATTCATAAGGATTTTGTTTCCTGTGTAGGATGAAGAAATTTTTAGTAGGATTTCTAATGAAGTCCTTGAAAGGATTCTTTAAATAATTTTAGGTATTGAATCTGTTGTTGAATTTCTCGAAAAATTCGTAAAAAAATCTTCGCAGTGATTCCTGGAGGAATCTCTTGAAAGATTTCTGAAGATATGTCCGAAAGGTTTTCAGAAGAATTCTCTGACAGGATTGGCGTAGTGATCTTGAAGGAATTTCTGGAAGGATTTCAGGAGGAATATCTGAAAGGATTCCAGAGGGAATCTCCGGAAGGCTTGCAGGAGAAATCTTTGCAAGGCTTCCTAGAGGATCATCTGGAAGAAATCCCAAAGGAATTTTTAGAATCATTTTGAAGGCAACTCTGGAAAGAAGGTTTCTGAAGGAATCTTTGGAATGGCTCCTGATGAATCTCTGGGAGAATTCGTGGAGAAATCTCTGAATGGAAAGGAAATATGTTTTAAAAAACATCATTTACGTGATAAGAATGTCCTGCTAAGTTTCTGTAAAATAATCAAGTAATGGGATGGACCTAGTGTAGAGGTTATAACACTCGCCTCTCACGCCAAGGCCTGGGATCGAATCCTATCCACGAGATAGTCACTTCTGATGTAAAAGTTATAAGAAGATAAACTAGCTCAGGGCTGAAAATCTCGTTAATAAAGGTAGAAACAACGAATATTCTTATGCGTCATCATTGTAAACATATCTCAACCAGAAATGCCTTCAATTGGCTTGTGGCTCAGCTTGCAAATTGTGGCTTGGGGCAGTGCGAAGCTATAAACAAAATGTTAGGGAATTTTCATACGTATTTTGAGCAACAATTACTCAAAATAAATGGTATTTTCTTGAATTTTTTTCTAGAAATTGCGAAAAAAAATTAAAATCGTTCTAGATCCCCTAGATAGATCAGCACTAAATACAAGAAAATCGTCCAATCTTTCATTTGATGGGTATCTTAAATTATGTTTTTGGCTAATGATTGTTTCCAAAGACAACGTGAGTTAGAAGCTAGAAGAAACTAGAAGCTTGAAGAAGCTAGAAGCTTGAAGAAGCTAAAGCTTGAAGTTTGAAGAAAATTGGAACCTCAAGAAGCTAGAAGCTGGAGAAACCTAGATGCTTGAAGAAGCTAGAAGTTTGAAAAAGCCAGAAACTTGAGGAAGCTAGAAGCGTGAAGAAGCTAGAAGTTGCTTGAAGCTTGAAGAAGTTAGAAGCTAGAAGTTTGAAGAAATTTTAAGCTTGAAGAAGCTAAGCTCGAAGAAGTTAGAAGTTGGAAAAAGCTAGAAGCTTGAAGAAGCTAGAAGCTTGAAAGAACTAAAAAACTTGAAGAAGCAAGAAGCTTGAAGAAGCTAAGCTCGAAGAAGTTAGAAGCTTGAAAAATTTAGAAGCTTGAAATCAACTTGAAAGAAGAAGCTTAAAGGTAGAAGAAGCTAGAAGCTTGAGCGAGTTAGTAGCTTCAAGGAAGTACAAGCTTGAAGCAGCTAGAAACTAGAAGAACTACAAGCTTCTTGAAGAACCTAGAAATATGGAAAAGCTTGTAGCTTGAAGAAGCTTGAAACTAGAAGAAGCTTAAAGGTAGAAGAAGATAGAAACTTGAAGATGCTAGAAGTTTGAAGAAACTAGAAGTTTTGAATTAGCTAAAAGCTTGAAAAAACTTGAAGAAGCTAGAATCTTTCAAAAGCTTGAAGAAGCTAGCAGCTTGAAAGAACAAAAAACTTGAAGAAACTAGAAACTTGAAGAATCTAGCAGTTTGAAGAAGTTCGCAGCTTGAAGAAGCTAGAAGCAAAAAGGCACTAGAAGCATGAAGGAGCTATAAATTAGAAGAAACTAGAGGCTAGAAGCATAAAAATACTAGCAGCTTGTAGATGCTAGAAGTTTGAAGAAGCTGGAAGTTTGAAGAAACTTGAAGAAGCTAAAAGCTTGAAGAAGCTAGAAGCTGAAGAAGCTGGAAGCTTAAAGAAGCTAGAAGCTTGAAAAAATTTAAGCTTGAAGAAGCTAGAAGCTTGAAGAAATTTGAAGATGATGAAGCTTTAAGAAGCTAGTAGCTTGAAGAAGCTTAAAGGTTGAAGAAGCTAGAAGCTGTAAGCTTGAAGAAGCTAACAACTTGGAAAAAGCCAGAAGCTTGGAAGAAGCTAGAAGTTCGAAGAAACTAGAAGCTTGATAAGCTAGAAGCTTGAAGAAGCTAGAAGCTTTGAGAAGCTATAAGCTTGAACGAGTTAGTAGATTCAAGAAAGTACAAGAAAGAACAAAAAACTTGAAGAAACTAGAAGTTTAAAGAAACTAGAAGTATGAAGTGGCCAGAAGCTAGAAGACACTAGAAGCTTGAAGGAGCTTTAAGCTTGAAGAAGCTATAAATTAGAAGAAACTTGAAGCTAGAAACATGAAGATACTAGCAGCTTGGAGATGCTAGAAGTTTGAAGAAGCTGAATGTTTGAAGTAACATGAAAGAACCAGAAACTTGAAGAATCTAGTAGCCAAAATTCTGTTGGAATCCATGACAGGATTATGTTGGAATCATTGTCAGGATTCAGTTGGAATCCTTGTCAAGATTTTATTGAAATCCTTGACCGGATTCTCTTGGAATCCTTGTCAGGATTCTGTTGGAATCTTTGTCAGGAATCTCTTGGAATCCTTTTAAGAATTCTGATAGAATCCTTGTCAGGATTCTGTAGAAATCCTTGTCAGGATTCTGTAGGAATCCTTGTTAGGATTATGTAGGAATCCTTGTCAAGATTCGGTAGAAATTATTGTCAAGATTATGTGGGAATCATTGTCAGAATTCTGTTGGAATCCTTGTTGTCAGGAATCTGTTGGTATCCTTGTCAAGATTTTGCTGGAATCCATGCCAGGATTCTTTTGGAATCCTTGTCAGCATTCTGTTGGAATTCTTATCAAGATTTTGTTAAAATACTTGTCATGATTCTGTTGGAATCTTTGTCAGGATTCTGTTGCAATCATTGTCAGGATTCTGTTGGAATCCTTGTCAGGATTCTGTTGGAATCCTTTTCAATAGAATTTCATCCTTGTCAGGATTCTCTCTGAATCATTGTCAGGATTCTTTTGAAATCCTTGTCAGGATACTCTTGGAATCCATGGCCGGATTCTCTTGGAATCCTTGTCAGCATTCTGTTGGAATTCTTGTAGGTTTGAATCCTGTTCCTGATTCCGTTGGAATCCTGTTCAGGATTCTGTTGGAATCCATGTCAGGGTTATGTTGAAATCCTTTTCAGGATTCTGCTGGAATATTTGTCAAGATTCTGTTGAAATCCTTGTGAGGATTCTGTTAGTATGCTTGTCAGGATTCTATTGGAATCATTGTCAGGATTCTGTTGGATTCATTGTCAGGATTCAGTTGGAATCCTTGTTAGGATTCTGTTGGAATTTTTGCCTTGTTGGGATTCTGTTGATTCCTTGTAAAGATTCTGTTGGAATCCCGTTAGAATTCTGTTGGCATCCTGTTCAGGACTCTCTTGGAATCCTTGTCAGGATTTTATTGGAATCCTTGTCATGATTCTACTGGAGTACTTGTCAGGAATCTGTTGGGATCCTAGTTCACAAGCTTCCGAAAGATTACACTTTTCGCTTGTAGATCTCATGGTTCATGCTCCAAGCTGTACTTGGATAACCTTGAACAGTTCTAATACTTGAAATACGACCGAGTATATCTTCATGAGCCAACATGGCTATAATTTTAGCGTATAATTTTCTGAGAGATCGTTGGAAGGGATAGGGTGCAACTCGAAACTCTTTCGGTGCAGCACGCGCTGCTGGGAGACAGCACGTTTAATTTGAAAGAGACGTGCAGGTGCAATATGAATTGTGTTGCACCCATTCTTTTTTGTGTGCTACAACTCCCATGTGCCGTTTCTATTTTGCAGAGAATCTCTCTGAGCATTAGGCAAAGCACTTTCTAATAACATCACTTTGCATTGGTGACGGAGTTCGGATGGACGCCACTCTACAAACGAACCACACAAACGAGTGTTTACATCATACATATTTCGATAATTTCGACGACTTCGGTATACTTGAGATTCAAATTGCAACGCGGCGAAGTTGATCAAAAATCAAACTTCGCACGATTACCTTTTAACCCAATTTTCAACTCGAAGCAGTATACAATTTTCACATGATTGCTGTGTTTATGTTATTGTTGTGTGCACTTGAAACGCAAATACAGTTAACTCTCCCTTACTCGATATTCCGTATCTCGATATCGAGTTAGAGAACCATGCTAAAAGTTGGTTTTCATGGCTACCTCGATTGTCCCTTGGATCGCAGTTGCACTGGTTTTGTGTTCTTTAACTCCATATCTCCCTTACTCTATGGTCCCTTCAATATCGAGTTATTGAGAGTTGACTGTATCAAATACGGGAAGACCAAAAGTGGTAAGATTTCTTACAGGGAAGGCTTAGTCAAGGATCGCTTTTCTTTGCTTGGTTGGCGGTGAATTTGATAATGATTGTTGAGTGTCCTTTGATTATTTAATGCTGCCGCATTTGAAGCCCATTTGAAGAGAATTTGCACAACAAACCCAAACAGCAATATTGTACATCTAGCACTAAATTGCATTCATGTGACGGTTAATGCACCGCACTGCGTGTGACAATACAGTTCACAAAGCATTAACATATTCACTTGTGCTTTTAAGAATAGTATCACATCTCGCCCTCGACAGCAAAATATGAATTGAGGATTGTTCATCTGTTTCGCCAAGAGGAGACGCGGAAATGTCAATAATTTTGTCCGTTTTTTTGACAACCCGCTCTCCCGTGGGAAGATTTTTTGTACAAAAATTTGTCTGACACGTAAGAAACAACTCCCTCCACTTAACTCCTTACGTAATTAATGAGCGGATTCTAATTACAAAAGAATTTTTGATCATTGTATTGTATGAAATGTACGTCCTAGTTTGAAATCCACGTGCTTGCGTGAAATGTGTTTGAAGTGTAGAGCAAGCAAAAATATGATTCGACACCGCCGTCAGTCACATTCGTTCTCGAATATGTCTTCTATGAAAAGCACCAAACGAAGCACATTGTGCTTTACTCTATGAGTTTTAAAGAGTAGAGCTGGAGCTGTGTTTTGTCTCTCACATAGTTGCGGCAGTACTCGCACCTTCATTTGTGTCACTCAACAAAAAAAGGAGACGCACGCAAAAGTCGGGTGCAGCACATGCATATTTTGCACCGCTCCGAGTTTTCTGCCATTCTCTGCGTTGGTATTCCTAGTAGATCTGAACCTTTGAACTCGCAGGAGTTTTAGGATAACATAAAAAATGAAACATGACATTTTTTTAAAACTAGTGGTCCCGGCAAACTTCGTCTTGCCATCAAGTAGGCTGTTGAAAAACGCTATCGATCGTCCCATACAAAATGACAGTTCCGTTTACTCTCATTTTTCCCTATTTTTCCGGTGAATATACTGGGATTTTTATATATACAAACACATCGGAACCCTTGAGGAACAAAACGGAGAAATAATCATTGAAATACGTTGACCCATTCGAAAGTTATTTCGTGACATACAAACACCATTCCATTTTTATTTATATAGATGTGTATGTGCATGTTTTGACTTCTAACTTTTCCACAGATTTCCTATAAATGATAGAAAATACATTATAATTTTACTAACCTGGACAAGTTTCCTTCGGTGTATGTTTTACTGGTACTGAGTTTCTGATGCTCCAGTTGCTGTGAATTCGAATGTAGATATGTGAAGTAAAGGAATAAAAATGAAAAAACAAATTAATTTCTTTTGGTCTTTCTATGATGTAGTAGTACTGATAGTGAGCAGTATTTTTGAGTTCAGTGTTATGTTTGTGACTGTGTCGTCGTTAGAATGTGTAGCATCTTCAACGTTTCGATCCTTGGATCGGATTGTGAGTCCTGACGAAAGTGTCCTTCAAATAACCGAAACATCGTTGTCGAGTACACATTGCACAAACGAAGAGTTTTCTGTTGTGTATTGCAGTGAATAGATGCGAGTTACACAAGTCCTTAATTGTGCACTAATGTAGCATGTAAGTATCATTGTGTTCCACACAGATTACAATAGGTGTTGTATTGCTGTTCAGTGTGAACTGTACTCTGAGGTTAAACATCTGTTTGTGAGCTTGAAACCCAAAATCCAAAACGTGTAGCTGATCACAGTGTTAGGTGTACACAGAAGTTATTCACAATGAAAGAAAGCAGCAAAACAAGCAAAATTGCAACCAAGGACTACTAAAGGTGCTGTGGTTCCCAAGACGTAAGGTCCTGGTTGACAAGAAGAAAATTAATTACGTAGCATGGACAAGTTATAACAGGGGCGGAGGTAGTGGGGCAGATTAGAACGAGCAAACCCATAATTGGTGATAATTTGTTTTGGCACACGTTGAAACATGCTTTTGCTGTTATTTTTCCGGTTGGTGTACGAGAGTAGGGTGTGGTCTGAACTGAATCCAAAGGGGGGTGGAGGGTGTTTCAAACACTTACAAACTTTTGCACCTCTCGGGCAAACACAATGCAGAACAGGGGCACGGGGGAGTAGTGCTCGTCTAGCCACTGAGATGAATTCAGCCGTGTGATGATTAAATTGTAATGTGATTTGAGATTTAAGATTTTTGCAAGGGTCGATTGAGCACAGATGCGTCAGGTGTTGTCATTGTCGATGCGAGGATTGTTGATTTCGTTGTCGGTGATGATGCGTCCAAGAAATGCGGCGAGCGAGAAAGAGTGAGAGTTGGATAGTGAAGCGCAGAATAGATAGCATAGGATAGATATGTTTGGAAAAGTTACAGATTAGACTTGTTGGCATGTGACTTCGGTGGGGGGGGCGTATCTGATATGCTCGTGCTGGACTGACTGGGGAAGAGTGCAAGAGGTGATTGATTAGAGGATTATGGAAATGAATATTGAACACATGTACCCTAGATTCATGGAAGCGATAAGGGGATAACTAGTTGATAGAGAAAACAGATATGGGAAAGTAATTTCTGGAAATGTATTAAGGCTTAATCAGAAAACTGATTGGATAAATGCATGTCTTCTTCGTTTATGGTTGATTTGATGCGAGAAAATGTCTTATGCTTGTAATTTACTTGTTCTTTTCAGAATTCTGTTTGAGAAATTTGTACAGAAATCCTATCGAGATGCGTGGGAAATTTCTTGGAAGAAGTTTTTCAGGCGATAACTTTTGACAGTTCTTAAAGATTTCCTTCAGATATTCAAATTGAACTTTCATTGTGATTACTTCAGTAAATTTTCGATTTTTTTACCAACGGTTGATACTTCAATTGGACAAAATAATTTTTCAAATAATTTCTCTAGCAATTTCAACATAAGTTTCCTAGAAAAATACATCCTAGAATATAGATTAGTTTACTTGCTGAACTCTAATTGAGCAGGTTTCTTAATCCTGAGCAAGTTTCTTCCAGAATTCTGTACAAAATAAAAACAAATTTTGGAGCAAGATTTAAAATGTGCAGGAATCTTTTGTTCCTGTGCAGGATACTGCCGGTATCCTGTACAGGATTCTATTGATATCCTGTTCATGATCCTGTAGGAAACATGTTCGGGATTCTGTCGGAATCGTGCTCAGGATTCTGATGGAATCTTATTCAGGATTCTGTTGGAATCCTGGTCAGCATTGTGCTGGAATCGTGTTCAGAATTCCTGTTCAGGATACTATTGAAATCCTGGTCAGCATTCTGTTGAAATATTGTTTAGGATTCTGTCGGAATCTTGTTCAGGATTCTGTTGAAATACTGTGCAGTATTTTGTTGGAGTCCTGTGTGGGAATTTAAGAAATTCCTTTTCAGGATTTTTCTGGAATCCATGTAAGATTCTGTAGGAATTCTGTTCAGTACTCTATTGGAATCCTGTTCAGGATTCTGTTGGAATCGTTTTCAGGACTCTTCTGCAATCCTTTTCAGGAATCTACTTGATTCCTGTTTAGGATTCTGATGGAATCCTATTCAGGATTCTGCTAGAATCCTGTTCAGGATTTTGTTGGAATCCTGTTCAGGATTCTGCTGGAATCCTGTTCATGATTTTGCTGGCATCCTTTTCAGGACTTCGTTGGAATCCTGCTCAGGATACTGCTGGAATCCTGTACAGGATACTGTTGGAATCCTGTACAGGATTCTGCTGGAATCCTGTCAGGATTTTGCTCGAATCCTGTTCAGGATTCTGCTAGAATCCTGTTCAGGATTCTGCTAGAATCATATTCAGGATTCTGCTAGATTCCTGTTTAGCATTCTGCTAGATTACTGTTAAAGATTCTGCTAGAATCAGGTTCAGGATTCTGCTAGAACAGGTACAGGATTGCAGCAGAATCCTGCACAGGATTCTAGCAGAATTCTGAACAGAATTCTAGCAGAATCCTGAACATGATTCTAGCAGAATCCTGAACATGATTCTAGCAGAATCCTGAACATGATTCTAGCAGAATCCTGAACGTGATTCTAGCAGAATCCTGATCATGATTCTAGCAGAATCCTGAACATGATTGTAGCTGAATCCTGAAAAGGATTCTACCTGAATCCTGAACAGGATTCCAGCAGAATCCTGGACAGCATTCTAGGAGAATCCTGAACAGGATTCGAGCAAAATCCTGACAAGATTCCAGCAGAATCCTGAACATGATTCTAGGAGAATCCTGAATATGATTCTAGGAGAATCTTGAATAGGATTCTAGTAGAATCCTGGACAGCATTCTAGGAGAATCCTAAACAGGATCCTAGCAGAATACTGAACATGATTCTAGGAGAACTCTGAACATGATTCTAGGAGAATCTTGAACAGAATTCTAGCAGAATCCTGAACAGGATTCTAACAGAACCCTGAACAGGATTCTAGCAAAATCCTGCTTAGGATTCTGATGAAATCTTATTCAGGAATCTGCTGGAATCCTGTTCAGGATTCTGTTGGAATCCTGTTCATGATTTTGCTCGAATCCTTTTCGGAATTTTGTTGGAAACCTGTTCAGAATTCTGCTGGAATCCTTTTCAGGATTCTGTTGAAATCATGTTCAGGATGCTGCTGGAATTCTGTTGGAATCATGTACAGGATTCTGCTGAAATCTTGTTCAGGATTCTGCTGAAGTCCTGTTCTGGATTCTCCTAGAATCATGTTCATAATTCTCTTAGAATCTGCTGGAATCCTGTTCAGGATTCTGCTGGAATCCTGTTCAGGATTCTGCTGGAATGCTGTTCAGGATTCTGCTGGAATCCTGTTCAGGATTCTGCTGGAATCCTGTTCAGGATTCTGCTGGAATCTAAGATCCTATTCAGGATTCTGCTAGAATCTTGTTTAGAATTCTGCTAGATTTTTGTTCAGGATTCTGATGGAATCCTGTTCAGGATTCTGATGGAATCCTGTTCAGGATTCTGATGGAATCCTGTTCAGGATGCTGGTAGAATATTGTGTCGTATTCGTCGGAATGTTTCTCAGGATTTTGTTGGAATCTTTCTCAAGATGCTGCTGAAACCCTTCTTCAGGGTTCTGTTGGAATCGTTTTCAGGATTCTAGTAGAACTCATTTCAGATTTTCGGTTGAATGTTTTTCAGGATCCTGAAAGAATCGTTTTCAGGATTCTGGTGGAATTCTTTTCAGTATTCTGGTCGAATTGTCTCGGTGTCCTGGAGGAACCCATACGGAGATTCTTGTCGATTCTTTTTCAGGATCATGGTGGAATTCTTTTCAGGGTTCAGGTGAAATTATTTTCAGGATTCTTGTGGAATCCTTACATAATGCTATCTACATACATCTACAGTGCGCAGCTGAAATCTATTTGAGGATTTTGTTGAAAATCTTCTCAGGATTCTGTGGGTTATTCTGATAATCTTATTCAGAATGATTTACCAATCTTGCTTCGAATTCTGTGAGATTTGTGATCAGTAAACAATTGAAATATTGTTGAGGATTCTGTGAGCAAGATTTTTTTTTTTTCAGAATTTTGCAAACATTTGTCTCAGTGTTCCGTAAGAATCCTTTTCCTTTTTCAAAGAGACCTACAATTTAAGAATTCTCAGAATGCAATAATCGTTCTCTGGATTCTGTAACGATCCTTCACTGAATTATTGAAGAAACCATCGCAGGATTCTGCAAGATTTCGTGTCAGAGTTATGCAAGAATCAGATTTAGAATTATTGACGGAATCTCTCTATGAGTTTCTGGAGGAATTCTTAGAAAAACTCTTTTGAATCAGCTCTGTTGGAGCTCTAGGGAAATACCTTTGCAAACTTTTCGTAGATTCCTGAAAGGGATCCTGTTGAAATTCAAGGGGATTCTCTGAAATATTTCCTGGAGAATCGCTTGAGTACCGTCGATGAAATTTATAGAAACATATCTTTTTGGATAGACTTGCGGTACTTTATAAACAAATCGCTTCAATTATCACTGTATCATTGAAGAAATCCCTGATCACAGGGAGCGCCTGTTGAAGATATATTTTTGTTAATTTCTGGCGAAGGGCCTGGAGAAATATTTGGGGAAATACTCATACGAATTCGTTAGAAAAATCCTGGTGAAAAAAGTTGTAAGTTTTCTTAAAGGTATTATGTGTGAAAACTTCTTGAGAAATCCTTGGGGTTATTACGGTAAAAATCACAAGAAAAATCTTTGGAGGAAGCCTTCTTTTTCCCGTTGGGAAATTATGGTACAATTTCCTGGATGAGGTTTCGTATGAATTCCTACAAGTTTACCTCGAGCAATTTCCAAAAGTCTTCCTCAAGAAATCGCTGAGGAATTGTTGAAGTAGGGATTTCTAAAAATCTCTTCAGATATCACGAGATACACTATAATCTTATGCAAGGGTTGTTTTATGAATTCGACTTTTCAAAGACTTTTCCATAAATCAAAATTTTTTCAAGGATTTCTCAAAAAAAAGTCCTCTGGAATGTCACTAGCCTTGGAAATTTTGTCAAAAGACTAGTTTGAGTGTTCCGAAAGAAAGAAAGAAAGAACTCTTTTGGATGGTTGAAGTGTTCAAATAGTCAGTCATACAAATATTTTAGTCACAAACCAAAATCTAGCTGTTAGTCACTCATCATCAGTTCAGAAACAAATTGAAAACCCGTCCAAAAGAAAGAATAGTATTAATAAGGAAATGGATAGCAAACAAAGGAATATCGGGCAAAAGGGACCGTTTCCGTTCCCAGGAAAGGTTCTGTCGTCGAATGTGCTTCTACACTCAATAGCATTCGATCTGGGATCTGGGGAACGGTGCCAGGGACCGAAGTACAGAAAAACCAACGAGCAACACAGATTACTGCGGGAGTGAACATCAAACGAGGGCTATATTAGGAGGGGAGGTACTATTCAGGAAAAATCGTCTCGCGTACCCCGTTGAAGATATCCATCACTTCGTCCCACCACTTGCAATTTCCGTAGTCGTTGTTGTGCCAAAGTGGAGTTTAAGGTGCAAGTGGGTGGTTGGTGGGCGAGTGCAGTATCAGACATTGATTACATTAGATCAGAACGGAATCGGAATCCCGAAGCGGTGGTGCGGATGGAAAGAGAGAAGATGAGTCCATTATTAGTTTTGAAGAGGACCTGATTATGCGTGATTCAGGATGGAGCATCCGTTTTGAACGACGGCTATGAGTGACGGTGGTTGCGGTGGGAGTCCAGGGCAGGTGCTAATCCTTGCATGATCAATTATTCGCCGCCGGTGATTAAATTTTGCATCTGCTTTATGTGCCGGTGGTGGTTGCGATTGGTGATTAATTGACTATGTTGGGAGGATTAAAATAGATGTCATCGACCGGCTTGGGATTGTCTCGGGAGATGACTTCTAACAAAGGAACGATTAGATACCACCAAGTTGGTGGCACCAACTGCAGAGCAGTTGTAGGATGAAGAAGGGGTGTTCGCAAATAGCTTTGGTCGGATGATGCATTGACTTTTGCTGGACAAGAGCTAAAGGTCCACGATATACGTCCGCAATTAGGCTAATAAATAATTCATAAGCTTTCAGTTATGCACATTGGCAGTAGGCGGCTGGTGAAACTAGGATTCCTAAGGGGGTACACTTAAATATCATCGACAGTGTGTCCGTTTACGAATATCTCATCAAAAGGCTTATAGATGAAATCATTCTATGTGACACCCATGTATTATCATGCTTTGGTAACACTTTAGTTTTGAATGATGGGTAACTATTTTGGTTGTGCAGCTTCAGAATTGAATAGGCGAAATTTATTTTTATTCTGGGCGCTTCCTCACTTTTACTTTGATCGTATTAACTAGATTCAGGATCCAAACAGAACAGATTAACTAGATTTCCAAACCATTAATGAGAAGCTAAGCTAATTGGTCATTGTAGATTTTAATAGATATCCATGGAAAAGGCTGATTGAAAAGAGACACCTAAGAGAGAACTTTAGAATGGCACATTTTGAATCATTTCAAGCATAACGTTATCCATACAAAGAAGAATATACGGAATTTGTATCAGAGCTATATCAGAAGTCGCCTTGGAACGGATTTTTTGCAATGAAATCCATCTTTGCTCTTAGGATGAAACTGAACGTCATCGATGTACACATTTTGTACACTTTTATCACTCTAAACCAGGCCTGTCCAACCTTTTTCAACCGCGGGCCATATTTCAGAAATAATAATGCTCGTTGGGCCAAAATATTTCCAACATTTTTTCTCGAACGAATAAGAAAAACAAAATTTTGTTTGGAAAAATTGACAAAATAATAAATTTTGAGTATCCTACGAAGGATCCAGTATTATCCATTTCACTCAGTATTATGAACCGATCTTGCAAAAGAGCTGTTATCAGTTCAGGAAACGTTAAAAATCTTGCACTAAATTTTGTATTAGAAATATGTTACAAGAATCCTACTTAGAATTTTGGCACAATCCCATCCATTATTTGAAAATCCTGCCTAGGGTTATATGATTATCCAGCTTGACATATTGCAAAATCCAACGCATGTTTATGTGCGAATTGTTTTGATGCTCTCAGAACATCCATTCCAAAATTATATTCTGGATTCGACAAGGTATTTATCCAGGATTTTGTGAGAATCTTGTTAAGAATTGGGTCAGAAATACACCCAGAATTTCGTGCAAATTTGATTCTGAGGATTCTGCGAAATTCTGCTAATGGTTGGGCTAAGATTTTTGCATAAATTGTCAAAGATCTAGTATGAATCAAGCCTTTGCGGTTATATTTTCTCGACTAATTTAGCCTTTTCGGATCATATTTTCTTTCAGTTTTATTAAACTTTAGTTTTTCCTATCAAATATTGAAGCAGATCATGGCTGAGTGTACTTACAATTGTAATAATATTATTTTTATTACAAAAAAGTATGATTTTTTATTGTGAACCTGATATCGACTCTCGCATGCGAGATTCATGAGTATAACGCTTAACTTCGAAGAATAGTGCCGTAAAATTATCCAGTATTATCAAAATTTGAAATCGGACCAACTTGATGATTAATTAAACAAAGTAAATTTAGAAGAATTTTAAACTAACGTCATGAATCACTATAATGGAATATGAGTATTGATAATGATCCTGGTTATGCTCTAACTTTGAATGATTTGTCAACGGGCAAGACATGAGAAATGTCCTCAAACTCTTCGCAGGCCGTATTTTGGGCAGCTCTGCTCTTAATCAAAACAATGTTTAATCGTCAGCTACAATTATAGATTTTCATGATGGATCCATTATATTTGAACGAATAGAATTGTTTTTCAAATTTTGATGATTGCAATGATGGACTCTTGAGCCTTAAACTCATAAAAAAGCTTAAAACTCTTAAAAAGGATTGAAAGAGCCCTAAAAGACTTGAACAGTCCTAAACAGAGTCAGTGTTGATAGACTCACACTCAAAATATCAATCAATACGCTCTCCCGTGAGAGCAAACTCATTAGAGATCTGCTTCGCAAATCTCACGCTTGAGATTTTGATGCAAAATCAACTCAATCAACTCAAACCGTAAAAAATGATTCAGTCGCAAAACCCGGCAAATACTCGTGAAACCCGAATGTTGTTGTTTACGCTAGAAAGGATTAACACAATTTTACCAGACTAACAAGAAATTATTGCCGTTTGTGAGTAAACTGTGGAAATACGAGACAATGAGTTAAAAAGGTGAGCGAACTCATCCATGATTTTTTGACTGCTGAGTTGCATGATTGACATCTCACGCATGAAAAATCTCAAGCGTGAGTTGTGGGAAATTGAGTTTTTCACAACACTGAACAGAGTTGACAATCGTTAGATTTGTCACCGACTGGTGACGATATAAAGAAAATCATCGTCACCCATATAATAACCCTCACAGGTTGTCGTCTCGTCATCGACGAAAGAATCCACGACTAACTTCAATCCAAAATAGTCAATGAAAAAAATTTCCTCTTACTCCTCTTTCTCAAAAGAAGAAAGCGTTTTACTTGCTAGGTACCAAACGACGAATACCATCACGAAATTGCTTGTATAGGCGCTCTCCTTATGGTTCTACAATAACTCTTCGTTTTGTTTTTATATAATGTTTTTTTTTTCGAAAAAGGCTCATAATCTGTCGACAACACGATTAATCTTTTTAGTCGGATCAGAGCTTTGAACGAAGATTCGTACGAAGCTTATTTGTCGTCATGGCGCAAAGCCTTACTGACGGATCACTGCAGCAAACAGTCATCCAAAGCTGGTGGTTTACAGTTTCGTCGCCGAATTTTTCCATTTGACGGCGGAGATTGTCTACTCTGGCCCTAAATAGCCTTCAAAGAGATTTAAAAAGTAATAAGATTTTCAAATGGCTTGACAATGCTTTAAAAGTCAGTGAAAAGTTCAAAAGGGCTAGAAATGCTTATATAGCTTCATAGTTAGACAGACTTAAAATGCTCTAGAAGATTTAGCAGGGCTTAAAAATGCTAAACAAGTTTTAAAATGGCTTCCAAATGCCTTAGAGGATAACGAAGGTCTAGAACACACCTGCCCAACCTTTTTGATCGGCCGCGGGTCAAATCTCAGAAACAATTTCGTGTCGCGGACCACATTTTTAAACGTACAGATATTTGCATGAAGTCTAACAAAAGTAAGTAAATGAAGTTCATGAAATCGGACAAAAATCAGTGAATGAAACAAATCGAAACACAGTTAATTGCTACTAAGTACCCTGCTGGATATTGTATAAGCCATGTAATTACCTAGTACAGAATATTTTGAAGAGTCCTCAGACATTTTGAAACCTGTGAGAATAATGTCCAGGATTTTATAAAAATCATACTTCGATTTATGTCTGAAAATAATCCGACCTAGTGACCCGAATGACCCGGGATGTTTGAAATCCTGATCAAGCTTTTACGAAAAATGTTGGTCAGAATGTCCAGGATTTGACAAGAATCGCGCCTACGATTCCTTCAGAAACTCACCCAATAATCATTTAAAAATGCTACCAAGTAATGTATGAGAATACCAACCAATATTTAAAAAGAAACCTGTTAAAAATTCCATTATAAATTCGCTTGAGATTTTGTAAAAATCTGTGATCTTGCCCACAGCTTTGGAAAATTACGTGTTGAATTCGTTGAAATTCCTGACTAAAAGTCTTTGGAATCCTGGTGAAGATTCTTTGGAAATCTTGCCTTGAAAGTTACGTCCAGAATTCCTAAAAAAATCGTGTTCAAGATTTTGCGAAAAGTCGTCTTTTAATAATCCTGCCAATGATTCTGCGTGTATCACACCCAGGTGTTGATTTTTTTTCCAGGATTCTGTGAGAAATTCAGTGAAATTATTTATGAAAATTTAGTCTTTTGTCAATGAGCCTGTTCAGGCCTCCTGTTTTGAATGTTGAAAGAAGTCAGAAAAACTATTAAAACGCCCAGTATTTGAAGAAAGTTGAAAAAAAAATCAAACAATTTTAATAATTACCGGGCTAAAACATTAGGTCGAAACTAAATTGAAAACCAAATAATATTGGAATGTACTAACTCTGGGTTGGTGGAATAGTCAACGGGCCAAATATGAGAAAATTCTTCGAACCCTCTGTGGGCCACACAAAATGAGCCGTACGTTGGGCAGCGCTGATCTAGAGGATCAAAAAGGCTAAAAATATAAGCCTTTGTGTGACATTTTAAATATTCTTGATATAAACATTTTTAAATGTTGTCTGACATCTTAAGTCTTTTTAGGTATTTACAAATGTTTAGATATTTTAAAATGTTTTTAGGTCTTTTTGAACCTTTTAGGCCTTTTTAGGACTTTTTTAGCCTTTTATGTCCTTATAAACTTTTTCGACCCCTTCTCAGCTTTGTTAAGGCTTAAATGCTTTCTTGAATCTGATCAAGCCTTTTATAACCTTTATAAGATTCTGTTGGCTTTTTAAAACCTTTATTGGCTTTTCCAAGCGTTGTTTTACCTTATTAGCCATTTTGGCCTATGTTATCCATTTTAAGCGTTTTCAAGCTTGTTAACGCATTATTGACTATACGCCATTATAAACATTCTTGGGCCTTGGTTATTGTTTTTTTATAGTATTTTTGCCTTTTGATTTTTCTAAGCCTTAAATGTTAAATCTTTTTTTTTTTCTTTGCTGTCTTTAGAGCTCGGACCTAGTTGATCCATCTCGCTCAAATGTTAAATCTTATTATTCCGTTACGCATACTGGGGCAGATCGCTGTTTTCGACGGCCACAATCTCTAGTACTCTGTATATGCATCCTTGAGGTTTGGTGTCTCCGAACAAGTACAGTTAATTCTCCCTTACTCGATATTCCGTATCTCGATATTTCCCCTAACTCGATGGAATGCGCGGTCCCTTCAATCTAGCATACTTTGAACTCTCTGTAAGTCAATACCTCTCTAATTCGATGTTCCCTAACTCGATGCGATCTGTTTCAGTTTCATATGCAAGTTTACCTCTCTAATTCGATATTTCCATAAAAATATTCAAATATCGTCCAAATGTTTATAAATTTCATAAATTTGATAATTAATATTATAGTGATAGTTAAATGATGGTTGACAAGTCATTTCAGGGTGATGAAAAATTGATTTTTTATGTAAAAAGTGTCACGTTGTTAAATGTACTAAAAATTAACTATTTTTCAGATTTAATTTACTATTTTGAATGTACTTTAATAAAACAATGAAAATTGCAAAAATTGAAAAATATGTGTTCTATAACTCGATACCTCCCTTACTCGATTAAAAAATCAACTAGAACTCAATTCAACATTTACTAGCAACATTTTCAGATTCAATGATATTTTAACAGTGTTAACAGTGTTTTACAAAATACTGGATAGTTTATGAAGCGGCAGATGGTGGCAACTATTTTTTTTGTCTAGTCAAGAACACGTGGAGATTTTTGCTAGAAAAAAATTAGGATTAAAAAAAAAGATTTCAAAATGTGATTTAAATTAGAAGGTTTACCATTGATTCTGTTTTCAGGTCTAGTGAATAATTAGATTTATAAAAAAAAATAATAAAGTTCTAAAAATTGAGACGTTTCTCATTTATTTGCATCGTATACTATGATTTTTATTAAGCACAACACATATGGAACGTATTATCTTGAATTACGCTCAAAAGTGTTTTGAAATATATTTTTAGTGATGATTTCTTGAAAGCACTTTGTCAAATTCAATAAGTTCTTTGTGTACATTTTAATGATATAAATAAACTAAAATCTAATCGAATACAAGTATTTTTAAATGTTTCCATCAAAACTTTAAGCAATCACTAAAAAAAGCCCAACGCGGCCCCACTTTTCTTTCTTCGCTACAATGAGACTGATGATCTTGGCTAAACGTAGACAAACAATTAGCAACCGCCATCTACCGCTTCATGAGCTATCCAGGGTTATGTACAACATTGTTTTTAGACTGTTTTTACTAAAAGTATCATAAAATTTGAAAATTTTGCTGGTAAATGATGTAAATGTACTTCGTTGTTGACAGAACGTTTTTTTGGCTGTTTTTGATAAAGTGTCTTACAGTGCTATCCACGCCATCGATACACTCGTAGGTACTCTCGGAAGAAATTGTTGAAAATGCCTTAATGAACAACTTTTTTGCTGAGCGCTCCTGTCAAAAGATAAAATTAATCTAGGTAAGTTTTAACTTATCTAGATCAAATCCGAAGGAGTCAAAGTGTAGTACAAAAAAATCCAAACTACTTTGTCGAAGACATCAAACTTGCATATACATATACAGAGTATTAGAGATTTTGACCGTCGTAGTGAGTGATCTATCTCAGTGTAGCACAAGTCTCTTCCAACTCGTTTGAGAATTATTTTTTTTGCATTTAAGTTTTCTTAAGGCTTTCAAAGCATTTTAAACTTTTGAAGTCTTTTTTATGGTTTTTAATGTTTCTTAAGGTTTATTAAATTAATAAGTTTTGTTCAGAAAGTCTTTTTAAATACTCTCAGAGCCATTTTAAACTACTGAAGCTTTTTAAAACTTTATTGAGTCTTATTAGCCATGCTTAGCCTTTTAACTTTCTTACGATTTTATAAAGGTTTAAGCATTTTTTTAAACTTTTTGAAATCCGTTTCTAGCACTTCATGCTTTTTCGTTCACTTCCAAGGCTTAGGCCTTTTAAAATCCTATTTAAGCCATTCAAAACCAAGCACATGTTTTTTCAAGTATTCTTTAGTCTTAGACATTAAGTTTTTTTTAAGATTTTTCATCAATTTTAAAGCTTCGTAAAGCGTTTCTAATTTCAACCCTTTTCAAGCTTTGAAGCCGTTTTAGGTTTGTTCATGCCTCTTTCATCTGTTTTGAACGTTCTCAAGCTTTGTGGAAATTTTTAAATTCGTATTGGCCTCAGTGAAAAACAAAAAAAAAACACTTAAACTCTATCAGTATTCTCGTTGTACCTGAAACTGGCCAGATGGACACGGGAATGTTCCTGTGGCAGGAGTCATTCCGGTGGGGGTCACTAGGTCAGATCGGATAGAAAAGGAACTGTGTTAACCGCCCAGACAACCAAAATGTACGGATAACCAAATCACCTTTTGCTTTATGCGATGCTTATATGTGCAAAGTTTCACGTATAAAATGTCGCGAAAAGGCCTTATGCGTACAAAAGTGGAGGCGATTTACGTACATATTTTATATGATGAAACATGACATGCAATGCGAGTCTGTAGATTTTCTTGCGAATTGGTCTATACTCTTATGCGACTTTATTTATGATAACAAAGTTTATTTGACAACTGCTACGGATTGATCCGACTTACTTTGTAAAACTATGCGGAACGAAACGAAATGTACATATGAACTCATAAAAAGCGTTTTATGCGAGGAAACTCATCGATCAAACGATTTCACCCACCATTTAGTGCGGGAGTGATGCAGTTTGCACAAATAAATGACTTTCGTCGTATACTGCTATGCGACTTCTGGTTGTCTGGGCGTGCTTTTGTACCCCTGTAGGTAGGCAATCGGCTATGAGAAAAATTGTAGAAGACGTCATAAATGATTGAATACATTTTGGCGGCCTGATCGCGAGCAAGTGATGATCCATCAAAATCTCATGCGTGAGTATTTCAAAGCAGATTCCAAATGATTTTGCGGGAGAATTTTACGATTATGATTTGAGTGTCAGTCTACAAACATTGGTTGTTTAATTGATCGAGAGCCATCAAAGGTGGAAAACTGAACAACAAATAAGCATCCTCTGTATGGTGCTATTAACGAATTTTCTCCATTCTTCTGTATCTGAAGATCCTGAATAGCTAGAAATTTGGCGTTTTTACCAAACAGTTCAGAATTCCAATGTTTGCCTTAAAGGAATCTATGACAAAGGATCGAAAGACAAAAGGTCGAAAAGCAAAAAAAGAAGGGTGAAAAAGTCGAAAATCTATTTACAAAGGACAAATTTCTCATTATGCAAATCGTTTTCGACATTTTGTCCTTTCGACCTTTTATCCATAAACCATTTCAAGCACATGATAAGCTTGAAGGTTAGTTTTTGGGCGAATAAAATTAGATGGCTCTATCAACATTTATCAACATTTAGTTCAAGTCGGTTTGAATTTTATTAGCTTAGTGCTTTGAAGAAAATCTCAATCCCAAAATCTTCAGAAGCTATAATATCAGTCTTTCAAGCAGTTTTTAGACGACAAAAATCTTTCTCATAATCATCCAATTGATTCAAATTTTGTGTGCCAGGTTATCTGGTAATCTTTCAACAATAAAAAAAACGTTCAAGAGAAACGAAATTGTTGTGTTTAATTTGAATGTAAGTGTTACAATCGTCGGTTTAGATGCTCAACTAGCGTTCAATAATGTTTAAAGTTTAACCAATCTGATTTGAAGTTAAGGTAACATATAATGTCATTGATTACAAAACATGTTGAAAATTTTGTTTGTTTGAGTTATTAAAAACTTCAAAATATAGCAGATTGAAGAAAATTTGTTACTAGCACCAGCAAGCAAATGAATTTTCAACCGGATTCTATACTACCAGATAGCCCTTGATTTTTAGAACAAATTCGCCGAAGGCACCTTCTAGCTCATCAGTATCTCGAGACAAACAAAGTTGAAGAAAATTTGTTATTAGCGCCACCTAGCAGATTAATTCTCAATTAGATATGTCACTGCCGACTAATCCCTGATCCGCTGAACAACTTGTGGAAGCCCTAACATTCAGCTTTTCATGATATTGATGTTTTCGGATAAATGTTCAACCAGATAGCCTTTCAACTACTGAACAATTTTTCCGAAAACACCAACCTTTCAGTATATCAGGATCACGTGATATAGAAAATTGTAGTAAATTTGTTACTAGCGCCATCTAGCGGATACATTCTTAATCACTGCCAAAGAGCTTTTGATCTGCTGAACAACTAAAGATATCTGTGGAATGGATGATTTGGCCAATTTTGGTACCCCAAAAACAATCCGGAATAACTCCGGAACCACTTAGACCATATTCCCACGTTTTCCGGATCATAAACTAAAAGAGTTTTCCGGGGAGTCTTGATAATTTCAGCAAAGTCTATCCAGCAACAAAATAGTTATGCACATTTTAGTGTGTTTTTCAGCGCGCTAAAAGTATGTTGGCTGGATGAAGGTTAATCTTTTATGTGGCTTTGAATTATTCTATGTTGGCCTGAAATGTTATTTGGGGCAATTCTAGTTTCATCCATGCCTATAATTTTCGTGAAAATCTCCATGGAATCTCTATGGAAATTTTTTGCCCCAATTCGTAAACCCCCAGTAGACCTTTTGGGAAGGACCGCCGGCGAACTCTTTGAGAACTGCTGCAAATTCTTTGAGAAATGTTGCGAAACATAAGCTAAATTTTTGAAGAAACAAATTTTGATGTAAGCTAATCATATTATCAAAACTTCACACAGTGTTTGTGGATAATTTCATGTAAAGAATATAATAGAACTCCGAACCAAATTTCCTCAATGCCTACTTTGTTCCTATTAAATGTCAATAGGTGGATCTAAATATGGGGCTTTACACAAAAGTCTTTCTCTTTACTCTTTCATAAGATTTGTAAACAACAAGGCCAGTAAAAGGCCCCATTGAAGTCCAGCTCAGATTGTTGGAAGTTCTCAATTCCATAGGGTAGAACCGCCGGATGGGGCCATAGCGCTTATTGAAGCCATGGTGAATTATTTAAATTTAAATTTTCACTGCAAATTATAGTTTTAACTCCTGTACACCTGATTTTAAATATCGATCACTCACAGATTTAAGCTCAGTTCCGATGCTTGCTTTTTTCGTATTTGCAGTGCTACTGAACAATAAATATCGTTACACTGAAACTTGGAAGAGATTACTGAGTAAATCATGTTAGCGTTCACATGTTGTTTTTTTGGAAAAGAAATAATCGAATAATAGGGGGGGTGTATTTGATTTTTTTTTAAACATGGGAACTTTGCCCACAAATTGTAGTCGCTCACAATTTTTATGTTTCATGTTTTTATATGTTACTAACCTGGGAGGCAATGTTGCATTTGAACGCGTTCAGTTTGCGTTCCAGTTCAAATGTTTAAACGAGGGATCAAGTAGGCTTGCACATTGAGCAGTTCAAACATTTGAACCCGTAGGAGCTGAAATCTGAACGCGTAAAGAGCATTGATATTATTACGGTTTCAAAAGATTTACAAAAGATATTATGGAACGTTTTAGGTTCCATACATTTTGAGTGATTTGAACTCAATACAGTTCGATGTAGTTTTTTCGAGTTTTGAGCATTGTTGTTGCATTTTGAATTGAACGCGCCGTTCATGAGCAGTGCCAGAATCTCGTGCAAAATTGGAACGCGTTCAGTTCAGTTTTGGCTCGCGTTTAGTTTGAAATGCATCACTGCTGGGCAGTGAATCAAATTGTCATTAAACCGAACGAAAAACAAACAACAAAGCAAGCTCGCTCACAACCGATTGTCCCAACTGTTGCGGATAAGGATACGATCAAAAGCAAAATTGTCATGACAATCGCAGAGCGCAACATTGTTGCAATCTTTTCAACTCGCAATTAATCAGTTAGTTCAAACACAAAACCAAATTTGTTTTATGGATGCTGTTCGATAATGTGTCAATGTTTACCAACACGGTGAAAGTTCACGAAAATTACAATACGAAACCCAGAAAATCACTGCGCACGTGGTGATCGATCATTGTCATATTCTGTTCAAGTGGTGATAAACTGATGTTGCAGAATAAAATTGTTGCAACAAGAATAGGAGATGACAATGTCTTTGTGGCTGTGTGTTGGGTGACAATTGATTCACTGCTGATGGGAGGGAGGCACAGATACTACACACGAATTATGAAACAACACTTTTTCAAACTGCTAGATAACTCTAGCTCACCAACGACAATCAAGGCTTGGAGAAAATCGCTAGTTTTCTTTTGTAGTGCACTTTCGATCTTCCTGGACAAACACGGGAAAAGGGCCATAGTTTTCGGAGCATTTTATTTTCATTTTTATTGAGAAAGAGTGAAAATATGCGTGTTTCAATACTTTATATTCAATCAAAATAAAATGTGCAATCGTGATATTGCTTTTGGACGCGCAGAAAATGATTTGCATCGATTGATATCAATTTCGATAAAATGCAAAAATGTGTTTTGCTCAATTACGCGCTTTTTTCATGTTTGTCCACTTTTATGATCCGGGCTCACTGTGACAGTTCGTGACAGCAGAAATCTCGGCTCACGTTGACGTACATAAATTTTGTATCGGTTTCTCCCTCCCAGTTACTAACTATCCTTATGGCGATACTCCTTCATACTAAATCAACCCATATTGAATTTCAAGTTGCATTGAATTTCATTTTCAATTACAGTGACCCCACGCAGTTGAATCACCCACAATTTATGAATCAGCTGACTTCAAAAGACAAAATTATTATCAAACTTGTCACAAAACATCACAGAATTATTTTTACACACAGTTTTTTATCAGTAAAAATAATTCTGTGATGTTTTGTGACAAGTTTGATAATAATTTTGTCTTTTGAAGTCAGCTGATTCATAAATTGTGGGTGATTCAACTGCGTGGGGTCACTGTATGTACAGCAAACGAGCGGCTGAAATTGAATTCACACTTTCTACAAACACGAACCAGCTCTGTTAATTCGCAGACAACATCCATTACACAATCGCTTTTAACACTAATCGCGTACTAGGTAATCAAGTGCTGCGCAGCTTTGCCTGCCTGACCAAATAGACCTATTGAAATGTTAGAGCGGTGCATAGAATGCCGTTAGGCTCGAACCGTACCTCTTTGGATTCCTTCTCCGAAATGGACGACCTTCCGGGGGTGTAGTTCTCGATGCGACCCGGCTGATTCCGGTACTGCTGCGTCCCGGATCGGATGGCCGATCCGTGCTGGAGGGTGCTGAACCTAAAATGAGAGTTAATGAGATTAGAGCCGGGGATATGGAGCGTTAGGGCGGTTCATATCACAAAAAAAGAGTTTGGAAATCCAATCTGATAAATTAGCGGGGGGATTTAAAGGTGGCGAAGTAAAGACGATGTTGACTTATATGGTAATTACTAAGGAGAAATAAAAAAAATGATTTAAACGCAATAGTTTTAATAGCTTCGTATACTTTTACAAAATTTTGATCGTGAAATTAGCTCATAATGGGTGTGTTTCTTTAGCAACTTTCTTCATTAAAGCTTCAACAACAAGGATTCAAAATTTATACTAGAATCAATATTAATATGACAGTTCTACGATATCGGAATTATTATTTTAGTTATTCCATATAAACTTTCATATAAACTTTCAACGTCTTTGGGTCACCTTCAAATTTGCACCAAAATGGATGAAAATATGACACAACTCTATTTTTATCATAAGATAAGTTAAGAGAAGAAGAATTGTAAGATAAATATAAGAGATGGAATTTCAAAACTTCTTTTACAATTTGAACCACCCAAATGGAGGACGCTCCCTAGAAGGCACAAGTACTTGGAGTAACTGGTGGGATTCAAGGCCGTTGGCGTTCGTCTCCGGTCGAGGGTGCTGTATTTGAAGGTGTAATCCGAATCGTAGTTCGGCTCCGGTTCCGACTGGTATCCGCTGGTTTTGTAGGGGAAGTTGCCTGCGGCGGGTGAAAAGATTCAGATAAGTGAATTGAGTTAAGGGAGTTGTCGTTGGAGTTGCGATGGGTCCCAAACACCCCTGATTTGCATGCAAAAGCGTGATTTATGAGTGAAATATGCGAGGGCAAATGTTAAAATTTTCTGGTGAGCGCAACATGCAAGCTTCGTGGTTGTGTTAAGGTATGCTGTGATGTGTAAATTGTGAATTTCTTATTGTTCTGTAATATTTAAAACCTGTACACCCAATCTCCCTGAAAAAAGTTGGAAGTCAAATTTTGACCATGGACATTCGTATAATTTTCTAAGATGTAGTATCCTCAGCGTAGTGTATTTGAATTCAGTCCCTTTTTCATATTGCGTTCGCAAAGAATCTGACACATCTGGTTTGGGATAATCTGTCAACGAATATAATTTTCAAAAGATAATTGTATCTTGCTTCAAAAACAAACAAATCAAACTATTTTTGATTACTTATAGAGTAGAAGCACCGGTTTAGCCATAGCACCAAGTTGATTATAATCTGTTCTTCAAAGAAAATCAACATCAACTTCATGTTTAGTAGACCACATTTATCTTGAATAGAGTCCGGTTCCATTGAAGAAAGATTTTTGAGAATCGTTTTGAAAGCTACAGCGATATGCATAATCAAAGTTGAACTTCCATTTTTTTTTGGATCCTTGATATTTGGCTTAAGTGTTCACCCCGTCGGTAGTAGAATAGTTAAGGAATACTGTTGAAGGCCGGTACCCTGGAATCGCTCCAATCAAGATTGATGAAGCCCGCAGATTGCATGAGCATGAGCATATATGACCGTACAATTCGTAGTTGCTACTCCGTGATTGACTAGAGCAATCGAAGTTGCACAGGGAATCAATGAATGGGGCTTGGGATTAGCTAACCATTCTTCAATGTGCACAAATCGAGAGCTCAAATTTTAAAAGTCAATAACGGCGCCGGCCACGTCCTTACGGTCATCGGGGAAGGGAAGGAATGTTAGCTAGACAACCGTTGTTACTAGAGACCGAATAATCTTCTGCATCTCCACAGTTGTCATGGAAAGGATATTGGGTTAGTGGGATAAGGTAAAGATCTGGGAGTCACCAGCGATTGGTGATGCGATCCATGATACATTCACGCCTAACCCGTTTAACGCCACTATTTATTCATGCCGCGCGAGCGACGCGCAACACGATTGATCCTGCTCACATCATCTGCCCCCGCAGGAGCAAGCGACGCGAGCAAAGGATCAAACACTCTCAAGATTGATGAAGCCCGCAGATTCACGATTTACCTAGGTATACGCGCGAAGTTAAGGAAGCCAAACTGTCCAGACGACATAAACGACAGTATAAGCTTCCACCTGTCTGGATGATGAAAGCGGGTTTAGATAAATTGAGTTTTGCAATCTCTTGCGAAGCTCTCCCAGTGATGACGTTAGGACTTTGTTGTTTACAATCTCATTCCAACTCCGACGGCAATGCTGAGCTGTATCGAAATAAATCTTCCTTGGAAAGCGTGGCTGGTAAATTGGATTCCTCATTGGATTGACGGCAAAATGCGAAAGATTCCTGGGAGAGATGAGAAAACTTTTCGCCTGCCATCATCATCATCCGGTGGGTATGCAATTCCCTGTTACTTGGACTTACACAATTCGATTGATTTGCCACTACGTATTGATTTATTTGATTGCAGCACCGACAACATGGCGATTCCGGAATGGACAAATGGCAGTGGTGGGATCCGAGTGCACTCAAATTGCATCGGAATTGATTTGGCCCAGTTCGTTACTACGGTATACTATTGCAATCAATGGTGTAGCCAACTTCTCCACGAGGGTCGATTGATAACACCATGGAACACGTTTTTATCCCAAGCACCATAATACCGCTATTTACTAAATCAAGGGTTGCTGAATGGCAAAGGATTCAGGATTTTAAAAATATCATACCATGTCTAGTTTTTGAGATATTCACTGTTGAAAATGCAGAATTTGACTATTTCAGCCAACTTTCATGTAAGTTTGCCAGCTTGTATGGCAATCTATTCGCTTAATTTAGCAGATAATTCACTTTATGTGTATAACAATTACACTGCGGAACACGATTTTGTCTCAAGCATCAAAATACCGCTATTTACTTGATTAAGGGTTGCTGAATCCATTGCCATTTACAAAAATATCATAGCACGTCTAGTTTTTGAAATATTGGCGGTTGAAAATGCTAAATTTCACTATTTCACCCAACTTGCATGCAAGTTTTCCAGCTTGTAAGGCAATTTGTTTGCTTAATTTGCCTCAGAACTCAAACTTCATGTGTATAACTATGCTTATAAACAAAGTTCATAATACTTTTGATGCTCAAAAGTAATTTTTTATTGGTTTACAAAAGTATTGTATTTTGCCATATAAGAAAAACGAAGAATTTTGTATAAAGACTGCAAGCATGTTGAAAAAATCGATTTAACCTCAATTAAATCGTGCAATTTCAATCAAATTATATTTAAAATGAAAGTTAAAGTCCTGTTTTGCATGCTTGGTAGATTAGATCATAATATTTTTTGATAAATCATTGTTTAAATTTTATGTGAACAGCAATGAAAACAATGTTTTATTCAACTTTGGCGACCTGTAGCTAAAAATTGTGACGTGCTGGAACATTTCTGAGAACGGCATCAGATTCAGCAACCCTAAATCTACTAGAGACACATAATTTGATTCTTGAGCCACGCAAAAATGTCATTTTTGTTACGCTGTGTTATTATCAACAATGTTAAAATACTTTCGATGCTTAAGAGTAATTTTTTGATAGTTTCGAAAAGTATTGTATGTTGCCATATAAGAGAAACGAAGAATTTTATATGGGGTGTGCAAGCATGTTGGAAAAATCGATTTAATCTAAATTTAATCGTGCAATTTCACCAAATTATATCTTAAAATGAAATTTAAAGTGCTATTTCGCATGCTTGGTGGATTATTTAGATCTCAAAATGTTTGATAAACCATACCTTAAATTTCATGTTAACATGAAACAATTAAAACAGTGTTTTATACAACTTTGGCGACCTGTAGCTAAAAATTGTGACGTACCGTAATTTCGGGTGAAATTGATCACTTTTCACGGTTTTTCTTGTCTGATTTCTATAATGTTGACAATGTCAAACAACTGAATGCAGGAAAACAAGTATGAAAGTGAGCCTCATTGACTCAAGTACCGAAATTTCCTAACAAATGTAATTTTAGTGCTAAAAAATATCTCTAAAATAAAAAATCGGGGGATCTTATTTCGGGGTGAAATTGATCATTTATCAATGCGATTGTTGTTAGTTTTCAAAACAACTCTACATAATAAATTTGAGCTTCCTGAATCCGAATATGCTTGCCGAATTCTTAACAATACAATATTTATAGAAACAATGAATATTTAAATTTCAAGAATAACGCAGAAAGCGCCTAAAAGTATGCAATTTCCTAAGGAATTTCCTGATATCTAACAGAAATTCATTTATTTCAACCAAATCAGCGAATTGTTACGAGTTTTGGTTATGCAATCTAGTTAGGGAATATATCTTAAATATCCTCACAAACTTTCAGGATTATTCCATGTTCAAATCCTTGTCTAGAATCAGAAGATTATTGATGTTTGTCAATACTGCACCGTACATGATTTTGAAATTTTACATTATTTTCATAGAAATGAACATTTTTGAACGCAAAAAACTTCACAACACACAATTTGGACATACTTACTACAAACAACGTTCATTCACTGCAGGTTACATTGATATTTGTGCTCCATTAGGAGAAATAAAATTGAGGGACACAGTGATCAATTTCACCCTACTGATCAATTTCACCCGAATTTACGGTACTGGGACATTTCTGAGAATGGCATCAGATACAGTAACCCCAAATCTACTAGAGACACATAATTTGATCTTTGCAATATGCAAAAATGTCAGTAAGTACGCTGTGTACTTAAATTATTAAAAATAACGCATTAACTTTTGAGTTACAAGTCTATTTTTTAGATGGAACAATTCCTAATTTTTTTTACTGTTTCTTAGGTAATTTAAATTTGGAGTGTAATTACAAAATTCTATTCCTATTCAAAAATGTTCACTTGACTTTTTCAATCAAATTAATGTCAGAAAACAACAAATCATTGCCATATATTTTTACTTAGAGGCAAATAATTTTAAAAATTGAATTTTTCTTAGTCTTTGAGGTAAAATATATTTTGAGTGCAATCGAAAATTATATTATAATGAGCCATTTTACGAAGTAGGTGAAATGACAGGAGACCTGGGATTTAAAAAAAAAATTATTAAAATTTTTCTGATCACAAAAGTTCCTTTTTATGTGCAACATGGATAACAAAGAGGTAGCTCATACAATAACTAGGTGTAATGTTGCAGTAACGAACATTTTTGGATCTCAATTTTGTCATTTTCTCCATGTCCTCGTTTGGTAAGATGAGGCGTTGTTGAAAATCACGCTGGTCTCCTGTCAATTGACGCCGTTGCGGCGATCAGATATTTCGAAACGTCTCGTAAAATGGCTCATACCTCAACATGGTATCATAAGTTCTATAAGTAAATTTATAACAAAAATGATTCTATACTATTACCCGGAATACCATTACCCGGAATGCAATTTACCGGAAGACTACTTACCGGAATGTACCATTACCCGGAAAACCCATTTACCGGAATGCACCATTACCCGGAAAACCAAATCTTTCATTTTCGACGACTTTTGTCCGAACTGCTCCTGCTGTTGTTTTTCTTGCCGGCGTTACGACTCAATTGGGACAAAGCCTGCCCCTCAGCTGTTCTAGGAGCATTTCTACAGTTATTATCTGAGAGCCAATGTCAAATAATCATTTTTGCATTCGTTTATAGTTTGACAAGTATATAAGTTCTGGAAAATCGGCAAATTTGCCAACCAGAAAAAAAATGAATAGGTGGTATTCAATTCTACCAACCTCAGCGTGATCTTTCTGAATAGCTGATTTTAACTGCAACGTAGGTCCTTAGCTATGAACGAATATTAAAAAAAAAATATTGAACATGTATTTTTTGTGATTTGATTACAAACGAATCGCTTGATAAAGATCGAAAAACTATGTCTTCAAATTTATGCTATAAAACGAAACATTACGGGCAAGGATAGAATGAATGAAAACAATTATTTTTGTAATACATATTTGATGCCATCTCAGCATTTAAAAATGTTTGGAGTTATAATGGTTTTCTTATTCTCTTAAGTCAAAACTGTTCTGAATCCAATTTTAATATTGTATAAAAATACACTAATATTGCGAGAGATGCAACAGTGCAACATACAACAGTGCAATTCGCATTTTAGCTTTATGATTTGAGGTAAGCTAAAAATGAAGTACTAGTTTAGTGCCATGTTAGTCGAGAGTAGGGACACAATTCGCCATTGTGACGTCCATATTTGGATCCCGAGGTATTGCACCTCCATAGTTCAACTTTTCTCTTGAATTTGCTTTTTTTCACTGAATGTCAAATCTCTGAATGCCTGTATCTACCCTGAATTCAGTGCTAGGGTGATAAACTAGAAAGAACAATTAGCATTCATAAGAAGAAGAAATATGGTCATTTTCGACTAAATACATGTTGCCAAAAATGCCGCCGAGATCGATGGAACTTAAAAGAGCCAAATAAAGAAGGGTGAATATCAGATGGCCCGAAAAGGGTCATTCTAGGAAAAGGGATACTCAGGGGCTTTGCATTCGGGTGATTGACGTTCGCGGAAACGACATTTTGTGAATTGACAATCGGTGAAAAGTAGCACAACTAAAATTATAATCATTGTTTATTTATGCTTTATTTATTCATTTAGAGGCTTGGACAACCGATCGTCGAAGTTGTAGCCATATTTAGCTGATTCAGTCAAGACAAGTTGAAAGAAGGGTGAATCATCAATGAAATGCAAATATTTGAAGATGGTGCATATCTACATGATCAAGTATGAAGATATTTTAGAGTCCTCTTCAATGCTTATGTATGTTGAAGAAAGAACCTCGCCTACCCCTTATCTTTCATTTCAACTACTTTTAAGTCAAAATACTGACATGAATGACCGTAAAACGGTTAAAAGGACGGTAAAAGAAAAAAAAAAATTGTAGAGAAATAATTTTCCGGTAAATGGTCATTCCAGGTAATGGTTTTCCGGTAAATTGTTCATTCCGGTAAATGGTTTTCCGGTAAATGGTCTTCCGATATATTGCATTCCGGGTAATATCGGAGAACCACAAAAATAAATAAATGTCATCACTTTGAATTATGATTTACAGGCTAATAGGCTCATGATAGAGGGTTTCTCATGTGAAAGAAATTTCGAGTGTAATCAAAAATTTGCATTACTTCTCAAACATGTTTGCTAAGCTTCTACAGTCAATTTGAAGTTGAAAAAAAAAACAAAATATTATTGCTATGATTATTTCTTCACTAGCATAAATGTTTATTGAACTTATTTTCACGCGGTATTTTGCGTAAAATATTTTTTTGTGTAAGCAAAAATTTGTATTACTTTTCAAACATGCTTACTTGCCTTTTACAATCAATTTTATGTTGGAAAAATGACATACAAATGATTTGAATTATTCACAAGCATATACACACTCAGTTTAGCTCGGCTAATTTTAATTATTTTACCGAGTTCCGCACAGCTGAGCTTCACCTGTTGATATCATAGATTGCGAACGTTTGTCTAAATTATTATTTGATGCAAATGGAATTTCGAAATATGTTCATTCCAATAGTATAAAAATTACCTTTTCAGGGTCTGTTTTACCCGATTTTGTAAATATTGACAATGTGTTTTTTCGCGTGAGGCTTTATTTCCCGAAGCTCATGCATTGCAACCGATGTCTTCTATTTAGGCATACATCAAATTTTTGCTCAAATAAGCAAAAATGCTCAAAATGTGGAGATCTTCATTCTGCTGCTGAATGTAAACTGAAATCGGATATTTGTATCTACTGTAAACAAAAGCATAATTCACTAAATAATTGTTCAGTATACATGTCCAATCAAAAAAAACTTAACGAAAAAATTAGAAACCAAAATAAATATTCATATTCGGAAATTTTGAAAACTAAAACTTGTGGTGATTTTAGTTCACCTAATCCATATGAGTCTTTATCAGATATTGAAAATAAAAATGCATTAGATAATAGTGATACATTTGTTTACAAACCTCCAAGTAAAAGGAAACGATCTAATATTTCATCTTTTCAAAATGATACTCGTTCTTCAAAATTGTTTGAACAAAATTTTCCTCCTCTGAACATTGCGTCAAGTTCAAAAAATATTCCCGGATTTAAGAAAATAAATGATAACAAAGATACAAATAATGATAACGATATTTCAGACAGTGAAAAGAATGATTTTTCCATTTTAAGCATTTTAGAAGAAATATTGAACTTATTAGGTATGAGCGATTTTTGGAAAAATATAATAAAGAAAATTTTACCCTTTCTTGTAAATCTTTTTGAAAAACTTAACTCATTTGAACCCTTTTTGTCTTCATTATTTTCGTAATGGATTTTCAAAACTTCGAAGGTTTGAAAATTTTGCAATGGAATTGTCATAGTATCTTACCAAAAATTGATAGGCTTAAAGCCATGTTGATAAATTATGATTTAGATATATTTTGCTTGAATGAGACTTGGCTCACCTACGATAAATTTTTTCGTGTTCCATCATATCATGTGGTTCGTTATGATAGAAATGTACCATTTGGAGGAGTGTTAATTGGTATCCGTGATAATATTGAATTTAAATATTTGGATATACCACTTAATACAAATATTGAAGTTATTGCTATTGCCGTCAAATATGATGGTTTTGAATTTTCAATTTTATGTATGTATATTCCTCCAAATGTATCTTTTTCATTATCCGAAATTAAAAATATTTTGGAAAATGTGCCCACTCCTTTTTATATTCTTGGTGATTTCAATGCACATAATTTTGCATGGGGGAGTGATAAAATTGATGGTAGAGGTTCATTAATAATGGATCTGATAGATGAATTAAATTTGAATGTTTTGAATGATGGATCATTCACAAGAATTGCAGTTCCTCCGGCTCATAATTCAGCTATTGATTTATCATTTTGTTCCAGTAATTTGTCTTTTATTTCGTCCTGGAAAACAATTAATGATCCCAACGGTAGTGATCATTTACCCATACTTATTCAAATGCATGGTTCTAAAAGTAATTCTAAATTTTCTTCAATAAATTCCCCTGACTTGTGTAGAAATGTTGACTGGATTAAATTTTCTGATTTAGTTTCATTTTCAATGTATTAATTTTGATTATTCTACAACTGCACTAGAAAATTATAAAATGTTCTTAAAGCTTCTAACAGAAGCATTATTTAAATCACAAACGAAAAAACATACTTCTAAATCTTCTGATAAAAAACGTCCGACATTTTGGTGGGATAATGATTGTTCATTAGCTTTAAAAAATAAATCTGAGGCATTTAAGAACTTTCGAAGATTTGAATCTAGAGAATATTATTTTTTTTATTGCAAAGCTGAAGCACAATTTACTAGAATTATCAAATTTAAAAAAAGAAATTATTGGAAAAATTTTGTTCAAAATCTTGATAGAGAATCTTCATTATCCACTTAATGGAGAGTTGCAAAAAAAATGAGAAATTATGAATTTTCCACTCAACCTATTTTGGAATATTCTATAGATTAGATAGAAAAATTTGCATCAAAAATTTGTCCTAACTTCGTTCCTCAAAATATTAATTTCAAAACTCGTCAAACATTTAATTATTTTCCTGAAGTAAGTACATTATTTTCTTTGGAAGAAATGAATTTGGCTTTATCTGTGACTCATAATACTTCTCTGGGAATTGATAGAATAAAATTTATTGTATTGCATAATTTACCATTTGAAGGCAAAATGCATTTACTTTCTCTAAATAATTCTTTTCTTCTTCAAAATACATTCCCACCAGAATGGCGTTTTGTTAAAATTATTAGTTTATTGAAGCCAGGCAAAAATCCTTCTTTGGCTGACAGTCGAAGGCCTATAAGTTTATTATCATGTGTACGTAAACTCATGGAGAGAATGATTTTGAATCGTCTTGAATTATGGGCTGAGAGGAATAACATTTTATCTTCATCACAATATGGTTTTAGGAAAGGTTGTGGTACTCGTGATTGTACTGCTCTTTTAGCATCTCAAATTCACCTCTCTTTTTATAGGAAACAAGACATGGTCTCCACCTTTCTTGATGTTTCTGGTGCATATGATTCTTATTGATTTATCATATGAAAAAATGATAAATTTCAAAATTCCAATTGTTTTATCAAATTTTATATGTAATTTATTTTCTTTCAAAATCATGAACTTTTTTCACAATGGATATTCTAAAATGGTTCGTTATAGCTATTTTGGTCTACCTCAAGGATCTTGTTTAAGTCTTTTTGTATATAATTTATTTACAAGTGATTTAGCATCTATTATACCAAATGGTTGTTATTTTTATCAATTCGCTGATGATAAGGTTGTATCTATCAGTGGTAAAAATAGAGAAGTGATTCGTCATTATATGCAATGTGCACTAGACAATATTTGTAATTGGGCACATAATAATGGTTTTACTTTTTCAGTAGCAAAAACAAAATTTTTAATTTTTTCACGCAAACACTCTTTTCATAATATTCATTTATATTTTAATAATATTGAAATTGAACAAGTTGACGAATAAAAATATCTTGGTATATGGTACGATTCTAAATTAACGTGGAAATATCATATTCAATATATTCAAAAAACATGTTCAAAAATAATAAATTTTCTTAAAACAATTACTGGTACTTGGTGGGGAGCTCATCCTTCTGATCTAATAACACTTTATGTAACTACAATACGTTCTGTTCTAGAATATGGTTGTTTTACTTTTGGAAATACTGCTTCCACACATTTTTTCAAAATTGAGAAAATTCAATATCGTTGTTTGAGAATTTGTTTGAAACTAATGAATTCCACTCACACAAAGTCAGTGGAAGTTTTAGCAGGGATTGTTCCGTTGAAAATTAGATTTCATGAATTGAATTGTAAATATATTATACAATGTATTTCGAATAATCACCCAAAAATTGCAATTTTAAAATCTTTAGCTGAAATTAATCCAACATGCAAAATTTTAGATTCTTTCAATCATTGTATAAATCAAAATATTATACTTGTTTTTAATTATGAAACGTGGTTTACGGCTAACCAGCCGAGTGGAAGTTTAACAACTACCGAAAAGCTAAACATTACATATAATTTGCAATAGGATTAGATGGACAAATTGTTGTGAAGATTTGCGAAAAAGTTACACGGCTTCTCAGTGAGAATCGAACTCACGACTCCCCGATCTCTAGTTGGGGCGCGTTAACCACTACGCCATGAGAGGACTCATGAACGCAGAAGTTAACCTGAATTCGATTTCAGCTCAATAATCACGTGGTTCTTTTTCGCAAAGTGGACCTCTTTCGGAAGAATTAGATGCCCATCCAAACACAACGCTTTCTATATATATGCATTGTTCCGTAACCGGTCGTTTGAGAACGTCGCGACCCATTGGAAGCCCACACAATAGATACCTCAGCCAGCGCAGTTGCTGGCTAGTGTAGTGTGCTATTCTTATACCTAAAAAACAATGCGCTCTCGGGCTAGGCATTGGATATATATAGAAAGCGTTGTGTTTGGATGGGCATCTAATTCTTCCGAAAGAGGTGCACTTTGCGAAAAAGAACCACGTGATTATTGAGCTGAAATCGAATTGTACCTGAGCGTAATCTTGGTGGAATTACTAGATCATTGGAGTACTTCCTAAAAAAAGCGGCCGTCCATAAACCACATGGTCACAATGGCTAGACAATGATCACGGTTTATATATATTTTGAAATTTTTGTATGGACAAAAGACAACGAGGGGAAAGAGGATGGGGATCCAAAAAAGGGCCATGTGATTTTTGGATACCACCTTAGAAGAAATACCAGGAGGGAATATTACTGGAATTCAAGGTGAACATGACTCGAAGCCATACTTCAAAATTTCAAGAGCACAAATCTAGATAACCAGAAGGGCGATACAAGCTAAAATTTTTATCGTTCGGTCACTTGCTGGTGATGACCAATCGATCAAATTTCCAGCTTGAACTGCATTCTGGTTCTCTATATTTGTGCTCTTGAAAATTTGAGGTTTGGCTTCGAATCATTTTCATGTTAAGTAAAATTGTTCAGAAAAATCTCTCCCTGGAAATACCGTAAGTGCATATATGTATATTTTATGATAATTAGTAGTTTTTCTTTCCTTGGTCTTGTTGTCCGTCTTTTTTTATAAAGCAAAATGCCAGTTTGACACTGGAGCAGTCTGGGTTTGATTTCCGGACGTTGCGTATGATCATTCCGTAATGGAAATTTCTTTGACTCTCATGGAAAACAAGTATCATTGTGCCGACACATGGGCGGTTCCACAGAAAATGACGACTTTTTTTTCCCAAATTTCATTTTTATATTTTTTGATTTGGATGAAATTTTGCACATGCTTTCTTTATGCCCAAAAATGCCTTTTTGCATCATCGGATCGCCATTTTGACTCTAGCCTTACTTTTGAGAAGGGCCTAAGAAAAAAATCCTTAATAATTTTCAAAAAATTATAACTTAGAAACGGTTTGTCCGATCAGTTTGGTGCCTTCCGCAAAGTTTTATGTTATTGTTTGGACTATCTGGAAAAAATATACACTGTAAAAAAAAATGTTGTAATTTTTTATATATCGAAAATAAAGCTTAAAATTCAATTGGGTCCTAAAATTTGTAATAAAATTTTGTTTTTATTTAATAACACGAAAAAGCATGTTACTGTAATTACTTTAGCAATTTTTCCCGCTCAAATAATGGCTATATCATGTTTAAGCTTTAATTTAAAAATTTGGTCCATAAATGAACCTTGACACTTTTGATCATGTTTGACGTTCGCTTAGTCGACAAAAAAACCACAGGGGTTTTAGTTCGACCACTGGGGTTGTTCCTATCTGATATTTCGTAAGGGACACGGAAAACAAAATACACCCAAAATTTGAGTTTAAGCCAAAGGATGGGACAAAATCTAATAAAAATTTTTTTGGGCTTAAACCAACGGAAAACATTAGAAAATTGAGTAAACATGTGTTTTTGGCCTAAACTTAAGCGTTTGGCACTAAAATTGGGACAGGGCTTTAGGACCCAATTTTCTCAAAAATCGTATTTTTGATTTTTTTTATATACAGTGAAACCTCCATGAGTCGATATTGAAGGGACCATCGACTCATGGAAATATCGAGTCATGGAACAGCAATCCTTTGGAAAGCTGCTTCTAGGGACCATCATAGTAACCATGAAATTTTGTTTTTAGTATGGTTCCATGAGTCGATATCGAGTCATGGAACATCGACTCATGGAGGTATCACTGTATGTTAAAATAGACAAAAAAATTACGTCTTTTGCACAGTGGGTCAAGATGGAGAAATCATGGACAAAAAAGTTATGATTTTTTTTTAAAAAAGGTTGATTTTTCAATATGGTCTAAATAAACTTTTTGAATGCTTTTCGACCCGATTTTATGAAAGTACGCAAAATTTTCAACAAAAAAGGTATATGAGAAAATTTTGCTAATTGCTACCGAAACATTTGAAAAGTTTATTATGACCATTTTCAACAAATTCACCTTTTTTTTAAATCATAACTTTTTTGTCCATGATTTCTCCATCTTGACCCACTGTGCAAGAGACTTCATTTTTTGTCTACTTTAACATATAAAAAAATAAAAAGAAATCAAAAATACGTTTTTTGAGACAATTGATTTTTAAGCTTTATTTTCGATATATAAAAAATTACAACATTTTTTTTACAGTGTATATTTTTTTTCCTGATAGTCCCAACAATAACCTAAAACTTTGCGGAAGACTCCAAACTGATCGGACAAACCGTTTCTAAGTTATATTATAATGACCGAAAATTGAAAATTATATCATAATTTTGTATTAAAATCGCTGTATCTTTAAAACGGTAAAAGTTAGCCTGATTTTTTCGTATACCTATTTGTTGTAAATTTTGCGTACTTTCATAAAATCGAGTTTAAAAATATTTAAAAAGTTTATTACGACCATTTTCAAAAATTCACCTATTTTCAAAAAATCATAACTTTTTTGTCCATGATTTCTCCATCTTGACCCACTGTGCAAAAGACTTCATTTTTTGTCTACTTTAACATATAAAAAAATAAAAAAATCAAAAATACGATTTTTGAGAAAATTGATTTTTAAGCTTTATTTTCGATATATAAAAAATTACAACATTTTTTTTACAGTGTATATTTTTTCCAGATAGTCCTAACAATAACCTAAAGCTTTGCGGAAGGCACCAAACTGATCGGATAAACCGTTTCTAAGTTATAATTTTTTGAAAATTATTAAGGATTTTTTTCTTAGGCCCTTCTCAAAAGTAAGGCTAGAGTCAAAATGGCGAGCCGATGATGCAAAAAGGCATTTTTGGGCATAAAGAAAGCATGTGCAAAATTTCATCCAAATCAAAAAATACAAAAGTAAACCGACATTCGAATTCAAATGGAACCGCTCACATGATATACGTCGAAGATATATGAATAAGAGGTGAACCCGCCTAAGGCTGACAGCCTCTATAATAAGGAAAATCAAAATCAAATCAAATCATGATATACGAAGTGCTTATACGGGCTCTGTACCTGTTGAGACGTAATGCCTGAGAGAAGCAGAAGTAGTGACGTAATTTTAGTGAATTCTTTCCACCAAGGATTGCCGTCAAAATCTACATCCTTGATCATCTGGCTACGCCCTGGGAGGGAGAAACCAATACAAAATTTATGTACGTCATAGTGAGCCGGGATTCCGCTGTCACGAACTGTCACTGTGAGCCCAGATCTCAAACATTGGACTTACATGGAAAAAGCGCGTAACTGATTAAAACACATTTTCGCATTTCATCAAAAGTGACAAAAAAAGAATGAAAATCAATTCAAGCATATAATGCAAGTAATGTCACGTGAGCACCTTTCAACTGATTGAACATAAAGCATTGAAAAACGCATCATTTTACTTTGAAATGAATGAAAATTTATATTTAGTGCATAGAAAACTGTGGCCCATTTTCCATGTTTGTCAGGAAAGATCGAAATTACACAACAAAAGAAAACTAGCGGTTTTCCCCAAGCCTGCCTTGATTGTTGTTGGCAAGCTGGAATTATTTTGTAGTTCAAACAAACTTTGTTCTATACTTCGTGTGTAGTATCGGTGCCTCCCTTCCAGGCAACGCCCATGCTTGCAATTACTATCGTTTCAGACATTGCAATTTGATTTGCTCCCACCTGTAACGAAGACCATCATGGAAAATCTTGTTCTCCCGGTACAATAAAGAGCACCGAGTACCTAATTGGCTCTGCTGTTGAGATGGGACATCCTTCCCATCGACCGTGGACGGTATCGATAAAGCTTTATCGGATGTTCATCAGATCAACTGAGATTGATTTCCATTTGAAGGTTCATAACCCATCGCCAGTCATCAGAAGTTGCTTCCAAAATATTTCGATATCCACGTAGCGTAACGCGTCAGAATGAGCCGCCAATTTTCCAGTAATTTTCCGTCAATCTCTAATTAGAAATAGATCCTTTTCCGGTGCTTACCTTCCACTTTCCCCTCTCCGTTCCTTGATTAAGGATACAAACAGACGCACCCACTCAGCCGTAAACACGGCAAACCCGGAAAGGAATCGGAAGCGAATAATTAGATTCACTACTTCCGTTACGGTCATCATCATCTCCGGAGTGGGTTTAGGGGCGGTCGCCGCCAGGCGGGTAATAGAAACCGATAATCTTCTCGGGCTCCACCGGTCGGACGGTGGCTCGATTGATTGCAGTTGCTGAGCCAGGCCAGGTTGCTACACTGAAGTTTCCATTTATATCATTTTTATTTATATAAATTCCATTTACGGGAAATAATGTAAATGAAATTTGTGTCCACTTGAGGCTTCGTAGCATCTGTATATCACATACCTTTAATTTTTTTTAGTAAATTCGAAGCATTGAAATTTGATCTTTAAAGTAACATTATCATCCGTGATATCTTCTTGAATTCACTAACTCTTAGAGTGATCATTGAGAGTTTTATTATTGCAACTCATTCACACGCAGGATCAACCAACTGTGATCTATCATCAACATCAGTCTAACGATATTCACGTTGACGTGAACTCACATTTGAATATATAACTTCTTGTATAATCTTATATGGCCGTGAAACTAAAAACTTGACAAATACATTATCATGATCCTTTATGGATATGAATGTTGTTCATAAAATTTCTAGAGAGTATCATTTTAGACAAAATATTCATTCTTATTTCTAGTTCATTTGATATCAATCTACAAATTTCCGGTCCTAAATTTACGTAAATAGGGCTTTCAGTGTACACAGCTCCTTGCCCGAATGAGTAGCAGTAGCAGCAGGGGGTGAAACCGAACGCAAATCAGAAGTGCACCGGATTGTTCTCGCTGTTCGTCAGCGTAGAAATGCAATCTGCATCCCATTAGCGACTGATGAGAGGGCTCCATCCATAGCTATATCTACGGAACGCGACAACCTGCGCAAGATGTGGAGCAAATCAAGGTGCGGAAATGCTGATTGAGTGCAATTTTGCGGGCAATGTAACGCCATATGGTTTGATTGTTGAACGGTGCTGCGGAGCTTACGAGTATAGTGGATCGTTGAATCAGAAGATGATAGTTTGCTTTAAGGGGGATGGGATATTCTATGATGCTCAGATCATTTTCTCGTAATTTCACATTGCTCCTAACTAGAACATTTTGACGACTGGATGTTGACTGGACTTTAAACTGCCGGACGCTTGACTCTTCCATTTGTCGAAATTCCGTAAATTTCGAGCGATTAGCGCTTTAGATATCGGTTTCAATTGTCGAAGCCAACTACCTCTATACGTCCATTATCATTAGTTGATAATAAATCTTTGAGCTGTTTAGTAGAATACCTGTAAGTAGATTAAAAGACCGAATTTAGTACTGTACCATTTAATTACACTAGAGTTTGTATACTTTGACAGATGCGCGTATTTCGATCTCAACTGTTAGGCCGTCTTCAGTGTCGTGTACTAGACTTGAAGTCCAGTCTAGTACACGACACTGAAGACGCCCTTACAGTTGAGGTCGTAATACGCGTATCTGTCAAATTATACAAACTCTAGTGGAATTAAATGGTATAGTACTAAATTAGGTTTTTTCATCTACTTATATCATTAGTTACTTAATTTAGGATTGCTTAAATGTCTTTTCAATTCTGTCACCAATGATGCACAAAAAACGACCGAGCCATCGATGCATTTACAGTATTGAACAAAACATTTGCAACTTTTTCGTTTTTCCATAAAAATGACCAACTTTGGTGAGCTATATTTCACCAAAGCTATAAACCGATTTGAATGAAATTTTGGTAGAACATCAGGCATAACTTGAATTTTAACGTATATTTTTGAGTGATTTCAATTTCAATTACAAGTTAAAAAGTAGTAACGGTTTGATTAAAGTGAAGTTTTTGGCGATTTTTTATAAATTACATAACTAAACATATTGAAGGAATAGCTTCATGGTATCTTCAGCAAAATTGTAGATTTTAACGAGATGAACAAGTTTGTTGAAGACAGTTTTTGTATAGGGCTATAAGATTTTGAGATAAATAAATGTTTTGTGAAAATTTCATTCAAATTGGTCCATAAATAACTGAAATCTAGCTTACCAAAGTTTATCATTTTGTATGGAAAATCGAAAAAGTTGCAAATGTTTTGTCCAATACTGTATGATGAATACTTGCAAACAGAGCATTCTCGTAAGCAATTTCACTTTCAAGATGTAAGAAACCGTGCAATATAAGTGAAATCATGAAATATTTCCGTTGCACTCATGATTGCAAGCATTTTTAAATGCGATGAGGCAGTTCACGTTACTTATCGTTGAAAATGCATGTGTACCGTTTAAATTACAAATATAATTTGATCCTTTGAGCAATTCTCGCTGAAACCAGGCCGCCATCGGCACCCATCGTTAGAATTCCAATTTTATGTCACTGATCGCTAGTTTTCGATAAAACTTAAGGGTGGTCCTTTCTGTTTTCTCAAATTGGTGGACCCCTCGTACGCCAGCTAGCTGAACAGTTTGCGAAAAAGCCCATTTTTAGATAAATCTAGGGTATTTCTTCACGGGATATGTCTCATATTTCGCTTGGAACACATAGCAAACTTAGTGGCATCGTTTAGGTAAATACCATTGCTCACCTAGTTTCTGTAGCCTATCTTACGCAATTTTTTCTCAGCTTTCTGATGATGATCTCAGAGTTCAAAACTAGCGGTGCGCTAATGGTGAAAAATCGATTTTTCTAACAAAATTCAAGATGGCCGCCAAAATTCTTTCAAGTTAAAATGAAAGCTATATCCTTTCTCTATACGATGCCACTAAGTTTTCTATGTGTTCAAAGCGAAATATGAGACATATCCCGTGAAGAAATACCCAAGCTTTATCTAAAAATGGGCTTTTTCGCAAACTGTTCAGATAGCTGGCATACGAGGGATCCACCAATTTGAGAAAACAGAAAGGACCACCCTTAAGTTTTATCGAAAATTAGCGATCAGTGACATAAAATTGGAATTCTAACGATGGGTGCCGATGGCGGCCTGGTTTCGACGAGAATTGCTCCTTTAGACTCGCAAAAAATGTTATTTTTGTTATTCAGGGTTACCATTTTTAGTGTACCATTTCCAGAAATCCAAATAGGGCGCCCGCCCGCCATAGATAAAGACTGAACATAAAATTTGTTTCTTTGGTAACGAGTCATTAAAATGTTTTATAAACACAAAATAGGATACGTGTGTGATATATGCATATTACGAATAAAATACGGTCACTGGACAAAGGAAAGTATACCTCTGCATACTTAAGTAACATTAATAGCTGAAAAACTGTTCATTCCACTGAAGTTAACTTGAAAGTAATTTGTTCAACTCTTATTCAGCATAAATGTTTGCCATGACTATCATAGAAAAAAAGATTCGTTTAGTAGAGAACGATCAAGAGTTACATCATATAGATTCACCCTAGTAAGCGATTCGAATCATAAAACATAAATTAAAATTGTTTTCTGTCATTCTGTGAAGAAAACGTCGTCATTTTTAGTGATTAAACATTCCAAGATTTTTTTTTGTAATTGCAAAAATAAGAGTAAAGATAAATATTTTACGATCACGGGTTTTGATGAAAAAATTATTAGTTGAGTTTTGAAGCGAAAATTTAGGTCCAATAATGTGCAGCTATTTAACAACTGAACATGTAGAAAAATGGTTTTATTTTTAAATATTCTTGTGCATTCTTAACAATCTGAACTAACAGCTTGGGAATTTAGTTCATCGCGTTTTGAATAAAAACGTAAACTTGGCATTCATACCGTTGTCACGAGAAAGATTATTGTTAACATACTCTACCTATTGAAATCGAAGCATGAAACGAGCTCACCAATGGATACTACATGTTCGTTGGGGCAGCTATATACACCCGATTCTGTTTTTGCACGGATTTTTTTTTACACGGCCGTGCAAAAAAAGTTTCCATACATTTTTCTCCGCCAAAACCTTATTTTTGCATGAAACGTCGAGAAATGGTGTTACTTTTTTGCACGGTTTTTGAAGATTTGAACTGAAAACTTTTTTTGCACGGTACGCATCCCCCGTGCAAAAACAGAATCGGGTGTATTACTTTCAGTTTAGACTAAATAGCCTAATGTGCAAAATATGATATATGATTGCTCAAGTTCTTTATTGGGTTGAATAGTTGAGTACATTTGGACAACTGAAAAAAACGACATATTTGAAACTGATTGCTTGGAAAATTGGAATGTTTTTGCTGTAAGTCGCACAGTAGTAACTTTTTGAATATAATTTTCTTAAAAATTATAATTGTGAATACTGAATAAGCTTTAAAACTTATAACCAATTTTAGAGTAGCTACGAGTGTATACAGGCATCTTATACTATAGGCAAATATAATGCGCCACCGTCATAAAGGTCGCTGGGGAAGAACAAGTGAAATGTCACTGTAAATGTTTGTTTACGTCCAAAATTCAATTCTTCAACCCAAAAATTAGTTCATAATCAATCGATTATTGAACTATTTTTCATTGGCATACTCAAGCATGGGAAACATTCACTCGAATATTGCATTTCTCTCGCTCACATCCACAAGCGGTTAAGAGCGAGATTGCCGTTTCTCCGACCAAGCTGAGTGTTTCAATTTCCAATGCGATTTCTTCTTGTTCGCCGAGTGACAAGTTAGACAAAAATGGCAATAGAATGTTTCACTACCGACTCCTTGTGCCGAAGGCATACGATTGCTGTAGCGAATGATTCTTTACATTCCGATTCCGCACGAGTGGCATCTCGCTAAGCCTGCTCAACGCAGCGTATGTGTAAAAACTACACAGAATGAGGCAATCAATGCAGGACTCTCTGGCTGAGTGAAAATTCTGTGTAAGTCGCACTCATGCTGTGTGTAGCCGATGTGTAGGCCTTCGGCTGTGCGGGGATCGATGGAAATGGAACTGTCAATCTCTCCCGCGCGGCAGCAAACAGTTGGCCGTTGGTAAGATGGGGAGTTTTCAGGGATTTTTTCAGGCGAAAAGCCGGAAGATGGTCGCAAATGTGGAAGTTTTTTTCCCATTTGCTTCCGCTTCAGCTATTCGAATGTAAAAATATCTGAAAACTTGAAAATTTGAATGTTTTTTTTTTAATGTTTTCAGAAGCAAAACAAAAATGGAAGCGAATTCCGCATTCCAAGCGTTCCTCCTCTGTGCGCATTTCACTCATTCGGTTTGTTTACCACCGTTTGCACAAAACTGTGTACTGCCCCCTTTGCACAGAATCTGTGCTGCATGAAGAGAGGCTGATTTTGTGTACTCGGCACTCATTTCTGAGCGTGACAAGTTTAGCGTGATTCGTATTTGAGAGTTGAAGAGCGTTCACTGACTGGTAATACACACACGCTAAACTTGTCACGCTCAGAAATGAGTGCCGAGTACACAAAATCAGCCTCTCTTCATGCAGCACAGATTCTGTGCAAAGGGGGCAGTACACAGTTTTGTGCAAACGGTGGTAAACAAACCGAATGAGTGAAATGCGCACAGAGGAGGAACGCTTGGAATGCGGAATTCGCTTCCATTTTTGTTTTGCTTCTGAAAACATTAAAAAAAAAACATTCAAATTTTCAAGTTTTCAGATATTTTTACATTCGAATAGCCGAAGCGGAAGCAAATGGGGAAAAAACTTCCACATTTGCGACCATCTTCCGGCTTTTCGCCTGAAAAAATCCCTGAAAACTCCCCATCTTACCAACGGCCAACTATTTGCTGCCGCGCGGGAGAGATTGACAGTTCCATTTCCATCGATCCCCGCACAGCCGAAGGCCTACACATCGGCTACACACAGCATGAGTGCGACTTACACAGAATTTTCACTCAGCCAGAGAGTCCTGCATTGATTGCCTCATTCTGTGTAGTTTTTACACATACGCTGCGTTGAGCAGGCTTAGCGTGCAAGGCGAAATGTTTCAGTGAACGCAAAATCTGTATATTTCGCAGGAAGCTTTCAGTGATCGAATGGCGAACGCGTTCTTTCGTGTCTCCAATTTAAGAGAGGATAGGTGCTCTCTCCGCTTCGTACATCTTTTCATTTTCGGTTTATCTCAATCGTTTACGATTCGTCGGGATTGCGCTCACCCTAGTAGCGTTCGTCAGTCATTGAACATTCGGTGGCAGCAGATACTTTGCAGATATTTTATCGGTAGCGTTCGGGTGAGTGAGTGAACTTTCCCATGCTTGGGCATACTCATTTTGTACCATTATTCTTGCCATACGTGTGATTTTACAACAAATTTAACCACTGACAAAGAATCCGGAAGTTTATAACCTATGTTGCCAAACACCAATTTTCCAATTTTATCCCACTAATCGTACATGAGCACTGACCGGATTTGTGCATTTTCAAAGGAAAAAAAGTTTATTCTGTTTCTCAATGATCTCTGATCGTCTACAAAATAACTATTCCGAGAAAAAGTGTAAATTGTGTGGTCATTCCTATGCTGCACACGGTAAGTTCTCAACCCAAGCTCTTTTCTGCCGGTTCTCCTACTAGCCACCAGATATCGGAGTGATCATTTCACTTTGAAAATATTTGCCTATAGAACCTTGGTTGGTATAACATTTATAACGAATAAAAAAAAAGTCAATTTTGCTCAGTTTTGCTCTTAAATTGACATATGTGATCTTTAGTTAATGTTCGTATTGAAACAAAGCCTAACTATTTATATTATTTTATATTTTACTACCAAACACTAATGTTTACATTAAATGTAAAAAAAATGTCGTAATCGTAACACATACGTTTTTTTAAATGATTTTAACAACAGGATATATTCTAGTTGAAAGTTTTTCAATGCTCTGTACTCATACAAGTAATATTGTATTATATAATCAATAAACTGCAAAATAGGGTTTTAATTCATATTCAAATTGTGGGTAGATTGAATATGAATTAAAAATAATTGAATATTGAGATAACATACAACAAAGTTCGTAGTTTAAGTTCTTTCTACAAGTAAGTTCAAAATTAACCTTTACCTATTGTTTAGAACAAAAAATTGGTTCAAATTGATTAAAAACAAAATTCGAGAAAAGTTTCCAAGTTAAGAAGTAAAAATTTCATTTGAAAACGACTTAAGATTTCTCGGTAAACTGAATATATTTAAACTAAAACTTCCAGTGATCACGAATATCTTTTCAAAAAATGCATCCATTAATATAAATAAACAGTTCTGTTAGATTTATCAGCCATTCAATGAAAACCCGATCTAGTGGGTCACCGAATTCCGTTAAAATTGGCTATTTTGTTCTTTATCCAAAATAAGGATACACGTGTTTTTGGATTGTTTGATCATTTCCATTTGGTGACCATAAAATCGCGATTTCGCAATATTTTTATTTTGTAAAAAATATAACTTTTGAACCACTTGACCGATTTTCAATTTTCTTGGACGGAATGAAAGCTAAAGATTTTAACTTTTCAAGAAAAATAAAAAAAATCACAAAAATTGTTTTCTTACATGAAAAATATATCAAAAAATTTCGTTTTTTCGTGTTTTGAAGGCCTTGGGGCAAAAGGAACTATTGCTGTTCTCATTTTTTCTTGAAAGTTCAAAAAATTTTACGTTTACTGTCAAATTTTCAGCGATGTATGTTTATTAGTTTTTGAGATATATTTTTATGAAAATAAAAAATCAGTCATTTTTCATCGGCACACACTGTAGATCTCAGCGCATTAATTTTTGTCAATAAAAAAATCATAACTTTTGAACAGCTCAACCAATTTTAAATCTTTTTTATGGAATGAACGCTTCAGATTTCAACTTTTCAAAAAATGTATAAAACTCTGAGAAAAAAATATTTTTTTACATGAAAAAAATTCTAGGATATTTTTGCATGTAAAAAAAATTTTTTTCGTGAATTTTTATATTATTATTGCAAAATCAAAATCTTCAGCATTCATTCCTTCCAAGAAAATTGAAAATTGGTCAAGCGGTTCAAAAGTTATAATTAAAAAAAAATGCAAAATCGCGGTTTGTCTGGTTATTTTATTTCGGAAATGGTCACCCTAACAATTAAAATCTTAGAACACGTGTATTCTTATTTCGGATAAGGTACAAAATAGCAAATATTCACGGAATTCGGTGACCCACTAGAGCGGTTTTTCATAGAATGGCTGTTTTAGCTGAATTCATTTAAAAGTGATAGTTTTCATAGTTCTACGTAAGTTTCATATTTGTCCACTAATAAACTGTCCACTGCACTACACCAAAACAATGTAATGAAGGACTTGAGCAATCGAAAAGAGCGTTAATGTTTAGCCTGAAATTTTATATTTTTGAATTTTGATTAGTGTGCGAATATGTACGAATTAATCCAAAAATGAATGTGAATGGTAATATTTTATGATTGTCGAATAACAGATGACACCTCTGAGCTTCATTATTGATAATGTATAAACAATTAACAATTAAACAATAAACAATTAAAAACAATGTTTTGGACGAATATGAAATTGAGCAGCTGTAAATGGAATGAAGAACTAATTTTCCTTAACTTCGATTTTCTTCAATTATTCCTTCTGAGACTGATCTGGAAGATTCTCACATGAAATCTATCATAAGGAAGAAAAACAGTGATATTTCCAAGGCTTCCTGGCAGAAATATTTCGAAACTTCTGCAAGACTTTTTGAGAGTTTCTTGATTTAATTACATTTTTACGAGAAGCTTTTGATGAAATTCCTATGATAGCTTTTCAAAAAGTCTATTAGAAAATTATATCGCCAAAGAAGTGTTGTGTAGAAATTTAGAAAACCTACACCAGTCCCATGTAAGAACCACAAAAGCTTAAGAAGGTGTTTGGGAGCATATCTTTTCGGGTAATTTTGATACTTTTCAAGACCATATCTGGAGAAATTTTACTTTTATTTCCCCGAACTATTCTCGTAGATTTGATTCTCATCTTTTTTCAAATAGGTTTTCAAAAATTTCTTCAAGTAGTTCTCCCAAAAATACTCATAACTGTAACCTAGAGGTAGTTTGAAAATTTCATCAGGATTTTTTTTATTCAACCTTCGCTTATACTAGGAATTAAATTGTGAGAAAATATCTCTCACTTATCGCTCTCTGTAATAATTATGATCCACAACTCACCATGAGAGTCTGCTAATCATCTTCTACTACAGCTCTGATTTGGTGGAGGGGATAACAGTGCGTGATAAAACCCATCTAAACAAGCTCCAAACCCCAATAATAGTAGATTAGCGAGAAAAATGGGTTTTATCATCGCTCTCTCTCTCTTTGGAGCTCTTCTTTGCAGCTGCTATTTATCAAGCTTGTTAAGCGAAACATTGCCGATCATGGATCGATACAGATGTGATGTTTTTCATCGCTTACTTTGGTCATACTTCGAATTAATTCGAAAACGAATTCTACAATGCCTGACTAATTCTAAAAGAAAAAAAAAACTTATTTTTTCAAAAGCCATTTTAATGGAATTTAAGGTTATCTTTATGAAACTTCAAGATTTTTTGAAACTCTTTGTGTTGGTTTTCTATTTAGATATGTGAAGTCAAGATGTTATGCGAATTTGAATTTGAGATAATATTTTTCAATAGAACAATCGACTTGAAAATTCAAGTGAACTTCACTTTTTTAACACGCATAGTAAAAATTGTTTTACAGTACATTGACACAATACCGTCGTCCATCCGTGTTGTTCTTGAAATATGTTTTCAAGTTTTCAACGATGAAGAATGATCTTCAAGCGCAAAATTTGCAATAGAAATCATTGCAACTATTGTTACAGCCGGTCGAAAGAGTACCAGCATTGCAACACTCAACTTCCAGTGGGAGCATAACTGTCTTGACATTCCAGATAATCGAGTGTAAAAGTCAAAAACTAGTTATGCTTTCACTGCAGTGTACTGTGAAGATTTCATGACCTAATATATGTGAACCATTAATAAGACCATCCAATTTTATTTTGGATGATTTCGTTATCTGATTGATTAACTACTGTTGTTAAAATTATTTATGGGATAGATTTACTTCGACAGAATTCTGATTTTTCTATAATCTATAAACGCCAAAGAATGACTTATACGGTATTCTCTAAAAATAGTTGTAAAACTTTATTAAATACAGGGCTAATTGAAACATTTTCAATGCTTCGGATGTTGCATCTCATGTTAACCTTCCGTTGACTGCTGATGCTGAGTACAAAACGCGAGGTTTTTCCACCTGAGTTGTACAAAAAACAAAAGCACCATTACTGAAGTGTTAAAAAGTTCCCAATATATCTATAAATATTTGACAATCTTCTCACACAAAGTCCAAAATTTATTATTTTCGCCAAGAAAATTTTATTATTTTCGAGCTTTTTTTTTTATTAAACTCTTCAAGGTTCAAAGAATTGAAAAAAAAAAACACAACTTTACAGGGGCAGTGAAATAGGTTTGACCGGCTATGACCATATTTCCCCGTACCTAGATGATTTATGGAAGTTATGTAATAATGAAAATTTGAGTTATTGGTGTTTAATGAAATAGAGTATGACTAAATTGAGGCTCAATGTACAATGGTTACACGGGAAGCATGAGGTTATATGTTATATGTTAAATGAATGTAGAGTAAGTTAACACAGCCCACTAAAAGGACTTTCGTCAGCATGATTATCTGCCAACAGCCTTTCAGGCTGTAAGCCACCTATAGAAGCATTCACGGATCCGCGGAGTGAGTAATGCACTAAGCTAAAAAGTTATGCGGCAGCATGAGTGGATTTTTCATCTACTTTTCCTATGAACAGGCAAAATAAAAGAATAACGACGGCGAACTTGTGTGTTAAAAAGCCTTTTGTGAGTGTAATAAATGTTCGGTTGTGTAAGCGAGCTGAGCTGAGGCGGGTTTTAGCTGAGTTTGAGAGAAAGTGTGTAATTTATCACCTCGACGTGTTTTGTATCGTACGGTCACGAAGTCATCTGGAAAAAGTTTGGATATAGAAAGAAAAAAAAAAACATGATCATTTAAGGATGTTGAGGATGGGTATTTGTTGTGTTGTATTGAATTGTTTTCGTCGGAAACTGAAAACTGTATTATTTCGAGTATTTCTATGTATTGGCTTTCTTGCGAGAACGATTCCTTCCGAGTAAAAACGATCAGATATCTGATAATGATGGGCCTCCAATCAACATTTCAATCGCACCGTAATATTCCATTTCCCGTTGATCTTAAGCGTACAATCTCGTTAAACGACATCCAGCAGTAACACCCCACCACACATGTTCGGTCCCATATATAGAGGAAGACAATGTAGACGCCATTTCTTACCGGGAAGGATAATGGAACCACGGAATCCCACTTGATTGCGATTGTGCTTCGCCAGAATAAACGTACCTCCTACCATTTCCATGGGCGTAGCCATGTATCCTCTCGAACTTGGTGGTGGAATCACACCCGCAAATATGCTTTAGAATATAGATTTTATTGCAATCAATCTTCTTCTAAACTTTATAAAATTTGGAGCTATTCTTTCTTCAGATATTATAAGAAATTTATCAGGCCTTTGATAATTTTGAATTCTTTTGCGTGATGCGATGCTTATTTGAGCAAAATTTTTTGATGTCGTGAAAAGGCCTGATAGACAAAGGAACTTGGAGGTCATTGTTGGAAATCCTGACTACGCCCATGGACCACATCTCCTTGATAGCGCCAGTGATTTTGTACTTGTCGTCTTAACCTATCCTCACGTACTGCCAGAGCGAGTTCCCAGAATTCCGCCCAGATTGGATTCAGTTTCCCCGGGTTACCATCTGGTAGCTCTATAGAAAACCTCCTAGAATCGTCGCACATGTGTATGCGATTTTTATGTCGATGGCGTTCTTTTGGCATTTGCCGTAGCCAAATACGAAAAGAGATAAATTGCATTCCACGCTTTCCCGAGTTGACGCAACCACACTGTTCCAGAGTGTAGGTGTGGGTAGTGGTAGTGGAGGAAAAATGATGTTACTAAGAGCAAAGTACTACCGAAGACGAGGACCAACTATACTAACGCCAACGAACGAACGATGCTCATCATCATGCAAAACGAGTTACGGGTGTCCCTTGCAGCAGTGTTTCTGGAATCAATTGATACGAACCGCTCTATTTTTCAAATTATTTGAACATTTTACAATTATTTAAAACGTTGTTTGAAATTATATCCCTTTCAAATGTAAACTAAATGCGAATCTTAGAATAAAGTTACAAAGATAATTTGGGGCATATATTGCCTTGAAGAAAAAGGGCAGCGATGAACAAGGCTTTGGCTGAAAATCGCACCAATCAAGAGTTTCCATATTCTGTGCTTGAGATACCTATGAACATTTGTTGTCATTTGATAACCGCTTTCTTATTTTTTTTTTGCAATGTTCTGGATTGTAAGTTTGTTTCGAATCGTATATATAATGGACAGCAGTATTGATAACATTTGAAGAATTTGACAATTTGAATTTGAAATGATGGGAATAAGAGGCATAGGGGTGTAAGTGACACACAGCAAAAAAATCTTAAATTCACATGGCACGTTAACTTCTATTACAAACACGTAAAACGAGATATAACTGAATATTCAACGATACATAATTTAAATTGTCTCACTGCGTTCGAAAATGCTTGCAATCTTGAGTGAAATTGAAACATTACATGATCTTGCATCCAACATTCGCCAATATTGCATGTTTTCTTGCAATTTGAAAGTGAAATTGCAAACAAGAATGCTCGGTTTACACGATTCTATGCAAAATAACGTTGACCATCGATCGGAAAGAAAACATCCAAAAATGGATTTCGGTATAGTGTTAAGGATCACAAATGCGTAGTTCAAGAGGAATCCCAACAGCTCAGCTCAAGATGTGGCGAGGAAACTAAATCCATCCAGAACTTTCATGCAAGATGCGAAAAAACGTACAAAGTCCAAAAGGCGCCCAATCGCGAAGAACGGCACAATACGGTAGGTAAAACACGTGGACGAAAGCTCTACACCCAGATGTTGACGAAACCACATGGCCTCGTTATGAATGATGAGCCTATGTAAAAGCAGACTTCCGGTAGCTTCCGGGGATCCAGTTTTTACTGCTCATAATAAATTCGATGTCCCTAAGGACTTTAGAAAGCAGAAAATGTCAAAGTTTGCCAAAAAATATATGATTTGGCAATCAGTGCGCATCGTACCTTCGTGCTGTGAGTACACGAATTCTCTCTGCTCTTGGAAATTTTCTTAAAAACTACCTAAAGCAATAAAACAGCACTTTTCAGTGCTAGTGAATCTCTGAATTAACTTCTTCCTTCCAAAAAAGTGGGTTTTAAAACTGTCACTACACGTGGCAAGAATGGAAGAAAGGACGTTTTCCCGGAATGCGAACTTTCTTCCAAGGGTGAAATGAATAATTGTATCGAAATGAGCAATCAGTTCGATGCTCTAGACAAATTCTCCGAACACTAAATCGAAGCAGCCTCTAGCCCAGGCTCTTTGATTCAAGTGAGGAAGCAAAGAGTGCCGCCTATCGTGGTCAGTTGTTCCGAATTTGAGGGATTTAGGCAGGAGATCTTGAACTCCATTAGGGGAATCAAGGTTTCCTCAATCGCAAAGAAAGGAGACTGTCGCGTTTTGCCAGAAACTCTTAAAGATCGCGAACTTCTTCTCAAACATCTTGAAGAGAAGAAGCACAATTTTTTTACTTATGACGACAAAGCTGAACGTTTGTTCAAAGTCGTCTTGAAAGGTCTCTCAAGAGACTATAAATCACCTGAAGATATCAAAAATGAAACAAATGATTTACTTGGATTTTCCCCAGTCCAAGTAATCATTATGAAAAAGAGAACCCAATCTGGCATTCGTCGGAAAGGGCTTTCTCAAGAATTTTATTTAGTTCACTTTAACAAAAAATAACTAAATAATATTAAAGCTTTAGAAAAAGCAAAACTTTTGTTTGATGTCTGTGTGACATGGAAACAGTTCCAGAAACCTGGAGGAAATTATCAGAACCCCACTCAGTGCCGTCGGTGTCAAAAGTGGGGTCGTGGTACAAAAATGTTTCGCATGTATGATAAATGCATGATTTGCGGAGGTTCTTCTCACGCCAAAGACGTCTGTTCAGTGAAGGAAGATACCACCAAGTTCATATGCTGTAATTGCAGGGCTAATCATAAGTCAATTTTTTGGAATTGTCCTTCACGCAAAAGAGTCATTGAGGCTCGTGCCAGGCAGATGAAAGATAATATCCGTTACGATAACGGTAGTTTCCGGAATTTCCCTGGTAGAATGTGTGTGTGTGTGTGTGATCCATCTAACCCCCACTGTCCGGCAGTGGTATTATGGAAAAAAGTTTTCAGCAAAACTGCTTTGGCATAACATTTTTGCAAAAAGCTTCAGTCCGGGAGTTAGAAGGTGATAGCTCTATTGCAGATCCAGTGACCCATTTCAGAATGGCTGGAGAGACACGTCCATTCAGAAGTCACTTTCACTAACAACAAGCCCCGCATGTATGCATAACCGTTATCAAATGGATAATGATTATGCATACACACTTCCTGTTTCAAAGATGGGTTACTTTGAGACTGGCGCGTATTTAATAATTGGGTACCGATAATAATGTAATCAGAACAATCTCACCAAAATGCACCCACGCGGCGTTGTCATCAAATTGAATCAGCAACTAATTGGGTATTCATTCCCTTCTTCTTGTGACGCACATACCACAGGTTCATTCTAGACCACATTTTTATGCCTTATTTCACACATTTTCATGTAATACAATAAATTAACAAAATCACTTTTTTTTTCATGAATCTATCCGGTGGCGTTGTACTGTCGGCCATAATACACAGTCGCGAAAAATGTCACATGGAAGCAAAATTAATGAGCAAAGCCAATTGAAACCGGTCTTAAACATCCCAACACACGACATTTTTGATCACATGGAAAGCGCTGAAAGAATTTTTCATTGCTTATTTTCAATATACACCTCCGAACTACAATCCGGGTGGCGTAGCACCAGCCAACTCGTCGGCAAAAGCGAGGAAAACGAGAACACGAAAAAAAGGTGGCAAGCAAAACAAAACACGACCGTTCGCGGCAACGCCTACTGCGATCCGGAATTTCCCTGGTAGAATATCGAATAATACTCATTTTTCAGTTAACGATCGCTTGATCATGAATCATACCCATCAAGAAGATCATAATCATGCTCATTCACAAACTAATTTAATCCGTCGGGTAGCCGTTCAAAACTTTCAATTTCGAATGTATCTACCCACGGAAAATCCTTTGCCGATATCGTAGCAGGAAATTTGAACTCCTCCCTTGTTCGTACTATGAGTACCCATTCTACTTGTTTCATATCAAATGGAAAAAACCCCTACCGCCACAGGTAACTCCGCTTCTTCGTCTACCGAAAATTCCAATGGGAATTCATCTCTTATTTTAATTTTCTAACTGAACAATTGAATCTAATGATTGATGCAATGTTCAAAGCCACCACTATGACTGAAGCAGTCCAAGTAGGTGTAAAATTTACAAATCAAATTGTTATTGGATTACGTTTTTCTAATGGATCCAAATAATAATTTAAATATTTTAAATTGGAATGCTCGTTCTCTGAATGGTAAAGAGGACGAGCTGTTTAATTTTCTTACAGTTAATAACGTGCATATAGCAGTTATTACCGAAACGTATTTAAAACCTGGATCTAAACTCAAAAGAGATCCTAGCTTTTTTGTTTATCGTAATGATCGACTTGATGGGGCATGTGGGGGAGTTGCAATCATCATTCATAGGCGTATAAAACAGCAACTATTTTCGTCATTTGAAACTGAAGTTTTTGAAACTTTAGTTATTTCTGTTGAAACACAGCTTGGTAAATATACTTTCATAGCTGCCTATTTGCCTTTTCAATGCTCTGGACAGCAAGTTAATTTGCTCCAAACTAACTTGCGAAAATTGACTCGCAATAAGTCAAAATTTTTTGTCATTGGTGACTTTAATGCCAAACATCGGTCATGAAATAAATCTCAAAGTAATTCCAACGGCAGAGTTTTATTTGATGAGTGCTCTTTAGGATATTTTTCAATTCAATACCCTGATAGCCCTACATGTTTTTCCTCTTCTAGAAATCCATCTACGATTGATTTAGTGTTAACCGACTCTAGTCATCTTTGTAGCCAACTGATTACTCATGCTGGTTTCGATTATGATCATGTCCCTGTTACATTTCAAATATCCCAAGAAGCGATTCTCGATCCTATCAGCTCCACTTTCAATTATTTACGAGCCGACTGGATTATATATGAAACGTATGTTGACTTTAATCTTAATGTTAATATTCCCTTACAAACAAAACTTGATAATGACAATGCTCTTGAAACTTTAACAAATTCCATTGTTGAAGCCAGAAGCATTGCAATTCCAAAAAGTGAAGTAAAATTTGAATCCGTGATTATAGACGATGATCTTAAACTTTTGATCCGTCTTAAAAACGTGAGGAGAAGGCAATTTCAACGCACTCGCGATCCTGATATGGAAATTATATGGCAAGACTTGCAGCAAGAAATCAAGAAACGTTTTTCACAATTAAGAAACAAAAATTTTGAAAATAAGATTTCTCAATTGGACCCTGGCTCTAAGCCTTTTTGGAAATTATCTAAAATCTTGAAAAAAACCTCAGAAGCCAATACCGGCATTGAAAGAGGAAAACAAATTATTACTGACTAATTGCGAAAAAACTCAAAAACTTGCTATGCAGTTTGAAAGCATGACTTACTAGTCCAATAGAAAATCAAGTTACTCAGGACTTTGAAAACATTCTCAATCAAGAGAACGTTTTCCTGAAAGACTGATTTGGAAGAAGTGAGAACTATTATTAAAAAATTCAAAAATATGAAAGCCCCTGGCGATGATGGAATTTTCTACATCCTCATCAAGAAACTTCCAGAAAGTAGCTTATCATTTTTAGTTGATATATTTAACAAATGTTTTCAATTAGCATATTTTCCTGACAAATGGAAAAATGCTAAGGTTGTTCCAATTTTAAAACCAGACAAAAATCCTGTAGAAGCTTCTAGCTATCGTCCAATCATTTTGCTTTCCTCCATCAGTAAACTTTTTGAAAAGGTTATTTTGAACAGAATGATGGCCCACATCAACGAAAATTCAATTTTTGCCAATGAACAGTTCGGATTCCGCCATGAACATTTGACTACTCTTCAACTTTTTCGTGTAACAAATTTGATCCGTTCCAATAAATCTGAAGGCTCTTCTAGACATAGAAAAAGCATTCGACAGTGTTTGTCATGAAGGTTTGATTGTAAAATTAAAAAAACTTTAATTTTCCAACATACATTGTTAGAATAATTCAAAGTTATCTGTCAAATCGTACACTTCAGGTTAATTATCAGAACTCCAGATCTGAAAAACTTCCTGTAAGAGCTGGTGTTCCCCAAGGCAGCATTTTGGGACCAATATTCTACAATATTTTCACATCTGACTTACCTGAGTTACCTCAGGGATGTCAAAAATCCCTGTTTGCGGATGACACAGGCCACTCCGCCAAAGGACGAAGCTTGCGTGTCATCTGCTGTCGATTGCAGAAATGGAAGATTTCTCCTAATGCTTCCAAAACTCAACTAATAATATTCCCACATAAACGAAAAGCTTTTTATTTGAAATTTCGCGGAAGCCGCGAAATCCGCGAAATTTAGCATTTGCCGCGAAATTTGTGAAATCCCACAAAATACCGCGAAATCAGTCAAATTTGGAGAATCTATATGGAAATCACAGAGAATTCCAGTTTTTTTTGTTTATGAAAATGGTTTACTCATCTTGAAGTCGAAGTCCATTTAAAATTTCATAATCATTTAGTTTCAACTTTGACTTCTTTCTGGCTTGCTATTTTCATTTTACATTTTGCATTACCATTCTGATATAAAACTTGTCACCTAAATTTGTAGAATAATAATAATAAAACAGTATAATTATATATTTATTGAAATTTCACGAAAATGTGTATTTTTGGGTAAAACATATCCAAAAGTATGGGACCGCGACAAAGCTGCGAAATTCTGAATTTTTCAACTTGGTCAAACGCGAAATTTCAAGAATTTTGCCGCGAATTTCCATTGTCCCTAGTAATAAATATATGAAATGTCTCTATTCCCTTATTAATAGAAAATCAAAACTTTGTCTTAAGAACAAGCTTTTGATATTCAAACAAATTTTCAGGCCAGCCATGTTGTATGCTGTACCAATATGGACTAGCTGTTGTAATACCAGGAAGAAAGCTCTGCAGAGAATTCAAAATAATATTTTGAAAATGATTCTGAAGCTTCCTCCCTGGTATAGTATCAATGAGTTACATAGAATATCCAATGTTGAAACATTGGAACAAATGTCAAATAAAATAATTAATAATTTCAGGCAAAAATCGTTACAATCTTCTATTGCCACGATTAATACGTTATATGTTTAGGTTAGGTTAAGTTAGGTTAAGTATATTCAAAGCGTTTTTTTTCTCTTATAAGCAGGTGAAATCAACTCAGTCAGATAGTGTTGTCTAATAACACAGAACACCTAGATATAAGAAATGAATGTAATGTTTGGAATGATACTAATAAAGAAATTAAAAAAAAATATGATTTGGCAAGCAATTTGCTCGCGTAGAATACGGAGCACCCCATTCGTGACAACTGGAACGGTCAATGGGCAGCTGTACCTAAAGTAGTGCCTCCAAAAGCGTCTACTTCATCTTCTGAGGTCACACAATGATCCTACGTTTTTCTGGCCGGATTTGGCCTCGTGCCATTACTCGAAAGAGGTTTTGGAGTGGTACAAGGCTGAGGAGGTCAATTTCGTGCCGAAGCATCACAACCCCCGAACGCACCGGAACTGCGACCAATTGAAAAGTACTGAGTCATTATGAAGCAGGCACTTCGCAATCATCCTACAGAAGTGAAATCAGAGTAAAATATGATGAAAACATGGACTGCCACGCCAAAAAAAAATGTTGGTCCAGGTGTTGTACAGGGCCTAATGAGTAGAGTGAAGAGAAAATTACATGCATTTGGATATTGAATTGAAATTGAATAAAACAAACATGGGAAAATCTTCGTAACATGTTTTTTTTACTCCCTGAAAGTTTGAAGATGATTGGTTAAACGTGCGAAGTTTGACAAATATTTGTGTGTGTCGCAATTTGATTCCATACACCCTTTTCTCTTCTGGCTCTTCGGCAGGAATTCTGCTAGAAATATTCCTCCAAAAATTCCACCGAAAATCTTTTCAAGGAAGTTCACAGCAATTTTGAAGTATGGCAAAGTCATTTGGAGCTTTTTGTTACAAGTGAAGATCGTTATGAATCTTTCTATAATCTTCTTCAATAATTCCTCCACAGATTTTTTTAAATGAAATCCATCATTTAATATTTCAGAAATATTTTCAGCAAAACAAAACAAAGGGATTCATGCAGTGATTTTTACCAAATTAATCTAGAAGTTCAAAACACGCAGTAGGGTGATGGGCTTTTGTGAGTGCTCACATCAAATCCTGTTAGAATAGATGTCGAGTCACGTAACCATCAAGATAGATTGGTTTGGTTGCACAGAATATGGAAACTCTTGATTGGTGAGATTTTCAGCCAAAGCCTTGTTCATCGCTGCCCTTTGTCTTCAAGGCAATGTATGCCCCAAATTATCTTTGTGAATTTATTCTAAGATTAACATAGTTTAAACCAAATACCCATGGTAGTAATAACTGTGACAAACCCAAAATTGTTGCTAGAAGCAGCATCCGATAATAATCGTGAGCCTATTGAAATGTGGAAGCTGTATTACAATGAACACCTGAAAAGCGCACAGGACACGGCCACAGTTTCAATTGAGAACCACTACCCTGAACCGTGCATCGAAGGAAATATGCTGCCTGCCAAAGATCCACTCGAAGCATGAAGCAGGCACTTCGCAAGCATCCTAAAGAAGTGAAATCAGAGTAAAATATGATGAAAACATGGACTGCCACGCAAAAAAAAAAAAATTGGTCCAGGTGTTGTACAGGGCCTAATGAGTAGAGTGAAGAAAAAATTTCATGCATTTGGATATTGAATTGAAATTGAATAAAACAAACATGGGAAAATCTTCATAACATGTTTTTTTTACTCCCTGAAAGTTTGAAGATGATTGGTTGAACGTGCGAAGTTTGCCAAATATTTGTGTGTGTCACAATTTGATTCCATACACCCTTTACTCTTCTGGCTTATCGGCAGGAATTCTGCTTGAAATATTTTTAGGTTTCCTTCAAAAATTCCACCGAAAATCTTTTCAAGGAAGTTTACAGCAATTTTGAAGTATGGCAAAGTCATTTGGAGCTTTTTGTTACAAGTGAAGATCTTTACGAATCTTTCTATAATCTTCTTCAATAATTCCTCCACAGATTTTTTTAAATGAAATCCATCATTTAATATTTCAGAAATATTTTCAGCAAAATAAAACAAAGGGATTCATGCAGTGATTTTTACCAAATTAATCTAGAAGTTCAAAACACGCAGCAGGGTGATGAGCTTTTGTGAGTGCTCACATCAAATCCTGTTAGAATAGATGTCGTGTCACGTAACCATCAAGATAGATTGGTTTGGTTGCACAGAATATGGAAACTCTTGATTGGTGAGATTTTCAGCCAAAGCCTTGTTCATCGCTGCCCTTTTTCTTCAAGGCAATATATGCCCCAAATTATTTTTGTGACTTTCTAAGATGTGATCTAAGATTAACAGAGTTAAAACCAAATACCCATGGTAGTAATAACTGTGACAATCCCAAAATTGTTGCTAGAAGCAGCATCCGATAATAATCGTGACGCTATTGAAATGTGGAAGCTGTACTACAATGAACACCTGAACAGCGCACAGGACACAGCCACAGTTTCAATTGAGAACCACCACCCTGAACCGTGCATCGAAGGAAATATGCTGCCTGCCAAAGATCCACTCGCCCTGCTGGTGGTGACGACTGCTTTGGGCCATTCCTCGGAAGAGAAACGCGCGTTCTGCTTCGGATTCCGAGCTGCCGAGAAAAAGCTCAGATCCCCATCCGGGGAGTTTGGTTTCGTGCTAAAGCTACTGGTGAAAGCACGCGCGGTGAGGAGGGTTCAGAAGAAGAAAAATAAACTTTTTCCCCAAATTAAATTTGAAGGAAGAATGATGAAAAAGGTATAAGAGATGCTGCGAGACCCAAGTGGAGTAGATCTTATCCCTTTTTCCACCGAAGAAGAGAAGCTATGCGAAACGAAATCAAACAACAATTGAAAACATGTTAGACATTTTACGCTCGAATGGATGATGATGATGATGCCGTTGTCGTCGTCGTTCGGTTGGGATTCCGGTTGCGGTTCGGTAACCTCGCTTTGCTATTTGGGTTCTAGGGTGGAAGAGTTATGGGTGAACGTTGCACATTGCTTCATTGGATAAGAATTGTTTCAGAGGTTGAGCGTCACGGACGTTTTTGATGAGATGTGTTTGAAATTGCTGTAGCTAGATTGTTGTTGAGCCTTATGGATGTTATATATGAATCTGAACCGAAATTTGTAGACATTTCGAAAAATGCTTCTGTCTATTCGGGTGAAGTTGATCACCGATGCACATAATTTGAGGAAGCTTGAAGAATTTTCAAAAGCAGTTTTTTTCGTTTAAAATCATGAAAGTCTACATGAAAATTTATGATTGCCTTTTCGTCGAATAATTTACAGTTTGGAACAGAAAAATTGCTGTTAATTTTGAACGTTATTTTCTTCAAATGGAGTAGGCCATTCCGATGCCCCATTATACGGTACCAATTTGGTTTACCAAAGCCAAACCCATTCCACTTAGAAAGTCAATCTTTTATCTGTTAACCCTGGTGTCGTTCCACTGTATTTTAATTAGGTTCGCTCGATTCCTTGATGATTGTAGTAAAGTTACATCCCGCAGCATCCCGAAGTTGCAGTTTGAGTTTGTCGCGCTGCTGTTGAATTGTGGTTTCGTTAGCTTTTGGCAGCTGTTTTGCGCTGAAATTTAAATAATTGATTGCTGCTGGCTTAATGCTGATGAACGGTTTCGAACTTATGTAATTGATTGGTTTGTTAACTCGCTGAAAGCTTTCTGGCGGTGCTTTGAAGTTCACGGCCCCACAGGGAAGAAATCGTTCTCGCAAGAATTTGTGTTTGCTAGCTAAGTTGTTGGTAACCTTCTCGGATGGAGCAATGAGTTCGAAAGGCGGTGAAATCTTTGATTTCAACTGGGGAAAAGCTTGGGATAAAGAGACGGATAGGTACCTCGATGACGCGGGGAAATGTAAAAGTGGTAATCTTCTCGATTTTGATTACATACAAATTCAGAAACAGAAGATATTAGTGGTTGATTTCTCTTCAAACCACAGTTATATTTACCGTCATTTTGTGCTTTGTGAAGGGTTTGGTACATCTTCTTGTACCATTTGGCTTGGTTGTTCTCGTCGATTTCCTGTTGGTTAAAATGATAAATTATTGCTTTGGATGTATCCATTGTCCTGTATGTTAAATCGAATAACATTTTTCTGGTAGTTCTGTACGTTATCTTCAAATCGAATTTAACAAATAAAAAACTATTCAACGGGAAATCGGCTCTCACTGTTTATAATATCATGAGGATTGAAAAATGTAGCATAGAAAAGTTGTATAAAAGATTCATATAGATACTTCCTAAAATGTTACCGTAAGTTATTTCAGGAGAACGCCAAGTGTTGGCATTATTCGACACATCAGCTCAGGAGACAATTAGACCTTGTAATTAGCCTCTGTATAATTGTCTCGTAAAATGCAAACCAATTCAACGCACAGAACAACCAAAATTAACGTCATATGGGACTTTTATCTCAACACTTACAGATCTCAGTGTGAGCGGCATCCCTTCCCGCGTGGTTGGTCCAATTCCGTCCAATTTCTTTGGCGACAGCTGTGCCATCGCCGCCCACCGGGGACTTTCCGTAGTTGATTCCGGCTCACTGAGATACTCGATCTTAACTGGGGTACCTGTACGGGAAGAAATTCAAGGAAAACAAAAAAAAAACGCCACGGTGTGGAAATCGTGCATATTGTGTTAAAAACGTGCTTCCATTCGAAAGGATGTATTTTTCGACGGTGGTAATAAGTACTTATGTCCGATGTCCTTCCACCCAACCGGGTTCCACTGCTGGTCCTTTGGTACTGGTGTTGCTGCTGGTGCTGTTGCTGTTGATGCTGTTGAGTAACAGTTGTTCTGCTTGTCGAAGTCTGGAACACATTGGACTGCTGCTGATGCTGCTGTTGCTGTTGTTGGCTGGCACTGCCTGAAGATTCGAACGCGTTCACCTGCTGGCTAACTTTGCCATCTGAAGGTGGGTTCGAAAATGTAAAATTAATTACGCTTTAGCGTTCGACAACGGAAGAGAAAAAAACTTGGAGCGGGATGATGCGAGAATTTGATAGAGTTCACACGTTTTTCTCACTTTCTCACTCTTTTGTTGGAAGAGGGATGACTGGTGAAGGCCATAACTGTACTCATGGGCGTAGTCAGGATTTCTTACAGCGGGTGGGCGTTGGCTAAAATATTAACGTCCCATAAAAAAATATAAAATTTCCATAAAAAATGCAAAATTTGCCAGCAAATAAACAAGGGTAAAATCAACAGAAAAGTTAAAAATTTACATAAAAAAATAAAGAAGTGCATAGAAAAAACAAAATTTTCCATAAATAAAAAAATTTTGAGCAATAAATGGATTCAAAAGTGCAGTAGAATCGACAAAAATTTCACTAAAAAATATCGAATTTTACATTTAAAAACCTCAAAATGTCCCTATTTTTTTTCTATTTGACAGGAAATATTTTTTTAAACCCGGCCAATCTCACAGCTCTCCCCTCCACTAAATTCTTACGTAATTAATTATCGAACTCTAAAATGCAAATACTACATCTACATACGACGACTAATTAGCTCCAATTGTGAAAACAATGCTTCAGTTTGACTGAAAATTTATGAAATCCATTACACACATTATTACTCATTATTGGAAGATTACGTTATTTTTATGGGAAGTTTTACTTAAATATTGGAATTTTCTACAACATTTTCATGTATTGATTGTCATTTTGAGTTGCTCAGTTGGGTTTGTTTATTGCAACTTTGCATTTACTGCTATTGCTCTTTTTGATTTTTTGAATGGAAATTTTTGATTTATTGTGGGCGAATTATTAATTATTTATTGCAAATTTTGGCTTTTTTGTGGAAAATTTATAATTATTTCTTGCTTTTTGTGAAGAAAATAGGGACATTTTGAGGTTTTTAAATGTAAAATTCGATATTTTTTAGTGAAATTTTTGTCGATTCTACTGCACTTTTGAATCTATTTATTGCTCAAAAATTTTTTATTTATGGAAAATTTTGTTTTTTCTATGCACTTCTTTATTTTTTTATGTAAATTTTTAACTTTTCTGTTGATTTTACCCTTGTTTATTTACTGGCAAATTTTGAATTTTTATGGAAATTTTATATTTTTTTATGGAACGATTAATTGTCTGCCGGTGGGCGTTGAGGTAAAGATGAATCGAAGCCATACCTCAAAATTTCAAATGCACAAATCTGGAGAACCAGCTAACCATTTACGCTAAAAATTTGATCGATTTGTCACCACCAGCGAGTTTTAAGTTCAAATGAACGTCTGGTTCTCCAGATGTGCGTACTTGAAAATTTGAGGTATGACTACGGTTCATCTTCACCTTAAAGGCATTATATAACAATGCCTCTGACAATATGACAATTTTCGACAATTCATGTACAGTAATACCTCGATATAACGTAACCTCTTTATAACGTAACTCGATATAACGTCATTTTTACCTCGATATAACGTAACTTTTTTTAGCACCCATTTATTTTTCAATTTTTTAATAAAAACATGATTTATGAGCTAGAATAAACATTTTTCAAGTTTCAAACACCAACCAATAATAATTCAAAGCAATGCAAGCGTTTAAACGCTTAATACAGTCATAATATCGAGTGAGCTATAAGCTCAATGTTAAGAACAACATTTTGTCATTGCTGTACATATGCTTACATCATTGTTCTTTATTTTTGCTGCATTTACGCTCCAACTGGATCCAAGCCTGCTACTCACTTCAATTTTCTACGAAAACTTTTATGATTTTTTATTTAAACTTTGCAGTCAAAAAGACTACATCAAATTCAGATTACACTTGTGTGTCGCCGGGTCGGTTTGCTCAATATAAACTTAACGGATTTCCGTCTTAAGAATTAATTAAGGAATTTCTTCAGAATGTTCTCATTGAATTTCAACAAAAAATGGTTCAAATATTCCTCCAGGAATTTCTCCAGAACATGTCTAAGGAATTCCGGATTCTATGCCTTTTAAATTCAATGATTGTGAATTTCTCCAATAGTGTTTTTTTAAATATATCTTTGAATTTTACTGTACCTTTGATCAAAAATTACACAAAGTAATTTTTCTATAGATTGTTTTTATTACAAAAATATATTCAGGAGTTCAATCAAAAACTGAGCCAGTTCCCTCGTTACTCCAGAGAATTCTCCTACAATACTGCCGATAATTCCACCACGTATTGATTCAGAAACTTTTCCTGAAAACCCCTCAAGGATAGTTCTTGTTTTTATTGGAGCGTTCTTTGGTTCTAGTGACTTCTTCATGAATTCTGAAAAAAGTCATGTGTTCTTGGGACATTCATTCTAAAATTCGGTCAAGAAATTACCAAAGAATTTATTTTTAGAATTTTACCACAAGCTCGTAATAGCAAAATTATTGAATTTCCATAATTGCCTGCTAAAAATATTCATGGACTGCTCCACATTAGTTTGTTTAAAGGTTTCTGAAAGATCTCATTTATGAATTTATTTCAGAGATTCTCCGAGTATTCAAGGATTCCTTTAAAGATTTTTCCTGAAAAAAATTCCTAAGGATCATTGTAATAGAGACGTAAAAATAAAAAAAAATGAAAATGAAAAGAAAAATATAAAAAAAATAGACACGGAAAAAAATCGAACAACTATGTAGGAAAGACTGAAAATGCCTGCTAGGTCAATAATATCAATTCAAGACCCATTCTTTGTCAAAAAATACATATTGAACGGAATTAAGAAAAAAAAATATTTTGCTTCGATATAACGTAACCTCGATATAACGTAACGAAAATAAAAATCGAGTTACGTTATATCGAGGTACTACTGTATTCCTTTCTTGTGTTTACCCTAAACCAGGGCTTCTTAACCGGTGGTCTACGGACCGTGGAGACAACTCAGAGGCCCCGTGAAGCCATTGTAGTTAAGTGTCGTTTTTCATTAATAATCAATACACGTGACGAATGATTCTACCTTATTACCCCAAATCCCATTACCCCGAATTCCAAATCCCCGAACTACCCATCACCCCGAATGACATTTCCCCAAATTCCAATATCATGGGGAAATGTCATCAATATCATCATGTTAAGGTGAAGATGAATCGAAACCAAGCTTTAAATTTTCAAGAGCACGAATCTGGAGAACTAAACATCCGTTCAAGCTGAAACTTAAACGATTGGCACTCGTTGGTGGTGACCAATCGATTAGGTTTACAGCTCAAACGGATGATTGGTTCTCCAGATCTGTGCTTTTGAAAATTTGAACTTTGGCTTCGATTCATCTTTATCTTAAGATAATTGTAAATTCGGGGAAATGGCATTCGGGGTGATGGACTTCGGGGTAATGGAATTCAGGGTGACGGCATTCGGGGAAATGGCATTCGGAGTAATGGGGTAGACTCGTGATGAATTCCTGGTTTCACTTTTTTAATTTTGAAATAGGCACCTACTTAAAAATTTGTATATATATTTTTTAATCTGCACAATAAATGACAAAATCCGTTCAATAGCATTCTGTTATTAAAGATTTTAAGTCAAACTTGCGCTCACATGGTTTTTTTTCATACTATCGTACCATTATTCAAAAACAAAATTCAAATCTCCATATCCCATGCTTGAGATCATACACGCATGTGATGTCGTTCACGCAACTCAACGGTTAGACAACCGATGATTTCATGTTTTTCAGACAGAATTACAATAAAGCTTTCTGGCGTTAGCAACAGCGTTAGATTTAGAGGAATTTACAACGGATTTTGTGACAGCATCTTTGTTGTCGGTATAAGCATGATGAAGAATCATGTTGCATGAAAATCAGATTCGCGAGACGAGGTGAAATGACTTTTTCTATTGAGCGAGAGTTCATTGATTAAGTTTTGAGTGTAAGTATACCAATACTGTCCAAGATATTCATAGAAAATTTTATCATGTACTTTAGCATGTTTGGCATTCGTCAAAATTCTAAGCAGATTTCCCCGGTTTCCTAGATTCTCTCAAATTAATTTTGAGTTGTGTTCCTGCGGAAATTATAACCAGAGAGTTACGTTTGATTCCACAATTTATTTCAGAGTAATTGTACATGATATTTCTTGTCCGGTTTATACTCCACTCTTCCCCACCGTATTGCATACAATGTTGTATGCAACAATGTGTTGTGGTTCAACTGTTATACTGCTAATTAATACCGCAGAACCTTCTATAACTGTCAGAGAATTAATGCTATATAATGCAAAATCTCAGTTAGCTGAGTATCTAATGTATTGTGTATTTCACGTATGTTGTATGAGTATTGAGTTAGCAATGATGAACAGGTGAGTAGACTGTGTTGCTGGTTTGATGGAGAATTTGTGTACTGTTTGTGGCTTTAACATGAGGCTTATTCATCTTGACTGGTGCGGAATTATATATTTCCGTACTTTTTCAGTGCTGAACATAAACTAATTTACCAGTGTTTACTGAGTTCCTTCTGGAAGTTCCAAAGAAAATCATTCCCGGAATAAGTAGTTAATATTCAACAGATTTTTACTGAAGTTTCTCTATTCTGATCTAAAATTATTTTAAACATTTCTACAAGAAGGTCCTCAACGGACTTATTACATACACATTTCAATTGTTAGTTTAAAATTACATCCAATGGATTACCTGCTTTGCTCTTGTCCACAGTTGATCAGCAGAAGTTTTCTCGTTTTATTTTGTATAGGGAACGGCATCTAACTTCAGATTTCTCGTAAATAAAAGCATTAATCGAAAAAAATATTTGGTAAGCGTGATAGTCATTATCAACACGTACAACCAGTACCAAATATTTTTTTCTAAAACAGTTTCCAATTTCGAGAAATAATTCGTTAAATGCTTTTCGCCACACAAATATTTTTCGCGTTACTCTTTAGCGATTTTTCGTGCATAGACACTAGCGCATGTGCGTTACTATGTGGCGAGTAGCGAATCAGGGCATGCATGTAAACCATTGTTCAAAAGTAATTTGTTTAGGATTTTATGCAACTACTGAGGATTTATCCAGATATATTACAAGAAATTCTAGGAATTTCATCGAAATTCAAGACCATCAAGCAAAAATTCTTTACATAAATTTCTTAGAGAGTTCACCACCAGTTTTTCCAGCTTTTCTCTCGAGATTCTGCCTAAAATTTCTCTGCAGCTTCCTTTAGCAAATTTTTCAGAAAATCTCTCGGAAAATTTTCAAGGATTTATTTAAACAATCGCAGCACAAATTATCCAGGACTTCATGTAAAAAAACATCAAATGATTCTGCCAGGTCTTATTCTAAGATTCCACAAGATTGTTATAAGCAATTGAAAAGGATTTAATAGTGAAAATGTTCTTAGCGATTTCTCAGATAAGTTTTCCGTAAACCCATCTGCATGTTTTTCATAGAAAATTATTTATATTTCTCTAAAAATCAATTTGATGTTGCTACCTTTTTTCCTTCAAAACTCTCTCGAATATAATATTTAAAAATTTCTTAAAAATATCTACGTAAGAAAAATAAAAATAATCAAACATTCCTTTAATGTTTATTGCAGAATATTTCCAACTGTTCCTCCAATCATTCTTCCGTTCATTCATTCTCAAAAGCTTCTCTAGCAATTAGTTCAAGCACTTCTTCAGAGAATTAAATTATTGTTTGTCCTATGATGTCTTCACCATAGATTCATGCAAATAGTTTCAAGTGATTTTTTTTTTCTTCAAATAGTACGATTCTTCTAGTTATTTTTAAAGAAATGTCATTCTTTCAAGTTCTAGAAATTCATCCAGTCTCTATTTTTGGTTGAAAAGCTACTCCAGGAATACCTCCATTTGTTGCGATTTCTTTGCAAATTACTCTACGAATCCATATCCATATACAATTTATATTAGATTTCTAGAGAAACGCGTATTTACTAATTTCTTGTCGGAAAATTCAAGAACTCACTGCAGAATTTTGGATACTTTATGGCAAAATTCCTGAATACATAGGTGCCTCACAAAAAAGCGTTAGTAGTTTTTTTAAGATTTTTTTTTTTGCAAAAATTGTTGTTCTCTTTCTTCTCCTTTTCTGAAAGACAATCATTGGCGTAAAAACGGATAGAAATTTTACTGACGATATTTGGTTTTAACATCTTAGGAAATGTTTATCATGAACTTAGAAGTTTCATGATAGTATTGCGAACAGATTGATGTAGATACAAATTTTTACCTTCTTACAGAAATCACAAACAGACTTTTTTGAAAAGACTATTTTATTCATTGAACTGTAAAAGTTGAACGCAAAAATATTGACGATATTTTTTTAAAACATTGCCAAGGATGTTTAATGGTATAATTCGTGACGTACGTTTTAACTGAAATCAAATCTTGAAGGAAATTTTTGCATTACTTTGCAAAATTGTTCAAGAATTCCTTATTGATTTTCAGCCGTACGTATACAAATTTTGCCATTTTTCGAAATTTATACAATTTTTGCGTTTTTTTTTCTGTTGTAGTTGGTTTGTGCAATTCCAGGGTGGAATTCTTAGAGGCTTTCTGCTAGAATTCTGGGAAGTACAGAAATCAAGGACTGAGTTCTGATTGATATCTAGGGTAATTTCTAAACAGTATTCTATTGGAGATTATAAATAATCACTTATCTTTTCCGACACGAATGCCCTGACGAGGCTTAAGTGTCGTTAATAAATAATAATAATAATAACTTATCTTCTGTTGCCTATCTGTTGTTTCTACTAGCTTCAAAATTTTGTTGTTTCTCCTACATCAGAATATTTTTGAGAAATTAACCTTGACATCTCTCAGAATTCCGATCTTAACTTCTGGACTCCCCAGAGTTCTGCCAGAAAGCCTCTAAGAATTTCGCCCTGGAATTGCACAAATGTTCAATTCCAGAATGTTGATAAAACCTTTTCCAAAGAAATGTTTTGAGGAAGATTATTATTCTTACTGCTTCTTTTTGAATATCTTAATAATTCTAAATGTTTCTTCACAAATTCTTTAACCGCTAAGTTGATCTTGGAAGCAAAAGTATTCCTGGGGTTCTTCAATAAATTTCCTCTGGGGATTCCAAGGCAAGAGACATTTTAAAAACACTTTTCATTGATAATTCTTGAAAAATCTGGGCAGAAACGTAGATAATTCTTGTATAATCAGGGGAAAGCAGAATTTCCGTATAAAAATATAAGCGTAATTTGTGATGTATTTCGATAACATTTCTGGAAAACTTTCGATGATCTTCGCGAAAGAATTTATATTAAAATTTTATTTTTTCTCAATCAATTCTTTCAAATTAGCATATCTTAGGATAGAATTTGACAGAAGCACGAACCGCTAGGAAAAACTTTGAACTTTTTGAAGGTTCAGTTGTTTTTTTGATTAGTCCCGGGAACATATTCCAGAATAAATTTGTGTATAAAAAGTAGGCATAGAAGGAATGGCTGACCTCAAGGAGGAATTCACGTTAAAAGTATGGACAATAGTGTGGGACAAAATTTAGATTCTCGTTTCAGTCCTTTTTTTTAGATTGCATTAAGGTCCCATAACAACTATGCAAAATTTCAACTCGATTGGTGAAACTATATTTTAGTGCAAGCCGTTCGTACCCCAGTGAATATCTTAGATTACTCGCTGGATTCTCAACTACCTGCACGGCGTGTATATAGGGAAGGTTTATCACAAAAAATAGGCGTCGCCAAATCTTTCACCATTCGAGAATACAGGGTTTCAGCTTTCATTTGGCGTGTTCCCCAAAAAAATCCACCGAGGGATCCCGAACATTTTTTAATAGGACAGTTTTGTCTATAACGACATGCAACCTCATATATCTTTGATCTATCCACTCTCATTTGAAATTTAAGCTTTCATCGAGCTTGAGTGAAATTAAACTGCCTTTTATCAAGACTATATTCAAAAATAATGTACTGTACAGAACAAACATTTAAATTAGAAAAAAATATTCGGGATCCCTCGGTGGATTTTTTTGGGGAATAAAAGCTAAAACCCTATATTTTCGGATGGTGAAAGATTTAGCGATGCCTATTTTTTGTGAAAATATTGTTCTCCCATACACCCCGTGCCTGATTTGTTTGTTAGATTTTGATAAGTGCTTTTTGAAAGTTTCTTATGGAACCCCTAAAAGATGTTGAGTAAACTCCTGGTAAAACTACAAGTGAACTCAGTGGATCAAGATGATCTTGGTTTCTACGATAGATAATATGCGTGACGTTTGGGTAGCCTACCAATAAATAACTCTTGATTTATAGTGAGATCTGTGCAAACTTCATTTCGATAACATCAAATTATAGTGGTCCGCGAGACGTAAGCAGAGCGTAAAGAAGCTTTAAAAAGGTTCGGAACTACTCAAAACTTTTGCATCCAACATAACAGTATGGAGAACCTGAACCTTCTTCATTCTATTAGAGTAAGCCAATTCAATTTCTTTACAAGATCACGGGTTTGGACTGATTGGAAAAAATCGAAACATTTGATCGGTGGCAATTGAGGCCAGAAATCAACCCGTCAAGAGTATATTCAGGGATTACATCAGATGTTCTTTTAGTCATTACAGCAAGAGTTTCTCCAGTGGTTCCATCAGAAGTTCTTCTAGGGATTTCGCCAGGAGTTCCTCCAGGGGTTCCATAAGGAATTTTAATTCAGATTCTACCTGAAGTGCCTACAGGAATTCTATCAAAAGTTTCTCTAGGGATTTCGTCAGGAATTCTGCTATAGATTTCATAAGGTTTTTCTGCGGGGACTCCATCAGAAGTTCTTCCATGGATTCCATTAAGAATACTCCTAAGATTCCATTATGAAAACTTCCTGGGATGCCATCATTAACACATTCTGAGATTTTATCAAAAGATCTGTCAGGGATTTCATCGCGATTTTTCTAGGTTTATTCTAGGAATTTCTCTAGGGTTATCCTGAGTTCCATCAGGCTATTTACTACGGATTCCTCTTGAAATTTATTATGGGAGTCACCCAGAAGTTTCGTCCAGAGGTTTTTGTAGTAAATTCAAGAGATTCCTCCAGATATTAGTGGATTCCTTGGCAAATTTCTGCAAGAAATGTTGGAAGGGATTGATGGATAAATTCCTTCAGAAATCCTTGGCGGAGTTTCTGGTAACTTCTTAATTTTAGGAGTTCCGTCAGGGATTACATCAGAAGTTCGTTTAGTGATTTCAGCAAGAATTTCTCTAGGGATTCCATCAGAAATTCTTCTAGGGATTTCATCAAGAGTTCCTCCAGGGTTTCCATAAGGAGTTCCTTCCTGGAGTTCGTACATGAATTCTATCAAAAGTATCCCTAGGGATTCCATCAGTAATTCCTCCAGGGATAACATCAGAAGTTTTTCGGAGTATTCCATCAGAAGTTCTTCCAAGTATTCCATTAGGAATACTTCTAAGATGTCATTATGGAATCATCCTGGTATGCCATCAATAACTCCTTCTGAGATTTTATCAGAAGTTCTGTCAGGGATTTTATCGGGAATTTTCCTAAAACTTGTTATCAAGAATTCCTCTAGGATTATTCTGAGTTCTATCAGGCTATTTACTACGGATTCCTCCCGGAATTTATTAAGGGATTCACCCAGAAGTTTCTTCCAGGGGTTTTTCTAGGGAATTTAAGAGATTCCTCCTGGAATTAGTGGATTCCTTGGCAAATTTCTGCAAGAAATACAAGAAGGGATTGATGGATCAATTACCTCAGGAATCCTCGGAGGAATTTCTGGTATATTCTTGAAGTAATTCCTGGTGAAATCCTAAGACGAATGCCTCGTAGGGTCAATTCCGGGATACCAGGAAGAATCTTTGAAGATAAAATTAGAGGAGTTCATAAACGAATTTATTGAAGATTCCATAGAAGAATCCTCGAAGGTAACCGTGTCCAAAAAATTTCCAACAGAATCTCTAAAGAAGTTACTGAGGGAATCCCGTGGAGGAAATTTGGTGAATTTGGTTGCAGTATTACTAGTGAAATCATTAAAGGCTTCCCGGTGAAATCGTTGGAGGAATTCTTGGTGAAATCTCATGAGCAATTCCTTGATGAATCCTTGAATAAATTTTGTAAGAATCATTGTAAGAACTCCTGGAGGAAATCTGTGCATGTATTTTTGTAGGAATTTCTTGAAAAAATCGTGTTGAAATCCCTGAAGCAATCCCTGGAAGAATGTTTGTATTAATTGCTGAAGAATTTTTTGGAGGAATCTGAAGTGGAATTCTTAGGGAAATCACCGGAAGATTTTTGAATTTCTGGTAGAATTATTTATGGAATTCCTATAGTATTTCTTTTGGGAAGGATTTCTTGAGCAATCTAGAGGAATTGCTAGTGAAATCGCAGGAAAAGAATCCTGAAAGAATTTGTTAAGGAATTCGTGAAGTTTTGTTGGAGGGATTTAAGAGGAATCCTAAATCAAAAGTCCTGGTAAAATTCCGGGGAAATTTCTGTTAGTGTATTTCTTGAGGTACTCCTGGAGAATTTTCTGATAGAAGTGATGTGATTCCTGGATGATGCGAAATGAATGAACTAGTTAATTTTCGTGTCTTTTGGAAGAAAATTTGTCCAGATGAAAGTTTTGGAGAAATCTTTGGATAATGTTCTTCATAAATGTATAAAAAGTTCCACGGAAATCATTTAATAAATTAATGGGAGATTTCCTGGTAGAGTTCTGAAATGTAAGAATGATGAAATAACTAGATTAATCACTGAGAGATCTCCGTAGAAGTTTCAAATATCTTCAGGATAATAAATCAAGAATCCATCGTTCATTCTTCATGAATGAATTTATTTTGAAATACCTTGTTCAGTTCTGTGAGTAAGGTCCCTGACAGAATTGTGGCGAATTTCCTAATAGCAATTTTCACCAGAATCCTTGCAATACTGGCTTGCTAATGAAATCTTTGAATGATATTTGACAGTTCAATTGCATCATTTCTTGCATGAATATTAAATTGAATACGAATACCAACCTTCGCAGCTAACTAGTTTATTTTTTTCCGTCGACCAACGGCTGTCCCTCGCTGGCAACGCCCATGTCCAAACTTTAAGATTCCTCAGGAAGAACTGGCCCATAAATTTCACATCGCCTTCGAAGTTATCCGTTCCGTTTTCCAACTAATGCTGGTCGCCTCAGTAGAGAAGCATTCTCCAGCTAAGCATCTCCAGGAAAACTCAGAAATTACTGCAATGCGGAAGCCAAACGGGAAACTTGTAACCGACCGAGTAAGTTTCAGTCAGCCAAGGTGGATGGAAATTCCGGTGCTAACCCCGAGATATGGGGCAAATCGAATTTTTGCGGAAATTCACAACTTTTGTGGGAAATACGGGTACCTACTAGGTTGGAATTTATCCGCCTTCATTCTTTCCCGAAAACGGACGCAAAATTCCGTCGAACGCCCCGGATGAATAATGTCTTTGTAAGTGCAGGGAAAGTTTTCCTCCTTGCGCTTTCTTCCAGATGGTAATGGGTGGAAAGTTTCCTGCCTGCTTTCATCGACAAGTGACGGAAAAGTTGGTTACAAAGTTCTTGTGCTTTTACTTGAATTTTTCGATGGATGTCTTTAATATTGTAATAAAGGTTTGCTTAACCTTCCAGCTGTCGCGTGATTTATCTTATTCAGTGTTTCCATAGCAGAATCGTGAGTACGTTGATTTGAAGACCAAATCAATCGTTCCATTTTTGATCTCTTCAGGGACTTATAGTTACTTGAGAAACCATTTCACCCTTGAAAGAAAGTGCGCATTCCGGAGAAATGTCCTCTCATACATTTTTGCCCTGTTTGATGACAGTTTTAAAACCCACTTTTTCGGAAGGAAGTTGTGAATTCAGAGATCCACCCTTCCTTTTATTTGTGGTAGCAGCCATATTCAATGAATAATCGACGAGACATTCTAAGAGGGTTTTTTCCAAGACAGTGTCCACTGTTAGCTTTCGCTAACGGGTCGGAATCAAAACAATGTGTCCCAATCCAAGCAATGGGTTGAAACAAGGATCAGATATAATTAAATTTGGTGCTCTCAATTTAAGTGTTCATCATGGTGCTTCTTCCACCTTTCAATAACCCCATGTTAATATTTACATCAAGGTACTATAGCCTTCAATCCGACATTCTTTACATTTTTTTGACAGCTCAATTATTCAAAACAGTGCTTTTTACTTCAGGAAAAAATTGTGATAAGTACTTTATGTAAGTCTTATCTGGACAATATGTCAGACAAAACAATGTTGCATTCAATCCAACAAATGAGACTTTGCAACCATCAAATCTGTAAACCCGAAAATCAAACGATTTTTTGTTCGGAATTGGAAAAGTTAATCTAGATTCTCTAAAAATAAGAGCTGCAAACTTTTCCCATCAGCCTGCAAGCACAACGTCCCTTCCTTCTGACAGTCCACCTATGCGGCTAAAACACAAACAACTATTCTCCGTTTCCTTCCGGAGGAAAAACCAAACCACTGAACGGGATTCGACATTGTGATAAGCTTCCCATTTCCACACATTTGGCACATATCCGCCCCAAAGTATTCACGAGAAGTTTAACGCTTCCCGGGACGTGACTATTTCAAGAAGTGCCAGCTTCTTGCCTAACCAAACTAAGATGTACGAAGTAGTTTTCGGGTGGCCAGTAGCGAAATAAGGTAGAACTTTTTCTTCGCCTCGCACTACCTTTTCTTGAGATTGGCCCTCACTCCAAGCGAAGAAGTACGACGGACCGACCGGAACCCGCTAAGTGTGAGTGTGTTTGCTTTTCCGGTGAACGAGCTGCTCCGGAAAAGTGTAGGACGAAAACTAAACATTCTTAAAATAATTTGTTTGGGAGGTGGTTTGCGCCGTCGTCCTTGACATATCCTGCTTCGAGACAGTGCTGCAAATCCATCCGGTTTCCTCCGATCCAGCAGTAGTAGTAGCAGCAGCAGAAGATGGGGAGATTTTGATGGAAAACTCAAACACTTGGGCCGGAAAAGTCCCGGGAAGATAAGGTTTGCTTACCTTTCGCTCGTTCATTTTTCTTGAGCAGGGAAAACTTTCTGAGTGCTGACAGGTATTGGGGCAAAAACTTGTAGGAAATTTTATCCTATCCCGTTAGAATTACTTGTCAAAGTATTGTTGATTTTCTCTGGGTTGAAGATTGAAGTGCTTTTGCTGTGAATTCAATTTTGTCTTTATGATTTGAAATATACTATTGAATATTTTCCGTTCATGGTTTTTGAAGACTTTGTCGAGTCAGGGCCTGATTTGTAAATTAAAGGATCCAGGGGTCATCATTTTAAAATTTAACTGATTTGTGATTTTTCCCTTATATAAAAATCGAACAAACGATGGTGAAGTCTGAGATTTCGATGTCGGCACACAGTACAGTAAATTTATAATTCGTTATTCCAAATGCTTGGAAAATGTTTTCTCGAAGTAATTTAAAGGTGCTTGGCCCAGAATACTATTATTTAAATTAGACTAAATTACTATAATTCAGAAAAGTACAAAACATTTTGGAAAAAAACCCTATAAACTAAGTAGAAAATATTTACGAAATTCTTGATTCAGAAATAATTGTTTTATCTGTCTTTAGAAAGCATTTGAGAAAAGAAATTGTAATTTCCATATTGTACCAATATTCCATTTCCGTAAATCTACCGAGAATTACATACACAGCGTAACAAAAATGACACTTTTCAAAAAAGACAATTTACACCGTCTTCAGCCATGAGCTGCACAGACTGAACATAACTAACATTAGACAACGGACACACGGAACGACCAGTGAACCAGTGAAGAATTTTTCGTTTGACGAAAAGTTTTCTCCGGCTGGAGTGGGAATCGAACCCACACTCCGTAGCACAATACGCCTAAACGACTGACGCCGCTAACCGCACCGCTATGAAGCCCACACTTTTACGTATCTTAAAGATCAAATTATGTGTCTCTAGTAGATTTTGGATTGCTGCATCTGATGCCTTTCTCAGAAATGATCCAGCACGTCACAATTTTTAGCTATAGGTCGCCAAAGTTGTATAAAACACTGTTTTCATTGATGTTTACATGAAATTAAAAGTATGATTTATCTTACTTATATGTAATCTAATTCACAAAACATGCAATAGAGTCAAATAATACCTCAAAAACTAGACGTGCTACGATATTTTTGAAAATGGAAATGAATTCAGCAATCCTTAATTTAGTAAATAGCGGTATTTTGGTGCTGGGGACAAAAACGTGTTCCGCAGTGATATAGATCTGATATGACTGCGTTAAAAGTGAAACATACATTGTATGTAATATGAACAATGCGAACAACCATTGAGGAATAGAAATACAATCCATTGCAAGTGCTGGCAAAACAAACGTGTTCTTTTATGTAGTTGTGAAATTCTAGTCCAAAAATACTTGGTGCAATAAGGGCCCACAAACTAACTGATTGAAATTTATTCACGCACAATGCAAACGACAACGGTGATTTGTGACAATTTGCGGCAAGATTTAGAGCCCATATCGAATAGCTTTATCTCAGCACGCACATCTGAACTGTGCTCCCTGACCTGAATGTGAAACGCATTACACAATAAGTGAAACACAACCCTCAATTCCAGTACCGAAAATAGCCTTGATGGCAGTGCCTTGTGTCGTTTACCGATTTTTGCATCCCAAACCGAGTGACACGGTGCTTCGTTTATCGTTACTAATAGGAAAAATTATCATCACAACACTAAACATCGATTTGTTTATGTTAACAGTTTTCTATACCTCCGAATATATTTTTCAAAATTATCAGACAATTTTTTTTTTTGTATGCCATCAAAATAATTGATTTGTAGTACATTATCGATGTATTTCAATGAAAAACGTCTAATAATGTTTGAAATTATATTGAATTATATTGAAATTATTTTTATCAATGCTCACAATAAGTAATTGTTTATTTTCAGGCTCAAACCTTGTGGAGCACTTCGAAGCCGTTTCAATTTTATGATTACCGTAAAACGGGGTAACTTTGATAATGCGGGTAACTTTGATAGTGCGAGACCCACAACTTCGTTATTTCGTTTAATAAATAACGAAGTTTCTATCAATCAGTTTAGAAAAACGAATGCAAAAGTAAAGAGTATTAGTATGACACTTCATGTCAAAGCTATTTTCGCTGGAATCAAGTGCATTTGAGGATTTATATGCAAATATTGAAAATTTACAAGATTTTAGCATTTTTGCAACGCTTACAAGCAATCTGTTCTACGATCACTATTTGATAAAGTCATAATGAGTTCGTCACTTTTTCATGACAGCCTAGTTATAGTAGAACATGAATTGAGTCTCAAATCTCTTAGCGAAAACCATTTTTACAAACTGGGACTATTTTTGTGATCTAAGTCAGATATTTCCATATAGCGTTAAACGCCTAGACGTATGCAACGCCCTATAAATGTTTCATAATTCATTCAATTTTGTTCGATTTATACTCCATTATCAAAGTTACCCCAAAACAGAAAACCGACTTTCGATTATATGAAAAATAATATATCCATTCAGAATAAATCTTTTGGCAATCCATTAGGTGCAATCGATTGCTAGGATGTCAGACTTGTTTTAAAAATATAAATTGTAATTTTTTGAAATAGCATGTATAAGTATTGAAGTTTTCTTCGAAAAAACTATCAAAGTTACCCCGTTTTACGGTATATACAAATACTAGTGTGGTATGTTATTTCAATACCTAAGAAATAATGCGCTCTCGGGCTAGACATTGAATAATAAATAGAAAGAGTTGTGTTTGGATGGGAATCTGATTCTTCCAAAAGAGGCGCAGTTTGCGAAAAAGGACCACAGGATTATTGAGCTGAAATCGAATTCAGGTTAACTTCTGCGTCCATGAGTCCTTTCGTGGCGTAGGAGTAACGCGCCCTAACTAGAGATCAGGGAGTCGTGAGTTCGATTCTCACCGAGAAGACGTGTAACTTTTTCGCAAAACTTCACCTCAATTTGTCCATTTAATTCAATTGCAAAGTATATGTAATGTTTAGCTTTTCGGTAGTTGATAAAAATACTGTTTTTCTACATAAACATCTTAATGGTTTTGTGGATATATCATATATTATATTATATTATGTATATGAATATACACAGAACATAAAAAAAACTACAAGCCCTATGAATTGATTGTGTTTGGGAACCGAAATCATCAATTAATGATTGATTTTTTGTTTTCGTTTCAGTTTACTTTTTTCTAAATATTCAGTGTTTCCTTGGAAAACTGTCAATTTCATTTTTCGCAAAAGAACGCTATGAGTAGAGCACTTTACACTGATCTACAACTTGGGATTTGACGTTTTGTATATAGAAAATTTGTTCCCAAATCGCAGTAAGAATATGCATGAGCTTACAATAACATTTTTTACAAATTTCATGTTCTGGCTGTTCACCTTACATATCATATGAGCTGTTTCAGGTTTATGTTTTTATATACTTAAACCTTAATTTTCATAGAATCCATTTACGTTAATTCCATTACGTATTACAGTCAAATCTCCATGACTCGATGTTGAAGGGGCCATCGAATTAGGGAGGTATGGAGTTATAGAACACATAACCGGTGCAACTGCGATTAAAGGGACCGTCGAGGTAGCCATGAAAACTAGCTTTTACTATAGTTCTTTCATTTGATATTGAGAAAAAAATTTTAGTAAGGGGGAGTTGACTGTATTATGTAAATGGAATTTGAATGGAACATTTGCATTTGCATCAAAATTTGCAGAATTTTATAACAAATTGATTCAAGACGTTGCTATCTGAGTATGGCAACATTGTCCATATGAGTTTCCATGTCAGATTCTTGGGTTTCCTGGGGGTTCCTGAGAAAGTGGCCATTTCATTCATTTGATAGAATATTCATTTGACAATATTCATGGAACCTAACAAAAAATTTTCGAATTTCATACATAATTCATTGGGAATACCTTCAGTTATCTAAGCCAATGTTGGCCACCTATTGTTTCCGTAACAGGTTCAGGGATTTCTGGAGAATTGGTCAAATAATTCATTTGAAGTAACCATATCAGGCGACGCATCAAACTTTTCAGAACTAAACTAAATGTAATAATTGCTAAAAAAACTTTTTTAACCGTTAGGAAAACAAATGGAGCAATTCTCTATGGCATTTCTAAATTAATCACACAGTTAAAAATAATGAAGATTACACGTCATGTAAACTTCATTTATGCCATGTAAACACGACGTCATGTAAATTTAATTCTGAAATCATGTAAAAATGTGTTATATGTCATGTAACCACTGCTGAATTACATGACATATAATTGAAGTTTACATGACATATCATGTAAATATCCATTACATTCCACGCTCCAATTATGTGCATTTTATGTCCCAGAAATTTACACGTTTCGTTCGAACTGTGCAATTAAGGATTCCTTTATGATATCTACGGGCAACCCTGTCTATGAAGAATCTTTGGATGAAGTAATGGATTATTCTAATACCAGGCGCATCGTGCCATATACAGCACGAGTGAGATGGTGCTATCGATTTCTGAACATGCGACTATCAAAGCATTGCAAAATCTCTAGACGATTTTCAGAGCAATTCATATAGAACTCCCACAGCACACTTTCTAGAAGGCTTTGGCTGATTCAGAATTGCCGTAGTAATTTCTAGAAGTAGTTGTTAGTGAATCCCTGAAAAAAAAATGATCAAATTCCTATTGAAAATTTGAGGTATCAATCATTAAAATATTTGATGCAGATTATGGCGATTTTCTGTACGATTTTTTTTTTGTAGAATTATTTAAAAAATTCCAGTATATTTCACTGGAGTTTCTGTGCGATAAAACATATTCCAAGCATCTTCTGTTTCTTCTGAAAACTTTTGCAATTAATCGGGTCATTTCGGTGCAAAGAAAAAAAAAAAAACTACACAAATTCACAGAAATCAATACACTTAAATTATTTTACGGATTCCTGTGAAATCTCAACAGCTGAACAGTTCGGTGAAATAAATAAACGGAGTACGGTATTTTTTTTACAGTATTCGGTAAAAAATCACCGTAATCCGTTAAATTCCGACGAAATACGGTGTTTTATTTCACCGAAATGTTCAGCTGTTGAGATTATAGTGAAATTCACCGTAGTGTGTTTAATGTGAAGGATATTCATGTTTTTTTTTTTAATATGAATGATAACGAAAGTTGATCCAATGATGAAAATACAGTACTGGTAGTAGGTATTTTTAAAGCAAGTCTCTAAAAAGTATCTGTTTTTAATGTGTTTATTTTCACCAAAATGGTTTCCAAAGTGTCTTTTATCCTTATTCCGCTTGCATTGAATCTTGATACAAAATTGTACAGGAACCAAAAAAAACCTTCCGAGACTTTAACGGGTTAAACAGGCTCTTCAAGAATTTCGCCGCAGATTCTCCGAGGAAAAGATTCATGGAATTATCATAGTAATTTTATTTAGAATACTTTCAGGGTCTGCTACTGGGATCTTTACAGACATTTTTCTAGAGATCTCTCGCCAATTTTCCCAAAAAAATCTTTGAAAACTCCGAAGCTATGTCCTCCAGCAATTTTCCATTGCACGATGACGTCATCAGAAAATCGCTCTTCCTCCCTCCATCGGGAAATCTGAAAACAACGATGCCAGTACCTGTAACTTTGACAGGTTGTTTTCAAGTTTTAATGAAGAACGAAAGAGAGAGAATTTCGCCGTGATATGCCTAATTTCCTCATTTCCACGAGCGTAGTCAGGATTTCCACCAGGGAGGGGCGAGCAACCTTAAAAGTTCATTCACAAATTTTACGCATAAACGATCATTATACACAAGCTCTGCATCTTTCTGGGAGAATTGGCAGAGAGATCTCTATAAGAATGTCTGTAAAGATCCCAGTGGCAGACCCTTAGAGTATTCTAAATTAAATTACTATGATAATTTCATGGATCTTTTCCTCAGAGAATCTGAGACAAAATTCTTGAAGAACCTGTTTAACCCGTTAAAGTCTCGGAAGGAATTTTTTGCATGAAACGTTGAACTATGGAAGACATCCATGCTCTTTTTTAATTTACAGAGAGCAAAGTGGAGTTCAAAATATGTTTTTGGTTTCTGAGTAAAATGATTATAACTGGTTTGAGAAATTTCAGATTTGAAAAGAGATGGGCAGAAATCCTAATGATCAGCAATTTTACTCTGAACTGGGGGGATCTAAGGATAGACTAACAATTCTTCCAAAAACAACTCCCGGACTTCTGCAGTCTTTGCTGCATTCCTTCTGCATTTTACCAATGATTGTTGGATACTAAACCGTTTCAATTCTCGAAAAGTTGAGTTCAAACAAAATAGTTCACTAAAATGCGTTCCCATAAGCTTGGCACATATGTTAAGAAACAAATTGGCCACTTTATCGTAAATTTGAGGTTTCCCGGGGACCTGAAAATGGTCATTTGTAGGATCAATCAAATGCAGGACTCATGGTTTCCCAATTCAATGGTTTCTTAAAAGGTGTACACTAATGCGATTTTCTTAAAATTCCTTGATATATAGTAGCTACATTATAGCCAGTTCCGGAAATTATCTGTGACTTGAAATTGGCCTACTTTCAGGGGGATAAACGCACAGCACTCTTTTCACCCGACCTGACCCAGTGACCCAACGGAATAACTCCGGCCACAGGAAAATTTCTGAGATCCTCTACCAATTTTTCGTAATTAGATATGTGTAATAAATACGGGTTAAGAACACAAGGCCTGAGTTCATAATTTTTGATGCGCTAACATTTGTTGCAAAGATTCCTTCGTAAACAACTCCAAAGTTTTCTTAAGCATTTTTTACTGGATTCCTGTAATGATACATTTAACATCTCAACAGAATCAAATATTTCCACTTGAATTTCTTCAGGAATTATACTGTGGATTTCTTTGGAGATTGTTTTATGGGATATTATCGATGCATATTTCAACAATCAATTGAAAACAACTTCAAGCATTTCTTACAAATTTTGTTTTTTTTTCTGTTTTTTGTTTCGTTAAGATATGTCTCAGGACATTACTTCTAGTATTTTTATGGGAATCCGCCATATATGTTTCAAGATTCTGTTAAGAATTACTACATAGTGGAGGATATTCTTTAGAGATTTTAAATGATATAAGGATGTCAAAGGATTTCTTCAAAAGTATTTTAAAAATATTCAGGCTTTCTTTTCAGTATACTTTCTAAGATTCTTGCATAATAACTATCAAATAATCAAAAAAATACTCATAGATCACCAGCATTCCAACAAAGATTAATATAAGAGCATCTCTGTGGATAACTTTAGACACTTATAACAGGTATTTTCTCAGGAGCTCGTCTACGCATTCCTTTGAGCTTAATTTCACGAGATTTTTTTTAAAGAAGTCTATATAAATATTCACACTAAATCCTAAAAAATCCATCCAGCGATCTTTTTCAGGAATGTCCTCTAAAATTACTTGATATATTATTTCCCAAAGTCCTTCAAGGATTTATCCATGTTTTTTCCTAAAAAATCTCTTGCATATATATGAAATCTATGATGTAATATCTTTACAAATTTCACTTGGATTCAGCATAACAGTTTTTGGTATGGTTCCTTAAGACATTCAAGATAAATTGAAGTAAAACCCGAAAAAAGCACTAAAGGAAAAAATCGCTGAAGTATTTCTATTGTATCCAAAAAATCCCTAAAATAATTTCGGGGAAAATTTATAGATAAAATTGCCTGGAGAAATTATTGCATAAATTATGATGATCTCTTTTTTGTGAATTACTATCCCAGAATAATCACAGAGGGAATGCTTGGAAAAATAAACAGGAAAAATTCCTAAACAAATTCCAATTATCGAAAGAATTTCTTTGAATAAGCCAAATCAGCATTCCAATAAAAATTGCCAGAATAGAATTTGAAAACAACTCAAGGGAAATGACTGGAGAAATTTTGAGTATTTTTTGGCAAATTCCTGCCTAAAGCTAAGATCTTCCCAATTAAATTTTGGTTCGGAGTAAGTTCTGTATCAAGTCCAGAGGGGGAATCGAATTTCTGGAAGAATTTCAAAAAAAAGCTCAATGAAGAGTTTTTAGAGGTTTCTTGGAACAAACTTTTTGATTAGATTTGATCAAGAATTTCCATAGATAATTTTAGGAAAGTAATTTTTGACGGAACGGAGGAGCTTTTGAAGGACTATGATGAGTCATTCAATGTAAAATTTCGATAGAGTTATCAGGATCAACTTCTAAAAAAATATTTCGAGGGATTTGAAGATATCTGAAGAAAAAAATGAAGCGAATTTTATAAAGGACAAAATAAAAAGATTCTAAAAAAATATATTTCCTTAAACATATTCAAGGGTGTAATTTCCGATCAAGTTAAAAAGGGAATGCATGAAGAAATTAAAAAAAAAATAAAACATGTAGACTAATATTTGGAGAAACCCACAAAAAAGGTCAGTTTAACGTAGATGAATTTTTGAAGAGTGTGTACTTCTTGTAGGGATTTTCTAGAAATTTTCGGATGAAATTAAAGATTATCTTCTGAACAAAATTTAGAGGCAAATATCTTGAAATATTGCTGAGGACTCTATGGATTAATTCGAGCTACTTTCAGGAAAGATTTCTGAAATTATTTATTGAAATTAATAATGAAGAAATTCTTTGAAAAATATATGAAAAGAAATCCCAGAGAAAAATTCTGACGTTCATGTGAAGTTATTCCTTATCGAGTTCCAGGACGAATTCTTTGGAGAACTCCTGGATGAATTAATTTCAAAATAACTTAACAGATGTTTGCCAAAACCTTTCGAGTTTCTCAATAAAGTTTTGGTAGATTTTTCACAAATCTGTTGTGGACTATTGATAAAACCTTCGAGTGATCATTGGCAACAATCTGATATTTTGTTGGACTCCATAAATTATTCAAAATGTTACAAAAAAAAATGAATGCTGAAGACCATCTTTTAAAAATTCAAACAACATATTCCCCTTTGTAGCAATCCAGTCGATTTTTTCCATCGGCTTTGCTACGGACTCTGCCTATGCTCATGGGTATTACCTTGGTTTTTTCTTCCAAAACTATCCTACAATTTCCTACAGATATTTTTTAACTAATCGTTCAACCGAATTCTGCAGTTGTTACCTTCCGAAGGTTTCTACAGAATTTCTTCGGAGGAAATCCTCAAGGTTTATTCCAGAGTTTTCGAAAATAATTTCTTAAAAAATCCCGAGCAATTTTCCAATGTTAATTTAAGTTTTTAAACCGATTAACTGCCATTTTTCCAATGATTCTTCCGATCATTCCTACACAAATTTCTATAGAGATTCTTTTCAATGTTTTTGAGAATTTTTTTTTAGAAAATCTGCGAAATACTATTCCGAGAATAGAATGTTTATTTTTTAATTATCTTGGTAAATTATATAGAAGATCTTTTAGAACTTCCTCAAAAGCTCAGGAGTAAGTTCAGAAATTGTAGTTCATTAAGGGCGACTTTAAATTTTACACAAGTTTTATCGGAGTTTACTTCAGGATTTTTTTTTATATCCCTCACGGATTTTTTTTTCAGAAAAAAAAAGATCTTTAGCATTTCCCTGGAGGCATTCCTGGAAGAATTTCTGAAAACAAACCTTCAAGACATACTTGAGAAAATCTCAAAAAAATAAAAAAAAGGAATCTCTGGAGCGTACAAAAATCCTTAGTTGATATCTTATATAAATACTGTTAGACAATTTGAATGAAATCGTTAGAATTTTCTGGAGAAGTTCTTGATCTCCGGGAATCTTGGATGATGTCTGGCAAATCGATGGATGAATCTCTAGATAAAATCTTGGTGAAGTTAGAAAAATTTCTCTAAGAATGTTTTGATGAATTCAGATGATTTCTGAAAAAAATCTTTGGAGAAATTCCATTTATGTGGTTCTTCCAGGAGTTCTTGAGATAACTAAACATATTTTTTTGAAGAAATTTCCTAAAAAATCGTGTAGAAAATCCTTGGACAAAATCTTAAATGAACTCAACATTGTTTTGTTTTGTTTTCTTGGTTCCTATTTGGTCTCTTTTCGGCTTTTTTTTTGTTTCATTTAGTTCTTTGTTTCGATCTTCTTAATTCAGGAAAGAGGTTTTCAATTTCTTAATTTTAAAGCACTCAGTCGCTACCTACCCTTTAAAGGCGAAAAGCTTCCCTTGTCTTGTGGGAACGACTGGCATGAAAATGAGGGGGTTAAAAGCAATAGGTTGTCAGTGACAGAAAGCTAGTTAAAAAAAAACTATTTTGAAGTTTTTTTTGGAAATTTTTTATTCTACACAATTTGTACGGGAGTTGAAAAGCAAGATTGATGTCATTTTTCTCGAGTAATGAAGTAAACGACACTGAAGACGGCGTTACATTTGAGGTCGAAATTCACGTAAACAATGTATTTCGATAAGTTAAAAAAATCAAAATAATTTCAAATATTGAGTGATGTCATTGAAATACATCGATGAAGGTTATGCATTCAAAAGGGCGTAAATCAAAATTTCGTTTGAGGTCTGTTTAAATCGTGAGCTGCAGATAAACTTTTTCAACAGATTGGTGTTTAAATTTTTGATGTTTTTTTTCCTATTAATGAAGCACCGTGCGTGAGAGTGGAGAAAAGTAGGAAAAACGTGAGATCGTGTCCGAAAACCCAAAACCATCCTTTTCCAAATAATGGCAAAAAATAAGCCAGAAACTCACCCTTGGACTTGAGTATCGTATTGATGGTCGGACTGACCGGACTGGCCGGCACCGGTTTAACGTGCGGTGCAAATCGGACCGTGTGCGACGGTGCCGGAGTGTGGTCCCGCGGTCCAATGGTGGGCAATGAGTTGGAGTTTTGCAGTTGATGCAGTTGCCTTCGAGAACTCTCGACGGACGTCGTCTCGGTGGAGCTGCGAGCTGCTGCTACTGGGGGAGTGGCACTGAACTCAACTGGTCGTTCGTAACCGGAAGATGTGGTCCAGGGGGCAGGCACTTGTGGCGTTTCGGCACGGGTCGTTGGTGCAAGGTTACGTCTCGTCGGAGTGGGAGATTCGAAACCGATCGGGCGGAACTCACGGCGCTCGCTGACTGGAGATGGAGGAGCGCTACGTGGTGTCCAAACGGGTTGCACCGGTTCCTTACTGGTTCCGTCTTTGCTACGTTCGGCTAGTTCGGCCTTGGTGAGAATCTCGGTTGAGCGGTTGTGTGGTGACCAGACGCCTATGGGAGGGAAAAGACAAGAAACGGAAATCCAAATAATCCTGAATGTAAACAGAGTGGTAGCCGGCCTCAATGGGTGGTCAATGCTGAGGGCCGTCGAAAGGGATGACGATGAAGTGTGAACAATGCGGTATAAGGATGATCCATTATGGGTTACGTAAATTTATGCAAAGATGATGTCTAGTTTTTCAAAGTACAGATTTGATAACACTGACATTTACAGTTGATTCTTCAAATCCTATAAATGAATAGAAATCATATAAAAAAACAATTATCTACTTTTATAACACATATTGGGTATCATAATTTCGGTTGACATTGATATTTTTTACAATTTCTCATGCCTGGTTTCCATGAAGTTATCATTTTCTTTCAAAAGTGGTTTTAATGCATCTTTGAAATAGAAATTCGATTTATCTTATTCCAGGGCGGATTTTATGATCCGTTGAATTGATGATCATTTGTTTCAAAAAAAAACAAAACTTCTAAATTAAGGTTCCTGATAACAAATATAATATACCATGCCCACACAGTTACGGATCACCCACAGTGACGGATCACTTTGGCGTTCAACATCGGATAACTCGCTCAAAACATAAACGTTGACGTAAAACATATTTTTCCCATGTTATACGATTTGTCTTCTAGCATTTGTAAAGTTAAGCACAACATTCAACCGCTTAATAACGGTGTATTTGACAAATGTTTAGTTGGTACCACACAGCTACCATTATATGGTCGTTTTCTGTAAGAAGTGCCGTCAGCATTCATAAGCTCCCACAAGTGGTAAAATTCATATGTTATAGTATAAAACATGCTCGTTCGCTTCGATTTAGTGTGAATTCATCTTTAGAAAACAGTTTTCTTGATTGTTGATTCTAAATACCGAATATTAGCACTTCTAACTAGTGATCCATAATATGGACCAGGAAATGATTGTTTACCACGGTTATGGATCACTTCCAAAGAATGTAGATTTCTACCATTTTAAGCATTAGATTCGACATTTTCAGATAATAGCACTAAGGATAAAACTAATACAACATCAAGGTTGGTAAATTTCATTTTTAAGCAGACAAAAATGGGTGGAAAACTTGGTGTGGAGCGGAAACAGTTCATGCCTCAGTTACTACAATGCAGTATATCACAAAAAAGGACATTTTACCCTTGTTTCCAGCTCTAACAATGCTATTTTTTGCAGTAATATGTGACACATTGTTAACTTTCACCAAATCATGCAATACAGAAGCATTGAGTTTAAAATCTCTTGATTTTGCGCACTGATCCGTAATATGTCACAATTTGATCCATAATATGAAAATTAATCCATAATATGGTTTTCAGAAACCGATGCAATTTTTAATTTTTATGCAATCCTATGTAAATATTACACTCAAAACAGTTTACTAACCGAAGTTCCAATTTGAAATGATTCAATTCGTGCTTTTCAATTACAATTTTACGTTTTCCATGACGTTTTATTGAATTTTATAGGTTGGACTCTACACTATTTGATCCATAACTGTGGGGTCATGGTACCTTAATTTTGAGTAAAATTGATCAGTTTCAAAGTTATTCTAGTCTTTTTTTTTATAATATTGAAAATGACAACTAATCGAAAAATCTATCAACTTCTTGAAAATATTATGCAAAACGTTCCTTTAACAGTGTTAATTGGACGTAATACCTATACAAAACCGAATTGAACCTTCCTATCGCCATGACGGAGCAATGATTTCGGTTATAGCTATTTCACATGACAACGGTAGGGCTAAAAGGTGTTGATGCGAAAAACACATGTTGAGGTAATACAGCTGCGAACCGAACAAACAAGCGAATGTTGTCGCAGATGGTCGGCGAAAGGATTAAACTCGCTTGCTTGTTCCCCTACAGGGAGACAATGTTGGCAATGATGACTTCTCGGTTCGAGTTTGTGTGATGGCGGACAATGATGGGCTGGAAAAACATCAGCAAACACCACATGCTAACCGAAATCCAATAGCATGGTATCCTGTCGGCCTATTTGGACGAACGATGCGAACTGAACAGTGACAATAATTGACAACATTGTCGTTCCAATGGTGCCTCTTGACGGTTTATATCTACATCTAGGATGGAGCAGGATTTGGTAGATTCGGAATTCGAACGGTCTCCTGTAAGATACTGCCACTTAGTTTCCTTATATCGCAATTTTTCAGCGGTTTTCAATGGATTAAAGCTGATTTTTTTTATTTATGATTGACACATAGTATGATCTTGTTAGCCACCGTATTTCACCTCAAGCGATTGAACGAATTGAGGTGGATGTAAAGTGGATGACAGCGTCTCTGAATATCATTGCCTCGAACGATAATTTATGTAAAGTTTGTTTCTCTATTTTAACAAAATAATAGAGTCTTTTCTGAAGTTTTCTGTCTAAATTTTGAATTCTTACTAATTCTATTTATTTTTTATTCGTTTTATTTGTTTTGCATTCGTGAATCGTGTTGGAAATGCCCTTGAGAAATACTTATAAGTTGGCTCCTTTACATTACTGAACGACTGTGACACTTTTTTTACAGTCAATAAAATTTATAGCTAGCACGGGATAGCATTCTAGAAGATGGTTTTAGCCTATGCACCCAAAGTGTTATTCGGTTGCAGTTGATTGATCCCTGCTCCACTTACCTTGCCGTTCACTCGACTGAACTAGCAACCCAGCTAATCCATCAAGAGTGGCCATAAAAGTATAGACAGACACCATCGGTAATAGTTTCAGCTCCCGAAGACCCAGACTCAAAGGGCTCCACAAAGTGCACCAGGTTCGACAAGTGTCTCCCTGGACTGAATCTAATTTGAGTGGTTCCAGAGCTGTCTGTTGCTTCTTGCGGTGAGTGGAAGAGCTGTCGTTTGACACTCCAAAGAAAATACCCATTCGCTTAAGGTTTTCCCCATTCAGGTGGAAAATTGTACCGACAGATAGAACGGAACCATTCATCCGAGCCGTGGTGTCGTTTGAAAAGTGGAGCAAACCCCGCACTCCATATAACGCTTTTCCGAATCAAATTACTGCGACGATGAGCAGCCCATAGCTGTCTGCTTTGGATCAAAGTGTAAGACGAGAGAATCAAAAGGTTGGGCGATGAAATCGTCTTTGATTGATTTATCGTCACCCTCAGAACGACACACGTGTGTCAGAAGCTAATATGTAGCTTCCATTTTCGAGTGTCTATTGATGAATGAAGATCAAAGTGTTTCGTCTCCATTGAAAATAAGGAACTCAAGTTTGAAAAATGAGTAGTCAAATCGAAATCTTCAAGCAATGATATGGAAACAAAAACAAAGAATTGTATTTAAGAATTTTGTTTTCATTTGCTTGCACAAATTATGTATCTTTTTTATTTCTTTTAGTATCATTTCAGCTTTTACATTCAGTTTTTATAACTAGGGATTCTGTTTTGAGCAATACTATCATCCCAATTTGGTGATACTAAACTAGGTTTTTATTAGGGATAATGGAAATCCGCAAAATTTGACTTCCAACGTGAAGTTTAGAAAATGCAGCAAAATTACTAATTTTGGAGAATTTATATGACAATCGCAATAAATTTCAGATTATATGGAACCGCACGAAATTTTGGTTTTATTGCCTTGGTCACCTGCGAAATTTAAAGAATTTTGCTGCGAATTTTCATTGTGATATTGACACATATAGTTACATACCAGTTCTTAATATAAACGGCATATTTCAGCGAAATATTTCAACCACGTCGCCATATAAAAACAGAGTGTTCGGAATATGAGTCTGTTCGGAATTTGAGACAAAACGGTACGTTGGTGCGGTACTTTGAATCAAAATTCGGACACCTTTATTGCTACATGAATTATCAGAATAAAATCGGAAAAGGTGTACCGTTTTGTCTCAAATTCCGAACAGACTCATATTCCGAACACTCGATTTTTGTATGGCGATTTGGTTGAAATGTTTCGCTGAAATATGTCACCATATAACAAGGAAATGGCAGTCAATTGCAATTCAATTTTAACGTCTCCAATATAATTTATACCGCAGGAGTAGTGATGATTCTCTAGTTTGAGACCAGTAGAACAAGCTCAGATTAATTTATTTGCCAAATTATTCATTTAAATACGATTTATTCGTGCTGTTCGGAATTTGAATCAAGGTGTTCGGAATATGAGACAGAATGAACACAGTGTTCGGCATTTGAATCAAAATGTTGTTCCATACTTTTAAGTAAAAACAATACTTAAACTAATAAAATCAACATTATTATTGGTACACCCAACAGCTAACAGTTAGACTTTGCGAAGAAATGAAAACTTGTACAAATATCAGCTAATTTATGCCAATCAGATGCATTTGAAGTCTCTGTTGGCCTTAAGTGTTCGGAATATGAGTCAAAACGGTATGTATTCAAATTATTCCTTATGCTTAATTTATGATAATTGAATAAAAAAAATTATGCAAGCATTTGATTTAGGAACCAAATAAAAAAAAAAGAATACTACTACTGGCTCAGGACTCATGCGGACACATCAAGATTAAGTATTTTGCGTTTAATCAGTATCAAATACTTAGTCGCACTGATTGCTTAGAATTTAAAATTACTCGTGACTCTTTAATGACAGTATTTTCTGTGCTTTCATTACATTTATTTTCGAGCTATTAATTCACAAAACAAAACACCGTGCTTTGGAACAATGTCCGGAAATAAAAACACTTGTCTGCAATCCCGGCCAGTGTATTTTCACGTTATTTTAGAGGTGTAGTGCTTCAGGACTTCTAAATATTCGTTTAATTCACTGTTGTATCTAAAACAATTATAGAATAATGAAATTTAAGCATATAATTGTTAACTGAACGTTGTGGTGCGTTCGTAGAGACTTTTTTAAATTACCCACACCGTAACAAAATCACGTCAAACTGGAGCAACATTTTTGTTTTTATTTTTACTAGAGACGGGCAAAACGGTTCATTTGAGTGAACGGATCCGATGCGATCAAACATTCTAGTGAACCTGATTTTTTGAACAGTTCAGTAGGTCAACCAGCGGCTCGCAAAATAAGAGCAAAGTGAACCAAGCGAACGGAAAAAGAGGCACTTTTTCTCTCTATCTTACATCTTCCTGTGTGCAAGTGGACGCGGCAAATCTGTCTGTCTATGCCGAGAGCGCAGAGAGTACGGTGAAGCAGAAAACTAGCATGTGTGGCGTGGCGCGCAAAGCAAGGCACGTGTCAAGCGTGTTAATAAAGCCGAGAAACGAACGTAGGAAATAGGGGAAGAGAATCGGTTCGTTCTTTTTCCGGGTCACTTTTTGTCTGATCCGTGCTGATGAAATGAACCGATTCTCGCCAAAAAAGAGCCTCGGATCACTCGTTCTTTTGAGTGATCCGGATCTTTTGAACGGCTCCGATTCTTTTTACCCATCTCTAATTTTTACTAATTATTAGGCAATGCTAACTAGATTTCGAATGAATCTAAAATGAATAACAAGGTTGAAGGTAGAATTAATGTATAAAATTAACAAATGATAATTTAAGTTTTACATGCGTTGATTTTAATCTAAAAAGATATTTTTCGGTTTTGTAAAATGTCCCATTTCAAGCTTAAATTGGGACATTGAATTGGAAGTATTTTGGTTCCCAACAAAAATTTAAAAATAAGGATTTTCTGACATTTCCCCAAAACAATTTCACCGAATGCAATTTTCCCTAATGACGTTTTCCCGAATGGACTACTACCTCGAAAACTGTTTTCCTGAATTACTATTTCCCCGAAAAATCGTTATTTATTTTACATAATTGACAGCTTTTAATAAATCTGCTGCTAAAAAGTGTTCAACGTGCTAACGAATATAAGATTAGATTCGGACGCTATTACTTCCATAATAGTTATCCATAATCAATTGGAATAAGAGTGGTAAACAGTGTTTGGATTTTGATTCAAATAAGCCGATCGAATCATATTCGGAGAGTGTAACAGTTCGTAAACCATAACAGTTCGTTGCACATCTCAATCGTAGAGCCCTACATGTAGACGAGATTCAACTTAATTTTGGGTTGTTTCATCGCAATTCTGTAGTTGAGCCCAACTACTTAATTTTGGCTGAATTTCCTAGGGGTCCCACTAGGTACTTTGCCTTGAATTCCTTTAGAAAAATATACTCAATTTTGAGTTGATTTATCGCAAAATTGAGTTTTTTCAACCAAAATTTGCCTTTACCCAAATTTGGCTTATTGGGCTAAAGTACCCCCATTGGATAGATGCAGCTCTCTCTATTTTTGACAATATTCGTGTAGGAGAAAGAGAATACCGAGAGATTTTGGGAAATACAGTCGATATACTTAATTTTGGTTAAAGTAAACTCAAAATTTAAGTATATTTTTTTCTCCGTGTGAATGTTGATGTTCATGTTCATATTCTCGTTTGGTACGTGTCGAGAGAGCATTCAAGAGCAAAAACTTCAACAAACTACAACGGTATAGAGCTATTCGGATGATTTATGTTTTAATTGGTAATAACTTTCATATTTTTTGGTAAAGCAACCTTAAACAACTAGATATCTATAGGATCATCAAACAATTCTTTTGGTTGCAAACATAGCACTGAAAATGGAAAATATTCGCCTCTATTTCTTGATCAGAATGAGAAAATATCAGCGAATGTTACAAGTGGTGACACACAGTGATCGGCGCTAGACAGGGAAGAGTGTGTGTCTGTATTTTTTTTTTCTTCCGTGGCTCTTTATCGCGAACGATACATGTCATGCGTGTTGTGTTAATGCAGGCGGATAAATGGACTCGTGTATCATGGTTTAAGGACAAAATGTCGAATCCCAAAACGTCGAAAGGAGTGATTTTTTTAGCGAAGGTGTTCGTTATTGAAGATAACTAGCGTTATTAAGTAAGAAATGATTGCGATGCGTAAGGCGTTGGAAACAGAAAAAAAAATCAATTTTCATCAAAGCATCGAACAAATTTTCTGACAAATGTCAATCTAACATCCTTTTCTGACTGAAGAGGAAACAGTGCAGCACTTCAAGAAGCTGATTGAAATTGAAGCCTGAAATGTGTTGACTGCATCAGATATTCAGATGTTATGAAGACGAATAGCCTCTGGAGTCACGCAACAACTGAAGAAGACGCCACTCGCAGAATAAGCTCAGTTTTCCTTTTCTACTAATCGTGGGTCTACAAAATTTCTTATCCACCAAAGCGATATGTATTTGGAACGTAAGAATTTCGTGATAGCTTATTTTTTTTATTACAAACGAGGTCTATTAACCTTAATTAGAAACTTCTCAAAAATCGATGTAGTAATTGCGTAAGGTGAGTTTAATTTACTGTTGAAAAATAGTGTATTATTTATTCTTTTAAAATACACTCATTCTTAAAACAAAATAGTGACATGAATTTCGTCAAACTTTGACAAACAGTCTATTTTTTATTCTTAAAAAACTAATTTATTATTTTACTGAATACGTACAAATGAATTGATTTATCGATCAACATTTTGGAATAAATATCTACATCAGGGTGTCCTGAAAGTTTTTAATATGTACTTTTGAATAGTCCTCTCTGCATTGAGTTTTGTGTGTTAAAAAGGTATACAGTTTTATCGTACAGACACTAAGTAGTAAGAACAATACAAGCATCAACTGAATGTTTTATTTCAAAGCACATGCCTCCCAACCCTTTTTAAATGTTTGACTCAAACTTGGTGAGAATTTGTGAAATTGATAAGAGACTCCGAAAATTGTTTTTTAACCCAAAGATTGAATAAGAATTTAAGCAACTCCGACAAGTTTAAAGTATTTTCAATTTGATTGTCGTAACATTTTTATCGATTTTCTTCGTATTCCGTATTAATCAAATTCCTTATTGTCGACGTTTTGTCATATATTATCACATTTTTTTTCCTTTTCGATTGCTTGTCGTACTTAACGTTTTGGCATTCGACGTTTTGTCATTCAACATTTTGTCTTTCGACGTTTTGTCCATCCAACTCAAAACAGTTGCGTAATGAGAAATCGTTGCGTAATGATAATGAATCATTATAGCACTGGTATCAGTTGCGTAATGACTATTCCCGCACTGCATACTTCAGTGAAGGAAAGTAGGCCATTTTATGACAGATTGGCGTGATGGAAACAGCCTATTACGATGAGAAATTGCAAAAAATAACTAACTACACGGTAGTAGGGTGCCGGTACCAATGGTTGTAATGTACCAGTAGATTGGACTATGGAATAAAACGAACATTTTTCGATAAAAACGACTTGTGCTATTTTTGGTGAATAGATCGTCTCCAGTTTAGTCGATTTGCCAAATTTCAGCTTTATATTTTATCAAAAAGTCATATAAATAATAAAGTCTATGCATAAAAATTGCTCCCTTGCACCAATAGTTGCCGTCGTGTTCCAGTGTAAAATGGATGTATAAAAATGAAGAAAAGTCCTAGAGATGATCTTCATGCTTCATTCGAAAGATATTAATTGCTGTTCCGAGGGAAAAATGTTAAACCTATGTAAAAAATTACCATTTTGTTTAAAATTTCTTGTATCATTCCCGAACGTCTACTATTGAAGCACTACACAGAAAAAAATATTTAATTTTCAATGTGATGTAAACTGAAGTCTACTGTAAAAATAAATCAAATTCGTGTGTTGTTACAGCATCATGTAAATGTAAATTAATATACATTCCATTTTCAAATAAAAATGGTTGAATTTTACATGATCGTGTAAATTTAAAGTGAATTCGATTGAAAAATAATGGATTGGTCGTTGAGATTTAGATTTATTTTGATGCTCCAAATATGTGCATGAAAATAAACTTAAATTTACAACATATTTTTAGCTGTGTAGGGCAACTACTGGAACACGTGTACCAATAGTGGCTCAAACGATTTTATGTTAAAAAAATAGTTTTATCACTCTTTCTATATTTTTCCCATATAGTAGAGTTTGAAATCTTTCTGTTGACGCCAAAAGATCTTGGTTAAGGCTTTTCGTTATTTTGATATGATTTTTTATAGCTTGGGTAGTCCACTAATGGCACCGGTACCCTAAGTATGTAATCCACAAAGTGCACCCGATTCTGTTTTTGCACGGATTTTTTTTTACACGGCCGTGCAAAAAAAGTTTCCATACATTTTTTTCTGCCAAAACCTTGTTTTTGCATAAAACGTCGAGAAATTGTGTTACTCTTTTTGCACGGTTTTTGAAATTTTGAACTGAAAACTTTTTTTACACGGTACGCATCCCCGTGCAAAAACAGAATCGGGTGTACTCGTTACTAGGCAACGCAACGCATAAAGGACTGTAATAATAGTAAGTTAGTACGTCAGACTAGGAATAGAATCTATTATATGTTGCATTCCTACATAACTGAACCTCCAAAGTTTTCCTTTTCCTTCAACTTTCCCTGACTTGATATTTTGTATCTCGAATCGTCCATAAACCACGTAGTCATTTTTAGTGGAGAGAGGGAAAACGCTCTGTTTGTGTGGACAAACCACCACGAGAGGGAGGGAGGTTTCTGAAAACCCAAAAAAAAAAAAAAATGACCGCCTCTTAGAGGTTGGTTTTTATGACTACCTCGATGGTTCCTTGGATCGCATTTGCATTGGATTCGTGTTCTATAACTCGATACCTCCCTAATTAGATGATCCCTTCAATATCCAGTTATGGGGAATTGACTGTATTTAAAAAAAAAGCGACATCATTTTTTAAATTTTCTTACTGGCAATATTAGTTTTCCAGATAAATCTCGCGTTAAATATTATACAGGCGAATCTGCATTGATCGATTTCTGTTCATCGACTTTTTTTATTATTACACGAATTTAAAGCAATTTTTTAACAATTCACGATGGAACATAACGAAGGACGATAAGTGTTTTCTACTGAATCAAAAAATAGAAGTCAAAAACACCTGGCCAAGTTATTATCTAAAGATAAAATCGAAGAAGAGAAATCGATCACTGCAGTTACGCCATTATGAAACTGAACGCGAGATTTGTCTTTTTATGCCTTGGTTAGAAACAATTTTGCCGAATGGCGTTTTCCGAAACGGGTCATCTAGCAGGAAGCTTCAAATAATGTGAGCCCATAAGAAATGAGTTATCAAAATATCAATAATCATTACTTAAATAATAAAAATATACTTTTTCAAAAAATCTCCTTAAAGAGTAGATCAAAAGCATTGACAATGTAGGATCTGTGTTATTTACTCTGACACTAAAATTGAAAGGAAAAGCATATAATCAGTAGAAAAATCTGATTACAATTTCAATAGCTCTATCAATGTTTACTGATATATTTATCGATAATGAACAATTTTCTAATGAATGAAGGGAAAATTTCCGTTGAAATCGGTGGCAGCTTCTGAAAAATATTAACACAGCAAAGTTTCAAAGAACTGCCTACGACTAAAAGAAGGCGAGCTAAACTTTAAAATTATTAACTAATTCGATTCCAATGATTCAGACCAGTAGGGGGATTGGAGGCATAATGGACACCCGGGGCGAAATGGACACCCCATCAATTTCTGAGAATATGCATACTTCATCAAAAGTTCATACACTGCGCGAAACCTGTATTGCATTTAACATGTTTGGCGGAAGAAAAGTTTATGTTTCCTGACATATATTATTCATTTCTGACATATAATATAATTTTTATTACCTTGAATGAATGTAGCACGTCGTACTCATATCAAACTTGAAACTAGCCGAGAGTAAATTGAGAAAAAAAATGTCATTGCATGGTCTTAAAAAAGCATTTGCTTTTGCATCCCATGTTCTAGAAAAGGAATAACAAGCCACTTTTGCTTAATCAACAACAAACATTGGCAAATATTTTGTGCACAGTAAAGCTAATAAAAACATTAACCCTATAGAATCCTAGACTGGCAAATGAAAGTTACTATATTTGAGGGTCTCAAGTGGGTAATAAGTGGCATTTTGGTCGGTTTGAGTTTAGTTGAGTTGAAGAAATTCTACTGTTTCTAAGCGTTTTAACGACATTTGCAGGCGATTTTTCCGCTCATCAGTAAAAATAACATAATTTTTGGAAGACTGGCTTGTTTTTTGCCTTCCATACAATTTGCATATAATGAAAAATTGCTAAAAAAAACTTCAAAGTAGATTTTCTCAAAACATATTTTTTGTCACTGACACCCCTTTGCTCATAACCCCTTAATTTTAATTATGATACCTCAAAAATTCAATTTGGATTTTTTCAAAGAGAACCACTAACTCGAATTTCTCCAAAGATCATTTCAGAAGTCATCTAAATTCCTCCAAAAATTGGTTGACATTTTTTCAAAGAAAGTCCTTTATCCTCTAAGATTTTATTATTCATCCATCGATTTCTCTGGGACACCTTCCAAGATTAGCGGTCAAAATATATTCAAAAATTCCAGAAGTTTCTAGGGATTTCATTAAAAAATGGTCTCAAGGTTTATATAAGATTTCAGCTAGGAATTTCTTTCAAGATACCTTCAACTCTTGAGCAAGTTCTTTCAAACCTTTCTGAAATAATCTTTTGTAGATTTCTTAGGAAAAAATCTGTAGAAATCTTTGGAAGATCTCCTAGAGTAACAACTGAAGAATTTAGTTGAAGGATTAGTGCAAAAATATCTGAAGGAAATTGTAGGATAGTTTTGAGGAAATTACTGCAGGTACTGTAGAAGAATTTCTGGAGCGATCCCTGTGGGAGACCCTGAAAGTATTATAAACAAATCAGTATGATAATTTCTGAAGCTTTTCCTCTTAGAACCTGAGACAAATTTGTGGAAGAGCCTGTTGAACCCATTATAAGGAGTGTATCGAAAAGTAGTCGCAAACATTCAGAACGGTATACCTCAGAGCATAGTTCATCTTTTTAAAAGCTTTTTTCCCGCAAATCTTCATCATGTCATCAAATATTGAAGCAACTAAAAAAATATTGAATAATATGCAGTCTTAATATAAATACAAACAGGTTTATGAAGCATAGAAAATAAAATCTTGTACAAAATTACATTTTTGAAGTGTTTTCTGAAGATTCGATGATTTGTATTGAATAAAATGTATATCAAACAAAATAGAATGAAATGCTTATTCTATCGGAAAATATGTTTACTTAACGAAGTACGTAAAACAGATTTCAAAAAAATAAATTATTGCTCTAAGAAAGCTCAATTATTGCAATAAGGTCGGTTTAAGAAAGTCACTTTTGCGTAATCAACTTTTGAAGCTCTGTCATATACAGCGGTAATTATATAGAGTACAATTTTTTGCTTATTATATTTTCCAATCAAAAAACAATTTTTTATTCGTTACAATCGTTCGATTTTACCATGGACGTGAATAAAGAAAAAATCAAAAAACGAGGTCCTTGAAAATCGACATTTTTCAATTTTTGTATTTGCTTTCAAATGCTTGTTAATATATTTTTCAAAATGTTTTTTACACTATGTCATGAGAATTGTGGCACAGAATATATTAGCATGAACAAAAACCATTTTTTCTTAAAATTTGACACATTTATTAACATATGATTTTTTTCAGAGGTCAGCAAGATTTTCATCGACATCTGTTAGTAATTTGCAAAATTATCATACAAAATGCCACTTTATTGAAACAATATCACCACATCATTATTTTAAAATACATTGTAAAGCATTTCTGATCAAAAAATTGTTTGTAAGTTCAACCCAATATTTTTGAGACTGTTTTGAATGTTTGCGACTACTTTTCGATACACTCCTTAGCCTCTGAATGTTTCTTAGTTGCCTGTACAATTTTGTACAGGCTTCAATGCCAGCAGAATAAGGAAAAAAGGCTTTAGAGACCATTATAATTGAAATAGATACTTTAAAAACCTTCCATTAAGCATACAGATTTTTGGACACTTGCATAAAAAGTCTCTAAAAAGAAACTTACTTCCAATTCTGTGTTTAGGATCTTTCATTGGATCAACTTTTGTTAGCATTCATATTAAAAAATATGAATATCCTTTATATATTTATATTCTTTTTAAATAAAATTTATTAAACAATTTCGACAAAAATAAATCAAATTGTTTGCCTTTACAACTAGTGAGGCTGTTCTAATTTTTTCTTCTAGGGGAAAAGCACTAATTTTCGACCTACAAGAATTCTGTGCCAATTTTCGGATTTTCATACAAAGTAGGCCAAAATCGTATGAATGGGTCGAAAATTAGTACAGGGTCGAAAATTGGTGCTTTTCCCCTACTTCTAGATAACAAATGGTTAAATAGCAAAAATGTTGTGAATTTGTGTTATTATTTTTTTTCTTTGCACCGAGGTGACCCGGCCAATCGCAATAGTTTTCATGAAAACTAGAGATGCTTGAAAAATTGATTGTCCTATTGATTGGGTTTTGTGCGTAGTACATGTTATAACCGTCCTACCCACTTCCCGCGCCACTGGCAAGAGACGACTTTAGCGTAGTTAACATCTTGATGTGTTTTACCAATTTTCGGGTAAATTGAATCGATACGTTGTTTTATTTAAGGTAAAAAAAAAAAAGAATGGTGCAAAAGTCAAAACTGAAATAGTAGTTTACGCAACAAGGTGTAGAATGAAGATTTTTACAGCACGAGTCGTATGTTTTGGATAATTACGACAAGTGCTGTAAAAATCGAGTTCTGCACCGAGTTGCGTGCAATATTTTTTGCAATTTCATGAAAGGTTTTTTTTTTTTTCTTTTGTTGGGATTTGAACCACTGCGACCATTAAGTTGATCTATTGTGGTATACCCCTGTTTATTTTTCGCATATTTTCAGGACGACAAGTTACTATTGAGAGTAACTGCAGTTGACTGATAGTGCGACGTACCCCAATCTGGTATGATTCTTAAAATGAATTCAACTACCTTATTGGGATTTCCTTGCCAAATTTCAAAAGGACTCAGTATGCCCTTGTTGAAATACTGTCTTCTTTGCGCAAATAGTGCTGAGCATTCACAAAGCAAGTGTTGAGAGGTCTCTATCTCACAGTCGCAAAACCGACAGATATCAGTTGGACTTCGACCCATCTTCTTTAAATGATATCTAGCTGGACAATGTCCTGTAAATAGTCCAATAACTATACAGAATGATTTTTTATTTAAGTTTAGAAGTTTTTCTGTAATTTGTTTATTTGGAGTTATAAACAGTTTAGACTGTCTTGATGTATTTGTACCAATCCAGTTCGACTGTATCATATTACGCTCCCATTTTTTTATTTCCATTTGTATTACACATTTTGAAACTCCACAAAAGGGTTCTGGTCCTAAAAACTGAGTATTCGATCCTCGTCTAGCCAGAAAATCAGCTTTCTCATTTTTTTTTGATTCCACAATGGCCTGGTACCCAGTACAGGGACACCTGGTTATTCATAGCCAGTTGCTTCAATACTTGTATGCATTCCCAAACCAGTTTTGATTGGCATGTATAGGATTTTAATGCGTTCAGAGCCGCCTGGCTGTCTGAAAATACGCAAATCCTTGCATGTCTATACTTTCTTCTAAGACATATAGAAGCACACTCTAAGATGGCGTATATTTCTGCAAGGAAAACAGTTGTCCAACGTCCCATTGGTATTGAAACATTAACTCCTGGACCTGTTATTCCAGCCCCTGTGTTATCACTCATTTTAGAACCATCGGTGTAGAACATAATCGATCCTGGTGAAATACTAGGCCCACCCGATTCCCACATTTGGCGGTCTGTTTCAACCACCTTATATGGTATATCTAGGTTTAGGGTTCTTTCCATCCAGTCTTCGTTCATGACTACTAATGGATTAATTTGAAAATCTTTCAGTATACTTAGATGTCCGGAAAGATTTCCTTCAAGAAAGATATTCGTTCTTCGCAGTCTTAGTGCATTCTTTTCAGCTTCCATTTGCACGTGTTGATGAAGTGGAAGCTTATACAGAACTGCCTCTAAGGCCTTTGATGGCGTACTACGCATTGCTCCTGTCATAGCCATGCAGGCCAAACGTTGCAATTTTTCTAGCTTTTTTTGGGCTGTGCTTTGCTTTGTTTTAGGCCACCATACTAGTGCGGCATAAACGCATGAAAGGTTACTTGAGGAATAATTTTAAAACTACTTCTCATCAATCCGCACATAGTCGTCCGTAGTTATGTTTCAGAAATTCTGATCATAGTAGGTTGTACTGAGCGATTGTCACAACATTTCAAACAACCGTCCGGATTGCATCATTATTAGAAGCAATGAGCGACTCCTATACTGATGTACCGTTTAATATTGAGTCGGCAGCGAAAGTGGCCCTGGATGGTCTCCTACCGGAGAAATCCAATTTAGAATATTTGAAGCCACCATCACCAGCAAATTACACAGGACACTGCTTTCGTCGATCGTCCGCATCTCTAGTGGAAGATTCAGAAGTAGATATTTATGTTCTGAAAAGGCATGGATGATAGAAATCTTCAACTGTTTCTGGAGGATACGTCGAAATTTCATTGCAACAATGAAATAATGATAATTACATAAATCCTAAGAACGAAAATTCATTGACCTCTTCGTTTTTCTAAGAATGATAGTTATATAAATCAATAATTCAAATGTGCTTCATTGCGTTACTAAAAAGCGTTGCGTAATGAGCCATTACGTAGCTAAAATGCGTTGCATAATGAGTCATTATCACACGCTTTTCAGTTACACGGTCAAAAATATATATGCTTAACAGCATAGAAGTCATACTAAAACCATATTCGGTCTATTCACCCCATGTTATGCATTTTCCAACATTATGATTTGCTAGTATAAATGGCAATTATATTTCAGCATGCATAATGAAAAAGTATTTACGAAATGCATAAAACGATAAAATTCATTATATCAATTTAAAAGTTTGTTTTCGATTTCTTTATTTATTATTATTTATTTATTTATCAATACTAAAACGCAAATTTGTGCAATGGATATGAATTTACTAAAAATATCATAAATCTCTCACTATAGTGAAACTTATATTCCTTTTTGACGATATCCTCGTAGTATCACTCAATCATTTCGGTTCCGGAAGCTCTGCAGATCGTACATAATACATCGATTCTGGTTGGGCCATTGCTAATCTACGGAATCTGTTGGCAGGAACGGTAATGATCCACGCCATTTGATGAGCTTGATTAGCTGCCAGTTGTAGTGAAGATCCCGGCATACCGTTTCCGGATCGTAAAACGGAGACGTCCGTGATTCGTTCTAATGAGAGGTCAGTTAGAACGAGATTGTCGACTGAGGGAGAAATAATGGAAAGATAATGACATTCGGAACAGCGTTATCAACTGACTGGAAAACTTACCGTGAATTTATTATCATGATTCATGATTACTTTCAGGCGAATTATCGCGACATTAAACTTGAAAATTAATTAGATACAAAGACGTGAACATTTGACGACTTTCGCGATGGCTTCGGTTTTGGCCAGCAAAGTCCCCAGAGTATCATCTCCTATGCAATATGCACAGCCGGTAATATCTCTCAAATAAGATTAGTAAAGTATAAAACAAATTACAGCAAAGCATAATTGTTATCAGTTGCAATGATTAAAACTGACTTATATCTAGAATGTCATATATAATATGTTAAATAGAATTTCCCGTTTTCACCGTGTAGGTAATATACTCATACGACAATGCGGGAAAGTAGGCCATTCCATGACGGGTTGGCGTGATGAAAAACAGCCTATTACGATGAGAAATTGCAAAAAATCAGTTTTCACTTCTGATGTTTTTTTGGCAAATAAAAAGGCCAACCCGAAAAGATCCTCGACCGGTGGGATTCGAACCCACGACCCTCAGCTTGGTCTTGCTGAATAGCTGAATAGCGAACGCGGCTACGGCTATCTGGGCCCGTATTATTATTTTATTTTTTTATGATTATTTATAAATAAAGTCCGTTACGACAAAATCGATCATAGAAAGGTTTCTAGAAGTGGAAAAACAAGTATAGATATGAGGGTATTTAATTGAGGTAGGAAGAGTACCTACTCGTCGAACAAAATCCTACCGTTGGAATTGCTTTGAGAATCCAAGAAAAGTTTGTTAGTCTTCATTGACAAAAAATAGGCTTACTGCGAGCCTATATATCTATTAAGATTGAAAGTATCGTTTTCATCTCTCTTGGAATATCCTTTCATTTAATTAAAATTTCAAGGCTTAAAATATATCGAAGCTCTCTGATATCATTCGACTTGTAGCATATGATTCAATTTGTTGCAAATGGATACCATTTCATAACTTGCACTATATAACTTAAAATTTCGCCAAAGGAAAGGGCAGTGAACCAAACTACAGTACTACACAACATCAATTTTGCGCTTACACAAGCTCATCTACCCCACATTCAACGTAATTAGCTCCCAGGGTAAATAATCTACCGAAGCAGGTCTTTATGCAAATAAACTCACCAAATCTCATCTCCCCGGAGCATCATTCCTGCTTCAGTCAACAACAAGGAGTAAATTAGTTACAATCTGCCGCATCAAGGTCCTTTGCTTTTGCACACTAAGCTCATCTGTTCAAGCAAGTGCAAAAGTAAGCTCATCTCTTATCGCCACCATCTTCTTACCCCGTAAGACGGCACTTTTTGCCAACCCCCTTCCGAAAAGGATTCCCCACCATCGCAAACCACCGAGCAAACTCTTCCGTCGGAAAAGGGGCGGGTGCAATTCAGCGCCCTCCTATCCACCATGAACAACAATTCGAGTGATGGACGGCGAACGTCCCCGTACTTAGTAAACCGGTACTTCAGAGGTGAATTAAATTAATCTAATTATAAACAGTGCAATCTCATCAGCGTGAGTCATCTCATCGTCTGGCGTCTTCTCTGAGCACCGAGATGAAGGTAAATTTCGTTTGAAGCAATCGTGACAAATTGAAATCCGCTTTCTGTTCGACATCATTCTTTCGTCATAGTCGTCGTTGGCGTCGTCGTCCATCTCTGTATAGGGTAAGATGGTTTGAAATGCGATAGCAACTTAGGTTCAATTTACAGCATGTTACAGAGAAATTGAAAAGTTTGGTAAAAATAAACTTATAATGTATAATATAAACTACTATATGACTACAATATTTCTTTTTACGGAATCAAATTAATTTTTTAGAAAAAAAATCAGTGTTTTCGACATAAAAAAATGCCGTTTAAATGTCAACTTAAGGCAAAGTAGGCCGTTTTTGAAATTTGTACGTGTCGTTGATGATTGTTGCTAAATCATGCCACAATTTAGAATTAAAAAAAATCAGTCGGTATTACACTGATGCATCTGAAAAAGTATCAGTGTAATTTCTGCATGTAGTGATACTTTTCCGGATTAACATTATCTTTGAGGACTGAGATTTATCACTTTGAAATTGCGAGCTGCTATGTCAACATGGCTGCCAAAACGATTGACGGGCTACTTAGCCGTAAGCTCAATTACATTTTACAAAGAAAGTTCAAAGAAAAAAAAAATAATTACATGGTGTTCTGTAGCTCAATTGGTTAAAGCGCTGGTCTAGCGTACACGTACATTTTTGCAAATTCCTGTCTCTATTTGTCATCCAAACTCACACTGTGTCTGCGCGAGATGGTGCAGTAGCGGTGTAACAGAATATCTGAACTTTATTAGGACATTTGATAGTGTGGACGCTTATTTTAAGAATACAATTCAAATATAATGAAAGATTGCTGAAAAAACTTCAAAGTCATTTTTCTCACTTACACCCCCCTAAACTGTATTTGATTTGAAATCATCAAAAATTGCCAATTTCTGTAATAAGTTTTCATTTCAGTGTGGTAGCAAAATTTTAGAGTTCAATGAATGCTATTATACTACAGATGGAGTGAACTTAAGTGTTTGTAACCGGTGAAACTGGGAAAACTGGGCCATTTTAGCCCATGAATGCATTTTGATCCACTTGCCCCTACAACGAAAACGGTCATAGTTTCTCTATTTTGCAAATGGCACCCAACGGATGGAAAACAAACCCCCGCCAATCGTGGCGTTCGCCAGAAATTTCAATTTAAGACTTTCGACGTTAATGGTTAGTTTTTATGATTAATCTATTTTTAAAACATTACATAAAACGGCAAATGGCGAAACGAAGCGATGACGACGCCCACCATTATTTCACCCAACGCCCACAAAACCGAATCGATCGAGTTCGTTCGGCAAACCTTGACCTCGGTGGTTTCGTGTAGTGAGGGGTGGGGTATGGGGAAAAACACCCGAATTCAATAGGAAAAATATACACACGAGACGCGAGACTCATTGTGTTCTGGCCCACTTGATGCGTTAAAAACAAGCACCATCCCCCAAGTAAGAAGAGGGGTCTCCGGGATTAATCGGATAAGGCCGGTGTCTGGCAACATCAACAGAAGATACATTTTACTCGAATGGTGTTTTCGTTGCTGGCTGTTTGGCACGAGTTGCTTCTTTTCGACGGAACAAGATGTTTGCTTTCGACCTTTTTCATATTGTTATCTCCAGCTGTTTGCTTTCTATCTTGCTGCGAAGCGGTTTATTTAGCTTTGAAGTTTTGATACTAAATTTTCCATTTTGCGAGGTCGTGTATTGGTTTTAATCTGCTGATTTTCCTTTCTTTCGTCGCTGTATCATAAACATGTTGCTCAAGGAGTGAGTAATCAGTGGGTATTTAGCTTAGCTTATAGAAAACATATTTTTTAACCCGTGTCTGCCCAACAAACGGATGTATAGTTTTTCGGTTTTTGTCATTTGAGGAAATATTCATCGATTGGAGGCTATATCGGTACTGATCTGGTTTTAATGCCCCCAGCTTGTATTTTCATCAATTTTTGTCTAAGTAAACTGTATAAATATAACTTCAATTTAACTTGTTTTTACAGTTTGGACTATGGATGTCATGTGAGTACTTAACCTGGAGCGTTTGTACTCCATGTAAGGCGCGACTCATAACAGCATCTGTCCCTATGTCGGGGGCAGCTGATTATCGTCCGAGAGCCAGAGAAGGACTCTAAGCTAAACTACGCACTATGGCCCTCCAAACATTTAGGGGGAATGGTCCTCCGGAAATCTAAAGGGTCAGGCCCTGAAAGCCAACCGTAAATACATATGCACAGAACGTCAACGAGAGAATACGGACCAGAACAATCGGCAAAGACCACAGCGACGGAAATGGACTAGCGATTGGAAACTCGGTACGTGGAACTGCAAGTCTCTCAACTTCATCGGAGGCTGACGCATACTCTCCGATGTACTGAAGACTCGCGTTTTCGCATCGTAGTGCTAGACAGGTTCGATGGTGCGAACGTTTAGAGGTGATCATACCATGTACCAGAGCTTCGGCAACACACGTGAGCTGGGAACAGCTTCTTTCAACGAAATAATGTGCAAGTTGAGAATTAACCCCTCAACTGGCAGCTTCATTTTTTACCCCAAAAAATATTCAAATCGCGATAACTTTTTTGTTTCTTGGTATTTTTGCACCAGTTTTTTCATAAGCTCTGAAAAAAACTCTTCTAGTTTTAGAATATGTGTCGATATTGATTATTGATCATCTGGAATCGGAGATATTACAAAATTCCTTGGGGGACTGACGCGTAGCCATAACCCACGTAGATATCTAAGGCTACTGAATTTTTATCGCATTCTGATATAAGAAAAATACATTAATGAGAGTATGTTGTGGGAAAATGAAGCAATTTGGTACAGCCATCTTTAAGTAGTGAGCATTTTTCTGATTACCACGCTGACCAAATAACGATATTGAAAACTTCTAAAAACCTCGTATCGTAATTTTCAGATTTCTCCAAGAATACTGAACCGATTTGCATGATTTTTCAGAGTACCTCCTTATTACCTGTATAGTCCACATTTTATTTTCTTGAAAAATTGACCAAAAACAAAATGGCCGCCAAAGACATTTTGTATGGAGAATGTCGGTTCTCCAAGGAACATAATATCTTCAAAACCAGATCATCGATGATTAATATCGACGTGGGTTCTTAAGCTGCTGAGTTTTTTGAGAACTTGTGAAAAAATGGTGCAAAAATACCAAGAAACAAAAAAGCTATCGCAATTTGAAATTTTTTTGGGATAAAAAAGAAAGCTGCCGGTAGAGGGGTTAAAGGCCGATTACACAGCGCAACAAAAATGACATTTTTGCGTGTCTCAAGGATCAAATTATGTGTCTCTAGTAGATTTGAAATTGCTGAATCTGATGCCGTTCTCAGAAATTTCCAAGCACGTCACAATTTTTCTGTAGCGTCAAAGTTGTATAAAACATTGGTTTTATTGATTTTTACCTAGAATTTGAAGTATATTTTATCAATCTTTTTTGTGATCTCATATATGGCAAATTACAATACTTTTCTAAACCGATCAACAATTAACTTTTCCGCATCAAAAGTATTACACTGTTCGACAAAAAAAAAATTGGCTGGATCAGGGACGCGGTTATATGAGTCTTGAAGTGCCGTTTTCAAATGATTTTCAGCACTCTTGGATTAGTTTTTGACAAAGTTTGAAAATTTTGCATTTTTCATCAAAAAAAAAAAGCGTAATAAGCAAAATATCAATATGTTTTCAAATTCAATTATTCAACCATTGAATTAGTCAAATCAATAGTTTTAGCCCTAGATCGCTTCAGGGAAACGTGCACCATTTCAGAAGAATATTGGCATCATTTTTATAAATGATTTTGGATTGTTAACGATCATTAAACAAGCATATGAGGATGTGCACCATATAAATACTACTTATTTTTCTGTTCCACATATCTGGTTTATTATATAAAACATATTATAGGTTCAAGAAGACGCTTGATTAGGATTTAATTTTTTGCTCCATTTGATAAAGCAATGAGCAATGCAATCCAGTAACATTTGATTACAACAAGGATACGACTACGGAAAATTGATGTATCTGTTATGTTTATATGGGCTGGTTGATCTAATAAACTCTTGGCAGTAATACAAAATAAGGTTGGACACTGACATGTAAGTGGTCTTACATGAGCTAGTCGGTTTATCAGGAACCGATGGTGAAGTCTGTGAAAAATGTGTAGTTGTTAAACTTCCACTCGGCTGGTTAGCCGTAAACCACGATTCATAATTAAAACAAGTATTTATCGAGCAACGGACTCATGTTCCGTAACCGGTCGTTTGAGAACGTCGCGACCCATTGGAAGCCCACACAATAGAAACCTCAGCCAGCGCAGTTGCTGGCTAGTGTAGTGTGCTATTCCTATACCTGAAAAACAATGCGCTCTCGGGCTAGGCATTGGATATATATAGAAAGCGTTGTGTTTGGATGGGCATCTAATTCTTCCGAAAGAGGTGCACTTTGCGAAAGAGGACCACGTGATTATTGAGCTGAAATCGAATTCAGGTTAACTTCTGCGTTCATGAGTCCTCTCATGGCGTAGTGGTTAACGCGCCCCAACTAGAGATCGGGGAGTCGTGAGTTCGATTCTCACTGAGAAGACGTGTAACTTTTTCGCAAATCTTCACATCAATTTGTCCATCTAATCCAATTGCAAATTATATGTAATGTTTAGCTTTTCGGTAGTTGTTAAACTTCCACTCGGCTGGTTAGCCGTAAACCACGATTCATAATTAAAACAAGTAGTGATAACAATGTTATTTGCGATTTCCATAGATTTTGATAGGTACTCATTAACCCGTATAGGCCTGAGTGAAAGAAATATTTAACGGATTCCAATTACTTTTTGTCAGTATACTCGTACACATACCTTGTTTCTAAAAGTGGTCAAAGAATCTCAGGAATGTTCCTGTGGCCGGAGTAATTGCGGTGGATCACTGTGTCAGGTCGGGCGACAAGGGTTCTGTGCTTCTGTGCCCCTGGAGGTAGGCAAATTTCAAGTCACAGATAATTTCCTGAATCGGCTATGCTATAATATGGTCACTCTATCAAGGAGTTGTAAGAAAAACGCATCAGCGTTATGCTCCTGATAGTCGACTAAATTGAATTGTTATGTCAATTGCATTTGATTGATCCTACAAATGACCATTTTCGGGTCCCCGGGATGCCTCAAACTTATGATAAAGTGCACAATTTGTATCTTCACTTCTGTGTCAAGCTTATGGGAACGCATTTTAGTGAGCTATTATGTTCGATCTATACTTTTAGAAATTTGTAACGGTTTAGTACCTAACAAATCTAGAGCCGGTTCTTCAGGTCGTTAAGTCCGAGTGGCCTCATCTGGTACACTCTAAATGGTGCAAAACTATTCATTTATAATGTTGAATATCAGATCTTAATGATTTATGCAAAATAAAATTAATGCCATTGGAAATAAATAAAGATAACTTGGCATGTCCCAAAAAATCACCTTTAACTACCCGACTTGACCCAGTGACCCACCGCTATAACTCCGGCTACAGGAGTATTCCCGAGTTCCTCCGGCCACTTCTAGAAACTAGATATGTGGGCCAGTATACTGACAAAAAGTTATTTGAATCCGTTAAGTATTCGCTAAGTGGTAAGGGTTTTAGTATTTTTGCTTTCACTCAGGCCTATACTGGTTAAGAATAGATTACCTATCGTGAGGTCTATTGTTATCAGAATATCCCTAGAAATTACAGACTAACGTAAAATAGCAACCAATAATTCAGTAATCAACATTTTCATATTTTTTGTGACACCATTTGACAGCCACTCAGGCTGGCATGAGATCTTTTTGATTCAGTTTGTGCACAATACTAATCATTTGTGAAAACTGAGTTCTGTTTGATCTTTCGACCTTGACGCTTGCTTTTGCCGGAGCGAGCGACGAGGGCAGGATCAAACATGTCGCGCGTCGATCTCGTAAGTGAAAAAGTGGCGTGATCGGGGAGTTCGGTTGGAGTAAGTTAAAAAGTGCCGCGATCGGTTCGTTCTTTTTGATCTTTCGACGACCTTGACGCTTGCTCCTGGGCAGTGCGTCAAGAATGCCCGAGCTGTCGTCCGTGTTTTTTTTCGGGTCGCGCGCCTATTTTTTTTTTTTCTGAGTGCTAGTCTAGCAAACGAGTGAATCTGAAAGTGGATTGTGGCTGCTCAATCAAGGATAACGGATCAATTGGTGAGCTCGTTTCATGCTACTATTTCTAATCTATAAAATATGTATGACTGCACATTTAATCGTTACAATGGTGGGATGTAAATATGATGTTTCAACAAACTATGGATGGTTCGTCACTGTGAGTGTCGACACAAACTCTGATTCATGATTTATTTATGTTTAACATTTTTTTTTCTTCAGAACACCCCTTATATACCTTTATCTTTGTAATTAAAAAAACTTTGAATGGTTCGACACTACAAGTGTAGACTAGCGAAAGGTTCACTTTATTCAACAAACTTTGGATGGTTCGCCACTGTAAGTGACGGCATAAGAATAAGAGTGTTCTATGATGTCCCAACCAATTGAGTCTTTTGTTTCTTTTCAAATGAGTAAAATATAATAACACATGCTTTCGTACTGACAGCTGTGGGAATGTTACATTTAGGTATTTGTTCAACAAACTTTGAATGGTTCGTCACCTCAAGTGTCGGCATAGTTTTCCTCTACATAGAAATTATATGAACAATTATATTTACGTATAAGCATGTATATATCTCACAAATCATTGTTTATCATGGTCTAATCGCTTATCAAAGTCAATCCTTTGACCCAACGATCCTCCCCATTAACAAACATCCCTCCCAGTAACCTTTGTGGAGATGCAGAGGCAAACACGGTCTCCAAATAGCAAAGGTTACACACTAACATTCCTTCCCTCAATCCCACCTGACTGCAAGGACGTGGCCGGCGCCGTTATTGACCTTGTATAAATAGAGGCACTGAATTATGCACACTGAAGAAGATTATGGCCAATCCCAGCTGAACTTCTAGTTGATTCTTTGTGCATTTTCACTGACTTCGGTCAATCACGGAATAGCAACCATTGATATGTGTAGTCAGTCTAAGCTAAGCTAAGCTAAGCTAATACTAATCATTTGTGAAAACTGATTTAGTGGTAACATGTCGCTTCTTACTTGTAAGATGATACAATTTCTGGTTAAACCAGTTCCGATTTTTTTTGTTGGTTCTACAATTTACATATTTTTCGGCAATTTTAATCAAACTTTCAAATGGAGCGTTAGTTTCTTGTTCAATGGGATGTTTCCTTCAAATGGGTTTAGTTGTAAGCAAATTGGAAACATAAAGAAGTCGACCATTAAGGTTAAGTTTAAACTCGTCTCCCATATAAGGACAAACGTGTCCATTTATGAGCCCCCATCCCCATATCCTCGAAACGAGTAAAAATGCTTTTCAATTAAGTGAAGAAACAATTTATCCATAAATTTATGATAAACAATTTTGCGAAACTTCACGTAATTTCTATTTTTCTTTCTTTAAACAAGAAGACATAGAAAAACAAGTGTTTTACTTATTTTGAATATATCGCAATTATTTGTCAAATTCATTCCAAATCTCAATACTGAAAGTTTGATTAAAATTGCCGTAAAACATGTGAAATTTAGAACCGAAAAATAAAAAAAATATTGGAAATGGTTTAACCAAAAATTGTTTCATATGATGGCTATATTCTTCTGAAATGATACACGTTTCCCTAAAGCGATATAGTGCTAAAAATATTGAATTGAATAATTCAATGCTTGAATAATTGAATTTGAAAATATATTGATTTTTTCCTTATTACGTTTTTTTTTTATAAAAAAGGAAATTTTTCAAATTTTGTTAAAAAATAATCCAAAGGTGCTGCAAATCATTTGAAAACGGCCTCTTTCTACACTTTTCTTGCACTTCAAGACCCATATAAACGCGTCCCTGATCCAGCCAAAAAAAATTTTTTTGTCGAACAGTGTTATAAACGTTGATGATACCTATTGTTATACACATAAAGTTTGTATTCTGTGGCATATCAAGCTAAAAAATTGCCTTACAAGCTGGCCAACTTATATGCAAGTTGGCTGAAATAGTCAATTTTTGCATTTTCAACAACAAATATCTCAAAAACTAGACGTGCTACGACATTTCTGTAAACGGCAATGGATTCGGCAACCCTTAATTAAGTAAAAAGAGGTATTTTGATGCTGGAGACAAAAACGTGTTCTGCAGTGTTATTCAACTTTAGCGTAATCAACGTGCATAGCCCACACTATGGAAGCACAGATGATAACAAGGACGCATTTACGCGTAGCTCAAACGCGAGTATGACCGCGAGCATCTTGAGGCAACGTTGCTAGATGAGGGCTAGCGCGATGGAGCCCCTCTTAAGGACTGCTGGAGGACAGTCAAAGTAGCCATTAACGACGCTGCCGAAAGCATTGTAGAATGCGTGAGACGGAGTTCAAGAAACGAGTGGTTTAATGAGAAGTGCCAGAAGGTTTTGCGGGAAAAGATTGCAGCGCGAGCTACAGTGCTGCAACATGGTAAGCGGCAGAACGTGGAACGATATAGACTGAAGCGGAAACAGCAAACCCGCCTATTCCGGGACATAAAGCGCTGCCTGGAAAAAATGGAATACCAAGAAATTAAATTGCTGTACCATTCTCAAGAAACGCGAAGTTCTATCAGAAGCTCTACGCCTGTCGCAAAGCCTTCATGCCGCGAGCTGATATGTGCAGGAATAAGAATGGTAGCATCTTGACGGACGGAGAAGTGGTGATCGAAAGGTGGAAGCAGCACTACGGTAAACATCCTAATGGCGCAGAAGACGCAGACACAGAAGGTCAGGACAGCGAAGGAGATGGCTAGCTCAGCACTGCGGACAGTGGAAACATACCAGCTCTCACTATGGCGGAAGTTAAGAATGCCATTCAACAGCTCAAGAACAACTAGGCCGCTGGCAAGGATTCTATAGGAGCCGAACTCACCAATATGAGCCCGAAGAGGTTGACCGCTTGTCAGCATCGGCTAATATTCAGAATTTTGGAGACGGAACAGAAACCGGAGGAGTGGAAGCAATACCCCATCTACAAAAAGGGCGACAAACTGGAGTGCGAAAACTATCGTGCTGTCACTATTCTATACGCCGCCTACAAAGTGCTATCCCAGATCAACGTCTATCACCCATAGCAAACGATTTGGTGGGAAGCTATTAAACAGGTTTCATCAACGGTCGCTCGATATCCGACCAGATTTTTTCCATGCGTTAAATCCTCAAGAAATGCCGAGAGTATCAGGTCCCTACACACCACATGTTCATCGGTTTCCCAGTGGCATACGACAGTATTGACCTGTAGAGCTATTGAAGATCATGGACGTCATGCCGGGGACTACGACAAGGTGATGGACTTTCGTGCCTGTTGTTCAATATTGTGCTTGTAAATGTCATGCGGAGAGCTGGACTTAACAGTCGAGGCACAATTTTCACGAGATCCGGACAATTTGATTGCTTCGCGGACGATATGGATATTATTGGGAGAAAATTTGAAGTTATGGCAGATTTGTTCACGCGCCTGAAACGTGAAGCAACAAGAGTCAAGGTGAAAGCGTCGAAAACAAAGTACATGCTGGTGGGTGGAACTGAGCGCAACGGAGTCTGCCTAGGAAGCAGTGTCACGATAGACGGGGATTCTTTTGAGGTAGTTGACGAGTTCGTCTACACCGGATCCTTGCTGACGGCTGACAACAACGTTAGTCGTGAAATACGAAGGCGCATCATCTATAGGTTCCATAAGAAACCGCGGTCTAGAAAAGATCACTCCCGCAACAAATTCACGATGTACCAAACGCTCATAAGACCGGGAGTCCTCTACGCGCGTGGACTATGCTCGAGGAAGACCTGCAAGCTCTTGGGGTTTTCGAACGCCGGGTGCTTAGGACGTTCTTCGGTGGCCTGTAGGGGAACGATGTGTGGTGGCGAAGAATGAACCACGAGCTCGCTCAGCTCTACAGCGAACTCAGTATCCAGAAGGTTGCCAAAGGGGATTTTTTTTTATTATCGGACAATTTGGGCCGAAGGTTCTCCAATTTGTATAAAATTTTCACCAGAGGTAGAGCTCGTAGATATATGACCAAAAGTAAAATTCAAAAAATATTATAGTGGCCTATTTTTCCAGAAAATTCTAGTTGAATTTTCACAATTTCCTTATATACCTCAAACTTCAAAAATGCATATCTCCTAAACTATGCATCGTAGAACAGAAGTCTTTTAGTGAAATCGAAAGGAAATTTTCACAAAAAGAAAAACATTTCCCGGAAAATTTTTCACCATGGAGAAATTGTCGAAAAAATATTATTTGTATCATTAATCCATATTCTAACTTTTGTCCATAGAAGCCAAAGTGGTATCTTTTACCGTTTAGGGGACAGAACTTAAAAACCGATCACCACCCGTTTCCCATAGAAAAATGTGCTCTATTGTGGGCCTCATAACCGTGCGCTAACGGCGGCAGTAATTTACACGCATTGTAAGTGTAACGGATTGTAAGTGTAAGGGGTTCAGAAAGCCGTAGCGGTAAACGCGCAGCTATTCAGCATGACCATGCTGAGGGTCGTGGGTTCGAATCCCACTGGTCGAGGATCTTTTCGTAAAGGAAATTTTCTCGATTTCCAGGGCATATAGTATCTTCGTACCTGCCACACGATATACACATGCAAAAATGGTCAATCGGCAAAGAAGCTCTCAGTTAATAACTGTGGAAGTGCTCATAAGAACACTAATCTAACGCCAGAAAGAAGAAGAAGAAGTGTAACGCAGTAAACCATCCTTCCCTTTCCAATCAGAAGAAGCTTTTCGTCAATTGAAGCACTCTCCATTGGTCTGTTGGGTGTTTTGGGTGCATTTTTTTTTTTAAATTTCACTTTTGGTCATGTATCCACGAGTTCTGCCTCTGGTGAAAATTTCATGCAAATCGGAGAACCTCTGGCCCAAAGCTGTCCGATAATTTAAAAAAAATGCCCCAAAGATAGAAGCATATGCTGGGCACGGCATGTTGCAAGAATGCTGGACAACATCCCTGTTAAAATGGCGTTCGCGTCGAATCTGTTCGATATATAGTTAATTAGGTTATATCAATTTGATTGATGTAGAACCAAATAAATAAATAAATAAATCAGTTCCGGTCACATGCTTAATCTCGGTTCTCAAATTGGCCAATCACATTGATTCATATGAGGGTGGCTAAATAAGGAATACCCTGGTAATATTATGTGTATCGTAAATTATGTTTTTCTTATATTAAAAAAAAAATGGACGAATAAATGAATCTACCAAGCATGGCATATTTCATGCTAATTGGCTGTGTAAAACGGCATATGATATAATTGGCCACAATTTTGGCTGTGGCCAAAACCGATGCTTCTATCTTACTGGCAAAATTCGAAAGGTAAGCCTACCCAGCGTGAGTAGGAAGAAGATAAGCTTGTTGTTGAGCATGACTAAAAATTACCCGGCGATGGATTTGATCAGGCGATCGAGGAGTGTGGGTTCGATTCCCGCTTCAGTCCGGAAAACGTTTCGTCAGGAAAGTATTTCGACCGTGCCACTGGGCGTTACATGCTAGTCCGTTGTCTAGTGTGGTGCTTCCTTCAAAGGACAAATCGTCCACTGGATGCATTAACGTGTGGTGTCTTAAAAATAAGTTCCCGTTCATCTTAACTTCATTATAAATCTATACAAATAGTCGAAATCATTGAAACTCTGATTGAACCAAAATATACATATGCCGTGGGGACCACCATATCCCTTTATATGCCAATGCCTCCACAATCTCTGATCAAAATTCCTATCGCAACGTGCAACTTTTCAGACTTCAATTTTCAAGTTGAAAATAGTTTTTACCCCAACCCGAAGAAACAACGGTACAACCTTAATACCAATGTAGCACCGATTTGTGACAATCGAGTCGTCGGCTGTTCTCTCCCTGTTATTGGAACAAGTTGCACAACTTGTTTTCGCATTATTCTCCTCTCCAGATTACACAATAGTGCAAAGACTATCAGGGATATCGTGACCCTCCCGTCCAATTTCGGGAAAGCAAAAAAAAATCCACAGCATCTTGTTTACTCTCGGATTTGTCGGACTGTCTTGACTATTGCACAGCCAGTTGGTCAACCGTCAGCACCGGTGGTTGACTGCTTCCCGGAAGAGTTTATCCGACGAAGGCTGAAAATTTGTTGGATCCGGCCCAAGGAAACTCCAAGAACGTGAGGAAGGGATCGAAAACTCGGGCAAAAAGTTTTCCCGTTTCTACCGGACTTTTCCTTGGGGATTTTCTTTTTTGTTTCAGCCTGCCACTGTTGACCAGTTGATGCTACTGTACACAAGAAAAAAGTCGGTTTCCTTGAGTTTGCTTTTTCCATTACTGTAAATTTTGGGCCGGCACGAGTTGGTGATGGTAGCCAACTGTCATCGACAGACCCAAACTGGATTACGGTTGTTGGCGTATCAAGTTTATCAAAGTTAACGAATGGGAAAATTGTGAATTGAGCGCCGTTGATGAATTTATGACAATGGATAGGGATTGGTTTGTTAAATTGAATGGGAATTGATTTCGGCATAAATGCAGACGTGTAACGAATTTCGATCAAAAGTTTTTGGAGAATTTGAATCGTTCAATTTGGAATGTTGGTTCAAATCTGTAGGAAAAGTATTGAAACGCTCGGAACACAATGAGAAACTTCCGCTCGGTATAATTCCATCATAAATTTATGAACCAAAGCCAAAGAGCTCCTGACTGACTTGAGGTTGAACTGTGTAGATATATAACCGGTGGTCGTTTGGCTATCCTGTATCAGCGGCAAAGCAGGTCAAACCTCTCGACAGCCATTAATAATGCTCTGCACTGTTGGCTGTTGATACAAGGTTAGCCGGCTACATTCAGCAGAGAGATACAGTGACTTAAATTCATATTCGTACGCAGTTCACATCAAGTTGGTAACAAAAAAAAATGAAATCTCGAATAACTTACGATCTCGCCCTAACAGCCATTGGTAACCGAGTGTGTAGCTCGTTATTTTTAAGCAACTCAATGGACATAGACAGAAACCAATACCACTAGAAGATAGAGGAGGATCTCCTCTTCATTGTAGCATTGTTGAATATCGTGTAAATCCAGTCGTTGGCTCAGTAACAACAAGCTACACACATGGCTACCAATGGGTTTCTGGGCGAGATCATAAATTAAGTGAGAAATGGGGATTTTTTTTTTATTTCCGTACGGGTTTGGGCCGAAAAGTCTCAGATTTTCTTGAATTTTTTTCCACAGGCAGGGCTCATCAATATATGAATAAAAAAAATTGAGAAAAATTCAAGCTCGCCTATTTTAATGAATGTCAAATTTCAAAAATGTATGCAACCATGAAAATGATTTTAAAATTAAAGCAGAATGGCACTTTTTCCCAACCTCACATGGAAAAGGTCCTTGTGATGGTATCGGTGGCAGCATTAAGCGAATAGCTAGAGATGCTAGTATTAGAAAGCCAGCAGAAATTAATAACGCTTAACAATTTTTCGACTGGGCTGTGTCGCAAAAGGTGAAAGACCAATTTAAAAAAGATTGGGAATTTATCTATGCAACTGAAAATGACTATTCAGAGGCTGAAAAATTTCTTCATGAAAGATTTTCTAACCTTGTTCCAATTCCTGGAACAAAAAAATATCATTCATTCATACCAAAAGACGAACGAAGCATTTTTGATAGTGAATTCTCAGATGCACATGAAAACCAAAAAAATACAGCATGCTTTGTTCTTAATAATACAAATAAACGAAAATCTTCTGGTGTTAGCAACCAAAGACTATCTTCCCAGTTGAAAAAATAGATAGTATTAAGATGAAAATGTAAGTTATATACTGAATAATTGAATAAATAAGTAAAAAATAAAATAATAATAATCTTATTTGTTCCATAGAAAAGAAAGAATCCTTTTTCAGTGTAATGAAAAATTGAGGCTGAAACAGTTTTTTTTCAGTTTTTCTTAGCGGTGTAATTTTTCATGAAAAATATCATCCATTCCGACTTATACTTCATTAAAACCAATCCCATATTTTTTTTTTTTCAGATGTTTTAGAAAATTGGATAAAAAATCTTTATTTTTCCGATTCTTCGATTGAAATATGGGTTTTCGAAGAAAAGGCTTATATGATCATTTTCCACAAAATTGGCCATAACTCATAAACGAAAAAAAAGTACATTTCAAAAATTTCAGCGATTAAAGCTTATGAAATTACCTTCTCAAAAATATATTTTTGAAAGTTTTCCACTAATTGGAACATAGTTTTTCCGGCTTTTCTTTACGAATTTTCTCAACTGTGCAAAATTTTGTGGAAAACTGTTTCCAGTTAATATTTTTTTTATTCCTGAGAAAATTTGCTTTCATTTTCATGAAAAAACTTTGTTTCTACGATGCTTCTTTCTTGAGTTATGATTTTTCAAAGAAAAGGCTCAAAATGGCACATATGCACATTTTTTACAAAATTGGTCATAACTCAAAAACGAAAAAAAAGTATATTTTAAAAATTTCAGTTATTAAAGCTTATGAAATTATCTTCTCAAAAATATTTTTTTGAAAATTTTCCACGAGTTGGAGCATAGTTTTTCCGGCATTTCTTTATGAATTTTCTCAACGGTGGAAAATTTTGTGGAAAACCCTGAATTTTTCTTTTTTTTTATGCATATATTGATGAGCCCTGCCTGTGGAAAAAGTTTCATGAAAATCTGAGACCCTTCGGCCCACTTTGTACGGAAATAAAAAATAAAACCAAATGATTTATTGAATTTGAAATACATTTTTAAAGAATGAAAGTCATAAGTATCATCTATAATCCTTCCAACGCTCTACCCAGCCTTGTTGTTTGTTTTTGTACCTGGAAAATCATTTTTAGTTGTGGTTAATAAGTAGGACCATACCACGCATATCAGGAAAGCTTTCCATTAATTTTCAAAAAAGATTTGTTATTTTCAAAAATGCTTAGAAAGCAGTGCCCTGTACTAATATGAATTCGACTCACTGAATCTATCGTCCGTTCTTGAGTTTGGTCGTCATCGTCGTTGTTATTGGCTGCCGTCGTCATCTGAATCTTCCCAATAAAGTGCTTCACCCACCATCCACTAGGGCAGAGTGGAAAACTGCTACATAGTAGATATCTGTCCGTCCTGCTGATAGTACCGAGGTACTTCTGGTGGACGCCGAAGACGATGATGCCTTTGCCGGAAAGTTTGAGATAAAGCACATTCCCGGTCGTTTTGTTGGTTCGACAGCAGCGGTCGTCGATGTAGAATCCGGCTCAACCGACGAAGGGAGGTAGGAATTTCATATTGCTTCTTTTGGCGAATGAAGCTATTGAAATTAGAAGAGCACTCATTCTTTTTTTTTTTTGCTCTCCACTAAATTGTGTGGGTCTTCGAGCACTGCTAATAACAAGGGAGCAATTTCAGTTCAATTGATGAAGGTAGCATCCCGGGGTCGCTTGCAGTGATGGTCATCCGAGAGGATGCTCCGAAATAAATTGTGAAATATAATAATCGGACGCTTGCTTTCCAGGAGCGAAATTGTCGATTCTGATCTCCAATGTCGAGGAAGAGTTAGGGGAAGCACGAAAAGGACGACTGGGAAAGGCGTTCGGCAAATTATTGTTCGAGCTGTGTGCACAGAGCTTGATCAGAATTTGGAAGCCAGCTGGGAAATGCCACAGCGACGATGAAGGGGCAAATATTGAAATAGTTCAATTAGGGAAAGTTTTCCAATTTCATTCATATTTATGACTTCGGGAGTCTTTTCGAAAGCTATCGAATGGTAGGTACCTATTGTTCAGTTGAAGGTCATGCGCTGTTCATTTGATAGTTCTATTTAATTTAAATCAAATAAAATCTTTTAGCAGTTTAATACCTATGAGCAAAAAGAGAATTTAGTACATCACCATTGAAAATTGAAATAGATTTTTATTATTTAAGAATCACAAATAAAAAAATATAATAAAATGAGATCCAAATGGCGATTGTGAGGGACTTATTGCAATTTTAACAGTCTGAAAGATAATTTTTGAGAGTTTCCCCAAGAATTATTTCAGAATTTACTTATATTGATTATTACGTCTTACATGGAAGACACATGCAGAGAAAACGTATTCTTAATTTATTTAAAGAATTCATATACATATTCCCCAAGATTTAGTTCCAGGAATGCCTCTATAAATTGTTTAGGAGTTTTTTTTTTGCATTTCCCTGAAAATTTGTCTTAATCATCTGAATATCTTTTGATACCGAGACTGTGACTGTACAGTCGAGAATGGATTATTAATTGGTGAGCACGTCTCATGCTTGTTATCATCTGTACCATGACAACGTTTTTTATGTATTTGTTAAAGAAACTAAGGATGGTTTGTCACTATAAGGGTCGACAGAAGCTCTTATAATGCCTTTGTTCTTCTCCCTATAAAATACCATGTGTCCCCATGATCGGTCTCTTTTACCCAGTAATTCCCAAACTGAGCGCCGTAGCACTTCTTCAGGGACGCCGCCGCAAATTAATTTGAAACTAACTCGGAAATGAGCTCATAATATTAGAAATCTTTTACAAAAATAATCGATTACAAATCATATGTGACATATATGATTGTTACCCAGTTTAACTTGTATTCAACGATATAATTTTTAATAAATCGTTGAGACAACCGTTAAGTATGCTGTTCCGCTCAAGAAAAGTAAAAATTTGTTTAGCAGAATTGGTGAAGAAACTTTCTCGAGTGAGCTCCATTTGAAATTTAATGCTATAAAAAACTTTTTTGTTTATATTTTTTTATTTTTTTTTTGTCTAAGTGTCCAGAATTATCGACAGTTTTTATAACCACATTTTCTTCAAAAGATAATCATTTTAAATGAACACTTTTACAATTTTTAATATCCACTTCAGGAATTTTTTTGAAGGTACATTGAAGAGTTTTGTGAAATTTGATATTTTTAGCCCCCATTTGATTGATTCCAAAAAAAAAAAAAAAAATATGGACGCATGTTGAAACATTGTGTATTTTTAGGAGTGCGTACATGTAAAAGTGAGTGCCACACAAATTAGCAAAAGACAATCGATTCAAAACATAAAACCAAACAATGCCGTTTTCAACATTAAATGAATTTTAACCTTTATTGATGGTAAAACTTGTAAGCTTGCTAACCCTCCAGTACAAATAAGATAAAGATGAATCGAAGTTCACGAAACGCGACGCGAGACAAGACATAACACTTATAGTTCTTACTATCGATAGTAAGAACTATAAGTGTTATGTCTTGTCTCGCGTCGCGTTTCGTGAATGTCGTGTTGTTCTTACGTTAGCACAAATCACACAAATTGATAATGAATCGAAGGCAATCCTCAATTTTTCAGGAGCACAAATCTAGAGAACCAGATAGCGGTTAAAGAGGAAATCTTGATCGATTGATTAGCACCAACGAAAGCTTGTGGTTTGGCTTCGAAGCATCTTCACCTTAATCATTTCCAGTGATACTTCTTGGCTTTAGTCAAGTATGAGCTATAGAGAAAACAAATAAAAAAAAACATATTTTATTAGTTATCATAAATGAAAAGGCTTTTCATATTTCGCGTTTTCTATTTTGGTGCGCCGCGCCATTTCCAGAAAACTGGTAAGTGCGTCACGATCTGAGAAGGTTTGGGAACCTCTGCTTTTACCGATACATGGTCGAGTAAGTTTCACGATACATCAGTGAATAGTGAAAGTACGGTGTTTCATTTCTGCAAGACATACCATGCAAATACCTACGAAGTAAGATTAATTCATTTGACATGTCAATTAGACGTGTTACTTTAGAGTTATCAATCAAACGGTGCTGAACAGAGATGCCCCTAGGAAAATCGACGAGAAATTCTTAAAAAGCTTCATTAGAAATTTCTCATGATGAATTTGAATGATGCTACTAGATTTTTAGGAGATTCCTCCACAGATCACTAAAAAAATCATTATGGAATTATTCAAAAGTTTCTTGACTAAATCATAAAAATACCTGGGGCTTTTGAAATTCTATACCAATTAGACATAAAATACTACCAATAATTTCAACACATATTGTTGCTGGAAATTAAGGAAAATGCTTAACCCTCTAATACCCAACCCCGCCTTTAGACGGGGTACACTTTGGAATTTTGTGTATTTTTTCGTAGCTCGCAAATCAATATGATTTTATTTTTGGCTTATACCTTGACTCATAACACGCATATAAGAAAAGTTTTTTATGACTTTTGAAACTTTTTTGTATTTTTAGAATTTTTTTGAAAATTTGCATTTTTATATAATCTACAAATGCCTGGGCTTCATTTAACGTGTAATATAAAAAATCGTACCTTTTATATTTTTCTACGATTAACCTATCATAAACGAAGAGCCTGGTGCTATTAAAATCATTTCAAACCTGGTTTTCCGTTAGCTCCGAAAAAAAATTAAAAATTTAATATTTTTAAAAATATCGTAACAATTTAAATTTTTATTGTTGCCAAAAATCAACAACTAGAAAAGGCTTCAATAAAAAATGAAAAAAGCTAGGGATGTTCAAAACTAAAAATTATAAAAATCAAAAACAAAAATTTAAAAATTTGCGTATAAAATTAAATAAATGCCCAAAACGTGTTTAGAACGATTTTAGATAACGAAAAATAATACTTAAATCGAAAATAAAAATTTGGGTATTAGAGGGTCAATTTTGAGACTCATTCATCTCTGAAGTTTCCCAGAAAACTTAATTCGAGTTTTCCTAAAGTTATTCATCCAGGAATTTCTGAAGAGAATCATTCACTAACTAAAACAATAAAACTATAAACAATATCATCAAATTAGTTACCACCAAAGATGAAAAGAAGGAAATCTGTATAACTAATATTTCAAACATGTGTCAAAAACAAAAAAGTCAAAAAAACCCTCCAGCGATTTTTCTGGATTAAAAGATCTACTACTTAGTTATACAAAGTTCCTACAAGAATTTTCCCAGGAAGATATATCAGGTTCTTTCAGGTATTCCACTAGGGATGCATTCAGATACTTTTCATAGAATTCAAAATAATCTACCAACAATTCTTCAAGCAATTTCCTTAGGTAGCGGGTACCCCTTCTGCTTTTCAACTGAACACGTACAAATTTGCATCCCGCTAAGGTGCACATTTTTTCATATTAAATGAGGTTCAGACGTTATTTCACTCATTGAACGATGTAAAGCAAATTAACATCGGTTCCGCTTTTCGTTGCGTTGCGTTTGGAATTTTCGTCTTTACAGGGATGGTAGCGACTGAGGACCTTAAAAATAGGAACTTAGAGGCCTCTTGCAAGAAAACAAAATGAAACCTAATAGGAGCCAGGAGACAAGAGTTTGATTCTTGTCTAGGAATTTCATCAGAAATTATTTCATGTATTGCTGTGTGCGTTTGAAATGCAAATATCAAATGCGGGAACACCAAACGCGATAATATTTTCCACAAGAAATGCGATGTCAATAATACATTTTTCTTGCTAGGTCGGCGGTAATTTATATAATGGTTGCTAGGTGTCCTTTGATCGTTTTGTGTTATCGCATTTGAAAGACGTTTAGTAAAGATTTGCACCTCAAAGGCAAATAGCAATATGTTCAGATTTAGGAAATTTCTAAAGGAGTACATTTAGTAATTATTTTCCAAAGACTTCCTCTACGAATATTCGTAGCGAATTTCTCCATGAATTTCGTTTAGGATATCTCAAGAATTCAACTTGGGTTTTCCTAAGGAGTACCACAGGAATGGAATTTCTCCTAAAATTATTTCAAAACCCATCGGAACCCAAAAAATATTGTGATTTTTTAAAGAAAGTCCTCACTCATCCAACATTCTATCCAATTATTCATTCATCGATTTCCCTGTGACATCCTGAGGACAAAACATCTTCTAAAATTCAAAGAAAATGCAAAGAAATTTTTTCTGAAAAATAAATCCGTAAAGAATTTTTAAAGAAAATCCTAAAGTTACTTCTGATAAAACCTCTGACAGAACCTGGAAACAAGGATCTCTGAATGAACTCCTGGACATTCGAAGAAGGTTAAGATAAAATCAATCGAATCTCGGGAGAGTATTCCGCTGGATTTTCTAAAAGAATTTCTCGAAAAACATTGGACAGAAAAAAAATGTGCAGGAATGATCGGAAAAATTATTTGAATTTTTTTTGTAGTATTAACTTGTGTACAAAATTAAATAAAGATTACATGGGAAGTTTTTGAGAAACTTTTGAAGGAATGTTTGAAACAAGAAACCGCAGGAGTAGTACTGGCATGAAATTGAAATTCTTATATTAAGAAATTTGTTTTTTCGAAAAACCCCTTAAGGATTTTTGGGAGGAAACGAATTCTTGAAATTCTCAAAGGGTTTCTCTTAAAAAAAAAACCTCTAAGCTATTTTTTCTAATTCTGCAATAGAACCTGGAGGAAGTACTAGGATAGTGTTGGAAAAAATCGAAATAATGCTTGAGGAAATTTTTGGTAGAAAAGTATCTTTGGAAAAATTCCTAGAAAATATAGATTTGTTCGAAAAATCCCTCAATTTCGGATTTCTGGGAGGAAACGTTGAATGAATTCTTGAAATCCATACAAACAGGCTGAAAAAAAATATATTGAAAGGTTTCTCGAAAAAAAAGCCTTAAGCTATATTTTTCAAAAACTCCGGAACAATCTTTTGTGGATTTCCTCGGGAGAAATTCCGGAGAAATCTCAGGAAGATCTTCTAGAGTAACAACTGAAGAAATTGGTTGAAGGGTTAGTGAAAAATTATCTGGAGGAAGTTATAGGATAGTTTTGGATAAAAAAAACAAAATAATACCTAAGGAAATTATTGGAGGAAGCAGCTTTGGAGTGCTCATGGATTTCCTGGAGCAAATTGTGGAAACAATATTCTAAGCCTCCCTTGAAAAATCGCTGGATGTATTTCTGAGAAAATAGGAAGAGTAGTCTCTAGAGAAATTTCTAGGAGACCCTGAAAATATTATTAATAAAATCACTATGATAATTCCTGTTGGTTTTCCTTGGGGAATCTGAGACGAAATTCAAGTAGAGGCTGTTGTATACGTTATGGTCTCTGGAGCTTGTACAATTTTACACTTTTATTAATAACTAGTGGTCCCGGCAAACTTCGTCTTGCCATCAAGTAGGCTATTGAAAAACTCCATGTGACTAATAACTAACTAACACTAACAAACTAACACGTCCCATACAAAATGACAGTTATATTCACTCTCATTTTTTCGACTTTCTCGGTGTATATTTAGAGTTTTTTTAACATACAAACACGTCGGAACACTTCAAGAATCTAACTGTGAAAGAATCGGGTAAATCCATTGACTCGTTTCCAAGTTATTTCGTGACATACAAACACCTCTCCATTTTTATTTATATAGATGCCACAAAATAACAGTTGGAATTTGATCCAATAAATTTCTTCCAGAAATCTCTTAGGCAATTCTGAATCAGCCAAGAACTTCTTGACACTCTGGAGTTAAATAAGAATTGCTCTGAGAATCGTCATAAAAGATTCAGCAATCATTTGATAGAATATATCAAGTGTGATAGCACGTTCAGAAATCGCTAGAACTATCACACTCGAATTGTGTATAAAACGACTGCGACTGTTCCTAGTTGAATCCATTACATCTTCCAAATATTCTTCAAGAATCTTTTGATAATTTTCTTTATTTCTCTTTATTTGTTTAATCTCTCAATTTTCAAAAATTACATCCAGGAATAGTCACGGAAATTTGTCTCAGAACATATACAGGGTTGGGCGTGGATATTCTTAAGAAACCATCCATTGAGAAATGCCATAGAGGATTGCTCCAACGTTTAAATAAGGTTCTTGTAACAATTCTTAGAGTTAGCTCCCAAAGATATTTACTGTAGATATTCTTAAACGTTTTTCACACGAGCCAGAACTTTTGGGGGCCATTTACAGATCCTGTCACGCTTCACTAGGCAAGAGAAAACAAAGAAAAACCATATCGTATCAAAACTACAAATGAACTTTAACACTTCACTTTTTGCAAAAAAAAAATGCATATCGTATCGTTGATATATTGAACAGATGATTTTATTTTTCATTTATTTTTAAAGCTCTCTGCTGATCTTTTTTTTTTTTGCTTTTGTTGAATCGTGAGTAAGACTCTCCTAACCAGGTATTTTTGTGCATAGTTCATGTTCTACCAGTCCTAGCCACTTCCCATTGGTTCAAATAAGTAGGGTGCACGATACATCTTTATGAATTTGTGGTGGAATTCCTAGTAGATTCTTTAAAAAATTTCAGGTTGAATCCTAAAAGGAAACCTTGGATGTTAAACAGGAGGAATCCTTTGAGGTATCACAATAGGGATTCTTGGAGGTATTTTTGAAGGAGTTCCTGGAGATATCCTTGAAAAATTCTCTGGATGTATTATTGAAAGAATCCTTGGAGATATTCCTGGAAAACTTTTTATGGTATTCCTGTAAAATGCCTTGGAGATATTTTTAGAGGAATGCATAGATACATTCCTGAGGAAAAAACCTGGTGGTATTCCTGGAGAAATCTATAGAAAAGATTCCTTGGAAGAATCCCTGAAAGAGTTGCTGGAGAAATCCCCGGTTAAATTTGCTTGAAAATCTTTTAAATTTAAAGCTCACACTGTGGAACACGTTTTTGTCTTAAGCATCAAAATACCGGTATTTTCCCAATTAAGAGTTACTGAATCCATTGCCGATTTCAAAAATATCATATCACGTCTAGTTTTTGAGATCTTCTTCTTCTTTCTGGCGTTACGTCCCCACTGGGACAGAGCCTGCTTCTCAGCTTAGTGTTCTTATGAGCACTTCCACATTTACTCACTGAGAAATTACTATGCCAATGACCATTTTTGCATGTGTATATCGTGTGGCAGGTACGAAGATACTTTATGCCCTGGGAAGTCGAAAAAATTTTCAACCCGAAAAGATCCTCGACCGGTGGGATTCGAACCCACGACCCTCAGCTTGGTCATGCTGAATAGCTGCGCGTTTACCACTACGGCTATCTGGGCCCCTGAGTTTTTGAGATGTTGGCTGTTGAAAATGCAAAATATGTTCATATTAGCCAACTTGCATGCAAGTTTACCAGCTTGTATGGTAATTTATTTGCTTAATTTGCAACGGAATTCAAACTTCATTTGTACAACGACACTTATAAACAAAGTTCAAGTTGTTTGGTAATGTAGAAAAGTATTGTATTTTGCCATATAAGAGACACGAAGAGTTTTGTATAATGGGTGCAAGCATGTTGAAAAAATAGATTTAATCTAAATTTTATTGTACAATTTAAATCAAACTATATTTGAAATAAAAGTTAAAGTCCTATTTTGCATGCTTGCTGGATTGGATTACAAAAAAGTTGGATAAATCATACTTTAAATTTCATGTAAACAATATAGAAAACGGTGTTTTGTACAACTTTGGCGACCAGTAGCTAAAAATTGTGACGTGCTGGGACATTTCTGAAAACGGAATCAGGTTCAGCGATCCCAAATTTACTAGAGACACATAATTTAATCCTTGAGACACGCAAAAGTGTCATTTTTGTTACGCTGTGTTATCAATTTATCTGAATGATATTTTGTTAAATCTAGTTTTTATGCTTGGAAGATTACTAGGGGTCAGATTCCTTTTGAAAATATTAAAGATTCTGTGAAGTTTCTCAATGTAGTTTTGATGAGACCATTTGAATATTTTTAGAGGGATTTTGAGTGAAATTTCCCGGCAATTTTTATGTAGATTCCCATTAGAATCCAAGATAAATTGATGACAAAATTCGTGGCAGAATGTTTTATATATTTCTGGGAAGGTCTTGATGAATTTCTTGTAAGACGTTTTATAGATTGCTGAACAAACTCTTGAAAGATCATTTATATCTGCGAATCAGATTACTCACAATGTTCTTGATAGACCTATCAAATGTCTCGTCAAAAAATTATTTAAAATATGTCAAAATCTTCTTACGAATCTGCCAAAAATATACCAATAATCGCAACGAAAATCCTCCAATGAATATTGTAAACTACCAAGGTGGGCTTTGTGGCCGTGCGGTTAATGTTACAAAACATTTGGCCACATCGAATCCGGGAGTGTGGGTTCGATTCCCGTTTCAGTCCGGAAATTTTTTCGTCAGGAACGTATTTCGACTGTGTCACTGGGCGTTGCATGCTAGACCGTTGTCTAGTGTGGTGTTTCCTTCAAAGGGAAAATCGTTCTTTGGAAACATTAACGTGTCGGTGTCTTTTTTAAGGGTATTGTAGAAGATTCTTTTATCGTCTGATGTCAATTGACAAGAAAAACAGGAGCTATCGGATCAGGACAGTTTTAAGGACTCATTCCACAAGTTCGTCAACTTGGAAATATATTGGCTACAAGTATCTACGACGAAACAAAATCAACTCGTTTTCTACAAATGTGAATATTAGGTTTGAATTTTAAAATAATAGTTTTCAGAAAATTCGTCAGGAGTTCCTCTTTATATTGTTCAAGGAGTTTAAAAAATGTTATTTCCAATAATTCATCCCACAGATTGGTTTTTAAGAGTAGCTCTAATTTCTCCATCTAGATCTCACCAAAAACTCAGGATATTTTTCTGAATTATCAACAGTATATCCTTGATTTCATTGGGGTATTTCTATGAAATGTCTACAAATATTTAAAAGAAGATTTTTCCTAAAACACCTCCGAAAATAAAATTTTGTTTGTGATTTGTTTTACAATACTAGGATTAACATCATGAATTGTTTCAGTAATACTTCAGTAATACTTCAGCAAAGGGAATACAGAAAAGTTTATAGATTTTTTTCCCCATTTGTTCCTCGAAAGTCCTTGAAATATTTTTTTTCTTCTGATATCTTCCCAAGTGACATTAGTAGCTGAACAACAGTTGACAGTTGAACAGTTGGGTTTAGTAATCCTTCAAGATATTTTTTTAGAAATTGATCCTAGATTTTTCCTGAAAAAGCTTGACGAAATGCAACCTGTAACTAATCAAGAAGCTTGTTCTGATATACCTGTGAGAACTTCTCTAAGAATTATTTTTAGAATGCTTCCAGAAATTTAATTTGCCTGCTGATAATAACATAGAATTCACAACATACCAGGAGTTTCAAGCATTGTAAAAAATAATCCAAGGAATTTCCCAGTAATTGGCGTAGATTTTTTTTCAAGATTCGTGAAAATCTGAATCAATTTCTACAGAAACGCTGACTGGGCTTCTTGAAAGATTTTATTTAGTTCTTAAGGTTTGAAGTTCAGGAGTTTTCCCTGTATATTTTTCCAAGCATTCTTTCTCGTATTATTCTAGCAATTACCTCACGTATCGAATAAAAATGTTATAATAGATCCGGCAAGAATTGCACCAGCAGCAGCAATTACTCTAGAATTTTATTAGGGATTCTTCAAGAGTTTAATAAAGAAGTTTTTTTTGGAGTTACTTTAAGTATTTTTTGAAAAGGTCATCCAAAATTTGAGATTTCCGAAATTAACCAATTAATTTCCTTCATATATTTTTTATACTAATATTCTCGTATTAGTTTCTTCTGGAATTGATCCTGTGACTTCCCGAGAATATATTTTCCCAAAATTGGTTCAAACGTGAAACAGGAATTCATCCAAGGGTGCATCTGAATTCCTGGAGTATTTTGAGAAGAAATTCAGAAACTTCTGGATGGATTTTTGGGATGATCGTTGATTGTTTGGAAAAATGTATATAGAAATCTCTGGATAAAACTTAGAATGAATCTTTATAATTCAAGCGTGTGCTAGAATAAGAGCGTAAGTCGCATAATCAATTTCTCTTCATCGATCGTTTCTTCTGTGAATAAAGGTGACAAGATGTTTGTCAGCATTTTTTCATCTCAGGACGCAAGATCGCATCGCAGCCTAGCGTCCTGGGATGAAAAAATACTAACAAACCCACTTCTTGTCACCTTTATTCATAAAAGATAGGATCGGTAAAGAGAAATCGATCTTGTGATTTATGTCCTTATTCTAGCACATGCTTGAATTGTGCTCAAAAGAATGCTAAGCGGTGATCCTGAAAAAAAGATGTCTTGAGTTTTTGCAGAAATCCGCAGAGAAGTTTTTTTTTTATTAACCTTTGTTAGAATATTGAAGATCCAAGAAAATTTCTTGATTCTTGGAGTAGTTGTTGGAATTGATTTTTAAATTACAGAAATGTGTAAAAATAATTCTGTTGTCTATCAATGACACCATTGAAAGAGCTTTTGTAGAGCTCCTTAGATGCATTTGAATATAAATTCTCAGTAAAATTCCTACAAAGAAGAATCGTAGGTAGAATTCTAGAGAAATACTAGGAGCAAAAGCTAAAGAAACATCTTGACGATATTCCAAGAAACAATCATAAACGAAACTTATAAGAAATTATTGAAATAATTTTGGATTCATTCTTATGTTTTGTGTTTTTGAAGTTTTATATAGAATACATAATAGGGGGAAAAACTAAAATAAAATCCTGAAGAAATCTTCCAATCTGAATATTACTCATCGTTCAACCATTTCACACCCCCATCAATTCGTTGTCCTATGTGCCATGTGGAAGTATCGGTGCAAATTCTTCTTCCATCAGATACCATCAATTTGCCCATGTGCCATGTGGCAGTATCGGTGCAAGTTCTTCTTCTATCTGACACCAGATGTTTCAAGTGAAGATTCAAACAATTCATTGAAATGTTTAGCTTCTAGCAGGATGACCAAATCCCCATCAGACGGAAAGCGTGACAGTTGACCTTCATCTGTCATCTGCTTTGAAAATTGTGATCCGGTGGTAAAATGTCGATAAGAATCAATCGATCAACGGTGCAACTGCTATAGGATATAGTTTGAAATTATGTATTCATTATAGATTTTTTGTAGTATTTGTTTGATTAAATTAATCAGAGGCGTTTTTCGCATATTTGGGCAGATGTGGTCCAAAAGAGAAGGTCATATTTTGTACAATTACTTACGTATCTTATCTTAAAAAAAAAAATGAAATATAACGCAAACAATCTTAGATATACAATATGCAGATGCTGAAATAATTGTTTGCAAATGCCTTAGTTGAAAACTGTGGAAGTGGTCATAAGAAAACTTATCTTAGAAGCAAACTCTGTCCTACTTGAGAAGTACAGCCAGAAAGAAGTAACAGTGGTAGGTGTGTAACAGTTTATAGCATAGCATAGCATAGACTGACCGTACATGTCAATGGTTGCTACTCCGTGATTGATCCGAACCGGTAAGAATTGCACTTCGATCCAAATGAATAAGGGATGGGATTTTCCGCATATTCTCGAAGTGCAACTTTAGCAGCTCTCATATTATTGATCAATAACGGCGCCGGCCAAGTCCTTACAGTCAGTTGGGAAGGGTAAGGAACGTTATTGTGTAATGATCGTTGCTTCTAAAGACCGAGAATTCCTCTGCATCTCCGCAATCATCACGGGACAGGTGTGGTTAGTGAGGGAGGAATAAGATCTGGGAGTCACCTTTGGTCGGTGATGTGATCCATGGATTAGGAGGGAAAATACGAAACTTAAAACTAGTGTTGCATTTTTGTATCGCAGTAAAAATATATTGAAAGAAATTATAAAAAGTCGACATTCATAATATCGAACTTAGTAGTAGTATTTTTAGTAATGACGAAGACAGAAAGGATTGTGTATTTTAAAAGTGTATGTAACAGAAATAAGGGTATTGTCGACACATGTAATGACGAATCATTCAAAGAATGTTTGAAAATTAAAATAAAATTAAAAAAAAAGTTACGTTGCAACAAAAAAATGTCTTACGTCGACATTCATAATGTCGAACTATTCAAAGTTTATTTTGACCAATAACGAAAACATAATGGTATATTATGTTTAAATGAAAAGAGAAAAAGTCGACACTTGTAGTGACGAACCATTCATAGCTTGTTTGAAAATAAAACAAAAGCTTCTTATAGCAACGATAAAAATGAATTATCGTAAGCATGAAACGATCTCACCAGTATTTCATCCTCGGCTGAACACGAAGTTTTTCGCACTTGATCAACACGAACCGAACACGATTGGTCTTAACTCCGTTGCGCGTTCCAACGCATGCCACCGAATCAAAAGACCATGCACTCTGCTCTGGCCTTTGCAAAGCACTCAGTGGTAGGTGTGTAATAGTTTATTCAACTAAAATGTTGTTTATGCAGTCATTTTCAGCTGAATGAACTGTTATTCAGCTACCGGTAATATCTGGGAAATTCACTTTGAGTTCATTGCCATGTTTTATTTTCTCTATAACAACTCTGAATCATTAGACGAGTTGAGCTAGTCACAATATTTAACCAAAAATGTTCTGAAAATGCAAGAAAAATACACATTTGGGGGATTTAAAGGTCCTTTGTCTTCCTGTCCATAAGCTCCAATACCATTCATGAAGGCAACTATGGCCTGCCCAGCGATGTATGTTAATAAATAAAATCACTGGCCAGTTGGATACAGCTCGCCGAACCCGATCACAAAAGCATGACAGAAAAATAGCTCAATATTATCAGAGCTTGTTATTTATACCATCACCTGTTAATTTTATGTATTTCGCTGAGTACTGATCTAAAAATCTTTATTAGGCTGACACAAATATTAAATTTCTTTTATGTCCGAGACCACTTGGAAGGTACGAGGGGGGTCGGTGGGGGGATAAAAATAAATAAGGAACAAAAAAACAAAAAAGGAAAAAAAAGTTATTTTTTCGAATTTTTTTTTTAACGATAATTGTTAAACTTTTATCAAACGTCCTCTGGTTAATTATTTTACTTGTTTTTAACTTTAAAAATTGAAAAAACCTAACTAATGTCAAAAAAATGATGAATCTTTTTTCTTCTCCCCTTCAAAATTTTCGGATTTTTGAATGGGGGGGTTGACATAAAAGATAATTAATATTTGTATCAGCCTTATAATATCATTATTATTACACGATTAGTTATGATTCACATAAAAATTTAATATCAAATTTATAAAAGCCTTTGTTTATTCTAGATACAACTTTATCATGGCATATTATAATTGTAATATCATTTCTCTATTTTTTTGTTATTTTGACACCTAACTGGCTATGATTCTTGATTTTGATTTTCCTTCCTGATCGGGAGGACATCGCGTTCAGCAGGGGGGATGGCGCGTTGGCCAAACGTTTACATCATTTTCCGGCTAGTGGACGTCCGCTGATTGGCACTGTGCATGTTCGTGCGTATAAATATTCAATTATTATTAGCATGTGAGCAAAATTAGCTTGGGCCCACCATTTCCGCTTACCGACTGCCACAGATGGGCCCTGGGACCGAGAAATGTACGGCACGAAATTTTACGGGCAACCATTACGTCTCCCCCGGTGAGGAATTACTCTCGGTTCAAAATTAGAACATTTTGGTGACTTTGGTGTGGGTTTCGACGCACCTCCGCTCCAAAAATCGATATATGAAGGTAGAATGCGAAATTGAATTATTATTGTGCTCACCAGTTGGGTAGGGGATAAAGTAGACGTTTCAGCGGAAAATTGAACTGTGTTGCACACGATAAATCATGATTATTAAATGGAAAGAACATGCACAACTTTTGAAATTATGTGCTATGCTGTTTCACCATGAATGGTGTACACTGTAACCTCAATTTACGAACTAGATCGGGGGTGCGCAAATTGAGTTGGTGCGTAAATTGAATCAGTGCGTAAAACGAGGGAGCTCAGTTCGTAAAACGAGGTTTTGCCAATTTATCATTTCTGTGTAGAAGAATGTCTCACAATACTGGACCCTAGAAGATTGTTATATTTTTAAGAAGCGTTTGTTTTGTCAGATCCAAGTTTTGGTAATTAAGTGAGTAGTGATGTGTTCTAGTTTATCCAAAAACTTCCTGGAATATATGCCTGCAATGTACTGGCATATTTAGCGATCCTTTGATGTTTTTTTATATGGCACAGGCCCTTATCTATTCATAGTAGTAAAATGAGTATATTTATAATTTGTGCCGATGTACTAGGTCCTCCAAGAACTCCATTGAATATAGGCCTTGGGATCTACGACCGTAATAAGAGATTAGAGGTTACTTTTCAATTACTCCACAGGCCCCTAACCATTCATGTGAGTAAACGGTGCATTGTAATAATTTGTGCGGATGTCCTAGGTCCTCCAAGGACACCATTGAATATAAGCCTTGGGATCTACGATCGTAATAAGATATTAGAGGTTACTTTTCATTTACTCCACAGGCCCCTAACCATTCATGTGAGTAAACGGTACATTGTAATAATTTGTGCGGATGTTCTAAGTCCTCCAAGGACACCATTGAATATAAGCCTTGGGATCTACGATCGTAATAAGATATTAGAGGTTACTTTTCAATTACTCCACAGGCCCTTAACCATTCATGTGAGTAAACGATGCATTGTAATAATTTGTGCGGATGTCCTAGGTCCTCCAAGAACTCCATTGAATATAGGCCTTGGGATCTACGACCGTAATAAGAGATTAGAGGTTACTTTTCATTTACTCCACAAGCCCCTAACCATTCATGTGAGTAAACGGTGTATTGTAATAATTTGTGTGGATGCCCTAGGTCCTCCAAGATCTATATCGAATATAGGTCTTAGGATCTACAAGTGTACCCAATTATCAATAGATGCTTTTTTATATGGCACAGGCCCTTATCTATATGTAGCAGTAAAATGAGTATTGTAATAATTTGTACCGATATCCTAGGTCCACCAAAGACTTCATTGAATAGAGGCCTTTGAATCTACAAACGTGATCAATGGTTTATAGGTAGTTTTTTTTTAATATGGCACAGTCTCTTAACCATTCATTTAAGTCAACGGAATATTTTATTAATTTATACGGATGTTTTTGGTACTCCAAGGACTCCATTGAATAAAAGCCTTTGGATCTACGGCCATAATAAGTGATAAGAAGATAGTTTTCAAATACTCCAAAGGCCCCTTACCATTTCTGTGGGTAAACGGTTTATTGTATGAATTTGTGCGGATGTCCTTGGTCCTCTAAAATCTCTATCGAATATGGGCCTTAGGATGTACAAGCGTAACCAATCATCAATAGATAGTTTTTCAATATTGCAAAGGCCTCTTACTGTCCATATTTGCAAACGAAGTGTTGTATTGAGTTGTGTCGATATTTTTGTACTTCCGAGGACTCCACGATATATAGACCTGAGTATCTACAAACTAAAGTAGTTGTACATTGATGATACTTATTTATAGCATAAAATATTAACTCTTAAGGCTAAGTAGCCCGTCATTCGGTTTGGTAGCCTTGTTGATTTTCCAGATTGCAATTTCAAAGTGATAAAACTCAGTCATCTTAAGTAATATTGATTCATAAAAGTATCACTACTTGAGCTTACATATAGAAAATATGCTGATACACTTTCAGCAATGTCAGTCAAAACCTAGTGATTTTCTTTAATTCGCAATCGTAAGACGGTTTGGCCACAATCATCGATGCCCACTACAAATTTCAATGACGGCCTACTCCGCCTTAATATAAGCAAATGGATCAATGTACTGATCTGTACTGATGTTCATGAATTTACTTCGTTAAACAAGTGACGTCTATTGAATTTGCGTAAAACCAGACTTCGTTGATTGAGGTTTAGGTGAATTTAATTTAAAAATGGCGTTGGACATCGATTTTCGTCAACAATATTCTCCAAACGTAGGTCACCATCTTGGATTCCAAAATTGCCCGTTCTGGAAATACCCATATTGCATGGGTTTCCAATTAATTTATTCAACCGGAGGTCACCATCTTGGATTTCAAAATGGCGTCGGACAACGATTTTCGTCATCCCCTCGTCGTGGCCATTCCGAAAATACCTATATTGCATGAATTTCAAACGATTTTCTGAAACCGGAGGTCGCCATCTTGGATTCCAAAATGGCGTCGGACATCGATTTTCGTCATCCCCTAGTCGTGCCCGTTTCAAAAATACCCATACTGTATGGGTTTCCAACAATTTACCAAACCAGAGGACGCCAACTTGGATTCCAAAATGGTGTCGGAAATCGATTTTCGTCATCCCCTAGCCGTGCCCGTTACAAAAAATGCCCATATTGTATGGGTTTCCAACGATTTTCCCAAACCAGAGGTCGCCATCTTGGATTCAAAAATTGCGTCAGACATCGATTTTCGTCATCCCTTCGTCATGCCCGTTCTGGAAATACCTATATTGTATGGGTTTCCAATGATTTTATCCAACCGGAGGTCACCATCTTGGATTCCAAAATGGCGTCGCACATCGATTTTCGTCATCCCCTCGTCGTGGCCACTCCGAAAATACCTATATTGCATGAATTTCAAACGAATTTCTGAAACCGGAGGTCGCCATCTTGGATTCCAAAATGGCGTCGGACATCGATTTTCGTCATCCACTCGCAGTGCCCGTTCCGAAAATACCCATATTGCATGAATTTCAAACGATTTTCTGAAACCGGAGGTCGCCATATTGGATTCCATAATGGCGTCGGACATCGATTTTCGTCAGCCCCTAGTCGTGCCCGTTCCGAAAATACCCATATTGTATGGGTTTCCAACGGTTTTTCCAAACCAGAAATCGCCATCTTGGATTCCAAAATGGCGTCGGACATCGATTTTCGTCATCCCCTAGTCGTGCCCGTTCCAAAAATACCCATATTGTATGGGTTTTCAACGGTTTTCCCAAACCGGAGTTCAATGATTTCCCACAGAATTGTCAAAACTCAATTTACGCACTGCGTAAAAAAAGTGACTTAAATTGAGTTTACTTCGTAAAAAAAGTGACTTAAATTGAGGTAGCGTAAAAAAAGACTTCGTAAATTGAGGTTTTAGTGTATTACGAGTAATGATTATCTATTTTTGGGCAAAATGGAAGGGGGTCCTCCAGGAATCCCTTCAGGGGTTCCTCCAGGAATTACCATTTTTCAGGATTGTTTTCCCAATTTTAAACAACATTACCATTATACTATCCATTTGAACGTTCGTGACACATCGCTAACTTTCATCTCAATATTTTGTATATTCGGCACCACCCACTATCATCCCCAAAAACGAAATGGACACATCAATCGCACGTCTCCGTGCGCACATCTAGATACATATGTGTCTCCGAATCATAAATTGTACACAAATGTTACGCAATAATAATGGCTGACAGCAGCGGGAGGACATCACGCTCGCTGACTTTCGTTGACTGGCGGCATTCGACGGACGGTCCGCGTGCACGCGATCCATCTTTTTTTTTCTCTCCTTTGGCACACGCTCAATGTTGTTTTCTAGACCGATTGGCATGGTGGCGCGTTACCGGAAAAATCCTCAAAAATTGGGGTTTTTTAAATTATCTGTCCATCCATGCTATTAAAAAGGTTGAGCCTAAGCTTTTGCACGATGGCTTTAATAACTTTTTCAATGATTTTGATTAGTTTTTAGATTTATTTGCCAACATTTTGCAAATGCTCTTCAAAGATTATGAGATTACTACAGAAAATACAGTTGTTGTTATTGCAGTTTCAGTTGATTTTTAAGAATTTCATTCAAATTTTATGTTCTTAATGCCTTCTATCTTAATTGGTAAAAATAATCAACTGGACAAAATACGATCGATTTTAGGCAATTTTTAAATTTTATCCAGACGGCAGACCACTGTGCATCACCTCCGTGGTCATCATCCAAGGAGTACGTATTCTTAGAGTAGCGCAGACACTAAGTAGCTGGTCCCGAGCAGAAGCGAAATTCTGACCATCAAATCGAGATATTGATTTGATTGACATAAGAGATAAAAGATCTGAAGATAATATCTAAATTTTAATCCTGGAACTTCTAAGCCATATCAAAATTTGATGTTTGCAGATCAAATGAATAGCTCGCTGATATTGGTTAGATCTTACAAAAGCTAAATATGATATGCTAATGATATTCTAGGAGTAAATTTTAGATATCATTTTCAGATCTTTTATCTCTTATATCTATCAAGTTAATATCACTTTTAGATGTCCATATCAAAATTAGCTATTGCTGAGCTTTTTTCACCTGCTCGGGGTGGGACGAAAGTAGCCTCGAGTAAACCGTTTCAGGATGACTCAGGTGAGCATTGCCGTCGACGTCACATCAGTTCTGCTCCCATTCACCTTCAACTGCACCAGTCAGTGCACCAATTTGTTTGGGTGGAACGACGACATGGGTTGAGATTCGCGAGTGGGACCATTCGAAATAAATTTGATGGAAGGAAAGCTATTTACGGAAGACGGGATAATTTTAGGAGCACATTTTCCAGCGTAGGTGTTTTGTGTTCGGGAGTCGATTGAATACGAATTATTAATGAAATAAATTTCAATTGCCATTTCAGCCCAATTACCGTTGAACATCTGCGTGGTTAAAATTCCCCCCCCCCCCCCGTTAAATTGTTAATTAAAACGAATTGCGCAAATTTCATCAGGTGACTCGTTAAGACAGTCACCACTTCTCAACTTAGTCACAGTCTCGAAAGTTTTCGAGCATAAGTAGCTTCTGGGGGGTGCGTGTCTAATTGAATTATTACCTCCAATGACGATTACTTCGTGTGATGCCAACACAAGGTAGAGACACATACTGCTCGCACGCACCCGAACTAAGCTCGTTTGATCTACGTGGGTCGTTATTTTGCCACTACACACGTACTCCGATGACTTCGATGTGTAAGGACGAAGCCAGGGTTATCACCAGGTGGGAGGGGGTGCTCTAGCATTTTTTTCCCCGGGATCACCCTGAGTTATATTATATAAGGACTTCATACAGATAATTCTCTAAGAAGCCAGCATTTTTTTCCTGGAATATGTTTAGAATTTTTCCAGGCATGATTCAAGGAGTTTTTGGAAGTATTTATTCCAACAGTTCAAAAACAAAAAATCTCTTAAATCGTAAGAAATGTATCAATGTTGATTCATGGTAAGTTTAAAAGGTTTGAGGAAAATTCAATTATAAAGCAGTGAGAAACAAAAGTTCTCCGCAAAAAAAAGATGACAAAATCAGGTCATACTGTATATTGTTTCGATACTGTAGCGTAGCTAGGGGGTACGGTGAGTGCGGTCCACACCGGGTCCTGTATTTCTAGGAAATCATGTTTGGAAGGAAACTTAATTGATAATGAGTAGTGATCCCTGTAGCATCCATTTATATTGATAAATGTTGCGATATTGAACATTGATTTTTAACAGAACATCAAGTTTATGAATTTAAAAAACTGCTTTGGAACCATTTCTTTTATGAGCCATGTTCTATACCAAGTCTTTATGTCTTTAAATAGAATGTTTGTACCTTAAAGATTACTATGCGACTATTCCACAGGTTCACAAATTCATCATTGAAAAGTTTCAGGAATTCTAGAGCTTTTTTTCAGGAATGAGCATGGGTATGATTGATCGCCTGCAGTTGCTACTCCTTTATTTCAAAAACAGCTGCACTTTTACAGGGGATCAACAGACGCTACTCAGGACCAGTAGCATTTTTAATGTGTAAGTATAGGTGCTTTCTTTATGATAGAAAAACAATAACGGCGTCAGCTGTATCCGAATGCAGGTCAGTTTGGGTATGAGAGGGAAATGTCGACGTGTTACTTGCTTTATGAAAGTCGACGAGTCCTCTGCACTTTTACAAGAAACCACTAGGTGTTTGAGTATGGGAGAGGGATTCATTTTGGTAAACGATAAAGAGATAATTTGTAATGAATACTTGAGCACAAACATAGATGACCGATAATCTTTGATTGTACGACATTTCCAGAAATCCATTCCCCAGAATTACGTTCCCCACACAGTTCGAACGAAACGTGTAAATTTCTGAGACATAAAATGCACATAATTGGAGCGTGGTACATAATGGATATTTACATGACATGTCATGTAAACTTTAATTATTTGTCATGTAATCCAGCAGGATTCTGAGTGATTACATGACATATAACATACATTTACATGATTCCAGACTTTAATTTACATGACGTCATGTTTACATCACACAAATGAAGTTTACATGACGTTTAATCTTCATTATTTTTAACTGTGCAGAACGCCATTCCTCAGAATGGGACATTTCCCAGAAAAAAAATATAAGAGATTTTTGGACTGTTAAAATTCAGATAAATGGTAAATAGTAGATAGGGAACACAATTAACTGGAAAATTTAGGGAAACCCAAATTTCAGTTTTCATAGGATTCATAGGGGATGGATGCTGCTCAGCATCCATCCTCTAATTAATTAGAGTCGTGGGTTCAAATCCCACCGGTCGAGGATCTTTTCGGGTTGGAAATTTCCTCGACTTCCCAGGGCATAGAGTATCTTCGTACCTGCCATACGATATACGCATGTAAAATGGTCATTGGCACAGTAAGCTCTCAGTTAATAACTGTGGAAGTGTTCATAAGAACACTAAGCTGAGAAGCAGGCTTTGTCCCAGTGGGGACGTAATGCCAGAAAGAAGAAGAAGAAGAAGAAGTAGTTTGCTGTAAAAGGAAATTATCAAAGACAAGGGAAATTTTCTAGAGTAGGGTGCAGAGCTACTTGGGCACCTTCCATGATTCACTTTGGCATGGGGGGTTTTTCTCGGTCGAATTGTCTGAAGCAATAAGAAGCACTTCCATACGGCGCATATTATGCCAAACATGAACTCAATAGCTTTAATACAACCCACTGCCTAAGTGAATCAAAAGTTCTAAGAATAGGATCTGGCTCCCTATTCATATTTCATTATTCTTCATAATTACGAAGACAATGCACCTAAAACGATCAGTCAATGTTTAAAAGAAGGGATAATATGCTATTATTTTGTGAATATAAAGAACAATTTTAAAAGAAGGCAGAATAACTATGAATAAATAACAAATAATTTTTTGAACAGCTTAAGTCAAGTTTAATCATAAAACATAGTGTGACATATGTAAGAGCAGTTTATCTTAAACAGTTTTGCTACTTTTCCCCGAAAGTCGGTTCCCCGAACGCCAGTTCTCCAAATACTCCGTTTTCCCGAATAGCCCAGTTCCCCGAAAAGTTTCTAGCTCTCATAATTGTCATAACTTTTTGTGTTTCAAGGTGATGATCTGATATGCACCCTTCTTTACTTGTTTGGCGAGTTCAATCGTCCTTGGCATTTTTGTCAAAATGTGTTTAGTCTAGAATGATCTTATAATCTATCGAATCTCCTTCTTTTTATTGCTTATCATTCTTGCTAGTTCAGCACCCAGTCCCTGAAGTCTATTCTTTCGAGGCAACGGGTCTTTCGGAGAAATGGCTTTCGGGGAAAAATAACACAACCATGGTAAACAGCTTTTAAACAGCATTTTCCCTTAAAGATTTTGGTTGGGTCTGGCCATGAATCACGTAGTCATTTATATTGGTTTTTCAAGACCATCTCGTTCCCGCTGCGTGATCTTTTGTCCATACAAATGTTTTAAAATTCATATGGGCCATAGCCTTTGGCCAAAACCTTCCCACTCCCATATATGACCAAGTTTATGGGCGGCTCCTTAGATGGTTTGCCAGAAGCAAGGGAAGCAAACACTGTGCTTTTAAAAGGTTCTTTTAAAGTACCTTTTTTTTCAACGACAAGAGACTAAATAAATGCAATTTTTTTTCTTCCTGTTCTTCAAAAATATATAAAATTGATTCTGGGGAATGTCTCATTCTGGGGAACGTCATTCTGGGGAATGGCGATCTGGGGAATGTCATTCTGGGAAATGTCCTACAACCTAATCTTTTTGTAATCACAATACACGAGTCGGACACGATCTTGAATTCGTGGCTCACACCTCAGGAGCATACAACAGAGTTTGCGATCAAATACAATCTCTGGAGCTTCCTTCACGAATACATATAAAGACTCGTCCAGAGTGCTCTCAAGAAATCCTTTTAAAGATTCCTTTAGTGATTCTTTCAGAAATTCATTTCAGGCCTAACCTCGAATTTTTGGAAGCACTGGTCTGAAAAGCCGGACAGCGGATCGGGCTGAGGGCTTGATTAAATGGTCAATCGATCAGGTTGTCCTTGGGGATTTGAGAACTGGTCCCGTTCAAGGGGTGGATCACTTCTTCAATGCACATTGAATGTTCATGTCTCGTTTCATTTTCATCAATAAAATCGATTTTTTTGCGTTGTCTGGTCGTCGGGTTTTTTCTCGTTTTAGTTGTTTTTAGAGTACTGATAATTGCTTTTTTTTAAACTAAGGTTCCATGCATCGCATCACTAACCGAGGTGAATCCTGATCATGCAGCTTCCTACTGAGGGATTCCACGGAGGCATGCAAGTCGATTCTGATCGACCATTTCAAAAATATCTGAAACTTTGCACAGTTTTTCAGTTCCATCTAAATCGTCATTTTCCGATATCAAATCTTCAAGTTGAGTCACGACTAACTTTTCAAAAGGGTGTATGTGAAAATGGTTCAAAAATATTCTAAAAGCTGCACAGCAAAAACGGTTCGTTCGATTGTTAGACAACTAAAGAAACAAAGTTAGACAACTAAATAAAGATTCCAAAAAAAATACACACAGTAAAAAAAAATTGTTTTTGCATTAAAAAACATCATTTTTGTCACAAAAACTCAAATATCTCAAAACCCTATCGGAATACCAACGTAATTTTTTGAGGGAAAACGGTCCATTATATTAGCTATCTACCATAAAAATTTGGTGATGGTAAGCCAATAAACAAAAAAGTTATGACATTTCAAATATTTCACAAATTTGACACTTAGTGAAAATTTTTTTTTTCATTGTTAATTTTTTTTTAGGACCGCAGTTTGTTGCTGAATTTTTTGTTAAGGGTACCACATGAGGTTAACAAGTTGTTTTCATGATATTTTATTTAATTATTCATAACTATTATAGCATCTATTAGAAAGTTAGACGCGATCCAGTGTAGTGATCTAAAGTCTTGATAGTGTCATATTTTTTATTGTACGTAACTGAAGAAAAATTCTCTCAATAGTGTTGAAACCTTTTGATAAAAGAAACCTATAAGAAATCTAATATTGAAGACAAAAGCTACAAAAAAAGTTTTCTATACAGGTATACGACTAGTTTACCTGCAAAAAGTTTACCTCGTAGAGAACAAGGCGGGTCTATACCCAGGTGATCTAGTATACGTAAAGCAGGTCGGTTTTCTCGGCGCTGGTTTTCTCCACAAAGTTAAAATCTGATTACACCTGGGTATAGACCCGCCTTGGTAGAGAATAGACTTTGTTAATCATATTTGGGAGAAAGCGAGTAACTTCAACAACATCAAAAACATGATAGGTACATACCATGAACATACTCACGAAAAAGCTAAAAATATACTACCACTATGGTTATAAAAGATTTAATTGTAAAATTTTTCTTCAGTCAAGCAAACGACACCAAACTAGTCAGTAAAAACTTAAAAGTGATTTTGTTTATTAAAATCTAACGAGCAACATGAGTAGTCGCTTTCTCAACTGTTGCAGGCCGTTTGCAGAAAAAAAGTGTTCGAAAGAGCTACGAAATCTCACCGAAAGCACCATAGATAAACTGAAAGCGGCTGGTTATGCTCCAATGTCTACATTGAATACAAATTTACGCATTTGTACGTCCTGCCGTTTAAACGTTGACAAACGGGCAATCTGTCTTGCCATGGTACCATCAGCGACATCTGTTTCAACAAATCAATCAGAAGATGAGTGCATCCAGAAGGTGAACATCGAACGCTTCAACGAAGGGATAGCTGGAATAATAGTGACTCCGATTAAATGGACGAAGATGGGTTACGTCAATTATCCCGAGAAAAAATACCGTGAAATCAAAGAAGCTGTACGAAGAAACCTCTTCAAATTAGGACCTGAGGATGTGGAAAATACAGACTACGATGAGGTAATTATGAATATGAAGGAAAGGTTCTCGAATCTAGCCACGACAAGGAAAGAAAAATTATTGATTTTGTCGATGCTGCCAAGCTCGTGGTCTATTCAAGACGCCATTGATGAGTTCAAAACCAATAGAAATACAGCAAAAGAGGCAAAACAATTCAAAAATAACTGTCTTGCAACCAAAAATGCTAGGTCGAGTACTTCCTTAACAGATGAGACAAAAGAAAAAATAATTCAATATTTTGAAGACGATGAAGTAAGTAGAGCTATGCCTGTAAAAAAAGATGGAAAGCGTCAAGCAATCCAAAAACGATTAATGATGACTACTTTGAAAGAAGCGTATACACGCTTCAAGGAAATTAACGAAAATATTAAGGTAGGTTTTTCCTCATTTGCAAGCCTTCGTCCAAGGCAATGCAAGCTTCTATCCAATTCAGGAACACATAATGTTTGTGTGTGCACAACACACGAAAATATTAACCTAATCTTACATAGTTTGAAAAGAATCAATTTATGAAAGGATATCAAAATGTTAACTGGTAGTCTTTTGTGTGAAAATACAACATCAAATTGCTATCTACGATCTTGTTCGGATTGTCCAGATTCTTCATCATTGGAAAATACTTTATTCGCTGAGTTTGAAGAAAATTATATTGATCAGTTATCATTTGAGCAATGGGTGACCACGGATAGGTGTGACCTAGAAACTATTGTAAAACCTGTAGATGAGTTTGTGTCATTTTTTTGCTTGAAATTAGAAAGTTTAATTCCTCATGACTTTATTAAAACAGAGCAATCCCGCTTTTTAAAAAAATACGAAAAATACATTACAAGATGGTGAATTTTTAGTCATTTGTGATTTTTCTGAAAACTATAGCTTTGTATTGCAAGATGAAGTGCAGTCCCATCACTGGAACGTACAACAAGCTACAATTCATCCATTCGTTATTTATTTCAATGGAAGTACGCAAATTGAACATTTTAGTTTTATTGTAATTTCCGAAGATTTAAGACACGACTCAGTATCTGTAAATTTGTTCATTGCCAAAATGATTAACTTTTTACGCGTTGATAAGGATAAAGAAATCAGAAAGATATATTTCATGTCTGCATATTTCAGCAGCATCGCAGTACAAAAACCGTAAGAATTTTTCGAGCCTATGTCAATTTAAATCAAAGTACGGAATTGATGCAGAATGGCATTTCTTTGCTACGTCACATGGCAAAGGTCCTTGTGATGCTATTGGAGGAACCATAAAGCGCATGGCCACAAGAGCAAGTTTAGCCAAAGAACGTGAGCATCCAATTAAAACTGCAAAAGAACTATTTGATTGGGGGAATCGCAGAAAAGAAGAAGATTTAACCAAATTATCATTTTGTTTTACTACTACTGAAGAGTACGAATTAACGGCATCAGAGCTCAGCGAGCAATATAATAACGCGAAAACGATCCAAGGAACCCAAAAATTTCACTGTTTCATTCCATTGTCAGAAAATAAAATTAAAGCAAAACTATACTCGAACTGTACTGATAATGATGCAAAAGTGTTCGATATTGTAAAAAAATTTAATAACAATAAATAAATAAATAAGTATTAATAAAATGTTTTCATGATCTCATAACGCATACCCAAATCCAAAACTTTTAAAGTTTATATATAACATTTAGAAACTCATCGATCATACTCTAAAAAAAAATATCCTGGTAAAATTTTTTTTTATTTTCGTGTAATCTGTTAATTCATTTTAATTTATACATATATACATATACATATAATATTTATACATATACATAATATTTATACATATAATATACATAATACTAATGAATACATGAAAACGACTTGTTTAATTCACGCAAGGCCCTTAACAATAAAATCAGCAACAAACTGCGGTTCCCGTAATAATTTACACCGAAAAAATTTTTTTTTTTTCTACTAAATGTGAAAATTGTGACATGTTTGAAATGTCATAACTTTTTTGTTTATTGGTTTACCATCACCAAAATGGTAGATAGCTAATATAATGGACCGTTTTCCCTCAAAAAATTACGTTGGTATTCCGATAGGGTTTTGAGATATTTGAGTTTTTGTGTCAAAAATTATGTTTTTTAATGCAAAAAAAAAATTTTTTTTAATGTGTGTATTTTTTTTGGAATCTTTATTTAGTTGTCTAACTTTGTTTCTTTAGTTGTCTAACAATCGAACGAACCGTTTTTGCTGTGCAGCTTTTTGAATATTTTTGAACCATTTTCACATACACCCTTTTGAAAAGTTAGTCGTGACTCAACTTGAAGATTTGATATCGGAAAATGACGATTTAGATGGAACTGGAAAACTGTGCAAAGTTTCAGCTCAATAGAAAAAAATGAATTAAAAAATTTACCAAATTTTGGTGCTGTTGCTTGGAATCACTCTACTAACAAAACTCCATCCCGTGACAACCATGGAAATGCAGAGGTGATCTCGGTCTTAAGTAGCAATGGATGCCACACTAACATTCCTTCCCTTCCCCGATGACTGTAAGGACGTGGCCGGTGCTATTATTGACTTTTTAAAGTTTGGAGTTCTCGAAAGTGTACATTGAAGATGGAAAGCTAGTCCCAAGCTAAATCTCTTGGTTCCTTGTGCAACTTCGTTTATTCTGGTCAATCACAGAGTAGCAACTACGAAATGTACGGTCATCAATGCTTATGCTTATGTTTTGAGAATCACTCCTTCAGGAATCACCCCACAGATTTCACTGGAATTGTTCCATAATTTCTACCAGGGGTTATTCCTCAAAATCTATTAGACCATATTTAAGAAATTTTACTATAGATTAAACCGGGGACTACTCATACATTTTTCTAGAAATTTTTTTCTTTTAAACATTTCTTCAATAAATTTTGAAGTTCAGTACAAATTAAATACTTTATTCTATTTAATCTTGTATTTGCATCAATTCTTCATGTAATTCTTTCAAGAATTTCAGTCGATATTTTCTAGAAAATCCTGCAGGAAACTATGGTTTTCGTTTGGTAAATTTTACAATACCTAATTACTTTATCAGTTTTTCGGAATACTTATCCAAGACTTTCTCAAGAGTCTAGAATAAATCCGGAGATCTTCAAAAGACTTCACTCTTGTTGGAATTCATCATCCATTGTACCAGAATCAGTGATATTTTTCGGATTTAGTCGAGAAATATTCACTGGATTTTTTTCAGGAATTCCATCCAATTATTTTTCAACAATTTCCTTAGCATCTTCTTGGAGAAGTTTTATGGAAATCCTGGATGAATTGTTTGAGAACTTCTTTGGGATTTTTCTCGGAAGAACCTGTTGATGTTGAAGAATTCCTTAATAAAACTTGAGAAAAATCTCTCAAATTTCTAGTTTCAATATTACAGAAATTCCTTATGAACATAAGAGAAAATTTAATAAAATTCGGAGAGCGGATCTCTAGAGTTATTTCTGAATTATATGGAAGAATCGCTAGATGAGTGTCATGAGAGATCACCTCCTTGAGAAATGAATCTTTGAAGAAACCCCTGAAGTATTTTCTGAGGGTATCTTTGGAAAAATTCCTGGATGAAGTCTTCAGGAGGATACCTTGGAACGAAAATCTGAGATGATTTTTTTTGTTAAATTTGAGAAGGTTTGACTCAATAAACTCCTGAAGAAATCTTTGAATTATTAACTGAAGAAAACTTTAAGGGAATACCTGAATTTCACTCTTAGGAAATCATTAAATACATATTTATATATTGAGTGTAACGTCACGAGAAATTCGCACAAAATTTTTTGAACAGACCCTCTAAGAGATGATTGATGAGATTCTCTGAGGATTTTTTTTTATTGAAAAGTAGTTCTTGATTAGCCTCTTTCTGATCACGTTTTCAGGCTTCAGGTCTCTAAATTCATATTTTATGATAGTTAGTCGTTATCAGCCTTTTTGACTAGACGACATATGTCAATTGTATGTTAGCATAGAGCCCCTATTTTAAAAAGTCCCCTAATTTTACTCTGCACCGGGGCTCAAAATCCTTAGCTACGCTGGTTTTCAAGAATCAATATTCGAAACTAAAACCAAACTTTTTTCTTGAGATGTTTGCAAGATATTTCTTTAGATATTACTTCACGTGATTTTTCTGAAAATCTGCCTTATATATTCCATTAATAGCACCAAGAATTCTCCCCTTTCCGTCGTTTTTTTTTTGATGAATTTATCAAATTATTCTTAATGAAATATGTATCCTTACATATAGAAGTACTTTCAGATATATCTCTGAGAAAATCTTTTAGAGATCTCCAAGTATTTCTTCAGCAATTCTTCTTGGTGTAACATCTAGGATTACAACGAACAATCACTCCAAGAAAATAGATATTATTCTGAACCATAAAAAATTCTAAAACAGTTTCTATAAGATTTTTTCACAGATTTTAATAGAAACTCCTCCTGAATAGTGAGAATAAATTTCTTAGAAGCTTCCCTAAGATTTGTTTAGGTATAATTTAAACTGTTTCTCCAGATATACCTTCAAAGTTTTCTACAAAAACATTTCCAAGAGTTCTTCGAAAGTTCATCCAATTTCTAAGGGAACTTCTTCAAAACAAACTTTAGAAATAAAACTTTTGAATTCCCCAGAAGTTGTAAAATTTGGTTTCCCCATGGTAGCTGAGTTTTTGATCACAACAGTATACCTTTCAATTTTTTTTGCATCTTTCGCTCACTGAACGACGGATAACAGGCCTAAGTTGTCTGAACGAACATGGATGAACTTTTCAGTCTAGTTTGCAGTTTGTTCGTGATATGTTGCCCAAATTAAAAAAAAATCAAATCGTTTCTTGAAATAGTTACGCGATCTATAACTTAATATTAATCTGGTTTTGGAGTCAAGTCAAACAAATCTGAAAATGAAATCATCTCAACACCCCTTAAAAACTCAATTCTTTCCTCCTACAAGGATTTTTTCTTAGTATATCCGTTGCTGTAACTTGTACTATCTCAAAAGTAATATTTTAGAAAATAACTTTGGATTCCGCAGTATATTTTTGTTGTGCCCTTGAGGAATTCTTGAATAAATCACAGCAAGTTCTGGAGTACTGAAAATTTCTAAAATAATTTGTTATTTTGTTTGTTACTTATCCAAGAGGAAAATCAAATAAATTTGTAACGTCATCTTCAAAACATATTTTGAAGGAGTGTTAAGAGATATCTCAAGATTTATTGTTATTTTTTTTACGGAAATTACGTTTTTGCTGTTTCACTAAAGTTCATAAAGCATCTTTTTATAACTACAAGTTGAATAGTGCATGTGTGTTTCAATAAGTGCAAAAATGTTGTTGTTATTGAATATAATTAAAAATTGTTATTGAAACCAAATGGGCAAACCCTAGCTGAAGCAGTATTATTGTTTAGATGGCATAAATTCGAAAGATTAAGTATTTTTCGTTAAAAAGTCAAAACAATTTTTAATTAAATGTATTGTTTACCCAGCTTCAATATAACTGTATTAGCTTCAAGAGCATGTAAAAATATTTGGAATCGGTTAAGTATTCATGAAAATGTGGTGAAGCAAAGATGATTTTTTAGTAAAATGAGTAATAATTTGGATTAAAACTTTTTTTTTTTTTTTTTTTCTTTATTTGAGTGTATTTTAACACACGAGGGCTAGTTCTACACTAGGATTAAAACTATTTTTAACTGAAAATAGTTTTGGTTTTAGAAAAAGTTGATTTTCATAAATTTATTTTTTAGAGAATGATGCTAAAAGGTAAGGACTTGGTTAGGAAATAACAGAGTAATGAAAACTTCACTGAAGGTTTTGTTTTATAAATTGAAAATTCACCTTCAAGTCGCTTGCGCCACCTCTAAATCTTTATACCGTTTTGATTCATATTACGGACACTTAAGGCCTCAGTGAAGTATAACCCAGCTTGGACCATACAAAATAAATCATTCTGTATGATTTTTTAGCGTTATCGAGCGTCGGAAGCCCTTAACTTTCGGATGGTGGGTAAAGAATACGCGTCCGCAACTTGAATAATTTTAAATAAATCAAAACGTGTGGTCTTTTCATGATTCTTATTCCGGACGCTCCCTCACTTTTGTCTCATATTCCGGGCGCTTTGATTCGAATTACGGACAGCTCATGATAATCATTAATGGAACAGTCAAATCATCAATTGAAATCGTTCAACCACTTAAGAGACGTCTAAGGTAGCTGGGCATTATAAAATTGCAATGATATTTATGGAAAAAGCCTAATAAAACGAGCCTCGAAAATGAGAACTTTTGGACGGCGAAAATTGAAACATTTCGTGTGAAATGTTTCCCATACAAACGAGAGTGTCCGGAATTTGAAGCTGTCCGTAATATGAATCAAAACGGTATTTTTGGCACAAAATTTGAGGTTTTGTTATGTATTCGAACTCAACGGAGCAACTGATTTTTTGTTTTGAGAACATTCGAAAAATAGATTGCATCCTAATGTGGAGCTCTTCTGGGATGGATTATTTGACCAATTTTTCAAACCATTCCCTAATGAATTTATTTTGATCTGCAGACAAGACCCTTTGCATTTCTGATAAGACTTCAAACAGAAGCGAAATTTATCGTAATCCAATGCCGTTTTGATTCATATTACGGACACTTAAGGCCTCAGTGAAGTATAACCCAGCTTGGACCATACAAAATAAATCATTCTGTATGATTTTTAACGTTATCGAGCGTCGGAAGCCCTTAACTTGCGGATGGTGGGTAAAGAATACGCGTCCGCAACTTGAATAATTTTAAATAAATCAAAACGTGTGGCCTTTTCATGATTCTTATTCCGGACGCTCCCTCACTTTTGCCTCATATTCCGGACGCTTTGATTCGAATTACGGACAGCTCATGATAATCATTAATGGAACAGTCAAATCATCAATTGAAATCGTTCAACCACTTAAGAGACGTCTAAGGTAGCTGGGCATTATAAATTTGCAATGATATTTATGGAAAAAAAACCTAATAAAACGAGCCTCGAAAATGAGAACTTTTGGACGGCGAAAATTGAAACATTTCGTGTGAAATGTTTCCCATACAAACGAGAGTGTCCGGAATTTGAAGCTGTCCGTAATATGAATCAAAACGGTAATTTAATAATATAAATGGTGTAAAGCTAGATGGGACAATTTTTGAAAAAATCGAATGTCGGCCAGGAGGGGAGACGTTCTCCTCCCTTCCTCCTTCTGAATACGTCCATGTCCGTGTGTGGTGGAGACATTTACTAGACATAAGGCACTTGATCCACCACCACTTCAGCCACCGCCATCGCCGGTACCTTTAAGACACTAATGAGAACAAACGGCGACAGATGATGAGACGTGTCAGTTAATTTGTCGTTGGCGCACCTTCCGAAACCACATCGGAGGCCAAACTGTGGCAAAATCCTTGCGATGCGATATGAATGAATGAACTCTATGATTCTCACAAAGAATCAAGTGGTGGAACGACGATGAAACCCGCAATTTCTACGATACCCGTTTGTTTGAAGTCACACGTAAGATCATTAGAAATAGAATGGTGGCAGTCAAATTAGCAAGCATTGAAAGAACTCAATAAACTGAATAAAGAGTATAATACTAGTTCGATTACCTGATCCCGGGGCCCGAGCTTTGAATTTGGGCGCAATCTTGAACGGCTGCTGTTGCGATTCTGCGAAATTAGAGATGGGTACGCACGGTTACTTTCGATTGCACTTCAGGGGGAACAGGGAAAACAAGTTGGCACACAGTTGTCACTTTGTTGTTGCGTTATTTTCGTGGTACGGTTGTTGGTGGTTTTGTTGGATTGTGGTTTACAACCGGCTGGAGGCTCGATTTGTGCCGGTTGAATAGTAGATTCCGATTTCTTCTTGGCGTCTGGCACTGGGAGATTGTGTCGGTGTACCGTCAAACGGGGTAACTTGCAACACTTTTCAACTTCAAATCTATTTGGACAAAAAATTTAAGGACTTAGATGAACCAAATACAATCTGGTATCTTAATCGCTACGTAAAGAATGCCATGTGGTATTTATTTTATTATAATTTGGTTTCCTGGGATCAGGAGAGGCTGAAAATATGCATTTTGCATGCTACCCCTGATGTGGGGTAACATGCAACACACAATGCTGACTGAAGATTCCTTTCAAAAATGTTATCAATACCGTGTTTTATATCATTAAATAATTAACTGCAGTTAAAGTATGACAATAAAAAGAAAGTAGGTACCATAGTTTTTGAAAAATCATTATTATTGATTGAATTATGAGTATTGACCCTATCCGATTAATAAATCAACTGATTTTGTATTTGATTGGTTCCACAAGTGGAAATTCTAGCAAATCACAAGTCTTGACGGCTAGTAGAAAGCCATTCAAAAGTTTTAGTGTTACTTTTTCATCAACTGCAATGGTTTTGAGGTTTTGCTTCACATAACTTGTTTTTTATTCATAATGCAACCAGAGCAACGTATTATATATTGATAGCATGTCTTGATATGGCCTCCGTTGGTCATTGAAAATAGCTATCTTTATATTACATGCAAAAAGTTCACAATGACAGATCTGAAAGTTACAATCGAAACAGATTTTTAGAATTGATTATAGTTTTCACAAAGAAAAAATAATAAATTCCAACAATAATGCAATTATTGTTACTTTTCTAATATTTTATATCACACGTGTAATAAGTTGGTTGTTGTGGTTCAACAATTTTAATGCAATTCTACAAATAAATAGTCAATCTTGCTTTTTCAGATGTTTTTGATGACAAGCGGCAGAAAACATCTTGCCATTGAGATTTAAATTGCTGTTGCAAGTTACCCCACAAGAGTAGTCAAAAATATTTTTAATTATTTTCAGTGTTTAAATGTGAAATAAGCAAAACTTTTTTATAGTCCTTTTTCACACTATTAAATACTGTAACGAATTGCTAATACCTAGAATAATATTTATATTCCGTTTGTGTGGTACTAGGAACGATTTTCAGTCTTGTTTTTATACGATCAAATGCGTGATTTGATTTTCTCCTCCAGCAAACCAACCAAAGTAGAAATAATACCAAAATCCTCACCAAAACCTCCCTTTTTATACCTAAGGGCATTAACCGGTGTAACAAATTGGAATAATTTAACTTAATGCCTTAGAAAACGTCAATTCAGTTACATGTCGTTGTGTTGCAAGTTTCACCCCTGTTGCAAGTTACCCCGTTTGACGGTACATTAGTTTTCAATTGGAAATCGGTTATCTCTGGTGAAACAAAACACTCGGATCAGCACTAGTCTGGCTGGTCTGGGATTGACAGTAGTAATCTAAGCCGGTGTTACGGGGAGGTTAAATAGTTTTACTACTTGAGAGTAAAACTGGAGCTTCACTGCGTATGTCTACAAATGCACGAATCTTTTCATTGTATTCAATTCATATATTTATTGAAGGTTAGAGGAAAAACATATAAAGGCACCACGTCAAATATTTTTACATTTTTAAGATGTATTTAAAAAGATAAGGTTATGGTTATCAAAGAAGTGTTTCATTTTATTATGGCAGTAGGAGTTTATCTATGAGCACTGACTGACTGACAAATACAAGATATTTGCTAGGAATTTAATGCAACTACAACGACAACATAATTAAAGTTCGATAAAGACAGTTGCAATTTTAAGTACTCAGGGATCCCAGGAGAATTCTAAAGGTTTTGGGATGTGAACCGTTTGGTGATATATTCGGAGACCCCTTTGGAAACCATATTAACAAAAAAAAAAAAAAGACTTAGTAGTCGGGCTCGAAATGGGTTGGTTTAATTTACTCTATTACCACACGCGTCTTAACTTGTAGGTAACTATAAGGGACATAAACGTTTTTATTTCATCTTTGATGCAAACCTCTTTGACACCTTCAAATTTCCTAGAAATCTCATAAAACTTCCATGAGTACCGCTGAGAACCTAATTCATAGACTTCTTTTAGAACTACTGACTATTCCTTGATTCCCTTGAGAAGCTTTTCAAATTCCCTGAGTAACTTTTGAATTTTTCTAAATTTTCCACTAAGAATTTTAAACCATTGTCGGTATCTTTAGCTAGTTTTCAACAACTTAATATTTCGGTGATTTTTTTTAATTACGTCATTACCCATATCATTGTTTACCAAGAAAAAATAATGTAATGTGTGCCATCCCGAGCAAAGCTGGAGACCATATTGAAAACTAATTTTGATGTTGTGATGTCGCGAATTTCGATAACTCAGTTTGCTGTTATTTTTGTCGTTTGAACGGTTAAAATATCAAAACTGAGAGCAAAAAAATGTTCCCATGAAATCAAATTGAAAACTATTTTTGCTCTCAGTAACAGCATATTGAAAACTGTTTCTGCTATCAGATTGAGAACTCATTGAGATATACAGCCATTCCATGAAAAACCGATCTAGTGGGTCTCCGAATTCCGTGCAAATTTGCTATTTTGTCCCTTATCCGAAATAAGGATACACGTATTTTTGGATTTTTTGATTAGGGGGACCATTTCCGAAATAGGGTGACCAGAAAAATCGCGATTTTGCAAAATTTTTATTTAAAAAAAAATTATAACTTTTGAACCGTTCGACCGATTTTCAATCTTTTTGGACGAAATGAAGGCTAAAGATTTTGACTTTTCGGAAAAAATATATAATTTCACAAAAATTGTGTTTTTTACATGAAAAAACTCAAAAGTTTCCGTTTTTTCGTGTTTTGAAGGCCTCGGGACCAAAGGAGCTATTGCTGCTCTCATTTTTTCTTAAAAGTTTAGAAAATTTTACGTAAACTGTCAAATTTTCAGCGATGTATGTTTTTTAGTTTTTGAGATATATTTTTTTGAAAATAAAAAATCAGTCATTTTTATTTTTCATCGGCACACACTGTAGATCTCAGCGCATTAGATTTGTAATGTTTAAAAAATCATAACTTTTGAACAGCTCAACCGATTTCCAATCTTTTTTCATGGAATGAAAGCTTAAGGTCTCAACTTTTCAGAAAAAATAGAAAAAATAGAAAACTTTGAAAAAAAAATTTATCACATTAAAATATATGAAAATTTCTAAAAAAAAAAACTAGAAATTTTCATATTTTTTCACGTAACATATTTTTATCAGATTTTTCAATTTTGTCTGAATAGTTGAAATTTTAAGCTCTCATTCCATACAAAAAGATTGGAAATCGGTTAAGCTGTTCAAAAGTTAAACATTACAAATCTAATGCGCTGAGACCTACAGTGTGTGCCGATAAAAAATGACTGAATTTTTTATTTTCAAAAAAATATATCTCAAATCTAAGAAACATACATCGCTGAAAATTTGACAGTATACGTAAAATTTTCTAAACTTTTAAGAAAAAATGAGAGCAGCAATAGCTCCTTTGGTCCCGAGGCCTTCAAAACACGAAAAAACGGAAACTTTTGAGTTTTTTTCATGTAAAAAACACAATTTTTGTGAAATTATATATTTTTTCCGAAAAGTCAAAATTTTAAGCCTTCATTTCGTCCAAAAAGATTGAAAATCGTTTAAACGGTTCAAAAGTTATAATTTAAAAAAAAATTTTTTGCAAAATCGCGATTTTTCTGGTCACCCTATTTCGGAAATGGTCACCCTAATCAAAAAATCAAAAAATACGTGTATCCTTATTTCGGATAAGGAAAAAAATAGCAAATTTTCACGGAATTCGGAGACTCACTAGATCGGTTTTTCATGGAATGGCTGTATACATATTTTTAATTGATATTGCAACGAGGCTGCGTGTAAATAGATGCTTAATTTTTAAATTCTCATAGTCTTTATACATGTAGCACGAATGAATTTATAATTATATAAAATGGAAACATTACCAAAAATTTTAAATGGTAGCAGAACGAAAACAAAATATGATATCAAATATTTCAATGACGAATTGATAGCAATTTTTGAATTCAATTTGATGCTGAAAACAGAATATGTTTTCGACTTGCTTTCTTTTTGATGTTGGACTTTACTCGGGATAGCATCAACTATGAATTGATTCCAAACTGTTGGCTGTAGGAAGTTCTATATCAAAATCCTTGTGAACTACACATGTGAACTCTTAAGAAATTCCTAAGAATCTTTGTGATCTGTTTGAATACGTTTGTAAACCCGTTAGGAACACATTAGAACTCAAAATGGAAATCCCTTTAAGCACCCATAGTTATTCTTATAAACCTCTGAACCCTCTTGGGTAAATGTGAAAAACGCTTGGGATACCTTGAAATTATTTGAAAATCATAAGTGAAGTCAGAGAAATACACAGGCCTGATGGCTGATTTCATTTGTTCAAATAATATGATTAATATCAAAGTAAATGCTTGGAGAATTCTAAGCACACAAGCTAGTGTAAAAATTCTTCATAGAAATTTTTATTCAATTTAATGATATGTTGGTTATGTCAAAAATTAGCAACGGATCTTTCATGGAATATGTAAAAAATCAGCATTGAAACTTATAAGGTTTCCGTCAATGTTTTTTTTTCTGCATCCAGAAATTCTTTGAAAACAAACGTTAATATATTCTTGTGTATGTTGATGCTTTCGATTAATTGTAGTTCACATCGAAGATTTTTCTACGTCCGACGTTTCAATGGGCTATGTCATCTTTTTCAAGGATTTTATAAGGTTGAACAAGTCTTAATTTAAAATTACAAAAACAAATAAGAACCATACATACCAGCAGAATAACGCAATAACGTGATCTACAAGGCCCCACATGAAGACTGAGACTGCGCGGCAAGCTACGTTGGGCTCACTACAACAACAAGAAAGAGGACCACGTGATTATTGAGCTGAAATCGAATTCAGTCCATGAGTCCTCTCGTGGTGTAGAGGTAACGCGCCCTATTTAATGAACAGGCTGTCGTGAGTTCGATTCTCACCGAGAAAACGTGTAATTTTTTGGCAAACTTCACATCAATTTGTCGATGTAATCCAATTGCAAAGTATATGTTATATTTAGTTTTCCGGCGCATATCACAAATCCGAACAAACTTCTTCTTCTTTCTGGCATTACGTCCCCACTGGGACAGAGCCTGCTTCTCAGCTTAGTGTTCTTATGAGCACTTCCACAGTTATTAACTGAGAGCTTACTGTGCAAATGACCATTTTTGCATGCGTATATCGTGTGGCAGGTACGAAGATACTTTATGCCCTGGGAAGTCGAGAAAATTTCCAACCCGAAAAGATCCTCGACCGGTGGGATTCGAACCCACGACCCTCAGCTTGGTCTTGCTGAATAGCTGCGCGTTTACCGCTACGGCTATCTGGGCCCCGAACAAACTAAATAAGCTTATTACTGATATGGACGAACAAACCAAAGACAATTATAACAGCTCTGAAGGCGGCCATAGGCCTAAAGGAGAGAAGGGCTCTCTTTCTTTATTCGGCTGATAAAACAAGCATAGTTTTGGTTTGGATAAAACGGAGATACTTTTTACTTATAGTTGGTACTCCGCTCTCACCATCTTGGAAATGTGCCACATCATTAATACGGACAAGACGGAACAAACGGGGCGACTGTGATAGTTTGAGTACAACTTATGCAGGGATTTTACACACATTCAAGACGAAAATCAAAACAAAACACATAGACAGACAGGTATCTTATAACCAGACTAATACAACTAATACCGATAATCATACCTAAACGCTGAGTATGGCCTACTTAACTTGCAAGCAATATATTACCCTCAACTTTTCTTTCCTTTAATCATAAAAAATTTACTGTTTTAACCTACATGGTTAAGTGGCGAGTAAGATCGATTAGTTGTTCAGTGCTTGTAATTTTCAGTTTTCCTTTGTCCAACTGTACAGTTAGTATTTTTCTAACTTTTTTATGATTAAAAAATCTAAATGTGTGTAATTTGACTTTTAGGAAATTGATTAGCACTGATAAATCGACGATTTTCTGTAAAGTTGTAATGTTTCATTTGTGCTTTTGTAATTTTACATTAAGCCTTGTTTAACCTTATAGAACCCTTGAAAAAGATTGCATATCTCATTGAATCGTCAGGCACATATCATACACTGATAGGCAAAATAAAGTGCCCACCTCACCAGTTTTCGAATTTCTCTCATTGATTCGGTTCAAATTAAAGTTAACACACTTAAATCTTTTTTGATGTTTTATTTTTGATATTCTTTTAAAGTTGCACTTACGAAAATTTGATAAATAAAAAGAATTTTACCCAAAGAAAAAAAAAATCAATTTGTATTGAAAAAAAAGCGGTTTAATCCGACAAGACCGGAAGAAAGACTTGGTCTTCTTGGCAGTATGCTTTGGGTCGTTGTTCTAGAGAAATATGAATTTCTCTTCAAGGCCCGTCTGGATCAGCGAAACCTCCAGATTTTCCCGCAAGATGTTGATGTAGGAATCTGCCGTCATTATTCCGTCGGTTTTAACGAAGCTTCCTACTCCACTCCATGAAAAACAACCCCAAACCATCACATTTCATCACATCACACCTCCATGCGTCACCGTTCCTTGGATGTAGCGCTCCTGAAGCTCGATCTGTTTAACCAGAAGCGGCATGCTCGAGTGTGGTGCCGAGCGCCACATCCAAGGAACGGTGAAGCATGGAGGAGGAAATGTGATGGTCTGAGGGTGTTTTTCATGGAGTGGAGTAGGAAGCCTCGTGAAAACCGACGGAATAATGACGGCAGATTCCTACATCAACATCTTGCGGGAAAATCTGGAGGTTTCGCTGATCCAGACGGGCCTTGAAGAGAAATTCATATTTCTCTAGAACAACGACCCGAAGCATACTGCCAAGAAGACCAAGTCTTTCTTCCGGTCTTGTCGGATTAAACCGCTGGAATGGCCTCCACAAAGCCCAGACCTCAACCCCATCATGGATTTTTGGGCGATTCTCGATGCCAGGGTTGACAAAACTAGTGTTACCAACAAAAATAATTATTTTGAAGCCTTGAAGCGCGCCTGGGAAGAACTAGAACCACAACACCTACAAAACCTGGTGAAAAGCATGCCGAAGCGCCTCCAGTAAGTCTTTAAAGTCAAAGGAGGACACATTAACTGTAAATTTGCTTTTTATTTTTCTTAAATCATCTTTTCTGGGGCCAAGAAGGAAGTGGGCACTTTATTTTGTCACTATTTTTTTCAATACAAATTGATTTTCTTTTTCTTAGAGTAAAATTCTTTTCTTTATCAAAATTTTGTAAGTGCAACTTTAAAAGAATATCAAAAATAAAATATCAAGAGAGATTTAAGTGTGTTAACTTTAATTTGAACCAAATCAATGGGAGAAATTCGAAAACTGGTAAGGTGGGCACTTTATTTTGCCTATCAGTGTATGTGCAACTTAGAAGCGAAAGTAAGTTGAAAGCTTGTACCTACTTCCAGCAGCTAGCAAGTGGTATATCTAGTATAGAAGACATCGAACTGTCATTGGTAAACAAGACCATAGGATTGGAGCAGTAGAACAGTTGCGGATTGCAGACATTAAGATCGAGGATGTTCGACAACGTTGGGAAGCAATGTCTGAAGACAAAACAATTCGAACTTATAAAATGGTAGTTATAGCTTAATAGAATACTAGAGCTTGAGCTTGATTGGCCGCTAATGGTTGATACCCCAGTATCGCCAGATCAGCTGCATTTACACAAGGAACCAACCTTGGGACTCACCAGACACCCTCAGTGTAGAAGTGCTGATTGTCTTCTATTTCTTCTTTTTTATTCTCCCACAGTAGACCGTATATACCACTGTGACTACGCCAGCTCATGCGGGAAGGTGTAGCGTTGGTATTATTTTTATGGCAGAGAGGCTTGCTGTTTGGTTAGCAGGATGGTGGAAAAAGGAAGCGTCGGGAAACGGTTTTTTTTTCGTCTCGGGTTCTAGCAAATGATAGATCAACTGTGATATTGATATTGAGAGTGGAAGACAGAAGCAAGTGCAATATACAACTACAAAGTACGGGGAAAGTGACGGACCTGGGATTTAACCCATAACCTTTTGCTAATGAAGCTGAAGCGGTAGCCATTAGACCACCAACCATGTCTTGTAGTAATAGCTTAATGGCATACTGTAGTAAATCTTACTACATTAAGATGTTTGTCTTGCCTAACACAGAACACCTAGATATAAATGTATTACTGACAGACAGACATACTGTCACAACTCTTCACCCTGATAAAAAGAAATTGAAAGGATAAGAAATGTATGATTTGTTGAAAATTAGCAAAGTAAATGAATGATTTGTTGGTTATTAACAAAGCATTTAAAATAATTTGTTACAAGTGATGTATGTAGGTGACACTCGTAAAGGTCGGGTATCAATGCTGGAAGACATTTACCTGGAGTTTAAAAGAATCTTTCAAGAAAAGTCCTTAAGGTGAAGACGAATCGAAGCCAAACTTCAAATTTTCAAGAGCACGGATATGGAGAACCAAGCATCCGTTCACCACCAGCGACTGACCAATCGATTAAGTTTTCACCTTAAATGGATGTTTTGTTCTCCAGATTTAAAATTTGAAGTTTGGCTTCGATTCATCTCCACCTTAAATCTCAACATCATCTTACAGTTCGCTACGAAAAACAGGTTTATTTAGGGGGCCTTATTGGTTAAAGCAACATAGGATTATCAAGAATTTGTGATTGTCACAAAAAAATCCGCTTGCAAATGGAAGCTCTCAGTCGATAACTATGGAAGTACTCATAAGAAAACTATGCTGAGAAGCAGGCTATGGTAGGATATAACGCCAAAAAAATTATCATTCTCGAAGAGATCTATTTTTTAAATTTGTTACTCTGTATCACCTAGATTTACAAATGAACCTATCTACGGCAGAAAACCTCTTCAATGAAAGGTAATTAAATTCAACTCAATTTGATCTATCTCAGCTATAAAAATGTGCTATCAAATGAAACATAGTTGCGATATACCGTGTTCCCTTTATTGATTTTACGATTTTTTTTTTTTTTCATCTGAAGATTCTCAGTTTTCTCGTATTGAAGTAATCCATTGTTGGCGCCCATAAAAAATCCCCTAAATCCCAACGCCACCCGAGTGAAGACTCACTAAACCACGTCAACAATCTCCCAGTTGAGCCAATAAATCTTCCTATCCATTATGCAACACCGCACATTTCTCCACAATTTTTATCTTCATCTGGCATAGTGTCAGTTAGTCAGTCAGTGGCGGCAGCACAGCTCATCAGCTCCACCATCGCAGCTTCTATAGTCCCGACCAGAATCCAATAATAAGATTATAACAGATGTATATCAATAGCAGTTACAAATAACAGAAGTCGATATAATTTGATTATCAAGATGGCTTTGTTCTGAACTTGTTATATTTTTTATTAACACTTGTTATGTTCTTGACATTGAATTTGTTAGTTCGTAGTTTGTATTTGTAGATGACATCCTAAACTATAAACAGAAATATAATTTGCAATAATTTTGTTATTTTGTTACATACTTGAAACAAAAAATCTTTAATTATTTGGTTACACATAATTTTAATTTGATTTGTTATATTTTTGTTTTATCTGGTGATAACTTAGTTAGACTTTTTGTTATTTTAACTACTAACGATACACTTTTTATAACAACTGGTGATTTGAAATTATCATATCAGGTTATCACATGCTGTTATAATCTTGCTTCTTCCATCTGATCGGGACAAACTAGACAGCTTTTTCCAACAATCCGAAGCTGCGTGAGGTAGGATTCAAAACTAGGTTCCCTCGCGAATGCCGGCAGCCGCAGTCCCAAATGATGACGATGACGATGATGGTCCAAACAAAACCGCATCGCAGTCTAGCACATTTCCACCGAAACCACCACTGAAAACAACACTCATCGTGACTTATGTTGTATAGAGCACGGAACACTAACCCTGACCCATTTTATTTTCTTTTCTGCGGATTCACGATTTTTTCTTCTGCCTTCACTACCACGGCTTATGCTCTCCAGGCCTTTTTTTTCTATCGCCGCAGTGGATTCACTCTTTTCACTGAATGGTTGCGCTTTTCACACGTTTTCCTCTAGATTCGGTAGCACTGAACTGGGACTGGGGAAAGATGAAATGTGATGTTTACTGACGAGGATTCCGGCGATCTCCGCGCGACTTAATTTTTCATCGGCACATTTTTCCACACAGCTGAAAGTTATTACAATCTTTCGGGGAATTTTCACAGGAAGCGTGGGCGGACGCAAAGGTGGTGGTTGGTTTGTTGGTTGGCAGACATTCACTACGCGTCATTGCACGAAACTATGCTACAACTTTATTTACGACGGGAAAGAAGACACTTGTTTGTGATGTAAATTACGAACCGTGGATGATGTGATGGGTTTCATTATGTATCAGTCTAAGGAGGGGTTACACCAAGTCGATCCGTTTTTAACGGAAAGTCTGAATCCCCAAAGGAATGATTGAATTTTCATTCTTTTTTCTTCGTTACCACGGAACGTCACCCACGACCCACCCACAATTTCCCCACAAGTTCCGGGCGGAAACACGCACGACGTATCAGCTATTAGAATGCTGGCTCCAGAGGCACGTTCCCCGTCAATTGAGTGATTTGTGCCTTCACTATATTTGGGCTATTTCAACATCAACCCGATGTAGGCTTACCAGACGGTATTCTTTGAGATAACATGTCCTTCTGTTTGACCACACGTCCTCTCGACCTCCTTTGGACTAAAAATGTCCTCCATTTTCAATGGCGAAATTATAAACCGTGTCTGATGAGATAGATTTCATTCTGCACCAGTCTATGGAGTATTTCCTTCAATAGTCAAACCTCGCGCCCATCAGTCGTCGATGGAAAGTCAAAATCCCCAACGAAAAAACCATTTAGCTCTGATTGAATTTTCATCTTCCTTCCTTCCTTCCCTCGTGGCGCCACCCACGACCCACCCTCAATTTCCCACACAAGTTCCGGACGGATGAACGCACCAGTCAGCTAAGGCAAGTCAGTCAGCTAAGGCAAGTCAGTCAGCTAAGGCAAGTCAGTCAGCGTCCGCGCCCCGAAATGCTAATTAAAAATAACACATATATTTCTCGCCTTGAGCAAAGGCAAAAGACGATTCCCGCTGCGCCGCCCGGTATTCGCCCTTCTTGGAAGTTTTTTCTTCGAACGACGACAACGATTGGTGTCCGCGAATTTCGGTTTCTTTTCGGCGACCTGACCGGGAATTGGTTGGACAAACAAACATCCGGAACCCAAACACCACGCGCCGTTTTTTTTACGGGAAGAGGGACGAAGTTTCCGCATCATCGATGATTGCCTTCGCATTCGTGTAGGGGAAATGGGTGTGAAATGCGCTTTCGGAATAAAACGTGTTTATTGAATATTTCCAAGATTAATAGTTTTTAAGTCAAATTCGATCAGTTCATTCGATGGCTCTACCAATTAAGACGCATCTCACGAAAAAAAACTGCACAATATCCACATAAAAAAGAATAAAAAAATCAAAAATTATTTTGACAACCTTGAGAACATTTGACGTGGCGCAAAATGCGGCATAATCAATGGTCTCTCAACAACCATTGGTGAAATTTAAACTATGCCACAAAAATATCATACTCAAAGGAGACATATGACTGTATAGAATCGGAGGCAATACGCTAAAATTTTGAAAATAGCTGGTTTTTTTTTCCTAAACAATCCTTTTTCCGAGCTGGTAGCGGAACCGAAAAGAGACTAAATGGGAATAAAAAAAAACAGGAATTAAGACATAAGAGTTATATCACAAAGAGAACTAAGTAAACATTTCTAGAAAACTTTTTCAACCATAAATCTCTCTGAGAATACCTTCATAAATTGCTCAGAAGATTCTTCAAAGAATTTTTCCAGCCATTTTCTAGGGATGTCTTTAGGAAAATGTCAAGGGTTACCAAGTTTTCTAATCCAGTTTGATGTCTTCGACAAAGCTGCTCAGTAGATCTAGGGCTATTTGGCGGTGAAGAGGCTGATAAGGAATTCATCCCCTAGATGGCGCTAGTTAGAAGAAATCCTGCATCTTCTCTATCTCAAGATCCTAACCAGCTAGAAGGTTAGTGTCTTCGGCAAAGATATTCGGTAGATTGATTGCTATCTGGAGGTGAAAACTCTGATTGAGAATTTATTCGCTAGGTGGCGCTGGTAACGATTTTTTTACGATATTCTGTTTCTCAACATCAGCTTATCAGCTAGAAGTTTGGTGTTCTCGGCTAGACCGTTCAATAGATTAAAGGGCTATCTTGTGGTGGAAAATCTGGTTCGAAACACATCCAATACGTAGCGCTAGTAACACATTTTTTTCAATCTTTTGTATCTTAAGATCAGATGATAAAAACTGATAAGGATTGTCTGGCCAAGACAAATCTAATTAAAAGTTCAACGCTACACACTGGGGCAGCTCGGTGTTTTCGACGGCCAAAACCTCTAGCATGCATATCCAGAGTAATGGAAATTTTGGCCATCGAAAACAACGATCTGCCCCAGTGTGCGCTGGTAAGCAATAAGCTCGATATACTAGAAAATAAAGATACGTGTCTAACGGTGGAATCCATTTGAGGAATAATCTGATAGATGGCGCTACGGTCCTCTTATAATAGATTCATAAAAAGAATCTTCATATTGAATGATGGGGACGGACCTGGTGTAGTGGTTAGAACACTCTCCTCTTACGCCGAGGACCTGGGATCGAATCCCATCCCCGACATAGTCACTTATGACGTAAAAAGTTATAGTGACGACTTCCTTCGGAAGGGAAGTAAAGCCGTTGGTCCCGAGATGAACTAGCCCAGGGCTAAAAATATCGTTAATAAAGTCAAACCAACCAACCAACTATTGAATGATAGTACTACATTTAAAGTTAGTTTTCATGGCTTGCTAAATAGTCTTTTAAAGCGAACTTGCATTGATTTTGTGTTTAATCTTTCAATATATCCTTTATTTTGTTTCTTGAAAATCGAGTTATAGATAGTTGACTGTAGTTTGATGTTAATTCAAACTTCTGTATCTCAGGACAAACTGTATGGACTCTTTGTATTACAATAACGAACTAGCCTCGTTAGGGTCTTCATGGTCTTAGCAGACTAGCTCTCAACATTTTTAAGTTAATCTATAAGTAATTACAATTTTTGTTACTGATGACTTACTGAACACTTATAGAAACATGTTCGATTTTAGAGTTACGAAAACCTGCATGAATGATGTTCACTAAAATTGTGTATTAAGATACATTTAACTATTTTTAAATAATCGACATGCAATAGGATATATGCATCGCATGATTTGCTATTCACCGTATGGTGCTTCTGTATATATATTTGAATTATTCGTTATTTTTACGAATTCGCCAATACAGTATTTTGACGTAAATATAAAAATAAAAAAACATTTTTTCGCCTAGTTATTAATTTTCAATCTTCATTTCAATATTTTAAAGGAAGACTTCAACCTTCTAACTGACCAGGACCTTCTTCTATGTGATTGTGAAGCAAAATTTCATAGCTTTTCAAGATCTTGGGATGCAGACTGTTGGAAAAAAAAGTAACCATGATCACCTCACGGATGAATTCCCAGTCAGATTGACTACCGCCAGATAGCCCTTGATCTGCTGAACATCTTTGCCGAAAATACCAACCTTCTTGCTGGTGAGGATCGCGAGATGATGAATTTCTACTGCCAAATACCCATAATTTACTGAACAACCAAACAACTGCTGGCTAAACAGGTTTTTGAAATATAGAGGGATAAAGATAAAGGATCCACCTAGTGGATGTGTTTCTAATCAGATTTTCCACCACAAGGTAGCCTTTAATCCATAGTTTCCCAAACTGTGGGTCGCGATCCACTGGGGGGTCGTGAGCCAGTACTAGGGAAGTCGTGAAAAGAAAAAGTATCGACTATTTGTTGCTTCTTAGAAACTTCTCAATTGTTTCTCATTAGTAACCAACACAATAATTTGAAATTATTCAGAGAGCTACAGTGAAAATTCCATGACTCGAAATCGACTCATGGAACCACACTAGAATCAAAATTTCATGGTTACTAGGATGGTTTTCTCAATCAGCTTTCCAAAGAAAATCTGTTCCATGAGTCGATTGTCCCTTCAAATGTCGACTCAAGGAAGTTTGACTATAGTTAAGTATGAATGGAGGAAGTATAAGTATTCAAGTCCTGACATAACAGATTTTAAAGATTCTGAAGCATTCTTTTTACTTTAACGCTTTGCAAAAATTTATTTTTCGATTCTTGACAGTTCGGGTTAAAAACGGAGTATTCTTGAAAGCGAAGCGCCAGCTACAAAAAAAATATGAACCAAAATATACTCAAAGCATTTCCAACAATTTTAGTTGCTGAAAACATTTTGTAAGTATTTGTCGATAAATCAAATAATATTTAAGGTTTTCAACAAATATCAATGCTTTTGGTAGGCTAAAATATTCTTCAAGTCAATTCTTCTTAATGCCCATCTTAACACTTTATAATATTGTTAATTATCCGTTATATTTAAGCAATTTTCTGCCCTTAATTGCATGTCAATTCTATGTTTGTTGGATCTTCTATACACATTTGCGATTGGGGACAGTTTAGTTGGCTGAAACATTCTTCAAAAATCTGAATGAATGAACTAGGCCGATTTAGTTCAAAGCCTCATTAATAAAAATATGTTCTCCAAAAAATCCACAATAGTTATCGATTTATTAAAAAATATATGCAAAGAATTTTTAACGTGCTCAATAGTTTTAGTCGACTTAACCATTTCTCCAAAAACTCTAATAATATTTGTCGATAAACAGAAAATTATCGAAGAATTTATTATATGCTAAATTTCAATTGGATGAGTTTGAATAATTTTCAAAAACTATCAGAAAATTTATTCCATTAAATTGGTAGAAATATTATTCAACAAATTTTCAGGTACTATCAAAATTCCAGAGATTTTACACTTTGATACTTTTTCTTTAAAGCTGTACCCTTGTTTCTAGTAGAAAAACTCAAATATTTTACTGTTATTACGGATGAATTCCGTGTTAAATTTTTAACCTCCAGATAGCCTGCTGCAAAAATCGATTCAAGCTTTTACAAAGAACTCTTTAAAATTTCTTCTAACATTTTTCTCAAGATAATTCTTTAAAAAATTGGGTTCTGCCAAAAATTTTCCAAGAATTCTTCAATCAAATCTTTCACTGAGCTCTTCCCCGAGGAATTTCCCTAAAGACTCCTAATGAAATTTATACAAGCAATTTATCATTATTTGTTTCAAAGATAAATTTGAGACAAAACTAAGGTTTTTTTTTCTGATCGCCAATATTCCTACATACTTCACGGATTAATTTAGAAACTTCTGTTAAATAGTTAGAATAAACTTCCTCAAGAGCTTTTGCACAAATTTCCCAAAAAGTAATTTGAAAGAATTCTCATAGAATTTCATATACATACAAGTTTCAAAATAAGTGTACACAAGAATGCTCCAAAAATTCATCGAGGATTTTCTTATGCAGTCGCTTCTATATATAAACCAGAATGTTTTTCACGAAATCCTTCAAAAATCTATCTAAAAAAAATCTAAGAATATCCCTTGCAGAAACTTGTTGAAGGAATGAAGCAATATTCTGAAATAACTCCTACGAATTTTGGACAGTGTTTGGTTTTTAATCCAAATAAGCCGATCGCACCATATTCAGAGAGTGTAACAGTTCGTGAACCATAACAGTTCGTAGAACATTGCATTCGGAGAACCTTATGAATGTTGATATTCACTCTCTCGTTCGGTATGTGGCGAGAGAGCATTCAACTACAGCGGTATCGAACCATTCGGGTGATTTATGATATGCATTTGTAATAACTTTAATATTTTCTGGTAATGCAACCTTGAACAACTTGATTTTAATCTATCAGATCATCGAACACTACTTTAGTTGCAAACATAGCACAGAAAATTCAAAATATTCACCTTTGTTTGAGAATATATCAGCGAATGTTACAAGTGTTGACACACATTGGTCGACGCCAAACAGTGGGTTGTTTATGTCTGTATTCTTTTCTTTTTGTGGTTCGTTACCTTGCTCGAACGGTATATGTCATGCGTGTGGTGTGAATGCAGGCGGATAAATGGGATGAAATTATGGCTCGTGTGTCAATGAGCCTCTGTACGTGCCATAAATTCTTTTCTTCTTCTGACTTTTATTGTGCGCCGTGTGTTGGTGCTCTGTCGCTTGCTCTCACGGATAACTTGAAAACCGGGCGCACAGTAGAATTCTACTGCTAGGGGGACTGGGGGTAGTTTGCCCACGTTAAGGAGAACAGCGATTTTAGATGTGAAAAACATTATTTTATGCTCTTTTTTTATTATGGTCGGATAGACAAACATGTTTTCTACCAAATAGTAGAAACAGCTATCCATTTTAACTTTTCTGGGGTTTATAAATTAATTTTTAAAAAATGCTTGCTTAAGTGCATATGTATTGTTTTGCGGGGTAAAACGGCCCGCTTGAGTTCGGCGTTAGCCATGCTGTAAACGAACGCACACAATCATGCATGTATATGTGTTGCATACATCCGGGCGTTTGTTCAGATGTTATTGTTCAATAATAGTATACATGCTGATGCGAAAAAAATACATTTGTAAGGTTCCAATTTTTGTGTAACTTCAACGTAACATTACGTTTGGTAGAATTTGAATTCAAACGGCTGTTTTGGTGTTATGATATAGGGGTGGGCGTTTTGCCCCCAGAGTTGATTAAAGTTTAGGTTCTTCAATAAGCTTTTTGAGGGCAAATTTAACATATATTTTGCACGTAATACAAACTATGACAGTGCACAAGTTGGCTCTTGGCAATAGTTTCAGTAATTTGCTTATTTATCGGCCTAAAAAATGACATTGAAAATCGCACAAAATTGCAACGAAAACAGCGAAAAACGTTTTTATACGATTTTATCGATTTGGTTGAGAAAAACACATAAACACATATTAGGAAAAGCATTTTCATCCATTTTCTATGATCTAGGGTGAAAAAAAGCATTGTAAAACTCATCGTTCGCCCAAATCGATGGTGGCGCGTTTTGCCCCCTATGGGCATATTACCCCCAGTTCCCCTACTGCTACTGATCCTCTAGAAAATTCGTAATCAAACGTCAACATTTAACCGGAAAATCGCTAGCGTTTGGAGGTGATGTTTACTACAAAATATCGAAATCAACATCTCCTACTTAGTTATAATACCCTCTTTCCACGAATTATTGTGGCGCGTCGATCGTTGCAAGTTTCTCGTTAAACAGTCAATCCCTGTGTTTTGTTTTGTTTTGTGTTTTGTTAAGCTTAATTACTTTAAGACGAAAGCAGTCAGTGGCTGTCTTCTTTGTTGAAATTTGTTCTGGGATTCCAACTCCCACAGGGTCCACTTATGCACTGTCATAGTTTGTATTACGTGCAATAAATATGTTAAATTTGTACTTGAAAAACTTATCGAAGGACCTAGACTTTAATCAACTCGTGGGGGCAAACCCCCCCCCCCCCCATAACACCAAAACAGCTGTTGAATTCAAATCTACCAAACGTAGTGCCACGCTGAAGTAACGCGCAAATTAGAACCTTACAAATGTAAATCTTTCGCATCAGCATGTATCTATTATTGAACAATAACATCAATACAAACGCCTGTAGGTATGCATTATATATGCAGAATCGATGAAAAGAAATCACTCATGTCAGATAGGCCCTATTGAAGTGACAGCACAGAAATGCACAAGGGGCTACTATTAGTAACGCGGTTATTTTTTTCCCAATTTTAGACCCACCTTCCCCCTAGTAGTCATTTGTCCATACACAAAATTTACAATTTGTATGGACCGTTGTCATTGGGCAGAATTTCTCCCTTCCCCCAATAAATGACTATGTGGTTTATGGATGACCCATAAGCACGCATTTTTTCAATTGATTTATTAACCCTAGAAATACTCAAATGGATGGATGTTGTTTCTACTATTTGATAGAGAACATATTTTTATATCCGATTATAATAAAAAATCATGTTTTTCATATCTAAATCGCTATTTTCCTTATCATGGCCATATTACCCTTAGTCCCTAATATTGGCACAAATTGATCAATTCTTAAATTTAATTCGTTGTTTCACCTCAGGACGCAAGATTGCATGACTTCCTAGCGTATTCTAGTGAAAAAATGTTAACAAACCCGCATTTTGTCACCTTTATTCACAGAAGAGAGGATCGATGAAGAGAAATCGATCATGCGACTTGCGCCCTTATTATAGCACACGCTTGAATTTACCTTCTTTCGAGCTATTTTGAGCCATTTGAGCACGTCACATACCAAAGGCCAGGAGAAGTGGATGAACTTGTCATTCATTTTCCTGTCAAATCTCATACAAAATCTACTTTTTCTCTGCTATAAATTCACGCTGGGTGAACCACTTCCCCTAGCCTATGTGCTTACTTGGATGGAGCATTTAATTTTCAAACTTTTGTAAGGTTCCAGTCAATTGGCTTAGGGGATTTTTGCACATTATTTGATGATTTATCGCAAATTCATCGTTTTTCCCATTAAGGGGACACGGGAGACCGTGTTATTTTCCCTATCTTTTGTCTCACTCTAACAATTATCATCAAAACTTTGCCGAAGCAAATCTCGAGTTTTAGTGAACCGATGAAGCTGAAAATTTAATCGATTGTGCACCACATATATAGAATATAGTGATAAATTTTTCACATCCATATATGGAGTGGTACTTGAGATCTGCTTCTTCAAATGGATAGGATGATTATAATGACGTCCCGTGCGGCCTTAAAAGCAAGACGATATCATTTAGGTGTTCATTTTAATACCCTTTCCCCTATTGACAGCAGTGTAATTTATTGGCGGTTTCAGTGATGTGTAACTATCAGTTTCAAAATAACCTAAGATTTCTGGGTTACTAATGTGTAGCAAACTAGTAACTTGCTGACATTGATTCTGGAATAAACCTTGGAGTGATTATTTATGAAATCTTTGAAGAATCGAAAGAAAAGCATCTGAAAAAATCTGAGGAGGAATTCTATAGGAATATGTGGAGCAATCTGTTATCCAATTTTCATGACATATTCTTTGATATATTTCCGGAAGAATTCGTTTTAAGATAACTTGGAAAATATTTTTAAATTTCGTAAATCTCAAGATACGGTGAACTCAAGTCTAATTGTTTGGTGAAGTTGAAGAATACTTCAAGAAGTCAATCAGAACGCATTAAAAAAAAAAGAATGCTGAAGGCAACTTCTTAGAAGTTCAAACATAAGTTCATTTTTTACGGCATTTTTTTCATCCATCAGAGAGAGGCAAGGCAAAGTCAAATTATCTAAATGATTTCTGGAAAGATTTTTGACAGTCTGTTTTTGAGAAGGACTCTTAGATTTATTACTTACTAGTGGTCTTGGCATACTTCGTCTTGCCATCAAGCCACCAAGTAGGCTGTTGAAAAATGTCATGGTATCTCCTATACAAAATGACTTATTAGTACTCCCCCGTTTTACCAAATTTTCCGATAACTTCCCTAAACTTTCTCGTCACACGAACACGTCGGAGCCCTTCAAGAAGACAACGGTGAAAGAATTGTGCAAATCGGATGACCTGTTCTCAAGTTATTTCGTGACATACAAACACCACTCCATTTATAAAGAAGATAGATTATTCAATTGGTGCGCAATTTTCTATGGATATGAATGCTGAAACCAATCTTTGGAAAATTAAAACAATATACTATCCTTCGTAGCAAACTAGTTGATTTTGATTTGGTTCTGTCAGCCAAGGGGCGGCCTTTAACTGCCCCTTCCTCTGGCTACGCCCATGGCTGTAAGAATTTTTGGCAGACTAGAGGAGGAATTTCTAGTGACATCTCTAGAGGACTCCCTGAGAGTATATTAGAAGAAATCTTTGTAGAAATCACAAGAAGAATTCCTGATGCATTTTCTCGTGGAATAAATTAATGAAGAACCTTTGAAAAAGTCACGGAAAACTCTCTGAAGGTTTCTTTGGAACCTCTAGAATTTGTTAGCAGGATTGACTGCAATCAAAATAAAGAAAAACGTAACTTGAAAGTCCTTCCATTGAAAATAGAGACTTTTTTTAGAATAGATACCAAGTCTCCAAAGAAGAACTGCTACCAGTCCTGCTTTTGGAACAGGGAGGAGCGTTATTCCCCGCTGTTACGAAAATCGTATGCTATGGTATTATTTCTTATAAAATTAATTTCTTGAATATAATTGCCTCAATCTAATGACTAATATGAAATTCCCCACAAATTCGTGGTTAAAATTTAGTTTGTCAGCGGATGTGCATATTACCCTATTATCCCCAATAGTTATTCGATCGGACACGCAATGAGATTAGACGGGTGACGACTACGATCCGATAGACGGGGGGAAAAGAAGACACGTAGAAAATAAAACTCGGAGTTCGCGTTGTTACACTTTTCGCTTTTCTGACGAAACGGAGGCGATATGGTTGTTTGTTTTGGTAGGATTTACGCGCGTTTTTCCGCCCATTCTGCGTGGGTGCTGTTGTCTTCTCGATTCATTATTCATCGGTTTTTGTTGCGATGGAGCAACGACGTTGGCTTAAAGTTTCTCGGAAGTTGATTTACCAGATGGACGGAAAGTGTTACACCTTCGCGTCACATTGAGCGCGTTTGAGTTGTAAAAATTGAGGAAAATATCGGTTTTACGCATCGTTTATAAAGAAAAACTATTTCAAGTGTATCTTAGAATTAGGGCGTAAGTAACATGAAAGATTTCATCGATGTTCTCCTCTGTGCATAAAGATGATAAGATACAAGTTTGTAAATATTTTTTCACCTTAGAACGCATGGCAACGATCCAATCTTGCATCCTGAAGAAAAAATGTTTACAAACTTGCCTTTTTTCCTTTTTATTCATAGAAGAGAAGATCGGCTGAAAGAAATTGACCTTGTTACCTAACCTTGGAACGAGCATTTTTCAAATCTAAAAACTTCCCAAGCAATTCAAGAGTCTTACTAGATTACTGGATATACTGACGAGGTTGAATGTTGAAAGATCTCTGTTCTTATAATCAGTGAATTTTATGTCACAAGCTCATGCTGAATGGAGTCAACTATAAAGTATCAGTTTCCAAAGATGCTTATCTACCTAAACTTACAAACGTGTATTAGCATCCAACCACGAAATCCAACGCTCCCCGACATAAATTGTTATTAGGTCTGGAATCAGATTACCGAGCAGCGAATCGTCTGATTGACCCATGGCGCAAGAAAACTCGAGAAATGTAACACAACAACGATAGAAACACCCCAGCAGAATTAATTGAAAATTCTTTCATCGCATATTTTTTCATTTCTGTTGCGACCGTCTAGTAAGAACTAAGAGAAAAAATATATAAAGCTACGATATCTGCGCACGATACCAGCCATGAATGAATGGCCTGGAATAAAAAGAACAAAATTAGAAAGAAAATTAAATTTTACAACGCCCTGTGCGCTCTATGCGCCGCGTTCTCATCTATGCAAAGTTCGTTTCCCGCACTGCACTGCATTTCACCCCGTTGCACATTGCGTCGCCACTCCTAGGAAGCGTCCAACAACGGCGTCGATTTTCACGTGCACCAGGTTCTGGCAAAGAAAAATACTTTTTCCATTTCGTTATTTTTTTTTCTTTCTGCTAGCTAACAAATGCCCATTTGTTTCATTTGCACTTTTCACTGCAGTTGGTACCGATTGCAGGTTGCAGGCAAATTTCTTCCACTTGGCGCAATTTTTTGCACCAAATGTCACCTCACGTTGTTGGATGGTTTTCCCCCCACTTGAAAGCTCGGTTCTTTTCGGGTCAATTCACTTGAATGAAGCGGCGGGAAAATTGTTTTCTATTAATTTAACTTCTTTCCATCCACCGTTCTGCAAAAGAGCACTTGAAAATACAACACAATGAACACAAATATTTTCCGCTGTTTTTCGTCGTTTCCATCCCGCCGTCTGCCAACCAACCAATCGCGATCACCTTTTGCGGAGAAGTCAAATTTTCCGCGCGACAGACGACGACTCGCACGCGCTTCGCACACGCTCCCGTCCTAGTGCTTACCACACGGCGAACAAAAGCAAAAACGGCCGCGATCGAAACGGCTTCCGACTCAGTACTGAACTGCCGCCAAACCGAGATCGGGGGCGATCCTTCTAGCGAGAGAAGCGCGCGAAAAATTTTCCCTCGACGAAAATCGAAGCTGCGATGCGACGGAAAAACAATCATCACGACGCGACGATGATCGATGATGGTGATGATGATGATTGTTAACAGTCAGTGCCCGATGACCGTGAGGAAAAACACACGCTGATCGTTTGAGAAAAGTCCTCAGTTGATATGGTGAAAATTGCGTCGATTGATGATCGCTCTGTGCGCTTGCGGAGTTGCGGTATATTGTGGCACCTATACAGATACAGTTTCTCTCATGTTGGACGTCTGCCAAAATGCGAATCCGTGTAGGAATAGAAGCAGACTGTGGACTAGAGACCGCAGCATGACGGATTAAGAGCGAAAAACTGAAACAATCTAATTAGTGGTTGCAATAGGTCTGAGAGAGCGATGTAGAACAGTAACATCAATCGTTGACACGTAGATCAGACCAATTCACTATGATTCGATTTAGAATAAATGTCGGACAAATTCTCAAATAATTATTTAAATAGTTAATATAGTCGTAATGTTGTTTACCTTATATAATTAAAATATTTTGTTACTACACTCCCGTGCAAAAGTTTGGGTTCACCCCCTAAAAACATACGAAAGTGTTTTGTCTATATCTCTGTGATTACACATCCAATTGAAACTCTCTATGGTACATTCGCAAGACAAAGAGTTCGTATTTATCCAAAAACATTTCGTATGTATTTATCCAAAAACATTTTTTGAATTTTGTATGCTAAATTTTTAACCTAAAGTCGTGACATTTTTCAAAAAAACATACTGAAAGCACATGGCTGATTTCCTCGACCAAAATTTAAAATCAATGTGCCATTAGAATCGTAATCTTATATTCCTTGAAGAGCACTCAAAAAATTTTGGCGGAAAAATCTGAAAACTATTCAAAATAAATGAAACAGTCATTGAATTCATCGTGCAAAAGTTTTCGTTCACCTGCACCTACTTTGAACACGGAAATTCTGCGAAATTTCCAACCAATCATGTACGCGCCATTATTTGCGTTTGAAAAAGCTATGAATCATTAAAATCAATTAAAAAATGAGAGAGATATGGACAAACATTATTTGCGTGCTATGACTTGAATAACTGTTTCATTGATTTTGAATAGTTTTCAATGTTTTCCGCCAAAGTTTCGTGAGTGCTCTTCAAGGAATATAATATTATGAATCTAATGACACATTGATTTAAAATTTTGATTGATCCCATGCTGAGGAAATTAGCCATTTTTTTTCAGTGTTTTTTTTAAAGTCACAACTTTAAGTAAAACTTAAGAGTACAAAATTCAAGAAATATTTTGGAAAAATACATGCGAAGTAAGATTAATTCTTTGTTTTTAGAATGTGCCATAGAGAGTTTCAATTGTACGGGTAATCACAGAGATATGAACAAAACACTTTTGTATGTTTTAATGGGGTGAACCCCATTCAAGCATTATGGATTCTACTCTCAAATATTCCTTTTTTTTAACTAATAATTAGGACATCTTGCTCAAAACATACACGTTGACGTAAAATATATTTCTGCCAAGTCATACTAATTGTCTTTTATCATCTGTAATGTTAAGCATAACATTCAATCGCGAATAACGGTGTTTGAGTCAATTATTGAGTTGGTTTTACAAAGCTATCATTATATAGTCGTTTTCTGTAAGAAATGCCTTCAGTATTCATAAGCTCCCACAGGTGAAAAAAAAACTTAAATGTCTTAGCATAATAATTACTAGTTCGCTTAGATTCAGTTTAGGGGATTTTTTTTATTTCCGTACAGATTTTCATGAAACTTTTTCCACAGGCAGGGCTCATCAATAAAGGAATGAAAATAAATTGAGAAAAATTCAGGGTCGCCTATTTTCCCGGAAAACTCAGTTGGAATTTTTTTGTTTTCCTCTGACACTACTTACTTTGAAAAATCATAACTCAAGAACGAAGCATCGTAGAAACAAAGTTTTTTATGACAATGAAAGCAAATTTTCTCAGGAATAAAAAAAAATTAACTGGAAAAAGTTTTCAACAAAATTTTCTACCGTTGGGAAAATTCGTAAAGAAAAGCCGGAAAAACTATGCTCTAACTCGTGGAAAATTTTTAAAAAATATTTATGAGAAGATAATTTCATAAGCTTTAATCGCTGAAATTTTTGAAATGTACTCTTTTTCGTTTTTGAGTTATGGCCAATTTTGTAAAAAATGTGCAAATAACTCAAGAAAGAAGCACCGTAGAAACAAAGTTTTTTTTTTTAATGAAGGTAATTTTCTCAGGAATAAAAATAAATATATTAACTGGAAAAAGTTGTCCACAAAATTGAGTTGAGAACAAATTGTTTGGCGTTATTAATTTCTGCTGACTTTCTAATAGTAGCATCTCTAGCCATTCGCTTAATGTCAAATTTCAAAAATGTATGCAACCATGAAAATGATTTTAAAATTAGAGCAGAATGGCACTTTTTTCCAACCTCACATGGAAAAGATCCTTGTGATGGTATCGGTGGCAACTTTAAGCGAATGGCTAGAGATGCTAGTATTGGAAAGTCAGCAGAAATTAATAACGCCAAACAATTTTTCGACTGGGCTGTGTCGCAAAAGGTGAGAGACCAATTTAAAAAAGATTGGGAATTTATCTATGCTACTGAAAATGACTATTCAGAGGCTGGAAAATTTCTTCAGGAAAGATTTTCTAACCTTGTTCCGATTCCTGGAACAAAAAAATATCGTTCACTTATACCAAAAGACGAACGAAGCATTTTTGATAGTGAATTCTCAGATGCACATGAAAACCAAGAAAATACAGCATGCTTTGTTCTTAATAATACAAAGATACGAAAATCTTCTGGCGTTAGCAACCAAAGACAATCTTCCCGGTTGAAAAAATAGATAGTATTAAGATGAAAATGTAAGTTATATACTGAATAATTGAATAAATAAAATTAAAAAAAAAATAATAATAATCTTATTTGTTTCAAAGAAAAGAAAGAATCCCTTTTCAGTGTAATGAAACATTGAGGCAGAAACAGTTTTTTTTTCAGTTTTCTTAGCGGTGTAATTTTTCATGAAAAATATCATCCATTTCAACTTATACTTCATTAAAACCAATCCCAATTCTTTTTTTTCAGATGTTTTAGAAAATTTGCAATTGCTTTGATAAAAAAATCTTTGTTTTTCCAATGCTTCGATTGAAATATGGATTTTCAAAGAAAAGGCTTATATGGTCATTTTCCACAAAATTGCCCATAACTCAAGAACGAAAAAAAGTACATTTCAAAAATTTCAGCGATTAAAGCTTATGAAATTACCTTCTCAAAATATATTTTTGAAAGTTTTCCACTAATTGGAACATAGTTTTTTCGGCTTTTCTTTACTAATTTTTCAACATTGGAAAATTTTGTGGAAAACTGTTTCCAGTTATAATTTTTTTTTCATTCCTGAGAAAATTTGCTTTCATTTTCATAAAAAAAAACTTTGTTTCTACGATGCTTCTCTCTTATGATTTTTCAAAAAAAAAAAGGCTCAAAATGGCACATTTGCACATTTTTTACAAAATTGGTCATAACTCAAAAAAGAAGAAAAAAGTACATTTCAAAAATTTCAGCGATTAAAGCTTATGAAATTATCTTCTCAAAAATATTTTTTTGAAAATTTTCCACGAGTTGGAGCATAGTTTTTCCGGCTTTTCTTCACGAAATAACAGGCAGTGGCGTTCGGGGTAATGACCCATTCGGGGTAATGGCTTTCGGGGTAGTGACCCATTCGGGGTAGTGGCGTTCGGGGTTATGGCGTTCGGGTTAATGGGATGGAGCCAAAATTTTAAGTTTAAACCCTCCATGTTAACTACAGTTTACATATGTTAAGGTACATTGGAGCAAGTAAGCATACTGGAAAATTAAGACCCTGAGGCATAACTTCTATGAAATAAATTACCAGAGGACTCTATGACACTACCCCGTACGCCAATACCCCGAATGCCATTACCCCGAACGTCATTACCCCGAAAGGGTCATTACCCCGAACGCCACTACCCCGAACGCCATTACCCCGAATCCATTATATTTTGAGATTTATTCTAATTAGAAGTTGGGGAGAAAATTGTGCAATTTCTTATGAGAACTAAACAAGTTTAGCTTAACAATGAATTTTTCAAATATTAGGAGATGAAAAAGGAGCTAGATTCTCATAAAACAACTTTAACATACTATGTGTCGTTAGGGTTTGTCCTCTAATTTTGATGAGATTAATACAGCTGTGCTGCCATACTCTGAAGAACAGCCTATTTGGAAAAAAAGGGTGAATGTATTATGAAAAGGATAGTTGTAATATGCACAAAATAAGAATGTAGTAAATTTTCGTTTTGAACGCATCTGCCCACTTCCTTCGCTCGATTTTTTTAAGATGTCGATCACTAGAATTGAGATCTTCTAGAAGATTTTGTTTCATAAACATTGGTAATTGAAGATCAGCCTGATATTATCGCTGCAAGTGTTGTTGTACAGAACCCGTTTATAGACCAACCTGATAGACAATCGTTCTGCGGTGGCATAGAAACGCTATTACATTTGTTAGAAAAACCTTGCAGCTATGACGTGAATAATCACTGTAACATCGTGATGCTATCGCACAACCTGTATTCATAAGAAAGAAAAATCTTTGTAAAAAACAAATTTAAAATATTAACACCACCAAGAAGTCCAAATACCGGCGAGCACGCAGCTGTTCAGCAAGACCATATTGAGGGTATGGGTTCGAATTCTTCCAATCTTATTGCATCCATACAAAATGGTTGCGCGGGGTGGATAGGTGTCAAAAATGGCAATCTTTGGCGTTATGAAATTTGTGAATGATCCCTTGAACTGCAAAAGTGCCCACTGAGCTGAGAAACAGGCACTGTCCCATAAATAAAAAGAAGAAGATAGTTGCCAATAAGACATTTAGAAAGAATAGCTGACATACGAAAGAAAGGAAAATATATGATAAACATTTTACCGACGAATTTTACAAACCATTGATTACCAGTTTACATTAGAGACGCATACATGAATGGTCAATCCTCTATAACAGTATAGTTATCATTTTGGCACGCAAAACAAGATACTGCATTGTATCTCATACTATTCGGGGTAATGACTCATTCAGGGTAGTGGCGTTCGGGGTAATGGCCCATTCGGGGTAATGGCTTTCGGGGTAGTGACCCATTCAGGGTAGTGGCGTTCGGAGTAGTGGCGTTCGGGGTAATGGGATGGAGCCTACCAGAGAGTGTCTTACAAGCTGGATGAAAATGTACCGATATAGAGGATTAAGGGCATAGTGGAAACATTCAGCAATTTCTTATTTTTAGATTAAAAAACGATAATTCTTTGCAGTTGCCCTCTATTAGATTTCAAGTTTAAAATAAGTATGCTGCACTCATTCATGGTAAAATAAATTATATTTCGCGTTTAGTGTCTTAAGTACTTCACTGCAGTGATCGATTTTTCTTTATAGATTTTCGCTTCAACAAATTATTTAGTCTTGTGAATGTTTTCGACTGCTATTTTTGATTCAGCAGAAAGTAGTCATTGGTGGAAAAATTCGCGTTACGAAGCACCTCACGAGCGTAAACCAACGCAAAACAAACATGACAGGCTCGTGAACAGGCTTGATGTGAGAAAGAATTACTTCAGCTTCGTTTACTCGCGAGCACGACAGATGTGAGTAAATCAGCATTCTATTGCTCGCGAGCATTTTGTTTTTTATTCTTGTTCTGGTTCAGCTGACATATTCGCCACTTTCCATCACTGCTCATCGTCCTTCTTCAGGCTGTATTTTACGAAAACCGATTGAACTTCATGTACTAATCCGAACAGAAAATCGAGGAAGAGAAACCGATCACTGCAATCACTCTTGTATGATACTAAACGCGAGATCGATAATTGGTTCAAAAACAAGACTGGGGAAAAGCTATCGAGGTAATATGAACACTTTCGTGGAATTGTATGAATACAATATTATTCATGGTTATTATTCTTATTTTAGGAATCACGTCCTTACAAACTGAGACAAAGCCTGTTCCTCAGCTTGTTGTTAGAGCACTTGTCACATTTCTTAACTTAGAGCTATCCTCGCTAAAGTTACCTTTTTTGCCTTCGTATTAGGTCTAAAATAATACCTTACAGTTATCGATACTTTTATTTTTTTTTTTAAAGACACCGACACGTTAATGCTTCCAGTGGGCCATTTATGCCCTTTGAAGGAAGCACCACACTAGACAACGGACTAGCATGCAACGCCCAGTGGCACAGTCGGAAAACAGTCCTCACGAAAAGTTTACCGGCCTGAGGCGGGAATCGAACCCACACTCCCTAGCACGATGCGGCTAAATGCCTGGTGACACTAATCGCACGGCTACGAAGCCCACAAAGTATTTGAAAGTAGTATCGGAGAAAAGTATCGAACCTACAAAATATCGAATATAAAGAACCGATACCTACTTCAATCATATAAGTAGTTTTTATTATAAAGGAATCATAGAACTTAAACGAAGATAGCGGCTTTTAAATAATCGCATTTATAATTCATTCATAAAATAAATACCTTCATAAACCACTTAAAAATCTTTTCGTAAACCATTGGAAATGTCTAGGAAATTTAAGAAACTCCTCGAATACTTTATTTCGGGTAAATTGATTGCAAACAGCATCCAATATGCACAATCTTGTTTAACTAACTAATTCGCTTCAATGCCGAAGTTCGTAAATGGAGGCTCCAGTAAGATACACATGTACAATGTATTAATAACTACTGACTTGCTCCATTGAATTGTATGTCTGTATTATTTTGGTGAGGAACAACGAGAGCAATGACATCATAAATAAATTTCCTTACAATCTTAGCAATTATCCAATCATTACAAAATTGAGTCTCATGAGTCAATTACGTCAATCTAAATTGCCCAAAATAAAACAAAGGGACGACGCTCATCGTCGTCGTCGTTGCAAAAACAACATCAAAATTGGGCCCTCGACCAACTTAAACTACAATAAAAATCTGCACTCCTTCTTGTTACTGTGTGTAGACGACACGAAAATCCTACACCTTTGGTGACCCCGAGGGAAACACCCCTTGCTCCGCCCGAACCGAGTTTTCTTTCGGTTGGCAAACAAAAAGGTGTTCTGTTACGAGTGTCGCGCCGCCATCGTGGATCGTTCTCGGTTCCCGCGTGTGGGCGGGGGCTGAGGGCGGAAAAGGCATTATTTAAAAATATCGCCCCCAGGTTGGGTGCAGTAAATCACTTCCCAGAGTGTGGTGTGTTCTTGGTTGCCATTCGTTTCGGTTACTCTCTCGGTTTGTTCAGGCGGAGCCGGCAGACCAATTTATTGGACGTGATTCAAGACTGGCGGACTCGTTAGACTGACGGGTTGTGGGATTGTTTTCCTTCGTCCATCATCGGTAGATCGGTAGATCGTCAAAAAGTGACATGATGATACGATCAGAGGCGTGAATTTTCATTGATCGTTCTTGTCGAATGTATTAAATTTCGATTCTATTTTTGCGATTAGTTTTCTATCATTTAAACTTTGTTACTGAGTGTTTATAAAATAAGTGAACTGCCTGTCCTACACGAAAAATAAAATCTAATTCCCAAATCATGATTTACAAGTCGTGAAATTCATAAATTGGTTAGGTCATGACATCAGGACCACAAATCATGATTTCTGGAATTTTTAATTATGATTTTTCATAAGCGTAACATCCAGAGTGACAAAACTAAGCGGTTCGCTTTGCTTCATCTTATTCGTGTCAATCACTGGTGAAGTAGTTGCGAATGAAAAATGTGAAGAATGTGATGGAGGTTATTTGGTTACATGCAACCTCGATGCAACAATTTTTATCTGTATGTTTCAGGTGAATCTAGTTATTGTTAATAATGATTCTGTAGTGATTGCAATACATCACATAATGCATAGACAATAAAACAAACAAATAAAATATATTAAAATTCTGTTGGTACAATGATTTTTATTAGACTTTTAAACATTTGAACGGAGCTGTATTTTGTAGGGTGAAGCCATATTCTTCGAACATCTCTCATCCCCTTGAATTACGCACTAATTTTCGCTTCTTATATAAAAGAAAAACATCTATAATTATAATTCAAAAAGCTGTCAGCAATATCAACACCACACAACACACGCAAACATAAATTGACAAACCACAGCACACAAATGCTACATTACCCTTAGAGAACAAGAAATCTTTGGCAAGCACTAGCGCTCGGTCTATCTCAAGCAGCAGGTCAGCTTCGGAGAAGCTTCTCCGATTGTTAAGGTCGGTAACGCAGTGACCATCGCTGTCATTGCCGTTGGTGTTATTCATAGTTTGGTTATGCTCAACTCTACAAGCGCTATCACCAGCATCGGTCAGTGTGTTACGCGCACGGTTACTGTCACGATCACCCAAAAGTGCACACAAATCATCATCATCTTGTTTGGAATAGCTACCGATGCGACGCTGACTATCCGCCGTTTGCTGACTCGTTCCACCACCAACTTTAGCAGCCGAAGACAAACTGGTAACACTTCCACCACCATTTTGGACGAAACTTGACGACGAACCATTCTTCACCGGACTCGGCACGGGTCTACGGCCTTCACAACTAGCACTACGCTGAAGCCTACGTTCGAACTCTTGACACTTGGCACTGACGGACACCGGAGCCGGTGGCTCTTCATCCGCACCAGCGCCATTTTGAGTGGAGACATTCTCAACCGAAGAACTGGCAGCACTTCTAATGGCCGCTTTGTAACTGTCCTGCCTCAGCAGTTCCCTTTGTTTTTGCTGATGCACTTCGATCAGAGCACTCACTTTGACGGGTTCTTCCAATGAGGTGCCATTGCTGACTTCTGATGTTGGTTTGGCAACACTGGTTCTACTGTGTCCATTAACGAAGCCACTATTTGCAACGACGGGTTGGAAGCTTTTCGCTTGATTTACACCCTGACGCGACCGTTGGTTTTGTTGGTGCTGCTGCTGTTGCAGATGACTTTGAGCTGATAGTAACGATGATGCGATGGAAAACGAAAGAAAATGGAAAACTTATTTAAGTAAATAAGTAGCTGGATGGAGGCGCAAGCGAGAGCCACGGTGGGTCTGAAATCGTTATGTTAGTTAAAAATGTACAACTCAAGCAATAGTTTCCGAGCATCTTTTTCATGAATATTTTCAAATTTCAACGGGAATCGAAACTTCTAAAACTTCAACGTACTCTGGTTGTGCTGTCACTATTAGAGAATTTTCTAAATTATGTGAATATCGCTTCAAAATGGTCCAAAACCTTCGAATCGCGATAACTTTTGATTCCCTCGTTGAAATACGGAAAAGGTACTAAAATACTATATTTTTCGAACGATGGTTGCCAAATTGGAGGACATTTTGATCGTTATTAATGGTTTCAGACACACCGTGGGCCGAAAAAAAAACGGGGAAAACTCACACAAACACACGAACACGGAACGGGGATGATGCAAGGACGGCACTCTTTTCTTTCGTATCTCTTTTTCCAAGGCGAGACTTTCGAAACGCACTACTAAAGTATGAAACTCTATTGCTGTTCTGATGGGGTGGAATAACGAAGCCTGTTGCTGCACTTTGGCGAAGTGAAATTATTATGAGACGAGCTCCAAGGTCGCGGAGATTGTTTTTAATGGGGCCGGTCGTAGGAATCATGATGGATGTGGAAAATAGTTGGAGAAGGATGGTTTTATCAGATTTATTCGCAACATTGTATCGCTTTTATGGAACATGAACAGACATTATTTTGCGTTGTTATTTAAGTTTTATTTTGTTTGCATTTATAAAAGATAGTCTTCAGTATTCATATATATTTTAAATTGAGTTATGAAGTTGTTTTTGAATAATTATCAGCAATCTAGATCTTTCGATGAATCAGCCAAAAATCTCTTTTGAAACTCAAAAGGTTTTAGCCGAGTATTTGAGAATGTATCTTGAAATGGATTCATCCAGGAAATCTTTGAAAAAATAGTCAGGTATCCGATGAGGAATAACTCCACATATTTGTCAGTATTTTATTCTAAGATTCCTCTTTATTTTTCACTATATATTTTCCTCAATTCTTAAAGGAATTTCTGCAACTGGTTATTTGTTCCAGTAATCGTTTCTATGAATAGCTAAAACTTCTTCACAGAGCCCTCAGCAGTATCGCAAGGTTTTTTTTAAGCCTTAATGCATATTTCACTGGAAAAATCGAATGATTCTGTATGTTTCATAAGCGTACTATGAAGTAAAAACGTTGAATTTGTTGTTAGATTCCACAAAACGTATATGCGTCTGAGATATCATTGCGGAAGAGCGTCGTGAATGAATTTCAGCTACTAAGGGGTCCATTACTAGCATTGAAACCCTACATTTTTAAGAATCATTTCAAGAATATTTTTCTTTCGTTCTTTGTAAAAATCGTCCAGTTTCTTCAAATACCTTCAGTAATGCTTTAATATATATTTTTTTAAATTGGTTCAGATAACTCATTCGGAACTTGGCTTTCGATGACTCCATAAAGACCTTAAAAAGTTCCTTCAAAAATCAATTTTCTTTTATTTTTTCTGGCAATCCTTCATGCAATGCAACCTGCGACAATCAGACTCTAAAAAATCATCCAGGAACTTATTTAAAAATGCTTTTATAAATTTCCGTTCTGGAATTATTACAGAATTTATACTAAACCAGAAATTTCACTGAGAATATCTCCAAGCATTGGCATAGGCTGGGATTGCCCAAAAAATACTCGACCGATTTTAAAGTAATTTGATTTGAACAGTTTTTGGGATATTATCCAAGTTATTTCTCCAAAAAATGCTGATTGGGCTTCTTCAAAAAAGATTGCAGAATTCTTCAGATAATTATGATTTGTTCAAGAGTTTTTCCTGTATTATTTTCGTAGCATTCCTTTTCAGATTATTTTAAAAATTTCAGTAGGTAGGTGGGTATCACATAAACAAATCTCACAATGAAAGAAAGAGTTTCTCCATATTTTTGTCTAGTTAGGGTTGATTTCCATAAATGTTCCAGAAAAATTTGTGTAGGGATTTGAAAATAATTTAAAACATTATAAAAGTTCCATTAACCAGAAGTATCTACAATGTTATGTTCTGATTTCCTGCTGGTAGTATAACAAAGTTAATCTGATTTATCAATATCTCGCATTGAATTCTCCAGGAATTAATCTTGTGACTTTGCTAGAATAGTTTTTCTCATAATTGAAATAAGAATTAGAAGGATACATTGGAAAATAGGTCAGAGATTTTTCCAATACCTAATTTATCTATGAATATTTCTAAGAATTATATCAGAAATTTATCTGAAAAATCCAAAGGAAATTTCTTAAGATTCCATAAATTTCTACAAGAGACAATTTTAGAAAAATACAAATAATGGATTGATTCTTGGACAACTTTCTGAAACATTTTCTAAAGTATTGTACTTGTGGATCGATTTTTCGGGGATTTTTGGAAATATTTATGTTGAAATCTCAGGATAAAATTATGGAAGAAACCATTGTATTTTGCTCGAAAGGATGCTTAGAACAGCTCCTGAGACTAACTATGTGAGTTTTTTTTTTTTTTAAATCCACAGATAAGCTTTTACATTAATTTCAGTAGAATTTATTATGAACTAAAAAAAATTAGATAAAAGTTCTTGATTCTTAGAGTAATTGTTAAAGAGCATGACCGAAAGAATTTCTGAAAATAATAAGACAATTTTTACAGTTTTTTTTCTACCATATCTTTGAAAAACCTTTCGAAGAAATCCATTAATATATTTCATTAAGAACCTCTTAAAAAATTTCTTCTCGATTAAAGATTCCTTTCAATATGACAAAGTCCCAGAAAAATGCATGAAATTTGAGAAGAAAGAAATAATTCTTTAAATAGGAAGAGAAGAGGAATTAGGAGAGTAATTCTTGAAGGCATTTGAGAGGTAATATTCGATTTAATCTGTTGATATATTGATATATTGAGTAATGCGTGCATTTTTTGTTCTTATATAGGTTTTACACATAAAATCCATAACTCTCTACAGGAAAATATCGATTTTTTTTCTGGGGAAATTCCGGACTAATAATTTTGTAGAAAAACTTGGACAATTCATTCTAGGGAAATCTGCGAAAATCCGGGAGCCAGTTTTGGAAGAAATCATGGTGGAATCTATCTGAAGAATTTTTGAAGGAACTGTATAAACTTGTTATATCCTGTGTTAATAATTTTTGATGGTCATATAGTTGGTCATTTGGATCTCTACCAATCAAACTTTCGAACTTTTTGAAATCTATAATTTTCCAAGCCGTTAATGGACCTGTTATTTATAAAACAAATTAGATTTAGACTTATTTCGGACTCCACTTTGCACAATATGAATGAAGAAGGAGCATAGAGCCTTCATAGTTTGACGTTTTATGTGAAAGAGTTCAGAGGTTGTATCTTTTTTTTGCGAAAAATGAATTTTTGAGGACGCTCGCCCCCCTCTGTTGGAAATCCATAAATAATGCAAGTCATTGCATGCATTGTGCATGTCACATCTTGTGAAACTTGAGTTTGTATGAAAACATCTCTAAAACACCTACCTACTGAAATCTTTTACATAAAGTTCTGGATGATGATGGGCCCTAATAGCCGTAGCGGTAAACGCGCAGCTATTCAGCATGACCATGCTGAGGGTCGTGGGTTCGAATCCCGCTGGTCGAGGATCTTTTCGTAAAGGAAATTTTCTCGATTCCCAGGGCATAGAGTATCTTCGTACCTGCCACACGATATACACATGCAAAAATGGTCAATAGGCAAAGAAAGCTCTCAGTTAATAACTGTGGAAGTGCTCATAAGAACACTAATCTGAGAAGCAGGCCTTGTCCCAGTTGGGACGTAACGCCAGAAAGAAGAAGAAAGTTCTGGAAAGTTTCAGAAATTGGTAGCACCACCTAATCAGAAAAGAATAGAGTTTTTTTTTATTAATGACACTTTACACCATAGTGCATTTGTGTCAGAGACATAGTAGTCAGGTTCAGTCTTCTAAGATCATCCTTCTGCTCCCAGATTTAAACAAGCATGCTTTAAAATCATCTCAATGCACGGGATCGTTTTGAATCCTGATTTTACTAATCTCATCGTGCGTGATTTATGCAAGGATTCAATCTTATTATTTATGAGGAAAATGAGAAATGAGGAAACCATCATCGTTGTACAAATTTTCAAAACCAGTTTTTTGCTCAAAATTGAAGCAACGTTCAGGAAAATCTATCATTGCATTGCATTTGCTATCTGTAATACGATGACAGATTTTCATGAGGATTTGTTTGAATTTGAGCGAAAAAACTGGTTTTTAATTTATGATGATTGAATGATGGATTCTTGAGCCTTAATCGCTGTCATCATAGGCAATCGAGTCAAGGTAAAATGCTCTTCATCTGGAATATTTGACGTTTCAAAGGGGATTGCGATAAACAAAATCTGACTGCCGAACAAGAGACCAAGTAAAATGGAAGGCAATGAAATTATGCAAATAAAAATAGAGTAGAAATGGTATCATACCACTGCGAATTGCGACTAATTGTGGTTATTTTCACTCAAGGAGAAATTCATTTAAACAAAAATTTGAACTTCGGAGTTTCGTTGAATCCCGACTTTTTTCAACGGAAATTCAATCTAAAACTCATAAAAGTCCCTTCTAAATAAGGAGTCATTAGCTACGTCAGGACAAAGTGCTACCAATAATTGTCGCTAGTTTCCAGAAACTGTTCACTGGAAACAGCTGTGCATGATAAAATCTTTCAGACATATTTCAAGTGTGTCCTGTCAGACAAAAGTTTCCATCCGATATGCAATGAAATATCAATACCTACTCGAGAGTGAGCATGATTCACTGCATGCCTGGATTTGAACAAAAGATGCGCGCGAAAATCAGAGGAACTTGCTCTGATGGAAATCGATCTCAGCAGCTCTTGGAGTGGGGATTTTTTAAAGACTGGTTCAGATTCGGTACCACTTCTAGTACTGCATTTGGTCAAGGAAATTGCACGCTAATTAGAAATTTCTAAGTGTTTGACGTTTCACGGCCTTGTTGTTTATGGTTCGGGCTTCGAAAATTTCAGTTCAAGTTTGAAGAGCAGCTTACCATGCATCGGCTTATTATGCCATGTGTTGTTTACCTTCCATAAGATTTGCCCCTCTCTCGCTTGTTGCATGCAAGATGATTATTCCGGACCTGACTTCGACCTTCTTCGACATTTCGACCTGTCTTCAGTACAGTTGTACCAAAGACAAATTAATTGTACAGGACAGTGCTTGCTGCTTTTAAGAATATGTCATGGTAAAAAATACACCACTTAGCAGCGGTAGTGTACAACACAACTTCCGGTGAGATATCTCGGAATCTGAACGAGGAATGCTAACAAAAAAGATGTTTTTCTCTTTGAGAAAATTGTCCAAAGAAAAAAGAGTTTCATCATTCGAACCTACAAAGTTCCAAATTCATCCAATACATGGCATTAGAGTACGTTAATACTTCTGGTATGATGCAATTGAAAAAAAATCCTGTCACAATTTCTGTCTTCGAGAAAGTGTTTCAGATTGAGCAGAGCTTTTCCGATAGAAATTACGAAGTTCTAAATTTATGGATGCGGTTTTTTTTCCTAAAGAAGTTCTAATGCTATTCCTGGATGAAGTCCTGAAATATCCTGAAAGTATTTGAACAAAAATCCATAAGAGAATTCTTGAAGAAATACTTGAAAGACTTCCAAATTTAAAGCTATTCAAGAAACAAATTCTGCAGGACCTCATGAGAGCTTGCATTGAGGCATTTCAGATTTCCTGTTATTCACTCAGGAATCTCTGAAGGTATCTCTGGAAGCGTATCTATGGGAAAACCTGTGGAAATTCTGAAGAAATCCATGAGAAATTTCCAGAAAGAATGCTTGGGAGTACTCTCGAAGGGATCATTAAGAGGATTACTGAGAAAAAAAACTTGCGAGATTCCTAATGGAATCCTCTTAATTTTTTTGCAGAACTTGTTTTATGGAATTCTGTAGGAATCCTTGGGAGAACTATTGTAAGAACATTGGGTTATTCCTGAAGGAATCTTATATGGAATTCGTCAAGTAATCCCAGGGGGAATTTTTAAATAATCCCATGAGGAAATTCATGAATAAATCAATTTGGAATATTGATGAAAACTTTGGGGGAGTTCTTGAAGGAATCCCTAGGGACATTTATGAAGGAATCGCTGGACAACTATTTAAAGAAATCTCGAGGAGCATCCATGAAAGAATCCATAATGGGCATTCTTGGAGGAATACCTGAAGAAATTTATGGAGAAATTATTACATGAATCCGTGGTAGAACTCCAAGAAGATATTCTTAAGGAATTTCTTAAAGAATCCCTAAAGTTATACGTTAAAGCATCCCTTATCAAATTCCTGAAATAATCTTCAAAGGATTTTCAGAAAGAATTCCTAGACGAATTTCTTGATGTATGCCTGGAGCAATATCAAAAGAAAACTTTGAGGTTATCTTTTATGTGTTTACTGGAAAAATCAATGGAAGAATTCTTCAACGAATGCCTGGAAATATTCATTGAGCAATTATGAAAGATCCCTGGAACAACTCAGAAAGAATTCATTGAGAAAACAATGGAAGTATTCCTAGAGAAAAATAGGATTCTCATGAGGAATCCTTGAAAACAAATACTTCAAGGGTGCCCGGAAAATCCATTTTGGACCTTATACACGAAATCAGGGAAAAATTTATTGTTTTGAAATTTTTGAACGAATGCAAGGAAGATTTTCCTTGATCATAATTTAAGATATTCTGCAAGAATATCTTGTATAAATTATACCGTTATGTCCATTTGACAACGCCTTGTTCCAATCACACCAACCAAAACGAACGGAATTTTGTAGGGTCCTTTGATGAAGTCCTAATCACGTAGTGGATAACTTTTGATCTTTGCAGGGTCCCTCGGGGACTGCTCACTGCTCATTCTGAACAACTTTCTCGAAGACAGGAATGTTCTAAGGAGTGTGCTAAATCTTGTGGCAATCTGTTCGGTTCTAATCCATGGTTTCATAAAATTTGCATGAAAGGTTGATGCATAGTAAGCTGCTCTACAAGTTCAAACAGAAATGTTCTTAGCCCGAACCGTAAACAACAAGGCCACGAAACGTCAAACACTTAGAAATTTTTACCTGTGTTTTCGACTTAGTAGGCGTGTAATCGCCTGCTGTAAAAGGTACCCAAGTTTGACAGATCGCTGTACACTTTTCACGGCATCCTAGATTTCGCTCCATTACGCTATGAACCATACAATTTTGGGCAATTGTAAGGAACATGGTGGAAGACTTTATTCCGTCTTTGATCTTATGGCTTTTTCAAAGATTTCATAAAAAAAAGTTTAATTTAATTCCCTGAAAAATCGAACTGGGATGTCTCGCGTAACTTTTGAAAAGGACCTATCAAACATTGAGAGTAGTTACTGTGCACGTGCTGTAGCCTTAGGTGCAGGAGCCTCATTGCTTGCAAGCGCACAGGCGCGACGTTCTCAAACGACCGGTTACGGAACATGAGTCCGTTGCACTTTGCGAAAAAGGACCACGTGATTATTGAGCCGAAATCTAATTCAGGTTAACTTCTGCGTCCATGAGTCCTCTCATGGCGTAGGGATAACGCGCCCTAACTAGAGATCAGGGAGTCGTGTGTTCGATTCTCACTGAGAAGACGTGTAACTTTTTCGCAAAACTTCACATCAATTTGTCCACTTCATTCAATTGCAAAGAATATGTAATGTTTAGCTTTTCGGTAGTTGTTAAACTTCCACTCGGCTGGTTAGCTGTAAACCACGATTCATAATTAATTAAAAACAAAAACTTTAGTAAAACAAACTCGTATAACGGTTTGTGGAAATCTACCAAAAAATTTAAAGATGACTTTCTCAAGAAAAGCGTTGAAAGTATGTATTGAGGATAATTTTAAAAAGATCAATCTAGAATCTAGCAAGTATCATAAAACAAATTCGTAATTGGATTTGTGAAAAATCTAACAAACGTTTCACATCTCTTTTTCACAAGAAAAGTGTCAAAAGATTTTACATTGTTGGTCAAATTCATCAAAATTTTAATTTCAAATGCACGTTCAGCGTCAGTCGTGCACCTACTGTCAAATTGTTGTTTTGCCTATAGTGGCATTGTTATTCTATCGCCAAGAGAATTGAATAAAAAGTAATCCTAATCCATATTGTCATGTCAGCTCATTTTTTGCTGTTATGTTTTCATTGCAGTTTCTTGTTGAAATCTTACGCCTTCATTACAAACTAGTTACTTAGGACGTAATGTAGATCGCGATGGCCAAAACTTAAGCTAATTACCCACGACCATGCTGCTCCATTATTTTCCGCGTCGGCCATAACATTTCAACCCAGATGTGGCAAGCAAGTACCACAATGACGACGATGACCAACTCCGGCCAAAGATTTATGGAAAGGGGTTCAAGTTTTCAGTAGCCCTACTAGCAAGCAGCCTGAACCTATCGGTCTCCAAACCGCAAAAACAACACATTTTCGAAACTGTGGATAACGATCATTAATTGCACTCTAAATAAACGCAGTATATTAGCCATTAAATCAACACGATTCATCGCAGCGAATGTTCGCCACGGCCGCGTGCCGTATGTTCTCTACTTCTACTAAATCATGTTCCGTTGTTTTGAGGTGCGAAGAAACAAGGGGGTGGATTTTCGGGTGGAACAGACATGTACTCGCTTTGATAATGACCACATACTTCGACTACTCGATTATTGTTCTAGATGCAGTTGCGTTCAGAATAATAGTAATGAAGGCTGATTTTCATACAAAATGTTAAACTTGAGCATGCTGTAACTTTGTTTGCGCATGAGTTATAAACAAGAAATTTCAACAGTGTTCAACTACTATTGTGTTAAGTGATTTACACTGGTGCTGAACTTTTGTAACAGGTGCCTCAAAAAATTTAATATTTATTGTTAATAAAGTTGAGCGTATTTGAGCTTCTATGTTAAAATTTCAAGTCGACCGCTGGTAAAGAAAAATGTTGGGGCACGATAAATTTGAGCATTTTTCTGATTTTACTACTACTATTCTGAACAGAACTGTAATCCCCGTGCGGCAAATCCACAGGTCCGCGATGAATCAATAATAAATGAGTCGGTGTTTTCGAATAAACGTGAACAAAAGTGTGGCGGCTAAAGTGTTCGAGAGAAAAGGGGAACATCATTTGTTAATGTCATCTACAGTTATAAATAAATGGACTGAGGTAGAATGAAAAAATCATTTGATTGCATGCTATTCAGGAGGGGAATATCGGAATTTAAGTCATTGGGTAGGTTTATTTTAGTTCGTTTGTTGGGGGTTGGTAACACGTAGCACGTGTGGCAGGGAACTACAATACAAACGCTTGCTTATGGAGATCAATATCCTTTATTATAGGTTGAACAGTGGAGAGATTATCATTAATTAGGTACAAGGGTGTTATCATCAATTGGATTTTATTGGAGTGGAGCAACTGAGCGGAGCCAATATTTTGAGGTAATATAGTAGTCTTTCAATTTCATCATACTGACACTACTTTTATATTTGTACATGTATTTAAAAATCCTATTCATTTTGTAGATTACACAATTATACAAAATTCAGTCCAGCAATCGCTTCTGTTTTGTGATCAAGGTATTCTGCCTGTTGTGCATCTTTTGCAGTGTTTCTTTCTTTTTGATTGTAGCCAGAAAAGCAGTTTTTGGAAAATAGAAAGCATTTAAAAATATAATAATTAAAAGGGGTTCAGTACATAGGTACTATAAAACGTAAAACCAATGAATGATGCGAATTGCGCAAAACAATGCATTACAGTGACCTATTAATACATCTAACACATAAAGCTTTAGTAAGTTCGTATGACCAAAGAGTGGAATGTATGTACATTTGTTACAATCTTTCGTATTCATGATATCTTTTTTGGAATTGTTTAGGATTTATTAGGATAAAAAGCGTAATTAATCTGAGTCGAAACATTATTAAAATTAAGATTTTACAAAATCTGAAAGGTTATTTTTAACGTTGTTCCAGTTTGCTATCCAAATTTTTACAAATTCCCCCAAAAAATATTCATTAGTTCTCCCACGGGTTTCAATCAGAATTGATCTACCGATTTTACTTGCAATTAAACTTAGAAAACTATTTTAGAAGATTATTTTAAAAATAACTTAGTAAATAACACGCATCTTGGGTTGTCATGTCTATTACGGCTCAAACCATCCGTCGGTATTAAAAAAAACGTGAAGTTCGTAGACACCAGAGTCAATTTGAACAAATTGAGATGTAAAATTGTGAAAAATAATGGAATCGTTCTGGTGGGTTTCGATCCCTCGACTCCCACAACGCTAGACAGGGCGCGTTAACTAACTACACCTCAGAAAATAATTTGAATTACTTCCTTAATCCTTGAAAACCCGGGACGTACTTTAAATTTTCAAAAGGAAACCATTTGGAGACCGCTAGATCAATTAATTTGATTTTTTTAAAGGTAATGCGGTTGGTTGGTAAGTTGGCTAAACATAATCCGGAACTTCCGGTACCGGTTCCATTGTGGTATCAGGCAAAACTAACATTGTGTCCAAAAACCCACTCTAAACTGAGCGTTTTGATATAAGAATATCTAAGATAAACAATTGGTATTCGAAAAATACCCTCGTGTCCACGCTTTTTTCGTTACCCAGAAAAGGAGAATTTGTTTCGAATTCATTGATCTAGCGGTCTCCAAATTGTGGCCATTTTCAAATTGAAGGTACGTCCCGAGCTTTTAAGGCGAAACAGTTTGGAATCGACTTCTAAGATTGCACTTAAACTTCTAAAGCACAAATCTCACGAAGAAGTATCCAAAATCAGCAAACTTTTTATTTGTGCACTAGCAGAAAGCTTAAGATAGGAAGATCAGAAACGTTTGCCGATTATTTCTCCAGTTTCGTGCCTTTGAAAACGTGAGTAGGGGTACAAGTCGGCCATTTTTGGGTTCCGAGATGTTTCACCTTAAGGGTTAACAGAATGTCTAACTTTTCATAGATTGTTATGTTTTTTTTTTAATTTTCTCAAAATTCATCTATGGATTTCCTCATAAACTTCTTTTAAGGACTCCTTTGAGAACCCCGAAAAAGAACCGTCCATAAACAACGTGATCATGTATGGGGAAGGGGAGAGAGGTTATGTTCTGGTCAATAACCACGGTCCACCCAAAATTTATTTTTTTTTGTGGAGGAATCGACGTGTTATAATGGAATTTATAGCTACGCAGTCTTAGAATGATTGAAATGAATTGTATCTGTGGATTGTATCTGTACGAAGGGAAATTAATTTATCGATCGATACATTAATTTATTCTAAAGAAGGTACATCCCCGTGTCGAAACGTTGGGTTAACATAAAACTCTTTCCAATCATTGTAATACGCAATCTTACCACTTTTGTATTGTTTGTATAGCAAAAGACCACGAGAGGGAGCAGGGAAATCTGTTATTTTAAAACAATAACCACATGGTTTATCGGTAGCCCATAAGGGTTTTTTGTTTTATTAATTGAAAAGACTTTTGAAATTTTCATATTTCTCCAAACATTTCATCAGAGATTTTTCAAGACGTTTTTCTTGGATTTTCTTCGGATGACATCCCTCAGATACACTTCTGGATTCCATCAAAGATGTCTATAGAAAGTTCCCGACGTATTATAGTAGGGTGCAGAGCAACTTGGGCACTTCCATGATTCACTTGACCAGTATTGAGTATTGAACCATATCTAAGATATTATAAAATTAACAATATCTGGCAGGTTTTTTGATTGACTTACAAATTAATATTAACATTTATTCTGACAGATGGCCAGGAATAAAACTCAAATTCGTCAATCATCTTTGAACCCTACACCTTCAAGAACTATACACTAAAATGCTGACCATTCGAATATGCCGTACAGCTGGAAACTAAAGAAATAAGAGCATCAAGTTTTTTGTTTTCGAATTTTTATTTGTGACAAGAATTGTTAAACTTTTTATAACAGTCCTCTAGATCATTATTTTATCTGTTTTTACTTTAAAAATTTAAAAAACCTAACTGGTGTCAAAAAATTGATGAATCTTTTTTTCTCCCCTTCCAAATTTTAGGATTTTTGAATTGTGACATAAAAGAAAATTAATATTTTTATCACCCTTATGGCCAATTTTGTGGAAAATGACCATATAAGCCTTTTCTTTGAAAACCCACATTTCAATCGAAGCATCGGAAAAACAAAGATTTTTTTTTATCAAAGCAATTGCAAATTTTCTAATACATCTGAAAAATAGATATGGGATTGGTTTAATGAAGTATAAGTTGGAATGGATGATGTTTTTCATCAAAAATTACACCGCTAAGAAAAACTGAAAAAACTGTTTCTGCCTCAATTTTTCATTACACTGAAAAGGGATTCTTTCTTTTCTATGGAACAAATAAGATTATTATTATTATTATTTTAATTTTATTTATTCAATTATTCAGTATATAACTTATATTTTGCCACCGATACCATCACAAGGACCTTTTCCATGTGAGGTTGGGAAAAAGTGCCATTCTGCTTTAATTTTAAAATCATTTTCATGGTTGCATACATTTTTGAAATTTGACATTAAGCGAATGGCTAGAGATGCTAGTATTAGGAAGTCAGCAGAAATTAATAACGCCAAACAATGTTTCGACTGGGCTGCGTCGCAAAAGGAGAGAGACCAATTTAAAAAAGATTGGGAATTTATCTATGCAACTGAAAATGACTATTCAGAGGCTGGAAAATTTCTTCAGGAAAGATTTTCTAACCTTGTTCCAATTCCTGGAACAAAAAATATCATTCATTTATACCAAAAGACGAACGAAGCATTTTTGCTAGTGAATTCTCAGATGCACATGAAAACCAAGAAAATACAGCATGCTTTGTTTTTAATATTACAAAGAAACGAAAATCTTCTGGTGTTAGCAACCAAAAACAATCTTCCCGGTTAATAAAATAGATAGTATTAAGATGAAAATGTAAGTTATATACTGAATAATTGAATAAATAAAATTAAAAAAAAATAATAATGATCTTATTTGTTCCATAGAAAAGAAAGAATCCCTTTTCAGTGTTATGAAAAATTTGAGGCAGAAACAGTTTTTTTAGTTTTGCTTAGCGGTCTAATTTTTCATGAAAAATATCATCCAATCCGACTTGAACTTACAAAATTGGCCATAATTCAAAAACGAAAAATAAAAAATAATTTCAAAAATTTCAGCGATTAAAGCGTATGAAATTATCTTCTCAAACATATTTTTTTGAAAATGTTTCACGAGTTGGAGCATAGTTTTTCCGGCTTTTCTTTACGAACTTTCTCAACGGTGGAAAATTTTGTGGAAAACCGTTTCCAATATTTTTTTTTTTATTCCTGAGAAAATTTGCTTTCAGTATCATAAACAACTTTGTTTCTACGATGCTTCTTTCTTGAGTTATGATTTTTCAAAGTAAGTAGTGTCAGGGGAAAACAAAACATTTCCAACTGAGTTTTCCGGGAAAATAGGCGACCCTGAGTTTTTCTCAATTTTTTTTATTCATATATTGATGAGCCCTGCCTGTGGAAAAAGTTTCATGAAAATCTGAGAACCTTCGTTCCAAACCCGTACGGAAATAAAAAAAATCACCACAAAATAGTTAGAAGATAAGCCATGTGAATACTTTTATAGTCGATTAGAGCTTGTATCAATCACTTGTTTCGAATCTGGAATAATTTGGTAGCTCTGGTCGTCAATATCAGAATGAACTTACGCGGAACTAACGGGACCACTGACCTTCGCCTGAATGGTGCAACTTTTTCTTCCGGCATTTTCACTAAATTACCAGCTCATTGAAGTTTGCCTATTTTATTCGTTCCTGATCTCAAATAAATGTACTTAGAGAGCCAAGAATAAGCGTTTCACACAGGGCAAATTGACAATGGTGTTTCATTTAGGCATGCTTGTATTCATCGTTGCTCTGTTTGCATTATTATTGAGAACTGATTTAGTTTTTGAAACACTTTTCAGGTGAAGATGAATCGAAGCCAGACCTAAAATTTTCAAGAGCACGAATCTGGAGCACCAAACAACCGTTTAGGCTGAAAACTTAATCGATTGGTCACTCGCTGGTGGTGACCAATCGATTAAGCTTTCAGCTTAAGCGGGTGTTCGGTTCTCCAGATTTGTGCACTTGAAAATTTGAGGTTTGGCTTCGATTCATCTTTACCTTCAGTGCTGTGCGATAAAGGATCGCGAGGTGTTTTGGCGAAGTTGTAACGAAATAATGGATCTATGAAATCAGATAAGCCTTTAAGTTGTAAGTCCCTAAGCTGGTTACGCAATCCGAAAACGGAGATATTCACAGCCAGTACACGTGTGTTATCATTATTATCATACGTCACAAGTGTTATATGACTCTTCAACAAAATCATCCACATCTCCATCAAGCACTGCTTCAGCACCAACAAATCTGAACTTGCTTCTTTCTCTACATGCAACCATATACGTATGAGTAGAGTGAATGTCATTACGAATATCCTAGTTTTCCATTTTTAAAATAGTGAAACCCTGCTTTACTGCACTGCGATCGATTTCAATAGTCATCGTCTGCAAAATCAAGGATGCAACAAAACGCAATATTGAACAGTAAATTCAGAAATTCATCTGCTTTTCATTCCATGTCATTTTCCAAAAAAAAAAAATAGGCTCCTCGTCTACAATTCTTACACTACATTGTACTTGCCAGCTTAATCAGCTTTAAGTCTTATTTTTCAGCCTTTGATATTATCTGCTAGATTTTCGTAACTGAGTCGAACGTGATCTAGAAATCAATAAACAGATTGACGATGAAATCCGGAAAAAATAAAACGAAGGTGTATAGAGTGGAATTCCTAGTGATGTTGATACTTAAGTAGTACTTATTGGGGATTTGTTTGAAGTTGTTAAAGACTTTGTTAATCTTCGAACACTTGTGACATATGTCATTCATGTTTCCCGTGTTCTTATAATCCTGCTGTGGCTGGAATGTTGAATAGGATCCTGTGCTTAGATTTGATGGACATTTTTTTTTGCATAATAACGGTCTGTCGGGCACCGTGATTGTTTTTGTGTTACCCAAAATTTGTGGTTATTTTTGAATTATATATGATAAAAAATTAAATTACTTTTCAGTGTACATTTTTTTTCGTGTAGTCCAATTGCTATGGATTTTTTATAAAATCAACAGTTTTGAAACAAGAATTTTGCAAATCAATTGCATGCAATAATTTACATGCTAGATCATAGGCAATTTTCAAAAGTTATCTTTGAATCTAAATAATCGATGTATCTAAGTAAAACAATTATTTTACCATACTGCAAACATGTGTAAAATTTAATCGAAATCAAGAATTATTGGGCACGATTTATAATTTTTTCGACTCATACTGGATGGAATTCGTCATCTTCATTAAACATTTTATGATTGTCAGCTAAATGCTTGAAGCTGGCAGTAGGTGGCGTCAAACACACTCCTGTGAAAAGGTTTGCGTTCACCCTATCAAAAACATACACAAGTGTTTTGTCCATATATATATGTGATTACACGTTCAATTGTAACTCTCTATGGCGCATTCGAAAGGCAACGAGTTAATTTTACTTCAAAAGTATTTTTACAATGATAATTGCTACTAAATTTTTATTTGAGGTTGTAACATTTTTCAAAAAACCGCATATGTCAATGTGTCATTAATCATTGAAGATCACTCACGAAATTTTGGAGGAAAAATCTAAAAACTAATCAAAATCAATGAAACTCGGAAAACTTTTGCACGAAGTGTATTTGATTGATAGGAAACCAAACATTATTCTAGAACTAAAAAAATATCTTGAGAGTCAAACAATTATTTGTCCTTTAGCCTAATTGCAGTTTCAAATGCTTGAAATTTTCATCCGGATTTGTGTTTTGAAATATTTTCAGAATTAAATCTTGTCCTGTGCTTTGGAGAATTCAAAATGTATCCAAACGTTATATCCTGAAGAGAAATATATCAATATTTTAAGCAGAAATCTTTTGAGAACTTCAACCACGGAACAATCGTTAAAGAACTTGTTGATGAAATTTGTTGAGATATTCTGTAAATTTAATAAAGCTCGTAAATGTCTGGAAAATTCTTGAAAGGCCGTCCCCGAAGATTTAGTGCATCACTAGTTGAATCAGAAGATATTCTTGATGTAATCATCGATAATCCTAATAGAATCACACCTGAAAAATCCTGTACCACTTCTTGAGTGATTCTCATAGTAGTTAGAGAAGACTCGAAAGATTTGCATTACGAACGCCAAGATTTTTGTAAAGGAATTTCCAAATATATATGGTGTGTAATTCTTGAAGCGATTCTTCGTGAAAACTTTGAATAGCTTTTTGAAAAGTAATATCCATTGAAAACTAGTATAGGATTTCCTGGACAAATTATTTAAAGAATGTTTCAACAGATCCTTGAGAAATATCTAGAGGATTTTTTGAGAAATCTCTGGCAGAATTGTTAGAAAACTCCTGACGAAATTTCTTTAGAAATGTTTTAACAATTTATGAATTATTCACCAGGGAAATCCTTGGAAGGATTTTATGATTTTCGTGGAAATCACAAACAATAAAAAAAAAGAATTCAGTACTCTACCATTCAATTCCAATAGAGCTTGTATCCTTTGGCAGGTACGCGTATTTCGTCTTTAGTACACGACACCGAAAACGACTTTAAAGTTGAAGTCGAAAAACTGTGGTTATTCTTCCATGGACACGCTGAGTCTTTCCTGTATCCCCCAGAAACAGTAGTAGCTACGCTAATGGACGCGGATCGAGTCAATCAAACAAAACATTTTATATTCATTCGAGTATTCACTACTTAATATATTCTATTTTGATCATTTGTCCAGAATGAAATTTACAATCTTATGATTATTAACATTGCACATAATATGTCTTCCTCTCTTTGGTCATGTCATACTCTTTTACATATGCAAACTAGTGTGTTATGTAATTTTTATGGTAACAACATCGATTCAACAATGAAAACACTTATACAATCAATAAAAACAAGTTAACAAAAGAAAAGAACAACTGTTAAATAATAAAATAATATCACTTTCTGCCAAACAGCACACGACAAACACTCCAAACAACGATCCCGATGGCGCTGGCCAGCACCAACAGCCCGGAAGGCCGCTGGGCAATCGTCCCATCGCCAGCAGGTGACTCACCGGAGTTTTGTTCGGTTGCCTTGACCTCCTTTTGCTCCAGCTGCTGCTGCTTGCGAATCTCCGCAAACTGGGCAAATTCTGCCTCGATATGTTTGGGAACGGGTTTCCGACCTGCCACCGGAGTGGCCGGGGCACTACTTGGGGTATTGGAGGCACCGTCACTATCCTCGGAACCACCAGCCGCAGGGAAGGTGAACTTTCGGCGACGATCTTTAACTTTCCGCAGGAATTCGTCTTCGACGTGTGGATCTTCGGGTGGGGTTTGAGGAGGTGCGGGAAGGGGGATGGGTTGGGAGGGGGTGGGGTCATTGGGAGTTTTGGACAATTGGATGACTTTGTGCAAGCGGCGCGCTTCACGCTCTTCCATTTTCTGCTGCCATTCGTTGTAGAGCTGGTCGTTGGAAGAAGATTTGGCAACACTGGTAGGAGAAGGTTTCGGTGCAGTCGAGGGTGCAACAGGTGGCGGTGGTTTACTGCGAGGCGGAGGAGGTCGTTCCACCGCAAAGTCGTTCTGTTTGGAAACGTAATAGGTCAGGTTTTCAGGGTGAGGGGGAGGCACGGAGGAAGTCGGCATTATGGTGCTGATCTTGTCGAGCTCCTCCTCGAATCGAGCCGCTTCGAGTTCGAGCTTGCGAAACTCTTCTTGCAGCTCGGCGTCCTTGATGCGGCTAATTTCGTTGCGTAGATCGTGCACCAGGGCGGCCTTCTGTTCCGGTGATGGTTCCTTGGGATGCGACTCGGACGGTTGGCGACTTCCTTGATGACGGCGTAAGATCACCTCACCCGTAGAAGTGTGGGTTGCAGCAGTAGCAGTGGTCACAGTTTCTTCCCTTAGCACGCGATGATCTTGAACGATTTCATAATTCAGCTGGCCGTTTTTCACCGTGCGTTCTATTTTTGTTTTCACCGCTGGTAGATTTTGCTGCGGCTTTTCGTCACCGAAAGTGGGACGATTTTCCGGCGGCGGCTGCGAATCTTGAAGAAACTTCAACAAAACACTCGAATCACTTTCGCCATCGGTGGCGGTTTCTTCCACTACTGCATCGACACTATCTTGCGCACTATTCTGATCAGCATTTGCAGAATCAGTTTCACCAGTATCACTGCCACTATGAATTTGAGCATTTTCGCGCGCCGCCACCGTCGATGCAGAGCCGCCGCTAATGTCGTCCTGACCTAAATTAGTCACTTCGTCGATAGGTGGCGATGGCGACGGCGGCGGCGGTGGAGGCCGCGATGGTGCAACCGTTCTTGTAGGCGCTGCCAAGGCGGCTGGCGGCGGTGGCAACGGAATAGGCGGCGGCGGTTTTGGCACTTGTTCACTTTCTTCGGTCATTTTGATTGTTTTGGGATCAACCGCACCGGAATCGTCGATCACCTCCACCGGATGACGATCTTCACCACTGCTACTGCCGCTGCTGCTGCTCTTTCGATGAGTCACACAATCACAATCGATCGGTTCGTCTTCGGTGCACTCTTTCACCTCAATGACATTCCGAAGCTGCTGCGTCACGACGCCAGCACGATCAACATCCGCGGATAGACTAGCGATAGCACGATCGTCTTCGCAGTCACGGTCCGACTCGGTGCGATCATTTTCGTGAAACTCACCGTCATCGTCATCATCATCACTATCATCATCTGCGCCATCATTCTGCGTAGCTGCGTGCGTCTGCGTGAAAATTTCACTTGTTGCGCTCTCGCGCTGATCGGCGTCGGAGTCCACGTTGTGATCGTAACGGTTGTTGTCTTCCTCGCTGTAGAGCTGCTCCTCTTCTCCTTCTGCCGCAAGTTCAGCCGCCGTTGCACTCGATTCTAAATCGATTTCATTGTCATTATCATCTCGATTTGGCGGGTCGGTCGCCGTATTGCGGAACTCATTAGCGTCGTCCCCGCGGAAAACGCCGTCGGAAACCGTGCCGTTGTTGTTTATCTTATCTTGGTCACGCTCAGGTTCGATGACGTCACCAGGGAAGGGGTCGACTTCGGTTGGGTTTTCCTCAAGGTCATCAATTTCGGTTAGATCGGCCAGGCTGCTTGAATTCGATCCCAGATCGATGACCTCCACTTCGAGGATTTCTTCGGGGACGACTTCCGTGGTGCAAACGCTGCGGTATTCTTCCGGTGCGGACTCGGCGATTTTGGCGTCCACCAGAACGCAAGTTGTCTGTTCCTGTTTCGGTTGAAGCAAACTTTTCAGCAGGTTCCGGGATTTGGCTTTCTTGAAGCGTGCCTTCGGTCGTGGAAAGCAGAGATCCGGTTTCAGTGGAACCGGTCGATTCTCAGAATCGCTGATGTCGCTGGTCTCCTCGGTTATGACGTCCAGAGGGCGCAGCAGATGCGAACTGCTGCTAGGGCTAGGGCTGTGCTGCTTGTCCAGGGCGATATCGTAGACTCGTGACGACTCGCCGCGGTAGTCCGGTGGAACTTCAATTATGGAAACCGAGGGAAGTCCTCTGGAGGTCGATGGCTGTTCCGGGATTGTGGGTGGCGACTCGACACGGTATTCCTCTTCTATCTTGTCCATGGTTCTAGCGGGACTGGCGGCTATCTCTGCGGCTTCGTCCTCCTCGTCGTCGTCGTCGCTTTTGGTTCGGCTACTGACGCACGAGGTGCACTTCATCGCGGCGATGTCTCAAATCGAAGATTTCCGTTTTTATCAATGTGTAAATCGTCTCCGACAACCTGCCGCCACCTCCACCTCCCAATGTTGCTTGTTCCCGAGTGTTGGCGTGGTTGGGAAAAAGTTTCCTCCACCATTCGCAATTGATATGCGCACACTAATTGAGAGCTGCAGCCGCTGCCTGGGCAGTTGTTCTCCTACGACGAGCATGTAGAATGAGCAAGTGCGCGCCCGAGAGAGAACGAGCGGGACGCGTCGCAAAATTACGAAAACACATGTACGCGTTAGGGTGGGTCATGAATATGAGGGATTGGTTCAACGTTCAACGTCATTTAGATGTAACTTATTTTAGTTCAAAAAGATTGCTTTCAAGCTCCCTGTGTTGATTATCTGTAGACAATCTAATCAGTTGTGCGGTTTTATAGGCATAGGTCAGACTCGATTATCCGGAGTATCGATTGTTTTCACTCCGGATAATCGAATCATTTAAAGAAAAAATAAAATCCGCGATTAAAAAACTAAAATATTATCTTTTTTCGTTGTTTTATTGATTTTTTTTATGATGCAATGGTGTAACCAGAATTTTTTTCTAGGAGCATTAGGGATCTTGAGAAGAAAAAATAATTTTTGACCGGCATTCACAAAAAAAAAAACTCTTTTTTCAAACCCCCTTTTCTTACCTTAACTAAGGTCCAAACTGCTAAACCATTCATATTGTATATTGCAATACTAAAGTATCTCAAATCTATGCATAAAAACTAAAAAAAAGAATAGCAAACAACATACTCCGAATAATCGAGTCTCCAAATAATCGATTTCGACCTGTATTAGGGTTATTCAGATTTATTTCTGTGAAGTCTAAGAGAAAATCTCTGAATTCTCATGAAATCATTCTAAAAGTATTAGATATTGTTATCATGCTTGTCATTTTTTCCAAGAAAACCCTACAAAAATAATAATAAAGGAATTCCGGAAAAAGTTACTTTGACACAACTGTTATGAAAAGCTTTCGAATGCGTACCTTTCTTGATAAATTACTTTTGAGGTAAACCATCAGTATCCTCTAAACTCTATCACAATTCTTGGATATAGAAACGCATTGGAAGGTCCTGAAATATTTTGCTTTTTTTATATTAGGAGATGTTATACCAAATCATCGACGGTTTAATGATTAGAAACCTAATTATAATAGATTTTCTTAGAACAATTTAAAGAAAGAATAATTGAAATTAAAATAGACATCGTTTTCAATTATAACTACAACAATTCAATGCAACATATTATAAATATTGGAGAACAAGTTTGAACCCAACTCGATGATTATTGTTGTTCATTTTTTTTAAAGATTGCTTGCTGGACTCTATGATAAATATTTGAAAAATGTTGGAATGCTTGATTGTGGAAGATTTTTTGTGGAAATTCTCAAGAGGTGACATTCTCCACTGGTGACATTATTCAGCGGGTTTCTTGAAACTAATTTTTGATTTAACTTTATTTTTTATGAATTTGAAAACCATTTGGAAATGATTTCTGAAGAAAAGAAATATTATTTTGAGACCTTTTAAATGATTTTGGAATGAAAGTCTAATGAAATTATCTGAAAAAAATCATAGATATTTTTTGAATTTTTGATTATTTGGAATGTACTTTCCCTTAAAGTTAAGAAGAGCATACAGAAGAAAGCTTTCTTTACCGGCCCTATATCGAACATGCGCCCATATCAAATGATTGAATAGAATCATACCTAGAGCACAGGAGACTAAAACATATTTGGTAATAAACGGCTCATTCTGGAGACCCACGGTCAAACCTTTATATAAGTGTGATAGACGGCTATGTTTTGCTAGAAACCTATGAGCTAGTATTGGTCTATGTTGTTTCTAACCGAATGAACAAATTTCCTTCTAAAAAAACTTTTATAGACCTCTGTGTTTTTATTTTTACTAGACATCAACAAAAAAATAAAGGCACATTAAACCCATAAGATGCAAATGCTCCCAAAACAATGGTCCTGGTAAAATATTTTATTATGACCATGAAATGCTCTCTAAAAACTCCTCCATCTTTTGATACCAAACAAACAAATATTTTCAAAAATTCAGTAGGAATTTCGAAGGTGGAAAGTTGAACATCAAAGTATACGACGATCAAACGCTTTTTCTGGCTTTTATTGAATAAAACCTTCAAACTTTTCTGCCTTAGTATATGTTTTAGGTTACTTTGAAAAATATGACAAAAATGGTTCTAGATAGCGAATTTGTGTTAGAATATACTACAGTTATCACAAATTACATTCAGTCACGAAAACAATGAAAATAATGCTTGTGAATGATAAATTTACATTCAAACAATTTTCGCATTTTTTTATGGGCCATACTGTACACGCCAAATATACTGTATCGTATACACACAAATTATTTTACAGGATTCCGTAAATTTCACCGTAATCTCAACAGCTGATAGGTTCGATGAAATAAATTAACGGAGTACGGAAATTTTTTACGGTTTTCGGTAGAATTTCACCAAAATCCGTTGATTTTCGACGGAATTACAGGGTTTTTTTTACCAAACTGTTCAGCTGTTGAGTTTACGGTGAAATTTACGGATTACGGTAAAATAATTTAGCTATATATGGTATGGCTTCTTTAAAATATAATCAAATTTCTAGCACTTTTTGCTCACGGTTTCTATCCATCTAGTTTTTATAGCTTTTTTCAACACGCTGCTTTTCATTCAGAGAAAAAATACTGACCCTTCTAGAGATTTCTATCTGTATCCTTCCTAAGATTTCATTTTAGATCTCTCCAGCGATTCCGTTCGGAGTGCTTCTAGTCCTCTCGAAGTATTTACAGAGATTCCTACCGAAATCCCTCTAGAGAATTCTTGCAGAGATTCCTTTCGAGGAACCTTCTAAAGATTAATCTCAGAATCATTCAAGAGATTGATATTCAAATGTTTCCAAGGATTTCTCTCTGAGTCTTTCCGAAGATTCCTCTAGGAATCCTTCATAGGATTCTTCAAGAGATTCTTCTCAAAATCCTTGCGGTGTATTTTATGGGAATTCTTTCAGAGATTTATCAGGAAATCTTGCAGAGATCAGAGATGAACCAGCCTTTGGCTGACAGTCTCTTTAATAAACATAAAAAAAAAAAATAAAAAATTATGAATAGATTCCTTTAAGTGCTTTGCCAAGATTCTACTAACAATACTTGAAGAAATTCATTCAGGAATCCTTGCAGGAAAAAAAAAACGTCGGGAATATTTGAGAGATTTTTTTCAGAAATCCTTGGCAGCTCCAAGCGAATATTCTATTAGTAATCCTTGTAGAGATGCCTTCAGGAGTTCTTGCAGATATTCTATTATGAATTCTTGCAGGAATTCCTTCAGGAATACTTGTCGAATCCTTTGGAAATTCTAGCAGAGATTTCTTCAGGGGTACTCTCCAGAGATTAACTGTGTCATTTAGTATGGCTTCTTTAAAATATAATTCAATTTCTAACAGTGTTTTCTCACGTTACCTATCCATCTTAATTTTATTGTTTTTTTTTCTTTACATGCTGCCTTCCATTTAAAGCAAAAATACTGACTCTTCCAGAGATTTCTTTCCGTATCCTTCCTGAGATTTCATTTCAGATTTCTTCAGCAATTTCCCTTAGAGTGTTTCCAGAGATTCCTACCGAAATCCCTCCAGAGATTACTCTAGAGAACCCTTGCAGATATTCCTCTCGGAAATCTTTCTAGAGATTCCTCTAGAGAATCTTTCCAAAGATTATTTTCCAAATCCTTTCAGAGATTGCTATTCAAATGTTTCCCCTGGAATTTCCTTTAAAATTCTTTCGTAGGTTCCTCTAGGAATTTTTCATAGATTTCATTGAAAATCCTTACGGTGTATTTTATGGAAATCCTTTTAGAGATTCATCAGGACACCTTGCAGAGATCAAAGATGAACCAGCCTTCGACCAAAATATTGTCTAATAGAGAAAATAAAAACTTTCAGAGATTGCTTTAAGCATCCTTGCCGAGATTCTACCAGCAATCCTTGCACAAATTCATCCAGGAATACTTGAAGGATTGTCTTCAAGAAGATATGCAGAGATTTTTTCAGATATCTTTGCAGAAATTTTTTCAGTAATATTTGGAGAGATTTCTTCAGGAATCCTTGCAGAGATTTCTTCTGAAATATTCCTTCAAGAATCCTTGCAAAGATTCAATCATTAATCCATGAGATTCCATCAAGAGTTCTTTCAGAGATTCCATCAGGAATTCTGGTCGGGATTCCTTCAAGAGCGTGCCGAGATTTCTTTAGGAATCCTTGCCAAGATTTCTTCATAAGTTCTCTCCTGAGATTTGTTTTGAAATTTCCAGAGATTTTTACCGAAATCGCTTCAAAGATTCTTTTCTCAAGATACCTTCCGAAATCTATGCAAAGCTTCCATTGAATGATATCACCATGAAACACTCAAGAAACCCTATGGAAATTCAGCCAAGAGTTCTTCCAGAAATATCTCCAAATATTCTTCCTTGCAGAAATTCATTCTGGAATCCTTGCAATGATGTCTTCAGGAATATTTGCAGAGAATTCTTCAGAAATCCTAGCAAAAATTTTTTTCAGAAATCCTTGCAGTGATTGTATTAGTTATGCTTGCAGAGATTTCTTCAGTAATGCTTGAAAAAACTCCTTCAGGAGTTCTTGCAGAGATTCCTTCAGGAATGCTTAAAGAGATTTTTTTAGGAATCCTTGCAGAGAATTCTTCAGGAGTTGTCTCCAGAGGTTTATTTCGAAATCTCTTTGAACGGTTTCTTAACAATCTCTCATAGAGATTTTTTTAATATCTTCAATTTTTTTTCCAGAAATCTCTCCAGAGATTTTTGCAGAAACCACTCCAAATATTCTTTTCGAGAGGTTCCTTCCGAAATCCATGCCAAACTTTAATTAAGTGATACCAACAGGAAACTGATTACAGTTACACTCAAGAAATCTTACGGAAATTCAGTCAAGTATTCTTCCAAAGATTTCCCCGAAAACCCTTCCAGAGATTCCTTTAAAGATTTCTACATAAAACCCGTAAAGAATTTCCATTGGGACTCTTCAAGGAACTCTTTCAGATACTCCTTCAGGAATCCCCCATGCGATTCTTCAATTCTTCCAGGAATCTCTCATGAGATTTCTTCCTGAAGGATTCAAGAAAAAAATTATTGTCTTGCAAAAAAACCATGCAGAGATTGTTTAAGGGCTCCTCTGTATGTTTGCAAAAATTGCTTCATGAGTCCCCGCAGAGAATCATCCGAAAAAGTTGCAGAAACTCATTCAAGAATCCTTTCACAGAACCCTTTCACCACAAATATGTCCAAAAAACTCTCCAACAATTCATCGGGAATATCATTAGATTTTTTGTTCGGGGATCTCTCGAAAAATTACCCCAGGTTTCTGTCCAGAGATTCCTCCACAAATTTGGCCTGAGATAGCTCCATAAAACTGCTGAAAAATGCCTCCAAAAACATCTCCAGAAATTTCTTCAGGAATCCCTCAGTCACCGAAATCTGATGATGTTGAAGAGTATCATCAAGTCTGCTCGTGATTTTTAAAATGAATGTATCAACAATTGCGCAACAGTGAACTATTTTGTGTTTTGTAATCCTTTTACTACATGGAAACAAAAACAATCATCCGAAAACTTGAAGGTGAAACCTCACCGAGAGTATTTCAGAGATCTGACAAAAAGGCTTCCATTGCCAAATAAGCAACGATTTGAAATACCAGCGAAGAACTCTTGAATGTTATTGTGATGGTGAACATTGTGGTTTGTCTTGCCGTGCGGTGTTAATTAAATTTTAATTTACGTGTGAAATCAGCAGAGTGCCGCGAAGAAATTACAATCTGCGTGTGCCTAAAAGTGTTTGTGATCAGGATAAGTAGAAGACAGTAGTCTCTCCGTTGCCTGTTGTGTTTAAATTGAATTTAATTTCCCTCGCCACGGCTGCAAGTGACGGTGCCATAAGGCAATTTCGTCAGCAAGCTGTGGTTGAGTTTGTTTGTGCGGTATTGTTTCGCTGTTTGTCTCTCTGTGTATCGTTGTGCGCTTTAACTCCTCGGTAGTCATTGCGGGGGGGATGGAGTGCGGGGCATGCAGGGGGGGGATTGCGATCAACGGGCTGCCATTGTTTTGTTTCCGATGCGAGAAATACTTCCATGCGCAGTGTTCCTCCGTTGAAAACAAGGCAGCAGCAAGGTTGATCACAGATAATGCAAATGTTTTTTTCAAGTGTGATGATTGCCTATCTCGTCCGAGTTGTGGTGAGCAGAACAGTAGCGTGTTTAATATCGGATCAATGGAAGAAGATATGAAGAAAATTTCTTCACTTTCGGATTCTATCGATGATATTCGAAACCAACTGGCTGCTCAGATAGGCAACGCGTTAAAGTCCGGTATGGAAGAATTGGTACAGAATGTTAACGGCTCTCTTAATGAGGCTGTAAATAATATTGAGAAATTAATTAATGGCAAAATGGAAAATATGACAAGTTCATTTTTTCAATTTAATGCGGATAAAATGAAATTAGCTACAATGAAAAGTACGCGTGATGCATCTAGGTCGGTTCATTTGGAATCAACCTCTAGTGCACGGAAAAAACGGAAAATAAGTAATACAGATGAAATTGATGATTTTGATAATGACGATGTTTTTGAAGACGCGAATCCTTTTGTTACAGTAGTTAATAAAAAAGCTCGGAAAAGTAAAAGTAAAGGTCCTAAACCAAATTCACCAAAAAAAAGTGCGACTCGTCCGGTTATTGTGATTAAACCAACGTCCAATCAGAGCAGCGAGGACACTCGCAAATTTTTGTTTGAAAAACTTGATCCAAAAATACACAAGATAAGTAGCTTTAGAAACGGGAAAGATGGCTCCGTAATTGTGAAGTGTGCAACAGGATATAATGTTGATCTTGTGAAAAATGGCATGCAAAACGATCTGGGTGAAAACTACAGCGCTGTTGTCCCAACATCGGTGCCAAGATTGAAAGTGTTGGGTATGAGCTATAAATATTCCTCCGATGTCATCATTGACTATTTAAAAGGTCATAATGAAGATATCGCGATTAATGATGTGAAAGTATTAAATGTTTATGAAAATCCACGCTTCCGATACAAGCAATACAATGCCGTAATCGAAGTAGATGTTGATACGTATAGCTGTCTCTTAACTGCCAAAAAAGTTAATGTAAAATTTGATCGGTGCCTTGTAGTTCCCGCGGTTAGTGTATTAAGATGCTTCGAATGTGGAGAATTCGGGCACATGAGTACGAAGTGCAACAACAGCACTGCGTGCTCTAAGTGCAGCGGAAGTCACAAAACATCGGAGTGTACGTCAACCGTATTGAAATGTGTAAATTGTATAAAAATGAATAATGAACGTAACATGAACTTGAATATTAATCATCCAGCTTTCAGTAAGAATGAATGTATGGCATATAAGAAGCTATTTGATCAGAAAAAAAGCAGCTAGCATTTCAATAAATAGCAAACAAGTTCCAGTAGTAATGTGAACCAATTAGACATTTTGTATTTTAATATTGCTGGATTATCTACAAACTACGTTGCATTACGTCAGATTGTAGAGGAAAAACGTCCATTTTTGGTACTTCTTGCGGAAACACATATTGTAGACATTGACGCATTTAATCAGTATAATATTCCGGGTTACAATATTGCTGCTTGTTTGTCACATTCAAGACACACTGGCGGAGTTGCTATTTATGTCAAAGAATCAGTTCAATTCAAGCTTCAATCAAACGAGGCGCATGATGGTAATTGGTTCTTAGGCATTACGGTTGTACGTGGCATGAAGACGGGTAATTATGGTATTTTGTATCATTCTCCCAGTTCAAGCGACCAGCGTTTTATTGAAATTTTAGAAAACTGGTTTGAGACATTTATAGATCCTAGTAAACTTAACGTACTTGCTGGCGATTTTAATATCAATTGGAGTGATGCGAATTCGAATCATTTGAGGCGTTTGGCTGAGTATTTTAATTTGAAACAAAAAGTTACCGATTACACTCGAATTTCCCGGCACAATAGAACAATTATTGATCATGTTTATTCTAATTTCGATACAGTAAACTCAGTCACATGTTCAGATTTGAAAATAACCGATCATGAAACTTTAGTTATAAATATTGAAGATAACAGTAGTATTCGAGATAATCTTGTAAGAAAAAAGTGCTGGAGGAAATATTCAAAACAGGCGGTATCAAATCTTGTTGAAAGAAGTATGGGTTTGCGTAATAGTGCGGGCAGTTTGGATCATAAAGCAGCTGTTTTAACGGAAATATTAAAAACCAGTACCAATAAGTTAGTTGAACAAAAGTTTGTATCTCTAGGAAACTCAAACAGCTGGTACAGTTTAGAGCTACTTCGTCTTAAACGCAAGAGAGATAAACTGTACAAAAAGTTTTTAAGGAGAAATAATGATAATAACTGGAGAAGGTACAAGTTAGCGCGAAATATATATTCACAAACGTTGAAAAAGACCCGCTGTGAATATATTCAGAGGAAAATCGATCAGCATCAGAACAACAGCAAGGAGTTATGGAAAATTTTAAAGTCTTTATTGAAACCTAATAATTGTAATCCGCGATCCATAACTTTCGATGGCACATTAGAACAGTCAGAACAAGAAATTGCATGTAATTTTAACAAATATTTTGTCGATAGCGTTTCATCGATCAACCAATCTATTGAGTTGGTTGCTGAACCTGACGAAATTAAACAGCCGGTTAATAGTAGATGTAAACTTGAATGTTTTCACCCGATTACATTTGATGAATTAAGAAGTATATGTTTTTCTTTAGATAAAACGGCTGGAGTAGATAATGTTAATGCTAGAGTTGTGCAAGATTGCTTTCATGTCATTGGACACAATCTGTTGGACCTTATAAATGAATCTTTGAGAACCGGGCACGTGCCACAGGTTTGGAAGGAATCTTTAGTGATTCCTATACAAAAGGTTGCTGGAACGATTAAAGCCGAAGAGTTTCGTCCCATCAACATGTTGCACACATTAGAGAAAATTTTAGAACTTGTTGTTAAAGGCCAACTGATAAAATATTTGAATAATAATAACTTGCTGATACCAGAGCAATCGGGATATCGAGAAGGACATTCTTGTGAAACCGCATTGAACTTGGTTTTAGCCAAATGGAAAGAAAAAATGGAGTGTAAAGAAACTATCATTGCTGTATTTCTGGATCTGAAACGCGCCTTCGAGACGATTTCTAGGCCCTTATTGTTGAAAAAAATCGAGCGCTTTGGAATTTCGGGTTCTGCATACAAATGGTTCGAAAGCTATTTGTGTGGAAGAACTCAACGGACTGTTTTTAATAATTCGGTTTCCAGTCCCGTGGAAAGTAATCTTGGTGTTCCACAGGGAAGTGTATTAGGGCCCATTTTATTTATTATGTACATTAATGACATGAGACGAGTTTTACGATTTTGTGATATTAACTTGTTTGCGGATGACACCGTGTTATTCATTGCAGCTAAAAATTTAGAACAAGCCGTTTCAAACTTGAATGAAGATTTGCGTTATTTAAGTAGATGGTTGAAGTTTAAACAACTGAAATTGAACATAAGTAAAACAAAATTCATGATCATTTCGCGGAATCGTAATAATGAACAAGTCTCTGTTGAAATTGACAATGAGGCAATTGATCGCGTTCGAGAAATTAAATATCTTGGCGTGATTATTGATGATAAGCTTAAATTTGCCACTCATATTAACAATGTCATCAAGAAAATAGCCAAGAAGTACGGTATTCTTTGTCGATTGAAAAACGAATTAACCATTGCTAGTAAGATATTGTTGTACAAATCAATCATCTCTCCTCACTTGGATTTTTGCCCTTCCATTTTGTTTTTGGCTAATGAAACACAAATATCGAGATTGCAGCGCTTGCAAAATAAAATTATGCGCTTGATTTTAAGATGTGATAGACTCACTTCCTCACTTTTTTTGTTAGACGCTCTACAATGGCTGTCAGTGAAGCAAAGAATTGTTTATTTGACAATGGTGTTCGTTTTTAAAGTAGTCAACGGTTTGCTGCCTCGATATTTGTGTGACAGAATTGAAAGAGGAAGTGACATTCATAGATATAACACAAGAAACGCGGACGAAATCAGAACACCCAATTTTCTGCATGGTGCTTCACAAAACTCATTATACTACAAAGGAATAAATGTTTTCAATTCTATGCCAATACAAATAAAGCGTGCAACGACTCTGTCACAGTTCAAGAGACTATGCATTTCACACGTAAAAGCTGTATTTTGAGCAGCCAAATGGTAATTTTTTAATAATGACTAATTTTGTATCTTGACGATGTTTTTATAAACAGATTATTTGATTGCATAATTTATTTGTTTTATTTCATTAGGGTATAGACAAACTATTATGTTCACCCTGATGATGATGATGGATTTTTATATTGTTGACGTAGCTTTAGCTTAAAACCTATTTTTTTGTGAAGTCTACAAAAGTTTGAGTCTCGCGCGCGGTATACAGGTATAAATGACTATTTTATGATTTGTAAACAAAATTGGACAATTGCACTGTTGAAGGATTCTTTGGATTATTAGTAGGCTCGCTGGTTGAATGTCGGAAACTTCTTGAAAATGCGAATGTTGTCGATAGTTTTGAAATCGTCTTGCGGAGTTTTCAATCCTGACAAGGTTTTGGATTTTGTTGGAATTTCATGATCACTGGTTATGCTTATGAACATCTGTGGTTAAGATCAATGGTGTTTACAAAATTTATTTGTTGCTGTATAGCATGAAAATTTCTATGTTATTTATATCTGTAAAAAATAATCAGACCGTTTCGTTTTGCAATATCTGATTAAATTGATCATAATAATTATCTTAAAGATATATCGTCTAGCTCAAACCTTTGTAGGGGTATGTGGCGGGACCATCATCATCATCATCATGTCGTCCCCTTAATGCTACAACTAGATAACTCGAAAATCAAAATTTTGAGATGTGCAACTTTGGAAGTATGACCGTTTAACAAGGTGATGGTTAATCGCAGAGATTATGATTGAAAAATAATCTTTAACTTGTATATTTTGAATCACACGCTTAAGACCTGTGGATATTTTGCAGATCTAATTAAGAAAAATGTTTTGACATATTGAAGTCAAAAATTTCAAATTTTGAGTTATCTAGTTGTAGCATCAAGGGGACGATGTATTTCCTAGGAGATATCACTGGAAGACATCTTACAAACTCTTTTGATCTTTTTAAGTTGGATAACGTCTTACGGCAACATACTGGGGTACAATTTCGAAAAACGAAAAATCGCTCGCGTCACGAAAGGTGGTTAGATTTTGACTGTTAATAACTTACTAACGCCCGGATAGATTTTCAAGATTCTTGCACCAATCGATTGGAAATCTTTCTACGAATCTACTCCAACAATGAAAACTATTGATTCTCATGACTAAACTCATGACTAAACTATTGAAACTTTACAAAATATATAACTCTTTTTTCCCACTCTTTCAGAGTCAACAACGAATTCGTCCTGTCGAGTCATCTGATGGGCCGCGACCTTCCTTCGGTCACACCGTCAACATCATCTTTCACAACAAACGGCCTATTTCAAGGCCACCAACATTTTGATAAAGAGTTAGCTTAAACGATATTTCCTATTATATGTATCACTTTAATCGTCCACTTCGACGAGGAGAATGGTTTTGGTAAAATTGAAAATAGGTACCTGTGGCTAAATCTATATATGCACTCAATTTAAATAAAAGATCGTCAAATTTCGGCTTGTGAGAATTGACAAAATACACAGGGTTGGAAAAGTTTTATACTCTTTGTACCATTGGTTTCCCTAACACAGACATCAAATCAATATATCCAGCCAATTAATGAACCAACATCTAATATTCAAGTGGCTTCTGTACTGCATTCTGTACTTGTGAACAATCATGTCCGAAGTTTGGGAGAAGGAACCGTGCCCTTCTGAGGTCTTTGACATCCTGGAAATCTTTGAGACCATCGAACGCTGCAAGTCTGCTTGCAGATTGATGAGCTTAAACATTCAAAACCTCTTGGAATACGCATCCGATATCTCTGCCGATCCTGTGCTGATGATGGTGGATATCCTGGACTTTTCCGAGGCATGGGATGGTGCTCAAAGCCACACGGTATTGAATGGATTCACCTGTATCACAACTGCTAAGCGTAATAACGTTAGAGTTGCAGGTGTCGCTATACATCAAAACAACTCTGCAGCAACGATAGCTGTGCCGCACACGATCCGCAACTCTGCACCAGTTATAATGTAGAGCTGGGCTTGTCAGATGATTATGGTGACATCTGCGCTGCCGAGATCACTACAATGAATTGTCGGGCACTACTGGTTTGTCTCTACATTTCCCCGGATACAACAAAGAAGCAGAAGAAGTTCTTCATGGCGCGGAACTTGTTCAAGTATCAAAAGGAGACTATGCCAATCATCGTGACAGGCAACTTCAACATCGATATGAGCAAAGAGAAGAACATGGAGTTTGCGAATTTCATGGAGAAGTACCTCAACCTCAAACTGGCTTCGGATCCCACTGAAGCAATCAATCTTAGTGGATCATGCGTGGACCTAACGTTCACCCGGAATATATGTTTGGAGAGCAAGATTTACCGCTCAGGCTTCTTCTTCCATCGACCAGTTCTATCGGTGTTGAAGTGTTAACCAACCAACAAACAAACCAAACGGCCCTTTTCAGGACCACAAAATCAATGGAATAGAGTTATTTTGAATTAATCGCACCAAATTAGCAATGATGAAGTATACACTTAAAAATCAATTCTTCAATATAATCGCCTAAGTTTCTGAATACATTCAAAGTGATTATATTGTATTAACACAAAATAATAACACACAATGTATATAATAAATCAGAATTGACATGCAACAAATAGTGTGAAAATTATTTGGATTTTTAGCAGTAGAAATGTTTCATAAGTTTGTGACGGTCTCAAGCCAGGAAATAGAAGAGGCTAACGTTATCCAACGTCAACTTAATAATCGTGTCTCGGAAACAACCTCTTACTTTTTTGAAATAAAAATCTGAAGTATATGGATAATTGCTGGAAAAATCTCTAAAGTCCTTGCAGAGTTTATGGAGAAATTTATATAGGAATATTTAAACGTGTTCCTTGAACGATCTCTGTAGGAATTCATGTGGATCTTCTTCTTCTTTCTGGCGTTACGTCCCAACTGAGACAAAGCCTGCTTCTCAGATTAGTGTTCTTATGAGCACTTCCACAGTTATTAACTGAGAGCTTTCTTTGCCGATTGACCATTTTTTGCATCCTATATCGTGTGGCAGGTACGAAGATACTCTATGCCCTGGGAATCGAGAAAATTTCCTTTACGAAAAGATCCTCGACCAGCGGGATTCGAACCCACGACCCTTAGCATGGTCGTGTGGATCTTTTAGACAAATTCCTGTAGAAATTCCCAGAAGAATGTTTAAACTCTATATTTTTGGAATTGCATCTATAATTACGAAAGTTCAAAAAGAATTTCTATAAAAAAATCTTTTTTTTCGTAAATATCTCTTTTTTGATAAAGAAAGCCTGTATGAGTGAACAAATGTTTCTTCTTCTATAGACATAAAACTCTCAAGCCTAACTTTACTTAGGCTTTTACTAATAGTGGATAACTCAACAGTAATTACCAAAGTAAAAAAAGCAGTGATATAATTGACTTTGTTTAGATTCTTCAGTATGGCCCATAAAAAGCGAAAATCATCATATCATGTTATATGGTAGTTATAATATGGGAAATGGAAACGAAACAAAATAGTTATTCATTTTTTGTATTGTTTAATCTGTTTAGACTTTGTTTTTCTCCTTGAATATGATTTGTATTTGTTACTTTCTCCTTACTAGAGAGGAATTGGAAGCATACCTTCAAAGTTCATCATGCAGTCATTAAGTTCAATGTCTTTGTGATGAAAACTTTTAAAACGTCAACAATAGGGTGAGATTCTTCACAGGCTTTGTCTCGAACATTTGCCCATGTCAAATGATACAATTGATTTATACATGGAGCGCAGGAAACTTAAGCATAGTTTAGAATAAACGGCTCTTTCTGGACAGCCCTGGTTGAACCTTCATATAAGTATGATAAGCGGCTCTGTTTTGCAAAAAAAATTTATAAGCTAGTATTCATCTATGTTGTCTCTAACTAAAACAACAAACTCCTCCCTCATAAAACTTTTATAGACCTCTCCAACGTATTTTGAACGAAAATCCTGAGAAAAGTGCCCTGGTAAGCTTGTGATGAACTCCGCTGAAGGAAATCTTCGAATTAATAGTTGAAGAGAAATTTAGACAGATACCTTAATAACATTCTGATTTAATTCTTTTTCAGTATCATTTTAAAAATTACAATGAATTCTTATATCTAGGTGTTCTGTGTTAGAAAACACTATCATCCTTATTGGGTAAAACGTAAAACTAAATTAAGATTGCTACAATTTTTGCCTAAAATTTTTGATAAATTTATTTGACATTTGTTCCAATTTTTCAACATTGGATATTCTTTGTAGCTCATTAGTATTAGGGAGGGAGCTTCAGAATCATTTTCAAAATTTCATTTTGATTCCTCCGCAGAGTTTTCTTCCTGGTATTACTCCAGCTAGTCTAAATTGATACAGCATACAACATGGCTGATCTAAAAATTTGTTTGAAAATCAAACGCTTGTTTGAAGATCAAACGTTTGTTTGAAGATCAAAAGTTTGTTCTTAAGAAAAAGTTTTGATTTTCTGTTACAGTTACATACATTTCATATATTTGTTACATTTGGCTTCAATGCACTCAATGTGATTTTTGAAAGTTAAATTTATACCTACTATGAGCGCTGGATACTTCTTCATCTGACCAATTTATTGGAATCTCACTCATCGTGACAACATGTCTACTTGAAGATTTCAAATAAAGAGTTTTTGATTTATGTGGAAATATTATTAGTTGAGTTATGGAAGCATTAGGAGAAATCTTCCATTTTTGGAAGTATGAAGAAAAAATCTCCAAACTTTTTTGCAATCGACTACAGATGACACGCAGTGCTTCGTCCTTTGGCGGAGAGGCCTGTGTCATCCACAAACAAAGATTTTTGACATCCCTGAGGTAACTCAGGTAAGTCTGATGTAAACATATTGTAAGATATTGGACCCAAAATGCTGCCTTGAGGAACACCAGCTCTCACAAAAAGTGTTTCAGACTTGGAGTCTATTTTTTTTTAAATATGTTCTCTACTACCCAAGGTCTTCACAATGCCATAAATGATTTGAAAATAAGACATGTCAACCCATCGAACATCCCTGCCAGTTGAACGCTGAACCAGTGACCAAAAAAATGTCCCACCCTAATGTGCAATTTAAATGGTACCTCGCACCGCTTATTCTCAAATAAAACAAAACAATCTTTTCTATCTCTCACCAACACTACCCTGATAAACGAAACACTCTAGGCAGCGCTAGACACACGGCCCATATGCGCAACTCTTGCCCGGCACGAACGATATCGGTTTGCGTATTGTCACCTTTTCGCGCACCACACGTTGCGTTGTCAACCCTGTTCCCTTCAATATCTGCGCTCCGCTTCTGAACTGTAGATCCACGATTTGTTTATACGGTAGCCTCGCGCGTACCCCACCCCCAATTGTGGGGGCGCTAACGATAACGCGAAACCGTCGATAAATCACCGGTCCGAAAACTGTCACTTACGCCCGAGTATACACAGACGCGACGACATACGCCCCTTCCGAGTGGCGACCCTTCGACGGCTAGAATCGCGGCCTTACTGCACCTATCTGGCGAAATTTTGCACAATTCGGGTTTGCTCTCGCGGGCAAAAGGTTTTTGCGACTGTAAGAGAATGAAAATGCTTCATAGAAAATCTAAAACTGCATCATGATAAATGAAGTTATATGCCAATGCATATTTTAGCATATTACATATATAAACGAAATTGATCTATAAATAACATTGCAAGTTTTTTTTAACTTAAATTGAAAATTGTACCACTAAATAACTTTCCTGATCGCTAGTCTATGCTTCTTAAATTGGTGAACCTCTCGTTCTTTAGCTAGCAGATTGCGAAACAGCTCATTTTTGTTAAATCTAAAGTATTTCTTTGGGCGATATGTCTCATATTTCCCTTAACACACATAGCAAACTTAGTGGCATCGTATAAAGGAAAGATATAGCTTTCATTTGAAGCTCAAAAAATTTCAGCAGTAACTTTAAATCTGGCCGCCATTTTGAATTTTGCAAGAAAAAAATATTTTTTCACCATTAGCACACCGCTCGTTTCAAATTCGGACACCACTATCAGAAAGCTTAGGAAAAACTGAGTGAGATTGGCTATAAAAACTAGGTGAGTAATGGTAACATAGGTAACCCTATGAAACGAACAATTTTCTAAATCATGTTCTACGATTTTGGCGTATATGGCGAGTTCAATCTTATTTTAAACAACAAAATACATGTTTTCTATCGTTGGTGCTTTCTCCGAGTGAACAGGAGTATTATTTCGAGTGAATAAATCTGGTGACCATCTTGGATTGTTAATTTAATGTGGCGATAAGATTTGATATCTTTAAAAAAAAATAGGGGACCTCATTGTTATGGTGAATTAGTTTTTGATTTTCTATGAAGCAATTTTCAATTTTCTATTGGTGTTCTCAATATTCTGCCACTCTCGCGACCGACCTTGTTCTTTCTCTCCTGCTCACTCACTCTTTGCGCCGCGCGCGCACTTGATGATCGTTTAGCGTCTCTTGATTAGATGATGCACGATTTACCACTTGAGAATTGAACCGGCGCGTAACTTTCCCGACCCGTCGTCGTCGTCGTCGTCGTCATTTTCCGCCTGCTTCGATTAAACGGCTTCGTAATACTAAACCAAAGGGGAGTCTCACAAGTCCTCGCCGCATGGATGAGATTTATGAAAACTGAAAACACTCGCCTACTGCTCCACAAAAAAACAGATGCCCTTGCGTTTTAGCTATTCGTGGGCCACTCCAACTCTACGCGAATAGCTCCATATCGAATGTGACTCCTGCTCATGCCGCACTTCCGGTTCCGCTCCATCCAATATAGCCTGCTTTGTTGACTAAACTCGACTACAAACACCTTCAAGGAGCCCCGCTATCTAGATGTTACGCCTCTCCGAAAAAACGAGCCTAACTGATAAGATTCTACCGCTCTTGCAAGACTAGTTCTCCACAAACCGTCCAGCAATGTAAACAGCTATGCACTACACCCAGCTCTGACAAAGTTTTAGTTCCGTTCGGTTACTGCACTTATCAGATATCGACGACGCGACCAGTGAAAGTAACGGAGAGAGGCGCTAACGGAAGCACGTGACCTACTCTGCGCTCAGTCGGTCGTTCGAAGGAAGCTCCAAAAACGCACAAATCGAAATATCAATTAGGCAAGGTGCCTCGCCGACTGGTAGCTATACTATCATTTGATTTCCCATTTCGAATCGAATGACGAAGTTTCTCTTGCCTGTCGAACGAATCAGTGTCAGTGTTCTATATTTATTGAGGGTATGCGGCATTTGGAATGGTTCCGTGAAATACGGTGGAAACGAAATTCTGCGGAATACCGCAGAATTCATTGCGGCGAAATTATTCTTTTTCGATTGCGTTTCGTTTCGTAAACCTGCATGTACACACCAAATTTTCTATCAATCTTCTATCAGTGTTGTTTGCCAAAACTTGTTTAGTTATACAGGTCGGACTCGATTATCCTCATCCGGAAATTTAGACTCGATTATCCGGAATATGTTTTTTTATATTCTTGTTTCTCAGTGTTTATGCATAAATTTGAGATAATTTAGTACTGCAATATACAGTTTGAATGATTTAGCAGTTTTGGATGTTTTGGATTTGAAAAAGGTTTTTTATTTGTATATGCTGGTCAATTTTTTTTTTTTTCAAGACCTACTGTTCCAAGAAATAATTTCTGGCTACGCCACTGCATCATATAAATAAAACAACCTGATGACAACAAGATGAGGTATGTTAATTTGAAACAATAACAAGAGTTTTCGTCGATACTTATTGTGACAAACCATTCACATTTTGTTAAAAAAAATACATAAAAGTGAGTTTTCTATCGTTGTCATGATTGAAATGTGTTCCATAATATAATATACATTAAAAATGAAAGCATGAAACGAGCTCACCAAATTGATTGTTCATCCTTGACTAAGCAGCCACAAGCTACTTTATCAACATACTTGATATACAAACACACAAAAAAAAATCACTCCGGCGACCGAACCGGCGGCCTTTGCCCCGATAAGCTGCTTTGCTGAAATTAAAGCACAAAAATAAGCATAAATGGATCATTGAATCACAGATAGCGCCATCGTAGCTTTGTGTATTTGATAGAACATCAATAGGTTTTTTTTACGAGACGTTTCAAAACTGCTTACTTGGACACTACTCAACAGTTCTTCTATGGAAATGACAAGCTCGTGTATGCAACGTTACTCCACCAACGTAAACAAATGCATACACGAACCCGTCATATGAAAAGGCCAATGCTGCCACAATGGCGCCTTTGTTTTGATCAAGACGGGTTCACTTCACTAAGGTGATACATTATGCTCACTTTGTGGAGAAAACCAGACAGGGTAAATGAGGAAGGGCTGGCCGTTTTGCGTTATGCGATGTTTATATGTTCCAAGTTTCACGTATAAGATGTCGCGAAAAGGCCTTATACGTACAAAAGTGGAGGCGACATACGTGCATGTTTTATATGATGAAACATAACATGCAATGCGAGTGTATAGATTTCTTGCGAATTAAACTGTACTCTTATGCGACTTAATTTATGATAATAAAGTTTATTTGACACCTGCTTCGGGCTGATCCGACTTACTATGTATGTACTTACAAGCATACGGGACGAAATGGAACGTACATATGAACTCATAAAATAGCGTTTTTGCAAGGAAACTCATCGATCAAACGATTTCATCCATCATGTAGTGTGGGAGTGATACAGTTTGTACAAATAAACGACTTTGTTCGTATACTGTTATGCGACTTCTGGTTGTCTAGGATCCTTATCTGGTCGTATCTGCTTCTTGTGTGCTTTACTCTTTTCTTTCTTTTTTGACAATTTCGTTCACACTGATGGCAACACAGTTAGTTTTAGTTTCAGCATCATCGTAGCCAGGCAGTAATGACTTCTGATTGGTTACTTTTATTTCTCTTTTTACAATTGTGTCCATTCTAAAGGCCGCACGGTTAGTCTCAGTTTCAGCATCATCCAAGCCAGGCAGTAATGTTTAGAAACAGAACGGCCAGCATGTTAAAGATGAGATGAGATGAGTACACCTTACTCTGGCTTCAAAGTACAGTGCACATACCTTGGTTTTGATGCGGTGAGTTCCGAAAAAAAATGCCTTCAATCATGGGCGTAGCGGGAATTTCCATCAGGGAGCGGCGAGTGACCTCAAAAATATTTACGAATTTCACGCAAAACGATCATTTTATGGATAACTTCTTTACCCTTTTTGCATGGAACGTTAAAGTTAAGATGACACGAAGCCAAACCTCAAATTTTCAAGAGCACAAATCTGGAGAACCAAACATCCGTTCAAGCTGAAAACTTAATCGATTGGTCACTAGCTGGTGGTGACCAATCGATTAAGTTTTCAGCTCAAACGGGTTTTCGGTTCTCCAGATATGTGCTTTTGAAAATTTGAAGTTTGGATTCGTTTCATCTTCACCTTAACCTATGAAGGTCATCAACATTCAATTTTTTTCACAGTTAGCAAAGTGGAATTCGTAAAGAGTCTTGATTCAATTCGAGTCAATGAAGGCACGGTGCTGCCATCTGAAAAAAGTTTACTCGATGCGTGAAGCGGCAAGTAGGAAGTGAAATGTGAAATGTTTATATAAAATTAACCCCACTACTGGCAGCATCATTTTTTACCGTTAAAACAATATTCAAATCGCGATAACTTGTTTGTTTCTCGATAGTTTTGCACCATTTTTTTCACAAGATATCAAAAAATTCTTTTTGTTTAAGAAACCTTGTCGATATTAATCATTGCTGATCTAGTTTTGAAGATATTCCGATGTTCCTTGGGGGACCAATATTCTCCATATAAAATGTCTTTAGTGGCCATTTTGTTTTTGATCAATTTATGAAAAAAAATAAAATGTGCACTGTACAATGTCAGGTAATAAGGAGCTACTCTGGAAAAATCTTAAAAATCGGTTCAGAATTCTTGACGGAATCAGAAAATTACGAAATGAGTTTATTTTTTAGAATTTTCAAGATCTTTATTTGTCCAGTGTGGTATCAGAAACATAAATGCTCATAACTCAAAGGGGGCTGCACAAAATTACTTCATTTTTTCACAGCATACTCGCAATAATGAATCATTCCGAGGAGCGAATATTCGAATACGATGAAAATGCTTTAGCCTGAGATATTTACGTGGGTTATGGCTACGCGTCGGTGCGCCAAGGAATTTTGTAACATCTGCGGATCCATATGACCAATTATCAATATCGGCACATATTCTTAAATCAGAAGAGTTTTTTGAGAGCTTGTGAAAAAATTGTGCAAAAATATCGAGAAACAAACAAGTTATCGCAATTTGAATATTTTTTAGCGGTGAAAAATGAAGCTGCCGGTAGAGGAGTTAACAACAATAGCTATTAAAAATATTTTGATGGGCTACAATACAGACACATTATTTTATTTTTTAGATTTTTTCCTCAGTACTCTGCGGATTATATACCTTACCATAAGTCTAACCCCGTACACTTAACAGAAATTAAATTAATTTATGTTTTGAATTTTTAAGAAGCATTTGAAAATCGACTTCTTATGCTTTGCCATGTAAAGAAATCGGAGCTTCACGCATAGTGTCAACTGTGGTAATTACGTTCGTCATCGCGAATTTGTTGGCTGAGGGACGGGCTCACTAACGCCTTAGAAAATTCCAGAATGAAAAAAGTATGAAAATTTGACTGGTTAAGGTCCCATTGACCGGCAGTGAAGCCAGTAATTGAAATGGGATATGAAGATTTCATAAAATTTATCAAAGAATTCTCAAAAAATATATTCCTTATGCATTTTATCCACGAATAACTCCCAAATTTCTCTAGACATCTCTACATTTATCTACGGATTTTTCCTTGTCCCCAATTATTTTTTCCTGCATTCTTAGTATTTTTTTTAAACACTTTAACTATCAATTCATCCAATTTCTCAACAAATGCCTTAAAATAATTCCTTTCGAAATTACTTATTTGAAACTCATTTGTAGATTGATTTCCTTCTAACATTTAGCTTGAGATATCCTGTTGGTATCCTGTTTGCTGGGGCTCTGACATAAATATCCTATGAGTTCTATGAAAAATTATTTCATCAATTTCTTCCCTGAGGAATTTTCCCATTTTTTTTAATGAAATTCATACCATGAGTTTATAAAAACTTCATTCAGAAATATCTTTGAAAAAACACCAATACATATATAAAAAATTCAGATCAACACTAAATATATAAATCAATATATCTACCAAAAAAGAATCACTTCACTCATTTCTTTAGAAACTTCTTTAAAATAGTAAAAAAGAGCTTAGCAGCTTTTTTTTAAATTTCTGCTTTCTGCTTTCTGCTGCAATTTTTTTTTTTTATTTTCTTAAAAATATCTAAATATAGAATACACAGAAAAATAAGATTAATAAATAATAGTACGCTGCAGACTTTTTCACACTTAACAGTTATTTATGGGGAAATTATTACGATAATATCCAAGAACTCTTTACATTTTCAGGGACTATTCCTGCAGGAATTCTTTGATAGTCTTAACAGTTTCTTGCAATTAAATTGCTCAGGATGATCATAAAAAATGAGTAATAGAAAATTCTTGAAGGAGTTCTAAGAGGTATTCCTGAACATCTTTTGGATTAGTATAAGCAGAAAATTTTTAATCAGAATCGGATTTTTAAGAGATTCTTGACGGAGTTCATCAAGTTAATAGTAAATCTCAAGCAATCTATAAACGAATATCTGGAGGAATTACTAAAAATATCTATAGAAAAAAACTGGATGAATTTACTAAAGAATAAAAGAAAAAATGATAATGATTCTGTAAAAACATGTAATCCCTTAAGCGGTCAAGTTCTAGTGAAAACGAAAAATGAAAAAAAAAAAAATACAGACGAATTTCTCAGGAGAATTATAAGATGAATCCATACAAACTTCCCCGTAAGTTCTCTGTTAGCACTCTTGAAGCAATTTATGACGCCTTGTGTTTTGAAGAATGTTACAAAGATGCATTCCCAAACAAAAACCTTGAGTTAATGCTGACGACTATTTGAAGAAACTCGAGGTTTTACAAGATATGTTTCTTGAATAAAATCTGGAATAATGATTTCTGAAATCCTTGAAGAATCGGAAAAGGAAAACATCTAGAGAAATCTCAGGTGGAATTCCAGAGGAAAATGTGGAGCTATCTTTAATCATTTTTTGGTCATATTTGATGAATTAATCATTTAAGATAATTTGATGAAATCGTTTTAAAATAACTTTCATATCTTTTTGAATCCGTAAAATTCTGTACTCTCAAGAAATAGAGCAGGCTGTTTGTAAAATCGTAAAATGATTTCTGATAAGATCTTAGGCAAAAAACTAGTTATTTGGTGAAGTCAAAGAATTTTACAAGAAGTCAATCAGCAAGCAATTAATATTAAAATTCGTAGCGAACTACCGTGCACCGTCGCTAATTTGAACGATACCTCACGCAAACCGTTTAGGTTCATTTTTAATTTGAATTTCTAGTCACCCAACAAACTACAGAATATCTTACTTTTGGTTACCCCTTTCACTGTTTTGTTATGATTATGCGTTCCGTTCCATAGCGTTCCATTGCACTCTACTCCGTTCCATGAACTAAATGACGTTTAAACCATTTTTAATTTGACTTTGAGAGCTGGATTTGTTTATCAAACAAATTACAGTTATGAGCTCCGAGTAGTTCCACCATAGTTGACTCTGTTTGATCCTGAATAACTTATTTTTAGTCTTCCGGAAGATCCTTAACTTCCGTAAATAAGAACATATCCTGACAATTGTCCTAGAGTGCTGCAATTACTTCCAAACGATTTGAATTCAAAGCCTCGGAATCGTATCAAATGACATCTCTATCGACTGATCCTGAATAACCGCATTAGGGTCCCAATCCGGAATAGTGGAAGTTTCCTGAAAATCGGCCTAGTTTATTTGTTTTTATAATGTTGTTTAAAAAAAACGAATTCTTTTGTTGTCTGAGGTTATGCAACGACACCCCCACTATTGGCAGTTTCTATATAAACTTGCAGCCAAACATATTTTTACTATCTCATGTCATATTTACGAGTGTTGAGATTCAAATTTGAAGGTTTGTTTTCATAAAACATGTTTTTGAGATGAGCTTTTAAATAGGGCCTAAAGTGAAATAATAAGTAATATGATGTATATAGGCTACTTGTGTGATTCACGATGCGAAAACTTTTATAGTGTTAGAACTTACATAGTAATGACGATATAAATCATTTTAGAATATTCAATTATCCCCTGTGGTAATCTTTAGTTGTTACACGGATAAAAATCTGATCCCCACACCATGATTTACAAATCATGAAATTCATAAATTGGTTAGGTCATAATATCAGGATCACAAATCATGGTTCCTGGAGTCATAATCATGATTCCTCATAAGCGTAACATCCAGTGTGAAAACACTAAGCGGCGCACTTTGCTTCATCTCATTCGTATCGATCACTGCTGATTCAAGATGACGAAGCGGTTGAGTGGTAGAGTACGTGGCTTACAATCGGAAGGTTCTTGGCTCGAATCTCAATGTATGCTATTTTTAACTTTTTTTTTTATTTTGTCGATCATAAACGGATACGCGACTCAGCATTTTTGGCATTTGAATCATGATTCCGAGCAATCAGCTACAAAAACCTAACGTGTGTTGCGTTACGGCAATCTGACTCATGATATCATGAGTCCAAATAATGGTGTACACTCTTAAAAATAATGAAAATTACTCTAGACGTAATTCTGGTTATGACTGAATGACACATGATGTAAGTGATGGAACGACACAAAAACGTGTCTTTGAAGATGTATTGAACAAAAAATGTAATTTTACATGTTAAAGGACACGAAAACTATGGAACTGTGATCGACATTTCCCGAATCAGACACTAACGTATTTGAAATTGGACACAAATTTACGTCATTCGGCTCGCTTCTTTTATGTGCATCCCAAAAGACGTAAATCACATTATTTTTTGGTACTGTGTATTTTCATAAGACGAAAACACGCTGGAATCATGATATCATGAGCCATAATCTAGTTTTTGAATTCTGATTTCAACCCGTGTATTACGGGAAAATTGTTGAGAAAATTGACAAGAAGCGAAAGGCTAAAATAAAAAAGTGCAAATATGTGCAGCCAAATTATTCACTATTCATATAGTTTACATCTCAAATTGCCCTTTGGAAACAAATTTTAGATTGGGACAAAATAGTATAAGATGTTTAAAATTTCGATAAGTAAATGATTTTTTTTCGGAGTGGTATTCACGTTGCAAAAACTAAAGTAGGGTAACTCGGTGTAGTACGCCCCTCTTCGTTTTCACGGGATTGAGGCATCTTCCAAACGTAAATATGATTACATATCTTAAATATTCGCGAAAAAATGATGTTGCGCATATATGTTCTTTGAAAAGTATAAACAATCAATAGAAATTCTAAAAATATCGAAAATCAGGTTTTTGGTTTAAAATTTTGCTTTTGATAAGCAAACCTCAGGTTGGGGATGAAGCCCATTCTTTACTATTGTACTTAATACAAAAACTTTTACCGGAAGACGACTGCTAATGGACCCTTTTAAGATTAGAAGGTGGTGGAATTCTCCTTGGAAACATTTCTACAACGCTGTGGACCTTTTTTTATGGGAGGGGCATATTGCCCGGGCTGTTTTGAAACGTAAACATTGGGACCGTTCACAAAAAACATCGTGTACACTTTTTTGAAGCAACCTGGAAAGAGAAAGTTGCGTGCAGAGCATGGCCAACTAAGTAAGCAACACATTGACATAGAAAACTTTAGAAGTGATGCATTTGCTACTGCGATAGAGCAGTTTTTCCTTAAGGGGGGGGCGTACTACACCTTTTTACCTTATACATTTTGTTTGTTTTGTTTTTTATTTGTTTACTAAGATAGGTTTTTAAGTAATCACATTTTTATTTAAGTTTTATTATGAATAAGCATTTTTTATTTAAGTTTTATTATGAATAAGCAGTTATTTGAGCAGAATAACAGCCAAGGTTGTCGGTTTCAGTGATATTTAATAAAAACAAGATATAAGGTTAAAAGGTGTAATACGCCCCCCCTTACGGAACAACTGCCCTATCGCAGTAGCAAATACATCACTCCTAAAGTTTTTTATGTCAAGGTGTTGCTTATTTAGTTGGTCATGGTCTGCATGCAATTTTATCTTTCCAGCTTGCTTCTAAAAAGTGTACAAGATGTTTTTTTGTAAACTGTCCCAATGTTTACATTTCAAAACAACCCGGGCAATATGCCCCTCCCATAGAAAAAAGGTCCACAGCGTTGTAGAAACGTTTCCAAGGAGAATTCCACCACTTGCGTAGCTTAAAGGGGTCCATTAGCAGTCGTCTTCCGGTAAAAGTTTTGGTAATATGTGCAATAGTAAAGGAAGGGCTTCATTTACGGCAAGGCTTGCTTATCGGACGCATAATTTTACGCCAAAAACCTGATTTTCGATAGTTTTAGAATTTCTATTGATTGTTTTTACTTCTCAAAGAACATATATGCGCAACACCATTTTTTCGCGAATAGTTAAGAAATGTAATCATATTTACGTGTATAAGAAGCCTCAATCCTGTGAAAATTAAGAAGGGCGTATTGCCCCGTAGGGGCGTATTACACCGAGTTACCCTAATTCAAAATTGTAGGTCCCTATTGTATCAATGTTATCGCCTTCGTCAGAATCTGAATGGCCATTCTTTAGTCCTAGAGAAGATCCGGAAAAGTGGTGTGATCCTGAAATTCAGCATGGGGAGCCAAAAGGTTTTGTTACAAACGATCAAATTTTGGTTTCTGGCGTGAGAACGGGTCAGCGGGATTACACATTTTCTTTACTGTTGCATTGTTCCAAGGCTAATTTGTGTGAGGAGTAAGTTTGAAAAGTCTCTGGAACGATCGAAGAATGAGACCAGACAAATCTCTCGCTTTGAATGAGTAATTTCACAAGACGCATTGATGGAAAAACATAGTTTGGATGGATTACTTAGTCTATTTACTAATAATAAGTGCTCAAAATGCGCTGAAATCGATTTTAGAAAGTGAAAGGTATTGATTGTCTAGAAAACACTACCAGAACCAGTTTCTGCCAGAAATTTAGTTTTGGTCCCCAAATTGGCCAATCTCAAAGCCATGTTAGGTGCATGGGAGTTCAAATTAAAAAGAAAATGAATTATTTTTCTTATGTATTGAATCAATTTGAATGAGTAAACGAATGTGGCTCTATCATGTGAATGTGCTATTCTGGACTCAAATGATTTCATACTAATTGGTTATGTAAAACGATGTATACTAAGGCTACGACTGGCTCTTGGCCAAAACCGGTAACCCGTAAAAACGGAAGAAAACTGTCATTTGGTATGAGAGATTGCATTTCATTTTTCTATAGCCTAATTGATGACAGAAAGACGTTTGCCCGGAACCACGGCATAAAAAATAACAAGGCAGGCTCTTTACTGATGTAAATATCAAGTTTCATTGTAAATATGTGACGTCACTCCTATCGTACCATATACCTTTCGGACCACTAGATCATATTTTTTTGCAAATTTGTTCGAGGTGGATAGGAATGACGTCATCAACCAGCTGTCAGTTTACGGAATATACCACCTTTTTAATATAGTACACCGTGCCCGGAACACTATTAATGAAAACAAGCAGACATTGCACTATGGGCCAGGGACGCAATCTGGCGGGACAAAATTAATAACTCGGTAACGAAGCGTTTCCGGTATTTGGTGTCTTCGGCAAAGTTTTTTGTAACAACGAGGACCATCTACTGACATAAACGGATAGTTCGTTAATCGTCCGCATAGGTGGCGCCACAATCTAACTTTTTACTTTGACGCTCTAGAGGCTTAGCATGTTCGGCAAAGTTGTTCATTTTGATAAAATAAACAACTCTCTCGAAGACGTCAAAATTCCACAGCCTACTGTTTTCGAGTAATTGGCGATATTAGAGAAAATTGGTGAAAAACCGATTTTTTTAACTGAATTTGACATTTTTCCTAAGAATCATGTCATATAATATTTTTTGCTGATAGATATACAACGAACGCAAGATCTGGTGGAAAAAAAATAATAATACGACGCATAAAAATTAAGAAATTATGAAAAAACTTGAAAAATAGAGCAATTTTTAAACCTTAATATCTACAAAAGCGCAAAAAATCGCAAGCTCAAATTTTCAGGCAATATAGAGCAATACTTGATGAAACGGATGTCAAAATTCCAGAGAGGTATATTTTGGTGTTTTTGAGATTTTTTAATTTTTTTTTCGGATTCCTTCCCATTACGCGATTAATATTGTCATGGCAAATATTTAAGTGTATGTTTAAATTATCGGAAAAATATATTTTATTATTTCATGAAATTATTATATCTGCTCACAGCACAAGCTGGCTTTGGATTTCATCTCGAATTCGTTGTCACAGTTTTCCGGAAGCTCAAAATTTAAGCAAATCCGGTGATTAAACAGATATTTAAGGTTAAACAACCTAACAGTTCTCAAAATCGAAGGAATCTCCAAATTGATATCTTTGATCTGTATCCTCTGTTTAGAAACATCCAAGAATCAACGCTCTTTCCGCTTTAAAACAAATCTACAAGCTCCGGACAAGAGATCGTGCGCTCTGAAATTTTAGTATTTGGAGATATCACATGAATATGCTTTAAAATTTTATTTTTCGTGTTAAAAGTAACACATTCACAAAATAAATTGCTCACCTCGAACCATGATGACAACAATTAACTGACACATGATCAAGTCTTTCATGGCATACTACATAATTTGAATTATTGAAGAAAAACAATTATGTACCCAGTTTTAATCTACACTTTCATCTACATAACTCGATATCAACTCAAGGAACTGCTCTTAAACTGAATTTCATGGCTACTATGATGGCTTTTTTGAACAGTTTTCTGAAAGTTTTTGTTCCACGACTCGTTATTTCTTGAAGTCGATCGTCCCTTCAGATTCCTCATGGAAATTAACTGCATTGGAGAAATATAATCACAGTAAGAAAAAATGATAGATCTCAAAAACACCAAAATATACCTCTCTGGAATTTTGACATCCATTTCATCAAGTATTGCTCTATGTTACCTGAAAATTTGAGCTTGCGATTTTTTGCGCTTTTGGAGATATTAAGGTTCAAAAAATGCTCTATTTTTCAGGTTTTTTCGTAATTTCTTAATTTTTATGCGTCGAATTATTAAAATGTTTCCACCAGAGCTTGCGTTTGTTATATATTTATCAGCAAAAAATATTATATGACAAGGTTCTTAGGAAAAATGTCAAATTCGGTGAAAAAAATGGTTTTTTCACTAATTTTCTCTAATATCGCCAATAAATCGAAAACAGTAGGCTGTGGAATTTTGACGTCTTCGAGAGAGTTGTTTATTTTATCAAAATGAACAACTTTGCCGAACATACCAAGTCTCTAGAACGTCACAGTAAAAAGTTAGATTGTGGCGCCACCTATGCGGACGATTAACGAACTATCCGTTTATGTCAGTAGATGGTCCTCGTAGTAACAAAAAACTTTGCCGAAGACACCAAATACCGGAAACGCTTCGTTACCGAGTTATTAATTTTGTCCCGCCAGATTGCGTCCCTGTTCCATAGTGCATTGTATGCCACGTAATAAAAATTATATTGAGGTTTTTTTTGAAAAAGTTCGTGCAAAATTGTATTTTGTACCCAGTTATATGAAACATTTCCATATTTCGTTCCATTTTATAAAAGTGTAAGAAATAAGGGGTCCAGATTGCCCTAGTGGTAAACACGCAGATATTCAGCAAGACCAAGCTCAAGGTCATAGGTTTGAATCTTATTGGTCGAGGATCTGTTCGGATCGGAAATTTTCTCGACTTCCCAGGGCATAGAGAGTCTTCGTACCTGCCACTCGATATACACATGCAAAAATGCTCAATTGGCAGCTGTTCTCAGCTAATAACTGCGGAAGTGCTCATCAATACACTGAATAACAGGCTCTGTCCCAGTTTGGACGTAGCGCTACGAAGAAGAAGTGTGAAAAATGTCATGCTTCGTTTCGATCCGTATCGACATGAAAAAAATATATATCGCATACCCTTAAAAAACATTGGGGCGCGGTGTGGAGCTCGCAAGCCACACGAACAGAAGGGAAACTTTCCACCCATTCATTTCGGTTGCTCCTTTTTCGGCGGTCAAACTACGATAACCGCGCGTCGCGTCGATGACAACGACGACACCGCTATCAGGTTACTGCACAACAACAACAGAAAAAAAAACAACGGTGTGACATTTCAAATTTCATTCTCTGTTTGTACTGTGGCGTGGTTCAGTGCTGGTGGTGGTTGCAATGCCCACCGCAAGTTCAAGATTGTTACAATCCTCCACCCAATTCTCTGCTTCAGGTTTTGCGTCGCAGCAGGCCGGCCGGCTTCTACAGCTCGCAGCCGATCAAAGTAGGCCTGTCGGTAAACACATGGCTCCAAGTTGAATGAAGGGGGGACAAAGACCAAAAACGAGGTTCTCCTTGTAATGCTTCTCGATTTCAACGACGATCGGTATCGGTTGGGCCGGATTACCAACTTATATTCTGCCCATGAAAGTATAACCGTCTCATGTGAATTTTCGAAACAAACCCTTTTCCAATCGCAAAACATTTGTTTTAAGGTGAAGATGAACCGAAGCCAAACCTCAAATTTTCTAGAGCACAAATATAGAGACCAAACAACGGATCAAGCTGCAAACTTAATCGATTGGTCACAACCTGAGACGAGACTCGCGAAGACGGTCTTCTTTTTCTGTGATTTCTTAGGTTTTTTCTTATTCCACTTTGTGTTTATACGAATCATGCGCAAGGCATTCAAACTCTCGTATGAACCTCTTAGCAAAAAATGATTGCGTTTGTATCACACCGAATCATAAAAAGCCTTTTGAGTGAAATTTCATGCCAGCAAACGTAGCAGACATTAGAAATAACTATTCTTGTGTTTAAATTTATCAACAACTTTGGAAACAACTGCTCCGCTGGCTGAGGTTTTTAATAACAGTTTATTTTGAGTACAATACATTTCACTTTTTCAGCAATAAAAACGGCGGGCTGCATTCGCTTTGCGAGTCTCTCTCAGGTCACCACCAGCCTGTGACCAATCGATCAAGTTTTCAGCCTGAACCACTGTCTGGTTCTCTAGATTTGTGCTGTAGAAAATTTGAGGTTTGGCTTCGCTTTATCTTCGGCTTAATGTATATTATTCATTGCATTCGAAAATTATTGTGCAAAATTTTACTTTCTATAGAGTCTCATATTTTTCTATCTATCTATATAAATAAAAATGGAACGGTGTTTGTATGTCTCAAGTTTGCTTATTAACCCATTTTATTAAAATTAAAAAAAAAATCTTGCGCTATTCCATTTGGTAAGGACTCAATATATTCGTGTGACATATGAATATGGAAGAAAACTGGCGGTAGTACTTAATAAAATTTACGTGCAGAAATGTACTAGAAAATTACGAAGATTTGTATGAACAGACAAACTTCAATCTTTGAGCGACATTTTTTCAATGCCTATGTTTTCCATATGTGACAGTTATTCTTTTATGGGAGGCAGCACGGAAAGGGTGTTGTATGGATTGTTGCGGATGGAAGAGGGACGCGTTGAACACAAATGTCAGAGGGGGGTTCGATTACCCACCGCATGTCCGATCGTAAGCAAGAGGTGAAGTCTTCTTTATTCTAGAATGGGGGATAAGTGAATCACTGCAAATCGTTCGTTGGACCAACCGATGTCGCTTCGGCCAAAATCGTTGCTTGGGTGCAACTGTTTTGGTCTTTTGTTTAGGATTCACGGTCACAGAAAGTGTAAACATTTCTTTGCGAATCAAGGTCTGGGTAAAGCGATAAACAATGAATCATCTCTCAGTTGGACTCGATCTTCATTGTATTGGTAAAATTTCTTAGAGTTCATCTTAAAGTTCATTTATGTATCTCTATAGTTTTATCACGGGAAGATCCCCCGGTATCAGACACATAAGCCGATTGATTTATTACTTCAAATTTAGTGGTTGTATTGTTATCCGTCATGTAACAAGTCAAACTTTTCGAAGCTGGGGGACAGGAAGTGCTAGACCAAATTTGTAGTTTGACCACATTTACTTAAAATTTTACTAAATATTTCGATTCAAAATCATTATTAATTGTTTTCAAATTGAACGCGATACGTCAATTTATCGGTTTTCAAAATGCCCTATTTATCAAAAAGACGTGCAAATTTCTACACAAACATTTCTCTTCAAAATAGCTTTCTTTTCTTCAAATATGTCATCTTTATTGGACCATGATCGCTGCATGTTTCGACGATGCCTTATACTGAGTGCTCTCCCTGTCGAAACTCTCCCTATAATCCCAAAGATTTCGGTAAATATATCAAAGGTTTTAAGTTTTGAATACGAGTCAAATATATTATTTGTATGAATGCAATTTCTTCGTCTTCAAAAGAATCTAAGCATTTCTCACTGAAAGCAGGCCGCCATCGGCACATTAGAATTCCAATTTCATGTCACTGATGGTTAGTATCTGGGAGGGAGGCACCGATACTACACACGAAATATAAGACAAAGTTATTTTGAACTGTAAGATAACTCCAGCTTGCCAACATCAATCAAGGCAGGCTTCGAAAAAATCGGTAGTTTCCTTTTGTTGTGCACCTTCGATCTTTCCTGACAAACATGAAAAAAGGGCCACAGTTTTCTATGCACTCAATATTCATTTTCATTGGAAAAAGTAGAACGATGCGTTTTTCAATGCTTTATGTTCAATCAGATTAAATAGTGCTCACGTGACATTACTTGCGTTATGTGCATGAATTGATTTTCATTCGATTTTTATCACTTTTGAAGAAATACGAAAATGTGTTTTAATCAGTTACGCGCTTTTTTCATGTTAGTCCAATGTTTGAGATCTGGGCTCACAGTGACAGTTCGTGACAGCGGAATATCGGCTCACCATGATGTACAGAAATTTTGTATTGGTTTCTCCCTCCCAGGTTAGTATATGCTAGAACAAAAAAGGTGGTCATTTTGGTTTTCTCAAATTGGTGGATCGCTCGAACGCCTGCTAGCTTAACAGTTTGCGAAAAAGCCTATTTTTTGATAAATCATCGATACATCATTACGTGATATGTGTCTTATTTCCCTTGGAACCATAGCAAACTTAATGGCATCGTATAAAGGAAGAATGTAGCATTCATTTGATTTAAAAAATAAATGGCGGCCATTTTGAATTTGGCCGCTATATTTCGTTTCATCAGATAATGGTGAAAGACTCATTCTATTAAAATTATTATTCTACTTAAAATCAAGATGGCGTCAAAATACAAGATGGCCACCAGATTTTTTCACATAAAGTAATACTCTTATTCTTCAATCGACCCAAAGAAAACATCAACGATTGAAAACTGGTTTCTTTGTTGTACAAAAAAAATGACGTTTGCATTGATGGCACTAGTCATATATGTCAAAATCGAAGAACATGTTTTCAAAATCGTTAATAACATGAAGTAAATACAATTGCTCACCTAGTTTTTGTAGCCTATCTTATTCAGTTTTCTGATGATGGTCTCAGAATTAAAAAAAAAGTTTTGCTGACGAAATTCAATATGCCGCCAAATCTAAAACGGCCGCCATTTTTTTAAAGTTTTCAATGAAAGCTTTATCTTTTTTTCATACAATGCCACTAAGTTAACTATGTGTCCCGAGGGAAATGTGAGACATATCACGCGAAGAAATACCTATGATATATCAAAAAATGGGCTTTTTGGTAAAATGTTTTGCTAGCTGGGATACGGTAAGATTCGTAGCATAGGGGAGATAGAGCTCTGAAATGTTACTTTTATACTGATTGATGCAGTAGTTTTAAGTTCAACATTGCTATAAACCTGAAGAAATTTGTTTTGAACTAAAATAAAAAATCGTAGTGTAGCATTCCAAAAGCTCCAACCTCACAAATAAGAATTTCACCAGCAATCCATCATAGTTTCTGCCAAGGATCTTGTTAACAATACAATTTTTTCATAAATAATTCCCCTGGAAATTTTAATTTTTTTCAGGCATGTCTTCAAGTATTTTTCAACAGCTACCTAACACTGATAGAGAGATAATACAAGATCATTCCTCTGTATAGGTTCTCTCACATTGCTTAATTTACGGCAATGAAAAAGCAGACCCTCTTTGGGAAAGCTGAGCGCCGAGGAAGTTGTGATTTATATTATTTCATACGGTGAGCCTTTTTCATGTAGTGGTCACATTCCATATCCTATGGCTTCCTTGCGAGGAAAAGTGGAAAGGTTTGGATGTTAGTCGCGATTTCATTCGCGTGATCTTCGACCATTGCACATTGGGGAAAAAAGGTAACAAACCGATGAAGAATTCTGCATCTTCTGAACGCAACGAGTAATCCTTGAGAAAATACCTGTATTTTATGTAAAAATGTCTAAAGAGTTGAATGAAAGTGGATCTGATGGCCGCACGGATTGTTATCATGCCCATTCTATCCAAATTATTGTTATTAGGGTTGTTGATAGGATTTCTCGTATTATATTCAAGGAAACTGTGCATGAACTATTGAAATAAATTTTTTTAGACGATAGGAATAAAAATTAATGCTATTGCTATTTTTCAACTTGAAGTTTTGCAGAACAATAATGAGTTCTGCTTGATCTTCCGACCTTGACGCTTGCTCCTGCGGGAGCGGGTGACGAGGGCAGGATCAAACATGTCGCGCGTCGGTCGAGTGAAGTGAAAAAGTTCCGCGATCGGTTAGTTCTGTTTGATCTTCCGACCTTGACGCTTGCTCCTGCGGGAGCGGGTGACGAGGGCAGGATCAAACATATCGCGCGTCGGTCGAGTGAAGTGAAAAAGTTCCGCGATCGGTTAGTTCTGTTTGATCTTCCGACCTTGACGCTTGCTCCTGCGGGAGCGGGTGACGAGGGCAGGATCAAACATGTCGCGCGTCGGTCGAGTGAAGTGAAAAAGTTCCGCGGTCGGTTAGTTCTGTTTGATCTTCGACCTTGACGATTGCTCCTTGGCAGTACGTCAAGAAAGCCCGAGCAGTCGTCAGTTGTTTTTCCTCTCGGGTCGTGCGCCTATTTTCTTTGAGTGCTTTTATATAGCCGAGCAAACGAGTTAAGCTGAATGCGGATTGTTGCTGCTCAGTCAAGGATGACGGATCAATTGGTGAGCTCGTTTCATGCTACTATTTCTAATCTATAAAATTTGTATGACTGCACATTTAATCGATACAACGGTGGGACGTGGATATGATTTTTCAGCAGGCTATGAATGGTTCGTCACTGTGAGTGTCGACATAAACTCTAATTCATGAATTATTTATGTTTAACATTTTTTTGTTTTCAAAACACCCCTTTCTTTTTATCTTTATTTTTGTAATTATAAAAAGAAACTTTGAATGGTTCGACACTACAAGTGTAGACTTGCGAAAGGTTCACTTTATTCAACAAACTTTGGATGGTTCGCCACTGTAAGTGTCGGCATAAGAATAAGAGTGTTCTATGATGTTCCAGCCAATCGAGTTTTTGTTTCTTTTCAAATAAGTAAAATATGATAACACATGCTTTCGTCCTGGCAGCTGTGGGAGTGTTGCGTTTGGATATTTGTTTAACAAACTTTGAATGGTTCGTCACCTCAAGTGTCGGCATGGTTTTCCTTTACATGGAAATTTTTCATATCAAATGAAAATATTATATTTTCATAAAAGCATACTTATATTTGACAAAAAACTATTTATCATGGTCTAATCACTTATCAAAGTGAATCCTTTGACCCAACGATCCTCCCCATTAACAAACATCCTTCCCAGTAACCTTTGTGGAGATGCAGAGGCAAACACGGTCTCCAAACAGCAAAGGTTACACACTAACATTCCTTCCCTCAATCCCACCTGACTGCAAGGACGTGGCCGGCGCCGTTATTGACCCTGTATAAATAGAGGCACTGAATTATGCATATTGAAGAAGTTTATGGCCAATCCCAGCCGAACTTCTAGTTGATTCTTTGTGCATTTTCACTGACTTCGGTCAATCACGGAATAGCAACCATTGATATGTGTAGTCAGTCTAAGCTAAGCTAAGCTAAGCTTGAAGTTTTGCAGAACAATAATTCAGGTAGCCAGTGGCGCAACCAAGGGGGGGTTTTGGGGGTCAAAACCCCCCCAGAGCAGATTTTTTTATAATAAATTTTAAATATATTTTTGAAACTCAACACCAAAGTCCACAAACACTGGACCAGTAAGTTGTATTGACAATTATGTTGTTTTGAGTTGTGGATCTCTAATTTGAAGACTTTTTAAGGAGTTAAAAACGTAGTTTACTAGCTTTTTCTGATAAATTAGCCACAGATTTTCGAAGAGAAGTTTGTATCAAACAAACATGCAAATATATTTGTATATCTATACCGTTCAAAAAGCTGTTTGATGCAAAATTCGATGCTTTGAAAAATCTTTTAGTTGGCTCAGCATTTGGCAAATTTCAAGATCTCCAGATAGCACGTGAATTTCCGGAGAAGCAATTCTTTAGTTTTAAGTATATGATTACAAATAAAAACCCTAGGAAAGATTATGGAAGATGGTGATTCCATTGCTAAGCTGAAAATTCGTCTACAATATGGAAATGCTTCAATATCTACAATGCTGATTTGCCCTCGACAAACTGCTATTGACAGTCGCAATGCTTATTACTGCGACTTGTACTTGAAAGATTCTGATAGTTGAAAAGTGTGTATAAAATGGGATTTCGGATGGACGGAGAAACTCGATTAAAAATCCAGATATTACTTCGGGAGATAACATAATCTTGTAATTCGCGGTTGGTAATAAAAGAACAAAGTAAACACATTTGACATTAGCAAAATACAGCCAAGTCGTTATAAAAGTATGCATACAGTATTGGGTATTCATACAGGCCTGGTTGCCAGAGGTTGATCCTTTACAGTGTATGTGCGCGCATCCATATGTAGCTTGGATAAACTTTCGAACAAACTACGCGATATGTAATACGCATTTTGGAAAACTTCACCAGGTACAAAAGATTTCCTTTGAATAGAGTTGTAAATTTATATAAAAATGTATGCCCAGAATGGAAGAGAAAAGCTTAAGTTTGCATTTGGTGTTATTTTTTTCTTATGGTAATCTCGCAATAAGGCTGATACAAATATTAATTTTCTTTTATGTCCGAGACTACTTGAAAGGTACGAGGGGGGGGGGGGATAAAAATAAATAAGGAACAAAAAAATAAAAATAGAAAAAAAGTTATTTTTTCGAATTTTTATTTTGAACGATAGTTGTTCAACTTTTTTCAATCGTCCTCTGGACCTTTATTTTACCTGTGTTTTACTTCGAAAATTAAAAAATCCCAACTGATGCCAAAAAATTGATGAATCTTTTTTTTTCTCCCCTGCAAAATTTTCGGATTTTTGAAGGGGGGGTGACATAAAAGAAAATTAATATTTGTATCAGCCTAATTTTAAATTATTCAGCCCGAAAGTTTTTACACCCGTTTTATTTTACCAAAAACACATAATCTTCAGCTTCACAAAACCCCCCCTAGAGCCAAATCCTGGTTGCGCTACTGGTTTCTATAGTAGCACTACTATTTGTTACTAAACAAAATCATTGATGGCTTAAGCACTTTTTTACATCAACCAAAAGCATTAGAACCACACTTTAAAGGAAAAAATATAAAAAATTGTAAAGATCAGGTTTGGATTTGAGCAATTCTCGCTGAAACCAGGCCGCCATCTGCACCCATCGTTAGAATTCCAATTTTATGTCACTGATTACTAGTTTTCGATAAAACTTAAGGGTGGTCCTTTCGGTTTTCTCAAATTGCTGGACCCCTCGTACGCCAGCTAGCTAAACAGTTTCCGTAAAAGCCCATTTTTTAATGAATCTTGGGTACTTCTTCACGTGATATATCTCATATTTCCCTTGGAACACATAGCAAACTTAATGGAATCGTATAGAGAAAGGATATAGCTTTCAATTAAAGTTAAAAAAAATGGCGGCCATTTTTTATTTGTTAGAAAAATCGTTTTTCACCATTAGCGCACCGCTCATTTTGAATTCTGAGATCACCATCAGAAAACTGAGGAAAAATTGCGTAAGATACGCTACAGAAACTAGGTGAGCAATGGTATTTACCCTATGAAATGAACGATTTTCTAAATCATGTTCTACGATTTTGACGTATATGGCGAGAGCAATCAATGCAAACATTATTTTTTGTACAACAAAGAAACAAGTTTTCAATCGTTGGTGTTTTATTCGAGTCGAGTGAAGAATAAGAGTATTATTTGGAGTAACAAAATCTGGCGGCCATCTTGGATTTTGACGCTATCTTGGTTTAAAGGATTCTACCCCATTACCCCGAATCCCATTACCCCGAATGCCATTAATCCGAACGCCAGTACCCCGAATTCTAAAACCCCGAACGACCCATCACCCCGAATTCCAATATCATGGGGAAATGTCATCCATATCATCATGTCAAGATAATTGTAAATTCGGAGAAATAGCATTCGGGGTAATGGAATTCGGAGTAATGGAATTCTGGGTGATGGCACTCGGGGAAATGGCATTCGGGGTAATGGGGTAGAATCCTTCTTCTTGTTTTTCTTTTTCCTGACTTTACGCCACTAATGGAACAGAGCCAGCCCCTCAGCTTAACTAGCTTCAAAAACAAACTATCAAGTAGGATTTTTTAACGCTTATTTGCTACCTGCAGTAGCGCAACCAGGATTTGGCTCTAGGGAGGGTTTTGTGAAGCTGAAGATTATGTGTTTTTGGTAAAATAAAACGGGTGTAAAAACTTTCGGGCTGAATAATTTAAAATTAGGCTGATACAAATATTAATTTTCTTTTATGTCACCCCCCCCCTTCAAAAATCCGAAAATTTTGCAGGGGAGAAAAAAAAGATTCATCAATTTTTTGGCATCAGTTGGGATTTTTTAATTTTCGAAGTAAAACACAGGTAAAATAAAGGTCCAGAGGACGATTGAAAAAAGTTGAACAACTATCGTTCAAAATAAAAATTCGAAAAAATAACTTTTTTTCTATTTTTATTTTTTTGTTCCTTATTTATTTTTATCCCCCCCCTCGTACCTTTCAAGTGGTCTCGGACATAAAAGAAAATTAATATTTGTATCAGCCTTATTGCGAGATTACCATAAGAAAAAAATAACACCAAATGCAAACTTAAGCTTTTCTCTTCCATTCTGGGCATACATTTTTATATAAATTTACAACTCTATTCAAAGGAAATCTTTTGTACCTGGTGAAGTTTTCCAAAATGCGTATTACGTATCGCGTAGTTTGTTCGAAAGTTTATCCAAGCTACATATGAATGCGCGCACATACACTGTAAAGGATCAACCTCTGGCAACCAGGCCTGTATGAATACCCAATACTGTATGCATACTTTTATAACGACTTGGCTGTATTTTGCTAATGTCAAATGTGTTTGCTTTGTTCTTTTATTACCAACCGCGAATTACAAGATTATGTTATCTCCCGAAGTAATATCTGGATTTTTAATCGAGTTTCTCCGTCCATCCGAAATCCCATTTTATACACACTTTTCAACTATCAGAATCTTTCAAGTACAAGTCGCAGTAATAAGCATTGCGACTGTCATTAGCAGTTTGTCGAGGGCAAATCAGCATTGTAGATATTGAAGCATTTACATATTGTAGACCAATTTTCAGCTTAGCAATGGAATCACCATCTTCCATAATCTTTCCTAGGGTTTTTATTTGTAATCATATACTTAAAACTAAAGAATTGCTTCTCCGGAAATTCACGTGCTATCTGGAGATCTTGAAATTTGCCAAATGCTGAGCCAACTAAAAGATTTTTCAAAGCATCGAATTTTGCATCAAACAGCTTTTTGAACGGTATAGATATACAAACATATTTGCATGTTTGTTTGATACAAACTTCTCTTCGAAAATCTGTGGCTAATTTATCAGAAAAAGCTAGTAAACTACGTTTTTAACTCCTTCAAAAGTCTTCAAATTAGAGATCCACAACTCAAAACAACATAATTGTCAATACAACTTACTGGTCCAGTGTTTGTGGACTTTGGTGTTGAGTTTCAAAAATATATTTAAAATTTATTATAAAAAAATCTGCTCTGGGGGGGTTTTGACCCCCAAAACCCCCCCTTGGTTGCGCCACTGATAGAAACAATAGGTTTACTATAGGTGCAAAGGAGCCCACAAATTTAAGCAAAACTATTTATTTCGATCATTTTTTGAATAAAATCGAGTTTTTATCTATGGTACTTAGATGAATAGATCTTGACCTTCATGTCAAAAAATATTTTGCGACGATTTATAGCCAAACGGCCGTAAAAAGCCACTAGTGCTACTATAGGGTACTGTCTACTAAAGGAACATCGACCCTAAGAATTTTTGGGAACTTTAGAAAAATATGCCACACCACTAGGTTAAACTAGGTCCAAACAAGGGATTAACAAATTCTTATCAAAGGTTTCCAAATCATTCTCAATGGGTTTCAAAAGGTATCCGAAGGGGTTTCAGAGGTCTTCAACGGGTTCTTAAAGGGTAACAAAACGGTTCCAGAGGCTTACAAACGATTCCCAAAATCCCCCCGCTGAGAACGGTAAAACTCGTAAGAACCGCCAATCAAATAAAGAAGGGTGCATATCAGATGACCAGTACGTTCACCTCCCTGAAATGTATAAAGTTATGACTAATATGAGTGCCAAAAACTTTTCGGGGAAGTGGGCTATTCGGGGAAAATGGGATATTCGGGGAACTGGCGTTCGGGGAAACGACATTCGGGGAACCGACAGTCGGGGAAAAGAACACAACCAAAATGGTCAACTTTGGAGGTTTATATCTCAGTTATTTGTAGACCAATTTGAATGAAATTTTCAGAGCACGTCAGCTATAACTTGAATTTCAACATATACCGTTTTGATTCATATTACGGACACTTAAGGCCTCAGTGAAGTATAAACCAGCATAGAGCATACAAAATAAATCATTCTGTATGATTCCTTAGCGTTATCGAGCTGTTTGGGGCACGTCAGGAGTCAATCATCAATGTTAACTTCCTTTTTCCGATCAGCCTAGATAGCCGCGTAGTGTCGGTAGCGGTTGTTTCAACTGGCTAAGAATTAACACTACGGACTGCCTGTTCCGGTGGTAAAAGTCCATCTAACAGGTGACCCCCGCAAACGGAGCCTGTGGAGTATTAGGGCGCTCTCTACAGTATTATGCTCTTCCTGTTCTACCCGGAGAAATGGTGCAGGTGACCTTGTGTTTCTCCGAGATAATCGGCTTCCCTTCTTCAGTCTTAAGCCTGAGGCTAAATAAGGGTGGGATTATTAATACGTTGTAATTTAGTTTAAATTTTCACCTTAATGGTCTCGCACTATGCGTTTTACACAGTGTATTCTGTGCTTTTCTGCCTTTGGCGACTTTTAAGAGATACCGATTTGTTTTTTTCGCTGCTGGTCTTTCGTGCTGAGATTGCGAAAAGCTTAATCCTGCCTAGTTTGGGTACTGGCTACGGTTAGGATAGCTTAGTTAGACCAATCTTCAGCATAAAATATCAGCAACGATGATTCTTTGTAGACTCATGCAAATGGTACAGCTCAAGTGGCGCCTTGTGGACTCAGTTTTTGCTACTTTCAGAAACATGAAATTGTCAACTCACGTGACATGCCTCGTGTATGCGTGCTCGTAAATAGCGCAGACGTTGCTACACTCATTTCTGAGTTAACAAAATTGACCATAACTCAGGAACAAAAAAAAAAGTACATCCTAAAAGTTTATAAAGTTTCCTTCTCAAAAATATTTTAATAAAAAATTTCCGCGAGTTCGGGCATAGATTTTCCAGCTTTTCTTTATGAATTTCCCTAACGGTGGAAAATTTTGTGGAAAACTTTTTCCAAATCATATTTTTTTTGGATTTCTGAGAAAATTTACTTAAATTTTCATATAAAAACTTTGTTTCTACAATGTTTCGTTCTTGAGTTATGATTTTTCAAAGAAAAGTCTTATATGGCACATCTGGACATTTTTCACAAAATTGGCCATAACTCAAAAACGAAAAAAAAGTGCATTCCAAAAATTTCAGTGATTAAAGCTTATAAAATTACCTTCTCGAAAATATTTTTTTGAAAATTTTCCACGAGTTCGGGCATAGTTTTTCCGGCTTTTCTTTACGAATTTTCCCAACGGTGGAAAATTTTGTGGAAAACTTTTTCCAGTTCATATTTTTTTTTGGATTTTTGAGAAAATTTGCTTAAATTTTCATATAAAAACTTTGTTTCTACGATGCTTCGTTCTTGAGTTATGATTTTTCAAAGTAAGTAGTGTCAAGGGAAGGGGGCTCAGATAGCCGTAGCGGTAAACGCGCAGCTATTCAGCAGGACCAAGCTGAGGGTCGTGGGTTTGAATCCCACCGGTCGAGGATCTTTTCGTGTTGGAAATTTTCTCGACTTCCCAGGGCATAGAGTATCTTCGTACCTGCCACACGATATACGCATGCAAAAATGGTCATTGGCACAGTAAGCTCTCAGTTAATAACTGTGGAAGTGTTAATAAAAACACTAAGCTGAGAAGCAGGCTTTGTCCCAGTGGGGACGTGATGCCAGAAAGAAGAAGAAGTGTCAAGGGAAAACAAAAAATTTTCACCTGAGTTTTCCGGAAAAATAGGCGACCCTGAATTTTTCACAATTTTTTTTTATTCATATATCCATGAGCCCTGCCTGTGGAAAAAGTTTCATGAAAATCTGAGACCCTTCGGCCCAATTTGTACGATAATAAAAAAAAATCCCTTGATGTCACAATTGATATTTCTGTTCATATATTTTATATTCAATAGGAAATACGTCTTTCGTTTTGTGGTGTATTTACCACATGATGAACCATCTCCAATGGATGATTTCAAACGAGTTGTCGTTCACTGCCTATGAAAAGGCCTTCTGCTGATTGTGGGCAGTGATGCTGATACTCATCACATCATCTGGAGCAGCTCGGATATCAATTTGAGAAGCTCCAGTCTGATGGATATGATGCTTATGTAGTTCAAATCTTGGATTACTTATTGTAGGAACCTTCATGGCATCTGCTAGAGAAGAAGTATTAGACATAATACTTCGCTCGAACAGAATCAGTCACGAGTTGACGAATTGACATGTATCAGATGATGAATCATTATCTGATCATCGCTACATCTCAATATGAACATATGAATGTAAATTTTCAGACTTTGCTTTTGTTATACTCCACAAACTGGGAATTGGTTGTGACCAAATACCATGGATTCTCTGCGTCCATTGGAAATCCTAGTGATTTGAATGTTTCCACTTCCGGTGAATTGGGACACAATTGTCCTTGCTTCGAGTGAATTCCACAGTTGCTTGTCACTTTGTTCCTCACAACTCCCTTCGCTTTATGAGTTGACATCTGGCTATTTGTAAATGAATATGTCAGATAGTCAGACTGCCTTTAAAGCTCTTGCTTCGGCCAACTCAGGGTCTAAGCTTATTATCGCACGTCGAACTCAATTTGAGGAACTGAATTCATTGAACTCTGTAAACCTTGTATGGGTCCTTGCTGGGAATGAATTGGCTTATGAATTAGCTCGCAATGGAGCATCGCATGACTTCATTGGCCCTCAGGCAGCTATTCCAATTTCGAAGTGCTGTGTGAAGCTCCAGAAATTCTTTGGCGGCAAATCAGCACAAGCAATATTGGAATAGTTTGGAGTCGTGTCGTCAAACAAAATTGTACATTACTGAGCCATCCCAAAAATGGCTAAGTATTTAACAAATCTGTCAAAGCAGAATTGCAGTCTCATGGTTACAACCTTGACTGGCCACTGCCGACTCAACTATCACATGGTAAATATTCAGCGTGCTGATAAATTTGTGTATGATAGTTGTGATTCCGATTATGAAACTTCTTATCACCTGATATGTAACCGTCCAATTTTCGCGTAATTGCGATTCCAATTACTTGGTAAACATTGATTTCAGAAACCTGAATCTGCAGGACATTCTGTCATTTTTAACCCACTGTGGTAATGAGCTATAGGCTCTCTTTACGCTCTTGCGTTTTGCAGTGCCCTTTTTAGGGCGCTGTTCGAACCCATTGTGGTATGGAGCTACATGCTCTCAATTCGCTTATGCAATTTTCCCTTCTCCACTCCTATTTCCTCCCATCTTTCCCTTCCCTTTCCTCTCCCATCGGGTAGATGATGAAATAGGCTCAATTATGGCGATGGCACAAATCTCCCAAATGGCGGGGAACGTGCCTCTGGAGCCAGCCTTCTGATACCATATTACGGACACTTAAGGCCTCAGTGAATTATAAACCAGCATAGAGCATACAAAATAAATCATTCTGTATGATTCCTTAGCGTTAACGAGCGTCGGAAGCCCTTAGCTTTCGGATGGTGGGTAAAGAATACGCTTTCGCAACTTTAATAATTTTAAATAAATCAAAATGTGTGGCCTTCTCATGATTCTTATTCCGGACGCTTCCTCACTTTTGCCTCTTATTCCGGACACTTTGATTCGAATTCCGGACAGCTCATGATAATCATTAATGGAACAGTCAAATCATTAATTGAAATCGTCAAACCACTAAAGAGACGTCTAAGGTAGTTGGGCATTATAAATTTGCAAAGATATTTATGGAAAAAGCTTAATAAAACAAGCCTCAAAAGTAAGCACTTTTGAACGGCGAAAATTGAAACATTTCGTGTGAAATGTTTCCCATACAAAGGAGAGTGTCCGGAATTTGAAGCTGTCCGTAATATGAAACAAAACGGTATTTATGAGAGATTTGTCCAATGATGAGTTCAACAGCAATGACTAAAGCGATGTTTTTCACATTTTTTTTATAATTCACCTTACTTAAAAAAGTTGAAGGAATATCAATATGATGCCTTGAGCAAAGTTGTAGATTTAGGTAATTTGAACAAGTTCGCTGAAGAAAGTTTATGTTTAGGGCTTTCCTATTTTCAGATAAATCGTTTATAATTTTTCGTCAAAAATTTCACTTTAGTCAAACCTTTATTACTTTTGAACTCGTGATTGGAAAAATCTCTCAAAAATATATATTAAAATTATATCTGTCGTACTGTGTAAATTTCATCCAAATCGTACAAATATTTAACTGAGATATGAGCCTCCAAACCATTTTGTTGAAAAAAAAAATCTAAAAAGTTGCAAATTTTTTTGTCCAATGCTGTATATCTTCATGAGGGCTCTAAAGCAGTTCAATAAGGCTTCCTCAGAAATTTTCAAAATAATTCCATAAATTACCAATGTATAACCAGGCTTTATTTTGCTCAACTTGATCGGATAGATGGAGCAAACTCGTACGCTCACAATAATTATGAGTCAGCACTCGATGTGCCTTGAACAATCCGTGGCTGAGAGAGTAGAGAGGAACGTTGGTTATTGCCAAATTCACATATTTCATTTGACCGCTTTTGCTTACCGCGAAGCTCTGCAAACTCATCATCATTTCTTTTGGGATGAACTGACGTTCGTTTCTCCGTCAACGCGAGAGCATGATTTCGCTTTCATCTTCGCCCTTTTTTTTGCTGCAAAGAGACGACGAAGCGCTCTGGAAATAATCTACCCCGAACTGAGAAATGGGAAAAAATGCTCTCCCTCGAACTGAGAAAGGGGAAAAATAATCTCTTTTTCTTTGGAGCACTGAGGTTGTCAAATCAAACTCTTCACTACTGTGGGAATGAACAAAAGCAAACACAAACGTGTAAACTCTTCATTCCACAGGGTACGGACGCTCAGTTTGGGTGTGTGGGTAAAAGCGCTTCTCTTTTGTAGTTGATTATTGAAAGGAGGAGAAAGAGGTTAAATCAAGAGCAGAGAATAAGCCTGTGTATAACAAATCCATTGGAAACCTTGATAATTGAATTGTGAATGAAAATATTGGATGACTTCTTTTTACTGAAAAGTCCAAGGAACCTCCTGGAGCTATTGGAAATACTTGAGAACTCAGTGAAACATTTTGTTAATTACTGTTTTATCATTAGGGATCCCAGAACCTCTTAGAAATGCCATGAGTATCACTAAGAACCTTTAGGAATCACTGAAGTTCAAATGAAAAACCCTCACATTTTACAAACCGCTCAAAACGTTCTGAGAATCGCTTTATAATTTTGAAAAATCTCGAAGGCTTAAGTCCTCTGATGTTGTCATAGTAGAAACAAGAACAATTTGTATCGTGTTATTGATTCAAAACAAGATTTTATCCTAAATTTAGGACCATTTATCCATAGAATCAACTTTTCTACTAGTGTATTTTTTATTTTTGTCAAATAATTTCTCAAAATTTTGCTAAAATTAATTCTTTCTTCAATGGATTTTTGTATCCAAACTTTCTCCAGATCTCTTCCAGTTTGTCTTTCAGTACAATCAGATAGTTTTCACAAGTGTTATATCAAACACTACATCAAAAACTTTCGAATGCAACTCCTTGTAGAATTTCTAATGAGAATCTCAAAAAAGCCTTTGTTCTTTAGAAATTCTTTAAAAATTATCTATAAGAATTGTCTTAACTTGAAAGCTAGTCACAAATTAATATTCATCTGAGAAATCACCAAATTGAAAACATTTTCGAGCAATCGTTCCAAGTCGAAAACCTGGTCTTGAATTTCATGGATTTGCTTGTCACTAGTTACAAAGATATTTTCCTTTTCCCAAGATTGATCGTCCACCTTAATAGCAGTTTTCTCAAAAATCCCGAAGCCTAAAGATAGTTTTGACCTGGGAGGGAGAATCCAATACAAAATTTCTGTACGTCATAGTGAGCCGGGATTCCGCTGTCACGAACTGTCACTGTGAGCCCAGATCTCAAACATTGGACTAACATGGAAAAAGCGCGTAACTGATTGAAACACAATTTCGCATTTCATCAAAAGTGACAAAAATTGAATGAAAATCAATTCATGCACATAATGCAAGTAATGTCACGTGAGCACCTTTCAACTGATTGAATATGAAGCATTGAAAAACGCATCGTTCTACTTTTTCCAATGAAAATTAATATTTAGTGCATAGAAAACAGTGGCCCTTTTTCCTTGTTTGTCAGGAAATATCGAAAGTACACAACAAAAGAAAACTAGCGGTTTTCTCCAAGCCTGCCTTGATTGTTGTTGGCAAGCTGGAGTTATCTTGCAGTTCAAACAAACGTTGTTCTATATTTCGTGTGTAGTATCGGTGCCTCCCTCCCAGGTTTTGACAAATATGTATTTAGATAAATTTTACACCCGAAATCGTGTTGAAATCATCAGGATCGAGAACGAGTATAATCACATTTTGACAAAAATAGTGTCAATTTCATGTAGATTCAAAAGCCTTCACATATCTGAATCATCTTTTATCGACCACAGATTAACTAGCACTCTCATTGTGAGCCAATCGTAGCCAAACCAAACCGATTGACCGATAAGGCTTCCTTAAATTTAAGTTAAATCATTTCTTCCATATAAACCCGTTAGGGCTTCACCTCTAATCTGCCCCCATGTACTTACACGGTCGTCAGCTTATGAATGATTACTTTTTTGAAGAATCGTATAACGGGGTTACATTGATCGGAAAGATTATCCCCGTAATAAGTTCGAATAATATTTTTAGTTGAAAGATTTTGAATTCAATAATGGTGTTTCTCTTTCTATATTCATGAGCTTGTGAAAATGTTTTTTTTTTAATTGAGTGTTGTTCAAACAATGGTTTACATGATTTTGGATAACACTAACAAGATTCATGCCCGCTCACATGAATTCCGCAATTATAATTTTCTTTTTGAATGTAAGTGCCGAATACGACTACGTTATCAAACTTTACCCCGGATAACGGTACCCACGGTTGAACGTTGCGGTTAGTTTATTACTATCTGCCTGCAAGCACTCATTTCTAATATGTTAGTAGTATATACATACACACTATTTATAGTATAAACGACACACTGTTTAACTCGATCGGCTTCATGCTTCATTGGAATGTTTCCCATACGGGCGCTAATTAATATGCGATAACGTCAATCAAATTCGGTATGGATACGTCATCATGACTTTGAGTATAGCGCATGCAAAAAAACAATTCCCGTAAGATACTGTATGAATGATAGGTTTGAAAATCGTGAATTGAATGTCGATCTAGTCGAAAGGTGATTGAAGTTTGCACTCACCACTGTTGTCGTAGATGCTCTCCGAACGCACACGAGGGCTCTTCTTGGGTGATTCGGTTTCTGCGAATAAAGAGAAAACAAATTCAATGGGTTAAAAACCGTCGATCTGTGCAAACAGTGACCAGATAAAATTGAAATTATTATATCAATAGCATATCACATGGATGTAAATAATTGCGGCTAATTGAATTGTAATTAAATTAATTATTCGACTCGTTGCAAATGCAGATAACTATGTTCGGGAAAGTGATCAATCGATACGGGGTTATAGAGTGCCTCTGGGTGGCTGCCAGTAAAATAATATATTTAAGCGCGAACGACTTTTCTGTTAATTTAATTAAGCATGATGCCATTTGAATTCCCGCCATCATCATCATTGGAATGACACAAAATGCAAGTAAATAAATTAAACTTTGTCCATAGGTGGACAGCTGACGAGCTAATTAGAACGAAATAGGTTAAATATTTTCGGTGAAATATATTTTAGAATTTCTAATATATCTGACAAGAATTGATTGCAGTTGGACTAGAATTTTTTTTAATAATATCCATTTTTTAATTCTTTTTAGTATCGTTCCAAACATTACATTCATTTCTTATACCTAGATGTTCTGTGTTAGCCAACACTATCATCCTAATTTGCTAAAACATAATTAAGCTTTTATTAATATTTCGTTAACAACATATTTCATTTCATTTGTTGTAGAAGTTGAGATTTTTTACAGGTGAGTTGGTTTCGCTTGCTTATAAGAGAAAAAAAGCTTTTTATTTACTTAACCTACAACAACCATATTGGATATTCTATGTGATTCATTGGTACTATACCAGAGAGGAAACTTCAGAATCATCTTCAAAACTTTATTTTGAGTCCTCTGCAGAGCTTTCTTCCTGGTATGACAACAGCTAGCCCATATTGGTAGAGCATACAACATGGCTGGCCTGAAAATTTGTTTGAAGAACAATAGCTTGTTCTTAAGGCAATGTTTTGATTTTCTATTAATAAGTGGATAAAGACATTTTACATATTTGTTACATTTGGCTTGAATGCCATCAAAGTGATATTTGAAAGTTAAATTTTTATCTAGCATGATATTTAACTTCATCTGACGAATTTATTGGAACCAATCACCCCTTCCTAGCGACCACCACTGGCTGTAATCACAAATTTAATTAATATAATAATTATCCAATTCACTCGTCGAGCAAACACTCCCCTTTTCCGGTAAACCTTCCACCTCGCTGTCATGTTCCCATCAATTGCAGTGTCATTTATTAACGTGGAAAAACATGACAGAAATTATGAAAACATCGAATCGATAAATCGCTCGAAAACGTCAACGAGAAAAATAAAGGAAGAAACCTAACAACACTCGCCAACCTACTGATCGGATTATTTTATATTCGGTTATTAAATTTTCATTGCAAATTTGATTAAAGCACTCTCGCATGCGATAAATCCTGCAAATGAAAACCGAAATCGAAATCTGTTCGATTGAATTATGAATCCGAGTGCTGCACGCGATGTCCTTCCCGGGACAGCGGAAATGGCGGACGCGAAAGGGACTCTTTCTGTAGCGCCACAATGTTATTTTGATTAAAATTTATTTTTATTCAAACTGCGGCCTCCGGTCAAGAACTGAGCCAGGAAAGCCAGAAATGTTGTTAGGTATACTGCATTTCGAGGTAAAAAGGAGGGGGGAGCGAACGGAGCGCAATTTCCATCGTTCGCTACGTTTGTTGAAGTGATACCGTAACCTGGGGTAACATTGATCAGTTTTTCTGATATGTTTTAAAAATGAAATTTGAAGTTGCAAATTATACGATTTCCTTTTACTTAGCTTACGTGTTGTAACATTAATCACATATGTAAACAATTATAGGTATTATTTAAAATACTGTTACCTACTAAAATTGTTGCCCCTGGAGCCAAATATGAGGGCCATGCATTCATTCATTTTTTGAGTTTTTTTTATTAAAAACAACTTGAGAGTAGTGTGTGGCCTTTCGACTCCGTTGCATGTTAGGTGAGCGACGGAATCAAGATCAATCGTAATCGACTCGCGTTATCTGAATGCAAAAAGATATTCGTGTTCAGTCATGCCAAAATCTAACGTCTCCGGAGATTCCTCTAGGAAGTTTCCTCTAAAATCCTCCACCTCGAGATGTTCATCAGAATAGTTCGTGTCACTATCAGCCCAGTAAACACATGATCGTATATGATGAGATATAAGAGTACAAATATGGAGGCGATATATGTACATTTTGCATGCAGCCTTATGGCGCATGTACGTATATCATTCCCACTTATGTACTCTTATGCGCTATCGTATACGAGTTTGTGTTTACTGGGAGGTTTGTAGTTCCATCAGGAAGTTCCTCCAGAAGTTTTTTTAGGTAGTTTCTCCAAAATTTCCTTCTGGCGGTGTATAAATGAGATTGTTCTGAACGCTCTTAAAGGCAATTCCATCGAAATTTCCTCCAGGAAGCCCTTTCGGTAAGTTTCTTCCTAAAATTCCTTCGAGAAGTTGGAATTTTCTTCAGAATTTCTTTCGGAAAGTCACTTTAGGAAGTACATCCGGGAAATTCTTTCGTAAATTCCATCAGAAAATTCCTTCAAGAGATTTCTTCGGAAATTCGTTTTGATTTTTTTTTTTAATTTCATTCGAAATTTCCTATGGAATTTTCTTCAAAAATTATTAAAGAATTTCCTTTGAATTTTATTTCGGAATTTCTTTTGGAGCTTCCTTCGGAATTTAATTTGACATTTCCTTCGGAATTGAAGTATCCTTCGAAACTTCCTATCTAATATTCTTTTGGAATTTTCTTCGGGAAGTTGCTTCAGGAAGTTCCTTTGGGAAGTTCCTTCGGTTCTTTCGGTAAGTTCCTTCAGAAATTTTCTTCATGAAGTTTATTTGGAATTTCGTTTGGAATTCCTACAGAATTTCCTTTGGATTTTTTTTTGTTTTGAATTTCCTTTGAAATTCCTTTCGGATTTTCCATCCATATTTGCTTTGAAATTTCCTTCGGAATGTCCTTGGAGTTTCTTAAGGAATTACCTTTGGAGCTTCCTTCGGAAGTTATTTGAGAATTTCCTTGGGAATTCTGGAATTTCCTGTCGAATTTGCTTTGAAGTTTCCTTAAGAATTTCCTTTTGAATTTCCTTGGAATTTTTTTCGAAATTTCGTTTCGATATTCTTTTGGAGCTTCCTTTGGAATTTTCTTCAGGGTTTTTTTTTGAATTTCTTTTGAAGCTTCTTGCGGAATTTCTTTTGAAATTTCCTTCGTATTTTCTTTCATTGAGAATTTCCTTTGGAATTCAGGAGTTTTCTACCGAATTTCCTTTGGAGTTTCCTTTGGATTTTCGTTCGAAGTTTCCTTCCAAATTTGCTTTGGAATTTCCTTCCGAACGTCCTTGGAGTTTCTTTGGGATTTTCTTGGAGAACTATCTTTGGAGCTTCCCATGGATTTTTTTTGAGAATTTCCTTTGGAGTTTCTTTCCAAATTTGCTTTGGAATTTCCTTAGAAATTTTCTTTTAAATTTCTTTCAGAATTTTCTATAGAATTTTCTACGAAATTTCCTTTGAGCTTCCTTTGGAATTTCTTTCGGAATTTTCTTTGGATTTGTTATTCGAAATTTTCTCTGTAATTTTCTTCGGATTTTCCTTTGAAATTTGTTCCGAAATTTCATTTGGAGTTTCATTCAGAATATCCTTAGGGATTGGCTTAAAAGCTTGCTTTGGAATTTCTTTTGAAACTGTCTTCAAAATTTAACTTGGAATAAACTTCCGAATTTCATATGGAGTTGCCTTCGAAGGAAATTTCAAAGGAAAAATCCAAAGGAACTTCCAAAAGAATTTCCGAAAGAAATTCAAAAGGAAATTCCGAATAGCTTAGCTTAGCTTAGACTGACTACACATATCAATGGTTGCTATTCCGTGATTGACCGAAGTCAGTGAAAATGCACAAAGAATCAACTAGAAGTTCGGCTGGGATTGGCCATAATCTTTTTCAATGTGCATAATTCAGTGCCTCTATTTATACAGGGTCAATAATGGCGCTGGCTACGTCCTTGCAGTCAGGTGGGATTGGGGGAAGGAATGTTAGTGTGTAACCTTTGCTATTTGGAGACCGTGTTTGCCTCTGCATCTCCACAAAGGTTATTGGGAGGGATGTTTGTTAATGGGAAGGATCGTTGGGTCACAGGATTCACTTTGATAAGCGATTAGACCATGATAAATAATGATTTGTGAAATATATACATGCTCATGTGTAAATATTATATTTTCATTTGATATGAACAATTTCTATGTAGAGGAAAATTATGCCAACACTTGAGGTGACGAACCATTCAAAGTTTGTTGAACAAGGACGGAAGCATGTGTTATTATATTTAACTTATTTGAAAAGAAACAAAAAACTCGATTGGTTAGAACATCATAGAACACTCTTATTCTTATGCCGACACTTACAGTGGCGAACCATCCAAAGTTTGTTGAATAAAGTTAACCTTTCGCAAGTCTACACTTGTAGTGTTGAACCATTCAAAGTTTTTTTTTTCTAATTACAAAAATAAAGGTAAAAAGGGGTGTTCTGAAAATAAAAAAAATGTTAAACATAAATAATTCATGAATCAGAGTTTGTGTCGACACTCACAGTGACGAACCATTCATAGTTTGTTGAAAATTCATATTTACGTCCCACCATTGTAACGATTAAATGTGCAGTCATACATTTTTTATACATTAGAAATAGTAACATGAAACGAGCTCACCAATTGATCCGTTATCCTTGACTGAGCAGCCACAATCCATTCTCAGCATCACTCGTTTGCTCGGCTATATAAAAGCACTCAGAAAAAAATAGGCGCGCGACCCGAAAAGGAAAAATAACTGACGACTGTTCGGGCTTTCTTGACGCACTGCCCAGGAGCAAGCGTCAAGTTCGAACTCCGAAAGAAATTCAAAAGGAAATTCCGAATAAATTCCAAAGTAAATTCCGAAGGAAAATCCAAAGAAAATTCCGAAGGCAATTCCAAACGAAATTCCGAAGAAAATTCCAAAAGAAATTCTAAAGGAAATTCCACAGGAAATTCCGAAGGAAATTTCAAAGGAAATTCCGAGAAAATTCCGAAGAAAGTTCCTAACGAAATTCAGAAGAAAATCTGGATTTCGTTAGGAGATTTCCTCGGACCTTTCTCGGAATTTCCTTTGGAATTTCCTTCGAAATTTGCCAAATCGTTTGGAATATCCTTTGCAATGTCCTTCGGAATTATCTTTGGAATTTCCTTTGGAATTTCCTCCGGAATTTCCTTTGGAATTTCATTCGTTATTTTCTTTGGAATTTTCTTTGGAATTTCCTGTGGAATTTCCTTTCAAGTTGCCTTTGAAATTTCCTTCGGAATTTCCTTTGAAACTTCCTTCGGAATTTCTTTCGGAATTTCATTTGAAATTTCCTTTGAAATTTCCTTTGGAATTTCCTTCGGAGTTTACTTTGAAAGTTCCTTCGAAATTTCCTTTGAAATTTCCTTCGAAATTTCCTTTGGAATTTCCTATGCCAAATCGTTTGGAATATCCTTTGGAAGTTCCTTCGGAATATTCTTCGAAATTTCTTTCGAAATTTCCTTTGGAATTTCCTTCGGAATTTCCTTCGGAATTTCCTTTGGAATTTTCTTTGGAATTTCCTTTGGAATTTCCTCCGAAATTTCCTTCGTTATATCCTTCGGAATTTCCTTTGGTATTTGCTTCGGAATTTCCTTTGGAATTTCCTTCAAAATCTCCTTCAAAATTTCCTTCAAAATTTCCTTTGGAATTTTTTTTGGAATTTACTTAGGAATTTCCTTCGGAATTTGCTTTGGAATTTCCTTCGGAATTTCCTTTGGAATTTCTTCCGGAATTTCCGTCGTGATTTCGTTTGGATTTTTTTCAGTATTTTCTTCCGAATTTTTTCCAGTATTTTCTTTGGATTATTTTTCTAAATTTCCTAACCAATTTCCTTCGGAATTTACTTTATAGTTTATTCCGGAATTTCATTTGGAGTTCCTTTCAGAATATCATTTGGGATTGCCTTTAAAGCTCGCTTTTGAATTTCTTTTGAAGTTGCCTTCGGAATTTCACTTGGAAATAACTTCCGAATTTCATATGGAATTGCCTTCGAAAATTTCATTGGAATTTTTTTCGGAATTTTCTCGGAATGTCCTTTGCAATTTCCTTTGGAATTTCCTTTGGAATTTCCTTCGGAATTTCCTTCGTTATTTCTTTTGGAATCTCCTTCGGAATTTCCTTTGGAATTTCCTTCGGAATTTCCTTTGGAATTTCCTTCGGAATTTTCTTTGGAATTTCCTTTGGAATTTCCTTCGGAATTTCCTTTGGAATTTCCTTCGGAATTTCCTTTGGAATTTCCTTCGGAATTTCCTTTGGAATTTCCTTCGGAATTTCCTTTGGAATTTCCTTCGGAATTTCCTTTGGAATTCCTTTTTCCTTTGGAATTTCCTTCGGAATTTCCTTTGGAATTTCCTTCGGAATTTCCTTTGGAATTTCCTTCGGAATTTCCTTTGGAATTTCCTTCGGAATTTCCTTTGGAATTTCCTTCGGAATTTCCTTTGGAATTTCCTTCGGAATTTCCTTTGGAATTTCCTTCGGAATTTCCTTTGGAATTTCCTTCGGAATTTCCTTTGGAATTTCCTTGGAATTTCCTTCGGAATTTCCTTTGGAATTTCCTTCGGAATTTCCTTTGGAATTTCCTTCGGAATTTCCTTTGGAATTTCCTTCGGAATTTCCTTTGGAATTTCCTTCGGAATTTCCTTTGGAATTTCCTTCGGAATTTCCTTTGGAATTTCCTTCGGAATTTCCTTCGGAATTTCCTTCAGAATGTCCTTCGGAATTTCCTTCGGAATTTCCTTTGGAATTTCCTTTGGAATTTCCTTCGGAACTTCCTTTGGAATTTCCTTTGGAATTTCCTTCGGAACTTCCTTTGGAATTTCCTTCGGAACTTCCTTCGGAACTTCCTTTGGAATTTCCTTTGGAATTTCCTTCGGAATTTTCTTCGGAATTTCCTTTGGAATCTCCTTCGGAATTTCTTTTGGAATTTCCTTCGGAATTTCTTTTGGAATTTCCTTCGGAATTTCTTTTGGAATTTCCTTCGGAATTTCTTTTGGAATTTCCTTCAAAATTTCCATTGGAATTTCCTTCGGAATTTCCTTTGGAATTTCCTTCGCAAGTTCCTTCGGAATTTCCTTTGGAATTTCCTTTGGAATTTCCTTCGGAATTTCTTTTGGAATTTCCTTCGGAATTTCCTTTGGAATTTCCTTCGGAATTTCCTTTGGAATTTCTTTCGGAATTTCCTTTGGAATTTTCTTCGGAATTTGCTTTGGCATTTCCTTCGGAATTTCTTTCGGAGTTTCCTTTGGAATTTCCTTCGGAGTTTCCTTTGAAATTCTTTCGGAATTTCCTTTTGAATTTCCTTTGGTATTTCCTTCAGAAATATTGCTGATAAAAATTTCGGAATTCGTAATTATAGAAGGTTTCAGAGGAATCTGTAAAGGAATTTCTATAATAAGTCTCTGGAAAATTCGTGGAATAATTCTATGAGAATTCTCATAAGTTCCTGGAACCATTACCTGACGAGTCTTCGATCGAAATCCGATCAATCATGGAGTAGCAACCATTGACGGTCAATCTATGCCATTTTTAAATTGAAAAACACCTTGAACTGCGGAATACCCGTTAAGATAGGTTTATGGTCCTAAGAAAATTCTGCATTCTTCAGATTCGACAATTTATGTTAACTGAAAATATTTTTGACAATTTTGACAACAAAATCGGTTTCGGCAAAGCCATTTTTAGTAAAAAACAGGTTTTGATTGCTTGCTCATTTGCAGAACTGATGTGAGACATGAATATTTAAAAGTGTCCTCCATAATCATGGAAATCATTGGTTATCGATTAGTCCATCGATAAATGTTGATTCGAGCTCTTACTAGGAGGAACATTCCTACCAATATTACCCCGCTGATCAATGTTACCCCGTTCTACGGTACTTGCAGTTTGGTCGGTCGACGAAAAGTTGGAAAATTCTAATATGCAAACTTTGCGAAAAAGTCAGTAGAGCTGTTGAATGCTATTAAAAATGCAACGGGATGCACGACCAGAATAGTGTAGGCATACGTATATAGTACTAACTAGTCCTAGCTTAAGTGGTTTAGTTTAGTGCTTTGATAATGACGGTCATTGGTTGATGATGAATTTGGTTTAATTCATATATCAATACACGAACTGTAGATTTGTAGAGTAAACTGGGGCAAAAGTTCGAGTGGGACGAGAGTTTCTTTTCGAGGTTTCTATCTCAATTCAACGAAACAATGCTCTTCAATTTCCAACGCTTGTTGACGGATGATGTTGCTGCACAACAGTACCGCCAGCAGCAACTAGACGAGCAACTAGAAAGAATCAATGTTTCTGGAAACGTCAACCAACAGTCTATGGGACCCTTTCCATGAAGCTGTAACCACAACGGCACGGGTAGTGATTGGCGCTGCTCAACGACAAAAGCACAACGACTGGTTCGATGAAGAGAGCCAGAGAGTGACAGTTGTGAAGAATATCGCCAGAAGACGTATGCTCGTAGAAAAGCAAATCCACCGCATGCAGAAAAGGCAGCACGAAAACAGTGTGGTAGCTAAAGTTCAAGGTAGTATGAACCGGACAGATATGAGGAGATTTTATGCTACAGTTAATGGCGTGCGACAAAATGCCGGGCCTGCCAGGTGCAATGAACGATAAGGGAATTTGCTGACGAACAAAACTGCGGCGGCTGCCAGGTGTAAGGAGCATTTTCAGCAGTCGTTTAACGACGAAAATTGTGATGTAGCGAGAAACAGATTGAATATTGATGAAGAAAGTCAAGCTATCTTTATTTATTTTGTTATTTTTTATTTTTTATTTCATTTCATTCTCGTTGTATATCAACAGTCTATGGGACCCTATCGACTTAGAAGGAGGATTGAAAGTTCTGTCAGCGAGCTGAAGAACTGTTTGGCAGCTGGGAAGGTCAAGATACCGGTCGAGCTTCGCAAGCACGAAAGTGAGCAGATTTACCAGTCAATCCACCGAGTTCTTCTGAAGGTAAGGGAGGACGAAGAGATGCCTACCGGCTGGTTGGATGTCCTCATACGCACAATGTACAAGAAAGGACACAGATTGAAACGTGCCAATTGCAGAGGAATTATCCAGTTGAATTCGGCCTATAAAATACTGTCACGCATCCTGATTAACAGACTGAGACCACTCGGTGAGTTCTTCGCCGACGAATACCAGGCTGGCTTTCGTAAGGATCGATCGACAACGGACCAACTGTTTGTGTTGCGAATGATCTTAAATAAATTCCGAGAGCATAACTTGCAGACCCACCATCTGTTTATTGGTTTCAAGGCACCGCACGATTCAGTGAAAAGAAATGAGCTGTGGCAGATGATTTATGAAGATGGTTTTCCGGCGAAACTAATTAGGCTGATACGTGCTACGCTGCATGGTTCAAAATCACAAATGTTCGTGAAGTAGGGAGACGCACTTCAACATTGTTTAACATTGCACTCGCGGATGCTATTAGGAGGTCTGACATCATTGGCGTAGCTAGGGTTTTCGCGGCCCGGTGCGGAGTTGAATTTGGGGGCCCTTTAAAATATGTGTGTGCGTCGCTAGGCCAACATACAATTGACATGTGACTAAGTCAACGGGGCTGGTAGCGGCTAAGTATTTTGAAATATGAATCTAGAGACCTCATGCCTGAAAAAAGTGACTAAAAAGAGATTGATCAAGAACCACGTTTTAATAAGGATTCCTCAGAGAATCCAACCAGTCATCTTCCAGAGAGTCTTTACAAAAATTCTGTTGGGGATTTCAAGTGACGTTAGAAGTGTTCATCCAAGGTTTTCATTTTCCAAAGAAACTCTCTGACATTACTCCAGGGATTTTTTTAAAGATTCATTTCTGAAGGAAGTTCTCGGAATCAATCCAGCGGTTTTCCAATCTGAGATTTTTTTTAGTTTTTTCTTATTTTTGTTTAATATTGCAACTAGAAATTTATCAAAACCACCTTCAAAGATTTTTCTGAGTTCTTCATCAGGCTTTTTCAAAAAGAAGTTCTCAACGAATTCATCCAGGATTTTTCTAAGAACGCCTCCAAAAATATGCTAAAGATATTTTCCTGAAATAGTTGGAGGAGATTACAAAAAAAAAAAAAAAAAACGGGTGATATTTATAAACCAAATCCTAGAGATATCACTGACTGTGGTAAAATAGATGACACATTCCTTTTTAAAGATCCCCGGATTTCTTCTAGACTCTTGGGAGAGTCTTGAATAAACATCCCGAGGAGAAAGTGATGAAGTAATTATTGAAAAAATATTCAATCAAAACCCTGCATAATTTCCTGTAGGATTCACTAGAAAATTCTCTGGAAATTCTCGAATGAAACTCTTGAAAGAATTACAACAATAGTAGCTGTAGTATTGTGTGGTCTTTAACCCTAAATGAACTATTAAGAATATATATAGAAATTCCTTCACAGTGGTTTTAAAATAACATAAAGTGATACTGAAAAAAAAATTGACATGAGAGCTTTTCTTTTTTGATTTCTCTAGAAATTTTCTGCACGAATGTTTTCGAACCCAGAATAAACCCGTGTATAATTTCTCGGAAGTATTCTTGTAGGAGGAATATTTCTGTAGTTATGACGCTGAGATAGTTTTGCAGAAATATCGGTAAAACTAAAAGAAAGCTTCCAGGAAATCCTTGAGAATTTCTGGAATAATTAGCACATTGTTGGACTGATGAACAGTGATCACATTGTTTGAATGCTGAAATCATTTAAAGTTTTTCAAATCAAATTTATGAGAGAAAAATTAGAGAAATCTTTATACTAATCCCTGGAGGAATCTTCATATGCATTCCTGAAGAAAAGGTTCTAGACAAATCACTAGCCAGGATTTGCCTGAAGCTTTTCCACGATGAATATGTAAATCTTAGGAACACAAACATTCATTTTGAAAGGCTTGCCGACCGGCTTCGTTTAGAATATGGCTTACAATATAAATATTTCTAAGGCAATTCCTGACTTCCAGCTCAAATTATAGAGGGTCCCCGGATATTTTTTGATTAACAGAATGATGTATTTTTGAATTTAAAAACACATTGTTCTGTCGAAAATTACTGTTCCATATAGTTGAAATCAACGCTTTTTATCAATAACTGGTTGCTACAGGGGTCCCTCCAAACTATTTTTTTCCTATTTGTACACATTTTAGTTTGTTAAAGACTCAATTTCTACTGCTATAGCAAATATTCACCATGATTTTAGGGCCCCTAGGAACCCGTGGCCCGGTGCAGACCGCACCTACCGCATCCCCCTAGCTACGCTACTGTCTGGCATGCAGAAAAACGGTTCTATCATCAGATGCTCTTTGGCTTTGTAGACGATATAGATCTTATATGAATCGTTCGCAGGTCAGTGGAGAAGGCCTTCGTGTCTCTGCACAGGGAAACAACGATAACAGGCCTTACCAATAATGGGTAGGAATGGAGGTATGCTTAGTGGTGTTGGTGCTGAGGTAGTATTTGATGATATGTGTTTGAAGTTGTTAAAGAGTTTGTTTACCTTGGAACAGTTGTGACATGTGACAATGACGTTTCCCGCGACGTGTTGCGGCTGCGAATAGGACCCTTTACGGACTACGTAACCAGCGTAGGTCTCGCAACTCGCAAACGGAAAAGAAATCCACCCTGCATAAAACATTGATTTTTCCGGTGATGTATGAATCATGAGTTGTATCAAGTGTATAAGAAGCCTTCCTTAGTCGAGTGGTTAGAGTCCGCGGTTACAGAACAAAGCCATGCAAAAGGTGTCTGGGTTCGATTCCCGGACGGTCCAGGATCTTTTCGTAAGGGAGATTTCCTTGACTTCCCTGAGCATAGAGTATCATCGTACCTGCCACACGATATATGAATGAGAAAATGGTAACTTTGGCAAAGAAAGCTCTTAGTTAATAACTGTGGAATTGCTCATTTAACACTAATTTGAGAAGCAGGCTTTGTTCCAGTGAGGACGTAATGTCAAGATGAAGAAGAAGGTCGAAATTTTACCCCATCTTACTCCATAGAATAGTGAGGCACTGTTTTGCATAAGAGAATCTGCTGGAGAAATGATGTGCTCGTTTTTTTCCTTCCATAAACTTCTTGACAGAAATCAAGAGTGTAAGCCCTGATTTCCGGTGTACACCTCGTACACCCCGAGCTAAACAAGACGACAACCGGTCCATCTATAAACTTAAGCCGTAAAATGTTCATTCGTTAAGATGTGTTTTGTCAGCTTTGCTTTGGTTCAGAAAAGTTTACTTTTTTCCATCGACAGTTTCAATGTAAGCCACAGGCGTGAATACCATGTGACACAAAGTTCCTATGCTAATGCACATCTCGTTATGGCAGGAAAAGGAAAGAATTTATTGGAAAAGATACCGTGTCGCGAGCATTTTTGTTTCGTTCTCCCGTGGGATTTGTGCTGAAAGAAGCATGTTTGGAAATTGGGTGTGCTATTCTTTGGTGATTGACGAGAATGGAGACGATATGATTTGGCACATCTTTCGAGGAGAATGGTGTTGGAAGAAAGATGACAGGTTTTCATGTTAGCAAGATTTTTATAAATGACATTTATCAATGGTGAACAACTCTCGGCTAACAGTTCAGGACGTAATCATAGTGTTTAGAGTCCATGGTTATAAACCAAAACCACGCTGAAGGTGTCTGGGTTCGATTCCCGGTCGGTCCATGATCTTTTCGTAATGGAAATTTCCTTGACTTCCCTGGGCATAGAGTATCATCGTGCCTGCCACACGATATACGAATGCGAAAATGACAACTTTGGCTCTCAGTTATTAACTGTTATTAAGCTGAGAAGTAGACTCTGTCCTAGTGTGGACGTAATGCCAAGAAGAAGAAAACAATTAATTTCCGGCATGGCTTCAAGAGATAAAAGCTTGTTTTCGTGTTGAAAAAATAGATATTTTTCAAAAAAAGTAGCTCAGTTCATCGCATTAACTCTGCAACACGTTCAACACAGTCATCTCTGATAATCCGATAGCTTTCGCCAGTTTGAATTAAATAACGAATATAAGTCATAACAAATCCTAGCAAAAATACCACGCGTCCCCTCTCAAACAAAAAAATGCTCGTTCCGCAAAGTTTCCAACGAAAGCACTTGTTCACCAGCCTTATTAGCCAAAACAGTAAAGCGAAGACGAACAACTCGTAATCCGGTTAATCGTTTCGTCCATCCGTCCACTCGTCCATGTCAGAACAAAGTTTCCGGCCGCGGTCTGTTTTTGGCGGACTGCAAATCGTAATTCCGCGTAACATTAATGCAACGCTGTTCCCTTTTCACGCTTATTTTCCCCCTCACAATTTACGAGAGTTTTTAAATGTGCACCATCCCCCGTAACCAGGTGTTCGTGGCATTTTGTAGTCGGAAGGTTCAAAAGCTCTCGCGAGAACAAATTCAGCTGGAAAAGCACACCCAATTCACGCATCCAACCAAAGGGCCGTTTCCTGTTGTGCATGTTGAAGCAGAAGAAGCGCATTGGGCCTGCGGTGGGGTGATCCGATGACGACGTCGAACGGGAAAATATTTACGTTCGCGGTTGTAAAGTTTTATATTATGCGCCTAAATGTATGTAATCGGCGGCGTGGCATTCGTTCCATGCTGCCGTTCATGCGAGTGCGGTTGGATTGAACTCGAAGAGCAACGGCATTACGCCGTGCTTGATTATCGTACCGTATACGATAGTTTACAAGCGTTGGTGCTAGGGATGTTGGAAACCAATCGGTTAATTTAATTAATCGATTAATCAGCTCACAAATTGATTCATTTCTAAATGTTAGGCTCTCTGTAATCCCGACTTAGAATGGCTTAGTATAGAAATTTAAAATTCCAAATTCTAAGTTCCAAATACCAAATGCTACATGTCAAAATATTATTTGCAAATACTTTACTAAAAATAACAAATTCCAAATTCTAATTTCCAACATCTGAATTCCAAATCACGAATTTCAAATTCAAAATTCCAACTTCCAACTTCCGACTTCCAAACTCCAACTTCTAACTTCCAACTTTCAATTTCCAACTTCAAACTTCAAACATACAACTTCCAACTTTCAACTCTCAACTTCCAAATTCCAAATTCTAACTTTAAACTTCCAACTAATCAACTTCCGTCTTCCAACTTCCAACCTCCAATTTTCAAGTTCAAACATCCTACAACTTCCAACTTCAAACCTCTGACTTCCAACTTCTCACATCCAACTTCCAACTTCCAAATTCCAATAACTGCCCCTTTCAAACTTCCTACTTACAACTTCTAATTTCTAATTACAGGTCGGACTCGATTATCCGGGGACTCGATTATCCGGGATTCGATTATCCGCAATTTTAGACTCGATTATCCGAAATTTGTTTTTTGATGTTCTAGTTTTTCATTTTTTATGCATAAATTTGAGATAATTTGGTATTGCAATATACAATATGAATGGTTTTGCAGTTTTGAACGTATTTGAGTAAAGGGGGATTTGAAAAAGTAGTTTTTTGTGTATGCTGGTTAAATTTGTTTTTCTTGTAAAGTCCCCAACTGTTCCTAGAAATGATTTCTGGCTACACCACCGCATCATATAAATAAAACAAAAAAAAAATATTAATGTTCTTTTATCGAAGATTTCAATTTTTTCGATTATCCGGAGAATTCTATTATCCGGAGTGAAAAAAAATCGAAACTCCGGATAATCGATTCCGACCTGTACCACCTTCAATATTCCTCAATCCAATTTTCAACTTCCAAATTCCAACTTCCGATTTCCAACTTTAAACTTCCATATTCTAACTTTCAACATCCAACTTCCAACTTCCATCCTCCCACTTCCAACATCCAGCTCCAAGCATTAAAATTTTAAATTCTAAATGTCTCGAAAAGGCCTGAAATAGCTTGAAAATTGAAAATTAAAAATTGAAAATTGAAAATTGAAAATTGAAAATTGAAAATTGAAAATTGAAAATTGAAAATTGAAAATGAAAATTGAAAATTGAAAATTGAAAATTGAAAATTGAAAATTGAAAATTGAAAATTGAAAATTGAAAATTGAAAATTGAAAATTGAAAATTGAAAATTGAAAATTGAAAATTGAAAATTGAAAATTGAAAATCGAAAATTGAAAATTGAAAATTGAAAATTGAAAATTGAAAATTGAAAATTGAAAATTGAAAATTGAAAATTGAAAATTGAAAATTGAAAATTGAAAATTGAAAATTGAAAATTGAAAATTGAAAATTGAAAATTGAAAATTGAAAATTGAAAATTGAAAATTGAAAATTGAAAATTGAAAATTGAAAATTGAAAATTGAAAATTGAAAATTGAAAATTGAAAATTGAAATGAAATTGAAAATTGAAAATTGAAAATTGAAAATTGAAAATTGAAAATTGAAAATTGAAAATTGAAAATTGAAAATTGAAAATTGAAAATTGAAAATTGAAAATTGAAAATTGAAAATTGAAAATTGAAAATTGAAAATTGAAAATTGAAAATTGAAAATTGAAAATTGAAAATTGAAAATTGAAAATTGAAAATTGAAAATTGAAAATTGAAAATTGAAAATTGAAAATTGAAAATTGAAAATTGAAAATTGAAAATTGAAAATTGAAAATTGAAAATTGAAAATTGAAAATTGAAAATTGAAAATTGAAAATTGAAAATTGAAAATTGAAAATTGAAAATTGAAAATTGAAAATTGAAAATTGAAAATTGAAAATTGAAAATTGAAAATTGAAAATTGAAAATTGAAAATTGAAAATTGAAAATTGAAAATTGAAAATTGAAAATTGAAAATTGAAAATTGAAAATTGAAAATTGAAAATTGAAAATTGAAAATTGAAAATTAAATTGAAAATTGAAAATTGAAAATTGAAAATTGAAAATTGAAAATTGAAAATTGAAAATTGAAAATTGAAAATTGAAAATTGAAAATTGAAAATTGAAAATTGAAAATTGAAAATTGAAAATTGAAAATTGAAAATTGAAAATTGAAAATTGAAAATTGAAAATTGAAAATTGAAAATTGAAAATTGAAAATTGAAAATTGAAAATTGAAAATTGAAAATTGAAAATTGAAAATTGAAAATTGAAAATTGAAAATTGAAAATTGAAAATTGAAAATTGAAAATTGAAAATTCAAAATTGAAAATTGAAAATTGAAAATTGAAAAACTAAAATGGCTTAATATGGCCTAAAACGGCTTAAAATAGCCTAAAAAGCTTAAAATGGCCTAAAACGGCCTAAAATGACCTAAAATGGCTTAAAATGGCATAAAACGTCTTTAAACGGCTTAAAATGGCTTAACACTGTTTAAAATGGCTTAAAACGGCTTTAAACAGTTTTAAATAGCCTAAAACGGCTTAAAATGGCCCAAAACGGCTTAAAAGGGCCTAAAATGGCTTAAAACGGCTTAAAATGGCTTAAAACGGCTTCAAATGGCCTAAAACGGCTTCAAACGGCTTTAAATAGCTTAAAATGGCCTATATCGGCTTAAATGACCTAAAATGGCTTAAAATGGCTCAAAACGTCTTTAAACGGCTTTAAATGGCCTAAACCGGCTTAGAATGGCTTAAAACGTCTTTTCGCGGCTTTAAATAGCCTAAAACGGCTTTAAATAGCCTAAAACGGTTTAAATGGTCTAAAACGGCTTACAAGGCTTTAAATGGATTAAAATGGCCTAAAACGGCTTAATATGGCTTAAACCGGCTTAAAATGGCCTAAAACGGCTTAAAATGGCTTAGATTGGCTTTAAACGGTTTTTAATAGCCTCAAATGGTTTAAAATGGCCTAAAACGGCTTTAAACGGCTTAAAACGGCTTTAAAAGACTTCAAATAGGTTAAAACGGCTTAAATAGCCTTAAACGGCTCAAAAGGGCCTAAAACGGCTTAAAGTGGCCAAAAACGGCTTAAAATGGCTTTAAACGTCTTTAAACGGCTTTGAATAGCCTAAACAGCTTAAAATGGTTTAAAACGTCTTTAAACGGCTTTAAATAGGATAAAATGGCTTAAATAGCCTAAAACGGCTTAATATGGCCTAAAACGGTTTAAAATAGCCCTAAACAGCTTAAACGGCATAAAATGGCATAAAACGGCTTAAAATGGCTTAAAACGTCTTTAAAAGGCTTTAAATAGCCTAAAACGGCTTAAATAGCCTAAAACGGCTTAATATGGCCTAAAACGGCTTAAAATGACCTAAAACGGCTTATAATGGCTTAAAACGGCTTTAAGTAGTCTAAAACGGCTTTAAATGGCCTAAAACAATTTAAAATGGCCTAAAACGGCTTTAAATGGATTAAAATGGCTTTAAATAGCCTAAAACGGTTTAAAATGACCTAAAATGGCTTAAAACGTCTCTAAACGGAAATAGCCTAAAACGGCTTTAAATGGCCTAAAACGGCTTAAAATGGCTTAGAACGGCTTTAAACGGCTTAAAATGGCTCAAAATGGGTTAAAATGACTTATAATGCTTTTTAATGGCTAAAACTGACTTGGAGTGGCATTAAATGGCTTAACATGGTTTTAAATGGCTTAAAACGGCTTTAAATGACTTGCAATGGCATCGAATGTTTTGAAATGGGATAGAATAGCTTCAAATAACCTATTCAAATAGAATGGCCTTTAATGGCTTAAAATGATGTTTTCCTGATATGGTTTAAAATTACCTAACATTGTTTAAATTGCTCCAGAAACGAAGTAGATTTTTGAGTCGGTTTTTCGAATGCGTAAAAATTGGCAAACTAAAATTTCGATACTCAACCTGGACTGTTATCGACTAGAAACTAATTATCCAACTCAGATTTTTTGACATCTCTAGTTACTACTAGATGAGTTTGGTTATAATCACGACGATGGGGATGTATGCTGCGATGAGCAGCATGGTGCACACTTATTCGTATGCTCATTTGTAGAAAACACGCGTCTGCAAGCATGCTCCCGTGCAATTGTGGTCATCATCAAGCTGCACCACCTGCACGGAGCTATCAGATTATTGCAAAACCAAAATCATCATGCTTGGCGCGAAATGGATAGAATTTTCGGTTGATCGAAACATATACAGTTGGGTTCAGAATAATAGTAAAAAAGTGAAATTTTTTGAAAAAAAAACTTGTTTTAAAGTTAGGTGATATCGCCTAAAATAATAATATTTTATATTTCAGTTGTATTTGTAACTTTAGGATTTTTCTTTACTCATTGTTCCAACAATTTCTATAACAACATCTAAGCTACTGATCTATAAACAAATATTTTTTTATTACAAAATTGTTGCTGAACAAAAATGTTGAAAACAAAACTGCTATTAATTTAATCGATTGCACCTGATGCTTAACTTTTTAACATGTGCTTCGAAAATTTTCAATGAACTTGAGCATGATTCTTTGTAAAAAAAAAATCATGCTGATTACTGATAACTGATGTCAAATTTGAGCATTTTGAACGAAATTCGGCTTTCACTGCTTTTATTCCAAACACAACTGTAGGTTGCTAGGTTCACTCCAGAGAGCACTTCAGATTCCCGAACTCATGATGATTTCATTTCGGGAAGACCCGTGACGCTTCCGCACGCTGCAAATTTGGCAGGTAGGTATTTGCTATCCGATAGTCTCCTCATGGAGCGTTGTTTTGACTCGATGGATTTGGTGGATGGATTATTGCGATACCGATTCCACAGCATGTTAGTTTTTGGCACGGGATGTAACTTTCGGTTGATGAAAACTAGAACGGAAATATTTTCCACTGCGCTTCGTGGAATTTGGTGGATTTGCGGTCGATGTTATCGGGAATCAGCCGGCTGCTCTCGTGAACAACATTTGCGGTGGATGTTTTTCGATAAACAGCGCTGTCGGAGATATCCTGGATCTGTGCCGTTACGTGATATCATTGAACAAACAGGATTTGTTGGAAAATTCCAGGAAGCATATTTGAACATATTTTATTTGATTTGTCATCGGATTAAAAGAATTGTGTCAACTTTTTCATAATTCAACTTGAAAATCAACATTTCAGAATAAAGTTTTCACATTGTGGTACTTGTTCACTTGTGAAAAAAAATCACAGATCAAAAATAGATAGGGGAAGTGGTGGTAAAATGAACACCGTGTCTTCTACAGAGAGAAAACAAATGGCGGTGATTTTTTATCACGCACGGACGATTAAGAGCATAAATGAGAGTGTTCGAGTTGATACGGAGGTCAATTCAAGTGAATATATCAACGAAAATTAGGATTTAAGAAAACCACCGTTGAAAATTGGAACTTACGTAACTTTTAGCTCGGAAGTCATGAGGTTTTTCAGTGATGTCAAATTTGGTACTTTTGAAATTCTTGTTGAATGGGTTTCAATCATTTATATATTTTCGGAAATGCAATGAAAATTTTCAAACATATTTGTTTTGCTCGCGTATTTTGTATGATGTTCATTTTACCACCAACAGCTGTTCGTTTTACCCATATAGTGCAGGTAAAATGAACATTTGCATCGTTTTTTTGGTAGCGATAAAAAAAACGTGAAAATTTATCTATTTTAGTCCAATTTCATGTCGCGGCTTTTGTTAAACATCCCTATTTTTGATGTTGTTCTAAAGAACTAAACAAATTCGTCGTTTTAATATCAGAAACAAGATGATATCCATAAGGTGTTCATTTTACCACCCCTTCCTCTATTTTTCTGTGTTTTATCGACAAAATCCATGAAATTTACTGTAAACCTGTAAAATAATAACGACCAGTTAGGTGATAGTATTGTTTTACCGAACTTTTGTGAAAACATTTAACAATCGTTTTGCAGATCGTTCAGTGATTTTTCACCATCTGTTAAGCATTTTTTATAATTTAGACTTTTTTTTATTTAGCTTCTTTTCTCCCTTTTCAAAATTGATAGACCACAGAGTTGGGGTCTTCCTTAGCCGAGCGGTTAGAGTCCACGGCTTCAAAGATGTCTTTTAATGATTTTAAACTATTTGAAAAAGGTTAGCTTTGCATATACAGTTTCTGAAGATGTTTGTGAACATTACTATTGGAACACTCAGTACAGTACTCATTCTTTAAGTCATACAGCATTTGAAACATAGGCCTACCTAATATTTTTGACTGCGGTCCGAATCACAGAAACAATTTTGTGTGGCGGGCTATATTTTCAAATGCATTTGCATGAAATCTGACAAAACTAGTGGTCGTGGTTATATCGTGACCTTGCCCAAAATGTTTAAAAATTACGCATGGAATTTGTTGAAAATCCTGGCTAGAAGTTTATGGAATCCTATTAAAGATACTGTGAGAATCTTGACTACGTTATTCATGAAAGTCGCGTCGACAATTCTTATAGAACCCTACCCAAGACAATTCTTACAGAACCCTGTCAAGTTTATATATTATAATCCTGCTAAAACTTTTGCATAAATCACTCCCATAAGTGGATAAGCTTCATTTCTAGTAATTCGTGAGAATATTTACATGTGATCCAGTGAAATTATGCCAGGAAGTTTAGTCTTTCGGCAATTATATTTATTCATGCATTATTTATTGAATATTGACGGAAGCCAATAAAGCCCACTATTCTGCCATTTCGGACTTCTTCACTCAATAATAAGATTTGGCCAGTTAAAAGAAAATATTTAAAAAAAATATGTATGAAATGCTTTATCTATACTGCGAATATGTCAAATTCATGGTTTCAATCCGTATTATGAATAAAAAATATCGGGACTGAGCTGAAACCATTGTTTTGCCTTAAAACTCTAGTTGGTCAGTATAGAGTTGTGTTTGATCGTTCGACCTTGACGCTCGCTCCTGCGGATCGGTAGTAGTATTTGATCTATTGATCGCGTCGCTTGCTCTTGCGCGGGCGGGTAATGAACACTTGTTCGTAGAGTGTCCATCCCGGGACATCACAGGACAAAAAATCAAAAGATTTGACAAATTTATTTTTATTTCTGACCTCCCGGGAATCCCGGGATTCCCGAAGTGTACGTAGAATTTGATGCAAACCACTAAGTTTCAATAGAAAACAATGACATTTTTCCTCACTATCAATCTTATTTGATAAAGTAGAAAAGCATAATGAAAAAGAGAATAAACGACTAATTATTTACATGAAAAGATCAATTTACCAAGTAAAAACCACATTTTTTACGGATTGAGGTTTTTTTTCATGAAGCTTCATGTTACAAAATACAATGGGTGTTATCAATTACATTTTTCTTATCAAGCCTAGAATTCGCGAAGCTCCATCTATGCACAACCAATTCTCTATTAATCTTAGCTTGAAGTCCATCCACACGATTTTATTGCTAAAATTATGATTTAAGCATCCTTATGATAATTTTATTTCAATCATTTTAAGGAAGCAACGTATAGTCAAGTTCACCTAGCTTTTCCAAAACATTATTTCTATGAATTTGACAAACAAATATAGATGTACCAATGCTTCCTTTTGGAATTTTGAAAAATATATTTCCGAACATATTTGGAATACTTAAACTTATGGTTGTGGTTAAGGATTTGATATTCGTTTCTTGGTAAAAAATATTATAAAACTCTAATCTGTGTTATTTTGTCAGAAATAATTGATAACATAATGCTTTATGAATTTCCATGCCGCTGAACGAAATTTTCAACAATTGATATACATTTTTTTTAGATGGCTGTGGCTGTTTTTAAAGCTATAGTTTATTCAAAGGTTGGCTAGATCATCATACTTTTAATTAAGCTAAACATTATTCATAAAAATAATTAATTCCACGGTTAAGTTAAGTTTGCTGTTCCCGTCAAGAAAGGTATAAATTTCTGCGAGCTAAATTCTAAATGAAATTTTACCTCAACTGCGTACTGCGTAGAAAAATGATTTATTTTGTCATTTCTGAAAAGAAATTTAAAAATCGCGGCAACAAATCTGATCTTTGTTTTTTTTTTTGGATTTACCCAAATAGTAATGCTTTAGTGTATTGCCGAAAAAAACTTGTACTTGAAGTTGTTTAAAATGGTAAACGGTTTTTTTTTGCATATAATGAAACCGGGAATATTTTTGAAATTCCGGGAAAAAATCGGGAGAAAACCGGGAATTTGAAATTGACTTTTCGCTGGCCACCCTGTAGTTGCAAAGTTTTAATGCTTTTCTTTTCAATATTAGCCGTTTTTATAAGCCTGTGGTGAGATAACAAATTTAAAAGTACACCTAAGCTGCCGCAAATCGCAAGTCACTACCATCTGTAAAAAGTAGGCATCGAGAAAATTGACTGAGAAGTTTTCAATCTAGTTTTCCATGCAAATATTCAAAAAATTCCAGGAGATTGGAACATGTTTCAAACTCAATGAAACTATTTTAATTTGTTTTTCACTCCATTACTTTCCCGAGACGAGCAAAATGACCGGGAAATGGACACTCTACTTGTTCGGCGTACAAGTCGATTATCTAATTATATCGCGAATACGGTTAGGCGTGATTAAATCATAGATCGCATCATCAAACATTGGTGACTCCCAGATTTCTACCTTATCCCACTAACCCAATATCCTTTCCATGACTACTGTGGAGATTCAGAGGTATACTCGGTCTCTAGTAACGACGGTTGTCTAATTAACATTCCTTTTCTTTCTCAATGACTGTAAGGACGTGGCCGGCGCCGTCATTGACATTCAAAATCTGAGCTCTCGATGGTGCACATTGAAGAATGGTAAGCTAATGCCAAGCTCCATTCATTAAATCCCTGTGCAACTTCGATTGCTCAGGTCAATCACGGAGAAGCCACTACGAACTGTACGGTCATCTAGGCTCATGCTCATGCTCAAGCTCTTGAATGGCATAAAGTAGCCTTTAAAGGCTTGATATGACGTGAATAGCTATAATTTGTCAAAATGGCTTAAGAGTCTTAAATTGGCTTTAAATGGCAAAAAATGGCTAAAAGTAGCTTAAAATAAGTTTAAATGACTTCAAATTGCCATATTGATTATGTGTTTCATATGTTAATATTTTAAATATGCCATTACTTAACAGTTTGTTAATGTAAAGCTCTGAGTTTATAGCTTAGAAAATTTGAAGTTATTTCCAAGCTGTGGTGAAAATTTCAGATCAAGCGGAGCACTGGAAGCTGAGATACATGTTTTCAAACTTGACCATTTTGTATAAAAAAGACACATGCGAACTTTTTTATAACCAGTACTATATTTGCTGAAAGAATCTTATGAATTTATGACCAAGTTTTTTATATTTATCTAAAAAACCGTTTCGCTTTTTCATAGAATGATCAGTTCTTCTATGGTTCAAGTTCCCCACGTTAAAAAGTTGTGAAAATACCATTATTATTACCATTAAAATCTTCACTTTTTGGAATATGAATCATGTTTGGAATTAGAGACAAAATTTCACAACAAAATGGAATATTGAAAATAAATACTAATAACAAATCTATTCAGGTTTGGAAAACGTTAGATAATTGAAGGGCAAAAGAGTGTTAATGTTATGCTTACTAACATTTTTTTATTTTTTTAAGCTTTCCAACTGTATTATCAGGCGATTTACCATCCAAAAATATAAAAGTATTTTGAAAAAATTGACTTGTTTTCGTAAGCTTCTATACAAATTGTGTGAAATGAAAAATTGCGACAAAAAAACTAAAAGGTCGGTTGTTTCACAACGTGTTTTTTATAGCTTCCACCTCTTTGCTTCTAATACTAACAACTGTCTACTATTTAGTTGTTATATCTGGTAGATTTGAATTAAATCAACTGTACGCAGTCAGGCATTGCAGATTTCGTCCTCAATTGATTTCAAAGCACGATAAAGGCAAGCATGATAAACAATTTCCGAAGACCAGGTTTGGAGCTTGTTAGGATGAGTTTATCAAGCACTGTTATTCTCCCAATATAATCCGAGCTGTAGCAGTAGACGATAAACAGACTCTCATGATGTTTTGCGAATCATGATTACAGAAATTACAAAGATTGATAAGTGAGAGATGCTCTCCATTTTCTCAGGATTCAGCCCCTGTACGCAATGTTTTCAGCTTCGCAAAAGATGTGTTAAACATTTAATATTTGGTATTATTTACGTACCTAAATATACATACATTCCATTTTGTTATTCTTCTTGTCAACTGGCCGCATCTTTGCAAAACCTGGGAAATCATAAGAGGGATTTTTTTCAAAATCCTACTAAAAGAAACTGTATTTAAAATGTTTCTAACAAATACTTCTGAAAGCAGTTTGTCAAAAATATTCTCAAGATTATTATGCAAATTTCTCCGAGAACCATCTGAACAAATGTGCACTAGATTTGAATTTTTTTTTTTGGAGTCCTCGAGAGTGCCACTAGTATTCGCCACTCTCATCATTTCAAAGATAAGTTAGTTATCCCCTACGAACTGCGTTGAAATTTTCGAGAAATTCATTGGTAGGCTTCTTTTGCGCCAGATAATAGCAGTTGGAAGAGTTTGTTAAAAATTTCACCAGAAACTCTTCTAAACCCTTGTTAAATATCCATCAATAACCTTTACTAATTTTTTTCAAAGATCACAACTGGAACACACAGTAGGAACTTCCCAGAAATTTTTCGATGCTTTAGCCAGGTCGCTGAAGAAAGCAGATTTCAAGGATTGACCGAATGAATAGAACCAATTTCCTATGCATATCTTTAGCAATGATGTTTGTTAAATGTACAATTTCACTTAGGAGATAGTTATGTAATCACAATGGCTCCGGAGGCCCCTTGAGAAGATGTCACGGCTTCCTAGGGATCCACAGACCACCGGTTTGGAAACCCTGCATTAGGTCATTCATTTCATTTGAAGTGATGCCATCAACAAGATTTTCTTTTTGCACACTATCTTAAAAAAACGTTACACAGAATCGGGCTCTTAGGGACCACCACAGCTGTGCGTAATTTTCACAAAAACTGTAGAATCAAGTTGGGTCTGATTTTCGCATCATTTCCACAATTTTTATGTCACATTCATATGCTTCATATGGCGAATCATCTTCATGTGTCAAACACTTTGCGAAAAAGCAAAAGAAATCAACAAAGGAGCATTTTTTCAGAATGTGTTGAAATTACACACACACACACACACACACGCACACACACATGAGGTGTTGGTCCAGAAGAGCTTGATATTGAGCGAATTATACTCAATTTTATGTAACTACGTTTAAGCGAGTAGTTATGTGTAACACAGGATGATCCATAACGCATATTTAAACTTATCTGAATAACTGAATTGTTTAGCTTAAATGAAATTTAAGAATTTTCGCTTTCTTCGATTTTACTTTAGCGGTGTTTCCAGCTTCTAAAAAACGTTTTCTCACAAATTAAACGTTAGATGAAGATTGTGGCTCAATACGATTTCGTCCTCACCGTGTCTTGTCGTCAATTGAAGATATTCAGTTTCTATTAGTTTCGTTTGATAAGTGTTGCCAGCGTCAAAATATGGTTTTCTTTCATTGCAACATATAACTTTCATTATAACACAATGTGCATGCTTCCATTTCGCTGAAAATATTATTTGAATGACATGCATCAAATTTGAAATATTGTTTTGAAATATTGAGCCTTATTAACTCTTTTACCGATTTTATTTGAAAAGTGTTGTCAACTTGTGGGCTTCGCGATCATGTGGTTAAAAAAGTCCGGCATTTAGCTACATCGTGTCAAAGAGTCAGAACTTGAGATTATGAATGGTCATTTTAGACAGTTCGCTAATCATCAGGGTGTCCATTCAAATCCGGTTTTCCAATTGCTGGATTTTTTCTGGATGCCTACAAATTTAAAACAGTATGACATAACGGTTCTGCGATTTCATATTTTACCGACATTTTTGTGAGAATAATAAAAAATATTCACTATTACTTTAATATTATGGATTTTAAAGCAGTATTCAAATACCCCAGGGGTTCCTGAAAAGATCTGACCAAGAATTTGCTATGAACTGTAATAGAAATCTACCAAGCATCTTGTCAAAAACCTTACCAGGAATCCCTAAGTATTTCGCTAGGAAATGTTCAAATTTAACAATCATGTTGCATTAGATTTCTCATAATACTACTAAATATTTTCAGCCAGAAAATAAAAAAAAAATTCTCACCTGCCGAAGATCTCTCCAGGAAATCAACGATTGCTACAAAATACCAGAAATCGTTAACTTTCTATGAAGTAACCAATAGTTAGCCACGATGCAAAATGCGAGTTATCGAGCTGTCGAATAGCCTCTGGAAAACAAAGTTCTAGTTTCGCTCATACTACCGTTTTGATTCATATTACGGACACTTAACGCCTCAGTGAAGTATAACCCAGCTTGGACCATACAAAATAAATCATTCTGTATGATTTTTTAGCGTTATCAAGCGTCGGAAGCCCTTAACTTTCGGATGGTGGGTAAAGAATATGCGTCCGCAACTTGAATAATTTTAAATAAAATAAAACGTGTGGCCTTTTCATGATTCTTATTCCGGACGCTCCCTCACTTTTGCCTCATATTCCGGACGCTTTGATTCGAATTACGGACAGCTCATGATAATCATTAATGGAACAGTCAAATCATCAATTGAAATCGTTCAACCACTTAAGAGACGTCTAAGGTAGTTGGGCATTATAATTTTGCAATGATATTTATGAAGAAAACCTAAAAAAACGAGCCTCGAAAATGAGAACTTTTGGACGGCGAAAATTGAAACATTTCGTGTGAAATGTTTCCCATACAAATGAGAGTGTCCGGAATTTGAAGCTGTCCGTAATATGAATCAAAACGGTACTTCTGCCCGGTGCGATAATTGAAAATTAAAAAAAAAAAAAAATAACCACGAGGTTAATGGACAGCCCCTAATAGGTTTTTTCACGAGTGCGTTGAAATTGAGGTTTTCACGCACGTTTTAAAGACGGATCAAAACTTTAAGGGGGCTGGATCCGTCATAGATTTCGCAAATTTTCAAAAGCAGGTTTTTCGTTCAAAATCAAGAAAATTTACACGAAAATGCGTTCATTGTATAGTACCGAAACACAATGAACACATTTTCATCGAATAATTTTTAGTTTTGAGCAGAAAACTGCCTTCGAAGTTTCGATGATGACGATGATTAAAATGACGGATCGTTGAACGTTAAGATCATCGTCTATGATCAGGTATTGGAGTTTTACTTCACATTTAGGTATTGTAAGGAGAATTTCCTTGCTTCATTTTCGTTAATGCTTCGAGAGCATTGTCAGTATTACATTTTGTTTGAAAAGAAGTAAATGTTAACATAAAGATTATTATCGAGTTTGTTTCATATGTATTCCAGTCGGCTCGTAAATATTTGTTGTCGAAGTGGAGCTAATAGGATTAAGAATTGCTTCATGGAATATTTCAAATGTAACAGGGACATGATCAGAATCAAAATCACCGTGAGTAGCCAGTTGGGTACAAAGGTGACTAGAATCGGTTAGAACCGAATCAATCGTAGAAAGATTTAGAGAAGAGGAAAAACAAATAGGGCTTTTAGGGTATTGAATTGAGAAATATCAGTTTTCACAATCAACTCTTTCGGTCGTATTCGTGTTGTGGTTCTACCTAGAAAATTGACGTTTACAAATTATTCACACTACTCGCAAAACCTTTGCATTTAACGTTGAGGGATTCGTCATCGTAATCATTGACATCATCAAAACTCCGAAAGCAGTTTTTCCTCGAAATTTTCTTGCCTTTGAACAAAAAAAACTGCTTTAAAAATTTCCAAAAATAATGATGGATCCTGGTCCCATAATGATACTAGAAACATAATCAACAAATTAAATGGCACAAAGCAAGTAGATACATTTTAACTATTCTGACAAACACTCGCCCATAATTGTAGAGTGGCACCAAGAGCAGTCCATCCCCAAGCATACGGCTCTCCAAAAAATTCCCGCGAAAGCGCAAACACGAGAACAAGACTATCAGAAGCAATCAAGCGGAGCGCACACTACTGCTGGATGGAATCGCTCCTTAGAAATACATCAAAAGTCTTCGTCAAACGACACGTCGTCTTGTCGGCTTTCGGTCTACGGAGAGGCACAGTATTCCACATAACCAACCGTCACTCTTGTGCAGAAAAGACAATGTTTGCATTCATAAGTGCCCCCTCTCGATTGCGATTATCCGTCTCCGTAAACAGACAAGAGAAGCCTTAGACTTAGTAGTTGTCTTCAGCCGTACAAACGATGCAGGGGCATCGGCAAACGTTGTGTCGCAGACAACAGACGCAACACTTACAAGAATTTCCTTGAGAACTCTTTGCCCACTTTACACAATCGTCATCAGTACGCTTAAGTGCGGCAATGAATCTCGTTAAAGGAATTGCCGGAAATTCAATCCTGGTAAAACTTTTATTAGGATCTCGGTTAATATTTCCCGTCTTCAGTGAAAGTTCATCGCGGTCTCGTTAAAAAATATGGTTTGCCGACATCTTGATAAAATAAGTACCGAGATTCGGTAACTTTAAATTATTGAATTCTCGATGAATCGTTTTGCTGAGGTCGATGAAACAATTGATAGGTGTGGTGGCCACGTTGCAGAAAATAAGATTATGAGCAAGAGAAGGCGCAAATGAGAAACGTTAAACGCGAAGGAAAACGACGGACGTATGGTTGTTCTATTTAAAACATAGAAAATTTGAAATAAAGGTTTAGAGCGTAGTAGTTACACTTTTCGTTAATGCTACGTATGTTTGTCTGAGATCGTGTGTTCCCTGGAATTTGAAATGGCCTGCAACAGCAGCGAGGCGAAAACGACGATCCGATTCACCCGGACGGAGAAGCAGAACGACAACGACGATGATGACGACGACAACAACTATTTGTGTCAGTCTCAATAAAAAAAATCTTCCTGCTTGATAGTTCCGAGTGGTGCTCGCCTTCTAGTGGGAGTGGATAAAAGGCGAAAAAAATATGTCGAGCATACATGAGAGCCTCCTCGTGCTTTGGTGGCGCACAAACTCATAAAATTCTGCATCAATCATGCGAAAAACTATTTCCATACACGTAGAACGAGTTCGCAGTTTGTTGCTTTTCTGGGGCAAGACAAGGAATTTTATTTCGACGAGAGAAACAATTTTCCAAGATGTCTTGGGAATTGCTAGCTGGTGATGTATCGTTTTAACCCGTGAATACTCAGGACTATCTTATTATACTAAAAATGGTATATCTTGGTGCTGGTCTTTCTGAATAGCTGCGCGTTTACCACTACGGCTATCTGGGCCCCTTATGGAACCAATTTTGTTCTGATATTTTGAAGTGACATGCTCGTTCTTTGAATGGTAAAGAGGACGAGCTATAAAATGTTTTAACAGCAGTGCGCATCGTACCTTCGTGCTGTGCGTACACGAATTCTCTCTGCTCTTGGAAGATTTCCTTTAAAAGTTACAGTACTTTTCAATGCTAAAAAACAGTACTTTTCAGTACTATTTTTTCTATTATTGATCCCTTTACGATCCTTGTTTGGACCCGTGCCTTCGAATTTTCGTTGGACCCGTTGGCGAAAGCTAGCGGTGGTAAACCTTCTTGGACACCGTGTTGGGAAAACACCTCTCGAAAATCACGTCTCATTTCGTTTATTCACTAAACATGGTTGCAACTACAGACAAAAGGAAGGGTGAATCTCTGAATTCACAACTTCCTTCCAAAAAGTGGGATTTAAAATTGTCACTAAACGTGGCAAGAATGGAAGAAAGGACGTTTCTCCGGAATACCAACTTTCTTTCAAGGGTGAAATGGATAATGTTGATAATTGCATAGCAATGAGCAATCAGTTCGATGCTCTAGACAAATTTTCCGAACACCAAATCGAAGCAGTCTCTAGCCCAGGCTCTTAGATTCAAGTGAGGAAGCAAAGAGTGCCGCCTATCGTGGTCAGTTGTTTCAAATTTGGGGGATTTAGGCAGGAGATCTTGAACTCAATCAGGGGAATCAAGGTCTCCTTCTATATCGCAAAGAAAGGCGACTGTCACGTTTTTTCGGAAACTCTTAAAGATCGCTAACTTCTTCTCAAACATCTTGAAAAGAAGAAGCACATTTTTTTTTACTTACGACGACAAAACTGAACGTTTGTTCAAAGTCGTCTTGAAAGGTCTCTCAAGTGTCACCTGAAGAGAACAAAATGGAATAAATGATTTACTTGGATTTTCCCCAGTCCAAGTAATCATTATGAAAAGAGAACCCAATCTGGCATTGTTCGGAAAGGGCTTTCTCAAGAATATTATTTAGTTCACTTTAACAAAAAAGATCTAAATAATATTGAAGCTTTAGAAAAAGCAAGACTTATGTTCGATGTCCGTGTGACATGGGAACATTTTCAGAAACCTGGAGGAAATTACCAGAACCCCACTCAGTGCCGTCGGTGCCAAAAGTGGGGTCATGGTACACAAAATTATCGCATGGATGCTAAATGCATGATTTGCGGAGGTTCTTCTCACGCTAAGGACGTCTGTCCAGTGAAGGAAGATACCACCAAGTTCATATGCTGTAATTGCGGGGCTAACCATAAGTCCAATTTTTGGAATTGTCCTTCACGCAAAAGGGTCATTGAGGCTCGTGCCAGGCAGATGAAAGATAATATCCGTTACGATAACGGTCGTTTCCGGAATTTGCCTGGTAGAGTATCGAACAATGCTCATTTTTCAGTTAACGATCGCTTGATCATGAATCATACCCATCAGGAAGATCATAATCATGCTCATTCACAAACTAATTTTAATCCGTCGGGTAGCCGTTCGAATCTTTCAATTTCGAATGTATCTACCCGCGGTAAATCCTTTGCCGATATCGTTGCAGGAAATTTGAACTCCTCCCCTGTTCGATCAATGGGTACTAGGGTGATTCAAATTTAAAAAATGTTTGAAAATCCTATCTCCCATATGCTCCTTACCATTCTTACCATAAAAATAGTGTTCTGTGAAATTTTCAGCTTTCTAGGTGGGGATTTAAAGGTGGCCCAAAGACAATGTAGGTTTGTATGGAAATTACTATGGAGAAATTTTGAAAAATGTTCCAAACACGCTAGTACTATAATGTAAGTAGAAACTAATTATTCCATACTGAAAAATTATTTTTCAAACCTTAATGAAGGGTGATGCTGAAGAAAAAAATCCCTTTTAAGCTAATTTTGTTTGGGATTTTTGTACATGTTTGCAGGGCTAAAATCCCATATCAAGCTAAATAATAGCAAACAAACTCATGAATATCTCTTCTGCAATCCGTCGGATTGAATGTCTCTCTTCAGCAAATTTATTTATTATGGTTTGAAGAATGAGTTTTCACTATGGGATAATAAGTTTGTACTTACATTACAGTACTAGCGTGTTAGGAACATGTCTCAAAATTTCTGCATAGTAATTTCCATACAAACCTACATTGTCTTTTTGCCACCTTTAAATCACCACCTAGAAAGCTGAAAATTTCACAGAACACTATTTTTATGGTAAGGATGGTAAGGAACATATGGGAGATTGGATTCTAAAAACATTTTTAAATTTTGAACCGCCCTAATGGGTACCCATTCTACTTGTTTCAAATCAAATGGAAAAAACTCTACCGCCACAGGTAACTCCGCTTCTTCGTCTACCGGAAATTCTAATGGGAAATCACATGACATGTCTGCCTCTGATTTTAATTTTCTAACTGAACAATTGAATCTAATGATTGATGCAATGTTCAAAGCCACCACTATGACTGAAGCAGTCCAAGTAGGTGTAAAATTTACAAATAAAATTGTTATTGGATTACGTTTTTCTAATGGATCCAAATAATAATTTAAATATTTTAAATTGGAATGCTCGTTCTCTGAATAATAAAGAGGACGAGCTGTTTAATTTTCGTACAGCTAATAACGTGCAGTTATTACTGAAACATATTTAAAACCTGGATCTAAACTAGAAAAAGATCCTAACTTTTCTTTTTATCGTAATGATCGACTTGATGGGTCATGTGGGGGAGTTGCAATCATCATTCATAGGCGTATAAAACTACAACTGTTTTCGTCATTTGAAACTCAAGTTTTTGAAACTTTAGGTGTATCAGTTGAAACACAGCTTGGTAAATATACTTTCATAGCTGCCTATTTGCCTTTTCAATACTCTTGATAACAAGTTAATTTGCTCCTAACTGACTTGCGAAAAATGACTCGCAATAAGTCAATTTTTTTTTTTGACATTGGTGACTTCAATGCCAAACATCGGTCATGGAATAATTCTCAAAGTAATTCCAACGGAAGAATTTTATTTGATGAGTGCTCTTCAGGATATTTCTCAATTTAATACCCTGATAGCCCTACATGTTTTTCCTCCTCTAGAAATCCATCTACGATTGACTTGGTCTTAACCGACTCTAGTGATCTTTGTAGCCAATTAATTACTCATGCTGATTTTGATTCTGATCATGTCCCTGTTACATTTCAAATATCCCATGAAGCGATTCTCAATCCTATCAGCTCAACTTTCAATTATATGTTTCATAGATATTCCAGTCGGCTTGAAGACTGGAATATCTATGAAACATATATTGATTTTAATCTTGATATTAACATTTATTTAGAAACAATGCCTGATATTGATAATGCTCTTGAAACTTCAACAAATTCCATTGTTAAAGCCAGGAGTATTGCAATTCCAAAATGTGAAGTAAAATTTGAATGTGTGATTATAGACGATGATCTTAAACTCTTGATCCGTCTTAAAAACGTGAGGAGAAGGCAATTTCATCGTACTCGCGATCTTGCTAAGAAAATTATATGGCAGGATTTGCGGAAAGAAATCAAGAAACGTTTTGCAGCGATAGATTTAGCTCACAATTTCGCGCATGTTTTCGTCGCCGGAGTTTTGGAGCGTCTTGCTGGGTAGTGCTTCGTGAAGCCCAAGCAGGACAGTTTTTACATTCAGAAATGGAATAGTGAAAAGTGAAAAATGAAAAAGTGATTTGTTTGATTTGTGTTTTGGTTTTTGGCTACCCTAAGTTCACCGAACCATCCGGAAGTGACATGCAGCACATAAATTTAGAGAATCAATCCGGTGAGTTTGTTCCAGTATGATACTTTTTCTTTTGTGAGCCTTCCGGATCGTTTTTGTCCGCGTCGTGGAACTTCTGATCGTTTGAACGGAAAATGTTATTTTCGGAGTTTGATAATTATGTTCAGATTGCGCATTCTGTCCGGGCGGGTGTTACGCAACTAACAATCGGTTGTGGATGCTTTTTAACCGTTCGATGACCCTGGAGGAATCGATTCTGCTTTTCGTATAATTTTGAGCAGAAAAACCGACTGTGTTATCCTAGGGTGTTTAGTTCGAACGCGCTTCCTTTCGTTTTTCGATTATCTAAAAATACAGTACCACCCAGTACAGTTTTTCAATGGACACAGTACAGTTTTTCAATAGGCGTGATTTTTTTTTACGCGTATCGTTATTTTATACAATCCGATGACCCTGGAGGGATCGGTTTTGCTTTTTACTGGTTATTGAGCAAAAATATTACTGCACAATCGACAAGCATTTCGCGAAATACTATTTATACTATAAATAAGCTATTGTTTTCTCTTTTGATTGCCGGCATTCAAAAGATTAATTTGAAAACGCTTAAACAACAAATATTTATGGTCTATCGCCAGCTTTCTAGGCGAATCCTGACAATATACCTTCCCCAACCTCCAACTCCGTAGCACTTATGAGGGTGTCGCTGAGTCGGTGGCCTCTCATTAAGTAAGTGCTACATCAACATTTCCTTCCCCTATCCCAAGTTACGGTAAAGATGGGCGTGGCCGGGAATAGCGATATTCATGCTTTTACTTTTCTTGTTTATGATTTGAACAAGGTATACTCCCCTGCCTTGTTCTTGAAAGTAGTCAGGATGAGATTATTAAAATGAAACATGAATGTTGCTAGTATCCAATCTACGAAGTATACCGTAACTACGCTAACGCTAACGCTAGAAATCAAAAAACGTTTTGCACAATTAAGAAACAAACATTTTGAAAACAAAATTTCTCAATTGGACCCTGGCTCTAAGCCCTTTTGGAAATTTTCTAAAATTTTGAAAAAACCTCAGAAGCCAATACCGGCATTGAAAGAGGAAAACAAATTATTACTAACTAATTGCGAAAAATGTCAAAAACTTGCTATGCAATTTGAAAGTGCGCACAATTTTAATTTAGGACTTACTAGTCCAATTGAAAATAAAGTTACTCAGGACTTTGAAAATATTCTCATTCAAGAGAACGTTTTCGAAAATGCCTGTGAGACTGATTTGGAAGAAGTGAGAACTATTATTCAAAAATATGAAAACTCCTGGCGATGATGGAATTTTCTACATCCTCATCAAAAACTTCTAGAAAGTAGCTTATCATTTTTAGTTGATATATTCAACAAATGTTTTCAATTAGCATATTTTCCTGACAAATCCTGCAGAAGCTTCTTGCTATCGTCCTATCAGTTTACTTCCCTCCATCAGTAAACTTTTTGATAAGGTCATTTTGAACAGAATGATGATCCACATCAACGAAAATTCAATTTTTGCCATTGAGCAGTTCGGATTCCAATATGGACATTCGACCACTCATCAACTTTTACGAGTAACAAATTTGATCCGTTCTAACAAATCTGACGGTTATTCTGCTGGTCTTGCTCTTCTAGACATTGAAAAATTATTTGACAGTGTTTGGCACGAAGGTTTGATCGTAAAATTAAAAAACTTTAATTTTCTAACATACATTGTTAGAATAATTCAAAGTTATCTGTCAAATCGTACACTTCAGGTTAATTATCAGAACTCCAGATCTGAAAGACTTCCTGTTAGAGATGATGTTCCTCAAGGCAGCATTTTGGGATCAATATTATATAATATTTTCACATCTGACTTACCTGAGTTACCTCAGGGATATCAAAAATCTTTGTTTGCGAATGACACTGGCCTCTCCGCCAAAGGACGAAATCTGCGTGTCATCTGTAGTCGATTGCAAAAAATTTGGATATTTTTTCTCATACTTGCAAAACTGGCAGCTTTCTTCCAGAACTCAACTAATAATATTCCCACATAAACCAAAACCTCTTTATTTGAAATCTTCAAGTAGACATGTTGTCAAGATGAGAGGGGTTCCAATAAATTGGTCAGATGAAGTTAATTATCTAGGGCTCATGCTAGATAAGAATTTAACTTTCAAAATTCACATAAAGGGCATTCAAGCCAAATGTAATAAATATGTAAAATGTCTCTATCCCTTTATTAATAGAAAATCAAAACTTTGTCTTAAGAACAAACTTTTGATCTTCAACCAAATTTTCAGGCCAGCCATGTTGTATGCTAGCTGTTGTAATACCAGGAAGAAAGCTCTGCAGAGGATTCAGAATAAAATTTTGAAAATGATTCTAAAGCTTCCTCCCTGGTATAGTACCAATGATTTACATAGAATATCCAATGTTGAAACATTGGAACAAATGCCAAATAAAATAATTAATAATTTCAGCCAAAATCCGTTGCAATCTTCTATTGCCACGATTAATGCGTTATATATTTGGACTAAGTTAGGTCGAGTAAATTGGAAGCGTTTTTTCCAACCAACACACCAGTAAAAAATCTGAACTGCTAAATGCAAATGAATAATATGTTGTTAACAAAATGTTTATAAAATCTTAAATTAGTTTTACCAAATTAGGATGATAGTGTTGTTTACCACAGAAAACCTAGATATAAGAAATGAATGTAATGTTTGGAACGATACTAATAAAGAAATAAAAAAAAGCAATTTCATCCTCTCGCGATCCTGATATTAAAAGTATATTGGAAAATCTGCATAAAGAAATCAAAAAGACCCTCAGAGACTATTTTTGGCATTAAAAGAAGAATACAAACTTTTATGACCTGATTCCTAAAAAGCTCAAAAACATGCTACACAGTTTGACAGCGCGCACAATTTTAATTTAGGACTCACTTGTCCAATCGAAAATTAAGTTACTCAGGATTTCGAAAGCCGTCTCAATCAAGAGAATGTTTTCGAAAATTCCTGGGGGATTGATTTGGAAGATGTGAGAACTTTTATATGGGTTAAACCAAAGCTCAAAAACGAATCAAATTAAATTCCAGCCAAAAATACTAGCTCGAATTTACCTTGATTATCGTACATTGTTGTCATCCGTCCACAAAATCTAGCCAGACTGACCCCGTAATTTGTTCCTTGGAGCGTGAAGTACACTTTTACCCTCACTCTCACCCATTTTTTCCAGAGCAGACCCTCCCCGCCCAGAAGCCACCGTATAAACTTGATGATGGTGATCATTTGGTTCGAAAATGAAAATGACTTCACTGTGTGCGGGTATGTATTTGTGTAGAACACACAGAGATTTAGTAGAGCAAAAAACCACCAACAAAATCGTTTATCACTAATGGACCGCACATAAGCCAGAATGAGATAGTGAAAGCAACAACAGCGTGCATAAAATTATAGCAGCGCCGCAGCTCAACATCATCATCGTTGTCGTCGTAGTGCTGCATACTGACTGTCGGCTTATGCAAATTGATGGTCCCCTCGTAGTCGTTGTCGTCATCGGGTTGTGCTGGAGCCGTACACGGAGAAATATTTTTACCTAATTTTTGAGTTTACTTTACCCAAAATTAAGTATATCGATTATAGTTTCAACCCAAAATCTCTCGGTTTTCTCTTTCTCCCACACGAATGTTGTCAGAAATAGAGAGAGCTGCATCTACCCAATGGGGGTACTTTGACCCAATAAGCCAAATTTGGGTAAATGCAACTTTTCTTATGTTTGGGTCGAAAGAACTCAATTTTGCGTTAAATCAACCCAAAATTGAGTTTATTTTTCTAATGGAATTAAAGCCAAACTACCTAGTGGGGACCTTGGAAATTTAGCCAAAATTGAGTTATTGGGCTCAACTACGGAATTGCGTTGAAACAACCCAAAATTGAGTTGAATTCCGTCTCCGTGTATGCTCCCTCCTACATCACCATCATTGCGCATATGGAGCATTTCCAGCTCAAAACGCAAATCGCGTAAACGCTACATTTTTGAGAATAAATAATATTACAATAAATTTCGGTCAACCAGAATAGTTGGTTTGACTATTCTGTTAGTTGATTCAACAATACAAAATAGTCTAATCTACCGTAGGTATTAATAATCAATATAGAAATACAATTAAAGTAACGGTATTATTGTTGATGAATATGGGAGTAGGAATACAAACGTCTACCCTTGGGAGTGAGAGTCGTATAACTCCAAACATATTCATTGGCGATTTTTCTTGGATCGGATAATAACGATTTAAGTTAATAATGCATAGAAATCAGATTCAATAATTGTTTAATTGAACTATTTACTGAGCTGGTAGCAAAAAATAGTACCGAAAAAAGTTATTTTAGTGACCAGATTGGAGAAATAAGTGACTAAAAAGTGTCTTTCTATTCTCGAAAAAGTGATTAAAAGTGACTTGAAAATCAAACCACAACTAGTTTTATTTCAATTCTATTATACTGTTTTACGGTCTATATCCAATATGAAAGGGAATATCTAATATGATCTACCGCAAGTAGCAGGTTTTTGAGTATCATATTTAAAAAAAAATATTTCACTTTCAACATTTCAAAATATTGCATCCTTTATTTACAGATTTTCAAAATTGTGTGTCTTTTATATCACCCTAAGTATTTTATTTAGTAAATTTAAATAAGAATTTGGAACATTTGTGAAATCAATTTTTTTTTCATTATACATTTCCATCCAAACTCTCAAAAAACGACATTTTAAAAACCGCTAAAATTAAATTCATTGTACCGTTTTGGCTCATATTCCGAACATTTAACGCCAACAGTGCAAATGCATCGGGGGGTCATAAATTAGCTCATATTTGTGATAATTTAAATTTCTTCGCAAAGTCTAACTGTTAGCTGTTGGGTGTGCCGAGAAAAATGTTCATTTAAACTTGTTTAGCATTGTTTTTATGTAAAAATAAGGATCAACATTCTCATTCAAATGCCGAAAACTGTGTTCATTCTGTCTCATATTCCGAACACCTTGATTCAAATTCCGAACAGCAAGAATAAATCGTATCCAAATGATTATTTTCGCAAATTAATCCATCCGAGCTAGCTTTGCTGATCTCGAACTAGAGAATCATCACTACTCCCGAGGTATAAAATAGATTGGAAGATGATTAATTTTAATTGCAATTGGCTGCCATTTTCTGGAAATTTGATAACATATTTCAGCGAAATATTTCAACCACATTGTCATACAAAAACCGAGTGTTCGGAATATGAGTCTGTTCGGAATTTGAGACAGAACGGTAAACTGTGTAGATCCCAAAACTTTTCCATGGCTTTAAGTTGATGAGAATTTAGGATTCAGTCTACAAAACTTATAAGCGTGTAGATTAAGTTCCGGAAAATGTAATATTCACAAAAGAATACTTTATATGTAGTTTTATTAGATTCTACTTTAACGCTTCTACCTAATGAGGTCAATATTTTGTGTAACTAGATCAATATTACGGAAAATGAAATACGGATGATAGAAGATCGAATATGATTGAAATACTGGTTAAAACCAATGCACTATGGGCCGGGGATGCAATCTGGCGGGACAAAATTAATAGCTCGGTAACGAAGTGTTTCCGGCAATTGGTATCTTCGGCAAAGTTTTTTGTAACATCTACTTTCATAAACGGATAGTTCATAAATCGTCCGCATGGGTGGCGCTACAATCTAACTTTTTACTGTGACGTCCGAGGGACTTGGCATGTTCGGCAAAGTTGTTCATTTTGATAAAATAAACAACCCTCCCGAAGACTTCAAAATTCCACAACCTACTGTTTTCAAGTTTTTGGCAAAGTAAGACCAAATTAGTGAAAAAACGATTTTTTCCATCGAGTTTGATAATTTTTTTCAGAACCATGTTATATAATATTTTTTTGCTAGTAGAAATATGACGATCACAAACTCTGGTGGGAAAATTTAAATATTACGACGCTTAGAAATTAAGAAATAATGAAAAAACTTGATAACTTGAGTAATTTTTAAACCTTAAAATCTTCAAAAGCGCAAAAAAGCGCAAGCTCAAATTTTCAGGCAACTAAGAACAATACTGGATGAAACCGATGTCAAAATTTCAGAGAGGTATATTTTGGTGTATTTGGGATTTTTTTCATTTTTTTAGGTTTTCGTCTCATAACGCGATTAATATGTTCGTCGCAAATACAAACCACGTGGTCTTTTTTCGATTTCCAGACCCTTTATCCTCTTGTGGTCTATTGTCCTTACAAAAACTTTGAAATATTTATGGACTATGGTCTTATGGTAGAACTCCCCCCTTCTTCTTTCAATATGTTACCACGTGATTTATGGATGGCCCCTTGGGAGTTTTCCATATTTTGAAAAGCGTAGTTTTGAAAAACACTCATAGGTCTCTCTTCTTTTGCCAGAACAAACCTTCAGGTATCAGAAGGCCGGCTCCAAAGGCACGTTCCCCACCAGTTGGGAGATTTGTGCCATCGCCATATTTGAGCCTATTTCATCATCTACCCGATGGGAGAGGAAAGGGAAGGGAAAGATGGGAGGAAATAGGAGTGGGGTCCCTTGAAGAGGGAAGATCGCATAAGCGAAATGAGAGCATGTAGCTCCATACCACAATGGGTTCGAACAGCGCCCTAAAAAGGGCACTGCAAAACGCATGAGCGTAAAGAGAGCCTATAGCTCATTACCACAGCGGGTTAAGAATAACAGGATGTCCTGAAGATTCAGGCTTCTGTATTCAGTTTCACTTAATAAGTGTTTACCAAGTAATTGGGATCGCATTTGCGCAAAAACTGGACAGTTACATATCAGGTGATACGAAGTTCCATAATCGGAATCACAACTATCACACACAAATGAGTCAGCACGCTGAATATTTGCCATGTGATAGTTGAGTCGGCAGTGGCCTGTCAACGCTCTGACCAAGAGACTGCAATTCTGCTTTGACAGATTTGTTAAATACTTCGCCACCTTTGGAGATGGCTCAGTAATATACAATTTTGTTTGACGACACGACTCCAAACTATTCCAATATTGCTTGTGCTGAGTTGCCGCCCAAGAGTTTATCTGAAGCTTCACCCAGCACTTCGAAATTGGAATAGCCGGCTCAGGGCCAATGAAGTCATGCGATGCTCCATCGCGAGCTAGCTCATCAGCCAATTCATTTCCAGCGATGGAAGAATGGCCAGGTACCCATACAAGGTTTACAGAGTTGACTGAATTCAGTTCCTCAATTTGAGTTCGACATGCGATAACAAGCTTCGACCTTGAGTTGGTCGAAGCAAGAGCTTTTATAGCAGCCTGACTATCTGAACAGAAGTATATGACTTTACCCATTACGCGCTGTTGAAGTGCTGATTGCACTCCACACATAAGAGCAAATATTTCCGCCTGAAAAACGGTGCAGTTTCTACCAAGTGAGTAAAACTGATTCAGCCTTAGCTCATGAGAATATACTCCTGCACCAGCTCTACCTTCAAGAAGGGAGCCATCAGTGTAACATACTATATTGTTTGATATACTTCTTTCCAAATAGCCAGACGTCCACTCTTTCCGTGAAGGGAATTGTGTGGTAAATGTCCTGTAAGGAAAGTGACAAGCAATTGTGAGATCACTTGGAGCAAGGACAATTTTGTCCCAATTCACCAAAAGTGGAAACAACGAAGTGTGTGTAGATCTACGATTCACTGGATTTTTCTCCAGTAGATCCAGTACCCATAAACGGTAAGAGCAAAAAAGTGCTTCTTGTTTAAGATATATGTGTAGTGGCGCAACGTCGAAAAGGGCCTCGAGCGCTGCTGTGGGAGTTGTAGAGAACGCACCAGACATCGCCATCAAGCACATCCTTTGGAGATGGCCCAATTTTGATTGGATTGTTCTCACTTCGCCCTTTTGCCACCACACAAGACATCCATATGCCAATATTGGTCGAACAACTGTTGTGTAAATCCATTTGATATATTTGGGTTTGAGGCCCCAAGTTTTACCAAAGGTTCGCCGGCATTGACCGAAGGCCTTACAAGCTTTTTTGACTCTGAAATCAATGTGAGCTGTCCATAAGAGTTTGGAATCTAGAATGACTCCGACATACTTTACTTGATCAGTCACATTAATCTCAGTGCTAAAAAGACGTAAAGGTCGAATTCCATCGCGGTTTCGTCTTTCCAAAAAAAGAACAATAGATGTTTTATTCGGGTTAACCGAAAGGCCATATTGGCGACACCAACTCTCGACTACCTGAAGAGCACTTTGCATCAGGTCGAATAGGGTGCTTATGCACATACCAACTATCAGAGCTAGAAAGTCGTCGGCAAATCCATAAGTTGGAAAACCGCAATTATTGAGTTGCCTCAATAGCGTATCTGCTACGAGATTCCACAAAAGTGGTGACAAGACTCCCCCTTGGGGGCATCCGCAAACACTCAATTTTCGAATCGCTGCTTGACGCAATGTCGAGAAAAGATGTCGGTTTTTGAGCATTTGATGAATCCAATTGGTAATCATTGTAGGTAGCCCATGGTTTCGTGCGGCTTCCAATATGGCATCGAAAGACACGTTATCAAAGGCACCCTCAATATCCAGGAAAACACCCAAGCACGATTGCTTCTGAGCGAATGCTTTCTCGATATCGTATACAACTTTGTGTAAAAGAGTCACAGTGGACTTTCCAGATTGGTAAGCATGTTGATTCACATGAAGTGGCATGTTTGCCAAATAAACATCACGGATGTGATGATCGATAATGCGTTCCAGACATTTCAGAAGAAAAGAGGTCAGACTGATTGGTCTAAAACTCTTCGTCCTCCTTTTGGGATAAACTTTACAGTAATATCACGCCAGGATTTGGGAATGTACCCGGTAGCAAAACTGCTTACAAGTAGCTTTTTCAAAACATGTTTGATAGACTCAAATCCCTTTTGGAGCAGAACAGGATAAATCCCATCCGCTCCTGGAGATTTGAAAGGAGCAAAACTGTTAAGTGCCCATTGAATCGATTCAGTAATTCATGAAAAGACATCCGGGGAAGTGTGTATTGAATAAACATTCTAAAACTTCTTCATCGGAAGAAGTAAAGTCACCATTAGGCAGTGTTGATAGACTCACACTCAAAATCTCAATCAATACGCTCTCCCGTGAGAGCAAACTCATAAGAGATCTGCTTCGCAAATCTCACGCTTGAGATTTTGATGCAAAATCAACTCAATCACCTCAAACCGTGAAAAATGATTCAGTCGCAAAACCCAGCAAAAACTCGTGAAACCCGAATGTTGTTGTTTACGTTAGAAAGTATTAACATAATTTTACCAGACTAACAAGAAATTATTGCCGTGTGTGAGTAAACTGTGGAAATATGAGACAATGAGTCAAAAAGGTGAGCCAACTCATCCATGATTTTTTGACTGCTGAGTTGCGTGATTGACAACTCACGCTTGAAAAATCTCAAGCGTGAGTTATGAGAAATTGAGTTTTTCACAACACTGCCATTAGGTAAGCGAATTTCGTTCACTTGGAAATCCTTAGATTTTGCAAGAATTTTGTTCAACCGACTGACTTCACTCAAACTGGAAACATTTGTACAAAGGTTTTTCCAGCCGGATCGTTCAGCAGAACGAAGAGCCTTCTTGTAAGCCTTGCGAGCTGACTTGAACGACTCTGATCCAGCTGAACGGCGTCTGTTCCAACTCTTTCTACATTGTTTCCTGAGTCTAGTCAGATCGGAATTCCACCATGGGGTCCCTCTTGTAGTCTTTACAGAGCGCAGAGGACATGCTTCTTCAAAAGCTTCCATAATGTAGGATGTTGTAGTATCAACGGCATCATCCAGATCACTTGGATTTTCAATGGACGGAGAATATCCATGAAATTTGGTCGCAACCAATTCAATGTAGAGTTCCCAGTTTGTTGACCGGGGATTCCTAAAACGCAAAGTCTGCGCAGTTACATTTGAATGTTCAAAGAAGATGTAGCGATGATCAGATAATGATTCCTCATCGGATACATGCCAATTCGTCAACTCGTGACTGATTCTATTCGAGCAGAGCGTTATGTCTAACACTTCTTCTCTATTAGAAACCATGAAGGTTGGGCGATTACCTATGTTAAGTAATCCAAGGTCTGTACTACTTAAGTATTCCATCAGACTGGAGCCTCTCAAATTGATATCCGAGCTGCCCCAGATGATGTGATGAGCATTGGCATCACTGCCCACAATCAGCGGAAGGCCTTTTGTTACGCAGTGTACGACAACTCGTTTGAAGTCATCCGTTCGGGATGGTTCATCATGTGGTAAATATACCGAACAATAGACGTATTTCCTGTTGAGGTCACCAACAGAAACATCGATTGTGACAGCACATACATCTCTGGTAGTTAACTCAGAAATGAGTGTAGCAACGATTGCTTTATTAACGAGCACGCATGCGCGGGGCATGGAGCGCGAGTTTGCCATTTCAAGCTTGCTAAAAGTAGCAAAAACTGGGTCCACAAGGTTACCTAGATAGAAGTTCCCTCTACGAAAGTAGGGTTCTTGAACTAGCGCCACTTGGGCTGCACCATTTTGCATGAGTCTGCAAAGATTGATCGTTGCTGTTCTTTTATGCTGAAGATTGATCTGAGCTAACCTAACCGTAGCCACTACCCAAACTAGGCAGGATTAAGCTTTTTGCAATCTCAGCACGAAAAAGACCAGCAACGAAAAAACCAGATCGGTATCTATTTAAAGTCGCCAAAGGCGAAAGAGCACAGAATACACTGTGTAAAACGCATAATGCGAATCCATATAGGTGATAATTTAAATTAAATGTCAACATATTCATAATCCCACCCTTATTAAGCCTCAAGATAGAGACTGAAGAAGGGCAGCCGATTATCTCGGAGAAACACAAGGTCTCCTGCACCATTGCTCCGGGTAGCACAGGAAGGACTCAATACTGTGGAGGGCGCCCTGGTACCCCACAGGCTCCGTTTGCGGTTAGGTTTTATTTAGACCCCCCTAACCATTCATTCTTAGGCACGGTACGCATCACACCATAAATTAGGGGTCACCTGTGAGGTGGACTTTTACCACCGGAACAGGCAATCCGTAGTGTTAATTCTTAGCCAGTTGAAACAACCGCTACCGACACTACACGGCTATCTAGGCTGCTCGGGAAAAGGAGGTTAATATTGATGATTAACTCCTGACGTGCCCAAGCAGCCATGAATTTCCAGACCCTTTATCCTCTTGTGGTCTATTGTCCTTACAAAAACTTTGAAATATTTATGGACTATGGTCTTATGGTAGAACTCCCCCCTTCTTCTTTCAATATGTTACCACGTGATTTATGGATGGCCCCTTGGGGGTTTTCCATATTTTGAAAAGCGTAGTTTTGAAAAACACTCATAGGTCTCTCTTCTTTTGCCAGAACAAACCTTATTTCCATATCTTCTACATTGCTAACATTGCCTTTATCTATGTTTTTCCTGACTATACTATTGGAGATATCATGTGGTCTTTCTCCATTTTCGCGGTAAAGGTGGAAACAGCATCCAGGGATTGAAAATCTATACCAAAAAATGCAGGTTATTATAAAATGGTACCCACGAGTTTTCACCCTGAATACACCTTTGGTATAATAAATATACATTTTTAATATAGATAATTATACATTCTGACCGAAATAACTGCAATCAGCCTTAAAATTATAGTTTTAGTTGAATAAGAAAATATAACTGTAATATTCGATATGCGAAGTTTGCACCTTTTACAGCCCCTCCAGGATACATCACTGGCCCATCACCTGAAAGGCTTCGGATTTTTTTATATTTTGATATATAGAATCCAATAAAAATAGTCCGGCTGAAATCCTCGGGGGGCGCTATTGTGATCCTCCCTTGTAAGCAAGGCTCCTTTAGAGCTATGCAATTTGTTAAATAAGAGTAATGACGAACATCTCGACCACTTTGTATACTAATGTAGGTTTATTAAGTATTAACATTTCCTATGTACAGAAAACAAAATTGTTTCTATTAAATTTGTTTACATCAAGCTTCCAATCAATCAGATTGGTGAAAATACTATGGGAGTATGAAACATAATTTATGATAAAATATGCTCTAAGAGAACACATATTCGTAAAACTATGTTTTATAACATGTGAAGTAATTTAACACATATTCGTAAAACTACGTTTTATAACATGTGAAGTAATTTTATCAATACAATAACATCCGAATTTTTCTTATTACTGTATTTTTTCCTGTCCAAAGCTAAAGTCCTTGCTCAAACTCCAGGATGGTTGATCAATAGCATGAACAAAATAAACACAGTGCAAACTTGTACACCTCCAACAACATTCGAAAAGGGCAAAAATGTCGAAAAAATGCATTCTTTTTATTCTTAAGTTATGGAAAACTAGAAAGAAAATTTTGCGTGGAAACTAATTTTATTTGCTACTTCGATCGGTTGAACTTAAAAATTATACTACCAAATGCGTATGGTCCGATTATTAGTCCAAAGATAGGGCTAGACTTAAGCTTTCTACAAAAAATGTAGCATAATGTGGGTAAAGTTTGGAGAAAATCGACTTTTATTTTTTGATAGTCCTTATTATTTCCTAAAAATTCATAGATGAATTCATTTACCTTAATGAAATGCACTGTTATTGAGTTACACATTTATAAATTATGAAAATCTTTCTATTAAAAAGGTATTTTTTCAAAAAAGGTAAGTAGGCTTTGACCGGCTTGGATGGTCTTTTTTCTGCTTGTCATTTTTTTCAATTTTTCAGAAACGATTTTTTCAAGAATTTCCGATTGTGAGGATTAACGTGTAAGGAGGTGTTTCAAGGACCGTATTTGGATCGTTTGGATTCGTTAAAGAGTGGTTGTGCAATCTTGAGACTTGCGTGCGTGTGGGGTCTGATTCTCGGTAGATTTGAAGACTACGTTCCTGGGACGTTTGTTTGTACGTTGATTTGGCGGTGGCTTTCAAGTTTGTTTGGCGTATTGACAAGAGTATTGCTGTTCGAGTGGCACGATTTTTGGATTATATAAGATTCCTGGATCTTCAATTTGGTGGTTCCAACTACACATTCTCTTTGTTGAAAGCTCGATAAGTATCATTATTATATTATTATAGTATAGTACAGGTTTCTTTTTCTCTATTCCTATCCTATTCTATATTTATTGTTTTGAATTTATCTACAATTATGGAAACTGATTCAGGTGAAGGAGATTCAAATGAAAATGATCATTCTATAGAAACCCCTTCAGTTAAACCTTTCCGCATAAAAATTTATCCATCCACTTTTCCGGGTCCATATGTAGTTTATTTTAGAAAAAAGGAGAGACCTATTAATGTTTTGTTGATTTCTGCTGAGGTTTACAAAAAATTTAAATCAGTAAAAGAAATCAAGAAAATTTCTCTCGACAAATTAAGAGTAGTTTTTGCATCTCGAGAGGATGCCAACTCTCTTTTAGAATCAAAATTATTTGTAAATTCTTATCGTGTGTATGCTCCATGTGATTCTTGTGAAATCAGTGGAGTTATATACGATGAAGATTTAAATTGTGACGACAATAGGAATAATGGTACTGGTATGTTTAAAAACAAATCCATTGCTCCTGTTAGTATTTTAGATTGTAATAGTTTATCAAAATTAATTTTTAGTGGTAATGAATAAAAATATGTTCAATTTAATTGTATAAAAATAACATTTTCTGGATCTGTTCTCCCAGATTATGTTGTGATTGATAACGTCATTTTTCATGTTAGACTTTACTACCCTAAGCTCATGCACTGTGAGCGTTGTCTCCTTTTTGGCCACACATCTAATTTTTGTTCGAATAAATTGAAATGCTCCAAATGTGGAGATCTTCATTCATCGGAAGATTGTAAGAAAAATTCTGATGTTTGTATTTATTGTAGACAAAAACATACTAGTTTGACAGAATTGAGCATCAATCAAAATTGAATAAAAAAATTAAAAACAAAAATCTTTTATCATATGCTGACATAATGAAATCTTCTGATAATATTAGTACTTCAAACTCATTTGCATTATTACCTGATGTCGATGATAATGATTATGACAAACAACATAATTTTCTTTACAATCCTCCGAACAAAAGAAAACGAACTTATAATAACTCTTCAAGAAAATCTATTCCTACTTTTGAACCTCAACCATCTACTTCTTATGAGTCACATTTTCCTTCACTCAATGCTTCCAATACCCCCAAAATCATTCCTGGTTTTCAAAAAGTTGATAACTCCTCTAATAATGTTGATTCAAACACTAATAATACTTCAGGAGATAGAAAAAATGAAGGTATCGATAGTTCCATTTTGAATATTTTAGAAGAATTAGTTGAATTTTTAGGTCTTAGTGATTTTTGGAAAAAAATTATTAAAATTATCTTACCTTTTGTGGCTTCTATTTTGGATGAATTGAAAAATTTTGGACCACTCATTACATCTTTATTTTCATCCTAATGGCTTCAAAAAATACAAATAGTTTGAATATTTTACAATGGAATTGTCGCAGTATCATTAACAAACTCGATAGATTAAAAGCATTGATAAATAGCTTAAATACCGATATTTTTTGTTTAAATGAAACTTGGCTAACAGAATCTAAATTTTTACGTGTTCCACAATTCAAAATTTTTAGAAAAGATCGTTGTGATTCATATGGAGCAGTTCTGATTGGAATACGAAATAATATTGAATTTAAATATTTGGATATATCAATACAATCACAAATTGAATATATTGCCGTTTCAATTAGAAAAGATGGTTTTGAATTTTCTATTGTTTGTTTCTATTTACCTTCCAACGTAAGTTTTTCTTTATCGCAAATTAAATGTATATTAAAAGAAATTCCTTCTCCTTATTATATATTGGGTGATTTCAATGCCCATAATATAGCGTGGGGTAGTCATAACTCTGATGGAAGAGGTTCTTTGATATTGGAATTGATTGATGAGTTAAATTTAAATATTTTAATTGATGGATCTTTTACCTCCTTCTCATTCATCATGTATTGATTTATCTCTTTGTTCTAATAGTTTATCCATGATGTCGTCTTGGAAAACTATTGATGATCCAAATAATAGTGATCATTTACCTATTTCAATTGAATTTCAAAATCCTATGCATAACAAAATGCCACAAGAAGTACATGTTCCTGATCTATGTAACAATGTGGATTGGATTAAATTTGCCGATTATGTATCATTTTCTTTGTATAATGATGGTAATTCATTTTTGCAATTTCTCATCGTAATAGGCTGTTTTTCATTATGCCAATCTGTCATGAAACGGCCTACTTTCCTGCACTGAAGTTTGCAGTGCGGGAATAGTCATTACCTAACTGAAATTAGTGCTGTAATGATTCATTACGCAACGCTTTTTCATTACGCAACTGTTTTGAGTTGCGTAATGAATCATTACATAACGATTTTTCGGAAATTTTAAAATAATGGTGAATGCATTCCGATGTAATTTCTGATACCCTCAAGTGGTCTTCTACGAAATTGCAAAAAATGTTGTACGTGACTCGTTGCAGAACTCGATTTTCACAGCACTCGTCGTAATTATCCTACTCGGCAAGCCTCGTAGGATAAATTTACGACTCGTGCTGTAAAAATCATCATTCTGCAACTTGTTCCGTAAACTACTATTTCTGTGTTGGAGAAGTACAATCATTTTTCAATACTTTTAACTGATTGTTTACATAAAGCTCAGAAAATAAAGGTTGTTCCAGGTGTTTTTAAGAGAAAGCGTCCTTCTTTTTGGTGGGATAATGAGTGTACTATTGCTTTAAAAAATAAATCTGCTGCATTTAAACTATTTCGTAAATCTGGTTGTAGGGAACATTATTTTTCATATCGGAAAGCTGAAGTATTATTCACTAGAATTACTAAATTCAAGAAAAGAAACTATTGGAAAACATTTGTAGAAAGTCTCGATAAAGATACTTCACTTACAAAATTATGGTCCGTAGCTAGAAATTTGAGGAATTATGATTGTACTTCTCCAAATGTGTAAGAATATTCAGAAGAGTGGATTGATCTATTTGCATCCAAAATATGCCTAAGTTTTGTTCCCAATTTTGTAAATTACAAAACAAGATGTGTGAATCATTTTCCTGATTTGTGTATTCCATTTTCTTTAGCGGAGATGAATTTAGCCTTATCACTAACCAATAATACTGCTCCAGGTATTGATAATATAAAATTCATTGTTCTTAAAAATTTACCAGATGAAGGAAAAGAATATTTACTTTCGATATATAATTCATTTATTTCTCAAAATATTATTCCTTCTGAGTGGCGTTTTGTTAAAGTAGTAAGTATTTTAAAACCTGGTAAGGATCCATCTTTAGTTGATAGTCGTGGACCTATAAGCTTACTTTTATGTTTACATAAGCTTATGGAACGTATGTTATTAAATCGTTTGGAACTGTGGGCTGAGAGTAATAACATATTTCTTCTTCTCAATTTGGATTTCGAAAAGGTCGTGGTACTCGTGATTGTACTGCGCTCTTAGCTTCTCAAATACAACTTTCGTTTAACAAGAAACAAGATGTTGTTTCTACTTTTCTTGATGTTTCTGGTGCATATGATTCTGTTTTGATTGATTTGCTTTTCGACAAAATGAATAATTTAAAAATTCCTAACATGATTTCAAATTTCATTTACAATTTATTTTCCTTAAAAATTATGCACTTCTTCCATAATGGATCTTCAAGAACTATTCGTTATAGTTGTTTTGGACTTCCACAAGGTTCTTGTTTGAGTCCATTTTTATATAATTTATTTACTTCAGATATGGCTTCTATTATTCCTAATGGTTGTTATTTAATACAATTTGCAGATAATAATGTTATATCTATTAGTGGGAAAAAACAGAGAAATCATACGACATTTTATGCAACTTTCCTTAGATAACATTGATACCTGGGCACATAATAATGGTTTCACATTTTCTATTTAAAAACAAAATATATAATATTTTCTAGAAAACATTCAATCACTAATATTTGTTTATATTTAAACGGCTATGAAATTGAACAAGTTTTTGATTATAAATATCTTGGTATATGGTTTGATTCAAAATTAAATTGGAAGAATCACATTTCATATATTCAGAAAGTATGTTCGAAAAGAATAAATTTTCTCCGTACTATTACTGGTACTTGGTGGGGTGCTCACCCTTCTGATATGATAACCCTTTATAAAACAACTATTCGTTCAGTAATGGAATATGGATGTTTCACATTTAGTAGTGCTATTCAAACTCATTTTTCAAAACTAGAGAAGATTCAATTTCGATGTTTACGAATTTGTTTAAAATTAATGAGTTCAACTCATACTCAATTCATCGAAGTTTTAGTTGGCATTGAACCTCTTAAAATTCGTTTTCACAAATTAAATTGTAAATTTTTGATTCAATACATTTCATACAATCATCCAATAATTAATACCTTGCAAACTTTATATGAAATTAATCCCACAAGTAAAATATTAAGTTCTTATATTTATTGTTCCGCGTTAAATATAAATCCTGATAATTCTATTGGTTTTCATAATTACAATATAAATGTTCATACATTTCAACCACTAATTGATTTTTCTCTATATGAAGAGATGAAACAAATTCCAAAACAAGAACATTCTCGTTTAGCTAATTTATTATTTGAAAGGAAATTTGAAGGCATTAATCGCAATCAGTTTTATTTCACGGATGGTTCTCTTATTCAAAATGTTGCAGGTTTTGGAGTATATAATACTGTGTTAGGTCATTTTTTTAAACTACAAAATCCTTGTTCAATTTTTATAGCTGAATTAATTGCTTTATACTATGCATGTAACTTAATTAATGATTGTGAACCAAATTTATTTATAGTATGTTCTGACAGCATGAGTTGTCTACATGCATTGAATTCCATTAATTTCAATTTCAAATCACATCATATATTTTTAGCACTCAAAAAAACGTTATTTGACTTATATTCTCGAGGATTTTTGATAAAATTTGTTTGGGTACCTGCTCATTGTGATATATATGGCAATGAACAAGCTGATTGTTTAGCAAAACTGGGTGTTGCTCGTGGTATAATTTATAATCGTAATATTTTTGCTTCAGAATACTATTCTAAACTTAAATCATTTTGTTTAGATGAATGGCAAAATTCTTGGAATTCAAGCGACAAAGGTCGATGGTGTCATTCTATTTGTCCTGTAGTTAATTATTCTCACTGGTTTAAAAATATAAGTTTTAGTAGAAACTTCATTTGTTGTTTTTCAAGATTGATTTCAAATCATTATATTTGTAACAGTCATTTATATCGTATAAATTTGAAGGATTCAAATTTATGTGATTGCGGTGATTTTTATGAAGATATTGATTATATTGTATTTGTATGTTCAAAATATGTCCTACCTAGAATTAAATTTGAGAATCGCTTAAAAAACATTATGAATTGTATTCCTGGATCTGTTCGTGATATACTTGGTAGCAAATGTCCTTCTATTTTGAAATTATTATTTGACTTTTTGAATGAAATTTCATATATTGTTTGATACTCGTGCATTTTTTTTGTTTGTTTATTTTCAGATTAATACCATAATTTCGTAATGACCCTCCTTTATCCATATGATAATGTTTCCCCTGGAAATTCATGCACTTGGCCCTGTTATGGTTTATGTCCGTTGGAGCCTATAGATTATATATTCATATTATAACGTTTTTGAAAAGATGAAGAGGTTTTGTGCCTGTTTGAGAAAGATTTTTATAAAAATCACTCAAAGGGGTTTTTCCCTCTTCCAAATTTTTGTTAAATAAATAAATAAATAAATAAATAAATAAATAAATAAATAAAAAGGTATTTTGTCTCGAATTAAAAAAAAATAATCATGGGAAATGTCATTTAGTTTCGCTACTAATACATGTCTAAAGTTTCATAGAGTAAGGCGGGGCAAAAATTCGACTTAAGTGGTAAATATTTTCAGAAAACTTAAAACAATTAAAAATAATAAATACATTGCAATGGACCTTCAAAATTTTTTGTTAATGTGCGAGCTTTTTGTAATTGCTAAGTTTTCCCGGGATCCCGGAATTAACGTAAAATTTGATAAATTTGATGAAAACTACTAAATTTCGATGCAACACATATTTTCTCGGACTCAAATTTTATTTGATAAAATGGAAAAGCATCATTGAGAATAGTTAAAAAAATATGTAATTCACTGTTCGACAAAAAAAGTCGATCTGAATGCACAGAGACCGGACACCCCGGGCTTGAAAGTATAAAAATAAACAAAAATAATGGCGTTTTCAGAATGTTCGTGTCTGCCCCAGGTCATTTTTAAAATATACTTGAACTTTTTGCATTTTTTATTTAAAAATCTAATCTGATCAATAAACCGACACAGTGTTTTATATTCAGGACAGCGGAATTCATGCACCATATAATGTTTAAAACGTTAAGTCCAATATGAAGAGTTGTAATAAGATTTGCAGGAAGCCCTCCCCCCTTTTTTTGCACACTCCCCATTTTTAAAGTATCGCAAATGATGGAATATTTGATATACAGGGGGTTGTCAAAATAACTGGGACAGGCGAAAATTGGGCCAACTTTGGAATGCTGTAACTTTGACAAAAATTGACCGATTTCAATTCTTTAAGAAGTAATGGACGGGTCAACTAATCTAGTTTTGAGGTGCATCCACGGAGATGAACTATGACCACCGGATACCGGTGATAATCCGGATTCCCGGAAGCATGTCTTATGCAGTAAAATTATGACGTGTTTTTAGCAAAGGTCTCGGCTAAAAAGTCTTGCACAGATTTGGCCACTCATGGCGCCACCAAGTGCCTCCCCGTGAACCGTCGCACGATATGTATTGGAGTTCAATTTCAATTGTCCCCAATGACAGGTTCCTCCGGGAAATTACGGTGGTCCCAAAAGTGGCCACTGTAGTCAATTATCCATTTTGAGTCTACAGTTGCCCTATTTACGACAAGACAAGAATGAGCCGTCGCATGATATGCTTTGGTGTCAAAATCGAAATGTCCCCTATGCAAGGTTCCCCCGGGGCACTTGGTGGCGCCATGAGTGGCCAAATCTGTACAAGACTCTTTTTCAATTTATAATAGGGTATTTTATGATAAGCTAGGGCTGAAAACAATATTTCGCGACACATTTTGAGTGAATAAATTGTTTGATCCCAATTCGGATCTACTACCGGCACCGATTCCGGGGAAATGGTCATACCTTGGTTGTTTCTGGACCGATCTTAATACTTGGCGCACCAATCGCTTCAGAATTTGATCTTCTATCTTCACGTGTAAAAAAATTTTGATTTTTTAGCCGAGACCTTTGCTAAAAACACGTCATAATTTTACTGCATAAGACATGCTTCCGGAAATCCGGATTATCACCGGTATCCGGTGGTCATAGTTCATCTCCGTGGATGCACCTCAAAACTAGATTAGTTGACCCGTCCATTACTTCTTAAAGAATTGAAATCGGTCAATTTTTGTCAAAGTTACAGCATTCCAAAGTTGGCCCAATTTTCGCCTGTCCCAGTTATTTTGACAACCCCCTGTATATCAAATATTCCATCATTTGCGATACTTTAAAAATGGGGAGGGTACAAAAAAAGGGGGGAGGGCTCCCTGCAAATCTTATTACAACTCTTCATATTGTATTTAAAGTTGAAAACATTACATGGCACATGAATTCCGCTGTCCTGAATATAAAACACTGTGTCGGTTTATTGATTAGATTAGATTTTTTAATAAAAAATGCAAAAAGTTCAAGTATATTTTAAAAATGACCTGGGGCAGACACGAACATTCTGAAAACGCCATTATTTTTGTTTATTTTTATACTTTCAAGCCCGGGGTGTCCGGTCTCTGTGCATTCAGATCGACTTTTTTTGTCGAATAGTGTATTGTTATGAAAATTACCAGATAAGTGTAAATTTGTTTGTCTGAAAAAGTTATTAATTGTGTTAATCTTCAACATTAGGTTTTAAATGCTTTAGCTGAGAAAGCCAATCTGAAACTTGACCTAAACTTCAGTCAAAAATTTTCAGTTATTATTTTTAGCATGATCTGCTATAATACCTTCAATGATCTTATTTCATTTTGTTTGTTCTCCAAAGTTTTGAAGTAAATTGTATGAAGTTAATTGTTTCAACATAATGACTTGTTATAATTAACATTTTGTCCTGGAACGTTAAATTCTCTTTATATTTCATTGTTAAATCATTGTATTCAAGAATTTTTACTTGCATTTCAACAAAATATACTGGTTTTTTTGGGAATCTAAGAAATCCCGGGAATAGCTTTGAATTTTGTCCCGAAACCCGGGACGAGCAAAATGGCCGGGAAGTTGACACTCGAATTCGAATCAACTGTGGGGAAAAAGTTCGCTGACGGAAATACAAACCCACGCCAATCGAATCCCAGCCCCAGATAGTCACTTCAATAAATATAGAAAAAAAACCTGTCAACTTGATGGTTGCATAAAACACACAAGACTTTTGGATCAGAAATTTAAACAAATTGTTATGGTTTTTTTTTCACACGATCAGGTATATTTCGCTAAATGTAAAGGTACTAGGTTTTAAAAATGTTGCAAGTTTTTTGTGCGACAGTATAGGCCTCGAACCTTTACTCCGCTGATTCGAACTTTTGCCCCATTATGAGCCAAAATTGGTTTCCAAACATGTTGAAAAAAAAAAAAACTCAAACATCGTAAAGCTTTTTTACGATAGGCCCAGCTCAAATCTAACATGAAAAATCTAAAAATATTTGTTTTTTTTTATGCAATGAAAGTTTGTTAAAAAAATACAATTTTCACGTCACCACTATAATTTTCCTGAATCCTGATCGATTTATATGATGTTTGGAGTCAAAGTCCCTTGCTTTGATTATAATTGAGCTAGAAATCTTAAAAATAAACTTTTGTTCCACTTTGCTTCATAGATAAAAAAACGTCAATCTGAAAATGCCATTTTATTTACGATTTGTGTTGGAACTGACTTATGATGTCGTATATCATTGAACCATGCAGGGGGACCGATAGTAGGAGAACGGCCCCAGAGATGATAGTGTGAACCAAACGATAATCGTCATCATTTGCAAATGAAGATGATAGAGAAAAAACAAAATGAAAAAAATATGAGAATTGCTTGCCTTGATCAAGGCCCCAGCCAAACTGGCAGAAAGGCCACGACAGAGACTTGATGGTGCTGACCGGTTGCATTTAATTTGTCATAAATTTGAATTTAAAAAATTAGCATCGTTATCGGACGATGCCGGGTCCCCAGACTGGCCATACGATGAGACGATGTGGCCTTTTTTGTAGGTAAATTGCACATGAGCTAGGGTGCCAGGGCTGTTTCTCGGCAGAAAGCTAAGAAGGCAAAAAACTTGTTTTGCTAATTCAACATGAACAATAACAGCTGTTCTTTCTTTCTTTTTCTTGGCATTAACGTCCTCACTGGGACAAAGCCTGTTTCTCAGCTTGGTGTTTTTATGAGCACTTCCACAGTTATTAACTGAGAGCTTTCTTTGTCAATGTTGCCATTTTTGCATTTCATATCGTGTGGCAGGTACGATTATACTCTATGCCCAGGGAAGTCTGGGACATTGTGGGCTTCGTAGCCGTGCGGTTAATGTCACAAAGGCATTTAGCCGCATCGTGCTAAGAAGTGTGGGTTCGATTCCCGCCTCAGACCGACAAACTTTTCATGAGGAACGTTTTTCGACTGTGCCACTGGGCGTTGCATGCTAGTCCGTTGGCTAGTGTGGTGCTTCCTTCAAAGGGCTAATAGCCCACTGGAAACATTAACGTGTAGTGTCTTTTAAGTCAGGGACATTCCCATTACGGAAAAATCCTGGACTGACCGGGAATCGAAGCCAGACACCTTCAGCATAGCTTTGCTTTGTAGCCGCGGACTCTTACCACTCGGCTAGGGAAGGCCCCTAACAGCGAAAACTACCGAACAGAATAGTTGAAAATTTGAACTGCTACCCTTTGCTCAGTAAGCAAAAATATGCGAGCATTGAATTATAGGATGGTACATACTTGCGTTAATTGGAAGAACTGATCGTCATACTAATGTAAATCAAAATTAAATTGTTCAGCATGACTTCGCTGGAAGCTAAAGCTAGAAGCAGCAATTATCTTCTTACCACCTGTTTCGTGGATACACGTTGTTAATGGCACGCGTCACCAATTTAAATGTGGCTTAGGTCAACATTCAAGCATGGGACTAATGCAGTTTGAAGATCATTAGCGATACCAAAACATATGGCGCCCTCTAATGATGGTCTCAATTTTGTTTTTTACTTCTTTATTTGTATTATTTCAAACATTTCATGATTTTCTCATATCTAGGTGTTCTGTGTTACGCAACACTATCATTCTAATTTGGTAAACCTAAATTAGGGCTTCATTAATATTTTGTTAACAAAATATTACGTTTCATTTGCCGTAGCAGTTCAGAATTTGTAGAGGTGAGTTGATTTTCCCTGTTTATAACTGAAACAAAAAAGATTTATGGTTGCTCCTGCAATTTGCGCATCTCCTTAGCGTGAGAAGAACATCCGCAAATCATGCATTTAGCATCTATGTAGCAATGTTTAGTATAATGACCCCACTTTTGGCATCGACGGCACTGAGTGGGGTTCTGAAAATTTTCACCAGATTTCTGGAATTGTTCCCATGACACACGGATATCGAACAAGAGTTTTGCTTTTTCGGAAGCTTTATTTTTATTTAGATGACCTTGAACAAATGTGCAGTTTTGTCGTTATAAGTAAAAAAATGTGCTTCTTCTCATCCAGATGTTTAGGAAGTTCGCGATCTTTAAGAGTTTCCGGAAAAATACGACAGTCTCCTTTATTTGTTATTTGGAAGAGATTCTTGATCCCCTAATTGAATTCAAGATCTCCTGCCTAAATCCTCCAAATTCAGAACAACTGATAACGATAGGCGGCACTCTTTGCTTCCTCACTTTAATCAGAGAGCATGAACAAGAGACTGCTTCGATTTGATGTTCGGAAAATTTGTCTAGAGCATCGAACTGATTGCTCATTTCGATGCAATTATCAACATTAATCATTTCATCCCTTTGCTTCTAACTCTCTCAATTCTTAGGTATGATCACCCAGCTGTTTTACCCAAACAACATCCAGAGAAGAAACGAATCAATATACCACCGCGATCGCCGATAATTTATTCCTAACTTTCCGACCCTTTCCCTCTCCTCTCCCCACTCATTAGAATCAATTTACTCACTTCGGGTTGACTTGAGGCGGCTTCGCTTCTGCACGACTCTCCTTCGTGGATTATTATCACGTCTTCGGTCGACGAAATCCACACCGTATTATCACTCACCGTCACTCTCACTCACACAAATCTCTCTTCCGATGATTTTGCTGCTTATAGGATGCCACTTTGGGGATGCTGCTGAAGCTTAGCTTTGCAACTTTCAACCTTTTTCTGCGGTCACCACTAAATTATTATTACCGATCCGGTTTCTCACCGACCACAACTACTGTTATCGATCGATTGCGGTTTCCGCGACAATTTTCGCCGGCAGCTACAAACTTGCTAATTATTCACGACGTGTTGTCACAATTTGCATAAAACAGCATCACAGAGACGAGCTCACACACAACGATCGTTTGGTGACATCATCCCACGTGCACACGCTGAACTCACTTTCTCACTCACTGTACACTAGCGATTCGATTCGTCTAATCAGCTGCTCGGCTTCGAGTTTTGCACACACAGGTCGTCGTACTTGACGCTAGTCGCAATTCGCATCAGTTATGAATCGTTATGATATTGCACACGTTGCTGTCAGCTAGCTATGGGATGACCTCTACGGCAAGATCACCGGGCGCGCGTTGCATTCTGCGATTGATCAAGAGCAAGATCTGTCATAAAAGGGCACGACACATGGCGAAGCGCACCGTCACCAACCGCCGCCACATGCAATCAATTAGGGGGAAGGCTGTTCTCGCGGCGCGATTGCGGCTTGTGAAAAGGCGAAAGCTGCACGCACGGTGCTTTATTTACCGTTGATATCGCAAAAAAATCCGTCCTAACTTTGAACGCCAGTAGGCGACTCTCCACATCGCGATGTTCTACATCTCGATATCTCTAAATATGTCGATTATTTTTTCGGTCCCTTATCGTCGGTCTATCTGTATTGTTTCAAGTCTCGCGAAACATTACTAAAGGACCTATGTACAAATGAGAGATTCTCTCCTCTCTCGTTCTCTTTCGATTATAACAGTGGAATACTAAAGATTTTGGGAAATTTTTATAGATCAAAAGTCAATTTCCTTGACTAGCGTTTTATACAAAAAACGCAACAGAAGAGATTAATGTGACTCAGTTATTAATGAAAGAGAAAGTAAACAAAGAGAGCCTCTCAATGTTAGATAGGTCCTTTAGTAATGTTCCGCGAGAAGTGTTAACATAGGAGAAAAAATCAAAAAATTGATTATTTTTATTTAATTGCCACGAAAATCAAGAATGTTTATCAAATGATCTGAGTGTGCCTTAAATCATCATAGTCAGATTTGGATCTAAACCCAAAAGAGATCCTAACTTTTTTGTTTATCGTAATGATAGACTTGATGGGGCATGTGGGGGAGTTGCAATCATCATTCATAGGCGTATAAAACCGCAATTGAAACTAAAGTTTTTGAAACTTTAGGTGTTTCAGTTGAAACACAGCTGAAGCTACATACAGTTTAAGTAACAATATACAGCTTAAGTAAATTCAAAGCGTGTTTTTTTTCTCTTATGTACAGGTGAAATCAACTCACCTGTAAAAAATCTGAAGTTACGGCAAATCAAATGTAATAAGTTGTTAACAAAATGTTAATAAAATCTTAAATTTGTTTTACTAAATTAGGATGATAGTGTTGTTTGGAATTACACTAATAAAGAAATTTAAAGCAAAAAAAGTCTATTAGATCTTAAATGAGGAAGACACCGACACGTTAATGCTTCCAGTGGGCATTTTGCCCTTTGAAGGAAGCACCACACTAGACAACGGACTAGCATGCAACGCCCAGTGGAACAGTCGGAGAATATTCCTCACGTAAAGTTTTCCGGTCTGCAGCGGGAATCGAACCCACACTCCTTAGCACGATACGGCTAAATGCCTGGTGACACTAACCGCACAGCCACGAAGCCCACAAGAAAGATTATATTTTCCCTTTTTTTTTGTTTTTTTTTTTCTATGGGAAAATCAGGACTGGTGGTATGACCGTAAAATAAATAAGAAATTTATAGACCTTTTCCTTGAAAAAAAAAAACGAGGAGGAAGCTCGAGATGAGTGCTTGGTTCCTAAGTTGAACAGATATTTTTCTAAGGCCGCTCATGACATTACGACAAGTTTTTTTTTTTCAAGTAGCTGTAAGTTTTCGAAATATTTCACCTTATCAATATAGTACACCATGCGTATGTCGAAATGCCCATTATCAAAGGTTACTAGTCTAGATTTTAGGGATTCGAAACAATTCGCATAGACGAAATGACGTCTGTTTGTTTGTAATTTTCCTGATAACGGAGAGATCTTTTTTAATCTAGTATTCTTCGATATCGAGATGTGGAGAGTCGACTGTATAATTATTTTGAACGTCTAGACAATAGAGAAATTCGTTAAACCACATTATTTCTGCAATTGAAAAAAAAAAAAAAATAACGAAGTATGCTGAAAACATCTTTGAATATTCTCTAATCTGATTTCTCTGTGTGCGATCAGCTGGTTTTTTGTTTACCATGAGCTTTTGACGTTTCGCGATCGGAGTGACCGTTCGAATACAAAGGAAAATGTAAGCTCTGGTAAAACTCGCATGTTTTGTTTACCCTTTTGTTTCACACTTTTAGCTGTCAGTCCTATCGCGGAAAGACCTTATTCGCTCTAACGAAGATACGGTGCTGCCATCTGGAAAAAGTTACCTCTATGCGTGAAGCGTTGAAAATTTTACCCGGCAAGGTATAGGAAGTGCAATTTCAAATGCTTATATAAAATTAACTACAATAGCTATTTAAAATCTTTTCAGTACACGTTGATAGACTTTTGATGGGCTACATTATAGACACATTATTTTGATTTTATGTATTTTCCTCAATATTCTGCGGATTCAATAGCTTATCAAAGATCTAACCCCGTACACTTAACAGAATTTAATTAAATTATGTATTGAATTTTTCAGAAGCATTTGAAAATTGACTTCCTATGCTTTGCCATGCAAAAAAATCGGACCTTCATGCATAGGGTCAACTGTGGTAATTGCTTTCGTCATCGCAAATTCGCTCTAACGAAGATACGGTGCTGCCATCTGGAAAAAGTTTACTCTGTGCGTTAAGCGTCAAACATTTTACACGGCTAGGTATAGGAAGTGCAATTTCAAATGCTTATATAAATTTAACTACTATAGCTATTTAAATTCTTTTCAGTACATGTTGATAAACTTTTGATGGGCTACATTGAAGGCACATTATTTTGATTTTTATATTCTTTCCTCAATATTCTGCGGATTCTATAGCTTATTATAGATCTAACCCCGTACACTTAACAGAATTTAATTAAATTATGTTTGGAATTTTTTGGAAGCATTTGAAAATTGACTTCCTATGCTTTGCCATGCAAAGAAAACGGAGCTTCACGCATAGGGTCAACTGTGGTAATTGCTTCCGTCATCGCGAATACACGGAGGTATTGACCAAATACAGGTGCTGTGTGAGGGATGATGAAACAAACGTCAAAGCTGACTACCAACGAAAGCCAGAATGGGAGTTCTAAACCGGAAAAAGAAATTTGTTTCGAAATACAACATTTGACAGGCCATCAGCACTTGTGGAAGGCGAAGTGAAATTTTCGTCACAACAGGCACTATCAATGATTGAAATTTACAACATTGAATGCCTTCAAAAACGTCTCTTGCCATTTTTGGTGTAGCAAAATGAAAAGTCACTATTTTGGCCGGAATTAGCTTCAAGCCATTATTCTAAAAGTGTTCTAGGTTTGAGACTGATTCAGTGCATTTTTTACCCAAGGACTGAACTGAAAACCAAGTTGGCGTCAAAATCCAAGATGGCCGCCAGTTTTTTACACTTTCAAGGCTGGTTCGCTGCTGACAAGAAAAGTAATCGCCTATCTAGTTTCGTGGAAAATTTCTACCCAGAAATCGCTAAGAAAACCACATTTCTTTGATCGTAGTATGCAGTTGAGAAGAAATATCATTTCAAATGGGGCTCTCTGTTGGAAATGTCTTGACCCATTACGGAATTTCCTTACTTTTCTTGGTCGAAACAGCATACTTAGCTTAAATGAGAGGTCGATTCATCATTTGACTTAGGAAAAGAATCGAAAATTTGTTACTTTGTTGTACATAGAACATCAATTTGCATTGATTGCACTCGTCATATATGTCAAATTCGCCAGGTATTTTTGTTGTTGCTCTTACTCACAATCACTTTTTATTTATCGTTCCGATGGCTGTAGATTTCAAAACGAGCGATGCGCTAATAGTTAAAAAAATGGGTTTTCTGATAAAATTAAAAAAAAAGACCAAATTCAAAATGGCTGCCAAAAAAGTTTAAACTTCAAATGAAAGCTAGCGCTTTCACAATGTGATGTTATTGGATTTCGGCTTCTTTATAAATCATAAACGTGGATTAAACGGCCCATACGCACTATGGGCGATCAGGTGGCCAACAATCGAAAAAACGACTTGTTCTGATAGTTTTTTCTTGTACATCATTCCATAGTAATCACTTCTATTAAGATATTCCTGGAATATAAGGGCAAGATCTTTTATAGTTTAATTGATACAGTATGTCAAAGTTAGAGCTTTCAAGAAGTATCAAATATTAAGTGTAAACACAAGGTACACATGGAATACGATATACTGCATAATTGTAATATTTTATACAGATTTTTATACACTGTCCGAATGTTTATTCAAAAAGTTATCTTAGAAAAATAATATGAAATAAAAATTCGTACTTTAGATCGAAAAATGCGGGGAGTGCACTGAAAAAAAATATATTTGTTTTTCTAAGGACACTTTACACATCCCATACTTGTTTGTCCCAAGTTGTCTCAGGCTAAAATTTACTTCTAAGGGTACTTTGAGATGTAAACTAAAGGATCGTAAAGAATTTGGCTGCATAAATTTGCACCTTTTTTGATTTGGGGCTTTTTGAATTTTTCCAATATTTTAAACCATTTTCTATTAAAAACAGCTAAAAAATAATTTAGAGGATTACTGAATATCGCTTAATTATTCATATCATCATTTCTAGATAAGATCTAATATTTATGATGATTTGCACAGCGTTAACCAAATAAATGGCTTATATTAATGATGCATAACAAAACTTATTATTTTGTTATAGGCCCTATTCAAAAGTTAGTCTCGAAACCTTATTTTTGAAAATAAAACATCAAATTTGTATCATAAAACTCATAAATACGACATAAGATGGAAAAAATATTTTTGGCCGCCAGTCTATATGGAAACCGCCCACAGTGATACGAAGCCACTAAGTTCTATATGTGTTTCAGGAGGAATATAAAATATATGACGAGCAGAAATACTAAAGTTTTTATAAATTGCCTTATTGCGAACTGTTTAGCTTGCTTGCGCACGCTTGGTTTACCAATTTGAGTTGATCAATACGCTTTTCTTCTGGTTTCATTCATATCCCAGCGAAAAGCTACAAGAAAATTGAATTCAAACGATATGTGCCGATAACGGCCTGGTAAAGTTATTTGTAGACTTTCTTTAGTATGCTCTGGAAGAATATTTACAAAATACATATATTTAATTCTCGAATACTTGGAAAAACACTTCAAAAAAATTTGAATGATGTTTTGTAATAGATCCTTGATTGGTGTATAAAACAATAATTTAAGAACCTGGAGAAATTCTCGCAGGAATATTTGAAGGAGATCTTCCAAAAATCTTTGAAGGATTCACTGGCGACATTATTCAATGAATGGCTATAAGAATTACTTCAATTGATAAAAAGATGCTCTGTGAAAGTAATAGCCGTCGAATGTAAGCAAACGGCTGGAAGATTAGTCCACAGAAGATGGTCGAAAGCCAGCAAATCGACCGAAACGCCCGGAAAGTCTGGCAAATAAAATTTGCGTTTATTTATCGCCGGAAACCAATCGGTTCCCCAGGTTGCCCTAAATTCATTTCGTGGGGTAGCTCTTGAATAATACTTGGAAGAACACCCCAAAAATATCTAGATCATGTTTGGAAATAGATTCTTCATGGATCCGAAGCACAATCATTGCAGAACCTGGAAAAATCCTCGCAGGCATAATTGAAGGAGATCTTCCAAAAATCTTTGAAGGGTTCACTGGCGAAATTATTTAATACATTGAAATAAGAATCTGCAAAAATATTTTCGCAAGACTTGTTGCAAGAATTCCTGGAAAAAAAAAACTAAAAAAAATGTTCTTTGCAATTCCCGATTAATTCCTGAAGAATTCAAGAAAAAACAGAAAAAAAAACAATAAAGAAAATATGAAGAAATTCATTGGAGGGCTCTTTGAATGATCTTCTGGAAAAATTATCATTTATTCGATGATAACAAGAATATTTTCTCCTGATATTTCTGAAGAATAATAGAATTCTTATGAGCATGACTTGCAATATTATTGAGGAAGTGCGGGGATAAATTTTGAGGGGTATGCAGAGGAATTCGTAGCAAAACTTCCTCCAAGGAATGCATAGAAAGATCAGAACTCCTTGCAGAACTTTCCAAAGAAACGTATTGAAGTTTTCATGAAAAATCCCTTGAATAACTAGCTAAAAAAATTCTGGAGTGATTGAAGAACAAATCTCTGGGAATATTTCTAGAAGGAGACAATTGAAAGATTTCTTAAAACATCTCTTGAAGAATTTTTGAAAAAAAAAAAATACTTGAAAAAGTTTTAGAGAATTTTGGATAAGATTTTTCAGCCACATTTGGAAGAATCAATCATATGCAAATAAAGAACCGTCTTTATACATTGTGTTTGTTTATTTTTGACCAATTCCACATTCAATAGCGAAGCGGATATTTTCCTGAAGCATATGTTTAATAAATCTCAGGACTAATCCCTGAACAACTTGTTGGGCCCGTGTATTTGCATGCGCATAATATTTGTAGAGATTTTTGGGAAAACTACTTAAAGCATCCATCCGGATAGTTTTCAATTAATCTCTATAGGAAGGAGGATTTCCTTCAACCTAAATTCCATAAAGACATTTAAGTCTCCCATATTCGAGTGATAATTAGAGGAATCTCTTGGGAAATTTCAAAAGATTCCTTCGAAAAACGCTAGGTAGAACCATTGTAGAAATTCTTAAAAGGTTCCCAGGGTAAATCCTTCAAGGAATCTTAAGCGTAATTCCAGGCAGAATCCTTAAAGAAACATATTGAGTTATCTCTGAAGATGTTCTTGGAGTGATTCTTGGATAAATTCTTGCAGAGGTTTATAAAGAAAGTTCTGAAATTTTTTTCCCGGTTTTTAGAAAATTAAAGAAATTTTATAATAAACAGCCGGTTGCAGGAAGTATTCATTTAAGAATTTCTGGTGAATCCATTCTGAACATTCGGAAAGAATCGTAGGAAGAATTGCATAAAGAATTAAAAGTACAATCCTTTGAAAATTCTGTAGAAAATGCTCGAAGGAAATCCTGAAGAATCCGCCAGAGAAAGTGAATAAAACTGAGAAGCAGTTCTTGCAGAAATCACTGGAGGAATTCTCGCGTAACTTTAAAAAAAGACCTATCTAACATTTAGAGGCTCTCTCCTTTTCTTTAATCAATAACTGAGCCTATTCTGTTGCGATTTTTTTTTGTATGAATCACTTGCCAAAGACATTGTCTTTCGATCTTAAGTGGAAAACTTATCAAAATTTCTTGTATTGCACTGCTTTAATCGAATGAGAGCGATTTACACGATGAATCCATCAAGGATTCCTAGGAGTAATTTCTGGATGATCAATTGAGTTGTCTAGTCTAAATCAAAGATTGTCACGAATACGCCTTCAAAAGGGCGTAACTCAAAATCACGTCCTACGATGGGTTTCTGATTGGTATGAAATGTGTAAATAACTTCATAATCAAATTGGCGTTAAAAGCCTTGACGGATATTTTTTTTTTATAAGAACGATAAATGAAGCACCGTGTCGCGGAGAATTATGGTTATGCCGATAATGATCTTCTAATTGGCGATGATGGATGGGAAGCTGCGCTGTCGTTCGCTTGGAGGGCCTTTTCGGGAGATGTTAAACGCATTGCGCGCCTAAACTTCCAATTCTCATCTGTCAAAACGCACTCACTCAGTAGGCTTTGGTTTCAACTCTTTTTTCGGGGTTAGATCAACAAGCGATGTGTACTAATGATATTTAAATTTATTCATTCACTCTTTTCTTCGCCTTTCCGAGTTTTGGAGGGAAGTGTTGTGAACACACATTTGGAAAATATTTGTATTGATATTTGTTTTCACTGCGAGAACAAAAGCAACAACCGAAATGTTACGGCTAGCTGCGATGGAAAGTCCGATTCTGAACTGACAACGTGTTGTCTACTGATAAGAAATCACGACAATGATATACACACAGGAGAGAGTACTCTCGGCAGCTTATAGTTTAAAGCCGCGATAAGATTCGACACTCCACAGGTTGTCGAATATTCCATCCGATGCACGCCGAGGAAGATAAACGCCAATGTAAACAAATCTATCCGAACGGAAATGTCCTAATCGAAAACACGAAACGCGACTTTCTCGATTACGACGACGACGACGACGAAGTTAGGCTTAGGATAGATCACTACCTAGAAAGAGAGTTCGGATCCAAGCAGCACGCGACTTCGGCAAAGCGCGATCATCCAGGCAGAGGAGCCAGCAGAACACGGAACAAAGCAACCGAAGAGTGTGATTATAATAGCGCGGGATCCGCGGGAGATTGATGCTTGTGTTTATCGTTCGAGCGGTAACGCGGTACTAGCTCGCTGTTGGTGCGCGACTGGTTTTGGGTCCGGTCGCAGCAGTAGGCTCGCGTCTCTGTTGATCGCTAGCTCTAGCGCAACGACAAAAGCACTGGAAGCATGCGGCGCGGCGATAGCAGCGGGCAGCGTGGTGGTGCGCACAGTGGTTTGAAATGGGATTTTCACGCTGTTAATTAATGGCACCCTGGATGAGCACCTCGCTCTACTAAGGTACGACACTTAAGATTTTTTTCAGAATTGTTCTCAGTAACGTAGCTGAGGAGGTGCAGTCCGCACCGGGCCCCGGATTCATGGCATTAGAAATTGAGTTTTCAACAAATTAAAATGCAAAGAGGCAAGAAAAATCAGTTTTGGAGAGGACCTGAATTGATTATAAGAGCCCCTATATAATCTAGTATATTGATAGTGTTTACGTTTATTTTAACGCTATAAAACAGTACTTTTTAACAGGACATTGTGTTTTGGATTCAAAAATACATTGTACTGTTAATCATCGAATATCATGAAGCCCTCTTAGGAAGCTAGGAACTGGTTTAGAAACATTTTATTATGAGTTATGTGTGTGTGTGTGTGTGTGTATATACAATCCACCTCCCACTGACCGGCAGTGCTTTTATGGAAGAAAATTGTATGCATGTATTTATTGATACCCTTCGATATCTTCATATCTGCAGACAATTTTAGCCCAGGAGATGAAAGGTGATAGCTCTACTGAAATTCCAACGACCCATTTCAAGAATGGCAGTAAATACACACACATTCTGAGGTCATTTTCATATACAGTAAGCCCGGCATAAAAACACCCAGATATCAAATGGATATCTGAAATATTTTTACACTTCCCGAATCGAAAATTAAATTTTCGACCCTGGCACGTATTTAGTTTCATATGGAAATAGGTAGGTAAATAATGATTTTACCAGGATGTAATGTTGTTTCTTTCGTCGCAACACTGTGCTTACCGCAAAATACAACACACTTTTTCACTGCACTGCGCGCGAAACACCATTAATCCTGCTTGACCGCTTCACCCGCCCCCGCAGGAGCAAGCGTCACGGTCAAAGGATCACACACTACTAAATAAGTCCGCGAATCACACCACTCTTCTCCCCCCCCACTGCACTGCGCGCGAAACACGATTAATCCTGCTTGACCGCTTCACCCGCCCCCGCAGGAGCAAGCGTCACGGTCAAAGGATCACACACTACTCTGCATTGATTGCACTCGACATATATGTCAAAATCGTAGAACATGAGTTAGAAAATCGTTCATTTCGTAGGGTAAATACCATAGCTCACCTAGTTTCTGTAGCCTATCTTACGCAATTTTTTCTCAGCTTTCTGATGGTGATCTCAGAATTCAAAACGAGCGGTGCGCTAATGGTGAAAAGTCGATTTTTCTAAAAATAATCAAGATGGTGGCCAAATTCAAAATGGCCGCCAAATGTTGTTGGTAGCATTTTCTGGCCGTCTCAAGGTCGCGGTGTTCGGCGGGCAGATTCTTTTTAGACCTTTTGAAGGCACGTAGGGCCTTTCTGTGAGTATTCGTAGCCGTCTTCGTTTCGGGAGACCACCAGTGGAGGATTCGAGTTGTGGGTAGTCTTCGGGATGGACTTTTGTGTCGATCCGGTAACTTCATTATTTTAGCATACGCTTTACATTAGACAAGACATGCAGCCTATACCCTCTCGTCTTTACCGTAAACACCAGCCTTCTTTCTGACATGTATGAGTTCAAAATATCCAATGCTCACTAGCGCCTCATGGCGGTAGAATATCGAACAATCAAAGCATGCAGCGCGTGGTCTCAAGCCTAATGAATATTAACGTTTATTGTGGAAAACAACATCGACCAAATCAAGCTGTGGATATTATGCGATCCACTGTATCAACTGCTTGTAGTAGTCTTCTTGATGTGTTCTGTTTGAATGGGCTTACTCAAATCAACCACGTTTTCAATCGGAATGGTCGTCTCCTTGATTTAGTTCTGGTCTGGAAATTGCACTCTTTCAGAAGCCATTGAGCCTCTTACAGCTTTCGACAATGATCATCCTGCCTTGGAAGTTGAAGCATACTTGCCTGACCCCATGAAATATAACGAAGCCACACCTGTTCCTGGTATTGACTGCCGTAAAGCAGATTTCGATGGTTTAAATGAAGCTATGCTTCGATATGATTGGAGTTTCCTGGAGACAGTTAATAGTATTGGCGATGCTATTGAAAACTTTACACGTATTTGTAATACTACCATGTCCAACTATGTTCCTTTACGTAGACCTCCCGCTAAGCCTTTATGGGGTAATTTTCGTCTGGAACACCTCAAGTGAAAAAGATCAAAAGCACTTCCGAAATACTGCAGAGCCCATTGCATGCTTGCCAAACAGGCATTAATCGGTTATACAATCGGCTTCTATACAAACGTTACACTTCACGAATGCAAGAAAATTTACGGAAAAACCCAAAGCAGTTCTGGAATTTTGTGAAATCTAAGCGCAACGAAACAGGCCTACCCACGGAATTGTTTTTGGGAGATGCTTTCGCTTCTTCAGACCTAAGTAAGTGCAATCTATTTGCTAGACATTTTCAGAATGCATTCAACGACACTGCATCTGCTGATGCAGGGCTCGTCTCATCCTGGACGAAACACTGCTATTCTCGTTTTTTGTTACGGACTTTTCCCGCCTATTACCATCTGGATGCAAGTTGTTCTTTGCCGACGACGTGAAAATCTTCATGACCATTTAAAGTTTCAACGACTGTGAAAAACTCTAGCAAATGGTTGACAAATTTTCGCATTAGAGTTCGAGAAACATGCTTACTTTAAGTATCAACAAATGCAGCGTCATATCGTTTCATCACAAGCAAAGACCTATTGTCTATGATTATGCAATCAACAGCATTCAGCTACAGCGAGTCTATCAAGTACGAGACTTAGGCGTTACGCTGGATTCAGCACTCAGCTTCCGGGTTCACTTCGAGGAATCATCTCAAGAGCAAACAGACAGTTGGGCTTCATCTTCAAAAAAATTTTTTTTTTGTACTGTATTCAGTTGGAGCTGCCTGACAGCTTAACTTGTCAAGGCTGAACCCTCGGTCTGGCTTTTGCCAAGTTTCCCCTCTACCAGGACCAATACTCAGACGGACTAGGCAATGGCGCCCACATGAACACTGTTTTTTATTAGTATTGTGACGTGGTAGTTTTTGAAAAGTACCCATATTCCCTTGCTTCTGAGAAAAGGAAGCATTATGAAAATCAGCAGCTCCATTAGAATTTGTTTGAAATAGTAGTGCATTACTAATAGTCTAGTCGAAATGGTTTTGAATAATTTGTCATACAAGTGCTATTCTGATTACTATTGTCTTTTACGTAAGATTAGAGTCTTAAATGTCAAGTGTCGTCAAATCTTAACAAAATTAGGCTGTTTAGTAGTAGTTCTAGTTAATTTCATTTTTTGTTGTTAAAAGTATTTATTGGTCATTACGTTCATATATCCTTAAAGAAAAAAGTCGCTTTCCTTGTCTGTTCAACAATTTTTCGAAACTAGCAAGTGTACCCTAATGATCGATCTCAGCGTCTTACTTTCCATAGTCATTTTTATAGTGAATATTGAAGAGTAAAGTTACCTTAGGCTTCTATTACAGTCTCCTACAAGATTCACTTTTCGGTGGCAAATGCAATGCTTCACAACGCCTACTTTCTACTTGTAAATTTTGCGAAAATGAAGCTGAAATTAGATTATTTATACCGCTGTTACAAAAGAGGTATTTCTTATTATGGCAATGTAAAAACCATATTAAAATAAGATTGTCGCCACTTATTTCTACTCAGTGAATCTAATAGTCATTTTCCTAAGTATTCCCTACGTCGTATATGATAACGATGTATCTAGCTAGCTAATAGTAAGAGTGGCTACGGGTCATTCTGGTTAGCAAAAGGCAAACTGAACGTCACCAATAGTATTAATGTCCACTTCGAATAGATTAATTATTTGAAATGGGCATCAATTCTATCAATGACGCAGAATGTCCGTTGGATCACATCCGAGATATTATTGCGTCTATGCCATATGAATTATGACGCGGCTTTAAGCAAAAAATGCCAAAATGTGATACCACCACTACAGGTTACGCCTTTGGTTTCCATCATATGGGCTAATGGATTATGCCCTCCCATCGCGGCAAGGTCGCATAACCAAGGGGAGGGCAGTTGGGCTTCATCTTCAAAAATTGTGGCGAATTCACGGACCCACTTTACCTCCGGTCATTATATTGTGCACTCGTGAGATCTTTATTAGAATCCAATGTTGTTGTATGGCACCCATATCAACTGACGTGGATAAATAGGATGAAGACAATTCAAAGACGATTTGTAAGACGTGCTCTACGTAATCTACCGTGGCGTGATTCGATGAACTTGCCACCATACGAGGACCGATGTCGTCTTCTTGGTAATTGATACCCTTGTCAACAGAAGATTTATCCAACAAGCGGCTTTTGTGACAAAAGTACTCACCGGAGAGTTGGATTGGCCTGAAATTCTGTCCCGTTTGAATATCTACGTACCTCAACGAATTTTGCGGCAACGTGATTTTTTAACAATTACACCCAGTAATACGGTTTATGGCCAGCCAAAATGATCCAATAAGTGCCATGTTCACTGTTTTCAACGAAGTTTACGTATATTTTGACTTCAACGTGCCTGCTGCAGCATTTTCACGAAGGCTTCAACAACTCAACCGATCATGATGTCAGGACGAAAAATCAGGCGAGTTCCGTTCCCAAAGTTTATTTTGGAAAGAATCAAGCTACCCATTTTTCATTTTCAGCAGTGTTTCCAACTTGGACAGCTAGAGAGAGTAACGTCGTTGTTATCGTCCATTTGTTGAAAAACTAACTATTTTCAAGTAATGTGCTTTGTTTTAATGTTGACTTTTAGCTTGTAATTGGTGCAAAATGGTAAAGCATTGAATTATAAATGTTATTTTGAAAAGATGCGGGGTTTTTTCGCCCTTTGGAGAATGGCAGTTACAGTGCTTGTCAACTCCAACGGGCTTTTCCTCACCACCTTCATTTTTTTTTTTTTTTTTTTTTTTTTTTTTTTTTTTTTTTTTTTTTTTTTTTTTTTTTTTTTTTTTTTTTTGTCGGTAGCGATAGTGGTGGTACTGGCACTCTTAATCTGCCCTAAGCTCCTTCCCAGCATTTGCTTTTATAAGCCTCTATTGCGTTCATCACACAGACGTTCCAAAGCAATGTTGCTCAAATGGTCACTGTGTACCCTAGCAGCAATCAGCCCTTACCGTAGTTTTGCAGTCTAGTACTTTAGACTACTATCAAACTATGATAATGCCTGAAATGCTACTAGAGTGGTTAAAGTGAAGAACGAAATAGTTTTATTAAAAGGTCCTCATTTCCCATTTCATTTCATCACTCACTATCGTCACTTTTATTTTCGACACTATCACGTTTATCACCGATTATCACTCATCAACTTTTGTAATACACTTCAGATATGCATTCCATTGTATCACTTTTCACATCACACCATTTTCATATGAATTCATTGTTACTAGCATTTACCATCTGTTAGCATTACTAAGTAATCAAAAAATATTCAATTTAAATGTTTCATTATTTTTGTTGCTGTAGAGTCATTACTATTCAAACTACAATTTAGCACTATCAACAAAATTACAGTAAAACAAAATCACTTCGATCCATTTTTCTGCACTCGCTGTCATTGTCATTATTAACACTTTTATCATGCATGTTTGAAGAACTAGGCAATAAAGATTTTATATTTAGAGAAATGATTGCAAAATGTATTATGGCCTTTATTAAATAATAGAGTTCACATCATTATACATCATCATTTATATTATATTTCTAACAAAACTATCAGAATCACTTCCAATTTCATTTTCAAATTTTCATCACCAACATAATCACTAAATTTAATAACAACAAGTGTTACGCGCAGTTCCACCAAACACCCATTCTTATGTTGCATTATAAAACGATTGATCACACGTTAGCTTCGAAACTTAACAACCATTACTGATTAGTACAAAGGATGCTACAGCTCGTGGTAAACGAACTGAACCATCAACAACCAGCACTGGTTTATAAGTAACTAATGAGCCCTGGCGGTCCCTCCGTTCGAAGAGGACCTGATAATATGCCGAAACATATTAACAGATCCTCCGCCTGAATGCAGCCGTTTCATGATAAATCATGAACCGTTAGAGGTGTGCCAAAGTATTGGGAAGGTGATATGTTTCACAGACGGGTATTATTATGGTACACCTTCTACTTTGGCACCGTCAAACCCTGTGATCGTGGCCAGGGAAACATTTTATTATGAGTTATATCCTGAAATTAGTCGAAATGAATATATGTGCAAAATATTTTATACATTCTTGAAGAGTGCCAAAGCATATTACGATAACGCGAAAAAAGGTAATTTTACTCTACTCTACTCTACTTTGTATGGGAGACATTTCACATGAAATGTTTCAATGTTTGCTGGCCTACAGATCTCCATAGATATCTATGAAAATGTATGATGATCACCTACCTTAGATGTCTCTCTAATAGCTTGGTGAGTTAAGCTAATGATTTGATTCTTCAAATTATGATTTTCCTGTGCTGTTCAGTGTTCGAACCAAAGTGTCCGATATATGAGACAAAAGTGAGGCCTTGTTCGGAATAAGAATCATGAAATGTCACACTTTTTGATTTATTTAAATTTATTCAATTTGCGTAACCGAAATCTTTACTAATTGCTTAAGTGATTTCAAATATTGATAACACTGAGGAATTATACATAATGGTTTATTTTGCTTGTTCCTTGACGAGTTGTACTTCACTGAGGCCTTAAGTGTCCGTAATATGAATCAAAACGGCATTTCCAGTTGTTTTCATAACCAATTCTTCTAGAATAACCGTACAGATCACCCCAGGAATTGCTCCTTAGATGCTTCCAGTGATTATTCTACAAAATCTGTAAGGAATTCTTTCAGAATTTCACAATACATTCAACCAGGGGTTCCTCACAAACTTCTTCATAAATGAGGAGTTCTTGCGAATATATCATGTACCCTTATCCGGGGTATCATTGATCAGCGGGGTAAAATTGATCGGAATGATTCATCTCGTGAAAAGTTCATATTATCATTTATTGATGGAACATTTCCAACTCATGAATGGTGCTCCTCTTTTTTATATTCAAGAGCTATTGAGAGTAAAGATTTTTGCAAAAATTGCGTTTACCTTATGCGTAAATTTGGCAACTTTTCGAAACAATGATTCTAATGGTTAACCGAAGATTCATGTCTCACATAAGTTCTGCAAACGATATGAGCAAGGAAAATGCGATTCTTACTAACAATTGCATCGCCGAAAACGATTCCGTTGTCAAAACTTTCAAAAGTATGCTAAATTAGGCAACACTACCGAATTACTGTGAGAAAGGTAAAATTCCCTTATTCCGTAGTTAGAGATGTTTTTAATTTTAAAATAATTTAAAAAGTAAATGACTTGCAAGCATTTTGCCTTCATATTCGGCTTCAGGGGCCATGTTTTGAGTAAATAACGAAATTTTCAATATTTCCGAATATTGTTTACCATAGGTGATCAATGTTACCCCATATCAGCTTAATAAATAAATCGCTTAAAACATTTTTTGCTTGATTTTTTCTAAAATTAAAATACAGTAGAAAGCCACGAGCCATGGGTGGCAGTACTTGTTTTGAAAATATTAAATTTGCAACATTTGCGTTTTCCAACAAAATATTTAAGAAATATTTAAAAAAAAAATGATCAATGTTACCCCGGATTAAGGTACTACTTTTGAAGTAAATTTTACTTGAATTCTTCGAGTTAAAATGTATCCAGTCTTCAAAGCTACAAAATGCTACATCACTTATTCCTGTAGCTCCTCAAATAGTTCCACTCAAAACTTTCTCATTAGTCCAGAAGAAATTGGATTGGTAAATCTTTGAAAGTATTCTCTTCTATAAGAATTCATCATGTTTCAGTGCTATCTTTAGGATTTAGTTTAGAAATATCTCAGGATTTTATTCAGGAGTTCTCTCTATAGAGCAATTAAAAAAATCCATAGTGCCTTTTTTGACTAATTCCTATTGGAATCTTGTAACAATTCTTTGAGAACTCCTTTGGGAAATTTTCTGAGGATATCATTGGAAAAAAAATCTAAGGGTATCAAAGAACAATGTAAGAATTGGTAGAATTCTTCAAGATACTTCCAATGACAATCCTTTGGGAAGTCTATGGAAGAATCGTTCAATGTACTTCTGAAGTAATTGTTACGGTGGATAGCAACGTCCCTTTGGATACCCCTCGGTCTGACACGAACGTAGTGCGCTAGCTTTTGACATCTGTCATTACTCACGAATCTAGGTAGACGTATCAAAGAATGAAAATAGATATCAACACCTCTATGAATCAGTTGTAGCTAGCGAGAAGTTATTTCAACGTTTAATTTAGTTTAAAAGCAGTTTTTGGCAAATAATATTGAATTTCCTTTATTGTAAGTAGTAATATTAAAAATATGAATATTTTGAATTCAATTCCGAATCTTATGTAGATTTTTGAGCACCTATAAAGACAGCAAGTTAACGAGCCTGGTTGTAACCTAAAAGTATATATTGTACACCTATTAAATGACCAGCAATTAATAGATTGAATTGTAGGGCGACACTCAGCAGAATAACTAAAACTATATTTTTTGTTGGCCACAAGTGGGATAGCGGATCAAGTATGTAAGTTTACTGCGTAATTATCCTAAAAATGTAACCAAGAATTAATTAAATGAACTTAGCTTTTAGCGCTTATATCACCAACATCATCGGTGTTATTGATTAAAAGAAGGCTAGCTAAACCGCTGACTGTTCTTATAAAATACTTCAAATTAGAGCTCTTATGAATATCAAACTCTTTTACGTATTCGAACCCTCTGAGAAGAATATAAAAAAGAGACAATCAAAGAAGTATTTTTGAGTATTATACTTGTTGATTCCGCCCTAATTGATTATCTTTGACAGATACGCGTATTTAGGCACTTGTAGCCTTCTTCACTTCTCACTTGTAGCCTTTTTTAGTGTCAGTTACTCGTATCCACTGTAGATAATGGATATGCTACATATCTATCAAATACACTCAAATAGGGCGAAGTCAAAAGATACAATACTCAAATCTACTGTTTTGATTCTGTGTAATATCATACTTTTTATAATAAAGCTACACAAAATCGGGCTCTTCTGAAACAATCAACACACCATGTGTGTTATTTTTGCATGTTAATGGTTCGATTCCTGGTTGAGACTGTTGGTTCATTCGCGCAAAAAAAAATGCATAAGACATCTTATGAAGAGTATTTCATAATAATTTTCATACCGAGAAGGACGTTGAATTAAGGCGTCTGTGTCGGAGAATAAAGGTAGTAGTAACAGGTTGGAATGAACATTGTTAAAAATAACGAAAGGTCGTAATGTTCTAGTACTAGTGGTACTCGCTAACTCCTTTCCCTATAATAGTTGTTTTCATTCATTTCGCATAAAACTCATTGTCAAAGAAACGTAGTACTAGGGGATCTGGATCATATGGCATAAAGGCCAAATGGCTTAAGGTCATTTGGCATACCACTTTTTGATGAAGAACAGGCATCTTTTGAAAATAGGGTTAATAATTCTAGTTATGCTTAGTGACCATTATGCCTAATGGCCGTTATGCTGAATTACCATTACGCGAAATGACCTTATGCCAAATTTCCCGCTCCCTTATTAAGAATGGTGCAAACGTACATAAAAGTTAATGTTCTTAATTAAACATTAATTTTTCATTAGAACTTACTTGAATTGACCGATTTTTATTCATTGTTGGTCTCTTCGTTAAGTTACAGAAAACTGATTCGCTTTTTGATCTTGCAACGAAAGTTAGAAACATTTCGGAAGTTTTTGTTTTTGCGTATTGATATGCGAAAGAGTTGATCGATGAGGACAAATCGATGGTCTGATAAACCCTCATGAAGCAACAGTGTTGAATTATTTTCGGCAAAACTTTTGAATACGACGTAAAACATTTACGAAATATTACAGAGGTTAAAGTGGAGTTCAACATGCGATCTTATCACATTTCTCGACAAACTATTTCAAGGATTTGGTTTGGAATTCTTCAAGAAATTATACCCAGCGGATACTCAGATCTCATAAATTCATCCGAAGTTTCGATTTCGTTTAAAAATTTATTAAATTTTAGCTCAAGGAAGTCCTCCAAAACACTACTATAAAGTTGCTCAGAATCTCCTCTTCAGATTTTTTATAATATACTTCTAGAATGTGCAGAGATTTTTATATCAATTTTCTCAAGAACTCCTAGTGTAGTTCACAAGGAGTTTCGAAACAACTTTTCAAGAATTGCTCCAAAATTTCTGGAATAACATTTTATCGAATCCAAGAATCTTCTTTTGTTCTTCTGTTGGTCTGATCCTAATGTATCTCAAGGGGAATCTCCGGTTGAATTCTTTGAAGAATCGTTGAACATATACAATTTAAATTCTTAGTGAAATCACTAGATTAATTTTTGAAGAAGTTTCTGTAACAAATATGGTATGTACATTTAAGGAAATCATGAAACAAATTTTCGGATAATACCACAAAAAAAACTTCTTACTGTTACTGGATCAATTTCCAAAATACAACTCTAAATCAAAACTTGTGACTGAAAAAGAACTAAAGTAATTCCTAATATTCTTCTAAGTATTTCTTGAGGAAATTTTCAGGAATTCCATTGTAGAACTTCAGTAAAAATTGTTAGATGAAAAAAAAACTTTTGGTGTGATTACTGAGAAATATTAACCGAATTTCCTCCATAAACAGCTGTAGAACTGTTGTAATGTTGTCTGTAGAAATGTTTGTCCTGAACAGATCGGAAAAGATGCAATTTTAGATATATTCAATAAATTTCCAGAAATAATTTCTGAAGAAATTCAAAAGGTGATACCCATGAAATTCCTACATAATTTTCTGGAAGAATAGCTCCAATGATTCTCAAAGCAATTCAAGAATAAACTTTGAAAAAAATCTGTTGCTAACCCTTGGAAATTTTTACTTTTAAAGATGCTTGAATAAAACAACGGAGAAATTTTTAGTGGTACCTTTGGCGAAAAACTACTTAAATAAATATGAATAATAATAATATTCAGGGAACTTCTTTAAAATTTAATGTAAAAATAAAAATGTTTTCGGAAGAATTGCTCATTGATTTTCTACAAACTGAGATTTATTACAAAGTACTCTAACAAATTGATGAGATATCCTTAATGTAAGTAGTTTAAGATTATTATGAGTTTTATAAAGTTTGTGTTTTTGTCCCTATTTATAAAAAAAATTCAAAATTCAAAAATACTTGTGAAATAGTTCTGTGAAATTGCTCCGAAAACTTTTGAAAAATCCACTAGCAAAATAAGTAACACTTCTAGAAAGTTCTTCAGAAGATATCTAGGGTTATTTTGCACAGTAGAAAGTGGCTTAATTTTCGAAACTTCCCCTCAAGTTCAAATAACATAAATAGGAAAACCTCTAATTTTGAGCCAAAAATATTAAGATTTAAAGATAGCGCAAGCTACTTGAAGATGAATTCACAAGTTTTGAAAACGACCTTCGGTGAAGTCTGCAAAAATTCTCCTCGAAATTAAATTTATGAAAAATACGTAGAATATCAAATTTGTCTAATATCAAAACTAGTATTAGTTAAAAGTAGTTCTCTTAAAAATTTTCCTCATTTTACTAAAAATATTATTTCTGTTTGATCACAACTTCATGAATTCTCATCCGATTGCAGACCTTTTTACACGATTTTGAAGCCAATTTTATAGGATTGTGGGGACCACACATTTATACAAAAATTATGTAGACTTACTTATCTAACAAAAACTGCTCTGCATGGAGTAAATCTAAAGTTATAATAACTAGAAGTCATTAAAAAATATGGTGATTATTAAACTAACTTCCAGTTGTTCATTCCTAGGTCCGGTTTGACAGGAAAAACTTGAAACAAAATTGTAAGTAATCTGTAAAGAAATTCCATTAGCGGAGTTTCAAGACGAATACTGAGAAGAGTTGTTAAACGAATCATAAAACATTTCGAAGTAATCTTTACATACATTATTGGATAGCTTCTTGAAGTAACTCCCTTGAGTCGTTTAAGAAAATATATTTAAGAATATTAGATAAATTCCTTGCATAATTTTTAAAAACATGTCATACTTATTCTCGAAGGATTTCATCAAAGAAATCAATAGGGACTCTTGAAAAAAAAAATCATAATATAATTGATGTCGCGAATCTTGTTTTGAAATTTCAAGAAAAAAAAACTAGAGTCACGTCTTAAGGAATTCCTTTGATAAATTTCTCGATAAATCCATTACCCATCCTTCCTAAATGGATCTATTTTGAGTTACTTGTAGCCCTACATAACTCTCAACAATACTAGAGATTTCATAATGCTTATAATCTTTTGCAGATTTTGTGCAAGATTTGTTGTGGATACTTAACGGAATCAATTTCATTATTTCAATAAAAATTTCTGAGAAAAGCCTGATTTTTATTTCGATTTCAACGAATCAATTCAGACCCGAATGATCCTTACGGATTAAAAGGTCTTTAATAAAATGAAAAAAAAAACGAACCTCTGAATTTTCAAAAAGTTACGTATATCATGACTTGATTTTCTATATGAATGCCGTAATCCTTGAAAATTTATCCCGCGTACCAAACCTATCGATTTTTTGCCTGCCAGGGGAGCAACGACCTGATGGATGGGGCCCAGATAGCCGTAGCGGTAAACGCGCAGCTATTCAGCAAAACCAAGCTGAGGGTCGTGGGTTCGAATCCCACCGGTCGAGGATCTTTTCGGGTTGGAAATTTTCTCGACTTCCCAGGGTATAGAGTATATTCGTACCTGCCACACGATATACACATGCAAAAATGGTCATTGGCATAGTAAGCTCTCAGTTAATAACTGTGGAAGTGCTCATAAGAACACTAAGCTGAGAAGCAGGATCTGTCCCAGTGGGGACGTAATGCCAGAAAGAAGAAGAAGAAAAGAGCAACGACATATGCCTGCCCCATTTATTTACGTCCATGCACTTAAACCATTACCACTATCATTAGACTATCCTTGGATCCTTGGAACCACGAACAAATTATCAATTTTATGAAACAGCACGAACGTCTAGCATTACACAGTCATGGATAATATAAATATTCGTGCAGGATAGACTGTAACTCGCTATTGAAAGAGGTTTTGGTTTTCAGTCTTTAATTCTTTATTAAAACATGCCTTTTCTACTGCTCAACGTTTTCACAACGGTATCTTGGCGTTTTCAACGGGAAAATTCTGTTACATCGGACCAGAGGCGCGTTCACGTTCGGAACCATGGGTAGGACAAACGTTGGCAAAAATTTCAACCCTATGGAATCCTAGACTGGGGATTTAAATTGACTATATTGGAGGGGCTCAAACACAAAGGGGTGTAAGCGTCATTTTGGGCGATGTTGAGTTGAGGAACTTTTACTGGTTCCAAGCGTTCAAACAATATTTTCAGGTGGTTCTTCCGCTCAACAAAATTAGGAAATTAGAGACCTCTTACCTGAAAACGGAGACATTAAAAGAATCATATGGAACGAAGGAAATGAAACCTTATAAGAGCCATGAGATAAGAGTTTTATTCTTCATAGTGTCAGAGCAAACTGTTCAAGACCTGACACAATCTGAATTCCATTTGAATTTTTTTCAGATAATATTTTCAGATATTACTCCGGAAAATTCTAAAGGAGTTTGACGAATTTCGCTAGAGAGTTTCTCCAAGAACTTTGTTTTGGATGCCTCAAGAATTTTACTGGTTTTACCCAAGTAGAACCACAGACATGGAATTTCTCCAAAGATTGATTAAGGAATCAGCAGAATTCCTCCAAAAAATATTTATGAAAGAAAGTTTTAACTTCTCTATGATTTTATGTAGTGATTAATTCATTTATTTCCTTAGGATATCCTGCAAGGTTTCCGGTCAAAACATCTTCTTCAATTGAATCAATAAATTCTCCAGAAATGCCGCCAAGAGTTTTTAGGGATTCCCTATGAAACTGTCTCTTGGAATTTATATAAGATTGCAACTAGAGATTTATTTTCTAAAAATACCTTTAGCAATTGCTCCAGAGTTATCTTTTTAGGTTTCTGCAGAAATTCCTCCTGTAACACTTTGAGATTTACTCAAGTAAGCCTTGAAAGTTTTTTTTTTTCAAAGAATGAAACAAGTGGAAGCTTCAAAGTCACTCTGTATGAACAATGATCCTGAATCCTGAAATAACTTCAGGATTCTTGGAAAAGTTTTAAAAGATTTTCCAGTTAATTTGCTAAGATAATCTAAACAATCAATCGAGTCACGTAATAGTATTTCGCTGGGTATTCAAAAGGAATTTCTCAAAATGTAGGAATGATCAGAGGAATTATTGGGAAACTTGTTGAAGTATTGGATGGTGTGAAATCTTAAATATTCTTATGAAATTGCAAGGGAAGTTTTTGGGAAACTAAAAAAAAAGATTGGAAAAGCTGTATTAGTAATATTTGGATAAATTGCTAGAGGTATTCATAGAAAAAAATAGATTTTTTCGAAGAACCTCTTGAAGAATTTTGGATTTCTGGGAGGAATTGTGGATGAATACTTGGTAGAATTCACATGGACCTGAGGAGAAATTTTTGCTGGGTTTCTTGAAAAACCCCTCAGCTTTTTTTAAACTCTGAAATAAACTTTTGAAGATTTCCTCGGGAGCAATTTCGTAGAAATCTTAAAAACATCTTCTGGAGTAACAACTGGAGAATTCAGTTAAAGGATTAGTAAAAAAAAAAAATATCTAGTGAAAACTCTAAGATAGTTTGGGAAAAGAAAATTAAGATAATACATGAGGGAATTAATGGAGGTAATAGTTTTAAGGTTCTCAAGGATTTCCTGGAGTAAATTCTGGTGATTTTTTTTCTGAGCATCCTTTGAAAAATCTCTGGAAGAATTTCTGGGAAAATTGGTAGAGAAATATCTAGATGAATTTCTGGAAAGATCCCTGTGTGAGACCCTGGAAAAAAAATTAAATAAAATCACTATGATAATTCCTGAAGCTTTACCTCGGAGAATCGGAGACAAAATTATTGAGGAGCCTGTTGAACCCGTTATAGTCTGTGACGGTTTCTTAGAAGCCTGTGAAATTTTGCATTAGGATTCAATGCGAGCAGAATTAGGAATTGATTAAACAAATTTGACAAAAATAGATCAAACTGCTCATCATTACAACCAGTGAGGTTGTTCTAATTTATTAGATAACAAATTGATAAACAGCCAAAATTCTGATAATAGGGTCCTAAAGCCCTGCCCCGATTTAAGTGCCAAACGCTTAAGTTTAGGCCAAAAACACATGTTTACTAAATTTTCTTTTGTTTTCCGTTGGATTATGTCTAAAAAAAACATTATTTTTTTGTTTTTTTTTTTAGATTTTGTCACACCCCTTGGCTTAAACTCAAATTTTGGGTGTATTTTGTTTTACGTGTCCCTTCCAAAATGTCAGATAGGAACAACCCCAGTGTTAAAACTAAAACCGCTTTGGTGTTTTTGTCGACTAAGCGAACGTCAAACATGATCACAAGTGTCAAGGTTCATTTATGGACCCAATTTTTAAATTAAAGTTTAAACATGATAAAGCCTTTATTTGAGCGGGAAAAATTGCTAAAGTAGTTGAAGTAACATGCTCTTTCGTGTTGTTGAATAAAAACAAGATTTTATCAAAAATTTTAGGACCCAATTTGTGTAGTTTTTTTTTCTTTGCTCCTAATCAAAGTTTTCAGAAGAAACTGAAGATTCTTGAAAAATGTGCCATCAAGCAGTAACTCTTTCAAATATTTCACTGGAACTTCTTCAACAATCCTGAAAAAAAAACATTCAGAAATCAGCTTTGAATATTTTTTATGAATAACGCAACAAAGATTAATGGGAATTTCATCAAATCATTTTTCAGAAACTAATTATGGGAGTTTAAAACGAATAGTCTTGAAAATCGTCAAGAAATTCAGCATTACTTTGATAGAATATATCAAGAGTGATCGCAATTTCAGAAATCCTTTTCGCCATCACACAATGGGACTGGTCTTAGAGTAATCCATTACTTCATCCAGAGATTATTCAACAAATTACTACGGAACGCTCATAGCAATTTGTCTCAGAACATTCATGGCGGGTTTTCCGTACATATTTAAAAAAAAATCCATTAATGCACTCAGAAATGCCATAAAAGATTGCTTCATTTGTTTTTCGAGTGGTTAAAAAAGTTTCTTGTAACAATTCTTACAGTTAGTTTTCTATTGATATTCTCAATCGTTCTTCACACAGTACATGTCCTACTTGTCCTACCCACTTTCCGCGCCACTGCATCGGACAGTAGAAAAGGACTGTTTTAATAAGGGATTAAAGTCTAAAGGCTCTAAATAATCGTGTTTGCGATTTCGTCACAGGCCATAGCGATGGAAAAAAATGAGAGAGAATTTGGAGAAAATCTCTGTCAATATCTCGCCGTCGTATGACAGTGAGAAAAACATTTAGGTCAAAGTCGCGCAACACCCTTTATTTACCTCGACGCTTTTCTGACCTGATCATGTGTTTACTGTTTGTCAGAAACATTCGTTGCTAGATGTAAGAACAATCAAACTGTAATTTTATCTTGCCATAAGCAAATAAGAAACTGTATCTTCAAGTTTTGCTTATCTCTGACGGACTTTTGAACTTCAACGCGTATTTCTACATCAACTGTAAGGCCGTCTTCTGTGTCTTCAGTGTATTGGCAAAATGGCAAATATGGATCTGGCAAAAACAAGGACACACAGTTTTTCTTAATTTTTTTTTTTTGAATCTCTAAGCATAGCAACTAGTATTTGAATAGTGCGCTTTGTTTATAAACATCGTAAGAATGCAGCGCCACACTTCAAAACTGATTTTAAAAAGCGGCGAGTTGAGGCGCGTTGCGAGTCACTCTGGCGCGTTTCGGTTTGGTCGCGGCGCGACAATTTTAGGAATAGGATGGTAATGTTCAAACATAATAATTAGAAAAATCAGAAATCAAAATTCTTAAATTCGAGAATGTAACTGGATTACTGAAAAAGTGCTGAGATCAATTTTTATAGAGTAAAATGACATTTAGATCGACAACAAAAGTTTTGATATTTAAGGGTTAAGACGTAATGACTCTCATTCCTTGGGCCTATTAAAAAGCATGAAAATGGCATTCTAAACCACTGTGCGCCGGCGTGAACTCTATGGGAATATGTTCTGGGCTCTGCCGTTTCTCCGTGTCGTGCCATGCTATGATCCCACTACTAACACATCACGTCGGAAGCGGGGTGCGGACCACGCAAGGGGACGTTTGTTTTCATTTGAGCTGGACTGAGCCGGTCGTAGTCGTCGTCGTGCAGTGCGCGGTGCTCTCGCTAAGCTTGACTCTGCCGAGCAAAGGGTTTAGCCAGTAGGGTTAGTAGCGAGCGTATGCGATTCAATGTGCGACAACGACTCCCATAATGGCATTTATTCATGACTTTGGTGGTCTTTCTGTAGAGGAATGACTATCGGTCCAATCGGAACATGTTTGGTGGAGAAGAACGACGATCAGTGCGATGTATGGAGAGGAAAATTCTCCAAGCACGCAAAGGATCGTTGACACGTGATTGTGACCGTTATCGGCTGAATCGAGCAATTTGTAGGAAACCATGTCGCGCAAATTTTCAATAAGGTCAATACACTTAAAAACTTGAAAAAAAAATTCTACAATAATGAAATTTATAGATCACAAACAAATTTGGTGAGTGAACTGAACAATTGGGCGGTTTCGTTTACTAAAAGTTAGTAAATCAATCTGCAATTTATTATTACCTTTTTTATTATATATAACAATAAAGTTCTGTGAAGACTTTTTGTACGCAGACCGATCATTTAGCACCCTAGTGAAAAACGAGCACAACTTTAGTGTGAGCGATCGCTAGCGTGTGGCTAGCTTTGAACAGGTGGAAGTGGGAACGATCGGATGTGTGCGCTGAGCCGATCGTTTCAAATCGAATTCGGTTTAGACTGACTTGTTGGAAGGTGTGTGCGGATCAAGTGGGTGCGGTTGGTCATTGGTTCGATTGTAATTGCTTGATTCGTGCATATGTAGCTTGGATGGGATCTCCGTCGCTCTAGGTTGGTCATTGTTACGTACAGAATTCGGATGGGTGAGGTTTGTCACCGGAAGGAACGACTGACAAATGAGCGAAGGGAAAATTGCTATTTTCTGGATGTAGATTAGCCCTTTAAAGACCTAATTGGGGGCAAATGCTTTGACAAATTGAAATTGGCTGTTAGCTATTTGCATTACAAACTCACAGAAGTCGATCTGTATTTTCTGTGTTTAAGATATGGAAATGTAGATGAATAAAACAGTTATTATTCACGCGAAAGAAAAATGTATACCTACAGTTGGAACATTTTTCGTGAAAATGTAATGATTTTTTGCATAAAATTATATACACGGAAAAAATCTGATTCTCAAATCATGATTCACAAGTCATGATTCACAAGTCATGAAATTCAAACCTGCCACACGATATACCAATGCGAAAATGGCAACTTAGGCAAAGAAAGCTCTCAGTCAATAACTGTGGAAGTGCTCATAAGAATACTAAGCTGAGTAGCCGGCACTGTCCCAGTGGGTACGTTAACGCCCAGAAGAAGAAGAAATTCAAATATTGGTAAGATCATAATATGAGAACAACAAATCATTATTTCTGGAGTCAAAATCATGATTTTTCATAAGCGTAACATCTAGAGTGGCAGCATTGCATCATTTCATTTGTTTCGCACACCTTCATTTCAACATGAAAATAGTAGTGTGGTACGGCACGGCACTCCCATTCAGAAGGTTCTTGGTTCGAATCTCGCACTAGTTTTTTATATTTTTTTTAATATTATCGATCATAAACGGAAGCGCGACTCATGATTTTAGGCATGTGATTGTGATATGGCATGTGGTGGGCTTCGTGGTCGTGCGGTTAGCGTCGTCAGGCAATTCGCATCGTGTCATGGGGTGTGGGTTCGATTTCGGCTTCAGCCGTTGAAACTTTTCGTCAGGAATATTTCTCGGCTGTACCACTGGAGCATGCTTGTCCGTTGTCTAGTGCTAAGTAACAGTCTGTGCAGCTAAATGGCTGAAGACGGTGTCCGTGTCTTTTGATTCATGATTCCGAGCGATCCGCTACAAAAACATAACGCGTGTGTTGCTTTACGGCAATCTGACTCATGATATCATGAGTCTAAATCATGGTGTATTTTCATAAGTTGAAAACAGTCTGAAATCATGATATCATGAGTCATAATCTTGTTTTTCGATTCTGATTTCTACCCGTGTACTCCTCAGTATGAGAAAGGCATGACGTTTAGGTATTTAGACGTGTTGAAATTGGTTGTGCAACGTTACCCCAAATGTCGTTTCCCCGAACGCTAGTTCTCCGAATGACAGCTCTCCGAATACTCCGTTTCCCCGAATGGCCCATTTCTCCGAAAACATTGTGGTATTCATAAATGAGGTAACTTCATACATTTCGGGGTGGTAAACGAACTGATCATCTAATATGCGCCTTTCTTTATGTAATCAGCGATTCTTTTGAGTTTCACAGACCTCGGCATATTTGGCAATATGTGTTTATTCGAGAATGACAATATATCACCTTCTTTTCGCTGCTCATCAGTCATTCTAGTACACCACGCAGTAACTGACGACTGTTTTTTGCACCTTTTTGAACTGAATTACTTTTCGGGGAAAAGGGAATTGGAGAAAAATGTCATTCGGGGAAATGACATCCTGGGAAACGACATTCGGGGAAAAGTAGTACAATCGATAACATTGAATCTAATAGTCTTGATCATATCTACCTTGAACTCCAGAACTTCCTGAAACACAGTTTCCAGATCACCGATGGAAATAAGCTTCAGGATTCATGAAGTTAGGACATTGAATTCCTGAACAATTTGAAATATCTTTACAACACGATATTGAATGAGTTTATCTTCAGTTTATGCTGGTAAAAATACAGAGGATCAGTCACGCATGTTGATCAGAAGAAGGCTTTCACTTTCTTTAAGTAACTGTCTGAAGAATTTAATGCAAGACGATTATCCTTCTATTGTGCCTCTGGAGTTTTCATTCATATCTGAACAAACTATTCATTTACTGTATGCTTTGAATTTTCAATATATTTTTTTTATTTTATCAATAATATGTTCGAAAATGTGAAAAACTCTATGAAATTTGCATAAATCGAATAGCCACAACTTATTATTCCATTAACTTCCTGTTTAACAAATATAGAATACATCGGTGTTGAACAATTTTCCTTGTTTTCACTGTTGTCAAGAATGATCAATAGACAAGGAACAGAATTTTGTATTTATTTGCTCGTCTTGTTTGAAAAACCAAGGGCTAGGATCCTGATACATAAACAATACCAGTGTCAATTCAAGGAATTCTATTAAACTCATAAATGGCCGCTCCTTAGGAGAGGGTGCTTTCACTTTTCGAATAGCGGATCCTTTTAAATAGAATCTTTTCCTGAGACCATGCTAGAAATGACTACTTTGAGAACATCAAATCGAAAATTTTGTCTATGACTGATTGTGATTAAGAAACACGACATGTACTAAATAAAGAACACGGGGTATTAGTGTGGAACAAAGTTTAAATTCTCGCTCCAGTCCATTTTTTGGGTAGCATTTAGGTCCTATAACTACTGTGCAAAATTTAAGCTCGATCGTTAAACTATAATTTAGCGTAAGTTGTTCAAAGTTTGTATGGGATTTCCCATGAGAAAACTTACTTTTGCATAGTAAGAATTTCGATAGAGTTCAATGGGCGGCCTCTGGCAATTGTTCTTTGCAAAGGTAAGTTTTCCCGTATTAAATTCCATACGAGCTTTGAGCGGCGCACGTTATGTCTAAACCAATAGATTATGGAGATCGAATGTACCTCGGATTTTTTACTACTAGAGATCAGTATGTGATCTCTAAATTCATAATCGAAAGGTTTTACATTTACATTTTGTATGGGCTGAAATGCGTAGGAAAACGTGATTTTCATGGGCTATATATAAAAAGTGGAAAGTGTAAAAAAACAAACTTTCACCGATAGAATATTTTAAAACCTTCCGATTATGGAAATATTACCCAAATACTGAACTCCAGCGGACAAAAATCCGAGGAACATTCAATTTTCATAATCTGCTAATTTGGACATAGCGTGCTTCAAGTGCTAATTTATAGTTTTATCAAAGTTAAATTTTGCACTGTTGTTATGGGTCCCAAATGAAAACCAAAAAGTGGACTGGAATGAGAATTTATATTTTTCATATGACCGCCCAAGTAACAATTCCACAGCAATTTGGCATTCATGTGCATTTATTAATGTTTTATTATCGTTACGTGAATGCTATAATAGCTAGAGGTGACATTAAACGTTGCTAGAAGATGATATGTTGTAAGTCAGCCCTTAATTGTTTTCAAAACCTTTTTTTTACCTCTTAAATCAGTATTAGGGCTTTCAAGATGTTATAACACCAATAGAAATGCGAATTTATTACTCACTACATCAACACAACATCATTAACATTGCGTTGTACTCAAAAACATTTTTTCCTGATAGAATAACGCCAAATCAATGTCCGTTTTCTTTTATTTTGCGTATATTCTTCAAAACAGCACCCTCAAAGTGTCCAGCTTTGTTGAATGCTGCTTGGTTACCATTAAATGCGAAAAAATAAGCTGAATCATCTTCGATCAGCATTTTTTAAGGCAATTTCACATCCACAAATGCCGAATCACAATAGTATGCCCTTATTTGTTTATTTATTATGACAAAACAGCATTTGTCGATGACAATCTATTATTAATGGTCCCGCCATATTAATTTCACTTTGGTTACCACAATTTCACTATTTTTTATATCATATTATCTCCATGAATTCGCACCTAATATGCTATGGTATGATGATTAAACTAACTATATATACTTAAAAGCATAATTACTGCCCAATTAAACAAAGAAATGTTGAATATGTTTTATTCTTCACCTGGCGGTTTGTTTTAGCAAATACTAGATAACTAGAAATATGCCACTTTGAGAGGGGACAAACGCTTCTTCTTTTTCATCACATTTCACAGTAAATCCCACTCGGCACTAAAAATATGAGCCCTATATCAAAATAAATCACTTCAAATATATGAGAAGCACTTTGAAACGAATTCTCACAGACGTGTTTTCGAACTTATTTTGTTTGGCTTGCGTTGGAATAAATCCGGAAAAATCGACGTTATGATAAAATCATTTTCAACATGAAGCGACGTTCATCTAGAACAGGTGGCCTCAAAATAGCTCTCATTAATGCTATTTTGCTTTATTTCTTTCAGAGTGGGCCAACTGGTCACGTTCTAGTCTACAAGAGGTTTTGGGGGATGCGATGAAGGGAAAAGTACCTTGGCCGTGGTTTTTTGGACGTCTTTTATAAGGAATCGGATCCAATTTTTGGCACTTTTGATTCACTTCGGCAGTGGGGTTTTTTAAAAGTTACTGAGGTCATATTTGGCCACAATATGCGTCGTATTGAAGTGCTCTATATTGCAAAGTTTCAGACTAATTGGTCCAGAAAAAAACCCCATGCCAAAGTGAATCATGGAAGTGCCCAAGTAGCTCTGCACTCTAGCACTCTGGAAGTAATTCGTAAATCTAAAATTGTTACTTGGGCGTGTCCCTGGCCTATGGGATATACTAAGGTAAGTCAAATGTACACACTTAGATTTTATTTCGTTGTTCGGTAAATTTTGTTACCGAAAACGTGCTGTAAATAAATGTTCAACTGATGTTTCGGTATTCCAAACAAGCTTTACCGAAAAACCGTACACAATTAGAAAAAATCAAAGGATGTTGCTTGTTTTCACCGAAGTCGTTATTTCATTTACCGAAAAACTTGTAAATCGTTTAGATTCACCGTAGTCAGTAAAAGTTTACCGTACTTCGGTATCTAGTGCTACAGCGCTTTACCGAACAAATGGTAATTTGAGATTTTCAGACCGCCATGTTTATTTGTGCAAGCAAGAACTGTGAGAATGGAAAATGCACTGTCGAGCATCGTCCAAGGTAAATAAATCGAATAATTGTTATCGCAGAATTATCTAAATTGTAATTTTTCTAGACTGAACCCATCCAAAATGGAATCGGCACCATTGTTGTCCGCTAGAAGGGCTGAATAACGGCAACCGTCCCACAAGATTCGGCGGTGGAGTGGCGATAGAGTGGATAATTATGGCGGTGAATTTGCAGCTTGCCTTTGGATTGATCGTGGCTAACAGTGAAATTATATTGATAAAAAAATGAACATGTTGAACCGAATAAATAAACGATCTAGGAATGAATTAGGTTATTTCATTATTAGAATGAATTGTCATAATAATTTTGTTTTTGATCATCCTATCCAATTCTGACTGCCTGCAAATATGGACAATGCGTTCGGTAATTAATTTCACAAATCCTTCGGTAATAATTAACGAACGATTTGTAATATTTTGACAACTGCGTTTTGACTCCAATTACGGATTGCTCGGTTGTTCTTAACTTTACCGGAAGCATTACCGAACGCTCAGCGGTTTATATTTCGGTACAAAAATTACCGGAGTCGGTGATATTTTCTAAGTGTGTAGTCGCAGTGGTTTATGTCCCGAACAGATTTTTACTGTACTTTCCCTTTAATATCGATGCAAAGCAGCTGATTGAGCTTAACCATGTTTTTTATGGATGGTAGTGGAAGACATTCACAAGCTGTAAGTTAGGCCGTCGCTTATTTTTAAAAGAAGCGAAATGTTATAAGTTCATTGTAAAGCGCTCGTTTTGGTAAAAATAATCAGGTAAAAATTTGAAGTCCGTACGTGGACGCTAAGTGGTCCCCCAACGACCCTAAAGGTATTAGGTGTAGATGACCCCCGTGCGTCAAATCGAGAAGTGTACGCAACATGAGTACGTAAATTATCTAAATATAATACCTTCAGTAGTGTCTTAGAAACGTAGTTCTCTTTGAGTGCAATTGTTTTTAATCAATAAAATCTATGGGTCCTAGCAGATAACCTAAAATTGAATCTATGACATTTACTCGAAAGACATTTGGTCGAATGGACATTTCGTCAAATGGACATTTGGTCGAAAAGGTTTAGTTGCAACAGAAAGCATAAGATATTTGGTCGAACCGACAATTCATGGAAAGAATTGGGCTCGAATCTAAATAGTATGGAAACAGTTTTACGTTTAGTCTGACTACCGTCAAAAGTAGCATTTTGTCGCTAATTCAAGAGTAATTGAATAATTGAAAAGGTACCAGCCATTTTACCAACAATCTATATGCGATTAACAAAATTTTGATATTTAATTTAATGGACGCTCTTCCAACGTTAACTACCTCTTGCGTTTTTGACGTTTAATGCTACTTTCTCGTTCAGGTATGTTCTGAGGTTCGAGATAAGCTGATCTTAATTGGCCAACTTTTGTCACCTCAGTCAACTCGTCTTCCCTTACCCGATACATAGAATTAGCACAATTTTCATTTTTAATAATCCAAAGCTTCTACTGCAAACACTGTTCTTCACCCGAGGTCATCAGTACTGTCAGCAACACCATATATTTGCTTGAGGAATGTTATTAAGCTGGAAGTCACAATAAGTCAATTGGTCTTAAGTAGAGTTACCGACACATAACATTCACTTTGCTATAAAGGTTTTCCTTAAAGCAAAGTTTCCCTGCCGTTTTCATTCTAATTTCCGCATTCAAAAATCTTCCAACGTCCGTGACCTTCAAAACCCGGCATGCAAAGAATCTCGAGCACTCTCTCCGAATGCTTCCATCAGATGAGCTGATCTTCATTACGAAGAACGATGATATTTCAAAAGAATAATAATTGAACGAAACATTATGTTCACATCGTTGAGTAAAAAAGTAACTTGTTGAACAGTTTTTCAAAGAATCATGATATTTTAGAAGAATGATAAATTCACTAGAGCCAAGTATTTCAATCATTGTACAAAAAACCACTAAAAAGTTCATTTGAAGAATCATTGAAATTTTAGATTTTGGCATATTTTTAAATTACTAATAAAAAAGAGTATTGAATTTAAAAATAAAACTACATAAAATATTCTTTTTTTTTTAACAACAGTTAGTGATTCAGATTATTCAAAAGAATGCGTTATTTTATCTAATTTGCAAAACTTAGAAAACAATAATCAATTTTCCCAAATGATCTTTCAATAAACCATTCCAAAATAAGCTTTCAATCGTTCAACTAAACACCATTTGACCAAAATAAGTGTTCTAAAGCCATTCGACCAAATGTCCTTTCGACCAAATGTCATTCGACCAAATGTTATCCAACAAAAAGTCCTAAAGCCCCTAACATTTACAGTGAATTTAATATTAAACAACGAAATTTTGTGACAGTTTTCAGTTTTTTGAATGAAAACGTACAACAACAATCTGGATAATTACTTTTTACATAAATGCATGAATTTTTTAACAACTAATTTTGTTTAATAAAATACATATTTTTATGAATAATTTACAACTTTTTGAAAAAAAAAATTTTTAGGTGAAAAATGTATTGACCTGTTATTAGTGCTCAATTTCAATACTAACGTATTTGTTTTAAAATAATTAGATCTTTCGTTATTTTGAGTAATAATAATGTGATGGTTTTCAAATGAGCTAGAAAGCAGGGAATTTACTGTATTAAATCCAATATTTAGGCTTTTATATTAAAAACTTATAAAAATGCTTTGAAGAAACAACTAGCACACACCATGTCACCACCGTTGCAAACAACCCCTCTAACGAGTATGAAACTAAGAAACCTGCCGCCCGTTTATCAATTAAAGAACCAGAATCGATTCCTACCGAGTCCAAATGTAGCTCCCCAAGTCTCTCAACTAGTTCCAGCAAAACACCAAAGAACTGCGGCTCCCCAGTTCAGGACATCCTTGGTTTAGATGGCATACAATGTTACTATCAGAATCTCGGTGGTATGAACTCTATTCTTTCTGGCTATAGACTCGCTTGTTCTGATTCAGCCTATGATGTGTATGCATTCACTGAAACCTGGCTCGGTGAAAGCACACTTTCTCAACAAATTTTTGGCAACGAATACACTGTTTTCCGTTCAGACCGAACCGAACGCACAAGCTGCAAAAGCTCTGGTGGTGGAGTTCTTCTAGCCGTTCGTTCCAATATCAATTGCAATGTTCTTCAGCCACCTAATAGCCCAGCGGTCGAACAGCTTTGGGTCGAAATGAAAATTGTTGGACATGCCTTGTTCATTTGTGTTACCTACATTCCTCCTGATCGCATCAACGATCCATCGATAACGTTTTCTGATACGTTGTTATGGATTACATCACGCATGGCACTAAAGGATAAAATATTGGTATTGGGTGACTTCAACTTTCGATCTGTTACATGGCAACTCAGTACTACGGGTTACTTTTATCCCAGCCCTGCTCTTTCTTCACTTAATTCGGTTCAAAAAACAGCTACTTGATGATTTCAGCACTGCGGGACTTGTACAAATCAATCCAGTTTTTAACTCAAACCATCGGTTGCTCGACCTTTGTTACGTACACCGTGTCCAGTATATTCTCATACAAATTCGAGATAACATTACTTTGCGCTTGTTTAACTGACATCATTGGTGATAATATTTGTTGAAAGTGGTTATAATATCGATTCACTACAGGAAATATTTTGGAAATATTTCAATTATAAACTAATTTTATCAACTTAAGAATTTACAAAAAATATTTCCAGCGGCACGCTCATAGGCAGAGCCCAATTTCAATCTGCAGTTATCGCACATATATTTATCAAATTTTATCAATATTTATCTATTCAAAACGCATTATGATTAACTTAAAGTTTCTGAAACTTTTTTGTGAATGCTCTGATTTTCACTTTGTTAACCAGACCAATATGAACAAAAATTCATTTTAAGTGCAAAACACGACTTCAATGGACATTTCATCACTTATCATAGCAATTATTTTTTCTTATTCTTAAAACAAGCTATTCTACGTTAGTATAATACTACCAGACTACAATGAAATACTACAACATTGGATTATCCTACATTCAGTAAAGTTATACTAAAGAAAAGAAAAAGTGTATGAGAATATATTGGACACGGTGTAAGTCAAGATATCACGCTAGACGTATCCGTCTCTGAAGCACCTGCTCTGCATATTTTCATTAAGAAATACGTTCCTTGTAAGTTTGTTCCTGCCAGAGAGAAAACTCGTTACAAATTCTGGGAAACCGACTTTGAAAAAATGAATTGTTTCTTGAGTACAATCGATTGGAGCACCATATTTCACGATCTAGATACCAATACAGCAGTAGAAGTATTTACCTTTGTTGTTACATACGCCATCGACCAATTCACTCCAAAAGATGCTTCTTATGCGCCATTAAACCCACCTTGGTCAAACATTGCCCTCAAAAAACTCAAATCTCGCAAAAGATCGGCTCTCAAAAGGTACTCTAAATATCGTAGCAACTCTGCTAAACGGATTTACGGCACTTGTAATAGCAAGTATAAACGCTTGAACAAAACTCTCTTCCATGCTTACTTAAATAAGATTCAGCGTAGTCTTAAGAAAAAATCCAAAAAAGTTTTGGTCCTACATCAATGACCAACGGAAAGAAAGTGGTCTTCCATCAACCATGAACCTAGGTGAGAGCCAAGTGTCTACTATACACGACATTTGTGATATTTTCCGTCAACAATTCTCTGCTGTCTTTGTGAACGAGAACCTGAGTCCACAGCAAGTCGCCGAAGCCGCCTCAAATGTTCCTTTTTATCCAACTATCGGTCCCCATTCTGAAATTACGGTCACAGCCATTGAAACTGCTTGTAAACAACTGAAGTCTTCCTCAAACCCGGGTCCTGATGGAATACCGGCCGTTATCCTAAAGAAATGTTGCACTTCGCTTGCCCTTCCATTGGCCGTTATCTTCAACTGCTGTGTTAATTCCGGATGCTTCCCTACTCCTTGGAAGAAATCATTTGTTTTTCCGATTTATAAAAAAGGTAAGAAGACTGATGTCATCAACTACCGCGGAATCGCTGCTTTGTGTGCTACGTCGAAACTGTTTGAGTTAGTTGTTCTAGACTTTCTCAAACATAATTGCTTAAAACTCGTCTCGGAGACCCAACACGGTTTTATTGAAAAACGTTCGACATCGACTCACCTTGTAGCCTACACGTCCTTTATTATAAAATCAATGGAAGCACGCAAACAGGTTGATTCCATATACACCGACTTCTCGGCCGCATTTGATAAAATCAACCACCAGATTATGATAGCTAAACTGAATCGTCTGGGAATATGCGGAAGTCTCCTAGCCTGGCTTCAATCTTATTTACTCGATCGAACTATGTCCGTTAAGCTAGGCGATACTACGTCTTCTGCATTCCGTGTCACTTCCGGCGTACCGCAGGGTAGCCACATCGGACCCTTCTTATTCCTGCTCTATCTAAACGACGTCAATTCACTACTCAAATGTTTCAAATTGTCCTATGCAGATGATTTCAAGCTGTTTTATGAAGTAGTGTGTCATCAAGATGCCGTTTTCTTACAAAACGATCTGGATATCTTCACTTATTGGTGCACCTTGAATCGCATGTCTCTGAACCCTTCTAAATGCTCGGCCATCTCTTTTGGAAGAAAGCGCTCTCTAATCTGCTTTGATTACTCTATTGCTGGGGAGACTTTAAAAAGAGTAACAGCGTTCAAAGAATTGAAAGGATTCAACACAAATTCATTCGTTTTGCACTCCGTCATTTACCCTGGAATGACCCATTTTAACTTCCTAGATATAAAGATCGGTGTTCATTGATCGATCTTCCTTTATTGGAAAACAGGCGTAACATCTCCAAAGCATGTTTTATTGCTGATGTGCTACAGTCCCGTATTGATTGTCCTTGTGTCTTGAATTCATTGATCATTGATATTCACCGTCGTACTCTACGTTCGTATCAGTTTCTTCGTCTACCAACCTCACGTACTAATTATGGACACAATGAATTTATTGCCAATATGTCTCGTTTGTTCAATAAATGTTACCATGTTTTCGATTTTAATTTGTCTCGTTCAGCGGTAAAGAGAAGTTTTAGTGAGATTTTTCGAACATAGTAGGTTTATTTAAGGTAGAGCTAGCTTAATTTAAGAATTTATGTTAGTTTTAATTCATCATTTGGATTGTATTATTCTGTTGATGAGAAAAGATGAGAAGCTTTTGCGCCCATTTGAGAGAGAGCTAAAATGATAGCTCTACTCAAACGGGCTTTTCCCTTCTCCTAAATAAATAAATAAATAAATAAATAAATAAATAAATAAATAAATAAATAAATAAATAAATAAATAAATAAATCAATAAATAAATGATCTACAGAAATAAAAGCAATAAAAAGAAAAATTAGCAATCAATAGAATCTATTGATCATAACATTAATATTATTTTTTATTTTGGAAGTGTTAATCATACGAACCGGTTCTTTTGTTAAAAAGGGAAAATTTGTAATTGAAAGAATCATATTTCGAGCATATTTCGAAAGAAAACCCAGTAATTCTAAAAAATAAATGTGTGTTGAAATATTAGCATGATTCAAAGAAATAGTTATTCTGACGGATAGGATTGCAATAATTATTCTCAAACAGCGAAATGTAAAAATGTATTAAATATGGCTTAAAAAATATTGTCATATAACAGTATGACTCTAAAGAACTATCTATGTGTAAAAGAAGAATTTTGCCTTCATAAAACCCCCAGCAACACACATGTTATAATTGTGTATTATCAACTGATATATGACCAAAATTAGTGTTGCTCGGGACAATAGCAGATTGGACGCCAAAACAATTACAACATGAGAAAACGGACGAATAGTTGAAATTGCGTTTACTATCATCGGAGTAACTGCAGCAATCGATTTCTTTTATTGATATTTCTTGCTGAACAGATTAATGAAAACGGGGCCTTCCTTAGCCGAATGATTAGCGTCCGCGGCTACAAAGCAAAGTCATGCTGAAGGTGTCTGGGTTCGATTCCCGCTCGGTCCAGGATCATTTCGTAAAGGGATCATCCAAAAATGACGTCCATCATTAGGGGGAGGGGGGGGGGGTCTACGAAAGTGTGACAGTACGTGTAGAAGGTATTGGAAAAAGCGTGACAGAGGGGGGAGGGGGGGTCTAGAAATCTCAAAAAACGATGGACGTCATATTTGAATCGTCCCAAAGGAAATGTCCTTGACTTCCCTGGGCATAGAGTATCATCATACCTGCCACACGATATACGAATGCAAAAATAGAAATTTAGGCAAAGGAAGCTCTCAGTTAATAACTGTGGAAGTGCTCATAAGAACAGCTGAGAAGCAGGCTCTATCCCAGTGAGGTTGTAATGACAAGAAGAAGAAGAATAATGCACACTTAAAGTATTCGCTTTCCCCGATGACTGTTAGAATTGCGTTATTGTTATTGCAATGTTTGAAATCTAAGAATGTATAGTTTTAGGACATCAGGTTTCTCCTAAGCTTCTTCTGCTTCTTTCTGGCATTACGTCCCCATGAGGACAGAGCCTGATTCTTAGCTTCAATATTATTGACTGAGAGCTTTATTTGCCCATGATTATTTTTGCATGTATGCCTTGTGTGGCAAGCACGAAGATACTATTATGCCCAGAAGGTCGAGAAAAGATTCTCGACTGGCGGGATTTGAACCCACGACCCTAATCTTGGTTTTGCTGAATAGTTGCACGTTTACCGCTTCGGCTGTCCGGGTCAAACTACATCTGTTGGTGATTTGTGAAATTTCGATTATATTGGCTAACGACGCAAATAGCAACAACGAATTTCACGGGCATCATGTTGTCACTCATGCTCATTTCTCGGAAGCTTCATGAGTGCTCCGTAATAGAACCACAGTAAGTTGTCTATCCCACGCTTAAACACGGAGTTCATCTATATAACTTAAATCGATCCTCGTATCAATCAGTATGCCAACGGCATACATTTCAACGAATCTTTCAACAATCGTACTCCACCAAAACTGAATGGGTTATCAAAATTCCAAATCGCTCGTATAATGGACTCTAATAGTCGCAGTAAAATTAAAGTATCCAAACATTACCGGAGAGTGTGGACAACGACAAAGTCATTCGGCCCCAGCAGGCGATCTGCATAAAAGAATGGCTGGAATCTATTAGGCACTTTTTTATGGCAAAAGCTTTCATCATTCCCATGCAAATCTTCTTCTTCGGCACCACCAGCTTGTAACCGCTGGGCCGGGAAGATTACTCTTGAGCCACGTGGATTCCGTTGAGAAGATTTCTATTCCGCTTCCTACGATGAGACGAATCTACGCGAATGAATTCATCTTAATAAAAAAAGTTGTTCCACCCCGAAACGACTAAACTATTAAGGCAATAAAATTGTGCTTAAGCAAACAGTCCCGGATGGGGCCATATGGGGCTTCTGGATATGGGCAGATGGATTGATGGATGGAGGATGGGGAAATGTCAGAACCGTCTTTTCGATTGCTATCGCGACACATGTTCCTTTAGGGTCGAAATTTTTGACTGGAAGATGTCACACTTGAGTCGGAGGAAATATGAACCGCTTACCATATATACCGACGCAACTGATTGCTGTTCTCTCGTTGAGTCCCATCGTGAGTTTAATGTTTGTTTTCCCTCAAAATGTTTGCACCAATCAATGTAGAGAAATACGCCCCGTTCAATCAATCCAAAAACCCCGTCCAAGCTGTGAACCATTTCACTTGTCAACGTCGCATTCGTCGCGGTGTCATACCTTTTGGGCTCCGGATATGACTTGCCTTCATACAAACTAACTAAATCACTCTCCGTCAACTGTCAATTATGTCAGATTGAATTGTGCACCTTTCCATATCGATAGGCTCGATTCATGACGGAGACATAGAAAAAAAAAACAAACATGGCAGTTCCATTAAACCTATGTTGCGTTGCGATTCGATTCGGGCCATCGTCGTTCTTGCAATAAGGGAAAATTGACGAATCTAGCTAGGTCAAAAGCCATGTTTGATAAAACAATTGATATATGAAATATTTAGTATTTTTTATGTAATATACATACCAATTGCAAAAATTGACGCACAAACATCTGCGGTTTTCAAACGTCAGAAACCATCAAGCTTAAAATCTCAGAATTAAAATTGTTGGATCATTTATTGAATTTTCTTTTTTTTTCATAGTAGTTTATGAAGTATTAAACATCGAAATTTTGATAGATGAAAAGAATGAAAAGAATGCGACAACTGTCTCGAAACACTTTTGGCCACCTGAATAGTCCAAACAACCCTTAGTCCCTCGTCATCGGCCGTACAAACGAGAGCACTCGACAAATTGAACCAAATTGCTCACCCGCTCGCTCGATTTGGGAATCCATCATTGTCGCTGACGGACTATACAACGACAACGCGATGCGACGGACACGGTTCGGCCTGATCGGAGATCAATTCATGCGCCAATCCCAGTTTTTTGAGCATCTTTTTTTTATTATTTCTATCACAAAAGGGTTTCTATTGTTCTGCTCAGGGGTTACAGTGCGAAATGATTCCGATTTTTGCGTTAGGCACAAAGCGTTTCGAGGGGAACCTAGCCATGAGGGTGGCCCATTTTATATATTAAAAATCAACCAGTAAAAATTTGTATTCTTGTCCCTCGTAATGTGTTCATTTGGACCCTCAGAGCCTACTATATAAGTTTGAGCGCAATCCATCAACTGGAAGGAGGGCTGAACGAATTTGAAGTTTGTATGGGGAAAATATATGGGAAAAACTGTTCCAACTACTTTTTGGCCATAGGGTGTGCTGTTGTTGATTGTTACTATGAAAAGACTTCTGTTTTATGTAGTCTCTTCTTCATGGATAGAAGAATCTTCAATTTACTAATGAACGATTTCATTGGCTACAGCGCACCCTATGGCCACAAATGTTGGAACAGTTTTTCCCATATATTTGGTCGATTTTTTCCAACCCTTAGAGTTGATGGATTCCGTTGTAACTGAACTAATCTGGGCAGTATAACTTATGATTTTTGTAGTTTGATAATAATCATGGGCCACCCTACTGCCAATGTTTAGGGCATTGTGCATGGGCATCTGCCACTTGTTAGTGACGGATATCTAAAAGGCGGGAATAGGCTACACTAACAATGCGTATGGGTACTGAGAATCGAACGAACTTACAAATGACCACACACGGATAGTGCGCTGGGCGGAAAAAAAATCAAACGAATAGCATTCCAGAGAACAACGAGGCTGAGCGGGGGACAGCCCGAGTAAAGTTTGACGCGTCGATCGCGGTTTTGCTGAAGGTTACGATGAGCAATTTTAAAATGTTTAACGATATTATCGTAACAATTAATCTCTTCGTCACAACCAGTCTCAGCAATTTTGAGAAAGCTATCATTATCAGTAGTAGAAGACTTCTCCGAACTGGAGATCTCTACTTTTTCTGGCGTAATGTCCCAACTGGGACAGAGCCAGCTTCTCAGCATAGTGTTCTTCTGAGGGTTCCAGTCATTTGACCGAATGCCGTTTGGCCGAATGCCGTTTGGCCGAAATTGAAAGCCAATAGTGAAATGCAGCTAGCATTTATTTGTAATGAATTTCCAAGCCGAATTTCAAAGAACTTTTTCAGCTTATTCTGAAAGAAGCTTAACTCATCATTGATATACAGAAAATTAGCTTTTTAGTGTTAGTTCAAGAAACAGTCAGTGCTGAAAGAAGAACTTCCTAAATGTAAAATTCACTTCTCTTAGCGGTAATAGCTTTCAGCAGAGGTTTTCACATTGCGTTTGTATTTAGTCAGCATTCGACAGTAACTAAAACGGTTTATGACTTCTCTTGAAAAAACAGCCTATGATCAAAAGATTTAAGCAAGTATCAGGCAAATAATCATTAAATCAGTTTAACTAAAAAGAATTGCCGATGATTCAAATAAGGTAGAATTCCCAATCAATATATAACCTAAGAAATGGAGCTGTTGCACCGCACTCAAGAAACGCGAAAGTTCTATCAAAAACTCAACGCATCCCGCAGAGGCTTCGTGTCGCGAGCCGAAATGTGCAGGGATAAAGATGGGAACATTTTGTCGGACGGACGCGAGATGATCGAAAGGTGGAAACAGCACTACGACGTACACTTGAATGGCGCTGAGAGCATAGGCACGGAGGTTCGAGGCAGCGGAAGAAATGACTACGTCGGAATGTTGGACAATAGCAACCAACCATCTCCTACTTTGAAGGAAGTTAAGGATGCCGTTCAACAGCTCAAGAATAACAAGGCAGCTGGGAAGGATGGTATCGGAGCCGAACTCATTAAGATGGGCCCGGAGAAGTTGGTCGCTTGTCTGCATCGGCTGATAGTCAGAATCTGGGAGACTGAACAGCTACCGGAGGAGTGGAAGCAAGGGATTATATGCCCTATCTACAAAAAGGGTAACAAGCTAGAGTGTGAGAGCTATCGAGCGATCACTATTCTAAATGCCGTCTGCAAAATATTATCCCAGATCATCTTCCGTCGTCTATCACCAATAGCAAATGAGTTCGTGGGAAGTTATCAAGCCGGTTCCGTGTACGGCCACTCGACGACGGACCAGATCTTTACAGTACGGCAAATCCTCCAAAAATTCCGGGAATGTCAGGTCCCTACGCATCATCTGTTCATTGATTTTAAGGCGGCATACAACAGTATTGACCTATGGAGAATCATGGACTAGAACAGCTTTCCCGGGAAGCTCACAAGAATGATTAGAGCGACGATTTCGGGCGAACACTCCAGTTCGTTCGAGTCCCGCCGGGGGCTAAGACAAGGCACGATTTTCAAAAGATGCAGTCAATTTGTTTGCTTTGCTGATGACATGGACATAATCGGAAGAACATTTGAAACGTCGAAACCAAAGTACATGCTGGTGGGCGGAACCGAACGTGACAGAGCTCGCCTAGAAACCAGCGTTACGATTGACTGGGATACCTTCGAGATGGTAGATGAGTTTATTTACCTCGGATCCTTGCTGACAGCGGACAACAATGTTAGCCGTGAAAACGGAGACGCATCATCAGTGCAAGTCGTGCCTACTATGGGCTCCAGAAGAACCTGCGGTCAAAAAAGATTCGTCTCCGACTTGCAAGTACTCGAAGTCTTCGCACGTCGGGTGCTGAGGACGATCTTTGGCGGTTTGCAGAAAAACGGTGTGTGGCGATGAAGGATGAACCACGAGCTCGCTGCACTTTACGGCGAACCTGGCTGGAAGAATGCGTTGAGCGGGGCATGTTGTAACAATGCCGGACAACAACCATGCAAAAATGGTGTTCGCTTCGGATCCGGCAGGTACAAGAAGGCGAGGAGCGCAGCGGGCACCGATCAGGTGCTGCAAGATCTGGCAAGTGAGGGTCGCAGCCGAGGGTGGAGGAGACAGCTGTGAATCGAGTTGTATGGCGTGGAATTGTTGACGCGGTTTTATTGTAATATCAATGTTATACCAATAAATGTAATGTACAAATTATTTCCAACAGTCGTAAATCCAATATAACTCGAAAGAATATTCTAAGTTTTAAGGCGAATTGGGCCGTCACTGAAATTTGTACTGAGCATCGATGATTGTGGCTAATTCGTGTCGTGTTGAAGAAAATCACTCGGGTTTGCACTGCCATAGCTGAAAAAGTATCACCATTCTTTCTGCATGTAAGCGCAAGTAATTTACTAAATCAATATTACTTAAAATGACTGAGTTTTATCACTCTAAAATTGCAAGCAGCAAAATCAACACGGCTGCCAAAACGAATGACGGGCTACATAGCTTTAAAGAAGGAAAAAATCCGATGAAGTCATTAAAAACACTTGGAACCCTAGCATGCCCTTGGTAACCCAGAGACGAATCAACCATCAGCTCTAAATCGTGACGCAATGTGCGGAGTTCACAACTTTGTCCTGCTTTGGTTTTATCATTTTCTTGGAAAACTTATATAGCGACAAACATGACGTCCCGTCACATAATAGAAATAAACAAATTGATTTGCTGGGCCAAACTTATGAAAACTAATGAATTATGAGCAATTTGATTATTTTTTGTTCGTAATTCGACCAAACGACCCGTTCGGCTAAATGGCGTTCGGCCAAACGGCATTCAGCCAAACGGCATTCGACGAAATGGCCGGAAACCTTTCCACAGTTATTAACTGTAAGCTTCCTTTGCCAATTGACCCTTTTTAAATTGTATTCTATACTTGGGAAATCGAAAAAAAAAACCATCACAAAAGATCCTCGACCAGTGGGATTCGTACCCACGACCCTCAGCATAGTCTTGCTGAATAGCTGCGCGCGTACCGCTGCCAGTATCTGCACCCCCTGAACCAAAGATCTTAGCCGCTATATTAAATATTTCAAAATTGTTGGTTTGCTGCCATGTTGTAATTTATGATAGCTATTATCGCATATGGGGAAAATAAATTGAAATTATAAATATGGATTTTAACACTGCACTTAGATGTCGTCATTTGGTATCAGATGAGCCAATCAGGTTTTGGAAACTTGTCATTTCAGATAAACGAGAGAAGAGTAAAGTGGGGCACATGTTTCTTTTCGAGATTTCAAGCTCATGTCAAACATGCTAATCTTAAGCAATTTAGAAAAGGGACTTTTATTCCAAAAAATAGAAAAAAAGATTGAGATTTCAAAAAGTTATAGCTGATATATTGGGGATTGCGAAACGTAAATTCTTGGTTGTCAGCTACCTCAGTCTTAATCTGCGAACGTTTTTATTTATTTTACCCGACGCTTCGGCCATTTTTTGTGGCCTTTTTTTTAATGGAAAGCCTGTTTTGTACAAACTGACACAACATCAACTTGAACCTCCTGGAAATTATAGAATTGTGCGTCAACAATTAATACTCCTGCTTTCGAGGCAAGTTCTATGAGCAAACACTTTGAACAGCCATGGAGAGTCCGCTTTCTCCAACATTTATTTTTATCCGTGGGTAAAAAAATATGAAAATCTGGGTATAATTAGATAGGAGTGTATTGTTTATATGTGCAAAATTTTATAGCAATCGGTTCAGTGATTATTGAGATGGCATCCAAATAAGAAGAAAATCTACGGAGAATTTTGCGCGCCGTCATGGGAAATCCGACTGCGAGCATAACGGTCGAACGGAAGACAACTGGGAATCACCTATACAACAGTCTCTCGGGTAGTTAAATCTTTTAAGAAGTCCCAGACGACCGAGCGGTAGGCCTGTGAAGGCCAGGAAGGTGTTGAGTTATTTCAAGCGTAATCCGAACCTTTCGATTCGCAACGTGGCTCTGAAGGCCAAGTGTTCCGCCTGGTTCATTCAGCAAACCATGAAACGAGCTGGGCTTCGTGTCTTCAAGGTCCGGAAGGCACCGAACCGGCGTGATCAACAAAACACAGGGGCCAAATCCCGCGCAGGAGGCTGTATCGAGAGCGGTTAACGAAACCGAAATGTGTAGTTATAGATGACGAAACCTACATCAACGCAGACGCAAAGCAGATACCGGGGCTAGAGTTCTACGTTGCCAAATCACGGTTTGATATTCCGAAAGACATAAGGAAGAAAAAATGTACAAATTCGCCAAAAATTACTTGCTCTGGAAGGTAAACTGAGTAAACCATACATTTCAACGGGTACCATCAACAGCGGAATTTACGGCACCGAGTACCTCCAGAAGCGTCCTGCAGGCTCATGGAGGCGAGACATTATTTTGACCGGATCTGGCATCATGCCATTACGCGCGATCGACGTTGGATTGGTACAGAGACAATAACGTCGTTTTTGTACCAAAAACCGCCAACCCCCCAAACTCACCAGAAATTCGTCCGGTGGAAAGATTTTGGGCTATAATGAAGGCCAAAGTTCGAAAATCGTCCAACGTGTTTAAAAACGAGCTGGAATAGATGAAAGTGACCAAAAAGGTTGGCTTCACCATTGCACAAAATGTAAAATTAAGGGAATGATACTTACTTACTTTTGCTGGCTCTAGGTCCTTCAAGACATGACCTGCGCCACAATGTTACGCCAATGAACTCGGTCCAGGCCTGCTAACGGGAATGATGCGCACGTAAAAAAATCCGTTCTGATATTCGTGAACAAAATATCACAAGATATAGAACACACAGCTTATTCCTATTTATGATTTAGTTCCCGTAATCTTGATTCAACACTTCTTGTTTCCGTGATCTGTTTCACTAGTTTGAGAACAAAAGTCCTCTTTCTGTACAGGCGTCTTCATTTCGTAACGCTTTCTATACCATGATTCTGAAATCACGATACCGAAAACCCCTAAATTTATATTTGTTATTTGGTTCCAGATAGCGCGAACTTAGTTCACGCGCGCTGTCAATAATAATAACGCATGCGCAAAACCTAGTAGTCAACAAAACAGACCCTAGTACGAATCTGCCATTGATTTTCTTCCAGAAACTTCCATTTTTATTGCAATTTGTTTGACTACAGGTGGAATTTCATTCAAATGGATACCAAAGATGGATTATTTAGTCGTTGCTCCTGCTTAAAATGAAGCCTGCTGGTCAAATGGACCGAAATTGCAGCTGATAGTATGCTTCCTTGACAGCGTAGCAGTTTTTTCAACCAAACGAACGACGAAACTTTTTTCTGTTGGTACTCTTTAAAATCATGTAGTTTTCTAGGAAATTATTAGATGTGCATCTAGTGTATAGTCTATTGAAAATAAGCGGCAGCATCTCAAATCTTAGTTCATTTAAATTACTCTTTAGAAAGTGGGAATGAAAGGTTCTCAAAATTTGTCATCTCAGTCACGGATCACCAACGCGATTCAGAACTGTGTTCTTGAATTCGTGAAAATAGTTCTTGTTTACCGGAACAAACTTCACGTTTCCTGATGTCTTCATGCTGTCGGTGATCATTTCAGCAGGCGTTACGAATGATTTGTGGAACTTTGTTCCCGAATCCATGAGTTTTATTCATGGTGCATTTTCATAAACCGAATATCGTGACTAATAGTGCCCATTTGAGAAACGGTTTTACTTGCGTGCGGGCTTCCAGCGAAGGAAAGGGCATTGAATAAAGTTCATTCTCAGAAAATTTCAAGAAAATCCGACATAAAATAAATTTTTGGCGAACCATTTTTTCTGGTGCATTTTTTTCGAGAACAGATCTTATTAGCAGACTTGGTCATGGACATGGACACACTATTATTCAGTTTACAATAGAAACAAAAGACCACCTACAGTTACCATTCCTCGACATGCTCATCAAACGGTACCATGATCAAACAATCAACACAAGTTGGGACAGCAAACCCATTACCTCAGGACGATTGATGAGTTTCCATTCATTTCATCCGACGGCGATGAAAATGAACGTAGCATCTAATTTCATTAACCGGGACACAAAACTTTCGACAAACAACAACGTAGAGCATCAAACGAAGGTCATCTTTCAGCATTTACGCCGAAACAACTATACATAAGCTTTAATCAATATAATTATATACCGCATCCAACCATTGTGCCTGCAAAATACCAGAAGCAGTCATTATTCTCCAATAGCTATTACACCACCCCTTTCGAACACCATGCAACCATCAAACCAAAATGTTCTGCAATATGAGCAGTTTTAAATATATAGAAATGTGTGGTATTTCACTGATTCTTATTCCGGGCGCATCCTTACTTTTGCCTCATATTCCGGACACTTTGATTCAAATTTCGGATAGCACAAGGAAATCATAAATATAAAAGTCGAATTGGAATCTTCAAACCATTAAAGAGACGTCTAAGGCAGTTACACATTATAAAGTTTCATAGATATCTGTGAGAAAAGCTTATTAAAACAAGCCTCAAATGTGAGAACTTTTGAACGCCAAAAATTGAAACATTTCGTTTAAAATGTTTCCCATAGAAAGTAGAGTGTCCGGAATTAAAAGCTGTCCGTAAAATGAATCAAAATGGTACAATCAAAACCACAAAAAGCTTTCTAAAACCAGTTAAAGACCCAATTCCAAAAACACAACACTCTAGAGTAATATACAGCATCTCTTGCAAAGTTTGTGATAAAACATACAAAGGATGACCAGAAATCAATTCAAATCTAGACTAAGTGGACACTAAACCCACATTAAAAATCGTCAAAGATGAAAAGAATTCGACACACCACAAGCACAAGACGGGATAAGCAGACTCAGGGAAACAACTGCATTGATAAACCATACTATCGAAGAGGGAAACGATTTCGTTCTGACCAAAACAACAATTCTTGATCACTCTCGGAGAGCAACAACTCTCCCAATTTAAGGAATATGCCATATTATTAATAACACCAATACAATCAATTATAGATCAGACGTAAACAACCCAAATACAACATAAGAAAGCATACTACACACTCTCAAAAACAGACGAAATAAACGAAATCTACAAACAGATACAACAACCCTACACTCACCATAAACAGCTCAAGTTATCATAAAAAGTTAGACAATAAAAATTCACCGTTTTCTTATGAGCACTTTCACAGTTATTAACTGAGAGCTTTCTTTGCCAAAGTTGCCATTTTCGCATTCGTATATCGTGTGACAGATACAATGATACTCTATGCCCAGGGAAGTCAAGGAAATTTCCATGACGAAAAGATCCTGGACCGACCAGGAATCGAACCCAGACACCTTCAGCATGGCTTTGCTTTGTAGCCGCGGACTCTAACCACTCGGCTAAGGAAGGCCCCATCCAACCTATTGCAGTTGTAATTTAAACAATAGTGACAAAGGGACTAATATTAACTGTTTCAAAATTAGTACAAATGTATGTTCAAAATTATGAAAATGATGTAAAAATTCACACAAAATATTGTAAAATTTCCACAGAACAAATTATGAACACTCGACACGAAGAACAACTAAATCAATAGGGACAAAAACGATTGACCATGTAAAACAAATAAAGCTAGACTAACAAAATTTAAAACTAATTATATATTTGTACAAAACAATTTTCCCTTGAAAAAGTCCACAACAACTTGCCGAAACGTCGGCCAAAATAAATTAAAACTTTCGCAGATTAAGACTGAGATAGTAATGGCTGATAGGGTGCGGAGTAGAGTGATGCAAATTTTGAAATTTTAGCTCCCCTATGCTTAAACGATTTTAATTATGGTAAATAGCTTCTTCTCAAAGTTTGAAGTGATTCGGAAGAAATTTGACTGTGCACACGCCATTTGAAGTTTATATGGAGATTACTATGGAAAACGCCAATCTTTTGTGTTCAGCCCTCTATCTCTTCGTCATAACATTTTATGAAAAAGTGAACACACTCATCTCATGTGAAAACTTCCCAGCTACAACTTTGCCGAAGACCACTTTTTGATTGGACGTCTGGATAAATTGTTATTCATCATCATAAAGTTGGTTTGCATGTAGCATGCTTCACCAACTGTTCGGCAGGCAACAGTGGTGCTCCTGGCGGGAAGAATAGATCAAAGTAATCCAGGCTACTATGTTCTATAGCAAAAAAGCAGTGTTGCTCTGAAAGTAATTGAATGATCATCTAAGCATGGTTTAGACTTTGGAATCAAGAATAGCAAATTATCCATACGTCGCATCAAAATGTGGTCTTCAGCAAAGTTGTAGCTGGGAAGTTTTCACATGAGATGAGTGTGTTCACTTTTTCATAAAATGTTATGGCGAAGAGATAGAGAGCTGAACACAAAAGATTAGAGTTTTCCATAGTAATCTCCATATAAACTTCAAATGGCGTGTGCACAATCAAATTTCTTCCGAATCTCTTCAAGTTTTGGGAGGATCATTTTCATCATAATTGACATCGTTTAAGCATAGGGGAGCAAAAACTTCAAAATTTGCATCAGTCTAGTGCGGAGCTATTTGGGCACCTCCAGGATCCAGGGGGGGGGGGGGGTGGATGGGGTGTTTCTTGACCGAATGTTCTGAAACTTTGCAATAATAAGCGCTTTAGTACTACCAGAATTGTGGTCAATTAATATTATGAGCTCTGAAGCTTTCAAAAAACCCCTCTGCCGAAGTGAATCAAAAGTGCCAAAAATAGAAAAATAGGCTTCCTATGTTGTTGTGATTTGTTTTTTTTTGAAAGGAAAACTTGTTATTTTTATTCTAATTTCCATTGCATGGAGCAAAATATCAGCTCAATCAATTTTTTATATATGGGATTATAAGCGCCAAATATGTGGGAGGGGTGTGGCGAAGCACTTTTTGTCCCTCAACAATTTTTCAGAGGGGCAAAGTATTAATTCGCTCCCCAATAATTCAGACAATACCTTAGTACATACAACAAAAAGATTGCCTTCAACTTCCTTGGCAGGATGAATGGTGTGTGTTTTTGTTTGCCATAAGGAGACTTGTATTATTTTCGGTATTTCGTTCTCTTTCTTTGCCATGGGGCGTTATTGTTGGCCAAATCGTGTAAAATACAACAGTTTGACTATTATTTTAAAAACCAGTATACAAAACCTATGACTAACTAACAAATCTAAGGTTTTTACAATCTTCTAAAAGTTATTCAACTTTTAGTTAGAGTATCATGGGGTTTGTAGGTAATAACCGTCATCATCTTACAGATCTTTGGAACCAGTTGCAATTACTGTTTAGAATGCCGTGGAATATTTTTTATTTGAACTTGTTTTCTATTTTCTGATAATTATTGATGACTGAATGATGGTTTCTTATTTCTCAATCTAAATAGGGGAAGTTTTTGGCACTCCTAATCGACAGCGAGCTTTTCTTGTATTTTTATATTACATGCGCTGCCTAATCCTTCATCGATTAACACTAGAGTGTTCATTTCCCGATCGTTTTGCTTGTCCCGGGATCCGGGACAAAAATTGATGCTTGTCCCAGGAAATCCCGAGATCCCGGGATTTTTAAGATTTTCAATAAAACATGCATTTTTGTTGAAATGAAAGTAAAATTTCATCGATACAATGTTTTTGAAATCGAATGTAAAGAGAAAAAAAATTCCAAGATAAGAAATTAACATATTGTATTTTATACAGTGAAACCTCCATGAGTCGATATTGAAGGGACCATCGACTCATGGAAATATCGAGTCATGGAACAGCAATCCTTTGGAAAGCTGCTTCTAGGGACCATCATAGCAACCATGAAATTTTGTTTTTAGTATGGTTCCGTGAGTCGATATCGAGTAATGGAACATCGACTCATGGAGGTATCACTGTACATGCCTTTTTCGATTCTGATGAAGTAACTAAAAACAAAAATAAAGGTTAACTTTGACTAATTATGGCTTTGTTGGCGATTTCTTTCAATTCTATATAATATAAATGCTAATATGGTGAACATTCGAATCATAATTTCGAATGAATTTTAAAAACAAAAAAAAGTCATCAAAACTATGAATCACAAAACAAAAGTTTTGAGATCATTGTTCACATATTGTAGTAGAGCATGCTAAAAGTTAATAAACAATTTGTACTTTCAAATATGCTTTCTTAGTCAAGGCTTATCAAAATTGCTTTATTAGAAAAGAAAAACAAACTTTTAAAACTGGACAAATGAAAATATGTTTGCCTTATTTTTTTAATTTGGTCTCTTCATGATATAAGTACCTATTCAATTGATTCACTTCTTTTTATGGTACTTTTCTATTTTAAGCTAAATAGACTGTTTTGTTCAAGAAAAGAAAAAACATTCCTTATCTGAATGGTTCCAGAAATTTTCTACAGAAAGCCCCGTTTAAAATGATATTGCTTTCCAACTGCGTACTGCGATCAAAGAAATGTGATTTTCTTGGCCATTTGTGAGAAGAAATTTTCCACGAGATAGGCGAATACTTTTCTTGTCTACAGCAAACCAGCATTTACCGAATTAGCTTGAGTATGAAGAAAAACTTCATTGTTTTGCATTTAACTTAAGTGGTTTTCATCAACATTTTTATATTCATTTCGGGAATCCCGGGATTTCCGGGACGTCAGATATTATATCCCGGGTAACAGGAAATCCCGAAATTCGTCCAATCCCGGGATTTTTTGTCCCGGGAAGTCCCGGGATGGACACTCTAATTCACACCGACAGAGTGGTCAAAAACTTTTTGAAGATATCTTCACAGGGCTTCAACCGTTTCATGGTCATCGCATTTTGATCTGTCCTTTTTTTCATTTTATAACAAATCTGGTGATATTGTTGGTTTTTTCTCGAAAAAATAGTTCAGTAAGAAGTTGGCAGACCATAAAATCATCTAAATGTATTTTAAAAACAACATCTATCAAATCGTGAGAAAAATTTTCCTAGTACAATGAATCAAAACTACTTAGCAGCATCTTTCAAAACTCGCAGTATTCAAATTATCTAAATTATTTGAATTGTATGAAACGTCATATTGAAACACAATGTAAAAAAACTGGTTGGATTAAATTTGAGAATAAATGTAGGGTTTTGTTCTACTTCGTCGTAAGCGCTACTATTCGTCGTATCAAACTTTAAATGTTCCACTTCGGCGGATATTCAAACTTACCTGCAACATAGATTCATTATCCAAGTGTAATTTTGTGAAAGCTGTTATGGTGTGTACACTTGAACACCAAAAATGCAATAAAACTACTGTATTTCGGTAAATAACTTCAGTTCAATTATCCATTTTGCACTTTTTCACCGAAATCGCATGGACGAACACGATTTGAGAATTTCCTCAACCGCCGCGTATAATTGAGAATGTAAACAAAGTTCAATCCGTCGTACTTAGAAAAAAAGCTTGTGCGCATCAATGTGTGCGCGACGCTCGACGTAAAAATACGGTTCCTTTGATGGGTTGTTTTCGCTGTACTGTGAGCAAATGCCATAATTGTACGGTCAAAAGGAATTGTGTTCATATGTTTGAGCTGAATTTTGATGACGAACAATTAATTTTAAAGGAAATTAGTATGTTCCATCATGCTGAAGGAATGGAGGGAGATGCCCGTAGATCTATATATTCTAGTAAAACATTTCATTACAGCATTGACATGTTGTGTTTTAACCACTCAATACATCACAGTGAGCCGTAAGTTGTGAGACGAATCTGGAAACTGATTGCGACGGAGTTGAAAACGATATGACGGATTGAAAATACGGTACGATGCATTTTTTTGCATTATTTCCAAAAAGAGATCAAGATTTATCAAAATGTTATTGTACAATGCTAAAGCCGTTTTGAGAAAGACTTGTTTGGCATCGGTTTGTATCAGCATCATTCACTGCAATACTGGGAAAATTGCAGTTCTCACTGATCACTGCTTAATACGATGGATACTAGCACATCACCCTAGCTTTATTGGAAATAAAATAAATTTTTCAATTCACTTTCTCAAAAAGCAAGTTAATGCTAGCTACATAAATTTATTTTTCAGAATTTCATAAATAACTCTCTAAAAACAACTACAGTAATGTCCCGATTTTGTCAGCCCCATGCTGCATTTTGGGTTGACAAAATCGGAAAAGAGCTAAAACCGGAAAAAAAAATTCGACGAGTTTCAAGTTTTTATTTTAACTTAAGGGCTTAATTTTATGATTTTTGTAGTATGAACATTTTATTACAATTTCATTTTATATGTACCGTAATCCAAGGTAACATTGATCAGTTCCTTGGATAATTATTAAAATTTTTAAATTTCAAAATTTCGGTCCTTATCATAGTCCAAGTTTTACAACTCATTCAAAAATCAATAACTAAATACTGAGACATTTGAAAACGGTCTTCGACAAAGTTGTAGCTGATGAATGTATCTCACAGTGTCAACGTAGCTCGAATTCCCAAGAGCACTTGGGCAAACACTATGACCGATTTAATGTATTGCTTGCTTTTCCCATAGTAATTCCCATATAAACTTGAAAGGGCTTGTGCAGTCTCCGTTTGCATCCGAAAGAGCTCAAATTTTGGAAGGACACTCGGAATTTGTTCTACAATCGAATGAGCGGTGTGGAGCAGAACTGATTTTTTGAATCACTCTAATGGTTGCCTTCGAATTTAGTGAAATATGCCCAATTATGTGAAAAAGCCCCAAAAATTTCACGTGTTTACTTTGTTTTGTGGAAAACTTCTTTGGGCATTTTTTAATGAGAAATTAGTATGAACTGTTCTGCAAACATAAGTTTCAAACTGCTATATCTAAAATTTTATAACATTTTGACACAAGTTTTTTCAGCAAAATTGTAGTCGAAATGTTGAAGGTTTATTTTTAATGGTATTTTTTTTTTCAACTTTTAGAGTTTTTCTGAAAATATTGAAAGTTCCGCTAATGTCGAACCTTTTCCCCATTTAACTCTAGGTTAAAAAAAATTCGCCCATTTGTTTCAGAAAATTTTTATCGGGTTGCCCCTGGCTTCAATTGAATAAACTAGAATCAATAGTTGGCACCAATGATAAGCACCACTAAACCGTCTAGATGCTCCGAGATGCAGTTCATCCAAACCAACCGTATCAATTGAAATCTGCACATATATGAAGTGCACCCACCATGATGGTTCATCAGGGCTTGATTTGGAACAATCCTCTTTGAAGTTGTTCAGTTTTTTTTCATATTGCTGGGTTGGACGGCACAACCCAGTTGGTTTGGAATTTCCGATTGATCTTAAAAGACTTATTGGTTGAAAAGATAGTCTGGCCTACCATGCGTATTTTGGAATCGGTAAACTTACATGAGAAGAGAATCGCGGAAGGATTATGGTTTTTGATGCAGACGGAATTTGGTATTGAAAATGCTTCCGAAACTTTTACAAATTCCTTTGTTGAAATAAAGGGCATTGCAATACAAAAATGTGAAATGAAATTCGAATCCGGTATTATAGTCGACGATCTTTACATCTTGATCCGTCATACAAACCAGAGAAAAATACGATTTTGACATTCTCACGATCCTGCTATGACAATAATGTGACAGGATCAGCAAATCAGATAACTTTATTTATTGAGAAACAAAAAAATAGAAATAATATTTGTCGATTGCATTCTGGCTCTTATGTTTGAAATAATACTAATTAAAGTCTTCAGATCAATTAGAATCGATTCACTTCGATTTACTGGAGGAAACAAGTTTTTTGCACTTTCTCAAAGCAAGATTCATAATCTAATTGATATTCATCAATCAACCCGCACTTTATTGCCCTCCAACACGTCCACAGTGTCGACACGGACCACAACGACGATGACATGGTTGTCACAGCAGTCGTCATCGACAACGTCGCCGTCAATGGATGTCCTCAAAATACTGAAATCAGGAGAAACCATTGCACAGTTGCTCAAATTCGGAAACATTGGGCAAATTTCTTCACTGGTATTTTGTTTCGCTTTATTTAATAGGGGAAGATCTCCCAGTACCAGCACTTAATACCGGATAACGTCGAAGGATTGAGAAATCATGCCAATTCGTCAGCTCGTGACCGATTTTGTTCGAGCAGAGCATGTTTAACACTTCTTTTCCGTCAGATTGTTCAAGATTGAACGATTGCTTTTATTAAATAATTCAAGATCTGTACTACTTAAGTATTCCACCAGACTGGAGCTTCTCAAATTAATATCCGAACTGATTCAAATAGTGGTGATCAATAGCATCACTGTCCACTATCAGCGGAAAGCCCTGTGTTTCGCAGTGTTTGAAAAATTTTGAACGTTTTGATCAATTTTTGTACTTTTGACCTACATCTGTGTGTAGTGCAACCACTGTGCCTTACGGTGGTCGTTTGTTCAAAAATCCAAACTACCAGCTCGGTAGCTATCACACACCCCCGATCTCCAGCCAACTTCTATCGGACCGCGTCAATCACCGCAAGTAAAGCGACCCGAGGAATGACAATCACGTCCACGAGTTTAACTGCACATATTTGCATACAAATGGAACCCGTAGAAGAAGGTGGCGGCATTGCACTGTTGACTGACTGTTGCCTTCTGTCGTCGTCGTCGGTGGACTTTTGTGGTCATATTTTGTTTGACTGTTTGGATTGGTAAATTGGTTTGGTAAATAGCGCAAAAATGCGATTCGAAATTTCTCACTCGCGAAAACGGGTAATGAATTTCACGGTCAAGAGCATGAGCGCGAGGAGGAATGCAGTTTGGATTATATTTACGGTAGATCGATGTCAGTTATGCAGATACTGTAAGCTGGACTCAGTGCATGATTTTATTGAAGAAATCACATAGATTCATGTAAGAACCTCGAGATTTACTGACATAACAAAAGATCTCTCTGAATATCCAACAAGGCCATGCTGAGGGTCGTGGATCAAATCGACAAGGCCGTGACATTTTGGTTTAATTGTATATGCCAGCCGCGAAACTTCAAGATTTTTGCCGCGAATTTCCATTGTCCCTACTCATTTCCCTCGCGGCCCACCAAACCACACAAATTACTCAAAGCGCTCATACAATATTCATATACGTAGCGCATATAATATTCACGTATTGACATTTTAGTTGTGGTGGTAGGAGGCTTTCGAAAATTACTTATAAATTCTTCCAGAAATACAAGTGGGATTCTCATGGAACTATCTCTAGGAATCTTCACAAAATATCTCTCTGATTGCACAAAAAAAAAAATAATAAAATGGGATTCTTCTGAAATCACCTTTATAGCTTTTCCGAAAATACTCCTGGAAATTTTCTGCAAGTATCTCTGTGATTCTTCCGATATACCTACTGAGAACCTTCCGGATATATTTCTAAAATTCATCTGGATTCATCTGGAAATATCTCTGTAATTTTCCCGGAAATCCAACTGGGATTCTTACGGAGATTTCTTGGAGATTCTACCAGAAATCTCTCTGGATTCTTTTAATGTTTACTCAGAGGAAATTCCTCTGGGATTGTAAATTGAATCCCTCTGAGTTTCTTCAATAAAGTTTCTGTGTTTCTTCCGGAAATCTCTGAAAAAATCATTAAAAAATCCTGTCGAGATTTTTCCAACATTTTCTTTTATTTGCCCCTCTAAATCTCATTTAGATTCTTCCGGGAATCCCTCAGTGATTCTGTCGTATATTTCCCTGGTATTTGCCTGGAAATCCCCCTGAGATTCTTTCGGAATTCCTATCGAAATCTTTCAGGTAATTCATCTCAGATTCTTCCAGAAATCCTTTATTTTTGTTCTTCCAGGAATTCTTCTAGAATTGTTCCGTTCGGAAATCCTTTTGGGATTCACCTTGAAATTTCTTTAGGTTTCTTTAAGCTATGCTTGTCTCTCGGATTTTCCAAAATAACTCATTCCGGCCATCATTTTGGAAATTCGTCTAATTTTTGGAACTCTTCTGGAAATCCTCCTTATATTATTCCGGAAATCTCTCTGAAACTATATTATTTAAAAAATTTCATTCTTTGGGATTATTTCGGAAATCCTCCTGGAGTTTTCCCGTTTGAAATACTTCCGGAAATCCTATTAGTATTCTTCAGATATTTCTGAAGTTGTTCCTAAAATTCCCCTAAACTATTTGGAAATCGTTCTGGTACTTATCCAAAAATCCCCTGTAAATTCTTCCAGAAATCTTGCTGGAATCGTTCCAGAAAGCTTTCTACGATTACTTCTATTATTCGTCTAGAATATTTCCGGAATTATCTCTTGAGCAAATTTTTCTAAGATTGTTCCAAGATTTGTTTTTCGGAAATTTCTCTGGAATTCTTGAAACAATCCCTCTGGTATTCTTCTAAAAATTCATCGAAAAATTTCCGGGATTTATTTTTTGCTTATGGGAACCCCTTAGAAAATGTTCCATAAAGATTTCCTTAAGGATTCCTTAAGGATTCTCCCGTATGTCCCTTTGAGATTCTTTCGGATTTTTTCTGTAGCTCATCTTAAAAATGTTGTGGAATATTTACGGAAATTCCTTTTGAAATTCTTCTGGGATTCTGTCGGATATTCCTACAGGATTATTCCGAAAATCCCTCAAGACTTATTCCAGCTCTCTTACAGCTGGAAGATTCACAGATTATTAGTCGGACAAACACCGAGGTATTTTTGAAATAATCCTAGTGGCATTTCCAGAAAAATCTCAGAGAGGGCAGTGGACTCCAAAAAAAACCCAGAAGGGTTTCAAGAAGAATTTCAGAAAGATTTTTAAAAGAGTCCTAGAAACATTATCAGGGATCTCAAAGCAATTTCCGGAATAATTTCTAGAAGTATACGAAACAGTCACAGAGGGATGTCCGGAAGCATCTCAAAAAGGTTTTCAGAGGAATCCTTGTACCGTAAGCCGGGGGCAAATTGATCACTATTTTACAACTTTTTGTTGTGTTACTCTTCGGAATTCAATTGTTGTCAAATAAATTTTGACAGAAACAGTACTCCATGGATCTTTATCAGTTTATGTAATCGATTTTTCACGAAAGAATGTTTAACATATCATAAAAATAGTTTTAATATCAAAAAAATAAAATGACACATTGGGGCGAAATTGATCACCATATAACAAAGCAGGAACAAGAATAAAAAAAATCCCTATCAACTATATTTGGGTCCCCTGAATCTGAAAATGATGTCAACATTCTTACAACTCGTGTTTTTGACCATTTTATTGCAAAATTAAACTTCAAAAATCTGCCTAATACGCCTAAATGTAGGCAATTTCCCTTGAAATAAGCACATTATTCGAGAATAAACAGTTTTATGAGCAAAAAACTATACTTGCCATGCTGTATGACATCAAAACTGAGTTCAGTATTTCATATTTATGCTTACAAAACATTTTTAACACTCAAAGTTAATATGTAGGCATAGGACCAGTGGATTGTTTAGTACCGATATTTCCTACTGTATTGCTTACACCTTGAAAAATTGTAAATATTTCTGTGCAAAACTGACCCTAATGAAAATTAAATAGTTCAAAATCATCATTAGACTAGACTAGTCTAGAAAACATGGAATGTTTGTAGTGCCAACGAAACCTTCAGCATCTTTGGGAGGAAATATTTTTTGGTACCGACCTGATCAAATTCGCCCCAGTGATCAATTTGCCCCCGGATTACGGTACTATTGGTTATTGACTCATTATTATAGGGAAATTCAGTCCAACGCTGGATCATCCCCGTTCCTTGTAGAATAATCGAAATACAATAGTATTCAGTTTTTGGCAACACACTCGAAATTATCAATTGCCAAAAACGGAACCATGCCAAAATTGGAATCCATTTTTTCAATCTAAAAATATCATTATGGTGTTGCTACATTATGATTATGCAACCAAATGATGGTCACTCTTCAAAACAGTACAAAACTGGGCGATTTTTAAATTTAATGACGCTGAACAAATTAATTTGCCTTCAAGCCCTAACAGTTATTTGGAAATAGCTCTTCAGAATTATGTTTTGCACAGTAAGGCATCTCATATCGTACGGTTGACTGCAGTTTAAAGGGCGCACAGTAAAAGCTGAAAACAATTGATCTACACAAAATTTTGACTAAGCCATCAATTGGATTTACCATTGTAATATGGATGGTATGATGCATTCCAAGAGAAATGAATACAAAATGCTAGAATCTACAGGATCTTGTTTAGAAATCTCAGGATCTTGATCTTGAAATTCTCCAAAGTATGGTAATCTCCAAATTCATCTGGAAACCTATTCAGAATCCTCAACATTCACCAGAAATACTCAAAATACCACTATGAATTCACAATATTCCACTAGTAATTCACAGGACGACTCTGAAATCTTAGCAGTTTACTGAGAATCGCCAGATTTCGCACAGCATCCGCAATAACTAACTATACATTCTCAGGAACCCGCAAGAAACCTCTAATGTCCGATAGGAATACCCAGATTTCGCTCAGTATCCTCCAGAATCTGCTCTTAATCTCTCATGCATAAGCCCACTATAAAGACATAACATCTCGAGAGAAATCTCTAGGATTCACTTAGAATACTACTATACCTAGATAGGAATTACCAGGATCTCGTAGAGAGAAATTTAACTATTTCTTGCGACCAACACACTTGATTAAAATAATGATATAGAATGGTGTATACTCCAGCATGATCACTCTTGTTGTGGAACGTTGGATCGTTTCTTAAAAAACCACCTTTCTACCCAAGGATGAAACCCGAATTATGGTTTTCCAAGATATATTGTTTTTTGTTTCTATACGGAAATACTTCCGATTTGTTGCAGTTTCTTCTATATTGATTCAAATATTCAAATTCAAATACATCAACTACAACGCCATCTATGGTTGAAAGAGTAGGGAAAGTGTACCAGTTATGGATATAGTGGTTCCCTATTTGACATCAAAATATATTTGATATCAAACTATTTAAACACACAGAATGATTAAAAATTTGAAGATAATCAAATTATACCGTATGGTGAAATAGGGAACCATTATGTCCATAACTGGTACACCTACCCTAGTTAGAACCGTTTCTCCTATATAGTTTGCAGATTTTCTTCATACAAACTTGGAGCTCGTTTAGCTCTATCCTCTTGGATTTTACGCTCAAATTACAAAGTTATGGATTAAAACTTATTCAAATAGACTACAGTCAGAAAAGTGAACAAACTTAGGGGTCGTCCATTAATTAGGTAAGGGTTTATGGGGGGAGGGGGGTTTTGAGATTTCTTACGCTAAAAATCACCAAAATTGTCTTATGTAATTAATGGATCGCCCCTTACTTTATCAATCCTACATGTTTCGCAGGCGAAATTCCACACGTTCCGCTCTTATCCAACTAGATTTTTCACTTTTAGAACGTTTAATTCCGGAATTACAAAACGGCGTAAGTAAGAATTTAAACTTTCGCAACCCAACCGCTACTTTCGCCGCACCGTTGTATGGAGAGACAAAGTGACTTAACCACGAATCAAAACAAATCCCTACTTGAGCCGATTTTACACTGATACACAAAGGTCGAAAGTAGCTGAATGAAACGGCTTATCATTTTTGTGAGAAATAATAGAAACTACCTGTTTTTTGAACGCGAGCTCATTGTATGCAAAATTTAAGCGATGTACACTGCGAAAAAATGTTAAAAAGGTGATCATTTAAAACAGTTTTAGAAGACAGGTTGTGATTCTTCTTAATTAATTTTCTCAAAACCGTATGAAAATTACTAACGTCGATTTGAAAAAGTAATCGAGATATGTTGACCATTCAGAAATTTACTTGAATAACGTAATTTATTTAAAAAAAAACATAATAAGTTTAAAGACATGATATTTTACTTGATTTGTTTCCATTATTGCGGAATGCTTCTTCATACGATTCTACCCTATTACCTCGAATTCTAAAACCTCGAATGACCCATCACCCCGAATGACATTATCCAGAAATGTCATCAATATCATCATGCCAAGATAATTGTTAATTCGGGGAAATAGCATTCGGGGTGATGGAATTCGAGGTGATGGCATTCGGGGAAAGTGGGGATGGGCTAGAATCCTTCATACGCATTGCGAGACGAAATTAGCGATCAAAACTCTATTGCAATCATATACTTTTTTTGTGAAAACTTGTAGTTTGTTCAAACGAGCTGCTTCAAATTTGAAAAAAAAAAGTTTTTTATTGACTTTATTGGACTAATGTGGGCTGGTCACAAAGTGTGAATACCTAAGAAAATAATTTGAAACCCTAGTTGAGATACTTATAAATGGTTTCATGAAACGTTGCGAACATATGAGCATATCGAGTTAAATAAGCACGCACGGGATGGTGAATATCGATGAAGATGGAGCTCTAGAATGCAGTAGGAGTGAAGCTGGCTTGCTTTTTAAATGATTAAAATAAAAGACACAATGACATTAACAAAAGTTTACAAATTTTGATGTTATTCAAACAATCGTATCTTTTTTTTTGTCAAAATCAGGGGGTGCCAAAAATGGAACATGCCAAGAACGAAATCCCACTGTATAACCTGAATAATTCCAGCAAGATTTCTGGGAAAATCTTAAAGCAACAAAACCCAGAGAGTTGTTCAGAAGAATTCTCGAAAGATATTCCGAACAATTTCAACATAATTCACGTAAGAACTTCAGAAGAATTTTCAAAAAAAAAAAATTTCTCTGAAGGTTCTGTGTAACTTTCTTAGAAGGAATTTTTTAATAATACGGGAACTGTTATCGGAAGAATTCTCGAAAGATATCTTGAAGAATTGCAGCAGGATTTTCCAGATGAAACATTTTAGAAAGATATCCAGCCAGAAAAATCTCAGAAGTAATTTCGGAAGGTTTTCGGAAGCATCTCAGATGGATTGTCTGAAAAATACTCGAAAAATATCTGAAAATATTCTAACAGAACTACTTAAAAAATCTTATAAACATTTTCGGGAGAATCCCAGAGGAATTTCCGGAATAAATATTAGAAACATTTTAAGAAAAATCGCAGAGTTATTTTCGTAGGAATTCCAGTAAGATTTTGTATCATAAATTCAAAAAAATAAATGAATAAATTTATAAATTTAATTTAGGTGAATCCAAAAGAGTAAAACCCACTCCCCTATGTTTCGAAGATATAGATGTATTTTTTATTTAATATATAACTACTTGGATTATATTGCATCGAAATTTTAAAATTATTTGTAAAAAAGAAATAATATTTATTTGGAAGAAGTTATATAATTCTCATTTCTTCCCACAATTAAACGTCCGTGTGGAATTTGATTCTTTTTGAATAATAAATTATTACACATAACATTTCGCAGTGTTTCAGAATGATATTATTGATAATAAAAAACCTTACAGATACTTGTTGAATTGCATGTTTAGTAAATCAATATTTTAAATTACAATTGTTAAGTTTAACATGTCAATACAACGACATTATCCCACAGTTGAAAATATTACATGAATGAACATTGTCAAAAGAACATTGTATTCAATTTTGCATGATTTTTTTCATAATACTCAATCAGCGTTTCTCTAAGAACGTCTTTGATCATTCTCCATTTATTTATGTACTTATAAGAATTCTGAATAAATTCGATTTAATTTAGTTTCAAAGTCAACTTTTATACACGGCAACTCAGCACGATCCACCTCGGAATGGATTGGTGAGCTGTCTGGTTGTTGCAGATGAAAAAATTAGGATTCATTCACAAATATCATAACGCTAAACTCAACCATTTTTGACACCCACCCACCTACTTGTAACGTATTTTGTAAGAATATTTTTTCTATTTTTGTATGAGCTATAACAGCTTGAAGACATCTTTCAGCGTTATGAAATATGTGAATGGGTCCATTATCGTGTAGCGCGACATCGCATCTCAACTCACCAAGGAAACGGCCAGTTGAAATTAACAACACACACGGAGAAACCAGACTACTTAAAAAATATGTTCCTTAAACTTAAATTTGGGTAAACTGCATTTAATTTTTACCCACGGTTGGGTTGTTTTGCCTCTCTCGCAATAGCAATGTTGTCAAAAACAGAGAGAGACGCACCGACCCAGCGTCGAAGTTCAATAGAAAATTCAAATTTGGATTCTTTCGAGTTTACCTTACTTGAGGTTGTTTTAAGACTTCGAATGCTAACGCTGGGTAGATTTTTTTGCTCTACCTAATGATAGCATATGTCAGTTAATCCAAATTTGGGTTATCCCTCGGAGGAGTCAAATTGAGTCAAACGAAGTCAAAGTTGGGTTGATTTGTGGCTACGTGTAGAGTACCTTCGTCTCTGTCACACGGTACGCATATACAATAATAGTCAATTGGCAAAGGGAGCTACCGTTCTGATTCGAATTCCGGACAGCTTCAAATTCCGGACACTCAATTTTGTATGGGAAAGGTTTCAATTGAAATGTTTCAAAATTTGCCCTTCAAAAGTTCCCAATTTGAAGACTCGTTTTAATATGATTTTTCCATAGCAATCCATGAAAATTTACAATGCTTTACTAGTTTTGACGTTTTTCTAATGGCTGGTAGTGTTTATTTTACGATTCAACTTTTCCTACTTTGCTTTTTACGAGCTGTCCGGAATTTGAATCATAGCGTCCGGAATAAGGAGCAAAAGTGAGGTGGTGTCCGGAATAAGAATCATGAAGAGGACACACCTTTCTATTTATTCAAATTTATTGAAGTTGTGGAATTCAAATCTTCAACTAATATTCGAAAGGTAAGTGTCCTGATAGCATGATAACACTGAGGAATCGTATACATTGATTTAATTTTTATGCTTTTAGGTGGCTCACACTTCAAAGAGGCCTTAAGTGTCCGTAATATGAATCAAAACGGTATTCACTATTTCAGTTAAAGTCTACTTTAGTTATTTTCTAAACATCCGTACAATATACTCGTACCTATTAATTACATAAAACATTTTCAATTGTACTTTCGTATCACGTACATTTTCCATTTGTTGAACACTAGCATAACATGAAAGTCTTGGTTTCATGGACAGTATTGCCAGATTTTTTATTTTCGTACCAAACAACTAAATTGAAATGGAATATTGCATTACACAATGTAGTATTGTTTATTGCTTTAAATATCTGTTGAATAATTATTATAAAAATCCTACAATGGTGTCTGTTGCAATGGTGAAAAACGCGATTCAGTAAAGTATAATTAATTGCATCCCTGGTTGTATTCTGATTCTTTTTTCGAATTTCACTATCTTCACTATGGCATCAATGCCATCACCGTTTGTTTGTTGACATCATGATTGGAATTACGCATCGGCTGCCGATTTATCCGGAGTATAACCTCAATCTCGCGATTAATGCTGTAATGTCGAAAATAATGTACATTAGGAGAAGTCGCTAAATTCTATGGAGTGCCGAAGCGGACGATTCTCTTCCGTTTCAGCCCAGAGTGGTCAGAGAAAGTGCTTCGCGGATCTAACCCTGCCCTCACAACCGACGAGGAGCGCGAACTTGCAAGTCGAATGAATGCGGGAGTAAAACGGTCAACATTTAGCGACAATCGTTCAACATTAGGATAAGATGGGTTATGTACGTGTTCAGCAATTGAGTATAGAACTATCTTTTTGAATATATATTTTTTCAATTAAAAATTGACATTACAATGCCAAAAATGTAACAGAAATAATGTTAAATGATCGTTTACGGTGTTGAATGCTTTTTTAGCAACCTTTCTATTAGAATTTCCATGAAAATCAAATAACAAAAAAACGTCTATCTTAACCGTTCAAAATTTGGCGATTTACCCTAATTTATAGAAAAAATATCTATGTAGTCGTGTAGATAATAGATCTCTGAAGTTATCCAATACGTACTCCCATCATTTGTGTTTGCATTCGCAATTGATGAACGTTATTGTCACTTTACAATAACTTCGGAAGCGATGGCTTTGGGTAGGGCCAATCAGTCGCCCTTCCACTACCGTCCCCTCCCGTCTCGCGACCAAGTCCATCTCGTTCATTTACCGACAGCAAAATTCGAAATAATAAAAAACGGCTCTAAAACAAACAATGCCATTCGAAGTGGGGTCATGTCGATTCGGAGCCGAAGAGCAGTGCAAATAATAGCTCGCGCGCATGCTAGAGACGCCCGGGGTCGCGCAAACTCGCCATGGATCACTGGTTTTTCGTTCCGTTTGCTTCGCAATCCAGCTCTGGTGAAGTGAGCTCAAATAACCGGCCAAGCCCTTTACGTTTGGCTCCGATTGGTTCGGATGCCGATCGCGATGGATGAGGCGGCCGCTGCGAGGTTCGGTATTCAATATACATCAGTTGATACATGTACGTTATGCTCCAAAACATATGTTGAACGGCGACAATAGATGATTTGTTTGAACTGTGATATGCGGGTGGCTGTGGAATCGAACAAAATATGTTACAGTAGAAAAATTGAGCGATATTTGAGAACAGTAGTTCCTCCCTGCAGGCTTAAAATCAAAATAGCATCAAAATCTAGATGGCCGCCAGATTTTTTCATTTAAATTAATACTCCTATCCTTCACTAAAACATAAACGATTGAAAACTTGTTTCTTTACACCGGAAGCGACTTGTGAAGCTTTTTCAAATTTTAAGGCATTTTACAAATTAAACCAGTCGACGAAGTAATTTCTAATGTTATCTACACAAATTTTTATGACAAATTCTTAGAGAAACCCTTGAACAAGTTTTGAAGGAATTCCTAAAACAAAAAACCTAGAGAAATGTTTGAAATCATTTCCCGAACAGCGCCAAAGGCAATCTTGAAATATTTGTGGAATAATTGTTGGAGCACATTTTAAGGTAAAGATGAATCGAAGCTAAAACGCAAAATCTCATGAGCACAAATCTATAGAACTAGACATCCGACAACTGGACAATAATCAATTAGTCCAGCAAGTGATCAATCGATCAAGTTTTCAGCTTAAACGGATGTCTGGTTCTCCAGATCTGTGCTTTTGAAAATTTTAGATTTGGCTTCGATTCATCTTCAACTTACAATAAAATCAGGAGCAATCCGCGACAAATATTAGAAGGTGTTTTTATTTGAAAAAAAAATAAGAGTAATTTTTGGAGGATTTCCTTGAAAAATATTTATGGAACAATGTCTAGCAGAACTCTTAAGAGAAACTATGGTGTTGTTTTTTTTTCTTGTGGCTACGCTAAGGAAACTCTAAGCTAATAACTATAGATAGCTCATCAGAACACAACCTAAACCAGTTGGTAGAAAGTGGAAAGAAGGGACGTAGAATACATTACATACTAGTCGTTATTAATTGAAGCAACGTCATGTAAATAATTCTCAGGTGACCCTTGGTTCATCATCAATTCAAATCGCCAAATCATCCAACCGAAAAGCCAAGCGCAAAGTTCAATATGCACATGAAACGATTAGTTTCATATGCCCAGGCAAAACCTATAGAAGCTCACACTGTTATCGGTACCAACCCATATCGCCTGTCGCATTGTCGTCGTAACCATTGGTCGTTGGTTGATATCGAGCGATCAACCACCAACACAACCCAGAGGAAGTTACATTTGCCGAGAACCATAAAAACTCATCTGCATCCACACTATCCAATCAGCCAACCTTCCGACAGACTACAATACGAGATGGTTACAGTCGATTGGCTGCCGACAGCAGCGGTGATGATGATGGACTCCACACGGTGTCATAAAATCCCATCGGCTTTGTATCTAGATAGACAGGAATGGAGATTCCGATGTTCATTCAAAGGTGATGATAACCTTCTAGGCAGTTTGCCGTTCGCCCAACTAAAGGTACCGCAGCCGTTGATGTGCATGTAAATCCGTCCTATTTTTATGGTCTTCCCAATGCAACAGTAGGGGATACTGGGCAGAAGTGATTCACTATTTTCTCGGAATCTACAACAATTTATTCTAAAAATATTTTAGTGCAATATTTCATCTGTACAAAAGAAAATGTCAGATCAAGAAATTCATCAGATAGTATGAATAATAATATTTCATGAGCAGATTGGACGTGAGCTTAAATGGTTGTACAATTCGTAGTTTCTGCTCCATGCAATTAAAGTTGATTAGCTAACCATTCTTAATGTGCACAGATCGAGAACTCTAATTAAAAACACGATAACGGTGCCGACCTCGTCCTTACGGTCATAGGTGCAGTGAAGGAATATTAATAAGACAACCATTGTTACTAGAGACCGAGTATACCTCTGCATCTCCACAGTTATCATGTTAAAGATGTTGGGTTAGTGGGTTGATGATGCTATCCATGATATATCTACACTAGGGCGATTTAAAATTTATTTCAATTATTATGAGAAATATTCCAAACACGTTAGTACTGGAATCTAAGTACAAAATAATCATCCCATACTGAAAACTCATTCTTCTAGCTACAATAATGAAATTTTCTGAAGGGGAAAATTCAATCCGACGGATAGGAGAAGAGATATTTATGAGTTTGTTTGCTATTATTTAGCTTCATATTGGATTATAGAACTGTAATTATACACAAAACTTAGCTCAAAAGAGATTTGTTCCTTCAGCAACATCGTTCATTAAGCTATGAAAGGTTTATACACACATGCTTGGAACGTTTCTCAAAATTCTCAACACACGGGTAAAAATGCGGCACTCGAAATAAGGAGAATGAATCATGATTTCGGGAGGAAAGTGTGTTTTCATGTTATGAAAATATACCATGACCAAAAGTCATGAAATCATGAAACATTTTACCGTAACGCCAGCTGTACGTTACGTTTTCAATTTAAAGCGAAGAAAAATGTCAGCTGGAATCCTCAAATCATGAAGCATGTATGCTGGAACCATGAATAAAATTCATGGAAACATAAGCACTATTCATGGATTTAGTCATCTGTCATTTATGATTCCTTTTTTTGACACGAAAAGTGGCAATTTCGGTCATGAAATCATGAAGGAAGATCTGATACCATGAACACAGGTCATGAAAACATAAGCAGTATTCATGTATTTAGATAGCTGTCATTTATGATTCCGATTTTGGTGCTGAAAAGTGGCAAGTTGAGTCATGAAATCATGAAGCAGGATCCCTGAATCATGAACTCATTTCATGAAAACGGAACATTATACGTCAATTTAGATCCCAGTTTATATTTACTGTTGGTAAACATATAAAATGAAAATTAAAATCGTTGCGACTTTTGTGCCGGTAGTTTCGTAATAAACCGCGAACGCATTCCACAATTGTCAACCTAACGAGTGCCAAATCTTTAGCAGGAACGCGAACATTCAGTGGTTAGGTTTGTACGCAAACTATTGTTTCGAACATCAGTTGATTTAACAAATGGTCCCTGGGCTCACAAAATGCTGGTGGATTGCGTGAGTAATGGAACACTCCTTAACAACACTGTGGATGTGGAAAGTGAACTGGAACATCCGGCTGCCGAAGGCTTTTTGTGAGCTGCTCTGCTATAGGACATAGGGAAGGCATCACATCCGAACAGTTACAATCGCCGACGAGTTTGTGAAGCGAAATCTTCGCTCAAAGTCAAACATTACCTGGTTCTACAAAATCAGAATGAAGGCTTGTAAGTATATTTTGGAACATCTAACAGCTCCGGCAGATTGATTGTGTCGTGACACAATGTGGAAACTTACGGAAATCTCGCCAAGAATGCCATCGATACGATGGCACGGTTCCGAAGAGCAGTGTCTTCAATTTAAACTTTTTCAAAAACAAAACTTTTTTTTATAATTTCACTAGAAAAAATCACCGATCGCCATGAGATGCGTCGACTAAGAAGAAGAAGTGACAGTTAGATTAGTGTAACGCCCGGAGCATACAAATTCTTGCATAATACTCACGATTTCATGATATCATGAAACATAAAATTTTATGAATTCATGACTTTTTGTTCATGAATTCGGCAACCCGTTTTTTTCCGTGCAGTAATTTCCATATAAACCTACCTTCAAATTACCAACTGCGCTAGTGTAGGTGCTATTTCAATACCTAAAAATAATGCGCTCTCGGGCTTGGCATTGGATATAAATAGAAAGCGTTGTGTTTGGATGGGCATCTAATTCTTCCGAAAGAGGTGCACTTTGCGAAGAAGGACCACGTGATTATTGAGCTGAAATCGAATTCAGGATAACTTCTGCGTCCATGAGTCCTCTCATGCCGTAGTGGTAGCGCGCCCTAACTAGAGATCAGAGAGTCGTGAGTTCGATTCTCTCTCTCTCTCTCTCTCTCTCTCTCTCTCTCTCTCTCTCTCTCTCTCTCTCTCTCTCTCTCTCTCTCTCTCTCTCTCTCTCTCTCTCTCTCTCTCTCTCTCTCTCTCTCTCTCTCTCTCTCTCTCTCTCTCTCTCTCTCTCTCTCTCTCTCTCTCTCTCTCTCTCTCTCTCTCTCTCTCTCTCTCTCTCTCTCTCTCTCTCTCTCTCTCTCTCTCTCTCTCTCTCTCTCTCTCTCTCTCTCTCTCTCTCTCTCTCTCTCTCTCTCTCTCTCTCTCTCTCTCTCTCTCTCTCTCTCTCTCTCTCTCTCTCTCTCTCTCTCTCTCTCTCTCTCTCTCTCTCTCTCTCTCTCTCTCTCTCTCTCTCTCTCTCTCTCTCTCTCTCTCTCTCTCTCTCTCTCTCTCTCTCTCTCTCTCTCTCTCTCTCTCTCTTCATTTAGACAGAAATTTCTACTAAATTTCTCGGTATACGATTTGTCAACGTTAATTTTTTTGGTAGGTTTTGTGAGGAAAACTTTTAAAAGGTTAATCACTTACATTGTTTGACAAACAAAATCGATCTGCATGCACAGAGACCGGACAACCCGGGCTTGAAAGTATAAAAAGAAACAAAAATAATGGGGTTTTCAGAATGTTCCTGCCTGCCCCAGGTCATTTTTAAAATATACTTGAACTTTTTGCATTTTTTATTTAACAATCTAATCTAATCAATAAACCGACACAGTGTTTTATATTCAGGACAGCGGAATTCATGTGCCATATAATGTTTAAAACGTTAAGTCCAATATGAAGAATTGTAGTAACATTTGGAGACAGCCCTCCCCCTTTTTTTGCACCCTCCCCATTTTTAAAGTAACGCAAATGATGGAATATTTGATATACAGGGGGTTGTCAAAATAACTGGGACAGGCAAAAATTGGGCCAACTTTGGAATGCTGTAACTTTGACAAAAATTGACCGATTTCAATTCTTTAAGAAGTAATGGACGGGTCAACTAATCTAGTTTTGAGGTGCATCCACGGAGATGAACTATGACCACCGGATACCGGTGATAATCCGGATTTCCGGAAGCATGTCTTATGCAGTAAAATTATGACATGTTTTTAGCAAAGGTCTCGGCTAAAAATTCAAAATTTTATTACACAAGAAGATAGAAGATCAAATTCTGAAGCGATTGGTGCGCCAAGTATTAAGATCGATCCAGAAACAACCAAGATATGGCCATTTCCCCGGAATCGGTGCCGGTAGTGGATCCGAATTGGGATCAAACAATTTATTCACTCAAAATATGTCGCGCAATATTGTTTTCTCCCTAGCTTATCATAAAATATCCTATTATTAAATTAAAAAAGAGTCTTGTACAGATTTGGCCACTCATGGCGCCGCCAAGTGCCCCGAGGGAACCTTGCATAGGGGACATTTCGATTTTGACACCAAAGCATATTATGCGACGGCTCATTCTTCATGTCTTGTCGTAAATAGGGCAACTGTAGACTCAAAACGGATAGTTGACTACAGTGACTACTTCCGGGACCACCGGATGTTCCAGAGGGAACCTGTAATTAGGGACAATTGAAATTGAACTCCAATACATATCGTGCGATGGTTCATTTTTCATGTTTTGTGCTAAATAGGGCTATTGTAGACCTTAAGTGGATATTTGACTACAGTGGCCACTTTTGTGACCACCGGATATCCCTGAGGGAGGCTGTGATGTCCCCAATGACAGATTCCTCCGGGAAATTCCGGTGGTCTTAAAAGTGGCCACTGTAGTCAAATATCCACTTAAGGTCTACAATAGCCCTATTTAGCACGAGACATAAAAAATGAACCATCGCACGATATGTATTGGAGTTCAATTTCAATTTTCCCTAATTACAGGTTCCCTCTGGGACATCCGGTGGTCTCAAAAGTGGTCACAATATTTAAATATACACATTGAGTCTACAGTTGCCCTATTTACGACAAGACATGAAGAACGAACTGTCGCATGATATGTTTTGGTGTAAAAATCGAAATGTCCCCAATGATAGGTTCCTTAGGGAACTATAGGAGGTCCCCAAAGTGGCCATTCTAGTTAAATATCCATTTTCGGTCTAAAGTTGATCTATTCATGACTAGACATGAAGAATGAGCCGTTGCACGTTACTTTATTTACGACAAGGCATGAAGAAAGAGCCGTCGCATGATATGTTTTGGTGTAAGAACAGAAATGTCCCCAATGACAGGTTCCTCCGGGAAATTCCGGTGGTCCCAAAAGTGGCCACTGTAGTCAATTATCCATTTTAGGTCTACATTAGCCCTATTTAGCACGAGACATGAAAAATGAACCGTCGCACCATATGTATTGGAGTTCAATTTCAATTCTCCCTAATTACAGGTTCCCTCGGGGACATCCGGTGGTCCCGGAAGTAGTCACTGTAGTCAACTATCCGTTTTGAGTCTACAGTTGCCCTATTTACGACAAGACATGAAGAATGAGCCGTCGCATGATATGCTTTGGTGTCGAAATCGAAATGTCCCCTATGCAAAGTTCCCCCGGGGCACTTGGCGGCGCCATGAGTGGCCAAATCTGTACAAGACTCTTTCTCAATTTATAATAGGGTATTTAATGATAAACTAGGGAGAAAACAATATTGCGCGACATATTTTGAGTGAATAAATTGTTTGATCCCAATTCGGATCCACTACCGGCACCGATTCCGGGGAAATGGCCATATCTTGGTTGTTTCTGGATCGATCTTAATACTTGGCGCACCAATTGCTTCAGAATTTGATCTTCTATCTTCATGTGAAATAAAATTTTGAATTTTTAGCCGAGACCTTTGCTAAAAACATGTCATAATTTTACTGCATAAGACATGCTTCCGGAAATCCGGATTATCACCGGTATCCGGTGGTCATAGTTCATCTCCGTGGATTCACCTCAAAACTAGATTAGTTGACCCGTCCATTACTTCTTAAAGAATTGAAATCGGTCAATTTTTGTCAAAGTTACAGCATTCCAAAGTTGGCCCAATTTTTACCTGTCCCAGTTATTTTGACAACCCCCTGTATATCAAATATTCCATCATTTGCGATACTTTAAAAATGGGGTGGGTGCAAAAAAAGGGGGGAGGGCTTCCTGCAAATCTTATTACAACTCTTCATATTGGACTTAACGTTTAAAACATTATATGGTACATGAATTCCGCTGTCCTGAATATAAAAACAGTTTGTCGGTTTATTGATCAGATTAGATTTTTAAATAAAAAATGCAAAAAGTTCAAGTATATTTTAAAAATGACCTGGGGCAGACACGAACATTCTGAAAACGCCATTATTTTTGTTTCTTTTTATACTGTCAAGCCCGGATTGTCCGGTCTCTGTGCATTCAGATCGACTTTTTTTGTCGAACAGTGTTATTGCTGAATCTGGGAGCACCCAGTATCAAGTTGTTGAGGCATTGAAGGAATTCACGTTGGAATGGTGAAAAATCTAACGAAATTATTCGGTTAATTATCGCTACATTTGTAGCCAATACCCAATGAATTTCTCAAGCCAACGTTAGATATCCCTAGAGAAATTTTAGTATAATCTGTTGTTAATTTCTTAAAATTTTAAACATAACAAAATTTATTGACAAAAAATTAGTTTGAGTTTCAAGCAATAAGTTTAATCGTGGAAAATAACTTAAATAATTGAAGCCAATGAGTGTAATAATATTCTTATCTGTTACTTATTTTTTCTTAGAATTGTTATTTTTTTGGTGATGAAATGTGTTAAGTAATATTCACTTTGCTTGGCTTTCGTGCAAAATTAAAGAAGCGGGATCAAGGCTTCCCAAAATAAAAAAAATATGACTATTTTCGTATTTTGAAATATACGCATTTATTTTGAGCCTTGAAAAGTATCAAAAAAAAAATGTAACGCTTTTTAGATTTTAATAATCCTTATTTTAGTAAGGTATACCGGGGCAAGTTGAAACGGAAGAGGCAAGATGAAATGCATAGTTTTCAATAGGATATCAAAGAATGTTCTTTTTAATAAAAGTTTGTTTCATCTGTTGCCTCAATGTTTTTGGAATTGACTCATCATTATAAAATTTCACTTGTCCCGTTCACTGTGTACCTTACATGTGTTCGAAAGAAATCAAGCTTAAAACTTTCATCAAAAAAGCCCTAGAAAGATCGAAATTTTGAGTACTTTCAACGTACTTTGCCGCATTCATAAAAAGAGATCAAGTCCCCACTCTTCCCTATGGTTGTCACTTTGTGATGCAATCAATGCAACTTTGCCGGAGGGAAAAAGATCTTGAAACTGACAAGCTCTACGCGCTTCCACGTCGATTGTTCTTCTACGCAGCCGCTTGCCAGGTGTGAACTGTCAAATCTCCGGGATCCGCACCCATCAATCTGAACCGAGCTGGTAGTCGTCATTGAAGTGTAACGAAACGATAGATAAAGCCACCAACCGGAAGGACGTCCATGGGTTTGTCAACGGCGGATCGGACGTCACATTCCACAAAGGGCGGGACGCGTGGTGAGGGCAGAAGAGTCACGCCCTTTTCTTTCCAATTATGTACTTGTGAACCGGAGCTAAAAACCACGTTGATGAGTCGATGCGAGGGTGGTGGTGGGATGCTGGGGTAAATGTCGGTGCGTTATTCAATAAGCGACACTTGTTTCGCATCATTAAGTACACACACAGGCTATTTAAATGAGAAATCTAATGATTGATTGATGGTCACGTTTGGAGGTTAGTTTCAAAATTTTCTAAAATTAAAACATGTTCTTATACTATTAACACCAAACTATTCCATTCGACTATTTTTGACACAATTTTTAATCTCTCAACGCTGCTGGTTTGACTGCTCTAAGCATTTGGCCTTCTGATACCTGATACTAAACTAACTAAAGCTATCACTACTCAGCGAATACTTAACGGGTTTCAACTGTTTTTTGTCAGTATACTCGTACACATATCTAGTTACTAAAAGTGGTCAAAGGATCTCGAAAATGTTCTTGTTGTCGGAGTTATTCCGATGGGTCACTGGGTCAGGTCTGATGAAAAGGGTGCTGTTAATTTGTGGCCCTGGAGGTAGGCAAGTTTCAAGTTACAGATGTGGCCACTATATCATGGAATTTTAAGAAAAACGCATCAGCGTAAACCTTTTTAAAAACTATTGAATTGGATAACCATGTGCCCTGCATTTCATTGACCCTACAAATAACCATTTTGGGGTCCCCAGGATGCCTCAAATTTACGATGAATTGGCCAATTAGTATCTAAATATCTGTGCCAATCAAATAATCAACGAGAGAATACGAACCGGGACAATCGGCAAAACCCACAGCGACGTAAAGGGACTAGCGATTGGAAGCTCGGTACGTGGAACTGTAAATCTCTCAACTTCATGGGGAGCACACGCATACTTGCCGACGCACAGTGCGTTGCTCCATAGACAAAAATCAAATTTCAAGTTATTTTATCCGGCGATTATAAGTATCCACAAGTGTTTATAGATAGCATCCGTTATTGAAACAAGTATTTATGAGCTATACAAAGCACTAAAACTACTACAACAAGCGGCGTAAGTGACAGTTGTCGGAGTGACAGAAAAACTAAATTTTGTCGCATGATTTCAGCTATCCTTTCAACTAGCACAGAGAGTGTTGAAACCAATCTATTCATTCTAAATCTAAAAGAGAACATGGCAAGGTTTGTAAAGTATATTTGATGTGACAAAAACAGCAATTTTTACTTTGAATATAAGAAATCGGCACGTTGAGTTGGCTATGAAATCAAATTTATGAAATATTAACATGTAATTTTGATTATCGATTAAAAAAAAGTTCCAACGAGTTCCGCCCTAAATCACGCATAGACATGTTTCTTAAAGTGTCCCTTAAGAGGTCTGAAAGATACAGCTGCAACCCCCTGAAACTCTTCGAGATTTTTGACTATTTTTATGTATACTCCTTATCCAGCACAATTATGAAAATGTTGTTTGTGATATAAAATACGAAAATCTTGTAACTTTATGTAGTCTTGGCTCAACCAGACATTACACCAAAGCAAATTAATGCTTTAAATAATATATTTTAAATTTGCTTTCCATGATTTTATTCAAATTTTATATAAAAAACTGATAAATTGAAAAAAAAAATCGATTTCTTGCATGAAGGCGTATAAGTCACTTTTACAGCTACGAGTGAGAAGAGACATATTTGCAAATAACTTCTTACATCATTATAAGCAATGAAAGTACAAATTGCAAGGTTTTATTTGGAAAATATTGAAATTGGCGCTTAGGACAGTTTTGCGATTATGCGTATATTATATGTCATTTATGCAAATTGTAGCTCTTTTGACCAGGAACAATTTTCCCTTCCATATCAAGGCTCAAATGGCTTGATCTTCCAGTTTTGATTTTTGTCCCGTATCTCCATACATTCAACGCACTGTGCGACGTGCTGAAGGACCGCGGATTCGGCATCGTAGCAGGAAGTGTGTTGGAAGGGATCAATGGTGCGAACGTTTAGAGATAATCATACCATCTACCGGCAACACACTCGAGCTGGCAACAGCTTTTATAGTGATGGGTGATATGCAGAAGTGCGTGATCGGATGGTGGCCGATCAATGATAGAATGTAGAAGTTGAGGCTCAAAGGCCGGTTCTTCAACTTCAGCATAATAAACGTGCACAGCCCTCACTCCGGAAGCACTGATGATGAAAAAGACGCTTTTTACGCGCAGCTCGAACACGAGTACGACAGCTGCCCAAGCCATGATGTCAAAATCACCATAGGAGATCTAAACGCTCAGGTTGGCCAGGAGGAGGAATTCAGACCGACGATTGGAAAGTTCAGCGCCCACCGGCTGACGAACGAAAACGGCCTACGACTGATGGATTTTGCCACCTCCTAGAACATGGCCATTCGCAGCACCTACTTCCAGCACAGCCTCCCGTATCGATATACCTGGAGATCACCACAGCAGACAGAATCGCAAATCGACCATGTTTTGATCGATAGACGGCACTTCTCCGATATAACGGACGCCAGAACCTATCATGGCGCTAACTGACTCCGACCACTACCTGGTGATGGTGAAACTGCGCCCAAAACTATCCGTCATCAACGATGTACGGTACCGACGCTCACCTCGACACAATCTCAAGCGGCTGAAACAACCGGCTGTCGCCAATGCGTACGCGTAGCATCTTGAGGCAGCGTTGCCGGATGAGAGCGAGCTCAGAAAGGCCCCCCTTGAGGATTACTAGAGGACAGTCAAATCAGTCATCATCCCCTCTACCGGTTGCTTCATTTATTACCCAAAAAAAAATATTTCAATCGCGATAACTTTTTTGTTTCTTGGTATTTTTGCACCAGTTTTTCACAAGCTCTCAAAAAACTCTTCTTGTTTTAGAATATGTCTCGATATTGATTATCTGGAACCGGAGATATTCCAAAATTCCTTGGGGGACCGACGCCTAGCCATAACCCATGTGGCTACAGAATTTTTATCGCATTCGGGTATTCACTCCCTGGAACAATACGTTGATGAGTGTATGTTGTAAAAAAATATAGCAATTTGGTGCAGCCGTCTTTGAGTAATGAGCATTTATGTTTCTGGTACCACGCTGGCCAAAAAAAGATCTTGAAAACTTCAAAAAACCTCATACCGTTATTTTCAGATTTCTCCAAAAATACTGAACCGATTTGCATGATGTTTTCAGAGTAGCTCCTTATTACCTGACAGTGTATAGCCCACATTTTATTTTCATGATAAATTGACCAAAAACAAAATGGCCGCCAAAGACATTTTGTATGGAAAATGTCGGTCCCCCAAGGAACATTGGAATAACTTCAAAACAAGATCACCAATGATTAATATCGACATGGATTCTTAAACGAGAAGAGTTTTTCTAAAACTTGTGAAAAAAAAGGTCCAAAAATACCAAGAAACAAAATAGTTATCGCGATTTGGTTGTTTTTTGCGGTAAAAAATGAAGCTGCTGGTAGAGGGGTTATCAAGATCAAGAAACGATTGGATCCGGGACAAAAAAAACGCCGCCTGGAAGAGGTGGAATGCCAAGAGATGGAGTCGCTGTACCGTTTTCAAGAAACGTGAGAGTTCTATCAGAAGCTCAACACATCTCACAAAGGCTTCGTGCCGCCAGCTGAAATGTATCGGGATAAGGATGAGAGCATCTGAACGGACGGACGCGAGGTGATCCAAAGGTGGAAGCAGCACTACGATGGACACCTGAATGACGCAAAGAACACAGGCACAGACGGTCAGGACAGCGAAGGCGATGGCTACGTCAGCACAGCGGGCAATGGAAACCAACCAGCTCCAACGATGGGGGAAATTAAGGATGCCATTCAACAGCTCAAGAACAACAAGGCCGCTGGCAAGGATGGTATCGGAGCCGAACTCATCATAATGGTCCCGGACAAGTTGGCCGCTTCTATGCATCGGCTGATTGGCAGAATCTGGGAAACGGAACAGCTACCGGAGGAGTGGAAGCAAGGCGTCATATGCCCTATCTACAAGAAGGACGACAAACTGGAGTGTGGAAATTATGGGGCTCTGCACTGTTTTGATTTTGCATAGGATTTTGACGTTTACTGGCCTTGCTGTTTACAAATTTTATGTAAGAGTGAAAGAGATAGGAAGATTTTTGTGCAGAGACCCATCGTGCAGTGACTACCTTAACGCCGCCTACTAAGTGCTATAACTGATTCTCTTTCGTCGTCTCTCATCTATAGCAAACGAACTTGATAACCAGGTTTCATAGACGCGCAGCTATTCAGCTAGACCAAGCTGAGGGTCGTGGGTTCGAATCCCACCGGTCGAGGATCTTTTCGGGTTGGAAATTTTCTCGACTTCCCAGGGCATAAAGTATCATCGTACCTGCCACACGATATACACATGCAAAAATGGTCATTGGCATAGTAACCCAGTCAACACAAACTCGTATACGATCGCGCATAAGGGTACACAAGTGGAGGCGATATACGTACATGCGCCATAAGGCTGCATGCAAGATGTACGTATATCGCCTCCACCTTTGTACTTTTATATAGCATCATATACGATGGTGTGTTTACTGGGAAGCCCTCAGTTAATAACTGTGGAAGTGCTCACAAGAACACTAAGCTGAGAATCAGGCTCTGTCCCAGTGGGGACGTAACGCCAGAAAGAAGAAGAAGAAGACGGCCGCTCGGCAACGGACCAGATCTTTTCCGTGCAGCAAACCCACCTGAAATGCTGTGAGTAGTGGCCCCTACACACCATCTGTTCATCGATTTCAAGGCGGCATACGACAGTATTGCCCGTGTAGAGCAGTGAGCCTCAGCCCTGTTTTTTTTAACCATTTTTGTTCCTGATAGTGAAAATTTTTCGTAATAATTTAATTTCGCTTTCTTGATAACTTAGGAAGTAGAATAGCTTCCCGAAGAAAAATATTGCGGGACAGATTTAACAGATACAGAGGTCGGAAGTATGAAGAAGGAAGTGAAAAATTGCGCGGTCCGTTAGTAGTGTTTGATCTATTGATCGTGTCGCTTGCTCCTGCGTAGGCGAGTGACGAACACTTGTTCGACGTACAATGCGATTATTGAATTAATTCGCGAATCCGGCTAGGCGTGATTGTATCATGGATCGCATCACCAAACATTAATGAATCCCAGATCTCCTTATACCACTAACCCAATATCCTTTCCATGACAATTGTAGAGATGCAGAGGTGATCTCGGCCTCTAGTAACAACGGTTGTCGAACTAACATTCCTTCCCTTCTCCGATGACCTTAAAGACGTGGCCGGCGCCGTTATTGACTAATTAAATTTGAGCTCTCGATTTATGCACATTGAAGAATGGTAAGCTAATCCTAAGCCCCATTCATTAAATCTCTGTGCAACTTCGATTGTTCTGGTCAATCACGGAGTAGCAACTACGAATTGTACGGTCATCTATGTTTATGCCTATGCTTATGCTTGTTTCTCTCAAGTATTTTGCAACAAATAAGAAATTTCGGTATAACTTAAATACCGTAATTTCGGGTGAAATTGATCATTTTCACTGTTTTCTTGGTATGCTTTCTTAACTGTTATAAATATCATACAACTAAATGCAGGAAAACAAGTACGAAGGTGAACCTCATTGGCTCATATACCGAAATTTTTCAACAAATGTGATGTTAGTGCCAAAAATCTGGTCTAAAATTAAAAATCGGAGTATCCCATTTCGAGGTGAAATTGATCACTTGTCAATTTTATTATTATTAGTTTCGAAATCAACTTTACATACTTAATTTGGGCCTCCTGAATCCAAATCTGCTTGCCAAATTCTTAAAAAGACAATATTTATGGAAATAATCAATAATTAAGGTGAAGATGAATCAAAGCCAAAGTTCTAGTTTTCAAGAGCACGGATCTGGAGAACCAAAAACCCGTTTGAGCTGAAAACCTAATCGATTGGTCACCACCAGCTAGTGACCAATCGATTAAGTTTTCAGCTTGAACGGATTTTTGGTTCTCCAGATCCGTGCTCTTGAACATTTTAACTTTGGCTTCGATTCATATTCACCTTAAATATCAAGAATACCGCGAAAAACGCTTTAATGTAGGCAATTTACAAAGGATTTCCCTACTTTGTTGCAGAAAATTGAATTTTTCAACAAAACGAGCAAATTGGTAAGAGTTTTGATAGTAAAATCTGTTTTGGAGATATATTGTTAGCGTCCTCAAAAACTTTCAGGTTTACACCATGTCCAAATCCTTGTTTAGAACTAGGAGTTTATAGATGATGATCAATTTCATACGAAACTTGAAGGCGTGGACACAGCGAGCTAGGTGGATTGACCAGGTGCACCAGGATTCGGAGAGCGTGGGTCGCATTCGAGGATGGAGAGAAGCGGCCATGAACCGAGTGAATTGGAGAAAAATTGTCGGCGAGGATTTATCAAGATAATTGATGTAAAACCAAATAAATAATAATTATTCTTTAAAAACATACTCTTTCTTTATCTCGAATAAGTACAATTGAATAGATTGATTGATTTATTTTTCAGAATCACTTATGTAGAAGCCAAGATCTGCAGCAAGTTTCTTATCTGTACTACTGAATTGAGTTTGAACATTGATTTATTTTTTGTGTAGAGAATTTATATAATTTTATCATTTATACGGTAGTGAGACAGTCCCAAGTAAATGAAAATCAAATTAAGTATGATACCATTTAATTTCAACTAGTTTTATTTTATTTTTTCAAAGCGGGCCTTTTGCATTTTTCTTTCAATGTTTGACTAAACTTAACACTTTGATGAGAGAATCCTATAATTTTATTTGTAACCTAAAGTTAAAAACATCTTGAGCAATTCCAACAACATTTGGATATTTTTAATTTGATTTAATACCTTCCTTCCCAAGACCAAGTAAAAATTACGCTATCACGGTTAAAACAATGGAATAGTAGTTTACGCAACAAGTTGCAGAATGACGATTTTTACAGCACGAGTTGTACATTTATCCAACCGAGGCTTGCCGAATTGGTTAATTAAGATGAGTGCTGTGAAAATCGAGTTCTGCACCGAGTTGCGTACATTTTTTTGCAATGTCGTAGAAGACCACTTGAGGGTATCAGAAATCATATCGGAAAGAATTCACCATTATTTTACAATTCCTGAAAAATTGTTGTGTAATGATTCATGACGGAACTCTACAGTTGCGTAATGAGAAAGCGTTACGTAATGAATCATTACAGCACTGGTTTCAGTTGCGTAATGACTATTAAAGCACTGCATAATTAAGTGCCGGAAAGTCGGCCTTTTTTTGACAGATTGGCGGGATGAAAAACAACCTATTACGATGAGCAATTTCAAAAATATATTTTTCACTTCCTTAGGTTTTAAAGCATTGTTCAATAATTCAATTTTACGCTACATTTTTATCGATTTTTTCATATTCCTTCGATGAATATTGAATAGATCGGCGTTTTATCAGACATTCGTATTTATTTTTCTTTTCGGCATTTTGTCCTTCCGACGTTTTATTGTTTGACATTTTGGCGTTCCACATTTTGTCTTTCGACGTTTTATCACCCAAGCTTTGAAGACCACTTGGCGTCCATGTACGGACTTCAAATTTTTACTTGATTTTTTTCTTATCAAAACGAGCACTTTAGAATGACGAACTTACAACATTTCACATTTTCGAAAAAGTAAGGGACGGCCTAGTGAGCAGCTTTACCAGTCGATCCACTGAGTACTTCTGAAGCTATGGGAGAACGAAGAAATCCCCACCACCTAGTTAGATGGCCTCATCCGCCCAATCAACAAGAAAGGGCACAGAATACACAGAAGAATTACCCTACTGAATTCGGCGTACAAAATACTGTCGCACATTCTGTTTAACAGACTGAGACCGCTCGAGGAGCCCTTCGTCAGCGAATACCAAGCAGGTTTTTGTGAGGGGCGCTCGACAACGGACCAGATTTACCTTACGAATGATCCTAGATAAATTCTGGGAGCATCACTTGCAGACTCAACATCTGTTTATTGATTTCAAGGCGGCGTACAATTCAATGAAAAGAAAAGAGCTGTTGCAGATTATGTCTGAGCATGGTTATCCGGCTAAACTAATTAAGCTGATACGTGCTACGGGTTCACAGGCGCGTTATAGGTAGACCAGTGCATTTTATTCTAGGGTCCACTAATTGGAACTAGACCTGTCTACCGTAGGATATCAATTATATTATGCAAGGCAGTGTTCTAATATTATAGATTGTTTAGCGTTTAATTGTAAAAAGTTGTATTGTATTAAAATAATCAGCTAGGTAATTCATAAAAAGTGTACACCTTGATTCGTATTTGTGGACATGTTTTTTGCCAATGCATAAAATGTGGTTTTAGAAAGTATGCAAATAAAACATTATTAAATACGATGTAGGTACCGTGTTGTCTCAAATTCCAAACAGACTCATATTCCGATCACTTGGTTTTTGTATGACAATTTGGTCGCCGTTACGTCAGAGGGGACCAAGTACAAAACTTGAGAAAATTGGATTATTCTCTCATTAGATGCAAAATTACTTTACCTCCGTTACACTTTGATCAGATTTGAAGAATGCTGTAAACTGCGAGAGATATGTTATAAATTTACTTTGGATGATCAACAAAAATCGATAAAAGTGTGCAGTCAGAATGGACCAAGTGCTTATTACCATAACAGCGAAAATGATCAGCGCGCTTTGGAATGCGAGGAAATGAAAGACATTTCAGGAGATTTGTCAGATTTTTCGACATCGAGTCATTCTTCTACTTATCCATCAATAGAAATTTATAAATATTACATGATTCGATGCACATAGTCCATCAAAAAATCGTTCTATTAGAGGTTTGGATTATGATTTTTCATGATTATCACTTCACATTATATTGTTTGAAAGTAACATAAAGACGTGTAAAAATATTGAACCGAAATTTAAACGAGTTCAAAAATTACAGAGCGTTAGACTTTAAACCCATTTTTCTGAAAATATCAAAAATGTCACTTGGTCCACTCTGACTTAAAGCCGACCATTTGATTGTATTGTTTTGCTGAAATATGTTATCAAATTACCAGGAAATAGCAGTCAATTGCAATTCAATTTAAACGCATTTTAATCCATTTGATACTCCTGTGAGTGATTATTTAGAGAATCAGGTCAGTAAAACTAGGTCAGAAAACTTTTTGCGAAATTTTTCGTTTGAATACGATTTATTCGTGCGAAAAAAAAAATTCGCAAATGTCAGCTAATTTATGCCCATCAGATGCATTTGAAGTCACTGTTGGCCTTATGTGGTCGGCGTTAAGTCAGAGTGGACAAAGTCACATTTTTCATATTTTCAGAAAAATGGGTTTAAAGTCTAACATCCTGTAATTTTTGAACTCGTTTAAATTTTGGACAAATATTTCTACAAATCTTTGTGTTACTTCCAAACAATATTATGTGAAGTGCTAGTCCGTTGTCTACTGTGGTGCTTCCTTCAAAGGACAAAATGCCCACTGGAAGCATTAACGTGTGGGTGTCTTTTTTTTAAAAGTGATAATCATGAAAAATCATAATCCAAACCTCTGATAGAGCGATTTTTTGATGGACTATGTGTGCTTGGTCCACTCTGACTGAACTAAAGACCACCGTTCAATGAGTTGGTTCACACTGACTGAACAATTTGTAGGAAAATAACAATCATTTGGTCGGCGTTAAGTCAGAGTGGAGCAAGTGACATTTTCGATATTTTCAGAAAAATGGGTTTAAAGTCTAACGCTCTGTAATTTTTGAACTCGTTTAAATTTCGGTTCAATATTTTTACACGTCTTTATGTTACTTTCAAACAATATAATGTGAAGTGATAATCATGAAAAATCATAATCCAAACCTCTAATAGAACGATTTTTTGATGGACTATGTGCACTTGGTCCACTCTGACTGAACCAAAGACCACCGTTCAGTGAGCTGGTTCACTCTGACTGAACAATTTCTTGAAAAATAACAATCATTTAATGCTTGCATGGTCAAATTGGGTGCATATCTCTAAGATAAACAAATTATCAAGAACCTTCGACACCAGTATCGTAAATTCTTAAATAACTCATATAGTAAATACCAAAATAAGTTTTGTACTTGGTCCCCTCTGACCATTTAATGCTTGCATTGCCAAACAGGGTGCATATCTCTAAGATAAGCAGATTATCAAGACCATTTGACACCAGTATCGTAAATTCTTCCATTCTATTCATTCTTCAATACCGAGATCAGTGGCATTACGATAGCTTGAAAATTAAGATTTTGTAGGGTCAGGGCATTGAAGACCAGAAATATTCAAATATGTGTTCAGTCAGAGTGGACCAAGTGAAAATCTTGAGTACCGACCAAAATATACTAGTCCAATAAGCGGGTTCTAGCACATTCCATACATACACCACAGAACTACCAAAAGCTTCTATCGGACTCCAAAATTGACTCAAAAAATGCAATAATTAATCAGTTTATTGCTTTTCAACACTTGGTCCGCTCTGTCTGCGCAGAAATTGTGCAATTTGTGACCACTCACCCAAATATGGTAAGTGGTCAAAAATCAAAATCAAATGCATCGAATTAAGTAATATTTAATAAATTCTATTGATGGATAAGTAAAAGAACCATTCAATGTCGAAAAATCTGACAAATCTCCTGAAATGTCTTTCATTTCCTCGCATTTCTCAGCGCGCTGATCATTTTCGCTGTTATGGTAATAAGCACTTAGTCCTCTCTGACTGCACACTTTCATCGATTTTTATTGATCATGCAAAGTAAATGTGTTTCATATCTCTCGCAGTTTACAGCAATCATCAAATCTGGTCAAAGTGAAACGGAGGTAAGGAAATTTCGCATCTAATGAGAAAATAATCCAATTTTCTCAAGTTTTGTACTTGGTCTCTTCTAACTTAACGCCGACCATGTGTCCGGAATATGTCCATACTTTACCATTTGGTGTTTTCAATTCTAAATATTAACTATATTGTTGCCTGAATAAAGTAAACTTCAGAAAATATTTTTAACCTGGAAGCATTCTGGATTACCCAACAGTCGAGCCGAATTTCCCATGATCAGGTTTGCCTTCACTACAGCTACCCTAACTCGTGCATCTGTTTTTGGCTATCCTCGCTGGCACGTTACATTTTCCCACACCTTCTCTAGCATGGCACGAACACATTTCACGTGCCAAAGCCGCGACGCGCAGTCTAACTTCGCAAATACACTACGACTGGCTTGCATTAGACTGATACAAAATTTCTTAGCAAGTTTAAGCATAGGTTAAAAATTCAAAATTTGCATCAGTCTAGTGTGCATAGTGCATACTCCTAAGTACTTACCTTCGCTCTGCAACCGGACCAGGTCACGTTTCTTGATTTTGTGCTTTCGTTCAATTTCGTACTTTTTGCAAAAGTACGGCTGTAGCGCATAGACGGGTGCCCGATAGCGATACTTGGCGGCGGCACTATTGGTGGATGGTTTCACCATCGATTCCTGTCGCTGTTCATCCGATGCAATCACTTCCCGCTGCTGATGCTGATAGTCGTAGGCGTGATAAAACTGCCTCGGGACTTCCTCGGCGCCCCCCGATCCACCTTCGTTATGCACCGACATTGAACCGGACGGTCCATAGTTTAGATTCTGCAACAGATTGGTACCGATTCGTTTGAGAAGTGAAATCGATTTCCCACCGGTGCCACTCGTCGTCCCAACCCCACCACCACCATCCCCCACGAAGTGCTGCTTCAACCCGACCCGATAATCGTCGTCCGATTCGGACGAGAAACACAACGGCGAAGGACACTTGAGCTTCATCGCGATCTCATTCCCCGGCGCGTTCACCACGAGCGAACACTTGTAACCGCGAACTCCGTTTCACGACCCGAAGCTTTTGACGCACAGAAAACTTTCCTCCTGCTAATTTTGTATAGGGAAATTCACCTCTGAAAATCGCACTTTCGATCGCGTTCGTTCAGACCGATCCCACCCGAGTCCGCACTTTCAATGGCAACAGAAGCGGAACTTTCTCAGCACCGAAGCTGGATTGGGTTGGGAAGGCGGCGCGCTGTGTCCGTCGTCGGTAGGATTGCTGTTGCGTCGGGACTCCGTCTTGCAAGACGAAGCCATATGGCGTGTGCTCGCTGGTTGCGGTGTAGTGGTTCCCAAACTTCTATCTTTTTACTATACTACAATTAACCTACACAAATGGTTTGGGCATAATTTTGACCAAAATTTAATACTTGTTTTTAAATATGAATCGTGGTTTACGGTTAACCAGCCGAGTGGAAGTTTAACAACTACCGAAAAGCTAAACATTACAAATAATTTGCAATTGGATTAGATGGACAAATTGATGTGAAGATTTGCGAAAAAGTTACACGTCTTCTCAGTGAGAATCGTGGGGGGAGTCGTGAGTTCGTGGAGGGAGTGAGAATCGTGGGGGGAGTCGTGAGTTCGATTCTCACTGAGAAGACGTGTAACTTTTTTGCAAATTTTCACATCATTTTGTCCATCTAATCCAATTGCAAATTATATGTAATGTTTAGCTTTTCGGTAGTTGTCAAAATTAAATGTTTTTTATGCCAAAATGTTATTAAGACTAGCAAAAGATATTCTTGGCACGAAACCATCGATGTTTTGTGTTTAAATCAGCACACTTGATTCGAACTGTTGCCCCAGCGAAAGTTTGTTTAGAACAGTCAATTTTGTAACTGTTATAACTAAAAAGGGGTAATTATTTTAACACAAGTTAGTTCAGCAATATTGTGACCAATTTGATGAAAGTCCATTGTAATGCTATTATTACTTTTCAACTGTTATTGTTTTTCTGAAAATATCAATTTTAACTCTAAGGTTGAACTTTTGCCCCACCTTACTCTATAGGCAAATAGTCAATCTTCTTGTCATAAATTTCGATGGAGCTTGTAAGAAACTTTCAGTGATTCAGTCATCAAAATCCTCTTGGAATCCTTAAGAAATTCCTCCAACGATTTTTTTTTCTCCAAAAGTTGAATGTTTCCACAGTGATCTTTTTAAGGTTGTTTTCAGGTAATCCCTTAGAAAATTTTCCAGAAATACCTCCAGGAATTCCTTCAAAGATTTTTTTCAAAAATGGAACAAAGAATTCCTTCAGGAATTCCCTAAGGACTTGCTCCATAGATTTCTCAAGATGTGCTTTCAGAACTTCTTAGGAGAACTTCTAAAAAAAATTTCTAGGAGTTCCTCAACATCCTCTACTTTTTAGTGATCCTACAGGAAAATCTGTTAGGTATAATTTAAGGTATTTCTCCAGGAATTACTCACAAAGAAATCTCCAGAAATTGCCCTTCAATTTTCTATAAGGATTCCTCCAAAAAACCCGTTACAGCGATTTCAACATGGATAACTCCAATGATTCCTACAAAGATTTCTTCAGTTATTTGTACAATGGTTCCTCTAAGAATAGTTCCAAATGTTTTAACAGGAATTCCATTGGATATTCCTTAAAAATTTAGGTTGTTTATTGATGGAAAGGTTACGGGTTATCAGTAGTTATTTCGCTAGTTCAAAAAGTTTTTTCCTAAGTATGACACCATTTATAACGCTCAGAAATTCAGGAATTCATCGAAAAATTCTTCCAGAACTTTTTTTTTAGAAATTTATTCATCGTTTCATTTAAGGAATCCTTCAGAGATTTCATCCAATGGATTTTTCCGAAAATTGCGTTATGGATTTCTCCAGCAATTTCTGCATAAAAATCGTTACAGTACAGGGGATTCAAAAATGCTTATTCATATTACTTTGAGCACGCTTTGTACATATTTGTAGGGTACAGGTACTTACTTACTTATTTGGCTTTACATCAATTATCTTGATAAAGCCTCGCCAACAATATTTCGCCAATTCCCTCGGTTCATGGTACAGGTATGTTCCGTTTTTATCAACACGATCGGCAGTTTTCAGTTGATAAAATCGGAACCGTGACAAAAACGGAATAATTTTCTTAGACAAAATATTTTACAAATTTTAAAACAAAATTGCAGTTTTGCCAGGATAACACACAATTTCATCATATAAATGCACAGTATTGATGTTTTGGAGCTGTGATTGGTATTAAGATTGTTCATTCGTATAATATCGTAAATAAAGTTGATTGGGTCTGCAATCATTCAATATGATTATTTAATGCGATAAATCTTTAATAGTTTAAGTTTTGTTGGTTAGATATTCATTGTATTTAATATGGAATATTAAACTGATAATCACATAAATGTGCATTACATAATGAGATGCGTCATATTTGTAAAAATAACTACAAGGAAGTGGGTCGAGCTGATAATTGTCTTTTCTTTCGAGAAATATTTGACACGAATCAATTTCTTTTTCTTCTGTCCATGCTCATCCTTTTGCTTTTCATAAGAACAGTAATCTGAAAAAAGACTTTTCCTCAGTTGGGATGTAATGCCATACAGACATTACATCCCAACTGAGTTCCGCAGTTATCAACTGAGAGTTTTTTATTTTGCTAAGGTACATTTTGCACACATTTGACATCCGATCGGTGATTAAATGTGGGGATATGTTGCGATAGTTTTGCAAGCTTAAATGAATATTTACGGTTTCCTGTGCTTTTCATTGTCAAAATCTATTCTGTAGAATGATTGGGTAATTTTTCTTCACTGATTCGACTGGGATGCATTAATCGCCATTCTAGAACAGCGCCACCTTTACCGTTTATCGTTGAATCACGAATTGGCTAGCACTAACCTAAATTAAAATCCTACTATATTTTTTTGGAAAAACTATGTTGAATAGGTTTATCAAAAACACAAAGTGTACAAACTCCAAAACAAGCATGACCAAAATAGAACGTTTTGGTTAGAATGTCTTTTGCTAAGGGTTATGAATAAGCGTAAGGTAGTTGTTTATTAATTTGTTGGTCTCCACGATGAGGTGCGTGTCCGCTCAAAAATCAAGATCCCAAAAAAATTGGGATGGGAACGTGCGTGACGTGAGACGATTCAGTATCAACCGTTTCTCAAACTGTTAGCCATCAGCCTCTTTCTATTTTCCCTGATGCAAACTTATTGTATGAAGATTCCAAATATTTCAATAGATTGTTAAGTTTTGCTGGAACTCTTCCCCTACCCTTGAAACAGGACCTAATCAATGGCTAATGCTATAATCTGTGTAATGTTATCGATTTTGAGAGATGGAAGATAATGTAAAAAATATGACGAGATCGACAGTCTTAAATAAAATGAGCTCGATAATGTTCCTTGCCATTGCTTAAATATTGTTAAGTTCATACCCAGGTACATTATTTATAACAAAGAATTGATAATTCTCATTACTATACGCCTATCACATTTACATAGAAAATTATATGATGCCATGTTATATAAGAATAAGTAGAGGTCTCTGCAACACGAATTCCAGACGATACTAGCATGCTTGATTATACTCCTGTACATCATCAGAGTTCAGTAACATACTCTAGAGCAGCGTTCTCCCGTTACCTTTTTCCGAGCGACTGAAAAATAATAAGCAAAGAGTTATCGAAAAATCAGCGAGAAAGATGCAGAACAGAGCAAAATTCAATGACACAAGTGCCATAACAACTCCGCGAGTGCTGTTTTGTTCGGACGGGACACTCAAGAGTTCTTTCAAAGTGTGGGTAAATGTGACCTTAGCAACAAGAGAGAAAGAGAACCAGAAAAATATCCTCGTACTTTTTGCACTCTCATTCGAATCGTTTGAGGATCTGTGTTGAAAATGTTGAGTGCAATTTTTGCTCCTCAATAAAACATAAAAATCGCCTCATTTTTGCATCGTAGAGGAGTTCTGTCAAACCTGGTTGCTAGGACGTGGCCAGAGCAACTCTCGAATATTGAAAGATGCATCAATCTTGTCCATCAGCCCATGCTAAATTTGAAAACTTCAATTAATTAGCGGATAGGAAGGAATCAAACCATATTGAATCGTATATGACTTGACACCTACCATGTTTCATAGGTGATCAACACCAACATAATGTCGAAAATTCGACCCTGAGGCTAATGAACAACATTTAAATAGCTTTTAATAAGTTTTGAGTTTATATTCCAAGCATTTGAAAAAACTAAGAAAAAAACATTTTTTTGTGTTGATAAAAACGGAATAAATTGGTGACGAAATCGGAACGTGACAAAATCGGAGCGTGACAAAATCGGAACGTGATAATAACGGAACATACCTGTATAACAAAATTTTAAAATTCTGGATTCAGATTCAGAATACGTATAATCCTGTAGAAGCTCGCAAGTTGATGAGCAGGCTCTGCGCCAATGAGGACGTTATGCCGAGGAGAAGAAGGGAAAAGGAAAAATCTAGATACACTCTAAGTAATCCTATTGCCCACGTACTCCTCCAAAGATCCCTTCAGGACTTCCTTTAGGACTTGAATAGAATCGAAACGTCGGGAAAAATCTAAATCTATCGTTTTAATTACCCCAGGCGTTTTGCAGCGCCCTAAATAAATAGCTACATACAATTTAACAATACAATAGTTACTCAATTTTTTCTTGGCTGCTCCAGGAAGCATTCATCCGGCGATTTCCCAAATATTTCTCCAGGGATTTCCCCATTCCTGTAGAAGTTTCTTCAGAGTAGGAATACTTGAAGGAACTCAAGGATGGATTTTTAAAATTATTCCTGAAAGAATTACAGAAGGAATTCCCAGAGTTACCGGTCTTGAAAATCCGGCCGCGATTGTAAGTTCATTCTAGAAAAATTACTGGGAGTAATCTTTGGAAAAATCCGTGGATGAATTCGTTATGGTTTTCATGATTGGATTCCTAGATTGGGAAACTATCTGGAAAAATTCGTGCAAAAGTCTCTAGATGAACTCCTGGAGGAATCCGTAGAGGATTCCTGTAGAAATTCCTGGAGGAACCATTGAAGAAATCCCTGAGGGGAACATCATAAGAAATTCTTGGAGAAATTTGGAAGAAGCTAAAAAAATGTGTTTCAGCACCGAAAAAAAAAATTGAGGCGAGCTCATGTATGGCAAAAAGCCATTTGAATAAATACAACAATGGAAAAAACAAAACCTAATTTTTCCTCTTTCTTAAACATGATCTGCTGTGCTTAAAAAATAAACGGCCTAAAGATTTGTGTATTATAATTATGACGTTTTGAAAATATGGAGGAAGTGTTGCCACATTTCTCTATACACCGTAGACTCAAAAATCCTTTTTATCTGAACAATTCTGTACCACATATGGTCGGTGTTAAGTCAGAGTGGACCAAGTGACATTTTTCATATTTTGAGAAAAATGGACTTAAAGTCTAACACTTTGTAATTTTTTAACTCGTTAAAATTTTGGTTTAATATTTCAACACATCTTTGTGTTACTTTCAAATAATATAATGTGAAGTGATAATCCTGAAAAATCATAATTCAAACCTCTGATAGAACGATTATTGGATGGACTATTTGTAGATGGTCCACTCCGACTGAACTAAAGACCATAGTTCAGTGAGTTGGTTCACTCTGACTGAACAATTTATAGGAAAACTACAATCATTTAATGCTTACATGGTCAAATCGGGTGCATATCTCAATATAAACAGATTATCAAGACCCTTCGACACCAGTATCGTAAATTCTTCAATAGTCCTTATCGTCAATCCTGAAATCAATGGAATTACGATAGCTTGAAAATTAAGGTTTTGCAGGGTCACGGCAATGAAGACCAGAAATATTCGAATATGCGTTCAGTCAGAGTAGACCAAGTGAAAATCTTTAGTACCGACTAAGGTATACTAGTCCAATAAACGGTTTCTAGCACATTCCATTCATATATGTACCATAGAACTATCATAAACTTTTATCGAACTTTGGAATCGACTCAAAAAATGCAATAAATAATCAGCTTATTTCTTTTCAACACTTGGTCCGCTCTGTCTGCACAGAAATTGTTGCAATTTGTGACCACCCATCCAAATATGGTAAATGATCGAATCAATTTATATTTATGAATTTCTATTGACGGATGAGTAAAAGAATCATTCGATGTCGAAAAATCTGACAAATCTCTTGAAATGTTTTTCATTTCCTCGCATTCCTCAGCGTGCTGATCATTTTCGCAGTTATGGTATTAAGCACTGACTGCATACTTTTATCGATTTTTATTGATCATCCAAAGTAAATTTATTACATATCTCTCGTGTTTCACAGCATTCATCAAATCTGATCAAAGTGAAATGGAGGTAAGGTAATTTCGCATCTAATGAAAGAATAATCCAATTTTGTACTTGGTTCCCTCTGACCTAACGCCGACCATCTTTAACATAGAATGTAAAAGAAAACCAAAAAACGTCCATAATTTGGAAAGTAAACGTAGTATTTATTGAAGTAACGTCCATGCTTGGCAAAGGTTGGGTTGGAAAGCTTTTGGAAATACTAAGTATTTAAATAATAGTTTTGTGAAAATTAGTATGGAATTGCCTCAATCAGTTGGATACTTGATTTCAAAAATTGTTCAACCCAAAAATGTTATAATTATATCTCGCGTTCAGTACCATAAGAGAGTAACAGCAGTGATCGATTTCTCTTCATCGATTGTTTCCTAAGCTAATTACTTGCCGGGTGAATGTTTTCGACTACTACTTTTGATTCAATAGAAAGTACTCATCTTCCTTCGCCATCCTGTAAAAATGTTCAGAAAATCGATTCAGTTTAGTATACTTCTCCAAAGAGAAAGTCGATGCAAAGAATACTGTACATAATCTGTATCAAAAACTATCGACAAATTTGTACCATCCCAGATAAATATGTGCTTGTAGCTTGTAGGGTTTTTCTAGAAAATAATACCGTTTTTTGAAGAGGTGTTAGTATGTTTTAATTTAAGCGTGTATTACCTTAGTATTGGTTACATAGTACTAAAGTGTCTTTAAGAAAAATTATATGCGACATTGTTAGAGGAGTACACACTAATAAGACTAAAAATGCAAAAAGACGAAATCTGATCATTTTGAAAATAAGCTAGCAACTATGCCAATGTTTCCAAAAATGGTGTTGAAAATTGATCTGTCATGTTTTTATCGTCTCCGCAAATTATTATATTCGGCTGATGAAACGGCTAGTGCCGTTTGTTTAAAAAAATATGTCTAAAGCGGAAATAAACCGGTTTATTCTGCACGCGTACAGCTGGGCAGTGCTTCGTTAAAACCCAAGCAGAAGGTGAAGTTGCCTTGAGGCCAAACTTCAGATTTTCGGGAACTGGAGAGCCGGACAGGGGATCCGGCTGGGGGCTCAATCGATTGATCACTCACTGGTGGTGACCAAACGATTAAGTTTTTAGCTTGAAAGTTTGAATTTTTGCTTCGTTTCATCTTCACCAGAAAAACATTTTTTTGTGTAGTCGGCGATTTTTTTTCCCTTTTTAGTTTGTACGAGTGCTGATTGCATTCTAGTTCCAGGTTTTCGCGTCGCCGGAGTGATATTTTGCTATTGTGAAATTAACACGCTGATTAAAGTAGCTTCAACCAAAGTAGCTGCGAGCTAAGCTGCTCAATCAAGGATGGATGATCCATTTGGTTTGCTCATTTCATGCTTTTATTTTAAATTAAAAAAAAACCGTATTTTTATCATGACAACGATGGAATTGTTACTTAAATAAATTGATTCAACAGAATATGAACATCTAATTTTATCATTATAAAAAACAGCCTCTGAATGGTTCGACGTTCACGTTGTCTTGAGAGTATTAATAGGTGATTTTTTTACCTGAGGCTGCATGAATTGCATCGCTTACCAAGGTGAATCCTGATCATGCAGCTATGATCCCTCCCCACTAACAAAACTCCTTCCCGTGACAACCATGGAGATGCAGAGGAGATCTCGGTCTCTAGAAACAATGGATGTCACACTAACATTTCTTTCCTTCCCCGATGGCCGTAAGGACGTGGCCGGCACCGGTATTGACTGTTTAATTTTTGGAGTTCTCGAAAGTGTACATTGAAGATGGAAAGGTACTCCCAAGCTTCATCTATTGGTTCCTTGTGCAACATCGATTATTCTGGTCAATCAGGAGTAGCAACTACGAACTGTACGTTCATCGATGCTTATGCTTAATTTCAGATGCCCTTGTTTTCAAAAATATGTAGGATTTGTACAACTAAAAACATGTTGTCAATTTAAGTTTATTTCCATGCACATATTTGGAACATAAAAATGAACTGAAATGTCGATGTTTTATTTTTTCAATGGCATACAAAATGCACTTTAAATGTATTAGATCTTCTTCTTCTTCTTTTTCTTCTTTCTGGCGTTACGTCCCTATTGGGACAGAGCTTGCTTCTCAGCTTAGTGTTCTTATACTCTATGCCCTGGGAAGTCGAGAAAATTTCCAACTCGAAAAGATACTCGACCGGTGGAATTCGAACCCACGACTCTCAGCTTGGTCTAGCTGAATAGCTGCGCGTTTACCGCTACGGCTATCTGGGCCCCAAATTTATTAGATCATGTAACGTTCAAGCACCGTTATTGAAAATTGAACGTGATGCATTTTAAATACTTTTATCTGTGTGGTTCTGAGGTTTCATAACTATTCTTCTTCTTCTTCTTGGCATTAACGTACCCATTGGGACAGAGCCGATTTCTCAGCTTAGTGTTTTTATGATCACTTCCACAGTTATTAACTGAGAGCTCTCTTTGCCAAACTTGTCAATTTCGCATTCGTATATCGTGTGGCAGGTACGATGATACTATGCCCAGGGAAGTCAAGGAAATTTTCTTTACGAAAAGATCCTGGACCGACCGGGAATCGAACCCAGACATCTTCAGTATGGCTTTGCTTTGTAGCCGCGGACTCTAACCACTCGGCTAAGGAAGGCCCCATTTCATAACTATTATTAAGGCTAAAAGAACGGAAATCGGTTCGAAAATGCATTTTTAGAGCTTTTCAAAGGTATTTGCTAATAATAATAATAAATGTGTTTGCCATTGACCACCTTTTTGTAGCGCCACTTCTAGAGGTCACTGAAAGCTGTTTCAAACACGAACAGGTATGTTCGTTTTTGAAACGAAGGAAAGCCCAGAAAATTTCCGATTTCAGTCTCTTTTCTCTACAAAGATAAAGCTCAATTACAGTGTCGATTGGCCAAAAATGACCCATTGTAAAACGAAGGCTAATTGGATCACATTCAAGTTGAGCACCACTGGCAGTGTATCGATCATGGCACGCGAGTCTATTTTCCATATAGGAACATCACCATCGCCGAACCCGACGACCCCCGCTGCACCCACATCCAACCGACGCGCCGAGGAGAAGGTATAGATTTCGATACTCCGTGGCAATATTTAGTTGTGTAAGACGAGGACGGAAAAACCAAACGACAACAAAACCAACAAGTCTCGCCTCGCGCCAGTAATGAACGAAAAAACAAAGGGATCCGGAATCCGGATGACACTCGACACGGAAAAATGTATTGCCCCGGGAGGTTCCCCTCGAAGACGTTGTGATTTAGTCCAATAACCGAAGGAAGGGGGAAAGGTATTACTGTCTCTAAGTGATGAATGCTCGTTGAACTTTTCTAAAAGACTTATGTAACATTGCCTCACTTTGTTTACATCTTCCGTTGCATTTTTGTATGAATCGCTGGCCAAGGATACTGTCTTATGATCAACTTTCACAAACCCTTAGTATTACATTTTCATAATCGCAAGAGAACGCAAGATAAAAGAATCTCCCATTGTTACTTAGGTCGTTTGGAAAAGTTCAGCGAGAGTGCTAAAGGACCTATGTAACAACGAGAGACTCTCTCTTCTCTAGCTCTCTTTCGATTATAACAGTGCAATACTAAAGCTTTTGGGAAGTTTTTCACTATGGATCGAAATACAATGTCCTTGGCTAGCATTTAAGTAATACAAAAAACGCAACAGAAGAGGTTAATGTAGCTCAGTTGTTGATTGAAGAGAAAGTTAATAAAGAGAGCCTTCCAAGCATAAATCCTTATGAAAAGTTACGCGAGCTGGTCTTTGAATCCGGCTACGGAAATACAATTCGTGGAAATCACTTCTAGGGAGATCGCTACATCTGGTTTTCTTTCGCAGTCAAATGTGTCAACCAGGCAGCCAGCAAAGCAAGCAGTTTACGCTTCATTTGGCGCGGTAATGATCCCCTCCAGAACAATGCTGGAGAACTTGAAACCGATTCGAATTGCACAGTGAATGCGATTCCTCTTGCTACGTTGCTTGGAGTTGCTACAATGGCTGTATGATATTTTGTTTGGAAGAATGACACCCAAATACGGTTTATGATGGATGGTTCTAGGCTACTGAACAGTTGAAACTACTTACCAGCTTCGAGAGTACAGGAATCACTCCTTACGCCATCTGTAGAAGATGCTCTGTAAAAGAAACAGAAATTATGTAAAGAGGTTGTCCATTAATTACGCATAATGCAGCCCACAGACACTTAGACGGTTTGACCAACATTGACTCCGCCCCCCACGTTGGTGCTCATGTTGGTGCTATGTTTGACCGTTTGTGATGCTGCTTGACGAACCAATTTGACAGTTTGTGAAACCGATTTGACGGTTGATGAATGGGTCGGCCAAAATCAAACTCGTTTGATTTTGCTCAAACCAACGGTGGGTGGAGCCAAATGTTTGACGAACTGATCGTACTGTCTGTAGGGATGTTGCACGACGTCAGCATGTCAAATTGAAGCTTCGACGTCCCATGAACTGCTGATGCAGATTGGTGGAAAGTAAAAATGCGTGAATCTAGCAAATGTGCGCTCTTCATCTGGACTTCCTCCAGAGATTCCTTCAGGAGTTCTTATAGAGATTATATCAGAAGTCCCTCGAGGAATTCTATCAGTATTTTTTCAAAGCATATCATAAGGAATTCCTCTACGAATTTTATCAGCAGTTCCATCAGAAATCTTATCAGGAATTCATCCAGGAATTTCATCAGGAGTTTCTGTAGGGATTCCATCAGGAACTCTTTAAGGGATTTCATCTGAACTTCTACCAATGATTCAATCTGGTATTCCATCTATAATATCTCTAAGAATTCCTTCGAGGATTCCATCAGGAGTTCCTATAGGGGTTCTATCAGGAGTACCTTTAAGGCTTCCGTCAGAGTTCTTCTGAGGATTTCATCAGGGGTTTCATCATTAGCTCCTTCTAAGATTCCACCTGTAATTCTTCCAGAAATTCCATCAGGAGTTCCTCCAGAGATTATAACAGGAGTTCCTCGATAAATTTCATCAGGATTTTTCTAGAGTTATCATACAGAAATCCTCCAGAGATCCTATCAGGAGTTCCATAAGGAATCGTATCAGGAATTCCTCCAGGGATTCATCAGGAGTTCCTATAGAGTTTCCTTCAGGAGTTCCTCTAGAAATTATATCAGAAGTTTCTTCAGAGGTTCCACCTGGAACTCCTCTAGGAGTTACATCATAAGTTCTTTAAAGGATTACATTATGAGTTCTTCTATGGAATGCCTCATGCGTTCTTTTACGGATTTCATCCTACAAGAATTTCATTGGAAGTTCCTTTAGATAATCCACCTAGAATTCTTCCCATGATTCTAACAAAAGTTTCTGTAGGAAGTCCATCAAAAGATCCTTTAGAGTATCCTACTGGGATTCCTACTGGAATCCCTACAGGAGTTCTTTCAGAAGTTTATTTATGCATTCCGTCAAGAGTTCCTTCGGAGATTGCACCTTGAGCTTCTCTAGGGAAATCGTCAGGAATTCCTTCCATCAGGTTTTCTTCTTAGGATTTTATAAGGAGATTCCGCAAGGCATATTATCAGCAATCCCTTCAGGGGTTTCATCAGGAGTACCTATAAGGATCCCGTCTGGAGTTCCTTCAGAGATTCTATTACGAGTTTCTCCAGGGATTACATCAGAAGTTCCTCTAGGAATCCATAACGAGTCCTTCTAGGGATTTTGCCAGGATTTCATCCAATGAGTTCATCAGGAGTCAATTAAAAATATCATAAGTTTAAAGGAATTCCTTTAGGAGTTCCTTCAGATATTCTACTTGTAATTCTCAAAGGAATCCTATCAAGAGTTTCTCTGAGTATTCCATCATAAATTCCACCAGGAATTATATCAGAAGTTCTTCCAAGGATTCCATCAGAACTTTCCCTTGGGATTTTATCAGGGTTCAATAGATTTAATTAGGGATTTCACAGGGATTCCATCAGAAGTTCTTCCTTGGATTCCTTTTAAAATACTTCTTAGATTTTATTATAAAATCCTCCTAAGGCTCCATCATGAACACCTTCTAGGATTCCATCAGAAGTTCTGTTTGAAATTCTATCAGGAATTTATCTAAAGGTTCTTCAAGGAATTCTTCTAGTATTATTCTAGGTTCTATCAGGCTATTAATTATGCATGCCAACCTGAATTCATGAAATGGATTCTACCAGAATTTTCTTCCAGGGGTTTCTTTTTTGAGAGAATTGTTTAAAAGACTCCTCCCGGAATTAATCAAGGGATGCCTTCTGAAATTCTCCAAGGATCCTCAAGGGTTATCTGGAGTTACTCCTGAGATTTCACTAAAAATTTCTTATAAGAATTTTATCACCGGAATTATTCTACAGATTCCTTCCGAAATTTCATAAGGAATTTTTCTTTAGGGATTCTCGGAGGTTTTCAGGATTTCATCCAGCAATTTTACCAAAAATTTCTCTTAAAGATTTCACAAGTAATGTGGGAATCTACTAATATATACTCCAGTGACTATGAGGAGTTTCTCCTAGGATTCAGTAGAGGAATTCCTCTAAGAATACCTTCAGTGACTCCACCAGGAATTCCTTCCGCTAGGATTTCTTCTAAGGATTCTAACTAAAAATCCTCCAGGAATTTCTCTAAGGATTCCACTAATTCCACTACAGGTTTATTTATGCATTGCATCTGGAATTCGTCCAGGTAATTCTCTACGATTTCCATCAGGAAAATCATCAACAAAAATTCAGCTGAAATTCTTATAGGGGTTCCACTAAAAAAACTTTCAGAAACTTCATCAATATTTTTCCGGTGATTTTACCGGGAATTCAATAAATCCTCTAGAAGTGGTTCCAAAACATTCTGAAAAAAAAACCTTCAACGGTTTCACCAGGATAATCTCATTTTTGATGGGATTTGACCACAATTTCTTTCAGAGACTTCACCAATATTTTCTCCAATTATTTCACCAGGATTTTTTTTAGAGTAGATTTTTAAAGGAATTTCGCCAGAAGTTCTTCCAGGGTTAACACTGGGAATATAACCAAAGTTTTGCTAGAATGTCCACCAGAAAAAGCTACCACTGCTTCGGCAGAAGTTCTACCAGAAAACACTTCAATGTTTTGACTACGATTTCCCTTCTTAGAATTTTTCAGGGTTATCAGAAATTCCACACAATTCCAAGTTCTCAAGATTTTTTTTCCTAAAAAATCACCAATTTTTACGCGAAAGAATCGACTAGAGATTGAACTAGAAATTCTTTCGTTCTCTACTCTACACACTTAAACGGATGATATCTCGGTAATAATTTGACGATTCTCGGCAAAACTTCTACCGAGATGTCGGTAAACGTTTACCGAATCTTGGTAACGTTCGCCTAGATCTCGGCAAAAATTTTGGATTGCCGAAATCTCGGTAAAATAATTACCGATATCCGGCATAGAAAATAACCGAATTCTCAGCTGGTGGGTTCTCGGTGATTCTTTTTACTGAGGTCGGTGAAATAACACGCAGAAGAATTTCTGTATGTTAAGATTACAATCCTGTCAATTTCTTTAACTTGCGCACAAATAGTTGTTTCGAAATAAAATTAACTTACGCCAACACTAAATTAACGTCAAATCAAATACACACACTTCTTTGATTGAGCTATCCACTTGTACTTATAACAATTATAATTTTGATAATTATCACTATTCGGAAACATTCACCTCCCTAGACTTCAAGTCATGCTCACAAATCTTCTTACTTCTAACTTGCAAGGAATAGTGTAGGTGCTAAGATGATCACCTCTCACGCAGGAGACCACATATCAAGTTTGTCGACTAGCCCTTTGTTTTCATTTTTGCAATGTTTTTTTTAGATCGATAAAGCAGCACCGAATCTTTTCAGATATGTTGATAAAGCAGAACAAAATGCTGAGTAAACATTGCAAAATATTGTAAACTCAATAAAATTCACTTTGAGACAACTAAAATATAGTTAAATTTTGATGTTTGACGTTTGTAAATTCAATCAAAAATATAGTTGTCAACAACTATATGGTATAGTTATAGTTAACAATATACTGTCAATTCAACTATATTTTTAGTTATCTCCAAATCAACCTTAAAATATAGTTTAATTGACCGGAAAAATGATTACGAACACTATATTTTGTTCTCCGTGAATTTAAGTGTGTAGGTATTCCATTAGGAAGGAATCTTCAAATTTCCAAAATATTTTTCATTCAGAGATTCCACTGATATTTACGCAGAGGATTAGACAAAGCATTTCTCTGAATCCCTTGAAGGATTTTTAAAAAATTTCTGGGAACAATCATGGAACAATTCACTGTGAAATCCTTGAAGGAATCACCAGAGAATTCCCTGGAGAAATTCCTTCAAACATCTCTGCTAGATTCTTGAAGTAATTCCTTCGAAAATCCTAGGTCGAGCGCGCGTCGTAGGTTCCTTTAAGAGATACAGGGAAGAGTCTTTGAAGGAAACACTGGTGAAAGTTTTTTTGAATTCTGTTGCAGTATGTTTTGCTTAACCCCCAAAACCTTCCTGCTGGAATCCCTGGAGGAATTTCTTTATGAATCCTTTGAGAAATTCTGGGTAGATTACTGTAAGTTATTCTCTGCATGTATTTCTGTAGGAATTTTCGAAGAAATTTCTAGCAAAAATCGTGTCGAATTTTTGATGGAATTCCTGTAATAATTTCTTAGAGGAAGGGGTTCATTGATCAATCTCTTTAAGAATTTCTAGAGGAATTCCTGGTGGAATCGCAGGAAAAGAACCCTTATAGAATATGTTTAGAAATTCTTGAAGTTTCGCTTTAGGAATTTTTGAAGGAAGCATTGGATGAATCACTGAATAAATCTTTTGGGAAGTTTTTGGATAAATCCCTGGAGGACTCTGTAGAAAAAATACGAATTAAAATAATTCGTTATATGATTCCTGAATAATGTATGATGGGATCCATGGATATAACTTTTAGAGGAATTCCTAAAGAAATCTTTGAAGAATTGCTACAGCATAAAGAATTAAAATATTAATATTATCAATCGTGTAAAATACGGCAGACTTCAGTGGGCTGGTCACTTAGTGCGAATGTCGGAAGAAAGAATTGCGAAAATAATATTCAGCAGGGAACCAGGTAGAGGTCGGCGGCTTCGGGGAAGACCACGAATACGCTGGCTGTACGCAGTGGAAGAGGACCTGGCGACCCTAAACGTTCGGGGCAACTGGAGAAGTTTCGCCCAAGACCGACGAAGATGGAGCTCTACAATACGCCCGGCAATGGCGTGATGCTACGCTGTAGCCATCAAGGTATCAAGGTAGGTAAAGAATTAAAAAAATAAAGAATTCTTAGAGGCAGCTTTGGACTAAACTATGAAAAATTACTGAAGAAATCACTTGAGGATGTTATTTAACTTTGAAGGAATCAGTGGAGGAATTCTTGAATAATTAGTAGAGGAACTGTTGAAGGAATTTCAGGGTTAATCTGTTGTTACATTTCTAGAAGAATTGTTGATAAAAATCCTGGTTGAATCCCAGGAATAAATTCTGGTAGAATCCCTAGTATAACCTAGTATGGTATCCTGAAAATACCTCAAAGTAGAATAACTAGAGAAAACCACTAAAGATTCTGGAAAGAGTTTCCATTTCCATATCGATGACTGTTCAGAATAACCTCCCACAAAGATCTGTCATAATTTTAGAGTTTTGCCGGAATACTTCGTGTGAATTTTAACTGGAATTCCTATTGATGAGGAATGATTGATTTCTTTTGGGTCTTAAATTCTGAAAGTTCAACTTTCCCTCACTATGAATATTGCGGTAAACATATTAACTCTCACCGACATATTTCGAAAAAAATAACAATCACTTATTCACTAGACTTGCCGAGAACATTCAAAACATGCGAAGAAATATAGTGTTGTTGCAACGAACTTGGACAGTCAGTCAAACGGTTGCAGCAACATAAACCGGTTTGACTAACTTGGGGGCGAAGTCAATGTTGGTCAAACCGTCTGAGCGTCTGTGGGCTGCATAAGGTTATGGGATTGTACTACGTTTTTTCCAGATGTCGTTTCAACAGGAATGTTCTAATCTAAAGGAGCATGGATAGTCTTTAGCGACTGAATAGTAAGCTAGAAATAACATGAAGTAGTCGAAGAAAGATATACATGTAATTTTTTGACTGAACACTCAATGCAAAACAATCCTAGGACAATATAACTTGAAATAACCATCTGTCAAATAAAGAAGAGAGGATATCAGTATATCGGTTGAAAAGTATAAAGTTATTACAATTATAAGTTTCGCTTTTATTTCGGAGAAATGGACTATTCAGTAAAGCGGGATGTTCAAGAAACTGTCTTTCGATAAAATGGATAAAATGACTTTCGAGCAACTGACAACTGGGGGGAGCAAATGATTTGAATTTTCTACGCACCATGCAATTTACTTTCATTTATATTCATTTGAAAAATATTACTTTAGGGCAAAAACAATTTAGTAAGTTTTTACCCAGTCTACAAAAAAACTGAAGATAAACTTAGATACTGAAAATACATAAAATAAGAGTTTTAAAGTTACATTTGAGTACAACAATCAGCAGAGCAGCCTTTCTACTGATAAGAGTTAAGCGAACTTTTGACATATCATCAATTATAACCTTTGTTTAACAAACACCGAAACATCAAGCTTCCTCAAAATTCTCAGAAAGCATTACCATCAAATCTCTCCGGAAGCTTACCACGAAAATTCAACCACTAATTCCACTAATGAATTCAACCAATCAACATCATCACGTCACACATGCATTGCCGACCTCACTTCTTCCCAGTATCCACGCAGAACCAGATATGCACCAATAATGCAACGCACAAACATTTAGTCGGATTAAACCATTAGCACACTTCCATATATGCGCCCAGGGCGGTTCAAATTTTAAAAATATTTGAAAGTTTAATCTCTCATATTATCTTTAAAATCTTTTATAGAAGAATCCTATCAAATTTTCAGCCATTTTGATTAAGATTTCAAAGTGACCCAAGCCCACGAAAATTATATTTCTGCCTATAAACAGTTCGGATTCCGACATGGACATTCGACCACTCATCAACTTTTATGTGTAACAAATTAGATTCGTTGTAACAAAGCTGCAGGCTATTCTACTGGTCTTGCCCTATTTTCATCACAAAGATTGCAAAGAAGATACGGAATATTATATTTTTGAACTTTCCGGTATTTTGAACCACCCTAATGCACATATCTGCCCGCTATTATCACCATCAGCAGCACTATCCTCCATTGGCCCATATATCCAATGCCCACAGGCCCAATATCCCATTTGCGACCTTCCATCGGGTGCCGGTCTCACCTTTTAAGGAGATTTACAGCGGAGCTTTGCGACCCAGCGGGCTTCACAGCCGTAATCCGTTTCCGGAACCGGGCCGATTGGCGCCGCAGGAAATACTTGAATCCACCCTCTCCGTTATCGTCGTCGTCGTCGCCTTCGTCCTGTTGGAGGTCACTTTCGGACGAGGTGGTCAAAACGCGCCGACGACTGGTTCCCGCAAAACCGTCCGGACTTTTCCCGTCACCATCATCACTTGGCGTCGTCGTCGATTTTCGCTTCGATGGACGACAGAATTTTAGCATTTTTAGGAAGATTAGAACGGGGCTCGCGACGAAACTACGAAAAGCGGAATCACTTTTACTGCGTGCAGAAGATGAGAAACTACTGAACCGAAATTGAGGTCGAAGTGATAGCAGAAAAAAGGAGGCGTTGAATTGGGATGGCGATGATGATGATGTGAGAGGAAGTGTGCTTTGAAATTTCGAAGTGATGGGTTCGAAGTAAGCCATGAACTTCATTACATAGAATGGAGTTGACGAAACTAGAACAAAATTATTACATGTCTTAGGGAAGGACTTGTCAACCTGTTTGACTTTTACAAATGTGTGCCATGTGACCATTGCTGTAACTTTTCATTAGGATCAGCTCAGTACACGGTGTCTTATTAGGCGCTAGACTTGAAAAAAAAAATTGTTTTTAATTCCGTTGAATATCAGCCTACTAGGGGCCTTCCTTAGTCAAGTGGTTAGAGTCCACGATTATAAAGCAAAGCCATGCTGAAGGTGTCTGGGTTCGATTCCCGGGCGGTCCAGGATCTTTTCGTAATTACACGATATACGAATGCGAAAATGGCAAATTTGGCAAAGAAAGCTCTCAGTTAATAACTTTGGAAGTTCTCATAAGAACACTAAGCCGAGAAGCAGGCTCTGTCCCAGTGAGGACGTAATGCCAAGAAGAAGAAGAATCAGCCTACTTTTTATGAGAAGAATGAACAACTCAACGGCCTGCTTTACATATCAACAAAAACAGTACTGAAACTGCTACTTTTCAGCACTGTTATATAATGGTGCTGAAAAGTAGTACTTTTCAGTTTTATTTTGGGATTAATGGCTAAATGCACACATACAAAGCCATAGCGTGGTGTCATTGCGCCCTTGGTGAACCGGCATTTGTGCGCCCCTTATTCATTGTAAAGCTTTTATCTGTGTTGTGTCAATTTACTTTAAACCATTGAGAACAGCAACAACTATTCGTTTTCAAAGCGTTGCATGAATTTTGTAGGAAATATCCATCAAAATTCTCCAAAGTTTCATAATAATGGTTGAACTTCTGCAAAAAGGCACACAAAATATTGCAATGCTCTTATAAAGGTGAACTTCTTGATAGGAGGCTATCTAGAAAATGTTTCAAATGATTGTACCCCGTTTGGCATGAAGTCGTTTGGCATAAGGTCGTTTGGCATAAAGCCGATTGGCATAAAGTCGTTTGGCATAATGGTCGTTTGGCATAATGGCCGTTTGGCATAATGGTTGACTTAGAATTAATATCGGCATTTTGAAGCTTTTACCGAGATCAACACCACCGAGCCCATAGCAAACAATTTTGGTAGGTTCTCGACAAGCGTGGTGTTCGCTCAGAGATTTTCCAAGCTATGAATGTCAAACATTTTTGTGACATTAAAGAGCATTACTAAATAAAGCATGGGTCTGGTGGATGATCTTTTCGGAATAATATTTTTTTTTCTACATCCCAGAACATAGAGTATCTTGGAAGTTGTTGCGATATACATATTTTAAAATAGTAAATTGGCAAAGAAAGTTCGCAGTTATTAATAAAGGGAACGCTCATAAACTATATCGCTGTAGATCAAGCTCTGTCGCAGTTTGAACTTAACACTTGATGAAAATTACTTGATAAAAGAAGGGAAAATTTATTTGCAAAATATATAGAACAACATATTTTTAAAAGAAGGCAAAATTCATGATTAAACCAATAGAAGATTGGACGCCAAAAATTATTGCAGCATAAGAAAACGAAAAGACATCAACACTTGCGTTCAAAATCATCGAAGTGATTGTGCTAGTTTTCCCCGAATGTCGTTCTCCGAATATCGGTTCCCCGAATGCCAGTTCCTCGAATGATCTTTTTCCCCGAATGACCGGTTTCCCCGAAAAGTGGTGCTGTGTAAATAGGTGCTATAATTGTCTTCAGTCCAGCCGATAGTGAACGAGAAAGAACGATAAGCAATCAAAAGAAGGAGGTATTAAGTCATTCTCGGCCATAGACATGTTGGTAAAAATGCCGAGGACGGTAAAACTCTAAAGAACTCTAGTGGAATTTAATGGTATAGTACTAATCGGTATTTTCATCTTCTAAAGAACTGCCAATTGAATAAGGAAGGGTGCATATTAGATGGTTTGTTGACCACCCCGAAATGTACGACAATTAGTGGTTAAAAGTTTTCGGGGAAATGGGCTAATTTTGAAAACGGGATATTCGGGGAACTGGCGTTCGGGGAAACGACATTCGGGGAAAAGTAGCACTACCCATCGAGGTAACTGCAGTAATCGATGTCTCTTGTCGCTGATAACTTGAACAGATCAATGTTATCGAATGCGGCCCTTTTGTCAGTTGGAGACAATGAAAAATTTAAAAAAATATAGCTCCAAAGCCTATCAACAGTTTTCACACCTATAATTATGGTTACATTAAAAAAACAGAACGTGTGAAAGAAGGGTACATTTGTGCTAAATATATCAAAATCTTCTGTGCAAAAATTTATTCCAATAGCGAAACTCAAAAGAAGAATTAATATTTGAAAGAAGGGTAATTTCTGGCTCCAGACTCATTATGCCAAACGACTATTATGCCAAACGACCATTATGCCAAACGATTTTATGCCAAATGACCATTATGCCAAACGACTTTATGCCAAATGACTTACCACCGTTTAAAATAAATTGTTAGTGGAGTTTATGTTTTTACGGTCATAGATAAATTTGCAGAAACAATTGGATTTTTTATTTAAATCGTTGATTGAAATTGTAAGTGGTTCAAAAAGTCGTTTTGGCTCCACACCGCTCAATTGATTTTAGATCAAATTCTGAGTGTCCTCCCAGAATTCTGCTCATTCGGGTGAAAACTGAGACTGCACAAGCCCTTCAAAGTATGTATGGGAATTAATATGGGACAAGGAATCAATTCATTCAATCGGTCGTAGTGTTTGCCCATGTGCTCTTGGGGATTAGAGCTACGTCCTTAATCATTAGGCATAACGGAGCCGAATTCATTTGATTTTTTTATTTACAAAATCACATTTGCTTCTTAACGTTCTACCGTCCAGCCACCATTCACCGTGCATTTAAAATAAATCTGCACTTAAAATTTTTTCCAAATCATTTGAAACAAGCTAGAATACCACTATGAAGCGTGCAATTATACCAACGTAACGATTTTGTCAAAAAATATTAACAATTTTATTCGACATTTGTTCCAAATGTTTCAACATTGGATACTCTATGTAACTCATTAGTGTTATACATAAGACTTACTTATTTTTTCATTGCAAAGTGATTCTAGGGAGCACACCGTGACTACTCAGTTATCCCGTTTTGATTGCATCGTTACCATCGCATCGTCGTTGGAGCTCTTTTCGTATTTTTGTTTGTTTTTCTCTCCTGTTTTTATTATGTGGAGATGTTAGATTTTCATTAGGGAGTTCCATCACCATGAGTTACCGAACCCAATGCGCTCTCCGTCGCTCCCTCTGAAGGAAATCATAAAAGTTTCTGTGTTTGTGGCTTGTGGTTGAGGGATATGTTTACCAAGGGCATTGAAACTGATGATGAAAAGCTGCGATGTGACCATAAATCGATAAGAAAGGAAATCGGGTCAGGCCGTAGAGGAGACGGCTTTTCCGATTTTGATACTGAGATTGAACACGTTAAGGCTCAAGAATCCATCATTCAATCATTAGCAATCATCAAAAATCAAAAACCAGTTTTTTCGCTCAAAATTAAAGCAATCCTCATTAAAATCTATCATCGCATTACAGATAGCAAGTGGAATGCAATGATAGATTTTCATGAGCATTGCTTCTACTTTGAGCAAAAAAACTGGTTTTGAAAATTTGTAAAGCGATGATGGTTATTTTCCTCTTAAGACGAGCTGAAATTTTTTTTGTTGAATTGTGAATTTATTTTGTTATAATCCGAGGCGCGTCCACGTTCAAAATTATGGGTAGGACAAACGTTGAACACAGTGAAGCTATAAAAAATTTTAACCCTATGGATTCCAAAACTGAAAATTTGAAGTTACTATATTTGATGGGCTCAAACACAAAGGTAACAGTCGTTACCACAAAACTAAGAAAGCTTTCCGTCTATACAGGGCTGCGACTGAGTACCCGAGCAACACACATGTTATAATTGTGTATTATCAACTAATATATGACTAATTTTGGTCATATATCAGTAGATAATACACAATTATAACATGTGTGTTGCTGGGGTACCTCAAAAATAGGATATTAAAGACCTGTTGCCTGAAAAAGAGACCTAAAAGGAATCAAAAAGAGACCAAATAGGAAGCAAGAAAACAAAACGAAACCTTATAGGAACCAGGAAATAAGTTTGATTTTGATTCTATATACCATCAGAGTAGATATTCTCTAAGTTATATGACTTTTTTGAGAATTCCTCGTGGCATTACGTCTTGTATTACTGCTCATATTACTGTATGTGTATTTTCTTGATCTTCTCTAGGAATTTCATCAGATTTTTTCAGGTGTGTTGAGGAAATTCCTAAAGGTGTACATTTAGCTAGTATTTTCAAAGAAATATCTCCAAGAATTTTGCTTAGGATGCCTCAGGAAATCAGCCTAAATTTTTCCAAAGAGTACTACAGAAATTTAATTCTTTTAAATATTTCATTCTGAAATTTTAAAAAATTCTTTTAAAATTGTTTAAAAAAATTCCTAATTCATCCAAGATTTTATCCAGTGATTCATCCATAAATTTCTCTGGGGCATCCTCCAAGATTCCTGGTCTGAACATCTTCTTAAATTTAATAAATAGCTTCGCTAAAAATACCTCCAGGGATTTCTAGGAATTTTCTACGAAATTGTTTTTCAGGATTTACATAATATTTCCACTAGACATTTATCTGAAATAACCTTCAAAATTGCTCCAGAGATTTCTTCTAAGATTCCTCCACTAATTCCATGGGATTTTCTAAAATAAGTGTTGAAATTTTTAATTTTCAGGAATGTCTCCAGGGAAATGCCAAGGTTTTTTTTCTGAAATATAAATCCGTGAAGTTTTTCTGTAGAAAATCTCAAAGTAACCTCTGATATAACCTATGTAAGTTTCAAGGTCATCCTTAATTAACAAGGACCTCTGAAAGAACTCTTGGACGTACTAGGAAGCTTTAGAAGATTTTATTAGATAATTTGCTGAGATAATAAAAAATAAATCAATCGAATCTCGGGATAGTATTCGCAGGATTTTCTAAAGAAATTTCTCAAAAAACATTAGACAAAATCTCAAAAGAAATTGTGCAGGAATGGTGTTAGAACTTAAATAGACTATTGAACATTGCATGAGAATGATTTGAGAAGCATTTTAAAAACTGCAGTGGTAATATCTAAATCAAATGCTGGGAAATAAATGAATGAAATGCTGGAGGAAATTTTAGATACAAAAAAGATTTGTTCGAGGAATCCTTCAAAGAATTCCTGGGTCTCTGGAAGGGGACGTGGTTGAATTCTTGAAGGAATCCACATGAACGGGCTGAGGAATGCTTGCAGGTTTTTTGAAAAAAAAAACCCTTAAGCTATTTAACTCTGGAATAAACCTTTGTGGATTTACTCGGGAGAAATTCTGGAAATCTTTGGACAATCTCCTACAGTAACAACTGGAGAATTCGGTTCAAGGATTAGTAAAAAAATATCTGGAGGAAATTCCAGGATAGTTATAGAAAAAATAAAAATAATATCTGAGAAAATTACTGGACGCAGTAGCTTTTGATTTCCTGGAGCAAATTCTGGATAAATTCTTCTAAGTTTGCCTAAAAATTCGCTGGAAGCATTTCTGCGACAATTGGCAAAGAAATCTCTAGAAGAATTTCAGGAGAGATCTCTCCAGGAGTCCCTGAAAGTATTCTAAATAAAATTACTATGATAATTTCTAGAGTTTTCTCTCGGGGAATCTGAGACGACCCAGACAACTAGAATGTACGTATAACGGAATCACTTTTTGTGTTATGCGATGCTTATATGTGGAAAGTTTCACATATAAGATGGTGCGAAAAGGCCTTATACGTACAAAAGTGGAGGCGATATACGTGCATTTTTATATGATGAAAAATAGCATGCAATGCGAGTGTATCGATTTTATTGCGAATCAATTTGAACTCTTATGCGACTTAATTTATGATAACAAAGTTCATTTGACAGCTGCTACGGATTGATCCGACTAACTTTGTACGAGTATACGGAACGAAGAAAAATGTACATATGAACTCAGAAAATAACGTTTTATGCGAGGAAACCCATCTATCAAACGATTTCATCCACCATGTAGTGCGGATGTGATGCAATTTGCATAAATAAACGACTTTGTTCGTAAACTGTTATGCGACTTCTGGTTGTCTGGAGAAATTCATGAAGAGCCGATTGAACCCGATATAATCTCTGAAGGTTTCTCTGGAGCCTGTACAATTTTGCATCACGATTCAATGCAAGCAGAATAAGAAAAAAAGAGACTTCCGAGATGATTCTTGTTAAAAAACAGACTTTTAGACACTTGAATTGAAATAGGGACCGGAAAATGTCAGTGGCAATTTGATGAAATCATTTTTCACGAATTACCCAAAACCTATTTTCAGATATTTCTGAATGATCTGAAGACCTTCTTGACGCTCTGTAAGTTCTATAGGAATTGTTCTGAAAATCGTCAAGAGGTTCAGCAATGCTTCAATACATTATATAAAGAGAGATACACACTTAGATTAAATTACTGGGATCGGTAAAATTTTACTAGGTTTTGGAACTACCGAAAAAGTGAGTAAAATGAAAACTGTCACCACGCGTAATTCAAAAGCAAATTTCACCATGTATTATTTTTTATCAAAATATGATATAAAAAGAAAGCTCTCTGCAAAATTTCAGTAAAAAATCTCTGTTTTTCGATTTTTGGCATTTTTTTTTAGTTTACTGACTTTTTCGGTAGTTCAAAAACTCAGTTATTTTTACCGAACAGATTGAGTGTGTAGCATGTTCAGAAATCTCACACACGATGCGACTGGTTAATTCATAACTTTTCCCAAAGATTCTTCAAGAATCTCCTGATAATTCTCCATGAATGTTCCAAAAACTTCTTATGAATTACTTCCAGGTATGCTCTCGAAAATTTGTCACGGAACACATGCAGGGTTGGCCGTTGATATTTAAAAAAAATCCATTGATTCATTCAGAAATGCCATAGAGAACTGCTACATTAGTTTTTCTAACGATTAAAGAAGTTTCGTGTTACAATTCTTACAGTTAGTTTCCCAAAATTTTCACTATAGATATTCTCAATTGGTCGGCGTTAAGTCAGAGGGGACCAAGTACAAAACTTGGAAAAAATGGATTATTCTCTCATTAGATGCGAAATTACCTTACCTCCGTTTCACTTTGACCAGATTTGATGAATGCTGTAAACTGCGAGAGATATGTAACAAATTTACATTGGATGAACAATAAAAGTCGATAAAAGTGTGCAGTCAGAGTGGACCAAGAGCTTATTACCAGAATAGCGAAAATGATCAGCGCGCTGGGGAATGCGAGGAAATTAAAAACATTTCAAGAAATTTGTCAGATTTTTCGACATCGATTGATTCTTCTACTTCTCCATCAATAGAATTTATTAAACATTACTTAATTCGATGCATTTGAATTTGATTTTTGATCATTTACCATATTTGGGTGAGTGGTCACAAATTGCACAATTTCTGTGCAAACAGAGCGGACCAAGTGTTGAAAAGCAATAAACTGATTGACTATTGCATTTTTTGAGTCAATTTCAGAGTCCGATAGAAGCTTCTGGTAGTTCTGTGGTATATGTATGGAATGTGCTAGAACCCGCTTATTGGACTAGTATATTTTGGTCGGTACTCAAGATTTTCACTTGGTCCACTCTGACTGAACACATATTTGAATATTTCTGGTCTTCAATGCCCTGACCCTACAAAATCTTAATTTTCAAGCTATCGTAATGCCACTGATCTCGGTATTGACGAATGAATAGAATGAAAGAATTTACGATACTGGTGTCGAATGGTCTTGATAATCTGCTTATCTTAGAGATATGTACCCTATTTGACCATGCAAGCATTAAATGATTGTTATTTTCCTAGAAATTGTTCAGTCAGAGTGAACCAACTCACTGAACGATGGTCTTTAGTTCAGTCAGAGTGGACCAAGCACACATTGTCCATCAAAAAATCGTTCTATCAGAGGTTTGGATTATGATTTTTCATGATCATCACTTCACATAATATTGTTTGGAAGTAACACAAAGATGTGTAGAAATATTTTTCCAAAATTTAAACGAGTTCAAAAATTACAGGTTGTTAGACTTTAAACCCATTTTTCTAAAAATATGAAAAATGTGACTTGGTCCACTCTGACTTAACGCCGACCAATTGTTCTTCATACAAACCAAAATTTGTTGGGTGTCATGCACAAACCATGTCACGCTTCACTATGCATGAGAAACCATGAAAAACCTTATCTCCATAAGAATAAGTAATACGTTGATCGAGTTTCTATGTATATTGAACAAATGATAAAAAGTTTAATTTATTTTTCAAGCTTTCTGTTGATCTTGTTTTGATTTTGTTTTTATTGAATCGTGGGTAGGACAATCCTTCGATTGTCCTACTCAGGTTTTTTTGTGCGTAGTACATGTCCTACCTGTCCTACCCACTTCCCGCGCCACTGGTTATAATCTATGTTTGTGAAATAGCTTCTTAAGATTCATAGTAGATTGAAAACTCAATGAGGTATAACTGGTGTCATGATATCCGATCATGAAGAACTTCATATTTATATCATATTCGTGATATCCGGAAGGATTTTCATGCTTGTTGTCACACGAAAACGTGTTTTATCTGTCTTTTTTTTATTGTGCCTCGTTATTTGCAACAATTGAGAATATTGTTCATGCATTCTCAACACAATTCGTATTTCACTTGCATCAGCTGCCAAAGCGTACCCAACCGGTATCGACACCACCGATTAGAAACAGTCATTTCCCCACCATTAATCACACTTTATCAATCAGTTCCACATTTTGCTGTTAATTGACTTCTGCGTCAGGTTCCCTATCATCCCGATTCATATCCCACGCCATAGCGAGCGAGTGGCGTAAGACAAGTCAGCTTACCTACTCATAGCACAGATGAACAGACGTAACATTGACGAAATTTTTATCGACCACTTATTTAACGATCATTTCGAATAAACTGTGTTTAAAACCTCACAACCAGAGGCGCGCGTATCGTTTTTTTACGTTTCACACTAGCGCCATCTGCATTTCTTGTTGCACGAAAAAGTGTTTCGTGCAAAGTTTTTCTTGTTGCACGAAAAAGTATTTCGTGCATCTTGCTCGCTAGATTACTAGATTATAACTAGCCAATGTATCTCAAAGAAATTTGTCCTAAGTTTTTCGTCTGTTTGTCTGTACTCATAGGTTGTGCATTTCCCGCTTAACACATTGTCTTAGCTGCTCACATCAAGCCTCGAGTCGAGTCGAGAGTGAAACCTTGTTAGTCATTCAATTTAATTCACCCCATATGCGGCCACCCCCGCTCGATCAGAAACGTGCGAGTTGCGGATCATAAGCTTCCGATTACAATGCAGCCCGTTAATTGGATTAATATGGAATTTTGTACTGTGCAACTGCGATTGCACCGAGTGGGCGACCGACCCGCTAATAAAGTTCTTTATTGAGCTCAATCAATTGGACCAATTAAATCCAGATCGCAATTAGAGAGAGAGCTATGTTTCACAGTCAGTCCGATTTTGAGGAAGCGAGATTTTGCGAGACGATCGACTCTCACTAGTGAGCCGATTAGGCACGGTCAGTTCTAATCAACAATTAAATGGCAAATCAAGGTCTGCCCCCGAAAATTTTCGACGTTCTGTTCCAGTTGGGATGTTTCATTCAATTTGAGTCAAAATTACGCATGGAATCGCCCAATTAACGATGCACAGTGGTGTCACATGTTCAGCTGAGCGGTCATGAATCATATTGTACAATATCTGGGGCCTTCCTTAACCGAGTAGTTAGAGTCTACGGCTGAAGGTGTCTAGGTTCGATTCCCAGTCGGTCCATCTTTTCGTAATGAAATTTCCTCGAATTCCCTGGGCATAGAGTATCAGCGAAAATGCCAACTTTGGCAAGAAATCTCTCATTTAATAACTGAGGAAGTGTTCATTGAACACTAAGCTGAGAAACAGGCTCTCTCCCAGTGAGGGTGTATAATGCCAAGAAGAAGAAGAAATAGAAGGTAATGGAATGTAAATGGTTGTCTTCCAAATTTTCCAAATTTTGACCTATAAACGTTGCCACTGTGCGATTTGGCCTAGATCTCAAAGCACAGACGGAAGAACACACAAACGCGCGCGCACAATCGCAGTCACCGTGGATGGCTAATCAGTGGCAGAGAGTTCTATTAAAATCGGGCTAAACCATTATCTGCCGGGGCGTTATTGGAACAATATAAGCCACTGGAAAGGGGTAACCCAGGGTACGGAGGGATGTGGAGATACGCTGCCGCAGCAGCAAATGGTTACGCGTTACGTAATTTGGATGTCCGCTCCGTGCATGGTTCTGAATATGGGACGCCAACCAATATGTTTCGAATGAACAATCAGCTTGCGTTGTGGAGAGCTTGTACCCTCGAGTCGATGAGTGCAGTGGATGGGCGGGATGATGAGCGTTCGAGTTTGGATTGCATATGTGCAAATTTACACACGATTTTGTTATGAATATGTTAACGGGTAGTTTCGGGACGCTTCCTATTATGATAAAATAGTTAAGCCTGAACAAAAACGGGTTCTGAATGTCAATGTTCAAAATCTAGTTAGAGCTTGCTTTTATCCTATCTTTTGGGAATGAATAATTTGTAAAATAATGTAGGTAATAAATAGTTTTTGGTTATACAGACAATTCTCCGAAATTCGTTATTAAAGAGACCATCGAATTATGGAGGTGTCGAGTAATAGAACACAAAATCAGTGCAACTGCGATCAAAATGACCATCGATGTAATGAAGGAAACCAGCGTTTACTCCTTTCACTTACTTTACACTTAATCAGTAGGTACAGCTTCTTAGCGCAGGATTTGGGCACTGTTTTCTGTTACTCGGTTCGGTTAGGCACTTTCCTTAGCTTGAAGACATTCAGTCCGGCCCGCATCATTGTCTGCTGGATGAACGAGACATTCGAATTGCGTTTCAAGTAATATCTAATCTTCTTGGCCTTCACGTCGCAAATTTTATAAGAGTTGTCACAGGATTTTTCATAAGTTCCTCCAAGAGTTTTGAGTGTTCTCCAAAAAAAAATTCCAGTAGATTCTTCTGAAATTCCTATAGAGTTAACTTCTGGATTTCCTCCAGGAGTTGCTTATGTTATTCTTTTTGAAGTTTATTCTAAAATTCAACCAGGGCTTGTTTCCGAAATTCCTGTAGGAGTTCCTTTTACAATACGTCCAAAAATTGCTTCCTGGAGTTTCCTTTGGTATTCCTGTAAATAGAATCTTTTTGATTTTTATTAAGAGCTCCTTTTGTATTTTTTTCGGAGGTTTCTTCTGGAATGTCTCTGAGAGTTGCTCTTAAAATTCATTCGAAAGCTGCTCCTGCAATTCATCGAAAAGGTGCTTCTGTCATTTGCTGTCTGTTCCTCTTGAAGCCACTTCTGAAATAATCCAGAAATTCCTCCTTCACGCAAATAAAACCGTTCCTAAAAATGAGCACTATCAGTCATTTTCGCTTTACGAAAATACACCAAGAAAAGAAATCACGAATCCGGGAACAAAGTTTCACAAATCGTACGTAACGCCTGCTCACTGATCACTGACAGCTCAGAGAAATCATGGAAACGTGACATTTGTTCTGGTCAACGAGAACTCCTTTCACGTATACAAGAACACTGTTCTGGATCGCGTTCTGTATATCTGTGATTATAATGACAACTTTAAAAACCCCATCATTTGGCCCACTTTCTCAAAAAAAGTATTGGGGGATTTTCTTCCGAAACAGGAAGAAGCTATTGTAAATTTTCATTACGGTATCATAGCAGTAAGTTCACAAGTTGCACATCTGAAAACCTCCCCAAAACTGCAAAATTTGGTTGAGTTGCAAAAGAAAAACTCCCGTCGTTCGCCCCGTTGTAGAAGCAGCTACGCTCTCTAGGAAACATATCGGATATCAGTTGCATATTCAGTCCGTTTGAGCAGCAGGCTTCATTTTTAGCAGAAGCAACGTCGGGATAGAAGACCAATTCAATTAAAATCCACTTGCAACTAAACAATCCGCTGACAAACAAAAAGATTTTGCCAGAAAATGAATGGCATCTTCGCCCTCGAGTCAGTTTTGTTGACTACTACTGCGCATGCGTTAGTATTATTGACAGCGCACGTGAACAGAGTTCGCGCTAGCTGGAACCAAATCACAAATATGAAATTAGAGGTTTTCGATATCGTGATTTCAGAATCATGGTATTGGAAGCGTTATGCAGCCCACAGACGCTCAGACGGTTTGACCAACATTGACTCCGCCCCCCAGGTTGATGCTCATGTTGGTGTTATGTTTGACCGTGTGTGATGCTGTTTGACGAACCAATTTGACAGTTTGTGAAACCATTTTGACGGTTGATGAATCGGTCGGCCAAAATCAAACGAGTTTGATTTTGCTCAAACCGGTGGGCGGAGCCAAATGTTCGACGAACCGATCGTACCGTCTGTAGGGATGTTGCACGAACACCGACGTCATCATGTCAAACTGAAGCTTCGACGTCCCATGAACTGCCGATGCAGATGGGTGGAAAGTCAAAATGCTTGAATTTACGCAGCGTCGGTGCCATAGTCATCTATCAAATGCACGCTCTTGAGTTGTTTCTATATATATCACTATCGTTTCCAACTATCTCTAACCGTTTTCTTTAGCAAATTCACCAAGGATTATTTAATTATTCCTCAACCAATTTCTCAAGAAATATCTTCAGTGAATCCATCTGCAGTTTCACCTATGATTCAAAAAAAAAAACATTTATGGATTGTACCTGGATTTGTACTACAAGGATTCCATCAGGAATTTTACCAGGAATTTCTCCAGGTAATCCTTTAGGAATTCTTCCAAAACTGCTTCACGATTCCACCAGGTGTTCTTCCAGAAATTTAATCAACATTTTGTCCAGTGATTTAACAAGAAAATCCTGTAAGAATTCCTTTATAAATTTCTTCCGAAAGTTCACCTGGAATTCCTCATGGGATTCTATCAGGAGTTTCTACAGGGATTTCATCAGTGATTCCTCTGAGAATCAGGAATTCTTCTTCTTCTTGGTGTTACGTCCTCACTGGGGCAGAGCCTGCTTCTCAGCTTAGAGTGCAATGGGCATTTCCACAGTTATTAACTGAGAGCTTTCTTTGTTAAAGTTGCCATTTTCGAATTCATATATCGTGTGGCAGGTACAATGATACTATGCCCAGGGAAGTCAAGGAATTTCCCTTACGAAAAGATCCTGGACCGACCGGAAATTTAAATCAGAAACATTCAGCAAAGTTTTGCTTTGTAGCCGCAGACTCTGATCACACGGCTAATGAAGGCCTCTAGAATCAGGAGTTATTGTAGGGAATTGAACACGATTACATCCAGGCATTCCATCAGGAGAACTTCTAAAGATTCAATCATAAATTTCACGTAGGTTTCTTTCAGCAGTTCCTTCAGGGTTTTTATCAGGACTAGCTCTAGGGATTCCATCGGAAGTTCCTCTCCGGATTCCATCGGAAGTTCCTCTAGGAATTCCATCAAGAATTCTTCTGGGGGTTTCATCAGATGTTCGTCTAGAGATTCCATCAGGAATTTTTCAGGTATTCCGTCTGTAATTCCTCCAGATATTCGATCAGGTGTTCTTTCAGGGATTGCACCTGGAACTCAACTAGGTATTTCATCAGAAGTTTCTCCTGGGATTCTATCAGGAGATATTTCAGAGATTCTACCTGGAATTTCTCCATGGGCTCCGTCCATCGTTGCTCTAGGGATTCTATCAGGTGTTCTTCTCGGGATTTTAACAGAAATTCCTCCAATGATTCCATCCAGAGTTCCTTCAAGAATATCTTTACAAATTCTTCCAAGGATTCATTCAGGAGTTCCCCCAGGGATTTCATCAGGAGCTCCTGTAGTGATTCTATTGAGAGTACCTTTAGGGCTTCTGGAGATTTCATCAGGAGTGGAAAGCCAAAATGCGTTTTGATCCTCCAGGAATTCCATCAAGAGTTCCTTCTGAAATTTCACCCGGAATTCTTCTTTCTCTAGGGATTACATTAGGCGTCCTTCTAGGGATTGTATCAGGAGTTCCTCCAATGATATCATCAGAAGTACCTTCAAGAATATTATAAATTTTTGTAGGGATTCCTTTTGGAGATCCTTCAGTAAGTCTACCTAGTATTGCTACAGGAATTCTATCAAAAGTTTCTCTGGGGATTCTATCATAAATTACACCAGGGATTACGTCAGAAGTTCTTCCGAGGATTCCATCAAAAGTTTCTCTTTGGATTTCATCAGGAGTTTTTCAATAGATTCCATAAAAAGTTTCACAGGAATTCCATCAGAAGTTCTTCCATGGATTCCTTTTGAAATACTTCCATTACAAAATCCTCCTGGGACTCCATCACGAACAGCTTCTGGGATTCCATCAGAAGTTCTGTTAGAAATTCTTCTAAAGCTTCCTTCAGGAATACCTCTATGGTTACTCTAGTTTTCAACAGGCAATTTGCTACGGGTTCCTCCCGGAATTTATGAATGGATTGTATCAGAATTTTCCTTCAGGGGTTTTTTTTAGAGAATTCTTCAAGGGATTCGTCCAGGAATTCTTCAAATGAGTCCTCCCGGAATTGATCAAGGGATGCCTCAAGCAATTAATATCTCTCAGAATCGTCATGGGTTATCAGGAATTCCTCATGAGATTTTACCAGAAATTTCATATAAGGATTCTATCATCGAAATTACTCTAGAAATTCCTTCCGGTATATCTCATGAAATTTCTCGCGGAACATCTCCAGGGATTCTTGGGGGTTTTCAGGATTTCATCTAGCAATTTTACCAAAAATGTCTCATAAAGATTTCCCAAGTAATTTGGGAACCCCCCAGTACATCCTCCAGTGACTCTATGAGTGACTCTACTTCAGGGATTCCTCTGAGAATTCCTTCATTGATTCCACCAGGAATTCCTTCAAAAATTCCGCTAGGCTTATCTCATAGGATTCCAACTAAAAATCCTCCAGGGATTTCTCTAAGGTTACCATCAGAGGTTCATCCATGGATTGCATCTGGAATTTGTCCAGGTAATTTTCCATGATTTCCTTCAGGAAAATCTGGAAGGATTTCAGCTGAAATTCTCATGGGGATTTCACTAAGAATTCTTTCAGAAACTTCACCAATATGTTTCAGTGATTTTACCGGGAATTCAAAAAATCCTCTAGAGGTTCTTCCAAAACATTCTGGAAAAAAGTCCGCCAAAGGTTCCATCAATATAATCTCTAATGATCCTTTAAAAACTCCATCAGTAGTTTTTATCATAGACTTCATCAGTAATTTCTTTAATTATTTCACTATTTTTAAATGAATTTCGTCAGGAGTTCTTCCAAAGTAAACACTGGGAATGTCACCAGAGTTTAGCTAGAATTTCCACCAGAAAAATCTACCACAGCTTCGTCAGAAGTTCTACCAGAAAATACTTCAATGGTTTGACTTGGATTTCCCTTCTTAGAATTTTTTAGATTTATCAGAAATTCCTCCAGGGTATTAACCAAATAAATTCCACAAGCTAACAAGATTTTTTTTTCTGAAAAACCACCAATATTTCCGCGAGATAATCGACCAGGAATTCGACGAAAGATTGAACTAGAAATTCTTCTTTTTTCTACTCTAGGTATTCCATTAGGAAGGCAGCTACAAAATTCCAAAAGATTATCTTCCAGGGATTCCACTGATATTTACTCAGAGGATTAAACAAGTCATTTCTCTAAATGTCTTCAGGTTAAATCCCTTGAAGATTTTTTTTTTAATTCGTGAACATTTTACTGTGAAATCCTTAAAGGAATCATCAGAGAATTCCCTGGAGAAGTTCACTGACTAATCTCTCTAAGAATTTCTAGAGATATTCCTGGTGGAATTGCGGTAAAAAAAACCTTATAAAATCTAAATAAAAATTCTTGAAGTTTAGCTGGAGGAATTCCTGGGAATGTTTGGAGGATATTTTGGTAGAATTCTTGTTAGAAGCATTGGATGAATCACTGATTAAATCCCTTGGAAAGTTTTTGCATAAATCCCTTTAGAAAAAAATAAAGAATCGCTGAAGAAATTCCTTTTGGAATTTCTGAGGCAACTGCTGGTAGAGTTTAAGGAGATGTCCTGAAAAAAGTTCTGGTGAAATCTTTGTGGGAATTTTTGGTGATATAATTATTGAGAAGTATCTGAAAGAATTCGTTATGTGATTCCCGAATAATGATAGAATCCTTGGATATAACTTTTAGTGGAAATCCTTAAGAAATCTTTGAAGAATTTATTATATCAATCTCTGGAAGAATTCTTTGAGCCAGCCTTGGACTAAACTCTGAAAAATTACTGAAGAAATCACTTGAGCATTTTGTTGATCTTTGAAGGAATCAGTGGAGAAAATCCTGAATAATTAGTAGAGCAACCTTTGAAGGAATCTCTGGAAGAAAGCCATCTGCCTTAAGAATTTTCCCCGGAGGAATTTCTGGGTAAATCTGTGGATAAATTTTTAGTTCATGGAAATGAGATGTGCTAAATCACGCTTACGAGAACTAAATCACGAATCGGCAAACGTAGTGCGTTCCGTTTCCTATGACATTTTGTTCACGTATATCGGAACAGATTTTTTTGCGTGTTCTGAAATTCAGAGAAGCTGAATCTGAAGTTGTTTGTGAATTTCTCCAGGAGTTCCTTCTGTGACTCCTCTTGGATATTTTCATAAAACTTGTAAAAAAGTTTTCCTAAGAGTTGTTTCAAAAATTCATCAATAAATTACTTCTGATTCAATTCCAGAACTTCCTCCAATTTTATATGGAAATTTTCCAGGAATTTTTACTTGTATTCCTTCTGCGGCTGCTTAAAGAAATTATTTCAAGTATTTCTTCCAAAATTCTTCAAAGGAGTTTTTTATTTTCCTGGAATTCAACATTGATTTTTTTTTCTATATATTTCCTCTTGGAATCTTGCCAGAATTTTCTTCTGTAATACTCACAGAATTGCTCCTAGAATTTTCTGGCAGTTGCCTCTGAAATTTCTCAGATCTTCTGGAATTCCTCAAAGAGTTATATCTGAAAGACCATAAAGAAATTCCCTGGAATTCTTACAAGAGTTGCTAAAGAAATTCTTCAGAAATTTTAGATCTAAATATAATTTTTCGTTATCTAAATTCGTTCTAAACACGTTTAGGGAATTTAGTTTTATTTGCGAATTCATTTACTTTGGTGTTTGATTTTTATAATTTTTATTTTTTAACATCTCTATCCTATTTTTATTTTTTCTTGAAGCGTCTTGTGATTACTGATTTTTGGCAATAATTAAAAAAAATCCTGTTTTTACAGAAAAAAACAAGTTTGAAAGTATTTCAATACTACCAGGCTCATCTTCTGTGATAGGTTGATTGGAGAAAAATATGAAGAAGTACGATTTTTTTTAATTACACGTCAAATAAACCCCAGGCATTTGTAGGTTATATAAAAACACAATTTTCAAACATTTTTTAAAATACAAAATAGTTTCAAAAGTCATAAAAAGCTTCCTTCTTATGCATGTTCTGAGTCAAGGTTTAGGCCAAAAATAAAATCATTTTTATTTCCGAGCTTTGAAAAAATACACAAAATTCTAAAGTGTACCTTGGGGCGGGGTTGGGTATCAGAGGGTTAAGAATATATATTTGAATTCTTCAGAAGGTATTATCTATAATTGCTCAAAGTGCTACTTCTGGGATTCCTCCCAAATTTTCTCCTCGAATTCCTCCGAGGATTTATTCTATGAATTCTCATGGAGATGTTCTTGGAATTTTATCAATAGTTGCTTCAGGGTCGAGGAGAGTTCTCACTGGAAAATCCTCCCGGAATTGCTTCTGGGATTTCACAAGGAGTTGCTTCTGCAATTCATCAAGTTTTGCCTCTGGAAATTCTCAAGGAATCACCTGTAAAATATATCAAGAAGTCCTACTGGAATTCTTTCGAGATTTGTTTTGGAATTCCTAAACGAGCTTCAACTGGAATTCCTCCGGGAGTTGCTTATGGAATTCCTAAAGTTGTTTCAAGAGTTGCTACTGAATTTTTTACCGGGAGTGCTCTTCCATTTCCTTCAATTTCTCCAGAAATTTCTTGTTGAGTATATGTTTTGCGATTTTTTCCAGAAATTACTTTAAGTGCTGTCTCTTTGATTCTTTAAATTGTTTCTCTTAGAATTCTTTAAATAATTGCTTCCGGATGTCTTTCAGAAGGTCTCCCCACGAAGTTGCATCGAGAATATTTTACAAAGTTGCTCTTGGAGTCCATTCAATGGTTTCTCCTGGAATATCTTTAAGAGGTAATTCTAAAAAATTACTTCTGAAATTCTTTCAAGAATTTCTTCTGGAATTGTTCTAGAAATTCGTCCTTTAATCCCTCCAAGAGCTGCTTCTAAAATTCATAAGAAATTGCTTCTAGGAATCTTTTAACATTCCAGTCATCGCGCGATTTGCCATCGTTAGAACCACCACGCTGCTGTTGTGAATGAAAAGCGAGGTTTTTTCAACAGTTTTGTACAAAATACAACAGCGCGACGACTGAAGTGTTAAGAGACTTTTTTGAAGTCCTTCTAGAAACTATTTTTGACGTTTTTCTTTATGAAATTTCCTTATGAGTTTCTCCAGAGTTCTTTTAAAAATTGAAATTTCTTTAATTGAGTTTCACCTGCAATTCATCAAGAAGTAGCTGCTGGAATTCCTTTAGTAGATACTCCTGAATTTTCACAGGAAGTTGCATCTGGTCGTCCTAGAATCAATCTGTTCTCAGATTTCCTTCAAAAATTGTTCTGCAATTCTCTCGGGAGTTCCTCCTGGAAATCTTTCAGGGAGTTGCTTCGGGGATTTCTCATGGAGTTGTTTCGGGAATTCCCTCAAAAGTCCCTTCTAGAACTCCCTGTGGATATTTTTCAATTCTCTAAGGAATTACTTTTTGAATCCTTTTAGAAAATCCTCCTTGTATTCTTCCGAGACTTGCTTCTGAAATTTCTCATGGGATTCAACCATGCTTCTGAAACTACTCATTGAGTTGTTGGTGTTGCATTGGAATTCCTTCAAGCGTTCTTTCTAGAAACCTTCAGGGAATGATTTCTGGAATTTCTCAAGTAGTGGCTAATCGAATTCCTTCAAGGCTTTCGTACAGAATTCCTCAAAGAGTTTTTTGGAGTTTCTCATGGAAAAACTAAATAAATTGCTTCTGATGATTTTTATGAGCTCTGCAATACATCTGGGAGAAGCATCCATTTCTTCTTTCTTCCATTATTAGCTTCATGAATTTGCCACTGAGATTATCTAATAATTCCTTCAAAAGTTGCTTCTCTTCCACGAATTACTACTGGAATTTCTTCAAGAGTTTTTTCTGATATTTACACAAGGGTTTCTTCTGGAGTTCTTCGAAAATTTGCTTCTAGAATTCCTTCAATAAAATTCCTACGCAAGTTGCTTCTGACATTCTCTTAAGATTCAAGAATCCATCATCTAATCAGCAGCAAATATCAAAAATTAAAAAAAAAAAACAGCTTTTTCTTTCAAATTTGAAGAAATACTTATGAAAATTTTAAGTACTGTTTTGAAATTCTCCACGTAGTTCCGGAGATTCATCAAGGAACATTGCTTGTGGAAGTCCTCTGGAAGGTGTTCCTGGAATTGCTTTAAGAGTTTTCTTCTGTTGTTCTTTCAAAAATTTTCCCGGTAATTTTGTCCAGGTTTGCTCTCAAAATTCATCTAGTTTAGAACATTTTTTTTTTCTTAGGAGGCCATCAGCATTGCTTTTAAGTATAATTTTTTCCCCAACTGGGACAACGCTTGCTGCTTAGCTTGGTGTTCTTATGAGCACTTGCACAGTTATGAACTGGCAGCTTTCTTTGCCATTTGATGATTTTTGCATCCTGGAAAGTCAAGACAATTTCCATTGCGAAAAGTTCGTCGGCTGTCGGGATTCGAAACCACGATCCTCGGATGGTCATGCTGAATACGGCTTCCTGGGTATATTTAGCATACTATTTGGAATGCCTCCATACCACTTAGGATAGCTACAAAAAAATCCCAGAGATTTTTTAAGAATCCCGGCCTAGTTGATTCATGAATCTTTTAAGGAGTTTATTTTAAGTATTTCTTGGGGAGCCATTTTAAGAATTCTTTGCAAAATATGGAAAAAGATTTCCCCTAGAGTACATGATTACCTATGAAACCACATCTAATAGCTTCCATTAATCATTCGTGAAATATTTCCAGGCATATCCGCTGCAATTATTGAAAAAAAAAAAAAAAATCCCGGCAATCACTCGAGGAATCTCTCGAAAGGTAGGGGAACTGGGTATAAAATGCGCCGTTGGGGTAAAACGCGCCACCCTTGTTTTGAACGAACGACTTGCTTTGGGTCGCTGTTTTTCACCCGAGATAATGGAAAATTTATTAAGATGCTTCTCTATATATATTTTGAAAGTTTTCCTGGCAAAAATCGTGAAAAACTCGAAAAAAAAACGTTTTTCGCTGTTTTGCTTGTAATTTTGTGTGATTTTCTAGGCTATTTTTCAGGCCGACAAACAACAAAACTTTTGAAACTATCACCGAGAATCGACTTGTGCACTCCCATAGTTTTTATTCCATGCGAAAAAAGTGTTGAATTTATCCTTAAAAAGCGTATTGAAGGGCTTGAACTTTAATCAACTCGTGGGGCAAAACGGCCACACCTATTTCATAACACCAAAACAGCCGTTTGAATTCAAATTCCAGCAAACGTAATGCCAAGCTGTATACAGTTACGTGGCAATTTGAACCTTACAAATGCACATTTTTCGAATCAGCATGTATACTATAATCGAACAATAACATCTGTTCAAACGCCCTTATGTATGCAACGTATTTGCAAGTATGATTGCGCATGCGTGCGCGCGAACGTCTAACGCCTACATTGATACTTGCTGGGTAGAATCTTCGTTGATTTTTATTTGTTTTTATCCTCACCTTGACAACACAACACAGATTGGCAAAGCGCTTGCGCAAGATTGTCAGTTTCCTCTTAACCTGCTGCTACTCAACCGCTTTTTGATAATCGGAAACAAAAAATGATATTCATTCTAACCAGCTTGACTTTTTTACATTCCGCTTCGGGAAGCGGTAATTTTTGCACGAGACACACTAAAGACGCGTCAATATAATCCATTCCGTGCATCGGATCCTTCATTACTTCATCCATTCATGCTGCTATACGGGCATATTTTTTAATTAATTTGAACCTCATTGATAATCAATTTTCTAAAACTGACACTCTTTTGCTTCTGATAATCAAAAACTCCAATGCCATACGGGCATCGTTGTTTGTTTTGCCCATCTACTTTTGTGCCATCTTCATTGGTACAATCATATTGGTGGTGGTGCGGTTACTTTGATGGTGGCATAAATTCAGTGAATTGAGTATAGTGAGCATGATTTTTTTCGTCCCTGCTCCAGATAAATAAAATGGATGGCTGTTTCTACTATTTGATAGAAAACATGTTTGTCTATGCGATAGACAGGAAAAAAAGGCTTATAATAATATTATTCATAGCTGAAAACGCTTCTTTCCATAGAGGGCGCGTTTTACCACCAGTTACCCTACCATCGTGTGGGGTGACTTTAATAGCCCTTTTCGTTACATCTTATTACTAGCCATGGAAACTAGTCTATAACCATCTAGTGGCTATTTAAAGCATATTCTTGAAGCTTGCCACCTTGTTTTCATTATTCTAGTATTGGTTTGCAGGAAAAATAGTGGCTCAAAGTCACCCTTGTACGATGGTTTCTAATCTGTTGGGCCAGTACGTTTTTACGGATCAGTTCTAAGAATCTTTCGGATCAAACGGATTATTGAACGCAAACTCAAACGCAAACTGCTCCGGCCTTTATTCGATTAGAAGATGATACTTAGGAATCTCATTAAAAAAAAAAATCCATGAAAATATCAAAAGATCTTCACATAATGTTGACAATACTCTGTCAACAATTTTCCAAAAAAAAAACGTTTGGGTTTTGGTGGCCGCCAAATATTTTCTTCAATCTAAAATTCTACGTATAACAAAGAATTAGCAACTCTGAACATGGATCTTACAGTGATCACTTCAAGAATCATTCTGAAATTCCGTCAGGATCTTATAAAGAATCCAATAGGAATTTCTCTAGCTCTCAAGTCTATCATGGATAATCATGATAAATCTGTTAAGGATTCCATTTGAAATGATTGCAATCCAGTCAAAAGAAATCCACCAAACTATTTAACGATGACGCCGGCAAAAGAGTCACTTTCGCTCGATTATGAGCGAATTCTACTCGATGATGTGTAACTTTTTCTGAACGTGTTCATTCAGCCGTATTTTTCTAGGTTTTCAATGCTTGCCGGAATGAAAGCATGATTTCGTCCGTTTTCCCCTCTTCATTTTCTGTTTGTGTTCATCACCCAAAAGCACGTGGCAGGTTTCAGCCTAAATGCAGGCAACTGCGGAACATTGTGTCTATCACACCGTCTCTTATTAATGAAACAGTTTTCATTCATTCGCTTAGTTTTACTATTTCAGAGTTTCAATTTTGATAAAACGATTCAAAACAGAGAAAAACAATCAAAAATAAAACTTACAGCCTGTCAGTAGCCAAAAACCATGCTAATCATCAGGTTTAGCATCAGCCGGATTTCACCGTCTCCGAAATGTCACCAACACAAGCACATCACTTTATATTCACCACAATCCCACACAAAACTCACCACATCAACACAGACAGTCTGCTCTCAGCTTAGCGGCTCAACTCCGTCGTCCGTTATCGTCGCCAGTCTGTCTGGCGAACTCACACTCCTCTCTTTATTCGGAACTGATTCTTCTTCTTTCACATGAACATAAATCAAGGACTGTCCTCCAGCCTGACATTACTATTACTCGCTGAAAAACATATCTGTTGGTTCACCTTTCCTTAGGAATCCATACAACTTCCCTAAACCCCTATTTGACATTTGATGTGCCCTTGCACTTCAGCGACACGAAGCTCCAACTGTCCGTTTGTTTACTTATTCATGGTTTAATCGACTCACTTCCGCGATAAGCTATCTCCATTGGATTGCCACAGGTACCCCCCATAAATGGTGTCTATTTTCTCACTTTCCGGCAGCACGAACGTTGAAACAATCCACACAAATCACGCACAGAGTTTCATGAAATTCCAGGAATCGTCGTCGGGCAATCCTTCCCTCACGAATGCCATCACACACAATCCGGCACGCAACAGAATGGAAAGTACGAGCTCTGGAGACGGGGATCGCTGCACACAATTCGAGGCACGGTTTTGTTTGGTTTGACGGATTGGCGAGGACAAGTGACGGCCTTACGGGTGGCTACAGCTGAGAGCATGCAGGAGGATCAGGACCAGGGGAAATGCTGCGTCTGCGCTCTGTGAACCCAGACAGATATAGAGATATCTACGGACAATACGTGTTGGCCTTACTAAATGCCTGGTGTCACGACGTTGGTCCTCATTCGAAGTGGAGGTGTGAACGCGGAAACTCAGAAGGTCAACCGGAAGGATACGCGAGGGTGGAGGTTGGTGGTGGGTTGTTTAGGAAATGTATGTCAGCTGTTTGGCTAATGGCCGCCGGATAGCGGTTAGTCGATCAACTAATGGGATAAACATTATTTCTATTTGTAGATACAGCATTTTGCTAGTGTTGATGGGCGTCCGAATAAGGGTTAAACTATGAAATCAATCTATTTGCTGACAGTCGAAACCACATTTCGCACGTTTTACATTTTAACGGCTCATTTACATCGTGTCGATAGATAAACCACCTGACAAGGCTCATTGCTAGTAATGGTCCCTTTGGTTGCTGAAAATCATTCTCGAAGCTTTTTTGCAATAATATCTTACATTTTCACATTTTCACTGCTTTACTGGATAGTACGCGTCTATCAAACTAATTTCGAAAAAGCTCAAAAACTTGCATAATTTCAAGTAACTCAGTATTTCGAAAGCATTCTCAATTAATATAACGTTTTCGAAAATGTCTTAGCGACTGATTATGAAGAAGTGAGAGCAATCATTAAAAATAAATCAAAAAAATGAAAGCCCTTGGCAATCAGGGATTTTTTTCATATCCTCATCAAAAACATCCTGAGAGAGGCTTATCATTCTTGGTTTATATATTTAACAAATGTTTTCAGTTGTCATATTTACTTGACAAATGGAAAAATGTCAAGGTTTTACCAATTTGAAAACTGGACAAAAATCCTGCTGAAGCTTCTAGCTATCATCCATTCAGTTTGATTTATTCTATCAGAAAACTTTTTGAAAAACAAATAAACATGATAATGGTTTAAATCAACGAAAATTCAATTTTTGCCAACGAACAGTTCGGATTCCGACATGGACATTCAACCATTCAACAACTTTTATTTGTAACGAATTTGATTCCTTCCATCAAGGCTATTATACTGATTTTGCTCTTCTGAACATAGGAAAAGCACTTTATTTGAAATCTTCAAGTAGACATTGTTGTTATGAGACTGAAAGGAGTTCCAATAAATTGGTCGGATGAAGTTAAGTATCTAGAACTCATGTTAGATAAAATTTTAACTTTGAAAAATCACATTGTGGGCATTCAAGTCAAATATAACAAATATTCTTACGGCAGATAAATGTAAAACTGTACCCGTCAGGCAAAACGGCATGTTTCCTCCGTTTCGGGGACAAAAACTGCTCCTTCGTGGGCAAATCAAAGCTCTTCAGTGAGACAAACCTTTGATCGTCACATTATACAACACATACTCTTGTTCAACTGATGTGGCTATTATAAAATGCTAGTTAATCAAACATGATTATCAATTGCCCGGAATTGTTTCTTGGGTAACTGCTCTCCCTTCCAGAGTAACAGTTTCGTAAAAATCTGGAAGAATAGAGGTATTGAGGTTTTCAAATCAATTCCTCTAAGCTCGCAATCAAACGGAGCCGTGAATAGGCAAAATGAAGGAATAAAGCGTGCTTTATAAACCTGGAAACAGGTCTTAAACAAATACGTACACATATATCATAAAGTTCGACTACTTACTCGATTGGGGGTAACTGTTAGTCGGCTGGAAATTCAGGGGAACATTCACTGGATTTTGGAAAGTTGACTCATCACAAAAGCTCGATCGAGAAGGTATTAGAGACGATGCGTTTTCAAAGCTCGAAAGCAAGAAGCATGCCGATTTTCCAAGAAATGCCAAAGAATTTGACCTCTTCGTTAAGCATAAGCATAAGCATATGTAAAATTCGTAGTTGCTACTCCGTGATTGACCAGAACAACCTAAGTTGCACAGAGATTTAATGAATGGGGCATGAGATTAGCTTACCATTCTCAATGTGCACAAATCGAGAGCTCAAGTTTCAAAAGTCAATAACGGCGCTAGCCACGTCCTTACGGTCATCGGGGAAGGGAAGGAATGTTAGTTAGATAACCATTGTTACTAGAGACCGAGAACACCTCTCCATGGCTGTCATGGAAAGGATATTGGATTAGTGGGATAAGGTAGAAATCTGGGAGTCACCAATGTTTGGTGATGTGATCCATGATACCGTTTCAATTCATATTACGGACACTTAAGGCCTCAGTGAAGTATAACCCAGCTTGGACCATACAAAATAAATCATTCTGTATGATTTTTTAGCGTTATCGAGCGTCGGAAGCCCTTGACTTTCGGATGGTGGGTAAAGAATACGCGTCCACAACTTGAATAATTTTAAATAAATCAAAACGTGTGGCCTTTTCATGATTCTTATTCCGGACGCTCCCTCACTTTTGCCTCATATTCCGGACGCTTTGATTCGAATTACGGACAGCTCATGATAATCATTAATGGAACAGTCAAATCATCAATTGAAATCGTTCAACCACTTAAGAGACGTCTAAGGTAGTCGGGCATTATAAATTTGCAATGATATTTATGGAAAAAAAACCTAATAAAACGAGCCTCGAAAATGAGAACTTTTGGACGGCGAAAATTGAAACATTTCGTGTGAAATGTTTCCCATACAAACGAGAGTGTCCGGAATTTGAAGCTGTCCGTAATATGAATCGAAACGGTATAATCAAGCTTAACCGGATTCGCGATATAATTAGATAATCGCATTGTACGCCAAACACGTGCCCATCACCCGCCCATGCAAGAGCAAGCGACGCAATCAATAGATCAAACACTACTAACGATACTCGGCGCTACGCGAACGACGTTGAACGCGAACAAGTTTGAACCTTCCCTCATCACCCGCCCCCGCAGGAGCAAGCGTCAAGGTCGAAGGATCACAAATTACACCCAAAGAATCTGACCTCTTTGTTGGTGACTATAAGTGATCTTAACACAAGTCAAGTGTAATAAGTCAAACCCCCCTTTCAACCATTAGACGTACAAGGTAGTAGCCCGAAATGGAGCGAAAATTGTTGTGGATAGTAGCCGAGGGGTTATATATTCAAGGAACGTAGCAGATGTGAAGAAAAGCGTCGAAAATTACGATTGTCACAATGAGGAATTTTCTGATAGTCTTTTACTGCCGGATCACATAAAGTTGGTAAGATAATTTAATGTAATAAAATTGTTCAAAATATTTTATCTATACTTTTGGTTTTCAAGTTAATCACAACACGGATGATGTGGGAAAACGCAATGCAGCACGAAACGAAGGATCACCGAAGTAGCGGACCGATTAAAATATTCCCGAAGCTGTATTCCTTGCATAAATTTTCTACAGCGACTCCTGGTTAAGCTGACATTTTTTTCAACTACGCACCGTAATCCGGGGGTAACATTGATCAGTTTTTAGGATATTTCTCAAATATTTCATTTAAAAATTCAAATGTTGCAAGTTTTATATTTTTAAAACAAGTACTGCCCCCAAAAGCTCGTGATCATATACTGTATTTTGTTTCTTGAAAGATTTGAGCATCTTTATAAAATATTTAAGGCGATTTTTTTATTTAGCTGATATGGGGTAATATTGATCACTTATGTAAACAGCGTTCGGTTATACTGAAAATGTCGTTACTGACTTGGATCATGGCTTCTGAAGCCAAATATGATGGTCAAACGTTTACAAGTGTCTCTTTAATGAATGTTCGAATCCTCTGAGCAGAATCTCAAATAGAGAAACTTTAAAGTAGATGGAGTACCGTGTACCTTTTAATTCCGCTCCTAAATGCTTATCTTTGACAGATACGCGTATTTCGACTACCACTTGCAGTCTTCTTCAGTGTCAGTTACTCGTATCCACTTTTTCTCTATTTTCTCTGTTTACAAGTGATTTACTTTTTGAGTTATTTTGAAATAAAAAAACAACACGAACCGTGGAATACGCCTAAAGGTAGACAATTTCCTAAGGAAATTCTACATTCTTAACAATAGTTCGTTAATGTTAATGTTGTTAAGTTAATCGAACATTCTTATGAAGGTTTTGACAACGGAAACATGAAATTTCGGTAGTGTCAACCTTAACCATTGAAATCGTTGTTTCAAAAAGTTGTTGAAATTGCGCATGAAGTAAACGCAATTCTCGCAAATATCTCAATTTTCATTAGCTCATAAATATAAGAAGGAGAAGCTCAATTCAAGCATTGGAAATATTTCATCAATAGATGATGATACGAACTTTTTACGAGATAAGTCATTCCGATCAATGTTACTCCGCTGATCAATGAATTTCTCATGCATCAAGATAGATCAAGAAATGCTTTTCAGTAGCCAATGTTTCGCTGTTTCGCTCAAGAAAAGTAAAACAAAATCTTGACTGAATGGGTCAAGAAATTTCCTACAGAGAGCCCCCTTTCAAATCACATTTCTTCTCAAATGCGTACTTCGATCAGAAAAACGTGACTTTCTGAACCATTTCTGGGAAGAAATTTTTCACGCATCGAGATAGGCGATTCCTTTTCTTGTCAGTAGCAAACCAGCCTTAAATTATTAATTTTATTAAACTAAAAATAGTAACAAAATCTAAAAAACCAGGAAAAATGTTTTCTTTTGGCCCTAAACCAACGAAAAACATTTTTAAATTAAGTAAATATGTGTTTCTGACCTAAATTTAGGCGTTTGGTACTAAAATTGGTACAGGACTTCAGGATCCAATTGCCATTTGCTTATCATTTAAAACTAAAGCTAAGTAAAAAACGAAACCGCTAAAAAAAACGAAAATTTCTTCGCAAGAAATGGCCAAGAAGTTTTCTACAGTGAGGTTCAATTGAAATTACATTTCTTTCCAACTGCGTAGTACGTTCGAAGAAAAGTGCTGTCCTTAACTATTTCTGGAAAGAAATTTCCCACGCATCGAGATAGTCGTTTACTTTTCTGTTAAAGTGCATTTTACCCACAACACAACAGCATTTGCCAGTTTTACACACGGTGTCTTTTTCATGTAGCTTTATAACAAAACAGTCTCAGATTTGGACCAATGATAGTGAAGACCTTCCTCTTTCATTTGCTGCTAAAATCAAAATAATCCATCGGGGGGTCTAGTGCAACTTTTTTTTTTATTTGTTGTTTGTAATATCATTTTAAATACACCGTAAATCAATAAATTTAGGTAAGGTGAACTGTTTAAACGGATTCAGATAAAAATGATGCAAAAAGTGTCAATATCTTGTAGATTACACTCAAGACCTACAAATTCACAAGCATGGGTCTGAGTAGCTATCCTCTCCTTTGCTTTCACACATTGCTGAAATTTGTATTGCTTTCACAACTAAGTATACCAAACAATCTCTTTTTAAATTTGGTTTGTAATTCAAAAGTAATATACATCTTCTTGGCTTGGTTAAGGGACAAAAAGTTGAAAGAGAAAAGGTCTTATCATTTGTGACAATGACAGCCGCAATACAAAATTACATAAATTCAGTATTACAACCCAATTTCCCGTATAATAGTGCAATGTTGGCACAATTATCTGTGTTTGTTGTGGAATTTACAGAATATTGCTTTTGCCTGCTATGGAAAAGAAAACACAAACAGAATTGCTTACGAAACACACTTCCTTGTTAAATTTACGTTTGAAACGGTGCAAATGAATTCTAACAACTATCGATATGTTTCATTCATAGAAAATCTACCGACATAAGAGCTATCGTGTGATAGTTTTCGTAATATTTTGCTTGGAGACCTCAATAAGATGCTGTAATGTTTAGTTCTGCCATACCTAACAAACATATTTTCTGAACAAGAGCTGAAAGAATCACTCTTAAACTTATTGCAGTTCAATAAACTAATGTTCAGCTACTAATGTTACTTGGATAGTTTTAACAGGGCTGTACGAAGTTAAAATACTATGAGCAATTCTCGCTGAAACCAGGCCGCCATCGGCACCCATCGTTAGAATTCCAATTTTATGTCACTGATCGCTAGTTTTCGATAAAACTTAAGGGTGGTCCTTTCTGTTTTCTCAAATTGGTGGACCCCTCGTACGCCAGCTATCCGAACAGTTTGCGAAAAAGCCCATTTTTTGATAAATCTTGGGTATTTCTTCACGGGATATGTCTCATATTTCGCTTGGAACACATAGCAAACTTAGTGGCATCGTATAGAGAAAGGATAAAGCTTTCATCGATATCGTAAAAATTCAGCCGAATGATACCCGATCAGTGCGAAAACGAACAAAAACAAACTCCGCTAGCAAGAAGCCAATCTGACTTCGAGTGCGAATGCGACGAGAAAGAGAGTGGGTGCAACACACGCACACATTCAGTTTCACCCACTGTTGGTGTCATTTCAAAATTCAGTTTCACCTAGAGGCACTGAAATTGAAAAATGAATATAAAAAATTACAAATGAATTTTATATTACTGGTGTAAGAAAACGGCAATGTGATGCCTCCAGTTGATGAATCATGATTGTCTTTTAATAAAAAAATACAACTTTTGCAATTTGCGGATGTTTTGTGGGGTATTCTGACGGAAATGATTTTTTTCACTAGTGAAATTGAATTTGAATGTCAGTAGTGGATGAGAATTAGTGTAGCAAAAGTAATTGAAAAACTGAATGCACGTTCTACCAGATTCGTGCATGTATTGTCAAACAAACATTCACACAAAGAAGAATTCAACGATGACGGAGCCTACTGAGGATCGGCGTTGTTGACTGTATATTGAAATATGCAGACACTGGCTTTCATTTAAACTTGAAAAAAATTTGGCAGCCATTTTGAATGTGGCAGCCATCTTGAATTTTGTTAGAAAAATCGATTTTTCACCATTAGCGCACTGCTAGTTTTGAATTTTGAGATCACCATCAGAAAGCTGAGGAAAAATTGCGTAAGATAGGCTACAAAAACTAGGTGAGCAAAAGTATTTACTCTATGATATGAACGATTTTCTAAATCATGTTCTACTATTTTGACGTATATGGCGAGTGCAATCAATGCAAACATAATTTTTTGTACAACAAAGAAACAAGTTTTCACCTTGTTAGCACTCAACATGTTGAATTTCAATGCTACCGTTACACTTATTCTTCTTCTTGTTCTTCTTTTTTATCACGTTACGTCCCTACTGGAACAGAGCCAGCCCTTCAGCTTAACTAGTTTTAAAAACAAATCATCAAATAGGATTTTTAACGCTTATTTGCTACCTGAATGATTCTTCTGCAGTTCTAAAATTAGCATTATTTCTTACATTTATTTGGTCTAAAACCATTGATACAAATGAACAATCAGTTGAACAGCTGAGATAAGGTAAGAAAGATAGAATCTGATTGTTTTTTTTTTTTGACGGATGCCTTATAATTCAACATGATGAGCACTGAGATGGTAAAATAGCTAAAAACCAAGATGGCGTCGAAAGCCAAGATGGCCACCAGTTTTTCTAACCTCAAAATTATACACCTGCCTTTCGGCATTACGTCCACATTAGAACAAAACCTGCTTCTCATCATTCAATTTCGCTATTTTTCACATGCATGTTGGGCTAGGGTGGGGCTTATTTCCAAAAATCTTCCGTAGTCAGGATTTACAAAGTGGAAAATGATCATCAGTTCCAAAATAACATCCTGTGAAAAAATGAGAATTTTCGATGAAGGTTTAGAGGTGGCGCAAAGGGTGTAAGTACAATTTCCCCAGTTAAGTGAACTCTGAAAAAATTGGGTATGCTTTTCAGCTTGTTTTGGTGATTTTAGGATCCATAAGGGCAAAAAATCACCTCAAAATTGCGATATCTCTACTTCTTTAGATGAAATTTGACGAAATATATTTATGCATGCGATTTTTGGCCCTTGTATAGGTTACGCTGACTGATTACTATGAACCCGAATAAGCATATGATTAGCTGCTGAGAATTCCTATGCTAGTAAAATAGAGCGAAGAGCAAAGAAGAATGAGAGAAAGAACAAAGAACATAGAAGAATGTAAGGTGGGATGGGTTAAACAGTTGGGAGGGTGAAATTAGTGATGTGTTACACTCAACACATCACTGAGGAATCTTGTAAAATCTCGATTTTACGCAATGGAGAAAAGTTCCAGTAGAAAACGATTTTTATATTGACTTCTATTTAACATTACCTACTTCAGAAATATTTCGAGCAATGTTTCTTCAAGTAGGGTAAGAGCACCAATTTTTGATCCATCTCTAGTTTTCGACCCATGCATACTCTTAATAGAAAAATTGCAGTAACAGCTAAAATGACCTTAACTCCATGCGAAGTTTCATCATTATTCTCCTGGTAGGTATAGATAAATGCATGTCCACTTCACTGCTTTAGTTCAATAATCGTTCGGTTTTTTATTGATGTTGATAGCAATTTATCGAAATGGACCGTTGCAAAATATACATCCTGGAAATTCAACCTCACACAGTATTAATTAAATTCATAACAAATTTATATAAGCATTTATATATACATAGGACATCCTGTGAAAATTCCTTCTGTCGCAATTCCTAAAAAATATATGTTTCAGAACTGTGAAGCTTAAATTTTGTTTTCATTCGAGAGGTTTTCAACCTGAAGTGCTTTATCTCTTGCACCCTATAGAAGCTCGTGCAGTAATTTGAATTTTGACTACCGATTTTTTCCTTCTGTTGTTGTTTATATACATCAATTTTATATACAGATGTTGAACGATGTATTGAACTTCAACTTGTCCGAAGTTATGTTGAAGGTGTTGTGGCAAAAGTGAAGTATTGGAAGCCCAAACGCAATTAATTGTTGAAATGGCATCATAATCCAGAAATTCCTGTGGAAATTCTAAGAGGAAGTGTTACTGCTAGAAAGCAGAAATCGTTTATGAATTTACCTAATAAGGATATATCGTGCGGGATCAAAATCCGAACACCTATGAAATGAATCTAAACCCTTCCACTTTATTTAAAGCTCTTTCTATTTGTATGCAGTGTACGGATTTTGAGCCTGTATGGGTTTAGGCCCCTCTTTAATTTCTTTCAGATTATAAAAGCAATTGCTGGAGTTATATTAAACGGGCATTCTAAAATAAAAAAAATAGTGTCAAACTTGCATATAATCACATCTCATACATCCAACCGAGATATTTTCACGGTTTCGTAGTTGATTCTAATATAATATCATCAGTTACACCTTCCCTTGTTTAACTCACCCCACCTTACATTCTTCTGTGTCCTTTGTTCTTTCTCTCATTCTTCTTTGCTTTTTGTTCCATTCTTCTTGCATAGGACTCCTCCCCAGCTATTCATATGCTTATTCGGGTTCATAGTAATCAGTCAGCGTAACCTATACAAGGGCCAAAAATCGCATGTATAAAATATATTTCGTCAAATATCATCTAAAGGAGTGGAGATATCGCAATTTTGAGGTGATTTTTTGCCCTTAAGGGTCCTAAAATCACCAAAACAAGCTGAAAAGCATACCCAATTTTTACAGAGTTCACTTAAATGGGGAAATTGCACTTACGCCCTTTGCGCCACCTCTAAACCTTCACCAAAAAATCTCATTTTTTCACAGGATGTTATTTTGGGACCGGTGATCATTTTCCACTTTGTAAATCCTGACTACGGAAGATTTTTGGAAATAAGCCCCACCATAATGTTGGGCGGTACTAAAAACGATACTTTATGACTTAGAAAATCAAGGATGTTTTTTGCTTCAAAATTTAAGACTTTCATTATAAATTAATGCACTTTTGTCAATGTTTTACGTTAGAACTACATATATTACCACAAGGCTTACTAATGTCCCGACACGCAATCTACACGGGTAGAAATCAGAATCCAAAAACAAGATTATGACTCATGATATCATGATTCCAGCGTGTTTTCGTCTTATGAAAATACACCATGATTTGGACTCATGATATCATGAGTCAGATTGCCGTAACGCAACACACGCGTTAGGTTTTTGTAGCTGATTGCTCGGAATCATGATTCAAATGCCAAAAATGCTGAGTCGCGCATCCGTTTATGATCGACAAAATAAAAAAAAAAAGTTAAAAATAGCATGCATTAAGATTCGATCCAAGAACCTTCCGATTGTGAGCCACGTACTCTACCACTCAACCGCTTCGTCATCTTGAATTGAGAGTGATCGATACGAATGTGATGAAGCAAAGTGCGTCGCTTAGTGTTTTCACACTGGATGTTACGCTTATGAGGAATCATGATCATGACTCCAGGAACCATGATTTGTGATCCTGATATCATGACCTAACCAATTTATGAATTTCATGATTTGTAAATCATGGTGTGGGGATCAGATTTTTATCCGTGTATAAACTTCATACAATGAACAACAATGCATAGGGAAAAAAAGGTTTGTTTAATACAACCAATGTATTTTTACGGTTTTCATTTATTGAATTTATTTATTCATTAAAACTGAATTCAAAGATATGTCGAAGAATTATTCTGTAGTCGGAAATCGCATTAAAAAAGAAAATTCCTGTTTAATAACCTGGATTTATAACTAATGAAGCTGCACAGCAAAAATTTATGAATATTAAACAACACGCAATTTGGACATCGACGGAAAATTGTGGCAGGCATTTGAAAATTACAAGTGTTAGCCAACAGCTGAAGCAAATATGACCATCTGTCAACCAATCAGGGCCCTTCCAACTATATTTCAGTTAAATCCGCTAGAAATTTACATGAATCTGCCACAAAACAAACCCAGCCACGCTCAACAATCACGCGACCGAGAGAATGCTCCGCATTGTTGACTGCTCTTTCAATCACTTCTCGATGAGACCGCCAACCGTCGAAGCGATTCTATGATACACTCATTTGACGCAGAAGGTTTTCAACTTTTGTTAGCCATTTGCCAAGGTGGTGAGACAGCCGAAAGAGCTCGGGCGTGCTGCTGTTGCTCCAGAGGTCGCGAGTTCATATCTGGTCTAGATCTTTTTTTATATATATATTCTTGTTTGGAAGCTTTTTATAGCTCACTTTCGAAACCAGCAGCAATGTAATTTTAAGATCGCACATAATTTTCTATCATATATGATGGAGTCCTTTTGTTACATTCGACTCGCTATAATTTTACAGGTTTCGTTCGTACTGTGATGGGCTTTTTCGCTGTTCAGCTAGCTGGCGTACGAGGGGTCCACCAATTTGAGAAAACAGAAAGGACCACCCTTAAGTTTTATCGAAAACTAGCGATCAGTGACATAAAATTGGCTTGAACAAACATCTCATGAGAATCAGAAAAGTTTCCGATCACAAAAAAAGGAGAAGAAACGGTGAATTTTAGTGCAACAAAACTTGTTTGTCATTTATATCCAGCAGATCTCTACTACTATGTTATGCTCAAAGCGCCAACTCGAACATCTTTTGATAGGAGATTAAGCCTATTGAAAACAAAATAAAAATCAGTTCTGGTCTTAAACAACGAGGAAAAAAGAAATACATATTTTGTTCATTCAATTTAGCTTAATATTTGCTATTATATTTAATACTTGCAATTGCATAGCCACGATTTGAGTTAAGCATGCACTGTTTGCACTCTTTTATTCTGTGTGAACTACTTTGAAATGTAACAAATATAAGTCGAGCTTTTTTAAAAAAATAAATAAGCTATGCTCATTTAAATTTTGTACTAAAATTAGCATTTTTGAGTTGTCCAATAAAAAGTGTGCACTAGTAAACGACTGGATTTATGAAACAATTATACGCATATCAATAAAATTCATCCAGAATCGTTCAATAATGACAATTTCAAATCTCCCGAAGCATCTTTGAAAAAGAAGGAAATTAGAAACACTAGTTATTATTGTAAAATCTACTTGTTCGTGCATTATATAAATGATTGCCTTCCATGTTCATCATTGATCAAGTAAATGAAATAAATGTCCAACCCCTAAATTACAAATACTTACAGAGTGCTTCGTGAAGCCCAAGCAGGACAGTTCGGTTTTGCGTCGTCCGATAGATTTAACTCACGGTTTCGCGCATGTTTTCGTCGCCGGAGATTTTTTTTTTCCTGTTTTGGAGCGTCTTGCTGGGTAGTGCTTCGTGAAGCCCAAGCAGGACAGTTTTTACATTCAGAAATGGAATTGTGAAAAGTGAAAAATGAAAAAGTGATTTGTTTGATTTGTGTCCTCAGTACTGTTGGTTTTTGGCTGCCCTAAGTTCACCGAACCATCCGGAAGTGACAGGCAGCACATAATTTTAGAGAATCAATCCGGTGAGTTTGTTCCAGTATGATACTTTTTCTTTTGTGAGCCTTCCGGATCGTTTTTGTCCGCGTCGTGGAACTTCTGATCGTTTCTTGAACGGAAAATGTTGTTTTCGGAGTTTGATAATTATGTTCAGATTGCGCATTCTGTCCGGGCGGGTGTTACGCAACTAACAATCGGTTGTGGATGCTTTTTAACCGTTCGATGACCCTGGAGGGATCGATTCTGCTTTTCGTATAATTTTGAGCAGAAAAACCGACTGTGTTATCCTAGAGTGTTTAGTTCGAACGCGCTTCCTTTCGTTTTTCGATTATCTAAAAATACAGTACCACCCAGTACAGTTTTTCAATAGGCGTGATTTTTTTTTACGCGTTTCGTTATTTTATACAATCCGATGACCCTGGAGGGATCGGTTTTGCTTTTTACTGGTTATTGAGCAAAAATATTACTGCACAACCGACAAGCATTTCGCGAAATACTATTTATACTATAAAAAAGCTATTGTTTTCTCTTTTGATTGCCGGCATTCAAAAGATTAACTTGAAAACGCTTAAACAACAAATATTTATGGTCTATCGCCAGCTTTCTAGGCGAATCCTGACAATATACCTTCCCCAACCTCCAACTCCGTAGCACTTATGAGGGTGTCGCTGAGTCGGTGGCCTCTCATTAAGTAAGTGCTACATCAACATTTCCTTCCCCTATCCCAAGTTACGGTAAAGATGGGCGTGGCCGGGAATAGCGATATTCATGCTTTTAGTATTCTTGTTTATGATTTGAACAAGGTATACTCCCCTGCCTTGTTCTTGAAAGTAGTCAGGATGAGATTATTAAAAAGAAACATGAATGTTGCTAGTATCCAATCTACGAAGTATACCGTAACTACGCTAACGCTAACGCTAACGCTAACCCCTAAATTACAAATACTTACAGCTGTTTGACTAAATGCATTGTTTGCTTGTTGGGCTTTTCGATTTGGTAGATCTTCCACAATTTATATAACGATGAAACTAGCTACCATGATTTGCCTGCTTGTCTAACATAAGTATTTCTTGTGTTTTTTGTTTATCGTATTTTCTTTACCTGCTAACTGATCACGTACTTGTTGTTGCGGTTCTAACTATTGATGCACCGAATATTGGGTCATAGTATTCGGTCAGATATGGAATGGTTTTTGCAGAAAAAATGTTGCAGGTTTTATGTCGGAACATAATCGCTAACTAAACATTTTTATTATAGAAGTGACGAATACCAATGTTCGGCGCATCAATGTTTTTATTTTTGTTTACTTTAAAACACCTAAACATTAATACTTTCAGTAGACGTTTTCCCATTTACGGAAGCACCACACTAAAAAACGGTCCTGTATGTAACGCTCAGTGCCATAGTCGTAAAACATTCTTCACGAAAAGCTTACCGGTCTGAAGCGGGAATCGAACCCTTTCTCTTTGACATGATGTGACTAAATTCCTGACGACACTAACCGCACGGGCATAAACCCCATGTGACCAGTTTTTACGATTAAATTTGGTTGATTTTTTACAATTTTTGAAGCACCTGAACTTTAGAGCACGTTTCTTCCAGTTCCAATATAAAGATTTATTCAAAATTCCGTAAAAAATTTGAAAACAAAAATATTGCACTAGACCCCCCGACCGATTATTTTCGTTTTGGTTGCTAATGAGAGGGGACATTTTTTTGTTTTGAAATAGCTCTACAAAACACACCGTGCTACATACTTTTGCAGAAATTCCCGAGACTCACAAAAATATTCTGGAACTTTGGTCACGGTATTCCCGGGACAAGCCCATCTTGTTACAAATATCATTAGACAACGAACACGCTGATGCAAGAGATCTTCGGGGTACAAGAGCATCGAAACGCTATATTTCAGACGGTTTCAAAGGGTGGTTTGAATTTCGGATATGATACCAAATACACCAGAGGGTTGGGTTTTGTTTTAATGTTTTATTCAATGACTTCCATTCACTCTTATTCACACTCAATCCAAATATTTTAGGTTTTTTTGTGGTTCAAACATGTTATAAGTTAGTATATTTTTGTTGCTTAACTATTAAGATTATTCTTATACAATGAAAAGCTTAAAGTAAATATGTTATTTTTAATGTTAGTTGAATGAATGACAAAAATGGTTAAGAATAAGAAGAAAAATTTAGAAAAATTGAGAACCTAACGCCAAAAAAAAAATCTTGAAACATTACACTCTAAATCGAACCTAGCCTACTAGAAAGAAAGATTCAAAATTATCCTGACCACGTAAACAACGGCTCGTGTCTTCGCTAGAACCAAAACAAACATAACAATGCTGATTTGAACGGATTCATAACAAGAAAACTTTAACAAACTAACAATCTTTCGGTAACGATCGGGTTTTGTATTTTGTTTTTGTACGGGTAACGAACGGGGATTTCTGTAACAAACTTTTCATAATATAAACATAACCTTAACAGCGCGCGCGGGTTTTTCTTCCTGCTTTTGGCTTCTCACCTGAACGGGTAACTATGGTAACGAAAACAACGAGAAGCACGTGGCTCCTCCACTCACTCAACTGTCAAAAGTCACAACGATATGTGTTTGTGTGTGTGCTCCTTTTGAGGGGGGCGAATAAAACATTCTGTAACACTTAGGAAAACTAGTTAACAAGTTCGGGTATCGCGCGTCTCGATCTTAAAACTAGATAACAAATATAGCAATAACAAGTGTAACAACCTGAATCAACAGACAACAATTATTGGTGGGTTGGGGGTTTAGTGCGGGATTGATGGGGATGGGAAGGTAACGGTGACAAATGCGTCTTGGTATGTGTTCAACTTTTTTTCAGTCTGAAGCTCTTCCACGGGAGATGGTTGCGAAATTGCAAAAGTTTTGCAATTGCAGTTTTTCTACTACGGGTTTTTCTGGTTTGAACTTGTGATTTGCTTGTTGTAGGGTGGTGTCAAAGAGAAAGTTTTATCGGGTCTTGTGGTTCGAGGGCATGCGATAGATCTTGGCTTAATCTCATCTGACGGGGGATTTTCGCTTCAGTTTGAAGCGTTTGCACGTTGTGATTGGTGTTTTTTCGGTTTTCTTTTGCTGACAGAGTGGTTTTTGTGGTATGGTCTCAGTTCGCATTTGTCGGTGAAATTTAGGAGCAAAACAAATATTATTGTCAAAGTCACGCAAGGCGAAATTGGTAGAATTTTTTACGTATAGAAGGTGCAGCAGAAATTTAGCACAGATTTTTTTTATCCTAACCTAAGCACAATAAAGTTGTAAGATAAAAGAGAGGAGAGCAATGCTTGCCCACTGACAGCTCAGGCAATAACAGGTTGAGGTGAAACTTAACAAAAACTTGAACGGAAACTTAAGAGGGTGAACAGAAACGGAACAAGAATGGGAATTTGGGAAAACAAAGCATGCGAAAGTAACAAATAAATACAAAACAGAAACACAACAGTTTGACAACGTTCTGAACGCTAACGTAAACAGGCAACTACGTTCAGAAGCGTGTCAAAATGTTAACAATAATCAACAAAAAACGGAAACAAACAAAACGGTATTCCCAAGCAGCACTCATCCGATTCCGCAACATCCCGAAAGATGGCGAAAAAGGTTGCGTAACGCTTGAGCATAGTAACGCGGTGACTCCAACAAAGAACAGATCGAAAACAGACAAGGTGTAACAGAAACAAAAACTTAACGGGCTACTGTGATGCCACAACCGACGCAATGGATTCCAAAATCGGAGTATTCAAAACCGACATTCGCCAATCGTTGGAATCCAACGGATTCCACCAATCGGCGAAGGAGTTTTGAAATTTAGTTCAACAAATAACAAACACTTCCGAAGGGGATCCATTGCGGGTGGTTTCCAGTGGTAACGGGGTGAGGGGCAAACAAAACAATAACAAAACGAAAGTGCGGTAACGAACGGTTAGTGTCGGCGTGGATAACGAGTAACGGGTAACAGGCATAACGATGCTATAACAAACGCTTGAACTGTCAGTCAAAAGGCATTGCGATCCAAGAAAAAGTTAGAAAAACGTAATCAGTAATAGAATTAAAGGTAAAGTAGAAAGGCACTCATAAAACGCTTACATCTAGGGTGAAAGTGAAAAGTAAAATACTTAATCTAGTGAAACGATGGGTGAATTAATCCTTAACAGCTAAAAATTTGAAAGCCAAACCACACGAAAACAAGATAAAGCAAACTCCGACAAACGACAAAATGCGCTGATTCTCGTACCATCGAGCAAACCACTCGCCGTAATGAATTGGAAAAAGATGAAATATTTATGGTTGGAAATTGAAAAATGTCGTCAAGTTGCCGCAGTGAACCAATTCCGAGCAAAACAGCTCTTTGTCCCAATCGATTCGTTCGTTCGTTCATCTTTTTTCCCGCAGCTCTCGGTTGCCTGCCGAATCCAGGAGTCAGGAAATCGAGCCATGAAAAATGGCATTCCGTTGTTCGATTTGGCACTTCCTCCTGGAATAATGGTGCATACATTGGCTGTTGCCTTCCCGGAGCCAGCCGGAGAGATGGGAAAAAGTGCAGTTTCAGCTAACTTCCACAAAACGATGATAACTGGGACCGGGAGCTGGGACCCGGTTCGACTCCGACAACTACGGGGCTGGAGCGCAGTAAATTGAACTGTTGCTGACATTTCACGTATTCCTTGTGCTGGCGCACACAATTGTGGGATCTTTTGTGCTGGCGAAGCTTCTTCCTTCGGATCCTCATTGTATGAGGGGGGACAATCACAATCGAAAACGATTACGAAGCACGTTTTTCTCTCGTATCGCAAATGCATGCGAAAGGGGAGAAAAAACCCTGGAATGTCGGAACAGACTAAGCCTTTTGTTCGACGACGATTGATCTATCACCTTAGTAGTTTCGGGAACCGCAGAAATTAGACCGTTTAGCTCCTGCTGACACCGGCGGTATCTGTTTCGTTTATCGGCGCCAATAGCCCTGCAAGCACCCCGGATCCATGGGGCAGAGCGTTCCAAAGCTGTCCCGCGTTGAAGTCTTGGGGATGCAAGGCCGGAGGCAGCCGCACTGAAGTTGAACATTTGTAGGTGAACCGTGTCCCTTGGCTCTGTGACGGGGGGGTGGGTCGGTTGATGAAGAGGCCCCTCGGTTCGCCAAATCGCAGTAGACCGGCTGACGTAGGAGGGCGGGGCTTCCCCAGAGGATAACTCGGCGCACCGTCTGTCGGGTTGCTTCGATGGCAACTCGCCGCGTCGCATCTAGTTACCTGGAACGAAATGGATCAAGCCGAAATGCACGCGCGTTAGTTTAAGTAGGTCTTTGGCACCGAAATGGGGGGAAAGGTGGCGGCGTCGGCGGAAGGGTTGAGGTTAGGTTAGCGTGGTGCATCAGTGTGTGTGTGTTAGTGGTTCGGAAGCGAGTGAATTTTGAGCATTTCGTTCCATTTTTTTCTTTTTTTGATACAAAATTCATGTTTTGCAATATGTAAGACCTATCGGAATGTGCGATTGACAGCTATTTAAAGCGAGGTTATACTTCAGTGTTTTGACGTTTTGTGCGCGGGTTGCATTGTGTAAAATTGACTTTAGCGGGGATAGCCTGAGCATCGCCCGAGGGGAACAGGGTGCGGCGGGTAAAATCAATTTTAAACAATAGCCATGTCGCTCGTTGGGAGCGATACTTTTTCTAATCATCTTGTGTTCGTTGGAAATGTTTGTAAAACGTTTGATTCTGATTGAAGTTGGTGTTTCATCGAAGAAACTCATCGCAAAATTGTGAAGCCTTGTGTGTGTGTGAGTGTGTATGTGTGTGTGGTCCGGTCATCCCTCTTCTAACCCTCGAGATGGCAACGGATTGTAGTTGTAGTAGCCGAATGGATGGGTGGTAGTTGCTGCGATTGATTGATTGGTTTGAATTTTGAATGATTGGAGCCAGTGTTGCCAGTATTAATAGAATTATATCTATTTTTTCCAATTTTATTTTCCAAAATTTATTTAATTTTCTCTGAAATGTAATTTGAATATAATTTGACAAATTTCATATCCAAAGATTGAAATGTTGGAAAACTTTTAGGGATTTTGGAATTTGGCTTCGAATGTTCTAAAACTGTACAAAAGTCGATCTCAAGATTTTCCTGGGATTGGAATAAAGTTGCTTTATGAAAATGTCCGAAAAATATTTTTAGATTTTGTTTTGAAGTTCAGTGTTGCCAATTGTCTGCATTTTCCAGCTTTGGTCTGCTCTAAAGCAATGATTTGTAAGTGTGTGATTTGTGCGATTATGATTCTCGTAGCTGTATTACTTAGATATCATTCATAGAATTCATAGAAGAAAGCTCTGAAATAAATTCACTAGTTTAAGAATACACTTTGGAAGGCTGCGTTTTTTAGGCGGTTTAAGGTCTTTTTTTCTGATTAAGGGTGACTTAATACATACATAACATATAATCAAGAGTAAATATGACAATTTTGATAGAAGTCGTTGGTGTTACCAACAAAAATGATCGAATATCAATGTGATTCACGTCTTAAAAGATTCTCGAAAACTATGTGCCGGTTGTTCGTTGCATATATATTTTAATTGCTATTTCCAAGACTATAATTTGGAATACCAAACAAATATTCCCAGAATAAAATTTAAAGTTTTCTTTTCATTGGGCTGAAATATATTGAATTAGGTTTAATTGTTCAAAGCCAGTGGAACTAATTTCTTAAATTTTGAATAAGTTGTTCTGTCGGATCAGAAAGTTTATACCATAACGATTCAATTGTTTCTGTAATTTCTCAATTTAAGTTTATTGTAGAGTCATTTCAGCAATTATTGAGATATAAATAATTCATATGAAAACAAAAGAAATGATTAATAATCCTGAATGTAATATTTTGAATTTTATTGTCAACGAAAGTGATTCGAAATGAATATAAAGAACATGAATTCAGTTTTGAATTTTGATTTGTGTGAAGAAAAGGGATGCCAGTTTTCGAAAAAATCATCCAGATTCGTTAAAAATTTTGATGGACTCTGAATAATTAATTTAGTGGTATCCTAACTTTCGATAAATGTCAGAACATTTCATTTATTTTGTGTAAATTGTCAGTGCTGCCTGGTGTTCGCTTCTTTCAGAAATATTTTAAGATTTCTAATGAATGGAGTTTGGTTTAATTTGGAAATGAACATTTAGGCCATGTTTCAAGAAGATCATCCAGATTTGTAATTGTGCGAGCTTTATTTCTACTCAATTTAGTAGCCGTATAAAAGATTTTCACGTGAGGAAATGATTTGTTGTCCAAAGGCCTTAAAATGTAAAATGAATTGAGTTTTGTTTTCAAGATTATTTATTTAGAATTCACTTATATGTATATTGTATGTATTTTGCATTATCAAAAATTTCAAATTTAAACTGAGCGCCAAAGAGTTTTCAAATAGGCTTTTGTTACAAGTCTAATTAAATTGTTTTATTAAGTCAATTTCATTACGTCTTTTTCAGTATTGCCAAGAGTCATGGAAATATTTTTAATACTGATTTTGTGGTTTGAAGTTAAAAATCATAAGCATCACAAGTAGTCAATTGCAGTTTTTTCAGTTTTCTGAATTGAATGGTTCAACAGGCATAGGAATTTCGTGATTTTAATTGACCCATTTTAAATAATTTGTGGATTTTCAATGGGGGGAAAAGTTGAATTTTCTTTTTGACTTTCGTTTTTAATTCGCCAAATTCTTGAAGTCTTAAAAGGTGAGGCTAAATCTGATTTTCAAAACAATTTGTTTTTTGTACCAAGTGGTCTAACATCCGTTTTATTAAAGTATCATTCTGAAATGTTTTACAAATGTAAAAATTCCAAGATGGAAAAATGTCGAAAATTTAATGGTTTTTCTAATAATAGCGTCTGTTGACTGTCGTGTTCTTTTGTTTTTTTTTTAATTAAATATTTGTTTTGGGAGTTTCATTGATGAAACAAAAATTTTGGATGGAAGTTGATTTCGATAGTTGTTTTCTAAACGCGTTGTTTTGATTTGTCCTGGTAATTGATTCAAAAGTACATTTTAGATATGATAGATGATTTTATCAGCTTTTTTTTTTTGTATTCAATGGATGTTCGACTGAAATGATTTTTTTTTGCAGATGAATGTCACAAAAAATTGATTGGAATAGGCAGATACGTCGTTTTTGGTTAAGGATAATTCTTTGCCGCCGGTTGATAGTTTTGTTCTCTGATTTTCGTTATGGAGATAGTTTGGATTTTTTTATGTTTCAATTTATTTGACAGAAATCCATATTTTGAGAAACGCATGCAGTGTTGCCAGAAGTTAACTTAATTTGGGGTTTTTCATTTAATTTCTTGAATGGCTCAATGTTCGCGTTGGTGTTGCCTGTGTTGCGATAGGACTAAACATATTTTGTGCAATTTCGATTGTAGTACCCAGTGATGCCAGAATTTAACACAATTGCTCTGTTTTAGTTCTGGATGGCTCATTTGAACCGAATCGACGTGTAAGCACAGTGTTGCCAAATATGTCGAATCAATGATTTTTTCATGCTTCGGGATTTGTTAAGTGTCCAGTGCTGCTTAGTCGGATTTGTGATTTGTTCTGAAATGTCCTCAATATATCAAGCGATCAATGCGCAATGTTGCCAGTCAGATGTCCTATTTTCCTTTGAGGGATGTGGGCTTAGGCTTTCAGAGTTGTGCACGGATTTTCTTCAGCTATATGATCTGATTGGAGTTTGTATCATGTTCTGTTTCAGTCATGCAATTAATTGTATTCCTTCTGGATGAAAATTTATATTTTGATTGGTTCAGTCGATACTGCCAGAAAAGAATTTAAATTCATAAATTTCGAATTTATTTTCAGCAATGTCTGAGTTTGCATTATGCTCCAAAAGCTGCCAGATAGGCAACTGTATTTCGTGTTAGTTCCAATTTTTTTTACAAAAGCATACAGTTCTACGTTTTGACGGAACTCCAGTGTTGCCAGAAGTGAACTCGAATTTGATCCGAAATTATTTGGGTTTTAGAATTTTTTTCAGTGTGATTTTCGTTACATGTTAGCTTCAAATTTCAACAGAAGTACTCAGTGATGTATCTATGTTCTTTCAGACGAAAGACGTTTCGTTCGGGCGTTTTTGTTTGACACTTGCAAGGCTGCCAGGAGTACTGTTAAATTTCGAAACTTTTTGGTTTATTTTTTAAACCGTCTCAGTTGTTCTCATTGTTTCTTCAAAGATTAAAATTTTGACAGAAGTACTCAGTGATGCCATCGTTTGGTTTAAGACTGATTCCAGATTTTGATTGGAACAATCAGTGCTGTCGGAAGAGTCATGAAATTTTGTGTTAATTTTTTCAATTTACTTCTCAATGATTCCGAGTGGTTTCGTTCTTCTCCAGTGATGCCAGATAAATACGCAAATTTCCTATTTGGTTCAAAATTTTGTCTAAAATGACAAAAGCAGAATCGAGCTTAATTAATCTGTATTTTGTGTAAGCTTCAGATTTTGACGAGAGCATTGATACTTTCTGATGGATATTCAGATTTTGATTTAATCAATCAGTGTTGCCAGGAATAAACTCAAATTTGGCTTCTCCTATTGATCTTCATTGTCATTTTCGTTTCATGTAGTTTTCAAATCTTGACTCTTTAAGACGAAAATTCCGTTTATGTATCAACATACCAAAGGCTGTCAGAAGTACTGTAAAGCATCGTTTTATTTTAGACGGATTTCAAATTTCGATCAAAATGATCAGTGCTGCCAGAAGAGATATGAATCTTTGTTATTTTTTTCACTTTACTTCTGAATTATTCTGATTGTCTTCGTTCTTTTCCAGTGATGCCAGATAAACACGCAAATATTTTTGGTTCAAATTTTGTTTCAGAAGTACCAAAGTCAGCTTAATTGAGCTTAATTTTGCGGATAATTCTCTCAATTTATTCCTAGATAATACTTTAGGTTGCAGAACTAACTGGTTAGTGTAGCCAGGGCATAAGATTCGTTTATTGCAGAATGTTGCCAGTTGTGCATTACGTTTTCCGTGTGTGTTGGCTTTTGGATTTCGTGCTTCATAATTTGCCTGGGGCTTGTGTCTAAACTTTTCGTCCGGAATTCAAGTTTGGTTTCTGATCTCCAAAGTGTTGCTAGAGGGTATAATTTTCCTTTGCAAATATCAAATTTGCAGGGACATTTTTTCTTGTGAACGTTTGCTTGTCATTTACGAATCTTTACGAAAATTTTTGGTAGGCTGCATTATTATTTGCTTGCAGACACAGTGTTGGCATTTTTATTTTTCGTTTAAGAGCCCAAATTCAAAACTTAGTTTTACTCTTGAAATGTTCAAATCTGGATCATGATTTTCATAACTTTATAGTGATGCCAGCCATTTGTCTGCTTTCATACGTTAAGTAATGATTTCTCGATTTTTTTTCAAGTAAACTTAACAAATTTTCAAGTTGATGATTCATTGTTCAATGTTTTAAATAATAGTGTTATTCAGCATTTTAATGGTTGAGTCTTGTACAGATCAGATAATTTGACCTGTGTTTCTGTTTATCTCAGAAAATCAAAAGCTTACTTGATTACTTTATAAATTTTTGGTTGTGTTTAAGCTCCATTGTGGTTAATTTAAATTGTTCCAAAAAGGAAAAAAAAATGGAATCCTTGCAATTATTTTTGGATAAGAGTAAGATCTTCTTGATTTTAAATATCAGAATAGAATGGATGGAAAATGGATTTTGAAATTGTTTCGAGCAGATTTTAGTAAATAATGAAATTAAATATCAATTTTGAATCAATAGAACAGGAATAGATTTAAACGTCATCAAAGCGATTTCAACGTCATTTGCAGATTATGAAATTTGATAGAATTGGACCAGTTTTTGTGTCTATAACAGTGCTGCCAGAATATATAAAATCATTTGATTTTGTGTAATTTTTTTCTTGAACAAGAAAAAACAGATAAAACGTTCACTCAATCGAAGTTTTTTTGGGATTATGATTTTAGGTTTTCCGTGATTTCAAATTGATGTCAGAAGTTATTCATGTTTTTGATGTACATCCATTTCAAAATTTTGGAAATAGTTGTAATTTTGGATCTAATTGATTTTGATTAAAACGATGGAAATGATCAAGTATAGTTAAGGGTTTTGAAGACTTCCAAAATCAAAGATTCATTCCTGAATTAGCGAACATGAGAGTTGACCAAGTATTTGAATTTTGACAGGAGTGAGGGAAGTCAAACAGTGTTGCCAGAAATGTGTTTTTGTGATCAAAATAACTTTTTGGGGTTGGTGATGCTTGTTTGAACTTGAAAGTAAATACTATATTGAGACCAAATATTTTTTCATATAAGTGATATTTTGAACTTGTGAACAATTGATTGTTTAATGCAGATTTTGGATTGTTGAATGGAATCAGAAGGCTATCTTTTGTCTTGTCGTGGAGGATAGAAGAAAATTGAGATCAATATAATTTGAAAGCAGTGATAGAAACTACAATCTACTGATTCAATGTTGTCTTTAGAAATTCTAATGAACGAAACATTTTTTAATAATTTAATACTGACTCAATGTGAAATCAACGTTTTTCTCGAAGTAGTGTGTTTTTAAATTCCACAGGAAGCTCGCTTATTTTGTTATGTTTTGTCTGGGTATTATCGAAATATTTATTTCAATTTTCCACAATTTTGAGATCAAACAATCGCAGCATTAATTTCGTGATAACTGTCTGAAATTTTGTTTCAGTGTTTTGTTTTCATCGTCTAGTTGTTGTTTAGGGTGCATGAAATTTGTGCTCATAAATATTATCAGTGTAGGGAATTATTTACAAAAAATATAAACGAAACCGCGTTTTCATGTTTTTCGATCGTACGTAATGAATTCAAATTCTAATCTTCTTTTCGCTTCTCAGTAAGCTTTTACAGTGAAAGAAAATATTTATGAAACAAATTTCAGCTAAGTGATGGGCAGCCACACAAAAGTAGAGAGGTTATTTCGATCAACAATTGAAATATTAATAAGTTCCGAACAATAAATTTGAAATTCGAAATTTTTAATAAACTTAAGAAACTGAAAAATATACAATTTGGAATTGAAAAACCAGAGAATAATCTATATAAATAAAAATGGAGTGGTGTTTGTATGTCACGAAATGGCTTCCGAACGGGTCAACCGATTTGAATGATTATTTTTCCGTTTTGTTCGTCAAGTGTTCCGACGTGTTTGTGTGTATAAAATACCAGGATATTCACCGGGAAAGTCGGAAAAACAAGCGTTAACGGAACTGTCATTTTGTATGGGACGATCCATAGCTTTTTTCAACAGCCTACTTGATGGCAAGACGAAGTTTGCCGGGACCACTAGTTTTAAATAGTTTTGATTCAGTGCCAAAGTTCAAAAAATAAATTAAAATATTTCTAAATCATAAGTAAAAATTTAAAAACAATAAGCTAAACAAAAATGTTGGAGAATACAAGAAAACTAATTAAATTGTAATTTTAAACTTAAACTAAAACATTTACACAAAATAGTTTACGAACCGTCTCTACTTTAGCGTTGACTGTAGTCCATTCTTTAATCTGCAGAAATCTGCAGAAGGTTCGAAACGTTTCAACCGGCCTCCGAGCCGAGGAGCTCCCTCCAGGTGCGTTCCTTGATTGCCGGAGCAAACCCCGCGGGCCCAAGCAACCCGTCGAAAAATACGATTCCGAAACTCAGAAAACCGTTCTACAAACATTTCTCCATTATTCATCGCGGACTTTGCTGAACTTTTTTCGATTTTCAACTTTCGACTTTTCGACTCTAATCTTAATTAAGGCACTTGATTTTCCATTTCAGCAAAAGTGAATTTTGAAAATAACCTACCTCTTCGTGAGTGGCGGATACGTGACGTCGCTGAGCTCCTCTTTTCGAATCCCAGCGGCTCCTGAAGAGACGTCCTTGCGAATGCGTCCCCGGTAGGGCACTCGATCTTTCCTCGATTGAGGCTCCCCAAATTTTTATCGCTTATCACTTGGCACTGGTCGAACGGTTTCACACTTCCTTTTTGGGACGTTCCCACTTCAGAACAGATCCAACAAACTTTCAACAAGTCACAAACTTAGTAGGAGCTTATCACTTCCATCTTCCTATCTTGAACTATTTCGAGCTACCAAGGGAGCTCGAAGGCTCCCTTGTCGAACACTGCTCAACCGCTCTTGACGATCTTCACTCACCGAATGCTCACTGAACTGTGAATGGTTTGTGAGTTGCGTGAGGCGCTTTTATAATCGTTCCTCCCTTCGAAGGCACCGCCGCAATCGGGAACGAAAGGAAGAGACCGATAATGCGTCACCGGTTTTCCATTGTTCGCTGGGCCGAACCGATCCGACTGAGACTGCGCTAGCTCGCCAGTATTGGTGACTTTCTTTTGTTCGCCGATTCGTTTTCCCCCTCTGTTTCTAAACATTCCCATGCTCGCTCGTTTGGAAGGACTCGCCGTCATCGTCGTAAAGCCGTTGCGCCAGGGCATTGTTTGCCATGCGTCATCGTCGTAAGCTACCATCGCCGCGTCGTCAAGAAAAGGGATCGGGAAGGATAAAGGAATCTCTGCTGGCGATTGACTGTGATGAGGAGTGGTTTGAGGAGCGGGGTTTATGTGTAAGCGCACGCGAGCTCGTTCCCAAGGACTTTCTCTGTCCGTTACCGTCGTCGACTTGTGAGGGAATCCAAGATTCGGTTTAGGGGACGACTTGGCTTTTCTTAGTTTGGTTGAATCTGGGTTGGGAAGCGCTAGCTATTGTTAGCGGCTTTTGATTTCGTTTCGATTAAATTATGCAGCTGACAGTTGGGTGATTGGGTAAAACAGCATTGGATTCTTTGGGAATAAGACGTGCCACTGTTCAGAGAGGGACAGTTTCATGGGAAAGTGAAATTGGTGCAACACGGGGGAAAATCACTGTGAGGCGATTCCGGTTTTTGGTGGGGTTGATGGATTTTTCCTGAAAGATTTCTACTGGTCATATAATTAAAGCTTCGAATATTTCATTATGCGAGGAAATTAATCATTGAAAATTTATCGTTTAGTTATCCCAGTATGAAACTATTATATAATCATATTCTTTGTTTTTCATTCATTGGAGACACTAGATCACTTCTAAAAAAAATGCTTGGTTTTTCGTTTTAATTATTCTGAATGTCAACATATCATTCTCAAAATTCAAAATGTCGTATCTTTATGCTGCTTAGTTCCGTATAAGTGCGATTTTTGAATTGAAATATCATCAGTTCATTTTCTACAATACAGGTTGACGATTTCTCATCAAGAATCTAGTGCATAAATATTTAGATGAGTATCTTTTCAGATGGTCTAGAAATCATTCACATATCGATGGTCAGCTCATGTCAAATCGTTTAAACTAATGACACTTAAGGTGATTATAGAACGAAGCCACACCTCAAATTTTCAAGAGCACAAGACTTGAGAACCAAACAGAGCTCCACGTTGAAACATTTATCCCGTTGGTCACCAACAGCAAGAAAGTAATTTGATTGATTTTCAACGCGAACCATTGTCAGATTCTCTAGTCTTGTGCACTTGAAAATTCAAAGTTTGGCTTCGTTTTATAATCACCTTAATATTTCGAATATCGTTCTGTGAAAGACACGAGTTGTTTCTTATGTTAGAATCATCCAAATGATTTAAGTCCAATGTTGAATGGTATACTGAAACTTAAATGAAATACTTCATTCATTATGATGCACTAGTTTTGCACCATATGCTTTCGAATTGTTTATAACATTAGTGAAAATTTTTATGGATGACACGGTCAATATGCAACAAGCTTTCAATTCATTTTAAAGAACAGAATAAAAAATATTAACGTTTATTGGAAAACATTTAGGGAGAGATCTCGTGTACCGGAAAACACCAAATACCGGACATTGTTAGAAAATTAAGAAGTCATGATCCGATCAAAGTTTTAGAAGAAAAGGAAGCAACTACAAAGTTAATTTTGCCTGGAATAGCTCGTCTTTGGGGCTATCCATTAATCACGTTGTCATTTATTGGACTTCCAGACCACCCCGTTCCCCTCGTGGTCTTTTATTCATACAAAAACTTTCAAATTTGTATGGACCTTTGTACCTTTGTTCGTCACTATCGAATTGAATCGAATCCATATATGCTTTGTCCAGAATCTGTCCTTACAAAAATGTGTTTTCTAAAACCAAAAACACAAAACTCAATAGTTCCCAACAGAGTGGTCACGTCCTAAGCATGCATGATTCGTCACTTACATTCACCAACATTCACCATAGCAAAATAGTAGTCTCAACATAAATAAATTCTTCTGCGTGTTAACTCAATAATTTTGGAGTTTATAATTTCAACGGCTTATATGTCCCACGGTGCTCCCCGGACCGTTATTATCAGAAAAAAAATCTCCATCAAACCTATGCTCACTAATCATAATCTATAGCTGTGCTGCATGTCTGCGCAAAATTTCAAAAAATCGTAGGGCCCGTTTTGAAGTTAGTCTCGTTTGATTGTCTAGGACCAAAAATTCAAGAAAATCTGGGCTTTTAAAACGGGTTTTTATTATTAATCATAAAATATTGTTAGAGCCCAAACTGCTGCCTCCTCGGCTGTTCCGGCATTTTTTTTTACTGCCCCAGAACTTAAGCTTCTATTGCTGAGTAATGCACTATTGACCAAACTATGGAATTCTAGACCATTGTCAATGCTCGGGTTAACGCCATCCTAAGAACTGGAACTCAAGATGATGGTCTTCAGATTTATGGCATTCGTGGTGATGGAGTTCGGGATTATTAATACAAGTATAAACATATATATAAAATTTGGTAAATACAGAGGCAAAAAAACCGTAAGTGCTACAGTTTTTAATTCAACTAAACAAAATAATAACGTGTGCTCTATATATTGCAATATATTTCTTTTGTAGAAAGCCGCCTACGTCGTTAATTTTATTTTGTTCTATACACTTATTCTTCTGATAAACTTAACCAAACTTAGCGGATAGAATAAGTAGCACTATAACAGAAAACTCAAATCTGAAAATATTCTTTGAGGTATACTTGTGTTTGTATGCAACAATAAGTTGAATGTAAAACAATTTGACTCATGAGTACACAAACTATTTAGAATATTGTGCTGCAAAAATTCTTTTGGTTACATGATGAAATTGGCTTCCCAAAGCCTTAAAGCGCTTGAGCCTATGAAAAAAATAGTTGTTTGTGATAAACTTTTATGGCATGTTAGTGTAATGTGTCATTGAAACCATTTTATCATGCTTAACAGCATCATAATGCATTAATAATATATTTAAAATTAATTTTGTATTGGATACACCTCAAAAAGGGCGAAACTCAAAATTTGATTGATCTCATTCAAAAATCCGCCCAGATGTTACAAAAAAAAAACAAACAAAGTATGAATTTAATTTTATTTGTATATTTATTCTGATAATCACGTCGAATGAAAACCCGTTTGGATATCTCAGATTACCTTCCAGGCTCTAATAGATATATTTGCAATATTCATTTATATCGCATTAATATTGTAGATTCTAATTTATGTAACTATGGCGCCAGTTTTTTTGTGATATCAAGATATTGATTATTTTATTTTCCATTGCATTATGTTGCCTAGAAACAAACATTTTAATAACTGTCAAACATCAGGTCACTCTGAACCTACATCCATTCGTGAAGTAAATCTCTTGTTATGACTATTTATGAGTGAATTTTAGTTCTGTCTCATTGAAGAGTTTTATTTTGTCTCACTGAAGAACTTTGATTTGCTTGCTAGAAGCAGTTTTTGTCCCCGAGATGCAAGGAACATGACGTTATTTTTGAGTAGTTAAATGAAAATGATGTTTGATACTCCTTTTTTCGGCTGAAAGTCTCTTTAATGAAGATAATAATAATAATAATAATAATAATAAAAACCCCTTTTTAAATTATTTTATCCGAGTTCCAGAAACCTATCTCATCGTTTGTCTGTTGACTACCAATGATTGGCTCTGTTATGGATTATTTCCGGTTGAGCGTTCATTTTTAAGAAGTCTTATTTTATAACGTTCTTTGCGCCAGACATGTAGCACAGCAATAGAAAACGACTGGTGAGCACAGATATGATGGAGTTTTTTTCTGATAATAACGGGCAGGGAGCACCATAATCCGGTACTTTTAGATTTCTCAACAGCCATACAAAAATATTTTATAGCAATAAAATATGATAAAGTAATAAAGTTCACGCTTACTCTCCCTTCAACTAGCAAGCCAGAAATTAAAAAAAAAAACAATGCCAACAAATTGATTATCAACGGTTAAAGACACATTAACTGACAAGGAGTGCAATTTTTGTGAAGCTATGCTTGAACTTGAACTCACGATTTCAATTCAGCTTATGCAAACACAACGGATTATTATATCCTTTTTTTTTTAATTTCTTTATTAGTATCATTCCGAACATTACATTCATTTCTTATATCTAGGTGTTCTGTGTTAGCCAACACTATCATCCTGATTTGGTAAAACAAATTCAAGATTTTTTTAACATTTTGTTAACAACATACTACATTTCATTTGCCGTAGCAGTTCAGATTATTTACAGGTGAATTAATTTCACCCGCTTAGAAGAGAAAATAACACGTTTTCAATTTACTTGACCTAAATATATAACGCTTTAATCGTTTCAATAGAAGATATTAACGATTTTTGCCTGAAAGTATTAAATTTTTTATTTGACATTTGTTCCAATATTGCAACATTGGATTTTCTATGTAACTCATTGGTACTATACCAGGGAGGAAGCTTCAGAATCATTTTCAAAATTTTATTTTGGATTCTCTGCAGAGCTTTCTTCCTGGTATTACAACAGCTAGCATACAACATGGCTGGTCTGAAAAATTGGTTGAAGATCAAAAGTTTGTTCTTAAGACAAAGTTTTGATTTTCTATTAATAAAGGGATAGAGACATTTTACATATTTATTACATTTGGCTTGAATGCCCTGAATGTGATTTTTGAATGTTAAATTCTTATCTAGCATGAGCCCTAGATACTTAACTTCATCTGACCAATTTGTTGGAATCCATCTCATCGTGACAACATGTCTACTTAACGGTTTCAAATATAGAGCTTTTGGTTTATGTGGGAATATTATTAGTTGAGTTTTGGAAGCATTAGGAGAAATCTTCCATTTTTGCAAGTATGAAGAATAAATATCCAAACTTTTTTGCAATCGACTACAGATGACACGCAGACTTCGTTCTTTGGCGAAGAGACCTGTGTCATCCGCAAACACAGATTTTTGACATCCCTGAGGTAACTCAGGTAAGTCAGATGTGAAAATATTGTATAATATTGGTCCCAAAATGCTGCCTTGAGGAACACCAGCTCTTATAGGAAGTCTTTCAGACTTGAAGTTCTGATAATTAACCTGAAGTGTACGTTTTGACAGATAACTATGCATTATTCTAACAATGTATGTTGGAGAATTAAAGTTCTATAATTTTACAATCAAACCTTCATGCCAAACACTATCAAATGCTTTTTCTATGTCTAAAAGAGCAAGACCAGTAGAATAGCCTTCAGATTTGTTGGAACCTGAGAGAGACTCGCGAAGAGGAAAAATATCAACGTCATATGCAGCCCAGATTCCCCTCTCACGAAACGTCAAATGCAGCCCACTGTTTTATGGCTGAAAAAGTGAAAAGTATTGTGTTCAAAGTAAACTGTTATTAAAAACCTATGTCGGCGGTTTCCAAAGTAGCTGATAAATCTAAGCAGAAGATTAATTATTTCTAATGTCTGCTACGTTTGCTGGCATGAAATTTCACTCAAACGGCTATTTATGATTCGATGTGATGCAAACTCAATCATTTTTTGCTGAGAGGTTCATGAGAGAGTTTGAACAGCATGCGCATAATTGGTATAAACACAAAGTGGAATAAGAAAAAAACTCAGCAATCACAGAAAAAGAAGACCGTCTTCGCGATTCTCGTCTCAGGTTGGAACGGATCAAATTTGTTACACGTAAAAGTTGATGAGTGGTCGAATGTCCATGGCGGAATCCGAACTGTTCATTGGCAAAAATTGAATTTTCGTTGATGTGGGCCATCATTCTGTTCAAAATAACCTTTTCAAAAAGTTTACCGATGGAGGAAAGCAAACTGATTGGACGATAGCTAGAAGCTACTGCAGGATTTTTGTCTGGTTTTAAAATTGGACCAACCTTAGCATTTTTCCATTTGTCAGGAAAATATGCTAACTAAAAACATTTGTTGCATATATCAACTAAAAATGATAAGCTACTTTCTGGAAGTTTCTTGATGAGGATGTAGAAAATTTCATCATCGCCAGGAGCTTTTATATTTTGGATTTTTTTAAATAATAGTTCTCACTTCTTCCAAATCAGTCTCCCAGGAATTTTCGAAAACGTTCTCTTGATTGAGAATATTTTCGAAGTCCTGAGTAACTTGATTTTCAATTGGACTAGTAAGTCCTAAATTAAAATTGTGCGCACTTTCAAACTGCATAGCAAGTTTCTGAGCTTTTTCGCAATTAGTTAGTAATAATTTGTTTTCCTCTTTCAATGCCGGTATATGCTTCTGAGTTTTTTTTTTTTAATTTTAGATAATTTCCGAAATGGCTTAGAGCCAGGGTCCAATCGAGAAATTTTATTTTCAAAATTTTTGTTTCCTAATTGTGAAAAACGTTTCTTGATTTCTTTCTGCAAATGCTGCCAAATAATTTTCATAGCAGGATCACGAGTGCGTTGAAATTGCCTTCTTCTCACGTTTTTAATACGGATCAAGAGTTTAAGGTCTATAATCACGGATTGAAATTTTACTTCACATTTTGGAATTGCAATACTTTTAGCTTCAACAATGGAATATGTTAAAGTTTCAAGAACATTGTCAACATCAAGTTTTGTTTGTAAAGAAATGTTAACATCAAGATTAGAGTCAATATAAGTTTTTAATTATTATTATTATATCCTTTCTTTTTCTCATCTTTAGATTACGTACCTGGCCTCATAGCACCCTTGATAAATTTCCATTTCTCCGTTTCTTCAAAAGTGCTATAAATATTAAAAAAAAATCTTAAGCTAAGAAGATTAGATGTTGGTATAAAATTCTGCAAAAGTAGATGCAAATTGTATTTTTTTTTTCAAATCAGTACTATCTGTAAGCTATTGACAATTATTTGAAAGGTACTTTTGAATAATCCAAACAAATATATAGTTCATAGTCAAATCAACAGAATCTACTAGATGTTTGCAAACTTTTGGCCAAATATGTTCATATTTTTAGAGAATTCTCGCAGACATCTATTAATCTCTTCGTTTCAAGGTATAATTTTATTATTTTTTTTGCCTGGAAAAACTCAAAATATTTGAAAAGATTACCTCAAATTGAGCATGAAAATTATAACTCTCTTAAAAAACTTATGGAAAAATAAAGAATGGCTTTCCTAAACTTATTTTTGGTAAAACAAAATAAATACCATACAGTGAACCTTCAACATATTGGCTACAATTTTGCTGAACAAACTTGTGTCAAAATATTTACTCATTTTTAGTTATAACAGTTTCAAAATTGATTGTCTTATTCGAACTTTTGCCCCACCGGTGGGGCAAGAGTTCGAATCTAGTGTGGGGCAAAAGTTCGCTGGCTAAAACACAAAATATCGATCCTTTTATGACAGGCATACTTTACACCAGCCGTAAACTTAAGTTTAACGAAAAATACACACTATATTTTCATCAAAAAATTGCCCAAAACCGACTCAATTGTAATATACTCAAAAATAGCAGTTTTTCGCAAAACTAAGTGGAAATGTAAAATTTTGGTGACAATTTTCACACGATCAGACAAATTTAACTAAATTTGAAGAAAATATGTGGATTTTAGACAATTTGCAATTTTTTCCGTGATTTTATACATGGGTCGAACTTTTGCCCCGCTGATTCGAACTTTTGCCCCACTATGGGCCAAAAATTGTTTCCAAGCATTTATGCAAAAACTAATACACCTCAAAGCAACCTTATGATAGGCCTAGAAACGCCCTTACATAAAATATTGAAAAAGATTTTATCTTCAATTGGTTCCATGCAACGAAATTTTGACCAAAAATTACAATATTTACGTCGAAAAACAATAAATAGCCATAACTTTTTCAAATCTCAATTGATTTTTATGATATTTGGAGTGAAAGTCTCTTACTTGAATAGCATTCGAACCACCATGACATTTATAAGATTTGTTTTGAATTGAGCTAGAAATCTTAAAAAGAAACTCTTACCCCACTCGAACTTTTGCCCCACTTTACTCTAATGCTAAGAAGAAGAAGGCTTGAATTCATATTCGATCAGTGAGCTTCTCTAGACGAAACCAAAAATTATTTTAGGAAAAAAATCGACGGCTTTCTAGTGCCTTAGAAGTAGTCCAGAGATTTTTTTTTTGAGAAATCATGTTGACTCGTGGATACGAGTATCTGACAATGAAGAAGACTGCAAGTGGTAGTCGAAATACGCGTATCTGTCAAAGATAAGCATTTAGGAGCGGAATCAAAAGGTACACGGTACTCCATCTACTTTAAAGTTTCTCTGTTGAGATTGCTCAGACGATTCGAACACATTAATAAGAATCATATATTGATTATTTCAATCCATACCGTAATGTACTCATTCAATTGTAAATGCCAGTACAACTATGGACAGTGAAAATTTCCCCTAGTTTTTAAACGAAAGCGATTCATAAAGAGGTTAAGTAAACTTATCTCTAGCAGAAAAAAAAATCTTCGTAAAATTTTCAATGCGTATTTTATTTATCATCATTAAAAAAATCATACAGATTCTTTGACGATACATATCCGCTGATACCTATCATTTCCTTAGCTTAGGTTACATACAGAGAGAGAGAGAGAGAGAACCAACTATCAGGGGTTTGTTCTTTTCACACGCTGATACACATAGTGCTACCAATGTGTGACGTAATTTATGCACCCCTTATTTATCAGAAATAAAAAATTCTAGCGAAAAGCTAAATGCCTCCACTGCTTCACTTTGTCGACCGTGGGAATCTGCTACCTATGCGCTAGAGGAATACGTATCACACCCTAGATCTAGTTCCGGAGAACGTGCTTTTCGCATGAGTTTGGTACCTTCCGCCAGTTTACCCGTACTGGCACTGCATCAAACAAGTGTTGGTTGGTATAAGCCGGTGTGTGGTTTCATGAATATATGATTTCTGTGGATGACGAATGCTCAACAGGAAACACTCTAATCCCAGCACGACATCTCCATTGGTAACATCCGAATCTCCCTGACTCAGCTCTGTTATCATCCATTCGTGCAGTTTGTAATATCCACTCGATCCCGAATGTCCTGCACAGTGCAAAGGATAATTGACTCTCCTGTCATGCATCCCGTATCAGCAAAACAATTTTACAACTTTCTTCCTTCCCATGCGGTGCCAATCTTCCGCAAGGACTCTACCCGGACATAGTCGTCGAACAAATCGCATCAGTTTCATAATTACTACCCCATGTCAATCAAAGGACGGCTTCGGAAATCGACTGTCTGACGCTGTGGGATGGTGGCGGCGAGTTTGTGAGTCGTGACCAAATCCATTAGGTGCACGCTTGTTCTTTCATCAATGGAGCATTTTCGTGTGAAAGAGGAATTCATGCGGGCGCCGGGCGAAGTTGACGCTCCCTGTGAATGGTGGTTTGCTTTACATACGATATGCATCAGTTTCAGAAGATTGTGGCAATACCAGCAGCAGTCAGGATGTGAACCCGAGGTCGAGAGGCTGATTTTTTTTACCAATGAATGAATTTTGATTTGAGCTCATACCACTCATTGACTACGGTCGGGTACTGTTATTGATACCGAACATCAAGTGGCACGCGTCAGGGAGTTGTGCTCCGATTTCATCTACCGATTTTGGTTTAACTTTCTCATACGGGTACAATGTTATGCATGTATTGAAAAGTGCATTATCGATATTTGAGCTACATATCGAAGCCAAGCTGAAGCGGCCTAGGTTGGATTCACGATCAGGTTAAGATGTTTTAGCAATGGAAATTTTCTTAACTTATCTGGGGAAAAGAGTATCGTTGTGCCTGCCACACGATATAAACATGTAATAACTATCAATTGACAAAAAAAAAAAACTCTCAGTAAATAACTTTGGAAGTGCTCATAAGCACATTGAGCTGAGAAGCAGATTTTGTTGGGACATAACGTTGAAAAGAAACACTTAAATAATTTTTCGCAATTAATACACCATTTTAAATTTTATGGACGATGCTAACTTTTTCAAAACTTTCCGTATCATTTTGTCATAAATCATATTTATTACTGTTCCATTAATTCTAACTAGCAATTTGTATCCTTTGACAGATACACGCATTTTGTCCTCAGCTGTAAAATTGTCAAAGTTTTTTCCAGTTCAAAACAGTTATAAAATATAACACATAGGGTAATTCACCAATTGTTGAACGGTCAAAATGCTCGCTTATTGTTGAACACGCCATAAGGAATACACGGACTGTTCAACAATAGGCGACGTTTTCAGTCGTTCAACATGAGGCGAATTGCCCTACATGTGTGAGGCCTAATGTAAAATGTTTGACCAAGATAAACTTCAGTGCATGCATTGCAAAATTGACTTCGAAACACGATCAAAACATGCGAAGAAAAACATCTCATCTGTATCGGCCCACGGTAGACACAACACCGTGTCTTTTTACCGTCTTTTTATCGTGAATCGGCCCATGATCGGCAATGTTTCGCTAGTTGCAACAAGCTTGATAAATATCAGCTGCAAGCGAGAACCTCAAAGAGATAGCGATGATAAAATCCATTTTTCTCGTTCATTTACCGTTGGTGTTAGGTGTTTTCTCTGGCATAATGGGGGTGTTGCAATCATCATTCATAGGCGTATAAAACATCAATTGTTTTCGTCATTTGAAACTAAAGTTTTTGAAATTTTAGGTGTTTCTGTTGAAACACAGCTTGGTAAATATATATTCATTGCTGCATATTATTTGTCATTGGTGATTTTAATGCCAAACATCGGTCATGAATTAATTCTCAAAGTATTTCCAACGGCAGAACTTTATTTGATGAGTGCTCTTCAGGATATTTCTCAATTCAATACGCTGATAGCCCTACATATTTTTCCTCTTCTAGAAATCTATGTACGATTGACTTGGTCTTAACCGACTCTAGTCATCTTTGTGGCCAACTGATTACTCATGCTGATTTTGATTCTGATCATGTCCCTGTTACATTTCAAATATCCCATGAAGCGATCAGGGGCCCAGATAGCCTTGATCCGTCTTAAAAACGCGAGGAGAAGGCAATTTCAACGCACTCGCGATCCTACCATGAAAATTATATGGCAGGATTTGCAGAAAGAAGTCAAGAAACGTTTTGCACAATTAAGAAACAAAAATTTTGGAAATAAGATTTCTGGCTCTAAGCCCTTTTGGAAATTGTCTAAAATTTTTAAATAACCTTAGAAGCCAATACCGGCATTGAAAGAGGAAAACAAATTATTACTAACTAATTGCGAAAAAGCACAAAAACTTGCTACGCAGTTTGAAAATGCGCAAAATTTTAATTTAGGAATTACTAGTTCAATTGAAAATCAAGTTACTCAGGACTTCGAAAATATTCTCAATCAAGAGAACATTTTCGAAAATGCCTGTAGGACTGATTTGGAAGAAGTGAGAACTATTATTAAAAAATTCAAAAATATGAAAGCTCCTGGCGATGATGGAATTTTCTACATCCTCATCAAGAAACTTCCAGAAAGTAGCTTATCATTTTTTAGTTGATATATTCAACAAATGTTTTCAGTTAGCATATTTTCCTGACAAATGGAAAAATTCTAAGGTTGTTCTAATTTTAAAACCAGACAAAAATCCTGCAGAAGCTTCTAGCTATAGTCCAATCAGTTTGCTTTCCTCCATCAGTAAACTTTTTGAAAAGGTCATTTTGAACAGAATGATGGCCCACATCAACGAAAATTCAATTTTTGCCAATGATTAATTCGACCACCTATCAACTTTTACGTGTAACAAATTTGATCCGTTCCAACAAATCTGAAGGCTATTCTACTGGTCTAGCTGTTCTAGACATAGAAAAAGCATTTGACAGTGTTTGGCATGAAGGCTTGATCGTAAAACTAAAAAAACTTTAATTTTCCAACATACATTGTTAGAATAATTCAAAGTTATCTGTCAAATCGTACACTTCAGGTTAATTATCAGAACTCCAGATCTGAAAGACTTCCTGTATGAGCTGGTGTTCCCAAGGCAGTATATTGTGACCAATATTATACAATATTTTCACATCTGACTTACCTGAGTTACCTCAGGGATGTCATAAATCTTTGTTTGCGGATGACACAGGCCTCTCCGCCAAAGGACGAAGCTTGCGTGTCATCTGTAGTCGATTGCAAAAAAGTTTGGATATTTTTTCTTCATACTTGCAAAAATGGAAGATTTCTCCTAATGCTTCCAAAACTCAACTAATAATATTCCCACATAAACCAAAAGCTCTTTATTTGAAACCTTCAAGTAGACATGTTGTCACGATGAGAGGGGTTCCAATAAATTGATCAGATGAAGTTAAGTATCTAGGGCTCATGTTAGAAAAGCATTTAATGTCTCTATCCCCTTATTAATAGAAAATCAAAACTTTGTCTTAAGAACAAGCTTTTGATATTCAAACAAATTTTCATGCCAGCCATGTTGTATGCTGTACCTATATGGACTACCTGTTGTAATACCAGAGAGAAAGCTCTGCAGAGAATTCAAAATAAAATTTAGAAAATGATTCTGAGGCTTCCTCCCTGGTATAGTACCAATGAGTTACATAGAATATCCAATGTTGAAACATTGGAACAAATGTCAAATAAAATAATTATTAAATTCAGGCAAAAATCGTTACAATCGTCTATTGCCACGATTAATGCGTTATATGTTTAGGTTAAGTTAGGTTAAGTATATTCAAAGCGTTTTTTTTTCTCTTATAAGCAGGTGAAATCAACTCACCTGTAAAAAATCTGAACTGCTACGGCAAATGGAATGTAATAAGTTGTTAACAAAATGTTAATTAAATCTTAAATTTGTTTTACCAAATTAGGATGATAGTGTGGTCTAATAACACAGAACACCTAGATATAAGAAATGAATGTAATGTTTGGAATAATACTAATAAAGAAATTACGTACGATTCAGCGAAGAAAAATGAGTTATGGCAGTAATGATAGAATATGGTTTTCCGATGAAACTTATTAGACTGATTCGTACAACGTTAGATCGAAATCAAGCGTGGGAGTTGCAGATAAGATTTCGACCTCCTTTTTTACCTTAGATGGATTAATTCAAGGAGATGCGCTTTTGAACCTTTCGTTCAACATTGACCTCGAAACAGCTATTAGGTGAGCAGGCGTGCGAAGAAGCGGTGCCATCGTCTACCGGTCGCATATGCTCCTAGATTTTGCGGACGATATCAATATAATCGCAATCGATCGTCAAGCCGTGGATACAAACGTGCTTTTTAATAGGGAGACAGCGATGATTGGACCTACCATCAATAGCATCAAAACAAAGTAAATGATCGCCGGTAAACAGCGCGTATCCAATAGTGAAGTATTGCTGGGTAGTGAACAACTTTAAGTAGTGGATGTTACCCGCGCTGTCCAAAGTTGTCTTGCAGCTGCGAATAAGGAATTTAACGGGCTCCATTAGGGACTATAGCCTGCTGATCAAGATGAAATTCACGCTCCACAAGACACTGATACTTCCGGTTGCTCTATTCGTCCATGAATCCAGGAAGATGAAAGAGGTCTGGGTTTTTGAAGAAATCAGACAGGCAGCGGTTCTAGCCAAAAGCTTGAATAGCTATCTGGTACTCAAAATTTGTACTCTTGATAATTTGTGGTGCGCATTGGATATATTATTATATATTGGATATATAGAACCTCAGGCCAACTGAAGACATATATCTTCAGCAACAGCAGCTCTATATAGGTCTAACAAGAATTTAGAAACAGTCAACTCTCCCTGACTCGATATTAAAGGGACTATCGGGTAAGGGAGGTATCGAGTTATGTAACACAATACCAGTGCAAATGCATTCCAAGGGACCATCGAGGTAGCCATGAAGACAAATTTTTACCATGGTTCTCGAACTCGATATCGAGATACGAAATATCGAGTAAGGGAGAGTTAACTGTACATCAAAAAGTAGTTCAAATCAACTTTCTCGCAATGGAAGGAATGCGTTTCAAACATCCATACAAATATTCAATGGACTGATTTTATAGGGATCACCATAAGAATGCTGCCCTTCGATTTGAATTTATGTGAATTTTTCTCCGATAATCTGATTACCCCAGAACGCCCATTACAATAAATGCTGCTCCGAGCGGAACCGAATGTAGAACACCTCTTTTACCCCTTATCCTACCGCCATTCAGCTTGAGAACCGGCTTCCTTTTAATATTTATTATTGTTGCATGTGTCGGTGGAATAAATTAATTCGATTTTATTTTTCCCACTTTGTCACAAACCGACAAACAAAATAGCCCGAATTCGACAGCGGTAGGACCCGAGAAATGGAATGAATTCAAATTTCACTCCACCACAATCGATAAGTGGTGAGGGGGAATAAATGCATTCCATATTTTTTTTTTTATTTTTGACAGTAGCTTTATGTGATTTCGGTTGTTCTGTTGCATTATCTCCCGGTTCCGAATGTTACAAGAGCCAAGGGATTTCCTGTCTGCCTGTCGTTATTTCTCCATTCGTTATCGCCTGTCTCCGGTCCCGTCTCTCTCTCTCTGATTTCATGTTGACGACGATTACAATGCGCGAATGTGTTTTCCCCAGTGACGAACATAAGTAGCAACATTCCGATCCTGACCATGTTTATGCTCTTTTGGAAATGCGATTGCAATATCAGTTGTGGCATAAATTACCATTCGTTGATGGTCTTGCAGTTGTTTTGAGTAGATTGGTTTGAATTTGGGTTTAAATGATTCAAGTAAGTACCGTCCAACGGGGTATCTTTGTTCATAATACTCATAATTGATATCATATCAAGCATTACATTAATTTCTTATATCTGGTTGTTTTGTATCAGGCAATACTATCATCCTAATTTTGTAAAACTGAAATAAGCTACTATTAACATTTTGTGACCAACATATACGAATCATTTATCGTAGCAGTTCAGAATTGTGACAAGCGAGTGTATTGCACTTTGCCTAATTGATCAACTGGAATTATGTTATTTACTTTAGTATGTTGTGGATCCCGCACCTTCAAATCTACCCACATTACCAAAGATACCCCGTGTTACGGTGCTTCCCGCCACACAATAAGTACACGTGGTGGCGGCGAAGTAGAGTAGCGCGACGACGCAAGGGTTTTACATAACGACATGGTGTATTTGAAGCGCTATTGGCAATGACAAGGGAGACTAATTGAGCAGGTTGCAAATTTGGCGTAGGTAAATTAGAGTATAACGAGTGGCACGAGTTTGATTGCTTCAACAGGTAAAACCAGCTGGCGCACTTTTATCGGGTCTAGACCAAAATATTAGCCATTCAAGTGAATCGTCCATCGGAAACAATATGCATAAATGACGGAGAATTGATAGATTTGGGTGATGAAATTCTTCAGCTGTGGAAACATGTCCGGAATCTTGAGGTCATAAGGGGTGAATAGACAATCGTCGTGGTGGCTTTGACTGATTGGCATTAAGGAGGTTCACGAGAAATTTTTGATATTATGTTTACAATTGTTTGGATATTACTCTTATTTTTACAAAACCCGTTTGGCTCCACGTCAGTTGACTACAACATTTATTAAGAGTTATTGAGATACCATAATGGTAACTTAACAGCGAATCGTATTATATAACGTCTCTATTTCCAAACTGTAACTACCGCAAACAGACAGTTGAAAAAAACTCGAAAAGTTCCTCCCATTATCATTTCGAATAGTTCTCGAATTTTTTGCATACCGCACTACAATAAGCCTGCAGACAGAGAGTGTAACAACCATCAAGAAAACATTGTTCACATTCGAGCATATTCTCCAGCCATTATTACCAGCTACTGACACTCAGCCGGGACCGAAGCAGGATAGTTTTTCCTGAGACTCATCCCATTGTTCGATTTTCGTACCCTCGAAGCATACCGAAGAAAAATCATGTATAAGGAAATCCTGTAGTAGTTGGTAACAAGCTCTAACTTTCCTCCCTGTCAGCTTCAAGGATCTCCCAAAGTACAACTTTTTTTTTTCTCATACCAACTTGCATGCCTTCATTCTTCGGTGGCACAGAAGAACTAACGGCAGCAGAACAGAACAACCTCAAATATGGGGGAAATTTTCAATTTCATTCAATAGCTTAGAATCGCATTATTTTTTATAGCACTCCACCACAACCCCTCCTGCCGGAAGATTCCACAGACCGAACGGGAAGATCTTTTGCATCGCTCTCTTAGGAAATGAGTACGTACAGTGTTGGACAATACGTTCGCAACTTCTTTGATTCTTCATTAGAAAATATCATAGTACATGAGACATAGCTTTAAATTCAACATATATGTTTGAGCAGGGATTGAATCCTGAGAAAATTGAGAGAATCGCTCACGTATCGCTCTCTGTAACTATCATAACATGCTGCACATTATGAGAGACTGTTTATCGTATACTGCTACAACTTTGATCAGATTGGGGGGATAGTAGTGTATGATAAAACCCCTCTAAACATGCTCCAAGCCTGGGGGACACTATTGCTATTGCAAGTTCGTGGATTGTTTATCGTGCCAGTAAAGAAAAATACCTATCCCCAACGGTAAACAAGCGAGTAAAATGGGTTTTATCATCGCTCTCTCTTTGGGGCTCTCGCTCGCTGCTTCCATTTATCAGACTTGTTACACCTTGCGATACAATGACGATCGTGGACCGCAACAGATGGGATGTTTTTCTTTGCTTGCTTTGATCGTGCTTCATACTCAAATGAGAGCGGATTCTGCAAAGCCTGTGTTTGAGTAATTTTCCAATCAAGTGTTCAAATCACCTTTTGCCTTATTTAGCCAAGTGATTAGAGTCCGCGGCTACAAAGCAAAGTCATGTTGAAGGTGTCTGGGTTCAATTCCCGGTCGGTCCAGGATCTTTTCGTAAGGGAAATTTCCTTGACTTTCCTGGACATAGGAGTATCATCGTACTTGCCACACGATGGTAAAGAACGCTCTCAGTTAGTAACTGTGGAAGTGCTTATTGAACACTTAGCTGGGAAGCAAGCACTGTCCTAGTGACGAAGTAATGTCAAGAATAAGAAGAAGATGAGTCATTCATTATTTTTCGTCTAATATTTCACTTTAGTCCAATTATAATATTATTATTTTGTTTGAGCTCCTGATTGGAAACATTTTTCAAAATTATATGTTTCAATTCAAGTTCTGCCTGAAGTGCTGTGAAAAATTAATAATAAATCTTCAAGCTGTTTAGGGGAATACCTGTAAGTAAATGAAAAATCGAATTTAGTACTATACCATTGAATTCCACTAGAGTTAGTATCCTTTTAAAGATACGCGTTTTTCGACCTCAACTGTAAGGCCGTCTTCGGTGTCGTGTACTAGTTCAAAATTCGGTTTTACATTTGCTGATATCTAGCCTACCAAAAATGATAATTTTGTATGGAAAATCCCTGAAAGTTACGAATGTCTTTTCCAACACTAGTCGAAATATATGGTTTTACAAAAAAAAAGTTAAGTTGTTATTATGTTTGAACTCGTGATTTGAAACATCATTCAAAAATATATGTTGAAATTCAAGTTCGGCCTGAAGTGCTGTGAAAAATTCATTTAATTAGGTCCTTTTAACTTCTGAGATCTAACTTACCAAAATTGATAATTTTGCATGAAAAGTTAAAAAAGTGACAAATGTATTGCCCAACACTGTTCATCTCTACCCATACATATACTGTTATTCGCCTTTGATGATGACGATGATGTTGGTACCGCGTGGCTTCCAAACGACCAGCAAAGATCTTCATGAAAGTGCTGCTATGTGGAAAGTTAGTTTCTTTTACAACTTGTTGGAAAACTGAGTTGATGGGTTATTCTAGAGCCAGTGCACCGGAACAATGTAAGCCATTGAATTACTGCAACGAACATGGGAGGGGGTGGGGTGCTGAAAGGAAGTTACTGAATGGTGAACGTAACATGAAGCTTCCACAATGGATAACCGCTCATTGAAAACGAACTTTTCCAAAGTTTTCCTAACACGCAAATTTTATGTCCTATAAATGCTCTTCATTTGATGTGAAAGGGAGCTGAAGGAAAGATTTCTTTAGAATTCACAACATGGTTTCGAATTTACCAATCATACAGCGAACGTGCCACGCTGAAACCTCCGTTTACGCTATGGGTTGGGAGTACGTAAATGGAATTGGGAGATTTGTGCCATCGCCTCATATCCCGGTGGTAGGTCATTTGGCATAAAGTCGTTTGGCATAAAGCCGTTTGGCATAATGGTCGTTTGGCATAATAAGTCTGAAATCAAGAATTTCTAAAGCTAACATTCGTTTTTACGTTTCTATAGAATCTTTCTGATGATATCACGCTTGTTTTTTGAGTCATGATACAAAATGATACTTTATTCAACAATCAAATGCTCTTGATTAAACTAAAGCATATTTTTTAAAGTTATTGTCAATAATATTTTATTATATACCCAGAAATTACCCTGCTATCAAATATTAATTCTTCTTTTAAGTTTCGCCATTGGAATATTGATAGCACAAATTCACCCTTCTTTCAAACGTTCTAATTTTTTTTCTTAATGTGATGAAACTTTAACTATAGGTATGAAAACCGTTGATTTAAAATTTAAATAAATTTCACCTTTTTTTATACATAGGTTGTTCTTTTTTAAATATTTTATTGTTTCCAAGTGACAAAAGGATGGCATTCGAAAACATTGATGTACTCAAGTTATCAGCGAATGAAGACATCGTTTACTGCAGTTTCTTCGATGGGTTGTGCTACTTTTCCCCGAATGTCAGTTTCCCGAATGTCGTTTCCCTGAACGCCAGTTCCCCGAATATCTCGTTTCCCGAAAAGTTTTTGGCACTCATAATTGTCGTAACTTTATACATTTCAGGGTGGTGAACGAACTGGCCATCTGATATGCACCCTTCTTTATTTAATTGGCGGTTCTTTCGAGTTTCACCGTCTTCAGCATTTTTTTCCAGCATGTGTATAACCGAGAAGGACAGAATACCTCCTTCTTTTGATTGCTTATCGTTCTTTCTCGGTCACTATCCAGCCACTGAAAACTATTATAGCACCTATTCAAACTGCACCACTTTTCGGAGAAACCGCTCATTCGGGGAAATGGCGTTCAGGGAATAGGGTAATTTGATGAACAGGCATTCCTGGAATCGACATTTCGAGAAACCACATTCGGGGAAATGTAGCACAAACACTTCGATGTTCTGAACGCAACTATTGATGTCTTTTCGTTTTATTATGCCGCAATAATTTTTGTCGTCCAATCTTCTATTAGTCTAATCATAAATTTTGCCTTCTTTTAAAAATTGGTTGATTTTTATATTTATACTGTTTTAAATTTTATTATTTTGTAAAGCTAAATGTTAACCATATTTATATTTTGCTGGTCTATCAATTTTTGCAAGACGTGCTGTTTGCAAACGAGATTTTTTTTGCAAACGAGATCATCCTTTCGAAATATGCTGGAAAAATATTATCTCAATCACAAATTTCCTCTTCTTTCGATAAAAGACGGTGTTTTTGATGTACGCTTCAAAAATTAATAAATTTATATTGAATGGTTGAAAAGTTTTGCCACAAATGTTTTCTTTTAAAAATGCGTTGTTCACATTTCAAACGAAAAATAATCTGCTCTCATATATAGGCTATTTTTTCATTATGCTGCAGTAGAAGATCCTTTGAGGCTTTTTATATTTTGCAAATAATTTTTCCCTTCTTTTATCAAGTAATTTTCATCAAGTGTTACGTCCAAACTGGGACAGAGCTTGATCTGCAGCGAAATATTCTATGAGCGTTTCCTTTATGAATTACTGCCAATTTACCAATTCAAATATGTATATCGCAACAAGCTCAAAGATACTCTATGTTCTGGGATGTAGAAAAAAATAATATTTCAAAAAGATCTTCCACAAGACCCGTCACGAGTTTTATTTAGTGCTATCCCATTTCAAATCAATTTTTGCCACGCATTGCTTGGAAAATCTCCGAACGAACACAACGCTTGTTGAGAACCTACCAAAAATGTTTGCTATGGGCTCGGTGGTGTTGATCTCGGTAAAAGCTTCGAAAATGCCGATATTCATTCTTAGTCAATGATTATGCCAAACGGCCACTATGCCAAACGACCATTATGCCAAACGACCATTATGCCAAACGGCCATTATGCCAAACGAATTTATGCCAAACGGCTTTATGCCAAACGACCTTATGCCGTAATCTTATATTCGTTGAAGAGCACTCACGAAATTTTGGTGAAGAAATCTTAAAACTATTTAAAATTAAAGTTGCCAAAGTTTGGCACGATAACATGAACGACTGTTTTCGTTCATGTTATCGTGCCAAACTTTGGGTTCACCTAAACTTACGTAAAACACGAAAATTCTGTAAAATATTATAATAAACATAGATAAACATGTACGCGTCATTATTCGCGTTTGAATTTGCTATGATCTTTGAAAACTGGTTGAAAAAGCAAAGATATTGCCAAAAATGATTTGCGTACGGCTTCAATAACACGGTGCGTGCATTGCATGAACATTTGTGCAAGTTGCACGAATGTTTGCGCGACCCGTGTAATATGTGCACGAACTACTAGCAAACATTTTGTAGGAACATATTCGTGCATTAAAACATGTTGCTTCGTCGAACTTGCGTTGGATAGCAACCGTAGAAAGTTGTGTAGTAGGAAAGGAAACCAAATCATTCATTCGTCCTTGTCTAGGACATGACGTGCTAGCGCAACTAGTCGAAATTCTTGACGATACAAAGGCCAGTGCTACCAGTATCCTTTTTTAAGCAAATTTATGAACTAGCAACACGGCCCTGGCTAGCATCAAAGTGCCCTGTTGCAATCCAATTTAACGGTGCGAAGCTAGGCTTTTGCCAAAACGACCAATTCGAAGTGGTCTTTTTTGACAGGCAATTGGTTTCATTTTTGTACTTTGACCTGACACGTCTTGTCTTAGGTCCTGATCAGGTTGATAATAAAAACATTGTTTTCGGAAGAAAATTTCTCCAAAGACTCTTCCAGAGATTTCTCCAGGGATTTTATCACAAATTTATTCAAGATATTCTCAACAGTATACCGACATTTTCGACAGAGATTCCTTCACAAAGAAGTTCTGATCGCAACCATATTTTCTAAGACCGGAAACGATAGGGCTCCAGGAGCACCTTCAGCAGTTTCACCAGAAATTCTTCTAGGAATTTTTCCAAGGATTCCTCCAGAAAAATCTCTACAGGGATTACTTTAGAGATTTTACAAAGAGTTTCTTGAAGATTTTAAACCAGAATAATATTTTTAATAAGATTATTTTAGGATTATCACCAATAATTCCAACATGAACTTTTTCAAGGATTGGTCCAGGGATTCCTCCAGAGATTCTTCCAGGTTTTTTCCAAGCGATTCCTCATGATGCTTCTTCAGAGATTTCCCCAGAAATTCTTCCAGAGACTTCTCCAAGCATTCCTTTAGAAAATTATTTTTTGGGATTCTTGCAGATATCTCCCTCCAGGGGTTACACTAGGACAACTTCTTTTAGGATTACTCCAGATATTTCTCCAGAAATTCCTTTAAGGATGCATTCAGTGTAGTGCAAGTAGTCCCCTCAACATTCCTCCAGGAATTATTCCGGACATTTCTTCAGTGATTCTCAACAGATTGCTCCAGACATTCGACCAGGAATTCCTGTAGGGATTCCACAAGGAATTTGTCCTAGGATTTTACAAGTAATTTCCTCATGAATCCCAAAAGGGACTCCTTAAGATTTTTCTCCAGAAATTATCCTAGAGATAGCTTTGGCTAAATCGCTACAGGTAGTAATTTAAGGAATTTTATAACTACACATCTATTTTAACAAATCCTCCAGGGATTTACCTAAAAGTTTATCTAGAATATTGTTTCGGGCATCAAAAAATACCTTCGGGGATTTTTCCGAGAATCTCTTTCAGAGATGAATTCCATCATTTAATCCTCTAAGAATTTAATTAATTTTTGCAAAAACTCCTTCCATGAAGAATTTTTTGGAGAAATCCATAAATAAATTCCTGGAAAAATACTTGGAAGGATTGCTGGAGCAATTCCAAGAAGAACCAATAGAAAAAATATTTAGGATTCCCTGGAGGAACTTTTGAGAGAAATACAATACTGGAGAAATCTCTGGTTAAATCCCTGTAAAAATCCCCTGCGAAACTTTTGCCTAAAATTTCTGGAGGAATCCCTGAAAAAAAAAAATCCTTTTGGAGGAATCATATAATGGGTTTTCTTGAGTAATCTCTGGATAAATTCCTTGAAAAAATTGTTGGATAAAAATCAGAAGGATTACCTGAGTAAGCTGTTGAAGGAATCCTTGGAAAAATCCCTGGAGAAAATTCCTGGAGTAACATTGAAAAAAATTCTGGAAGAATAACTGTAGAAATTTTGCTGAAGTAATGTCTGTCTATATTTTTCCAGAAAAAAATCCTGAAATAATCCTTGGATAAATTGCCAAATTTGGAAATTTTTCTGGAGAAATCACCGGTAGAGTCTCTGGAAGAGCTCTCTAGAGAAATTCCTGGAGTAATGGAATAGAGCTTTATTGGAACTGGTCTAGAAAATACGGTTGTGATTGAAAGTTCCTCCTAAGGGAATCCCTAGAGATTGTACTGGGTTGGGTGGCAATTCAACGTTAGCCGGGTCAACTAGTTGAAAATGAAATCCCGGCGGGGTTTTGCTGTGAAAGTACTCAATAAATTTCTGGAAAGACATTGGACGAGATCTGAGTGAGTTCCTGAAGAAAAAAATCCCTGCAGGAATGCATTAAGAAAAAATTACACATTATGCATTAAGGGTCCAAAAAAGACCCGTGACTTGGAAACGCTCTCAAAAATCGCATGTATGGTACGACGGTTCAAATTTCATGGTTTTTCATTCCGATTTAGAAGAACATCAAGAGGACCAACAACTAGAATTGGCCGAATTTGGACGGAGCATTTTAGAACCGGTCTTAGCAGGGTGTAATGTGCACATTTTAGGACCATCATATAGTTCCATAACAGACAAACAGACGTAACACTTAGTACAAATCGCGATTAAAATCGTTGTCGAGAGAACATTTACGCCCAATGTTGAAATCGTTGCGTTGGGCCGATTTGCCAACAGATGGCGGTAGTGTATAAACGTCAAAAGCGAACAAAAACGATGCGACCGTTGCGGGTGGTGAATTGACTGCCTGCAACACATTTGAACCGGCAGTTGTGACGTCTGTTTGTATGTGGTTCCATCATGTGACAGCTAACATAAAATTCTCCTTCTTATTTCTTACGTTACGTCTCAACCGTGATAGAACCTGATTCTCAGCTTATTGTCCTCATGAGAACTTCTAAAATAATTTGCTGAGAGTTTCCTTTGTTGATTGACCATTTTTGCATGTGTATTTAGTGTGGCAAGTACGAAGATACCCTATGCTCTGGTCAGACTTCCAATTCAACAAGATCATCGAGCGGTGTGCTTCGAAAAAAAAAAAAATGTAAGGAATCGGTATCATTCGCCAAGTCATAATTCATATCATTTTTATCTATGAGTAAAGCGAAATTTTATCGCTGACGAATAATAACTTGTGACAACAATCAAATAACCAGTTCAAATGGGGCTCCAGGTTCAGGAAAACCTCTAGGGATTCCATTAAAAATTCCTCTCAAAATATCTCCAGAGATGTCACCAGGAATTCATTTGAAGATTCCTCCAGGGGTATTACCAGAAAATCCTCCAAGATAATCTCTCCTGTAATCTCTATAGAAATTTCTCAAGGGATTCCACCAGGGCTTTTGCCAGAGATTTCGCCATGAGACATTTGAGACTGTTTCTGATAGAGCTCTAGGATTACCTTCAGCAATTCCTCCAGGAATTTCTCAAAGGATTATTCCAGGAATTTTTGCGGGGATATTTCTACAGAGATGCTTTTATTTAGAAATTTTGCAAGCACTTTCTGCACGAATATCTCCAGAAATTCCTTTATAGATTTCTGCAGTAAAATCTAAACTGGGATTCTTCCAGGAATTTTTCCAAAGATTCCTCTAGGATTTGTATCAGGAGTACTCCGGATTTCTTACGGAGAGTTTTCCAGGGAGTTTTCAAGCGACTCTTGTATGTGTTCAGAGGATTTTTTAGAAAATCTTTCAGAGGCTTCTCTAAGGATTCCTATAGGAAAATTTTAACGAAGATTCTTGCAAAGATATCTTCAAGGCATTTTCCAGGAATTGTTTCAGGAGTTACACTAGGAAAATCTCTTTAACCATTACTCAAGATATTTCTCTAGTGATTTCTCCAAAGTTTCCTCCGAAGATTCCTCCACCGATATATAGACTTGCACCAAAGATTTAACCAAGGATTTCTCCAGGTATTTCATCATAAATTCCTCCATGTGTTCTACAACTAACGAATTCTACAATGAATTCCTCAAGAATTTCATCCAAGAATTGAACCAGAATTACTACTATAAAAATCGCTGCATGACTAACTCCAAGGTTCTCTTCAGGTAATCCTACAGAGATTTCTCGAGACATTCATTCTGGGCATCCAAAAAATCATCCAGGGACTCATCTTAAAGTTCCTCTTGGAATTCTTCCAGAGATTCTCCCATGCATTTCTGCAGGAATTTTATCAGAAATTATCCTAAAATTTCTCCAGGGAAAAAGATGTGAAAAATCTCTTCATGGATCCGATGATTTCATCTGGAATTTCTACAAACATTTCTCAATGGATTCCTCTAAGGATAATTCCAGGGTTTTCTTCAAATAAATCTCTACATGGGGATTTTTGGGGATTTCTCTTGAGCTTCCACTAGAAAAATGTCTATAGTGATTCTCCAAGGGTTCTCTAGGTATTCCTCCAAAGATGCCTCCAGGAGACCTTCAGTAACTAACTTAGATAATTCGTCCTACAGGAGTTTCTCCAGAGACTGCTCCAGGGATTACTCTAGCAAAATCTCTAAAGGGATTCCCGCAGAGATTTCCCCAGCTTTTTATTCATGAATTCCTCCAAGGCTTCAGGAAATCTCTAATGGTTTCCTCTAAAAATTGTTCCAGGGATGGGCTGGTAGAGATTCGACTGTATATTTTAATAAAAAAAGTGATTTTCTTCTACCCATTCTTCATCATAAAAAACGTTGGAAAAATAATGACTGCGTAGCCGAAAAGCAGGTTTTATATTCCAGGGATTTCTTCAGGAATTCCTCCAGAGATCTCCTCCAGAATCACTCCATAGGCGAATGCAATCTCCCGGATTTTTTTTTCCATAAATATGACCGATGATTCCTTTAGAGATTACTCTAGATTTTTTTTCAAGAGGTTCCTTCAGGGATTGCTCCAGGAACTTATCCAGGGTTTTTTTTAAGGCACTCTGTGCTCGTGGCCAATACTGTGCCGGAATCAGTTGATCTGTAGCTTCTTTGTCGATACGATCTATTTTCAACTTATCTATATTTACATCTTCTTTCACTCTCTCCTACTCTTTCTCTCACCGAGCAGGTAGGAGAGAGCTCTGCCTGCGAAGAGGGTCAGTTTGTCTCAGTCACCATCTGATACTGACGGACGATGGATGTGCTCCCCAAAGCACGGTCCTCCGTCAGTCGTCTTCTGGTGGCTGGACGGGTTTTTTGTGGAGGGGCTGGGAATTGACCCATGACCTTCCGCTTATGAAGCGAAAGCGTAACCTCAAGGGTACAGACCCCCCTAATCCAGGGATTTCTCAAAAAACTTTTTCAATTCATGGGTGAATCTCTGTAGGAATTTATAGAGAAATCCCCTGAAGATTTTTTGGAGGCCCATACCGAAACTCTGGAGAAATTTCAAAGGGAATCCCTGGAGGATTACCTGAAAAAAATAATAAGAATAATTCATGTAGTGAATATTCTGGGAGAATTCCTGAACGAAATTCTTAAGTAATCTCTATAGGAATTTATGAAGTTATTTTTTATTCTTAGATAAATTTTTAGTGGAATCTCCGGAAAAATGTCTAAAGTGATCCGTTAAAAAATTGTCGTAGTGTAACCTGGAAAAAGCCTTGAGAACATCTTTGCAAAAATCCCTATAAAAATTTTCCTAGAGAAATTCGTAGGTGTATCTGGAAGAGTTTTTGGAGAAATATAAGGAGTAATCGCTTGGAAAATCTTTGGAAGGATCTCTGAAGGAGTAATAATTCTTGGAAAAGATCCTGAGGAATATTTTGATTTGATAAAAAAATAATTGGATGAAATCGCTGGAGGCGTTCGGCAGAAACTTCTGGAAAAATCGCTATAGGAATCCCTGTAGAAATATTCTTGTAAAAATTCCTGGAATAATCCTTGGAAGAATCTCAAAAAGAACTCCTCCCAAATTCCTGAACGAGTTGCTAGTGGTATTTCTGAAGCCCTATTGGAATGTATCTTACGTGAGTATAATTAACGTAAATCTAAACTTCAGTGTATCCCTTAGTGGACACTGCCCATTCCAACATCGACAAGGGCCCTGCCGATTCAATTTCCCCAACTCTCGGAACAACTCCCATTTCAGTTACATCGTTGGAAATTTTCCACACCGAGCTTTGCATACGGAATCCGGTGGTGGTCGCACATTTCCGTTGCCCTATGATTATTAAAATTTTTCACGTTTCTCTCCCGTTTGGATTTGGATGGAAACTATAATTTTGGTTCACGACCGACGACGACGACGTCAAAGCGCCGAAACGTGATTTGGTTTATTCACGTCCCACCACAACGGTTCTGACCGAGAAGAGTAAAATGTGATCTTGAAAAATTGATTTTGAACGATTGGACTGGTGCGGAAAGTGCATGGGAATAGCTAAATTTTTCTTGAGAGTTTTGAAAGACGTCAAACATGGATTTGTCTGATGTCAACTTATTTTGCGGATGCTGTCAGTCAAAGTTTTGAAGCAGCTGTTTGCTTAATCTGAGAAACATCCCAACTGGATAGTTTCGATGACTTTGTGACTCTCTTTTCTATGAATTTTCAATTGAGGTTTGAAATTCCATTCAGAGAATCGAGAAGATGATTTTCTATTTTCTATCGCTGTCCATAATAATGGGGAGAACGTGATCATCTTCTCAAACGTCTTCTATGAATGTGACTTAATTTGGATTTGTCACCATTACGGAGCACAATGCTCAGTGGTGTGGCCAAAACTACCAATAACTGTTTTGAGATTTTTATGTGTTTTTCTTATTCTTCTTTCTGGCGTAACGTCCCAACTGGGACAAAGCCTGCTTCTCAGATTAGTGTTCTTATGAGAACTTCCACAGTTATTAACTGAGAGCTTTCTTTGTCGATTGCCCATTTTTGCATGTGTATATCGTGTGGCAGGTACGAAGATACTCTATGCCCTGGGAATCGAAAAAATTTCCTTTACGAATTCTATACAGTGCACGAGAACCGTACACTTTATACAAAAAGTAGATGTTTTTTTTTAAATAAGGTTGCCAGGTATAAAACGTTTCATGTGTTCATTCATATATTTTCATAGATACGAAAACCTCTGTTAGGATATATCATAATGGAGCAGTATATTGAAATGTTTTATCATTCTCATAGTTTTGACCACCCTTTTGTGTGAAATCCGACCATTGTGCAGCGGCGCGAAAAGTTTTCCCCCGCATTGCTTGATTAAGCAAGCAAAAATAAACTGGGTGCGGTATTTTCCAATTTGAATACCACGCGACTTGGCCCGACTGGGAACCACTTCATCTTCATTTGTCATCGCGCGTCAGAGATTCAACCTCAGGAATGTCAATGTCGGTACTGGCGGGGCCAAACGGGCCAACAGTGGAGTGGAGCTTTTTATTAAGCACTTGACGACGACGATGAAGGCGAAGATTTCCACGAACAAGGTGGTGGATATGGAGATCCGAAAGATGATGGAAGCTGCGTCGAGATTAATTTCATAAGATTACAAACTTTCACGTTTCCACAAAATGACTATGACTCTGCGGAACCTGATGGACGACTTCTACTTGCGCGGAACTTATGGGACATACAAACTTTGCCGATGATATTGTCATCTTGGGAAAGCTTTGGAAAATTTTCATCCACTCCGGTGGTCCATGATACCTTTATTCTTCAAGTTGGCTTTTGAGAGCATTTGCCTGGGAGATGAGATTTTTTAAGTGGTCTTCAAATACCTCAGAGGAGCTTGAATGATCAAACATCAATAATGCGCAACATTTTCTTTGGTGCCAGTTTTTTAGAATTCACTTGAATATAACATTTGTTTTGTGTTTTCAGATTGGAATGAATCAAATTTTTTACACGTCAAAGTTCATAAGTGGTCCAATGTCCATTCCGGAATCTGAACTATTGATTGGCAAAAAGTTAATTTTCGTTTATGTTGACCATCAGTCTGTTTAAAATGACCTTTTCAAAAAGTTTACTGATGGAGGAAAGCAAACTGATTGGATGATAGCTAGAAGCTTCTGCAGGATTTTTGTTCAGTTTTGGTACAATCGGCATTTTTCTATTTGGGGGAAAATATACCAACTGAAAACATTTGCTAAATATATCTCTCCTGAAGTTTTTTTAAAAGTATGAAAAAAATCTATCATCGCCAGAGCTTTGATGTTTTTGATATTGAGAACTTCTTCCAAATCAGTTACCTAGATATGTTCTTAAACGTTATGTTGATTAAGAATGCCTTCGAAATTCTGAGTAACTTGAATTTCAAGTGAAATAAATGTAGGATTCAACATTTATGCGCGCTTTAAACTGCATGCAAGTTTTTGAGCTTATACGCAATCAGTTAGTAACAATTTGCTTTCCTTTTTCAATGTCGTTTTTTGATAATTTCCATCAGAGCTCAGAGCCAGGGTCCAATTGAGAGATTTTATTTTCCAAATTGTAGTTATTTTTTTCCAATTTGTAATTTCTGTTTGCATTGTGCATTGTGTTTTGTGATTTCTTTTTCCATATTCTGTCATATAATTCTAATGGAAGAATCGCGAGTGCGTTGAAATTGCCTTCTCCTTATGTTTTCAAGACATATAAGGGTTTAAAATCATCTTGAGTTTCATTTCACATTTTGGTATTGCATTGCCTTTTGCAATGGAATTTGTTAACGTTTCGAGAGCATTGTCAATATCAAGTTTTGATGACAAAGAAATTTTAACGTAATGATTACTATCGATGTATGTTTCATATGTACAGTGAGAGGCAAAATAAAGTGCCCACCTTACCAGTTTTCGAATTTCTCTCATTGATTTGGTTCAAATTAAAGTTAACACACCTAAATCTTTTGTGATATTTTATTTTTGATGTTCTTTTAAAGTTGCCACTTACGAAATTTTGATTAAAAAAAGAATTTTACTTAAAGAAAAAGAAAATCAATTTGTATTGAAAAAAAAGTAGTGACAAAAATAAGTGCCCACTTCCTTCTTGGCCCCAGAAAAGATGATTTAAGAAAAATAAAAAGCAATTTAATAGTTAATGTGTCCTCCTTTGGCCTTAAGGACTTGCTGGAGGCTCTTCGGCATGCTTTTCACCAGGTTTTGTAGGTGTTGTGGATCTAGTTCTTCCCAGGCGCGCTCCAAGGCTTCAAAATAATTATTTTTGTTGGTAACACCAGTTTTTTCAACCCTGGCATCGAGAATCGCCCACAAATTCTCGATGGGGTTGAGGTCTGGGCTTTGTGGAGGCCATTCCAGCGGTTTAATCCGACAAGACCGGAAGAAAGACTTGGTCTTCTTTCCAGTATGCTTCGGGTCGTTGTTCTAGAGAAATATGAATTTCTCTTCAAGGCCCGTCTGGATCAGCGAAACCTCCAGATTTTCCAGCAAGATGTTAATGTAGGAATCTGCCGTCATTATTCCGTCGATTTTCACGACGCTTCCTACTCCACTCCATGAAAAACACCCCCAGACCATCACATTTCATCACATCACACTTCCATGCGTCACCGTTCCTTGGATGTGGCGCTCCTGAAGCTCGAGCTGTCTAACCGAGAGCGGCGGGCTCGTGTGTGATGCAGAGCACCACATCCAAGGAACGGTGAAGCATGGAGGAGGAAATGTGATGGTCTGGGGGTGTTTTCATGGAGTGGAGTAGAAAACCTCGTGAAAATCGACGGAATAATGATGGCAGATTCCTACATTAACATCTTGCTGGAAAATCTGGAGGTTTCGCTGATCCAGACGGGCCTTGAAGAGAAATTCATATTTCTCTAGAACAACGACCCGAAGCATACTGGAAAGAAGACCAAGTCTTTTTTCCGGTCTTGTCGGATTAAACCGCTGGAATGGCCTCCACAAAGCCCAGACCTCAACCCCATCGAGAATTTGTGGGCGATTCTCGATGCCAGGGTTGAAAAAACTGGTGTTACCAACAAAAATAATTATTTTGAAGCCTTGGAGCGCGCCTGGGAAGAACTAGATCCACAACACCTACAAAACCTGGTGAAAAGCATGCCGAAGAGCCTCCAGCAAGTCCTTAAGGCCAAAGGAGGACACATTAACTATTAAATTGCTTTTTATTTTTCTTAAATCATCTTTTCTGGGGCCAAGAAGGAAGTGGGCACTTATTTTTGTCACTACTTTTTTTTCAATACAAATTGATTTTCTTTTTCTTTAAGTAAAATTCTTTTTTTTATCAAAATTTCGTAAGTGCAACTTTTAAAAGAACATCAAAAATAAAATATCACAAAAGATTTAGGTGTGTTAACTTTAATTTGAACCAAATCAATGAGAGAAATTCGAAAACTGGTAAGGTGGGCACTTTATTTTGCCTCTCACTGTATTCCAGTCGACTCGAAAATAATTGAAACTGGGGCTGATAGGATTGAAAATCGTTTCATGAGATATTTGAAATGTAACAGGGACATGATCAGAATCAAAATCAGCGTGAGTAACCAGTTGGCTGCAAAGTGGATTAAGACCAAATCAATCGTAGAAGGATTTCTGGAAGAGGAAAAAAAAATCAGGGGAATTGAATCGAGAAATATTCTTGAACAGCAGTCGTCAAAACAAAATTCTTCCGTTGGAATTACTTTGCGAATTATTCCATGAGCGATGTTTGACATCAAAGTCACCAACGACAAACATTTTGACTAACTGCGAGTCAATTTTCGCAAGTCAGTTTGGAGCAAATTAACTTCTACCCGGTGTATTGAACTTCAAATAAGCAGCTATAAATTTACATTTACCAAGCTGTGTTTCAACAGTAACATCCAATATTTCAAAAACTGTGGTTTAACGAAAAAAAAAGATGTTTTATACGCCTATAAATTATGATAGCAACTCCAGCACATGCTCCATACAGTCGATCATTAAGATAAGCAAAAAAGTTTGAATTACTTTTGAGTTTGTATCCAGGTTTTAAATAAGTTCCAGTAATAACTGCTACAAGTATGTTATTAGCTGTTGGAAAATAAAATTGCTCGTTTTCTTTATCATTCCAAGAACGAGCATTCTAATTAAACATATTTGAAAAATTATTTGGATCCATTAGAGACACGTAATTTATTAACAATTGTTCTGGCAGCACGGGTTCAGATGTTGTGCCGATTCCGATCTAGCGTGAGACACACAGCGGGGACTGATATGAGAACAAAAGTTATTGTTGAAACTGAGAAAGTGAATCATGATCGTAGACTTTATTGATTGTATCGGATATTTTTTGCTATCTTATGAATCTATTGCTTTGAAATTCTAGTTGTTTTATACATTGTTAACTTGTCGACTGCATTTGCTATTACTGTAAACTAATCAACTGAAGTATATCGGTAAGAATTCTTTGACAAGGTGAATTATTATCATGAGTCCCATTATGTTACACTAGGTTTTGTAATGTACATATACATAAATTACGCAAAATGGGTACTGTTCTACTTAAGATTACTATAATTAAGAGAATTGTTCTTAAAAACAGGGACTACATGTCAAAGCACAGAAGCGTCATCGGCTAGAGTTTTAAGCTGGTAGGCAATACCAAATGTTAGGGAACAAATATTTTGTTTATACGGATTCAAATAAAATTACGATCTTTCCAGCTTTGAGCTGAGCGGTTCCACGCCGTTTCGCAAACTCAATTATTTTTGTATTTTTTGAATCGCCTGAAAATTTGCGTACAGATTCTTAATGACCAAAAATGCCATTATGCACTTTCAGACCGCCATTTTGAACCTCGCCTTATTTTTGAGAAGGGCGTATCGGAAAATGCATGGAAAATCTTTAAAAAAACTGTAACTCGAAAACGGTTTGTCCGATCGATTTGAGATCTTCTACAAAGTTGTAGATATTGCTTAGGACTATATGGAGAAAAATATGCACGGTAAAAAAAGTTACAGATTATTTTTAATTTTAAAAACAAAATTTTAAATTCAATTTTCTCCAGAAACGCAGTTTTGATTTTTTTTTTATTGTTGGATATGTTTTAGGGGACAACTTATGTGATTTATTGCACAATGTTTCAAAATGGAAGAATTATGGACAAAAAAGTTATGATTTTTTAAAAAATTACAGATTTAAAAAAAAAAACAAATAGAGGAAAACAATATTTTTTTATGTGATTATTTGAAAGTAAAAAAAAATTGCAATCGAAAAGTACTTGGGTAATTTTTTTGTAGGTTGCATCAATTTCGAGACATACTCATATTTATATATAAAATTCAAATAAAAAAAAGAAAAATAGGCCCTTTTCAAGCATATTTCGTGTTTCTCCATTCCAGAAAAAAATTATTTTGATTGAGCGAATCGTAGCTAAATCGTTTATTGTTTGATCAAAACATTTATGCTTAAGTATTGAAAAAAGAGTGCACGGTAAGGTTTGAAGAATGAGTTTTTAATACATGATGATAAGTTTATACTTACATTACAGTACTAGCGTATTTGGAACATTTCTCAAAATTTCTCCATAGTAATTTCCATATAAACCTACATAGTCTTTGTCACCTTCAGAACACTATTATTATGGTAAGGATGCTAAGGAGCTAAGATGCTAAGGGAGATTGGATTTTCAAACAATTATAAAATTTGAATCGTCCTAATGTACATATGTTTGGATGTATATATAAATGAATGTACGTGTGTATATCTGTAAATAAATATTTAAGTATACTAGAAATACTGGAGAATCGATATAAGTCGAGATTTCAGTGCTTTTTCAAATGCGACTGGATTTTTTTTATAGAACTGTTATCCATCTATAAGTATCCACCTATTATAATAACAAATAAAGCAACTATTTCCAATAAAAAAATTAAATTATCAAGATTTGTAATTTATGTGCAAGTATATAATACATTCGAAAGGTTCTGGTATTTCACTTTTGTATCTAAGAGTTGAAGAGAAATCTCGCATAATATATGATCTCGTCCCAAAAGCCATAGGTGACCAAGTGTGTAGCTTGTTATTACTGAGCAAACGAATTGATTTATACTTTACTTCACAATGCTACGATGAAGAGAAGATCCTCCTCTGTCTCCCAGCGGTGACAGTTTTTATTTTTGTCCGTTTATATGCTTAATAACATCGAGCAACACACTCGGTTATCAATACTTTTTAGGGTGAAGATTCATAGAAGCCAAACCTCGAATTTTCAAAAGCTTAAGTTCAGAGAAGCAGACAACCGGTAACTCACTGGTCACTCGCTGGTGGCTACCAATCAATAAAATGTTCGACGTAAAGGTTCTCTAGATTTGTGCTCTTGAAAATTCAAGGCTTGACTTCGATGTATCTTCACCTTAGGACGAGATCATAAGCTATGCGAGAAATATTTCCTAACAACTTCCTACATCATTATGACCAATTTAAGTACGATTTTTAAGGGTTACGTTTAAAAAAATACACACACTGTGGGAGAGCTAAATCTTCCGAGTCAGAGCTTGGCCTATGGCTATCAACGATCTGTCCGAGACATTCCCACACCTCCAAAACCTCTTGTTTCGTCATATAGCAAGACTGTCCAAGACAGGATTCTTCTAGGTATGGAAAATTCTAGCCTGTTCGCACCACTGGATACCGTACACCCCCGTTAATTTGAATGGTACCTCATGCAAACCATCGGGGTTCATTTTTAATTTGAACATCTAGTCACCCTAGAAACGTGTTTCTGGTCACCTTTTTCACTGTTTTGTTTGGATTCTGCGTTTCGTTCCACAGCGTTCCATTCCACTTTACTCCGTTCCATGAGGCTAAACGACGGTTTTGAACCATTTTTAATCTGAATGACGTGCAAATTAGCGGGGTACAAATTAAAAAGTGTTCAGATTAAATGTGGTCAAACCAACGGGGGTACCCGGTAGTTGCATTGGTCAATCAAGAGAACCCATTGCGGTGGAATCACTTCTAGGTTGGTCAGTCTATGGTCCGGAAGCAAATGCACAACCAAGGAAAGGATTTGTGAACCTACACGAGTGCAACTGTGGCACGGACAAGGAATTGAACGATCTAGTTTTGGCAGCAATTCATCATGGAGAACAAGATAATTGCATCAGTTCCTTGCTCGAGTCAGAGGACGAAAAACTCGCCCGCGAATTGCTAGAAGACACTACCAAATTTGTCGACGGGAGATACGAAACCGATCTGGCTGGATGTGGCCGCGTCAGCGTGTAAAGACGAACACTACGGAAGAACTGCGTTCAAGCTACTTTCTCGCTCATATCTTTCTACCCGGTTGAGGCCTTTTGGTGCGTCATCACAAAATGGCTTCTTTCAAAATCATTAACATATTGTTATGATAGTATTGGTATTTGGCAACATCGATGAATTATAACTGCTTATCACCTGATTAAATGGATAATTGAGCGAAGAAAAATGCTTCAGGGGTGTATTTCAATATTTAATCAAACACTTTCAGATACAGGCATTTTCAATGAGCGACAGATATACATGAGATTTATATTCTCAAAAAAAATCTCCGATTTCATGCCGCATTTCATTGCCTCACACAAACAAAAATTGTAAATAGAAGGTGCTTACCTTTTCGATTGTAATTCGCGGCAAGCATTTTGTGTTTGGATTCCATATTCGTTCACTACACTTCCACTAAACAAATCTTTTATTCACTTCCTTAAAGGAACACATTTCCACCGGGATTTCAATATTTATAAAGTTTTATCAACCGCATCACTCAAAACCATTATGGCGATGGTTTTCACTTGTTGCGAATCGACGCTGCCACCGCACAACTGAGACAGGCCTGTGTTCATTAGTGTGGGACAAATTTAGATTCTCGCTCCAGTCCACTTTTTGGATTGCATTTAGGCCCCATAACAACTGTGCAAATTTCAGCTCGATCGGAGAAACTATATTTTAGCGCCAGCCGTCAAAAGTTGTATGGGATTTAACTATGGGAAAACTTACTTTTGCAAAGAAAAATCACCAGAGGTCGCCCATTGACCTCTATATAAAATTCTGAACACTTACCTCGATAGGTATTTTACGATGAAGAATATTGCCGAAGACCGCGAAACAATCCGACACTTGTGGAAAAAGTTATTCAATGAAAACCTATTGGCAAGGCGTCGTTGATTAACACGTAAAGGAATAACAATAATAACAAAATCGGGCAAAATTCCAGAATAGTCTATGCTCAATAACTTTTTTCACAAGCATCGGATTGCTTTGCGGTCTTCAGCAATGTTGTTTATCGTAGGAATACCTATCATGATATGTGTTCAGAATTTTTATAGAGGTCAATGGGTGACCTCTGGCGATTTTTCTTTGCAAAAGTAAGTTTTCCCATAGTAAATCCCATACAAATTTGAACGGCTGGCGCTAAAATATAGTTTCTCCGATCTAGCTGAAGTTTTGCACAGTATTACTGTTGTTTGCACAGTAACCGTGTCCCAGGCTAGTGTTCATAGTCTAAAATATTCAACTTTTTTTCTGTTGTATTAATTTTCAGTGCGGAAAGGTTTGGCAAAGCATAGAAACTTGAAACTCATACGTTGTTTGTTTTTCGATTCTCTCAAATTCCAGGAACCATCTCTACGAAGCATAAAATCATACCAACACACTCAAACAGACTTTATGAGTTCGGTAAATGAAATTACCGAAACTAATCTGTAATTTTGAAAAATACTGACGATTCGGTAATTGAGCAGCTTTTGACAGTGCGTCATAAGTGAAATTACTGAAATTCGGTAAACTGTAGAATGAAATCACCGAAAATTTTGTAAATCTACAGTATCACCGAAGTCTGTAAAATATTCCACTGACAAATCGGTAATCTATGAGTGAAATTACCGAGAGCTCAGTAATCTGGTCCGTTCGAAACGTCAAAACAACACTTCTGCAATTCAGCAGTGGAGTTTGATTTAATCTATCAGAACAAAAGTTTCAAACACTTGGATTTACTGCTGATATTACGTTAAGGTAAGTAAAGCAAAATGTTAAGTTCGTATTGAATATACTATTATAATTCATTTATAGCACATATTCACACCCGTCTGCTGCCGCTGCTTTTTTGCAGCACTACACCAAAGGCTCTCTATTACAGCTTCATCTTCTGCGTATAACCGAAACCGACGTATGCAGCAGCGGCATGTCATTTCTCTCCAATAGTAGAATTTCAACGACCAGCCAGGTGATAATAGTGAATTGCAATGTAATTGCCAAGTTTGTATTGCATTCAACATGAAATAAAGTTGAGTTGAATATTACAATGTGTTTGTTCTTATTCTTGTTGAAAACAGCTTCGTGGGGAAACGTCGCTAGTTCGAAGTTACAGTTATTCGGTTAAAAAAATTAACGATTGTTCAGTAATTTTGACAGCTACCATCCCAAACGCAAATTACGGATCGTTCGGTAATCTTTTCATTTACCGAATCGATTACCGACCGTTCAGCTGTTGAGATTTCGGTAAATAAATTACCGACTTCGGTAATTTGTTCTAAGTGTGAAGTGTTTATCAATTTGGACCACCCAAAATAATTGAAAAGCTCCACAGTGCGATGCGTCGGAACGCGTCTATCGTGTGTGCACAATCATCGCGATCGTTGAGCGCAGTGATGTCAGAGTTGCTATGCTATAAAATCATAGCATTTTTTTTGGATTGATCACAAAAATCATTAAAACTTTATTAAATCAGTGATCTTGTGATGGAAAACTATTTGCAAAATGATAAGTTTTTATAATATGCAGCAAATGTTCCGAAAACAAGCATATAACAATTGCTGGCAACACCGTCATCCCTTGCAAACATAAACCATACCGATGCATAACAAAAATATGCGATAAATCCAATAAAAAACAGAGAAATTCCGTTGCCTTTCATCAAATTGTAATGTTTTCTTTTGATATGTACTATTGAACAGTTGATTTTGATTTCCAATACTCGTCAATCTACTAAATTTTCCATGTGTTTACATAAAAATATGCTTAACACAAATGTTATATTTTTTGTTTGTTTGTTTTGAAAATATACATGGAAAGGCGACACTACTACTGTTACATCAATGATGATTATAATGATTCTTTGATTTACACGCCGCTTCACCTTAACGCCCAATCATTTTATCTTTGGTCGTTTGTCTGACCCTCATGAGCCGTTAGAACCACCAGTAGATCTGGGACAGACAATTCGCAGTAGTTTTTACGCTCACAACAACTAGCGGAATTCGCCAGGAAGCGGTGGTTAAAGGAATATTTCCCAGCAATCAATAGAAGAAGCAAGTGGTTAGATGAAATGGGATCTCAGAAGGTTGGTGACATGGTTTACGTGGCAGAAGGCAAACGATGATCCTGCAACAGAGCCATCGTGGATGCAGTCATCTTCTGTAAAGAGAGAATAGCGCGACAAGCAATTGTACGAACGGCGTCTGGTATGCTGAAACGGCCAGTCTTGAAGTTGGCGGTGACGGAGTTGGGTGGATCAACGGGGTATTCTCATTTGAATTCAAAAGATTTGAACGGTTAGCCTTCGGAAGAAAATAAGCTTGTAAATGAGCATCATTACAATTTACCGGATGGGTATGATTCTTGAGAAAGTGATCGTTAACTGAAAAATTAAAATTGTCGGAGATTCTGTCAGGTGCGTTCTGGCTACGACAAACATTGCCGTTCATTTTCCTCGTACGAGCTTCAACGATTAGTTTGCGCGATGGCAAGCCCAAAAGTTAGACTTATGGTTGCCCCCCCCCCCATTTGCGCGTGCAAACTTTTTGATATCTTCCTCCACAGAACAAATGTCCTTAACGTGAGATGAACCTCCGCAAATCATGCATTTAGCATCCATGCGGCAATCTTTTGTGCTATGACCCCACTTTGGCATTGAAGGCTCTGAGTGGGATTCCGGAAATTTTGTCTAGGTTTTAGGAAATCTTTCCATGTCACGTAGACATCGAACTTAAGTTTTGCTTTTTTCTAAAGCTTTAATATTATCTAGGTCACTTTTGTTATAGTGAACTAAATAATATTCTTGAGAAAGCCCTTTCCGGCAAATGCTAGATTGGGGTCTCTTTTTCATAATGATAACTTGGATTGGGGATAATCGAAGTAAATCATTCCACTTTGGGCCTCTTTGAGAGACTTATAGTCACTTGAGAGATCTTTCAAGATGACCTGGAATAAACGTTCAGTTTTGTCTTCAGCAGTAAACGAATTGTGCTTTTTCTCTTCAAGATGTCTGAGTTAAAAGTGCGCATTCCAAAGAAACGTCCTCTCTTTCATTCTTGTTACGTTTAGTGGCAGTTTTAAACCGCACTTTTTGGAAGGAAGTTGTGAAATCAGAGATTCACCCATCCTTTTGTTCGTAAGTGCAACCATGTTTAGTTAATAAACAAGAACAAGAAGAAGTGACCTTCTAAAAGATTTTTTCCCAAGATGATGTCCCAGATAGATTACTACTGCTAGCTTTCACTAACGGGTCCAAGTAAAAATCGAAGGCACAGGTCCAGTCAGGGATCGTAAAGGGATCAATAGTAGAAAAGTAGCACTGATTTTTTTTTTTATGAAGGATCACCTAATCAGCCATTTATACTGAGCTGTTCACAAACTATCTTACGCAACAATCTCAATTGCTTAATCTACCCCACCAACATCATGCCCTTTATGATAGATGATTGCCACCCACTGCCATTGCTCAAACCGACCACGAAAACCAATTACCGATTCAATATCAAATTATGCTAATGCCAATCCAGCCATCGACCAGCCGCTGTTGCCACGAGGCAGCATAAGCCAATCCAGCCGGGCGTTCAAAATCGTATCCGAATGGTTTTATTGCTCCGAAAAGCATGCATTCCTATTCAATCAGGCAAACTTCATTAGCGTATATTCTCTGTTGCTTCGGGGAGGGCAATGGACCAAGTTCCCCGGTCAAATCATCGCCAACCTTTCTCCCAAAGCAGGATACTCCTAGATATTGCCGCTAAGGTTAAGCATGTATTTTGGACAGGCTAGGGATGAATCTTGAAGCGGTGATCGATTAATTGCATGATGTTTCTTATATGTTCAATGGCTTTCACTTTGATTTTCTGTGGAAAAAACATTTGTAGAACCTGTCCAAATCATGTGCATGTCAAATTCATATGCATGTCCAAACTTTATGCGCTACCCTACTGCTGCTGTGTACCAGCCATAAATATCCAACTGAAACTGAACGCATTATGAAAATTTATTTCACAAGCGCGCACTTGGCTCGGGACCCCATTTGGAGCACATTCCTCTGCTCCCCATTAGGTGCAAGAGCAAGTTGGTCGTTCCCACTAGTTAGGAGGTTCCATGCAGTTCCAGCCGGCTGAAATTAGGCTCTATTTCGCTGTTCCAACAAACGCGCTTATTGGTAGTGTACTGGCAGAAGTGCCAACATCAGAAGTGCCCAACGTAGGGCTCGCGGGCCTCATCAGGTTCGCTGTTCTATTTTGTACGACCCAAGAAAACTTTGAGGAACAGTCCTATTTATGGCCCGTTGACTGATCCACTAACCTGATGGTAGAACATTCTGAAGCTAATAATAAGCAAATAATAATACTGAAGCTGTTCAAAGTTTGCTTTGATCTCAGACCAATTTGCCAGTTCGGTGGCCCGCCATTTAAAACCGTTGGCCATTCCTGACCCACGTTGTAGTGAGCTGGCCGACCAACCGTTGTTGTATGCAAACTAAGCCAAAGGCTTATAGTTTTCAATTTAGTCCGGTCAGTTTCCCCGGGGGTCCTCGCCTTGGTCATAACGCACCATCACGCAGCACCAAAACCACGACTATGAAGAGAAAAACTGTTAATTTATCATGAAAGAATGTGCAAGGAAGTTTAAAATTGCCGACAAGCTCAACCGAAAGGAATGAACCCTATTCTTGGTAGAGAATCCTTTGAGGCGGTAAGGATCGAGTTAGCTGACAACAGTTTCACCGAGCGGGAAAATCCGTTAAAATTATGATTATTTTCATTAGGGAAACCTGCTAGCGTTGCTTTCGTTGGCAGACTTTGCATAACCTGAACCGTACGGAAAGGGTGATGATAAATTGCGCAGTTTTCTGAGCTTGGTTGCGGCAGTGTGCGCTTCTTCGAAGGCTACTTTCTTTCGTTTCCAGTTTGCAAAGGAAGTCGACGTCTACATGGTTAGGGTTGCGGGAATACCATGATGGTATTATTGAGGAATGTTACTATATCAAAGTTTCCTCCACACAAACTTCAACAAAATTGATTATTTGACAAGCATATATTTCTATTTATATATAATATCAGCCATTCCATGGAAAACCGATCTAGTGGAGATTTTAACTTTCAAAAAAAAAAAAACTCAATATAAAATTTTCAGTACACGACACTGAAGACGGCCTTACAGTTGAGGTCGAAATACGCGTATCTGTCAAAGGATACAAACTCTAGTGGAATTAAATGGTATAGTACTAAATTCGGTTTTTTCATCTACTTATAGGTATTATCCTAAACATCTCGAATATTTATTATCATGTACAGGATGCCAATTGAATCTTTACCAGGATTCCACCGATTCCTAGCAAAGATTTCCATAGAATCCGGGTCGTATTTTCTAAAATCTTGACACGGAATCAACATTTCGATTATTATCGAAACTGGATATGCAAAACATTGACATCCTGAAAATTTTAAAATATTCTGTTGTACAAATAGAACCATTTTTTTTATATTTATTTATCGCATATCAACATTTAGATACACCCCAACCTCTTTATACGACCGGTATTCGGGGGTCGTAAAAAAATCAGGGTTATAATTATGTTGTTGAAAAATGCAACGTCTAGATGCGGAAATACTGATTCGAGATCTTCGGCAAAGTTGAAGCATGGGTTGAGAACTTTCCAAAATGGCCGTTCAAGTTTTCGTATTTTGGTAAAAGATGGCAACACTGCTCGATTGTTATCAAAAGAGCCAATTTTATGGGGGTGTGATTTGCAAATACCAAAAAAAATTTAAAGATAACGATACCGAATGTTCACCAAAGTCGAAGGAAGTGTTGCGTGCCATACAATCGGCCGAATCACAAATGTTCATTAGGCTGGCAACACTTTTTGAGAAGAATAAAGTGAAGATCATAACCATCAAACTTGAGCGGAACAGAAAAATATAAAGCTTTGCAACATAGCAATACTCTTCAACTGTTATCCAGTTTTTCATGAGGGGTTCAAATTTTTTTTCGTAGCTGGCAACACTGCTTAAGTGAATTGCGCCACCAGGCAGTACAAGTGTGCATGCAACTATTGTTTTGCGGATATCTCAGGATCCTGACCACTTAGAAATGGCGTCTTCGGCAAAGTTGTTCAGTAGCTCAAGGACTACCATTATTCTAGCCAAGAGATTCGAGATTTTGCCACCAGGCGGCGTTTGTGAGCATATAATTTTTGTTTTGTGGATAGCTCAGGATCCTGACCACTTAGAGAGATGGCGTCTTCGGCAAAGTTGTTCAGTAGCTCAAGGACTATCATTATGAACGCTATGAGGTTCAAAATTTTGCCACCAGCCGGCGCTAGTGAGCATAAATTTTTGTTTTGTGGATATCTCAGGATCCTGGCCATTTAGAAAGATGGCGCCTTCGGCAAAGTTGTTCAGTAGCTCAAGGACTACATTATAAACGCTATGAGGTTCAAAGTTTTGCCACCAGCCGGTGCTAGTGAGCATATAATTTTTGTTTTGGATAGCTCAGGATCCTGGCCACTTAGAGAGATGGCATTCGGCAAAGTTGTTCACTAGCTCAAGGACTATCATTATAAACGCTATGAGGTTCAAAATTTTGCCACCAGGCGGCGCTAGTGAGCATAAATTTGTTTTGCGGATAGACCAGGATCCTGGCCATTAGAAAGATGGCGTCTTCGGCAAATTTGTTCAGTAGCTCAAGACTATCATTATAAACGCTAAGAGATTCAAAATTTGCCACCAGGCGGCGCTAGTGAGCATAAATTTTTGTTTTGCGGATAGCTCAGGATCCTGACCATTAGGCAGATGGCGTCTTCGGCAAAGTTGTTCAGTAGCTCAAGGACTATCATTATTCTAGCAAGAGATTTGAGGTGTTGCCACCAGCTGGCGCTAGTGAGCATATAATTTTTTTAGCGGATATCAGGATCCTGGCTATTTAGAATATGGCGTCTTCGGCAAAGTTGTTCAGTAGCTCAAGGACTATCATTATAGCCAAGAGATTCGAATTTTGCCACCAGGCGGCGCTTGTGAGCATGAAAATTTTTAGCGGATATCTTAGGATCCTGGCCATTAGAAATGGCGCTTCGGCAGAGTTGTCAGTAGCTCAAGCTTATGATTATTTAGAAAGATTCGAAATTTTGCCACCAGGCGGCGCTAGTGAGCATAGAACTTTTATTTTGCGGATAGCTCAGGATCCTGACCATTTAGAAAGATGGCGCCTTCGGCAAAGTTATCATTAGCTCAAGCTTATGATTATAAAGCTATGAGGTTCAAATGCCACCAGGCGGCGCTAGTGAGCATGAATTTTATTTTGCGGATATCAGGATCCTGGCCATTTAGAATGATGGCGCCTTCGGCAAAGTTATTCATTAGCTCAACGACTATCATTGTAAATGCTATGAGGTTCAATGCCACCAGGCGGCGCTAGTGAGCATGAAACTTTTTGTTTTGCGGATATCTCAGGATCCTGGCCACTTAAAAAGATGGCGCCTTCGGCAAAGTTGTTTAGTAGCTCAAGCGCTACACTGAAAATAATCGACACGTTTGATCCTAATTATTTTCAACGTGGATCTGTCGTGTCGAATTGCAAGGTGAAATGACGTGTAAAACTTGTGATTATGTGAAGGATTGACTTTGGCTCGATAGCAAAGTATTTTACACATGATTTGAACGTTTTTTACAATGGCGATATCCATCACTAGTAGAACTAGTTTCCTATCATGACAAGGACTCACATTTGCCGTTCACGCGTGACAGGACATGTTATTTTTGGAGAAACCGGGTGCCCGTAATGGGTGTCTGGAATCAGAAAATCAAGCAATAAAATTTTGAAAATGATTCTGAAGGTTCCTTCCTGGTATAGTACCAATGAGTTACATAGAAAATCCAATGTTGAAACATTGGAACAAATGTCAAATAAAAATTAATAATTTCAGGCAAAATCATTACAATCTTCTATTGCCACGATAAATGCGTTATATGTTTTGGTTAAGTTAGGTTAAGTATATTCAAAGCGTTATTTTTTTCTCTTATAATCAGGTGAAGTCAACTCACCTGTAAAAAATCTAAACTGCTACGGCAAATGAAATGTAATATGTTGTTAACAAAATGTTAATAAAATCTTAAATTTGTTTTACCAAATTAGGATGATAGTGTTGTCTAATAACACAGAACACCTAGATATATAGAAATGAATGTAATGTTTGGAATGATACTAATAAAGAAATTATAAAAAAAAAAAAAATCAAGCAATCGCTAATAAATTCTACTGCAAAGTTTACGATAAATTGTAAATTTACGTGTTTAAAATTTGAATTTCGGGCCGATAGCGACTGGTTTTACACCATCGTTTGATGAGTTTTACAATTAGTGAAAATTCACGTGTGAAACACATTGATCCAGCTTGTAGAATGTTTTTCAGTGTATCATTATAAAAGTTATGAGATTTAAAATTTTGCCACCAGGTGGCACTAGTGAGTATGAAACTTTCGTTTTGCGGATATCTCAGGATCCTGACCACTAAGAAAGATGGAGTCTTCGGTAAACTTATTGAGTAGCTCAACTTTGCCCAAGACGCCATGTCTATGTAGTCAGGATCCTAATATATCCGCAAAACAAAAGTTTCATGCTCACTAGCACCACCTGGTGGCAAAGTTTTGAATCTTATAGCGTTTATAATGATAATCCTTGAGCTACTGAACAACTTTGCCCAAGCCATCCACCTTTTTGAATAGTCGTAATCCAGAGCTATCCGGAAAACAAAAATTCTATGCTCACTAGCGCTGCATGGTAGCAAAATTTTGAATCTCATAACTTTTATAATGATAGCGCTTGAGCTACTGAGCAACTTTGCCGAAGGCGCCATCTTTTTAAATAGCCAGGATCCTGAGATATCCGCAAAACAAAAATTCATTCCACTAGCGCCACCTGGTGGCAACATTTCGAATCTTATAACGTTTATAATGATAGTCCTTGAGCTACAGAACAACTTTGTCGAAGACGCCATTTTTCGAAATGGCCAGGATCCTGAGATATCCGCAAAACAAAATTTCATGCTCACTAGCGCTGCCTAGTGGCAAAATTTTGAATCTCATAGCGTTTATAATGATAGTCCTTGAGCTACTGAACAACTTTGTCGAAGACGCCATCTTTCTAAGCGGTCAGGATTCTGAGCAATCCGCAAAACAAAAATTCTATGCTCACTAGCGCCGCCTAGTGGCGGAATTTTGAACCTCATAGCTTTCATAATGATAGTCCTTGAGCTACTGAACAACTTTGTCGAAGACGCCATCTTTCTAAGCGGTCAAGATCCTGAGATATCCGCAAAACAAAAGTTCTAGCTCACTAGCGCCGCCTGGAGACGGAATTTTGAATCTCATAGCTTTTATAGTGATAGCGCTTGAGCTACTGAACAAATTTGCCGAAGACGCCATCTCTCAAAGCGGTCAGGATCCTGAGCTATTCGCAAAACAAAAATTCTATGCTCACTAGCGCCACCTGGTGGCAAAATTTGAACCTCATAGCGTGTATAATGATAGTCATGAGCTACTGAACAACTTTGCCGAAGACGCCATCTTTCTAAGTGGCCAGGATCCTGAGATATCCGCAAACAAAAGTTTCATGCTCACTAGCGCCGCCTAGTGGCAGAATTCCGCAATTCAATGACCACCATATGTTAGCCCTTGAACTACTGAACAATTTTGCTGAACATCATGATCCTCTATTTTGAATAGTTTTTAAGATAATGATCATTTATAAAAACGGTCGTTAATCTGAATTTCGGTCGTAAAAAAGTGGTCCGGAAAAAGAACCGTCGGTAAAAAAACGGTCGTAAAAAGAGGTTGGAGTGTATTTGCATCTACTTTAAATCTTTGCGTGCTTTTCAGTAGGACACAACTTTATAAGCAGCAAACTCACAATCATGAAACGACTCGCATTTATCAAGGAAATGAATCAAATCAGGAAAACACTAACAGAGTACACGAACGCAATTTTTCCAAACCATCAATACTCGCTGAGGAAGCGGCTTAGGTTAATTTTTAAATGACAGCAGGAATACAATCATCCACCTATTCTTATTTTGTTCGAACTGTGGTGACCGCTGAACGATAAGGATCAACCAATATTGGGTAATGATTAGGAAAAGAATGTCAAATAGAACAAGTACTGAACAAATAACATCTCCGGTTCAGGAATACTAAAACAATTCATCCCCAGAAATTTCACATGTTCTAGTATAATCAAATTAAATTTCATAAAAAAACTCTGATAAAATTTCTAGTAGGAAATGTCATGGAGGACAAATTACTGTAGAAATACCTGAGGGAATTTATGGAAGATTTCTTTACCTTGGGGTATCCTTGTAGTAATTGTAAGAAGAGTTCCGTGAGAAATCTCTGGATTAGGGATTAATGATAATTTCTGAAGAAGTCGCTATGGTGAACATGGAGTCCTGGAGAATTCTCTGGTGAAATTTCTGAGGAATTCTCGATGAGCCTGGAATTCTTAATACCCTGGAGTAATTCCGGAAATAACTCCATAAGAAGTCTCTAATGAAACCTCATAGAAATTTCTGAAGATAATTATACAAGAATCCTGAAGAAGTCCTTGTGGGGATTTCTGGAGGACTTCATGATAAATGCTTGTAGTAATCACTTTAGAAATTTATGGAGGAAACCTTAAGAAGGAAATCCGTGGTAGGAGTTCGGGATGAATCCCTAGATAAGTTCTTGAAGGAATCTCTGGGTATATTTCCTGGAGGAAATATTTTTTTGCCTCCTTCTTCTTCCTTCTTCTTCTTTCTGGCATTACGTCCCCACTGGGACAAAGCCTGCTTCTCAGATTAGTGTTCTTAATGAGCACTTCCACAGTTATTAACTGAGAGCTTACTATGCCAATGACCATTTTTGCATGCGTATATCGTGTGGCAGGTACAAAGATACTCTATGCCCTGGGAAGTCGAGAAAATTTCCAACCCGAAAAGATCCTCGACTGGTGGGAATTCGAACCCACGACCCTCAGCGTGGTCCTCCGCTGAATAGCTGCGCGTTTACCGCTACGGCTATCTGGGCCCCTCCTATGTAGAGCTTTTTAACCACTGCTTCCATTATTTAGGATTATTATGGTATGACCCATATTTTATTTCGTGCTCATCAAATATCCTTTAACACTTGAGATAGGATAGATGTGACATTGGAGGAAATCTTAGAGGAGTTCGTGGAACAATCGTAAGTAGTAGTTTCTGAAGCAATCACTGGAACATATCCTGGAGAAATACTTGGGACAATTGTAGTAGGAATCCATGAAAAAACAAATTAAAAAAATCTAGAAGAATCTCTGGAAATATTTCTATGAACATTGTCGTATGCATTTAAAAAAATGCACTCTGGGATCTTTTTCGAATTCTTGAAGGCATCTCCTGAAGGAGTTCCTAGAGAGAACTCTTTATAATTTCAAAAAGATATTTCTGAAGAAGTCTTCGTAGGAGAAACCAGAAGGAATTCCTTTAAAAAGTGCTAGAAGGAATTTATGGAGATCTTTCTGTTGGAATCTCTCCAAAGAGTTTTTGAAAAGTCCAAGGAGGAATGTCTGAATGTAAATCTTAATTTTTTTTTGAGGAATTCCTGGAGAAAATTGTGTAAAAAATCCTGGAGGAATACTTGAAAGAAAATGGTGGAATTTCAATACTTTAGATATATCACTTGTGGTATTCCTAGTCTTCTAAGGAAAAATTCTTGGTTTATGTTTTGGAGAAAACATAGTGGCGAATTACTGAGAAAAAATTACTTGACGAAATTTTTGAGATAATTCGTAATGCAATTTCTTGCGTAATTTGTGGAGGAATTTCAGAAACATACACAACTTTCAAATGAAGCTATTTGACAACATAATTCTTTATGTTAAAACATCCAATCGTGCAAAAACTTTTTTTTTATATATATATGTGTGTGTGTGTGTGTGTGGGTCACCGAATCCCGTGAAAATTCGCTATATTGATACACGTATTTTTTGGATTTTTTGATTAGGGTGACCATTTCCGAAATAGGGTGACCAGAAAAATCGCGATTTTGCAAAATTTTTATTATTAAAATAATTATAACTTTTGAACCGTTTGACCGATTTCCAATCTTTTGGACGAAATGAAGGCTAAGGATTTTTACTTTTCAGGAAAAAATATAAAATTTCACAAAAAGTGTGTTTTTTTACATAAAAAAAACTCATTTGTTTCCATTTTTTGTGTTTTGAAGGCCTCGGGACCAAAGGGGCTATTGCTGTGTCTGAAAAGTTGAAATCTTAAGCTTTCATTCCATGAAAAAAGATTGAAAACCCGTTGAGCTGTTCAAAAAGTTATGATTTTTTTTTAAACATTAAAAATTTAATGCACTGAGATCTACAGTGTGTGCCGATGAAAAATGACTGATTTTTTATTTTCAAAAAAATATATCTCAAAAACTAAAAAACATACATCGCAGAAAATTTTACAGTAGACGTAAAATTTTCTGGACTTTCAAGAAAAAATGAGAACAGCGGTAGCCCCTTTGGTCCCCGAGGCCTTCAAAACACGAAAAAAACGGAAACTATTGAGTTTTTACATGTGTAAAACACAATTTTTGTGAAATTTTATATTTTTCCTGAAAAGTCAAAATCTCTAGCCTTCATTTCGTCCAAAAAGATTGAAAATCAGTCGAACGATTCAAAAGTTATAATTATTTTAAAAATAAAAATTTTGCAAAATCGCGATTTTTCTGGTCATCCTATTTTGGAAATGGTCACCCTAATAAAAAAATCCAAAAGTACGTGTATCCTTATTTCGGATAAGGAACAAAATAGCAAATTTTCACGGAATTCGGTGACCCACTAGATCGGTTTTTCATGGAATGGGCTGAATTGCTTAATTGAGTTTTTACCAAATTAATACGGTAGTGTTGCGTAACATAGAACAATGACTAGAGATGTTCTAATTTCAAAGAATAAGTTCGGTGAAGTTCTCAGAAATTGTTCCAAGCATACAAATTTCATTTTGTTTTCTTTTTTTAGTGAGACTAAGACCAAAATCGGCGCACCAAAAATTAATACTCGGTATTAAATCGAAGATAATATCGTTCGATGGTTATTAAAATCGAGTATAATACCACATTGGCGTATAAACCTCGGTGGAGCTTACCAACCATAAGTATCTGGTAAACAAAATGAACTTTTCAAAATGTTTAGTGATGGAGGAAAGCAAACTAAAAATGTTTACTGATGGACGATTGCTTGAAGCTTCTTCAGTTCGGTTTTGAAATTGGTACAACCTTCCCATTTTTCCATTTGGAAGGAAAATATGCCAACTGAAACCATTTGTTTAATATATCAACAAAGAATGATCAGCTTTCCAAATTCCAAAATCATTCCCCAGGAATTTTCAAAAACGTTGTCTTTCTCTTATTAGTTTTCCTCTTTCGACTTCGGAATTAGCTTCTATGTTTTTTTCAAAATATTATATGATTTCTTAAAGGTCCAATTGAGAAATTTTATTTTCAATATCTATATTTTTTAATTGAATGAAACGTTTTTCAGTTTCTTTTTACAAATAATGCCTTATAATTTTCCTTGAGCATCCCGAATACATTGAAATTGCCTTCTCCACACGTTTTTTATGACAGCTCAAGAGTTTGAGATCATCGTCTATAATCACGGATTTGGAATTTTACTTCACATTTTGGAATTGCAATGCCTCTTGTTTCAACAATGGAATTTGTTAATGTTTCGAGAGCATTATCAATGTCAAGTTTTTGTTTTGCAAATAATATGGGAAGATTTTGCTTTACGACTGTCCAATAATCATGATAATGTTAAATGTTTTTACTTCCTATGCTGTTTTATTGATTAAAATACGACGTAGTATGTTAGTTGCTCTATCTGCTTGGTCCCAATTATTATTCACAACGCGTCAAACTTCTCCCCTGTTTTCGAAAATCCAAGGATTTCCGATCCCCCTCTGAGGTTCTGTTAACAAAAGGTAATGTTCATCAGATTTTTACGGTGGGAAAATTTTTCGCGCCAGCTGAAGTCTATGAATGGAAATGCTACGATTTAGCTCCCTTCGCCAATTTCTACGGGAGTCACGGAAATCGAGCAAGCACCCGTCCTCAAAGGCAATGCTGCTCTGATTAAAGAATAATATTCGCGCTCTCAACGTCGACACCGCACCGCACCAGGCTAAAAGCCTTCAGTGCTTTCTTGTTTCGAAGAAACCAATTTTCCTTTCCTTTGGTAGGGTCTTTGGTGCAAATAATGTCGTTTAAACTCTCCCGATGACTGCCGGTGGTCTACCGTCCTTTTGCGATGACGACGATGATGCAATGCCTTATTATTATTGGTATGTTCGTTCTGTTGTTTTTTTTTTTATTTCCCGAGTGGAATCTGATTTCGAAATAAAAAAAAAGTTTTAAAATTTCTACAATGCACATTACCTCTAAATTTGGCGAAATATGCTATCATCGTGAACATAAAGTTCAATACTATGTAGATTACTGAATCTAGATATAATCTGAATTTTATAATTTGAACACTACAATGATTATTTATTTTGTTTTAATTTTTATTTTGTCGCAATATTACAAAAAAACTGATTGATCACTTATTGAGATTCCTTGGTAAAAACATTGAGTAACTAAATAAAGGTTTCGCTTTGATATAGTGATACCAAAATGTACTATTCTGTTCTTACTAAATTTTGATCTAATATATTGTTTTGATTGTTGTTAACTCAAACAGAATACAGTTAAACCTCCATGAGTCGATGTTCCATGACTCGATATCGACTCATCGAACCATACTAGAAACAACATTTCATGGTTACTATGATGGTCCCTTGAAACAGCTTTCCATAGGACTCCAGTTCCATGACTCGATATTTCCATGAGTCGATGGTCCCTTCAATATCGACTCATAGAGGGTTGACTGCATTATCATTTTATTTTGTTTGACAACCACTGATATCACATTATCAATTTTCATTTAGTTTTTATTCCCAGCTCGGGTTCCCAGTTTCTAACTCTCTTTGCCAAAAAAAAAACCCGGGAGAAGGAAAGGCGCACACGCTCGGAGCTATTTAATTCCAGTTTCTTGGCGCACCCTCCTTGGTTTTGGTACGAGGATCGTAGGCACTATAGAGCGTGATCTATACAGAACGGTGTATGAGTTGTTCCTGGGGTTGTTTCGAATCGTGTGTTCTGCAATGTTCCCGAAGGATAAGGTAAAGGAAGGCAAACGAAAGGAAAAAACCACGGTAGCTCCTTTTGAACACCTGGTTTTGGGCGCAATTGAAGACAAGCTGCAACTGATTGTATGACTTGTATACTGACGTGTAACGGTCATCGAGAGAATCTTAATATTAAGAAGTGCGAAGGATGTCAAGAAGATGCAGAATGAAAAGCAACTGTTTTGCGCAACCAGAATCAGGGCATTTAAATGTAAGACAATGGAAGAAATAAGATTTGATGCAGCAGTTTTAGTGTTGAGGCTTAGGATGATTTTTTTTTCAACTCGCTAAAATAAGTCATATCATAATTCATATGAAAGAACTGTTCATTTTATGAAGACGATACCTTGGGCATCTTTATAATTTATCAATGAAATTATAATCGATTTTCTAACTATTATCAAATAATATCATGAAAACGAAAGAGCTGAAATTTTATCAGAGGCTGGTGGTATATTATAGAATGAAGTTTAACATTCAAAAGAATAACAAAAGACTCCGAATTATGAATCGTTCTTAAAATTTTTTTTTTGTGAAATGTAAAATTTAACTTTGGTTTACAGATTTTCTTAGAGATTTATTAAGAGCTAATGATTTCTTCGACCAAAAACATTTGTTGGATCTCAGATTCATATATCATCGTCGAATACTCAGTTTCTGAACGATTTGCAAAATATCGATTGCGATTTCAATAATAAATAAGAAGTAGGGTTTCCACTTTAAAAAAAGAAAAGCAACTCCAGATTTTTTCTTTCTGACGGTTTATTACTACTGAGACCAGGTCTGCATCTCAGTTCTATAACCACTGCCACAATAATCAATTGGGAACTGTCGTTACTATTTATTATTATTTAGTTGGTGTTACATCAATTAATTTGATAAAACCTCGTTAACGATGTTACGCCAATTTACTCGGTCCAAGGCTGTGTCTCTCCAACCTCGATTTTGGCCCACGTTCTCCAGATCTTGTTGCACCTGATCAAGCCACCTCGCTCTCTGTGCTCCCCGCCTTCTTGTGCCAACCGGATTCCGACGCGAACACCATCTTTGCAGGATTGTTGTCCGGTAGTCTTGCAACATGCCCTGCCCAGCGCACCCTTCCGGCTTTCGCAACTTTCTGGATACTTGGTTCGCCGTAGAGCCTAGCGAGCTCGTGGTTCATTCTCCGCCGCCACACACCGATCTCCTGCACTCCGCCAAAGATCATCCTAAACACCCTTCGTTCGAACACTCCAAGTGCTTGCAGGTCCTCTTCCAGCATGGTCCATGCTTCATGTCCATAGAGGACCACCGGTCTTATAAGCGTTTTGTACATGGTACATTTGGTGCGGGGGTGAATCTTTCTCGACCGCAGCTTCTTCTGGAGCCCATAGTAGGCGCGACTTCCACTGATGATGCGTCTCCGTATTTCACGACTAACGTTGTTATCAGCCGTTAACAAGGATCCGAGGTAGACGAACTCATCAACCACCTCAAAAGTATCCCGTCTATCGTAACACTGCTTCCCAGACGGGCTCTGTCGCGCTCGGTTCCGCCTATCAGCATGTACTTTGTTTTTGACGCATTCACCACCAGGCCGACTTTTGTCGCCTCACGTTTCAGGCGGGTATAGAGGTCTGCCACCGTTCCAAATGTTCTGCCGACAATATCCATATCATCCGCGAAGCAAACAAATTGGCTGGATCTTGTGAAAATCGTACCTCGGTTATTGAACCCGGCTCTCCGCATGACACCTTCTAGCGCGATGTTGAACAGCAGGCACGAAAGTCCATCACCCTGTCGAAGTCCCCGGCGGGATTCGAACGAACTGGAATGTTCGCCCGAAATCTTCACGCTATTCTGCACACCGTTCATCGTTGCTCTTATTAGTCTTGTGAGCTTCCCGGGAAAGCTGTACTCGTCCATGATTTTCCATAGCTCTTCGCGGTCGATGCATAAGCCACTTTGAAATCGATGAACAAGTGATGCGTTGGGACTTGGTATTCACGGCATTTCTGGAGGATTTGCCGTACAGTGAAGATTTGGTCCGTTGTCGAGCGGCCGTTGATGAAACCAGCTTGATAATTTCCCACAAACTCATTTGTTATTGGTGATAGACGACGGAAGATAATCTGGGATAGCACTTTGTAGGCGGCATTCAGGATAGTGATCGCACGATAGTTTTCACATTCCAGTTTGTCGCCCTTCTTGTAGATGGGGCATATGACCCCTTGCTTCCACTCCTCCGGCAGCTGTTCGGTTTCCCAGATTCTGACAATCAGCCGGTGCAGACAGGCGGCCAACCTCTCCGGGCCCATTTTGATGAGTTCAGCTCCAATACCATCTTTACCAGCGGCCTTATTATTCTTGAGCTGGCTGATGGCATCCTTAACTTCCCTCAATGTGGGGGCAGGTTGGTTTCCTTCATCCGCCGTGCTGACGTAGTCACTTCCTGCGCTGTCGTGACCCTCGTCGCCTGTGTTCTCCGTGCCATTCAGGTGTTCATCGTAGTGCTGCTTCCACCTTTCAATCACCTCACGTCCGTCCGTCAAGATGCTTCCGTCCTTATCCCTACACATTTCGGCTCGCGGCTCGAAGCCTTTTCGGGATGCGTTGAGCTTCTCGTAGAACTTTCGCGTTTCTTGAGAACGATGCAGCTGTTCCATTTCTTCACATTCCGCTTCTTCCAGGCGGCGCTTTTTGTCCTGGAATAGGCGGGTTTGCTGCTTCCGTTTTCTATTATATCGCTCCACGTTTTGTCGCGTTCCTTGCTGCAGCATTGCAGCCCGCGCTGCATCCTTCTCCTCCAAAACCTGCCTGCATTCTTCTTCGTTCGTTCACCATCACCAGGTAGTGGTCGGAGTCAATGTTAGCGCCACGATAGGTTCTGACGTCGGTAATATCGGAGAAGTGCCGTCCATCGATCAAAACGTGGTCGATTTGTGATTCCGTCTGCTGTGGTGATCTCCAGGTGTATCGATACGGGAGGCTGTGCTGGAAGTAAGTGCTGCGAATGGCCATGTTCTTGGAGGCGGCAAAATCTATCAGTCGTAGGCCGTTCTCGTTCGTCAGCCGGTGGGCGCTGAACTTTCCAATCGTCGGTCTGAACTCCTCCTCCTGGCCAACCTGAGCGTTTAAGTCTCCTATGATGATCTTGACGTCGTGGCTTGGGCAGCGGTCGTACTCGCGTTCGAGCTGCGCGTAAAATGCGTCCTTGTCATCATCAGTGCTTCCGGAGTGAGGGCTATGCACGTTTATGATGCTGAAGTTGAAGAACCGGCCGTTGAGCCTCAACTTGCACATTCTTTCGTTGATCGGCCACCAGCCGATCACACGCCTTTGCATATCACCCATCACTATAAAAGCTGTTCCCAGCTCACGTGTGTTGCCGCAGCTCTGGTAGATGGTATGATTACCTCTAAACGTTCGCACCATCGAACCTGTCCAGCACACCTCCTGCAGCGCTACGATGTCGAAACCGCGGATCTTCAGTACATCGGAGAGTATGCGTGTGCTTCCGATGAAGTTGAGAGATTTGCAGTTCCACGTACCGAGTTTCCAATCGCTAGTCCATTTCCGTCGCTGTGGTCTTTGCCGATTGTTCCGGTCCGTATTCTCTCGTTGACGTTCCTGTGCTGATGTGTTTTTACGGCTGGCTTGCAGGGCCTGACACCAACCCCCTAGATTTCCGGAGGACCATTCCCCCTAAATGTTCGGAGGGCCATAGTGCGCAGTTTAGCTTAGAGTCCTTCTCTGGCACTCGGACGATGATCAGCCGCCCCTGACATGGGGAACAGACGCTGTTGTGAGCCGCTCCTAACATGGAGTACAGACGCTCAAGGTTTGCAGAAGCAAAAGCAAAAGCAACGTTACTAGCGTTGGGCAAATTTGTCCAGAACATTGATGTTACTGAATCGATTCACATTTGAACTGCCGAATCGATTCACCGATTGATTCGAATCCTTTGAATCGATGTTTTCGAATCGATTCTAATCGGATGGAAATCGACATTTATGAAGCTTGAAATTAGACCAAATGCATTTGCATTGGATTTTAACAACTTTCAATCAAATCAGTTTCGAACATCAATCGAACAGATTCACTACTTCAAGATTAGTTCAAAATATAGTTTTTTGACGTTAACTACGTCTTATGGTAATGTACTGGGTGTCAATTGAAAATCTAAAATGTTGCGACCGTCACGATATTATGTTAGAGTTTGAACTAAAGGAAGGCTGCAACTATGAAAATCGACTAAAATTCAAATGCAAAAAATCACTTGGCGTAGTTAACGTCATGCGGTCGTGTCTTGTACACAACCCCCTCTGATTTTTTCTACAAACTCATTAAAAAATATTTAACGATTTCAACAAAATGAATCGAGTCAAAAATTCGAATAAAGAGAATCGATTCACCCAATTTCAGGTGCTCGAAACATCGATTCAAAAAATCGATTAATCGAAAAGCAAACGTCGATTTTCGGAACATCGAGTCAAAATCGCCCAACGCTAGTCTTTACCAGTTTAACATTTTATACATCGAAGCTGTTAGAAGATACTCTATATAACTTTGGAAGGCGACAAAGCCGCAAAGATCCTCGACTGATTAGATTTGAATTCTTCTTTTTCCCCTTCTTTGCAATACGTTCTCATTGGGATAGATGTTTTTTCTCAGCTTTTCCACAGCTTTAAAATGAGAGCTATCTCTGCCGAAGTTGCCATTTTTGCATTTTTGAGGCTCCGTTACGAAAAGATCTTGAACTGATCGTGAATCGAACCTTCAGAATGGCTTTGTAGTTGCAGACTTTACCACTTCGCTAAGGAAGGTCCCATTTGAACCAACCACTCTTAGTTTGGCTTGCTGAATAGCTGAGCATTAACCGCAATGGCTATTTGGGATTACGCTTACGATGATAATAAATCTTCGAGCTGTTTTAGTGAAATACCTATAAGTAGATGAAAAACCGAATTTAGTACAAAACCATTTAATTCCACTATAGTTTGTATCTTTTGACAGATACGCGTATTTCGATCTCAACTGTAAAGTCGTGTACTGGAAGTCGAGTCTAGCACACGACACTGAAGACGGCCTTACAGTTGAGGTCGAAATACAAACTATATTGGAATTAATGGTATACTACTAAATTCGGTTTTCATCTACTTATTACGCTTACGTGACCGTACTTTTTGTATGATTTTTGTCAACAATTCGGGCCTCTTGGGTAGAATAAACATATGTTATGAATAAGCCATCCTTTCAGGATCATGACACCATTTGGTCTGGATCATGAGATATCTTCAAAATAAAAGTTTCATCCTCTCTAGTACTGCCTTGCGGCAAAATCTCAAATCTCAAGATAGATTTACTGATTTTTTTTTGCGAAGGCACCACATTTCTAAGTGGTTAGAATCTTGAGATATCCGCGAAACAAAAGTTTTATGCTCATTAGCACCGCCTATTGGCAAAACTCGAATCTCTTGGCTCAAATAATGATAGCCCTTGAGCTACAGAAAAATTTCAGAAGACGCCAGATTTATAAGATACTAAGCTCCTGCGATATCCGCAAAACAAGATCCATGCTCACTAGCGCCACCTGGTAGCCAAATCTCGAATTTCAAAGTTTAAGTTTTTAAAATATTATAATTCCTAACGTTGATAGCCTAATGTAGGAGAAATAAAATTTGATATATTACTGATATGAATATTCCGTTCAAACGATAAGAATCGCAAAATAATCGTTTTTCTTAGAAGAATGACGTGTGTTACGCTGGTGTGTGCACTTTTGACGCCGCTACATTCAATTGGAAACGTTGTGAAGGATAATCTATTAGGTGAAATCGTTCAATTCAAATAAGACTAACCGGGAAAGTATTAATGTCATATCGTGGTGAATTCAGTACTTGATTCTTATTGGAAAATTCCTATATGAAATATGTTTGATTTCTACCAACGCTAAAAGCTGACTACATAAAATAAGATGAAATGCTTTTCAGCTATTTTTCTTTCACAATAAAAGCTATACGATCTCCAAGGATTCCATGATCTATGGTACGATCGCATGGTAGTCTGAATGATTTTAAAGTAATGATAAAATTATGGTACCGTTTTGATTCATATTACGGACACTTAAGGCCTGAGCGTGGTATAACCGATCGAAAAGCATATAAATTGAAACATAATATATGATACCTCGGCGTTATCATGCTTTCGACACACTAATCTTTCAAATGGCGGCCGAACATTCGCATTTTACAGCTTGAATTACCTGAAATAAACAGAAATTAGTGAACTTTCCATGATTCTTATTCCGGACGCAACCTCATTTTTGTTTCATATTGCGGACACTTTGTTTCGAATTCCAGACAGCTCACGAAAAGCAAAACTAAAATGGTTAAATTATAAATTAAACTTTCTCACCCGTTAGAGCAACGTCAAAACTAATCACGCATTATAATATTTCATGGATTGCTATGGTAAATTTATATTTAAACGTGCCTGAATGTTGTGAACTTTTGAACGGGAAATTTTGAAACATTTCAAGTGAAACCTTTCCCATACAAAGTAGAGTGTCCGGAATTTGAAGCTGTCCGGAATTTGAATCAAAACGGTAATTTACATTTACATAAAAAAATAGACTTTAAATAGATGTGCAACAAAAATGCGATCATGCTTTGGCAACAATTGTGAAAGGTCGATTCGGATAAGATTTTCATGGGGGTATTCTTCTAGAAAGTTGAAGACACAATGATACGAAATGTATTTAGTATGAAAGAATAAGGGGTATTCACTTAAACTTTCCTACAATTCTGCGTGACTTCAGCGATGAAACATTTCAAATGAAATATTGATCTTCTGATGTTTTGATATTGTCAAATTAGAGAATTTTAATCTAGTGTTCCACAGACAATGACAGCCAGTAACTCAAAAAATTAGTTGTCCGAAATCAGAGTTCTAAATTTAGTAGAAATTTGATAATATTGTTTCACGGCAAATCTATTACACATTAGTGAAGGATGACAATTCTTCGTGGCATATTTTTTTTAATTATTAAACTAGAATCCTTGCTTGAATCCCACCTAGGTAACTGCACTCAATGACAGACAATGCACTGTTAGTCTCCACTCGCGTTGATGGAGTTTTGCACAATGGATGAATTTTACATAAGGCAAAAATAAAACCTCTATATAATGTCATGTTACATTGCTCTTAACCCGTATAGGCCTGAGTGAAAGCAAAAATACTAAAACCCTTAACACTCAGCGAATACTTAACGGATTCAAATATTTTTTTGTCAGTATACTGGCCCACATATCTACTTTCTAGAAATGGCCAGAGGAACTCGGGAATACTCCTGTAGCCGGAGTTATTGCGGTGGGTAACTGGGTCAAGTCGGGTAGAAAAAGGCGATTTTTTGGGACATGCCAAGTTATCTTTATTTATTTCCAATGTCATTAATTTTATTTTGCATAAATCATTAAGATCTGATATTCAACATTATAAATGAATAGTTTTGCACCATTTAGAGTGTACCAGATGTGGCCACTCGGACTTAATACCCTGAAGAACCGGCTCTAGATGTGTTAGGTACTAAAACCGTTTCAAATCTCTAAAAGTATAGATCAAACATAATAGTTCACTAAAATGCGTTCCAATAAGCTTGACACAGATGTGAAGATGCAAACTGTGCACTTTATCATAAGTTTGAGGCATCCCGGGGACCCAAAAATGGTCATTTGTAGGATCAATCAAATGCAGTTGACATAATTATTCAATTTAATCGACTACCAGAAGGTTTACGCTGACGCGTTTTTCTTAAAACTCCTTGATATTGTGGCCACATTATAGCCGATTCTGGAAATTATCTGTGACTTGAAATTTGCCTACCTCCAGGGGCACAGAAGCACAGAACCCTTGTTACCCGACCTGACCCAGTGACCCACCGCAATAACTCCGGCCACAGGAACATATCCGAGATTCTATGACCACTTTTAGAAACAAGATATGTGTACGAGTATACTGACAAAAAATAGTTGAAATCCGTTAAGTATTCACTGAGCGATGAGAGTTTTAGTAATTTTTCTTTCACTCAGGCCTATACGGGTTAATATGAAAATATATTCTGTTATTATTAGCTGTGTTGTTGTATTCACCAAAATGGTTTTGATAAGTGAATCCCTGTGAGATTCTTCCGAACAACCTGGAATTCTTCCAGAAATCTCTCGAAAATTCCTCTTGGTTTCTTTCGGAAATCCTTCTGAAACTATTCTAGTTATCTCTCTGATCGCTCTGTGATTCTTTCGAACATCTTCCTTCTTTTGGATTATCTGGGGATTCATCTTGGATTTTAATTTATTTATTTTTTATTTATTTGCCTGGGCACTTACCAGGTGTAATTCAACTGACTTTATAGTCGTATTCAATATTCTTAACTATAACTAAGAGATGTAATTACATAAACACACATACCTTAACAATATACAAACATACATTTACAAACATTTTCAATGTTTTCTGAACATCATGTGAATACGAACATCAACGTTTGCATTTCATTTGCATTTTCAACATTACGTTTTCAACCACGAACAATTTATAAAGGACATTTAAATTGAGTTACGTATAAGGCTTCTATGTACACTTATTTGAGCTAATGAATTCCCTAAACTTGACATTCTTTGGCCACGTCGTAAGATTCATAACACGAGAATTGAATTTTAAAGCCACAATTTAAACGAAACAAAATCTAATCGCGAATGACTTTTAATTTTTGACACTAATTTTGTCACATCAATTCGTTCAGGATCAAGACCAACCAACCATCCATTGTACATCTCGTTCAGTGGCACCAATGTTTACATTTCATAACAACCCGGGCAATATGCCCCTCCCATAGAAAAAGGTCCACAGCATTGTAAAAATGTTTCCAAGGAGAATTCCACCACTTGCTAAGCTTAAAGGGGTTCATTAGCAGTCGTCTTCCGGTAAAAGTTTTTGTAATAAGTACAATAGTAAAGGAAGGGCTTAATTTACGGAAAGGCTTGCTTATCGGACGCATAATTTTACGCCAAAAACCTGATTTTCGATATTTTTAGAATTTCTATTGATTGTTTATACTTCTCAAAGAACATATATGCGCAACATCATTTTTTCGCGAATAGTTAAGAAATGTAATCATATTTACGTGTATAAGAAGCCTCAATCCCGTGAAATTTCAGAGCCTTCACTGCCGGACCCATCGAGGAGTTTGGACGAATCTGGCGTTGAGTGCAATAATCGTGCATCTATTTGAGATCCAGCAGGTACAGATTGACGGATCGTAGATAGTCTTCATGATGTCAGCTACTGTATTCTTCAGTTCGATCACTTCTTCTACGATCGTTGGCGAGAGATTAACATTGCTGGTTGTAGAATCTGAAGCGACATGATTTTTCGCTCGTTGAAATTCATCCATACAACTGTCGCACATCCAGACAACGTTTTTTGAGAGCACCCTTATGACGTTCCAATGTAGGGGAAATCAGGGTAAAACCGACACTGTGGGTAAGATCGACACCCTTTGATTTTTCATGTTTTGAGCAGATTTTCATACAGTTTCCATCACGCTTTATCTTAACTTGTGAAATGTTATGTTTCGAATGACATTACAACTTACGCTACCAATAAACTGCCAAAATATGCAACAAAATCATAATAGATAACATAGAAGCAACAGCAGTTGCAATATTTTGCTGTTATTCTTTAACTATTTCGCATGTGAAATTTTTTAATTGTCATTATTTGTTCTGCGTCTACATCATCATTTTCTATTATTACGTTGATACAACGTGAAGGAGAAATTATTTTTTGGTTTTACGACAGCTGAAAACGCTATTGAAAAATAAATGTCCACTCGGGGTAAGATCGACACTTTCATTTGGGGTAAAATCGACACCTTTCTTTGCTTCATAATCTAATTTCAGGGAATCTTTCTAATCGGAAGACTATCTCTGTAGTTTATGTGAGTCTTTATTTTTGAATTCCAGTGAAGTTCATGGACGGCGAACTTGTTAACATGTATAATATGACACTATGTAACTTGTTACAAGCTATCATTAAGTATTAAAAAAATATTTTTATGTTATCACGTTTCAACTTATTTGATGAAGCTTGAAGAAAAATTTCTCATTTGAAGTTGAAGAATTAACAGAATTTGAAATATTTTCACATAAATTAATCTTATTATTTATTTACAAACCATGAGGTTCGACAGTTTTTATTATCTAAAAATAATCACACTTTTCTGTTTTGTAAAAATAAAGCAGTATTTATTTTCACAACCAATCATTTGCTACAACTTTATCTACCTAAACATTACATGAACACAAATTAATAATATCCATGTGTATTCACCCCAACTTTATAATCTTAGCATGGAACATATGAAATTTTCACATTTATTTAGTGGATCTTTGGCCTCTCCTCAATAATTTACGTAATATGTGTATGATCCTTCAGAGGAAGGGGTCATAAATGTCGAAAGTCATGTTTAAAGCATTCTTTCGAATATGAAATGTGATGGTGATGTTTACAACGTATAAATTTTACTCAAAGTGCATGTGTCGGTTTTACCCCAACAGGGTGTCGATCTTACCCGCACTCTCAATTGTCTCACCTAAAAATGATGCAATATCAATTTTATTTAAATCACTATATAACCTTAATATATCATCCAGCGATTGCAAGTATTGATAGATTTATAACCAATATGTGATTCTACAACAATTTTGGGTTCGTTTAACAAGCTAAAGTACATAAATTTTATCAATAAGCTGTTGGGTGTCGGTTTTACCCCGAGTTCCCCTATATCACGCAGTCTGACACAGTTACAGTGGAATTTGCCACCACAACTTCCTTTGCAGATGATGAAAAATGTATCATTTGCATTGACACTCAGAGAGCATGTGCGACAAACTCTTCCACTCTCCATTTCAATTAGCAGAATGGCTACCACAATCAATTAATTTTTGTTTGAGGAACCACAAACAAAAAAAGAAAACAATTTATAATCGTCCACGATAATTTTGCACTACAACGATGTTTTCGATTTTAACACGATATCATCTGAATGATTAGAAACACTTAAAAACTGTTTTACGTGACACTTGTGTAGTTCAGTTTCGTCATCGAAAATAGAGCAACAACAACGACGTGCAATGATCGGTAGCGGTAACAGCAAATTGGAATCCTTCCGGGTTTCTCCGTAAATATCCCTGGATTATTCCGATTTTTTCTTTCTCCCAAAAAAAACCGTCTGAAACTATAGTATAATATCTATTCTTGTACTGTCAGATTATTCCGTTCAAATTCTTGGGATTCTTCCAGAAATCCCTTTGGAATACTTCCGGATATCATGTTAAAATTGTTATAGATATCTCTTGGGTATTTATTTGACAAACTTTTTTATGGAAATCCAAATAAAAGAATAAACAAACAAAATTACAATGGAGAAATTTTTAAAACAGTTTTCTCAGAATTTTTACCGAAAGCTCATCAGAAATTGTTAGGAAATCCTCCTGGCCCTTTTCTAGAAATTCTTCTTCAAACCTATTGGAAATCCTGTTTGAATTTTTCCACAAATCTTTCTGGGAAAATTTTGAATATCCTTTGGTATTCAAATACGATCTCTCTGTGATTCTTCGGGAAATGTTCTTGATTGATGAAACAATTTCGAAAGAATCTCATAAGGTTTTTCAAAAGATTCATCCAAAGATATCCGGAAGAATTCCAACAGGATTTTCACAAGAGTCCCAGAAGTATTGTTAAGAAATTTATGAAAAAAAAATACAGAGGCATTTTAGATGAATTCCAGAAGAATTTTCAAAAGTATCCTCGAAAGATATCTGAAAGTATTCTAAAAGAGTATTACCGGAATAATCTAAGAAAAAATGTCGGAAGCCCTAGAAAATATTTGGAAGAATTTTTTGAAAATATTTGCTAAAATAGCATCAGAATTTTCAGCTGTAACTTCCGCATTATTTCCGAATAAAAATCTAAGACCCTAATTTTCAGGGTATTAAAAAAAATCCCGAGAAGATACACGCAAAAATCACAGAGGGCTCCCAGAGTATGACCAGAAGAATCACAGAGGGACATCTAGAAGGATCCTAGAAGTAATACCGGAAGGGATCTTTAAAATTGTTTGGAAGAATCTCAGAGCGATATATTCAAAAATACTGTGGTTTCCAAAAAAAAGAGAGATATCAGACATAATCCCAAGATTTCCAGAACAATCCCAAAAGGGTTTAGGTGAAATTCAAGAGGAGTTGAAGGAAAAATGTCAGGGGAATTTCCCAAAAGATTCTAGAGTGATTTCCTCAAGAATAGTTATGGATGTTTTTTTATAATATGTATCACAGTATTATGATTCAAATCAATTTTTGTGTAACATTGGATTTCATTGTAGATGTAGAGGCAACATCAATACTGCATTAAATTTATGTATCATGTGAATTTTTGCACATGCTAACCAAATAATAGTTCAAAGAGTAAAATCCAATTATCATTAAGGATTTACATAAATTTGTTATTTGATGATAAATACTTAAATTACGATGTATCAAAAATTGCCAATTGAAATAAAAAAGAATATTGTAAAAATATGTGTGTATGGAACATTAACAATTTCAATTTCTCCCCATAATTGGAAGACATTTTTAATAAGAATGAGCCTCCTTCACATAGGAATGATTTGGTTGGTTCGAATGATTGTTCTAAAATGAAGTTTGTTTCCCTAGTAACGAAGTGATTTTCAATCCAGTGTTCATTAAATTAATGTTTTTTTATCTCATCTCTCCTTATCTCGATGATCCCTTCGATATCGAGATGTGAAGAGGCGACTGTATTAAGTCTTTTTTAATCAAATACAGCATAAACATCCTCCCCATTTTGTTTACGTATGTACTAATTAGAAAATTAAATCATGGTTATTAAATTAGTTTTGTTGTCTACTCTTCGACACGGCAACATGCTGCAAAATAAGTGGAGCTGCTTCTAAAACAAAAGCAGAATAATAAGTCTCGTTCTGTTCGGGTGCACTCTCTGCCGAGCCAACAAAACAGATTTTTATCAAGGGTGGTACTGGCGGCTCTTTATTGCTACCCCAACGTATCGCTGGTTCTAAAATGTAAACAATCATACAAAATAACTACCAAACAATGGTGAAGGCGTAATCAATTTTCTCGCAAACATCTATTTTGGGAATTTGGCAGAATTTTCTGATTCTGATTGTCAACAGCGCACTGCAGTTGCACGTAGCAAATAATTGCTTGCAAACAATTTCTTTCAAGCGCAATGATTACCTGTAACTTTACGAAGAATGATTCTTACTTTTCCGCGTTAAGCCTTAAAACTGGTTCTGGACTTAGGTTGGCGGCTTTTCAATTTTACTCCCAGTTGACAGCCGCCCTCCACCCTTGATTTTTATGCGCCTTCTTTCATTCGCTGTCCTTCACAACTCAGCACGATTTACCTCGGGCGGATTGGTGAGCTGTCTGGTTGTTGCAGATGAACACTTATCGTGTTGCGCGACATCATCATTGCAACCAAGATTGTAACTCACCAGAAAACAATTGGTTGGATTAACAACAGCCCTATTGTTACGCATGGCATCGAATTTGATCTCTGTCTTTTTTCAGTTTTAAATTCGTATTTAAAAAAAAACAAAAACATATATGGAAAAAAAAATATTTTCTCTTTTTCTCAAAATATCACGTGATTTGAAATTAATCTTTTTTGATAAATATCATTTGTTTTTATTTTTTAATGCTGCTTCCTAGGAAAATGTTTGAAACGTGTGGAAAAAGTTTTGATTCTGGTGTTTGTTTCGATAGGTCCCACTTACCCCGAGTATAAAAATATTTCGTGATAAGTTAGACCATTGGAATTTTCATATGAAATGAGAACAAAATACCTGTTTATCGTAAGCAGCTTCTAATAATACTTATAAATGTAGTTTATTGAAAGGGGTCTTCCTTATCCAAGTGGTTAGAGTCCGCGGCTACAAAGCAAAGCCATGCTGGAGGTGTCTGGGTTCGAATCCCGGTCGATCCAGGATCTTTTCGTAAAGGAAATTTCCACGATTTCCCTGGGCATAGAGTATAATCGTATCTGCCACACGATATATGAATGTGAAATTGCCATGTTTGGCAAAGAAAGTTCTCAGTTAATAACTGTGAATGTGCTGATATGAACACTAAGCTGAGAAGCAGACTATGTCCCCGTGAGGACGTTAATGCCAAGAAGAAGAAGAAGTTATTGATAGTAATTCGATTTAAAACACAATTATTTTTTACGAGTCAATGCAAGCCGTTAAAGGTGTCACAGTTTACTTTGCAAGTTTAAAATTGCGTTGAGTTGACAACTGTTACATGGAGCAGATGGTAAATAAAACAACAATATTTTTTGTACTAAATACATTTTAATAAACGAGCCATGACGGAAAGTCCTAGTTACCCCGGGAAAGGTCTCACTTGCCCCGGTGTACCTTACATTCAAAATGTACTCAAAATTTAAAATATATGCTTTATCAATCCTGTTATTGCAATTTTTGATTTACTGATAGGAGCAAGAGAAGCTGCTGAACATATCTCCCCTTACAACAACTTCTAGCGTTATGTTGAACAATAGACACAAAGTCTGCCATCTTGTCGTCGTCCACGTTAGGATTCAAATAAACTGGAATATTCAACTGAAATCTTTACAAAAAATTGCAAGTCGTCAATTTTTTTAGCTTCCCCGCTATGCAAGCTTTTGGCCTCCATGGCATCGTACATGGAAACATGCATGATTTTAATAACACATGTGTCATTCCTTCATTCAAATACTCGTTATACAATAAGTAGGGTTAGCAATCTACTTTCGACCCAAAAGTATCGCAAAGATGAGTAATCATCAATGGGCCATTCTATTCTTACTATCCTAAACAAATACTGCGATAATCATTTCTCTGACAATTAGGTGATAACACATTTGCTCTCGCTCCTCTTGTATGCTTGCCTTCAATTACCCTTACATACATCGCAGAGAAATAACCGTAAACACTTCACCCGAAATTATCGAACCCAAGCTCAGTCATCCGAATCGAGCCGAAAAAACGTGCTCTGCCTCACCATATCTACCCGATTGACATAAGCCATCCTGAGACGAAGCACCGATAGAGGAGCAGCTTGGTTATTCGATGTGCAACATAGAGGGTTGCCCTCGGCGATAACGAGCCTCCGAGGCAAAGACGTAGCAACCCAAAATTTATCGCTCCACGCTGTGCTGATAACGATGATGATAGGTAAACATACAACCAGCAGCAGCAGATCGTCATAATACATAAACTCACTTATCGGCAACAGCTATCAGTGTGGAAAGGAGCTGGAAGATGGGCCGTCGCACACTGGAGTAATTCGGGTCAATCATGGCCTAAATTATTTTCCATCCTTAATGATCTTCTTATGTTTTGATATTGGCCAAAAATTATTATCAGCGGGTAATTGTATCGAAAAACATTTTAAATAATCATTATATATCGTTATAATTAAAATTTGAAATTATGGCCACAAATTTGATCAAGATACTCCTCTGTGGCGCCGTTGAAACTTTGTCGAGTCTGAAACTGTTGTTTTTCGACTTTCCTCACTCGCAGGCTTGACGCATCCGAAGGAGCATGACTTAGCAGAGCTGTGAAGGAGATGAGATGAGTAATTCTTCGAAGCCCTGATAGCGGGGAAACTCATTCCAGCCGGGAATGTCTTTTTATGATTTATATGGGAAAAGTTGCTGCGCGCCATGTGATAAGTGCGGAAAGGTTTCCAAAAAAAGTTGATATCGGTTTCCCGTTTTTGTTTTGACGAAGGCAAATGGGCACTTGCCTAGAAGTCACAATGTCATGGTGATTGGAGGTTTCGGTTGACTTTAATGTCAGATTGAAAACTGTTTCTAAATTTAAATAATTTCAAATTGATGAAGACGAATTCTGTGAAGGTTAAGCTGTGATTAATGAACAGAAGGTATGGTATTCAAAGAAAGATAGTTCTTTCAATGTGGTGTTTCCATATTTTGAGTTAAGAAATCATAATATATCAAACAATTAAGTTGATAAACAGCACAGATTCTCAACTACTTCACTTAAAAAACCTTTCCATTGAAAGAAATATACTCAACACACAACATCAAAACAACATATGGCATTAATTGTAAAGGAACAAAATCATATTGTCGGAATGACGAAGTACGTTTCTTTGGAAAGGCTGAGTGTGATTAAAATTGAGATGTATGCCGTGTTTTGGAGCTTGGCCAAACTGATGATTCAACAGCTTTACTTTCATGAATATTTCGGCGTATGGGAAGATAAGACGTATGGCGTTTCTTTTTATGTATAATCGACCAAATCGATTATTTTTCCTTTATTCTCGAACATTGTAGGACTGGATGCTTACTTTGGCAGAGTTACCATTTCTTTTTTCATATGTAAGTAAAACGTCTAGTAGACACGATGATATTTTGCTCCAAGAAAAGTTTCCCGGAATAAAAAAAAAATCTTTGCCGTATGTGAAATCGAACCTCGAAGTTATACTTTTGCTTTATACTCGCAGACAAGAGCGCCAAGGTTAAGAAATGCCCCGCACATTTCATTTTTGCGCTAATATCAAGTAGCACGAACTGCTACTCCCCAACTCAAATACATTTTAGTTGCAGCACTTGCTAGGATTCATCCACGTTTTTCCTGAAGCGTATTTTTCGTACCTGCCTTTTCATCGGTGCTCGGGTTGTTAGCTGACTTTGTTGCATCACTTTACAGGTGTCCACAGTTTCCAATATGTTTAACTCTAGAGTAGTTCAAATTGCAACATATTTAAAACACAGCTGACATAGCTTTGCTGAATTTTATAACTCTACTTTATCAAGATAACATTTGAAGATGTTTTCGATTAGATGGACAAGACTAATTTAGATTTTTTGATGATTGCCTCAGGATGAAATTTACGTTCTTTTCTCCAATTCATTTATCCTATCGTTTTTGGGTTTCCATTTCTAGACGGGCTTTCGGCAATTCTAGTTTCAATGTGGGCTACCCTATTATGGAAGTACAGACATACACGTTAATTAGTTGCATGAAAAGAAAAATAATTCACCTTGTGCCATAACGTCTTTCTCGTACCTTACGGTTGATATAATAAATTGTTTAGCAGACATCTTCTCTTTCGATTAATCGACGCTTAGGAATACGTTTGACATTCAACTTTCAGCTTAATCCACAGTCGATCTAGGTAAATAGCATGCAGTCAAATTTCATTCGTTGCACTATCTTTAAGTGGGCTACGTTTTAATTGGGCTCCCGTTAGTTGGGCTATAGCCCATCTAAAACGAAGGCAAACGTCATTTTCTGACATTAAACACAATTTATCAATGTTGGTAGCTCTGTTTTTCCTTTGTTCTATGTTATTTAACAGCTCGAAACTCAGCCCGATTAGTGAAAGTCTTTCACTAAGTGGGCTACAGGTTTAGTGCAACGAACGAAAGATGACTGTATTTTCTTCTCGATTCTATGATCATTACAAATATCATCTCTCAAACAGTGGTGTTAGTTGACACGAGACTTTGACAATTGAATATTGCGAATATCTTCCCTATCCATGGAAAAAGTAAACGGAAAATGTTTTTCCTTGTGATCATTTCACAAAAACTATTGGTCATATTCGCTGTTGATATGTTCCGCGTGGGAGACAGTTACACTCCCGTGCATAAATTTGGGTTCACCCCCTTCAAAAACATACAAAAGTGTTTTGTGCATAACTCTGTGATTACACGTCTACTTGAAGCTCTCTGTGGCGTATGAGAAAGACAATGAGTTAAATTTACTTCGTAGGTATTTGAACATTTTTTTTTTTTGAATTTAGTTTACTAAATGTTTACTTAAAATTACGACATTTAAAAAAAAATCACTGAAAAGACTAATCTAATTTTTAACAGCATTGGATTGACCTATATTAATTCGTCATTAGAACCGTTATCTTATATTCTTTGAAGAGCACTCGCAAAATTTTGGCGGAAAAATCTAGAAACTATTCAAAATCGAGTCATCGTGCAAAAGTTTGGGTTCATCTGAGCCGCGCGTAAATCATTTTCGTCAATAATTCTGCCATTTTTCAACCGATTTTAATAGTTTATAGCCTATTCTTACTCAAATAATGCTGCGTACATGATGAGAATGATATTACACAGATTATTCGTGTTTTAAGTAAAGACTAGTGAGAAAACTTTTGTACTATGACTTGAATGACTGTTTGATTGATTTTGAATAGTTTCTAGATTTTTCCGCCAAAATGTCTTTAAATGCCTTCAAAGAATATAATACTACGGTTCTAATCAGTGAATCAATTGTCACCCAACACGCAACAACAAAGACATTGTCATCGCCTCTGCTTGTTGCTACAATTTTATTCCGCACCATCAGTTTATCATCACTTGAACAGAATATGACAATGAACGATCATAACGAGCGCGGCGATTTTCTGGGCATCGCATTGCAATTTACGAGAACTTTCTCCGTGTTGGTAAACATTGGCACATTATCGAACAACATCCATAAAACAAATTTGGTGTTTTGTTTAAAATAACTGATTAATCGAGAGTTGCAAAGATTGCAACAACGTTGCGCCCTATGATTGTCATGACAATTTTGCTCTTGATTGTATCCCGTTCCGCAAAAGTTGAGACACACGGTTGTGAGCGAGCTTGCTTTGTTGTTTGTTTTTCGTCTGTTTTGATGACTGGTTCTAATGCCACAATGATTTAAAATTTTGGTCGATCCAATGCTGACAAAATTTGTCATGTTTTTTAAGTGTGCACTTCACAAAATGTAAAAAAATGAGTAATACATCTGTAAACAAAATTAAAAAAATGTTTATGTAAAAGTACCTACGAAGTAAGAATAACTCATTGTCTTTCGAATGCGCCATAGAGAGTTTCAATTAGTCGTGTAATCACAGAGATATGGACGAAACACTTTTGTATGTTTTTCAGGGGGAGACACTAAACTTATGAACGGGAATGTACATATCAGCATATGAATTTTTCCAAAATAACGACATATAACAGCACAGCTAACAGCCAATAGAATGTTTAGCGTTAGCGTTAGCGTAGCTACGGTTTTTCTTTGTAGATTGGAAACTAGCAACGTTCATGTTTTTCTTTGATAATCTCATCCTGACAAGCTCTCAGGAACAAGGCCGATGAATAAATCTTGATCCAATCTTGAATACCAGAAGTATGAATATCGCTATTCCCGACCACTTGGGAAAGGGGAAGAAAATGTTGATGTAGCACTTACTTAATGAGAGGCCACCGACTCTGCGACGCCCTCATAAGTGCTACGGAGTTGAGGGTTGGGATATGTATATGGTCAGGATTCACCTGAAAAGCTGGCGATAAACCGAGGACAATTGTTGTTCAATGTTTTAAGTTTAATCTTGTGTCCCAGAAAAAAAAGTTAGAAAAATCGCCCTATATCGAAAGATATGCTTATTATTAACAACTCTTTTTACAAATTTTATTTCTTTAACATCGTACAGAAGCACAGTCAGATCAATTTATGAAAAATAATCATTTTTGATAAAAAAAAATATTGTCATAATTTGTCGTTTTACGCAGATGTTTTCGAAACCTTGTATTTTTTCTAGTATTTTATCACGGATAAAAATTAACAACACAGGCTGGTGTAAACATCGAATTTGGTTCTAAACATATGACGTCACTTCTATCGTACCATGTCCAGCTTTTTACGCTTGCATGCCATAAAATTTGGATCACCCCCTTTTACATTTCTTGCCTACACTATAATTTCTCGCTCAACTTTTCTAAAGGACCTATCTAACATTGAGAGGCTCTCTTTGTTTACTTTCTCTTTAATCAATAACTGAGTCATATTAACCTCCTCTGTTGCGTTTTTTGTATGAAACGCTAGTCAAGGAAATTGCCTTTCGATCTATAGTGAGAAACTTCCCAAAAGCTTTAGTATTCCACTGTTATAATTGAAAGAGAGCGAAAGAGGAGAGAATCTCTCATTTGTACATAGGTCCTTTAGTAATGTTAAGCGAGATTTGTTTATGGTATGATCAAAACACAGACAAACAGACGTCACACTCTCATCATTGCCCATCGATCACCTTTTTAACGGTCGATTCAAAAATATGGTAGGTGGCCAATCCGCCACCTACAGCGCTCGCATCGTTTTTGTTCGTGTTTGACGTTTACACACTACCGTCATCTGTTGGCCCGTCGGCCAAACACACCGATTTTAGCATTGAGCGTACATGTCTTCGTGACTATGATTTTGATCAAGATTTGTTCTAAGTGTTACGTCTGTTTGTCTGTGATCAAAGTAAGCTTCGTGGAATTGAAAATTTGTTGAACGTCAGAGGTTTTCACCAAGGTATCTATATGGGAGGTAATTCAATGTGTCATTTAAAGCAATCCACCATATTGGCAAAACATTTGACAGCTGGCAAGTTTGTGTTACTCCATCAGATCAGCAAGCCTTGAGATCCTAGCAACATTTTCCCCTCATTTTTATTTTGTTTCGTAAACGTCATTTAACAACCAAGAAGAAAACTTGATGCTTTCTATTGGTTTTATTCAAATGAAGACCCTAAATGATATTGAACCAGTTGACCCGTTAAATAAAACAAAGAAATAATAGATTACGGTGACAACATGATAATTACGCTGGAAAAAGTGGCTAGAAAGTCACATTCGACATTCTTTCAGCTGTCCCTTTGTCATTCATACCGCTAAAAAGGACGTAAAGAAAGTAAGGTTCTTTTATCAACCCCTTGCTTTTAAAGAAAATGTAGTGGATAGAGATCTCTTTCACACAATTCTGATAACTTAAAATTTCTTTCCGATCATATTTTTTTGTTCGTAAACTATAAACACAATTCATGACTATTGCTGGAATTTCACGGACGTACCACAATCCTACATGATATCCTTGGGCACCACGGTCTTGAGTTGCGCTATGCAATCGTCTGTATCACCATCACTTTAGGATTTCGTTTTATTTCGAATATTTTCTCCCATTGTGGAACAACAGCATCCTGAAACAGAACAACTGATAATAAAGACCCAATCTAAAAATGTGTACATTTATTTTGTACATGTATCCTGAAAGTGTCGTTTATATCAGCAGAAAATTTTCCTTTTCATTTTTCAATCCGTAATAATAAACATTACGGCCCCATGGATACGATAGCAACCATTGGAGGGGAAAAATGCATCAACAAACTGGCCAGCTCGTCGACTCGCCAGCTGTCATTTTCATCCCCTCACAGTTCAGCACTCCCCGCATCCACTGACTGCGTAGATTGCTGTACCTTTCTTCAATATACCTTGGTTTTCACTGTTGGTTTTTAAAGAATTGATAAACAACCAATTTATAATTATATTATTTCTATTGTTTTAGGTTAAGGCCTTTTGGTGCGTCATCACAAAATGGCTTCTTCCAAAATCATTAACATATTGTTATGATAGTATTGGTATTTGCAACATCGATGAAAAATAACTGCTTATCACCTGATTAAATGGATAATTTATGCGAAGAAAAAATGCTTCAGGTGGTATTTCAATATTTAATCAACACTTTCAGATACAGCATTATCAATTTAGCGACAATAAATATGAGATTTATATTCTCAAAAAAAATCTCCGATTTCATGCCGCATTTCATTGCCTCACACAACTACACTAGTAAATAGAAGGTGCTTACCTTTTCGATTGTAATTCAGCGGCAAGCATTTGTGTTTTGGATTCCATATTGCGTTCACTACACTTCCACTAAACAAATCTTTTATTCACTTTCCTTAAAGGAACACATTTCCACCGGGATTTCAAAATTTTTAAAGTTTTGTCAACCGCATCACTCAAAACAATTATGGCGATGGTTTTCACTTGTTGCAAATCGACGCCGCCACCGCACACTGGGACATGCCTGTGTTTATAGTCTTAAATATTCAACTTTTTTCTGTTGTATTAATTTTCAGTGCGGAAAGGTTGGGCAAAGCATAGAAACTTGAAGCTCATACGTTGTTTGTTTTTCTATTCTCTCAAATTACAGAAATCATCTCTACGAAGCATAAAATCATACCAAGTGTTTATCAATTTGGACCACCCAAAATATTTGAAAAGCTCCACAGTGCGTTGCGTCGGGATGCGTCGGGACGCGTCTATCGTGTGTGCACAATCATCGCGATCGTTGAGCGCAGTGATGTCAGAGTTGCTATCTGTAAAATCATAGCATATAATGTGGATTGATCACAAAAATCATATAAACTTTATTAAATCAATGATCTTGTGATGGAAAACTATTTGCCAAATTATAAGTTTTTTATAATATGCATCAAATGTTCCGAAAACAAGCATATAACAATTGCTAGAAAAATCTGTCACCAATACCCTGGCAACACCGTCATCCCTTGCAAACATAAACCATACCGATGCATAACAAAAAAATGCGATAAATCCAATAAAAAACAGGGAAATTCCGTTGCCTTTCATTAAATTGTAATGTTTTCTTTTGATATGTACGATTGAACAGTTTATTTTGACTTCCAATATTTGTCAATCTACTAAATTTTCCATGTGTTTACATAAAAATATGCTAAACACAAATGTTATATATTTTGTTTGTTTGTTTTGAAAATATACATGGAAAGGCGATACTACTACCACAGACAAACAGACGTCACACTCTCACCGATGTCCATCAACCACCTTTTTAACGGTCGATTCAAATATATGGTAGGTGGCCAATCCACCACCCGTAGCGCTCGCATCGTTTTCGTTCGTGTTTGACGTTTACACATTACCGCCATCTGTTGGCCCATCGGCCAAAAACAGTGATTTTAGCATTGGGCGTACATGTGCTCGTGACTATGATTTTGATCGTGATTTTTTCTAAGTGTTACGTCTGTTTGTCTGTGCTACTACTGTTACATAAATGATGATTCTAATGATTCTTTGAGTTACACGCCGCTTCACCTTAATAGGAAGCGTTTAACAACAGCAACTTGGAGAATAAGATTCTATTTATCATGAAGTTTACATGGTTATACGAACTGGGCTAAAAACATGATGATGAAATGGTTTCTTCAGCGAGACCTTTAAGTGGGAAACAGATTTTTCATCACTACTGAACGTTATGTTGTCTTTGTATTGAGCTCAGAGGACATTATCAATTTTATAAGGTGCCTAGTGATTTTCCACCAGAAAGAAGAAAAAGTGACCCTTGGGCCGCAGCATATCCACGGCTGTTTTTTTACATGCGATAGCTTCCATTCTACCGCGGTATTCTGCTGATATCCAAATTAAGCCGTGCTGTGGGGAAATCTTACACCTTTCCCTCTCTTTTCTTTTGTTTCACGCATTAATCTTATAATTAACTTTTTTTATTTCATAGACTTCCTCTTCTAAATTATACAGTAAACGTTTAACAAATCCATCAATAATATTTTGATTAAGCATAACTTAAAGCCTCATTGTAACAAAACCAACCAGGTACGACTGAAGGAGTTCGTACAACTCGACGTTTATCCATTTCCAAACATTTCATTTTCTGACCCCTTTTATCTCAAAATCCATGAAAAGCTTACGAACGGCAATCTGAAAATAAAGACGGGTCCATAAAGATAGACCAGAATTGAACATCAAGTAGTGTAGATACTCCAACAATAATGATCAAAACAACGTCTCCTTTGGCGTATTCTTTCATTCATTTCAGAGAAAGTTAAAGTTTTTTTTATTCAGAAATTGATACTCCTGTACTTACGAAGGAACGTAAACAGAAAAATTCTTGACAGCTCAATCAACAATCTTAAATCAGCCTACTAAGAGCAAGCTATAAAATTTGTACGCAAGAAATGTCAAATTCTATTCACCCCTCGTAGTTTTATGGCTGTTAAAAAGCTGGATATGTGGTGTATAATCAGGATCGGTGAAATTCTCTCGATCACGGATGCCAACGAGTGGCGGGAAGTATCCACAAAAGAAAATGTAGCTGATGGCGCAACCAAATGGGGAACCGGACGGGAGTTTTCTCAACAATAATACTAATATTTTTCGAAAATCTTAGAATTTTAAAACCATAAAGGAATCACTTGATCTTTACTAGACATTCTTTTTGAAATTCCTGAACTTTTTCAAATTTTCTTAACCTAAAAGTTTTAATTTTTTTTCGACTGATATAACTGCCTTTCGGTACAATACTATTATACGAAAATAGGTAACACAAGACAAACATTCACATGAACAAAATCAAGCGTTGTATTTCCACTTGTTCATTTTTTCCATTTCCTTGTTTTCACATTTCTTTTTTTTCGAGTTTCCATCAGTCGTGTCGTCGGTTGGTCAGTCAATCGGCAGGGCAGCGAAAGCTCTCAGTTAGTCAGTCAATTCGTCATTTAAATCGGATTGATGTTGTGAGTACGTACGCCATGAAGCTGTTGAAAATCCCTGCAGAAGAGGTGAAAAATTTTGTTGACTATTGCCAATCCACCGGGTCACCAAACCAGGCGAGTAAGTGACGATGTCGAGGTGCATTTTTTAATCAAATAATTTCGATGTGTGGCAGTTGCGAATTTGTTACTGCTCAGTGGAGGCGAGTATTTGCGATGGGGTGCCAGAGGGTGGAAGGAGCAATGAAATGTGATTATTCTGAAAACTTGCAAGTGAAGTCATTCGAATATGTGGATTGGAATGGAAATGATGTAGTTGGATCAGATTGAAATGGTATGGAAGGTATTTGCATTCGAAAATATATGAAGCTTAACCCGGAATCACTGATGGAAGCACAAATAGCTTGATATGAAATATCGAGATAATTAGGGAAACACCTATAAACAAATGAAAACCGAATTTACCATACCATTTAATTGCACTACAGTTTGTATCCTTTGACAGATATGCGTATTTCGATATCAACTGTAAGGCCGTCTCAAGTGTTGTGTACTCGCATCCATACGGCAGTTTTTATGAAAAATGATGATAACTTTGAATTTATATACCTCATATATATTAAAATATGAATCCTATAAACTTTGACATTTGGCGAATGAAATATATCATATTTACAGAAAACCTTTTAGAGTGAAATGATATTTAAAATAATATTTTTTTTAAATATCGTTCAAATGTTCCAATGAGTAATGGAGTAGAGCCTGTTTCTTTGTTTAGTATTCTTCATTTTTGAATTCGTATTTTGGTGTGCCAAGCAAGGTATAATTCTCTCTGCCCAGGGTAGTAATGGAAATTTCCCTAACGAGAAGATCCTGGACTAATCTGGAATCGACTCAAATACCTTTAGCATGGCTTTGGGCAGTAGTCGCGGCCGTGACCACTAGGCTAAGGAAGGTAAATAAAAGTTGTTTTCAGTTGTCCTAAATTAAAAAAATAATAATTATATGACTTCACGATTGAGAATACAACTGTACATGTATTAAAATAAATTGATAAAAGGTGAACTACTTCAAAGAACACATGTTCATCCCTCAGCTCCCGAAGCGGAAGTAACTTCATGAAACATGCCAATGATGATGTTGATGCACGATTCGATGTGTGCAGGTTTTTTTTCCCCGAACGTGTGAAAACGATAAAACATAATAATCATTGCTATTTTATTGGCACAGCAGGAGGCATTCGGCCTCCCACTCACTGCACTGCAAGCTGGTACTGCTGGGAGGGTGGTTCTTTTTTGCCTCAAAGCTTGCGAGCTTTTGATCAGGGTTTCTCAATCAAGGGTCCGCAGACCCCTAGGGCGATGTGATAACTTCTTAGGGGGTCCGCGAAGCCATTGTAAATGTGTGTCATTTTTCTTGATTGATGAAGAAATGTAAAGAATCTTTAATATAGTTTGCCCTACAATAGAGCATTTTTAGTATTGTTTAGATTTTTTGTATATCTCAAACATTGAAAATGGGTTTAGTTCTGCTTATTTTTTTTATGGTCAAAATGACGGATCAATACTTGTAATGTCTCCATTTTTTTGTTTACTAAGTAATTGAGAAGAGCATTTTTTATATTTCGTTTTGATACTGCCATATAATTTTCATATCGGACGAATCAAGAGTTTAAAGTTATCGTCTAAAATCACGGATTTAAATTTTACTTACTTACAAAAATGGGATTTTTTTTAGTTTCGAGAACATTGTCAATATCATGTTTTGTTTGCAAAGAAATGTTAACATCAAGATTACTATCGATGCATGTTTCATGTGAATTCCAATCGCCTTACAAATAATTGAAAACGGAGCTGATAGGATTGAGAATCGCTTCATGGGATATTCGAAATGTAACAGGGACATGATTAGAAACAAGATCAGCATTAGTAATCAGTTGGCTACAAAGATTACTAGAGTCGATTAAGACCAACTCAATCGTAGAAGGATTCCTAGAAGAAGAAAAAAGGCATTATCAGAGTATTGAATTGAGAAATATCTTAAATAGCACTATTTAAATAAACAATTTCAGTTGTAATTGTGCAAATTATTCTATGAGCAATATTTGGCATAAAAGTCATCACCAACGAAGAAAAATTGCCCACAGTATTGAAAATGCAAGAAGGCAGCTATGAAAGTATATTTAACTACACCACATGGAACAGTCGATCATTATGATAAACAAAAAAGTTTGGATCTTTTTTGAGCTTTGGGCCAGATTTCTTATCAGTATCTCTTGATTCATAATGAGATCTGTGGAAAGCTTCCATAGACTTTCATTTCGAGAACATCCATTTGTAGGAGGGATGTTTGTAGAACTTCAAAGGGGGTGGGAACCACTGGCTTACAGTAAGATGGATCGAATGCTTCCGCGTGCGACAGACGGGCAAATACACAGCGGGAGCAAAAAGCAAACAACGTTTGCAGAAACGCTCGGCATTCGATGAAGTGAAACACATAAATTGGCTACAATGCGTTCCTAGTAGTAGAGGTGGGCGGCGGTGGTATGGGTGGACATCGAGCTGGTCCTTGGAAAGTAGCAGTGTTCAGAAACAGCGAAATCATC